>NC_060120.1:833506893-834756893 GCF_021461395.2 Schistocerca americana | reverse complement strand
AGTGCAGTAGGTGGTATAGCACTTAGCAGCCCCACCAGTCCAACAAATCAGTAACAGCTTGCACTGTATGTGCTTGAGCATTGTCCTGCAAATGGTCAGGTCCTGCAGAAAGTGTCATCACTTCTGTCTCTAAGCTGATCGTAGGTTCTGTACCAAAAATGAACAGTACAGAGGCAGGACAATGCTCAAGCACGTACAGTGCAAACTGTTACTGATTTGTTTGACTGATGGGGCTGATAAGTGCTGTACCACCTACTGCACTCCCCTGACTCAAGCCCTCGTGAGTTCAACTTGATTTCTAAACTGAGGGAAACACTTCAAGGCATTCGCTTCAGAACTGCTACAAATTCGTCGGGCAATAGACCATGCCACTCGAACTGTCAACACAACTGGCACTGCTAAGAGTATCCTACGACTTCGACATCGCCGGCAACGGGCTATACTCAATGCTGGTGACTACTTTAAAGGTCTGTAAAACTTTGAAACACGTATCTATTTTGTACGATCTGTAAATAAATAGTTGCCACTATTACAGTTCCAACCCTCGTCTACCATGTCTACGGTATACTACCACCACCATCTGTATATGCGCATATCGCTATCCCACGACTTTTGCCACCTCAGTGTAAGTCGACTAACAATTCCTTAGAATCTGTCTCGCTATCAAGGGCGGCATGCCGAACTTAATAACTATTCTAACGAGGCAAACACGGGAGGAGCCATAATCCGATTTCCCAGAAGCTTGTTCAGTGAGAGAAGAGTCAAAATACGCGAACATGTGTCTCGACTTATCCACAGATACTCGACCCCTTTGAGAAAACGACCGTTAAAACTTTCTAGTAACTTTATGTACCGTTTGGCCGGTTGAACCGAAGCGGTAGCACAGTGCCTAGCGTCAAGGCTTCACACTTTTTGCGACCCGTGTTAGAACCCCGATTATATTTTCTATTTTTTTTATTTATCTGGTATTCAGGGAATGAATCAGTTTCATGAATAATAATCATAAGAGTAAAATATGAGAAATTAATATAAGAACTGATGGAAGAAAGCAGTGTAAGGATAAGAGGATTTAAAAAGATTGTAACCGTTGAAAATGCCACACCCACATACACTGAAGAGCCAACGTATTTAAACACAGAGATATGTGAACAGGCAGAATACGGCGCTGCCGTCGGCAACGCCTGTGTAAGACAAGTGTCTGGCGCAGTTGTTACATCCGCTACCGCTGCTACAATGGCAGGCTATGAAACGTTAAATGAGTTTGAACGTGGTGTTGTAGTCGGCGCACGAGCGATGGGACACAGCATATCCGAGGTAGCGATGAAGCGGCGATTTTCCCGGACGACCATTTCACGAGTGTACGGAGAATATCAGAAATCTGGTAGAACATCAAATCTCCGACATCGCTACGGCCGGAAAAAGATTCTGCAAGAGCGTGACCAGTGACGACTGAAGAGAATCGTTCAACGTGACGGAAGTGCAAACATTCTGCAAATTGCTGCAGATTTGAACGCTTAGTCGTAAACAAGTGTCAGCGTGCGAACCATTCAACAAACATCATCGATATGGGCTTTCAGAGCTGAAGGCCCACTCGTGTACCCTTGATGACTGCACGACACCAAGCTTTACGCCTCGCCTGGGCCAGTCAAGAGCGACATTGCACTGTTGATGACTGGAAACATGTTGCCTGCTCGGACGAGTCTCGTTTCAAATTGTATCGATCGGATGGACGCGTACGGGTGTGGAGACAACCTCATGAATCCATGGACCCTAAATGTCAGCAGGGGACAGATCAAGCTGGTGGAGGCTCTGTAATGGTGTGGCATGTGCAGTTGTAGCGATATGGGACCACTGATACATTTAGATACGACTCTGACAGGTGACACGTACGTAAGTATCATGTCTGAACACCTGCATCCCTTCATGTCCATTGTGTATTCCGACAGACTTGGGAAATTCCAGCAGGACAATGCGACACCTCACACGTCCAGAATTGCTACACAGTGGCTCCAGGAACACTCTTCCGAGATTAAACACTTCCGCTGGCCACCAAACTCCCCAGATGTGAACATTACTGAGCACATTTGGGAGGCCTTGCAACGTGCTGTTCAGAGGAGATCTCCAGACCCTCATACTTTTACGGATTTATGTATAGCCCTGCAGGATTCGTGGTATCAGTTCCCAGCACTACTTCAGACATAAGTCGAATCCATGCCATATCAAGTTGCAGTACATCTGCATGCTCGCGGGGGCTCTACACGCTATTAAGCAGGTGCAGCACTTTCTTTTGCCGGCCAGAGTGGCCGAGCGGTTCTAGGCGCTACAGTCTGGAACCGCGCGGCCGCTACGGTCGCAGGTTCGAATCCTGCCTCGAGCATAGATGTGTGTGATGTCCTTAGGTTAGTTAGGTTTAAGTAGTTCTAAGTTCTAGGGGACTGATGACCACAGCAGTTAAGTACTATAGTGCTCAGAGCCATTTGAACCATTTGAAAATGGCTCTGAGCACTATGCGACTTAACTTCTGAGGTCATCAGTCCCCTAGAACTTAGAACTACTTAAACCGAACTAACCTAAGGACGTCACACATATCCATGCCTGAGGCAGGATTCGAACCTGAGACTGTAACGGTCGCTCGGTTCCAGACTGTAGCGCCTAGAACCGCACGGCCACTCCGGCCGACGAACCATTTGAACCACTTTCTTTGGCTCTGCAGTATATAAACGAAGTGATCGAAACGAGTTAACGCCTGATAGGTATGCAATACACCTAACGTGTATGTAATGCAGTTACGGTCTTAACTGACCAAGGCTACTAGGAAAACTACCGTAGTCTGCGCTTACTTATGATAGTCTACAGTAGCCTATTTCAGTTTACAACTCTAGGCAGGTGTGTCGTGTTGTCCACAGCCGGCGGGCCGCGGGCTGTGTCCACACAGCTGCGCCTCCTGTCCCGTCAGGTCCGGCGCCGCCGCGTCCTCTTCAGCGCGTGCTCGCTCTTCACAGTGGACGCCAGCTTGCTGACCAGCATCACCAGGACCGTCGTCACCTACATCATCATCCTGCTGCAGTTCACTGGAGGCCAGCCGATTCATGACAGCCTTCCACCTTCATCATTTGTCGCTTACGTTTCCAAAAATCGCATGTCATTAATAACGGAGGTCTATTGATAGTGAATCACAGTCTAACTGTAAGTAATTCAAATATAGCGGTATAAATAACTTATAGCAGTGATGTATTTTTATGTATTCATTGTGATTGCAAAATGACAAACTTGCAAGGCGCTGTAATACTTGTTGTTGCTGTTGTGGTCTTCAGTCCTGAGACTGGTTTGATGCAGCTCTCCATGCTACTCTATCCTGTGCAAGCTTCTTCATCTCCCAGTACCTACTGCAGCCTACATCCTTCTGAATCTGCTTAGTGTATTTGTCTCTTGGTCTCCCTCTACGATTTTTACCCTCCACCCTGCCCTCCAGTACTAAATTGGTGATCCCTCGGTGTCTCAGAACATGTCCTACCAACCGATCCCTTCTTCTAGTCACGTTGTGCTACAAACTCCTCTTCTCCCCAATTCTATTCAATACCTCCTCATTAGTTATGTGATCTACCCATCTAATCTTCAGCATTCTTCTGTAGCACCACATTTCCAAAGCTTCTATTCTCTTCTTGTCTGAACTATTTATCGTTCACGTTTCACTTCCATTCATGGCTACACTCCATACAAATACTTTCAGAAACGACTTCCTAACACTTAAATCAATGCTCGATGTTTACAAATTTCTCTTCTTCAGAAACGATTTCCTTGCCATTGCCAGTCTACATTTTATATCCTCTCTACTTCGACCATCATCAGTTCTTTTGCTCCCCAAATAGCAAAACTCCTTTACTACTTTGAGTGTCTCATTTCCTAATCTAATTCCCTCAGCATCACCGGACTTAATTCGACAACATTCCATTATCCTTGTTTTGCTTTTGTTGATGTTCATCTTATACCCTCCCTTCAAGACACTGTCCATTCCGTTCAACTGCTCTTCCAAGTCCTTTGCTGTCTCTGACAGAATTACAATGTCATCGGCGTACCTCAAAGTTTTTATTTCTTCTCCGTGGATTTTAATACCTACTCCGAATTTTTCTTTTGTTTCTTTTATTGCTTGCTCAATATACAGATTGAATAGCAGCGGGGAGAGGCTACAACCCTGTCTCACTCCCTTCCCAACCACTGCTTCCCTTTCATGTCCCTCGACTCTTATAACTGCCATCTGGTTTCTGTACAAATTGTAAATAGCATTTCGCTCCCTGTATTTTACCCCTGCCACCTTTAGAATTTGAAAGAGAGTATTCCAGTCAACATTGTCAAAAGCTTTCTCTAAGTCTACAAATGCTAGAAACGTAGGTTTGCCTTTCCTTAATCTTTCCTCTAAGATAAGTCGTAGGGTCAGTATTGCCTCACGTGTTCCAACATTTCTACGGAATCCAAACTGATCTTCCTCGAGGTCGGCTTCTACCAGTTTTTCTATTCGTCTGTAAAGAATTATCTGAGGAGTAAAATGATGTATTCTTGTATATTACTGATGAAAGGCGCAAGAGCCGTGACGTCTGTTTGTATATCCATTGTGACTGAAAACTACAAACTTGGAAGGTGCTGTAATATGGAGTTGTCAAAATTATAACACTCAAATGGCAGAAAAATTTTATTAACTTTACATACATCTATTAACGAAATGCATCGAATGTTTAAATACGCTGCAAGTGCTAAACACCTATGAACTCAACCTGCTCACCATCACGTTCAAATAGCAGCATTTAAAGCCCGTACACACATTTCACTGGGAATAGATGATATCACATTCCATATACGGTCTTTAGGTCATTGATGTTGTGAACTTTCCTTCTGTACACGTGTTCCTTCACCATGTCCCATAACCAGAAATCACATAGTGCTACAGTCAAGAGATAGTGGAGGCCAACACAAAGGTCCATCACGGTCAATTCAACGAGCTGTAAACGTCGCATCGAGATTGTCTGTAACAGTACGGGCCCAGTGCGAGGAGCGGCACGTTGTTGGAAATATCCTGAACTGCAGATGTCTAGCGGTAGTTCTTCAATGTTGTACTACTGCAACGTCTGTAAGAAGACGTCAGAAGTTACTGTTCGTGTATCAAAAAAAGTAGGGTTCAGTTACTCCAGCGGCTGTCACAGCGCACCAAACATTTACCTTGGGTAAGTCGCATTCATGCTCCCGAACGACTCGTGGGTTTTCGGTGGCCCAGAAAATCGTGTTACGTCGGTTCACAGACTCTTGCCGGATATTCGTCACTTCTGCTAAGACCTGACAGCGTTCTACCCACTTACGTTTCTGCGCCAATGTCAAAGCTTTGGAGACTTGGGTGCGATACGGACTCATCCCTAGGTCGTGTTTCAAAGTGCGCGACGCTGTGTTTTCAGCAATTCCTATTTCCAAATTGCATCGTACGTTCGATCTCGAAGGACTCTGCGACAGGGCTTCCTTTACAAATGCGACGTTTTGTTCACATCTTCCTGATCGACGTATTGCATTGCCTCGATCGTTGTTAGCTACCGATCAAATATCCACAAGCTTTTCGTAGATGCGGTACACTGTTAAACGGCTTGGTGTCCCACGTGCATCTAAACCTTTCACGGACAAGAGTCGCCGAACAATACATTTCCATCAGGCTTGCTGGAAATCTTCTTTGCTCCAGTGTCAACCGTTCAGCCATTGTGTCAACTAAAAACAGAAGAGACTGAAGACGTTACAATGATCAGTTGTGCAACATCTAAAAATACAACTTAATACATATTACGACATATTTCAATGAATTATTTGTGTCCTCTACGTTTTATGTCCATTTCTTTGCTAACAAAATCTTTACCAACCCTGTATATCACATCGCCGGAAAAAATATGGTTTCAAGACAGAGTGTTAAATGCTCGCTGACGGACTGAACTACAAGGAAATGACTCTAAATAATTTTAAAATGAAGTGTCTATTATTAAAACTCCCACTGTACCCGATTCCGCGCTTATTACTGTCTCTTTTTGTGTTGTGATGACATGTATGCAGACGAAGAATTCGTTGTTGGATAGCAAGAAGGTGGGTGATGTGAGACCGTGTAAAATTACAATGCAATGAAATGTGTCGCAGTGCACAGAAGGATAAATCGGACTTCATATTTGAAACAAATAACACTGCATACTCTAAAATAAATGAAGTAATTGATCAGATGACGCTTAGTCATCACATCACCAAACTTATCCATTGCAGCAGAAATAAATAGCTGAAACATAAAATGTGATTACCCAAATAATCACGGATGTAGGATAGGTTTGTGAAATAAATATAGCCCCGTATTATACCAAAATTATTACCAATTAACTTAAGAGTAATACGATAGAAGTTTTACTTTTAAGACAGCATAAGAGAGAAAGGGCGAGTCTTTCAGACTCATTTACTTTCAGTAGAAAAGAGAAGAATGAAAATGGAGCAAAGATACAACATAGATATTGAATTCATAAAAGTTAGTATATTACAATAAATTTGTTCTGTAACATGCTGTCCTGCCTTCGTAGGAAGGGAATCAAAGACGAGAAACGGAACCGCTTTGTATAAAACATTGTCTTCATTCACAGAAGACTGTGATAATCATTTAACAGGATAACAATGACGTCGCTTGCTAGAATCGTAGTTATAACTGCTGACATGACTCAGTCACATTGCTGGCGCAGATCGAACAAAGAGGGGAGGAAGACTACATCGGGTGCTCTTGTAATATGAAAATATATGACGAAAGCGAAGTGATTCTGGATCCACCATATTCTAAGTCACCTAGCAGCCTGGGACGTTACTTTTCGATTTTCAGAACAAAAATCTCGGAGGGAAGTTGTCCGATAATGAAGATGCTTTTATAACTTCTTTTGACTACTTCAAGTTCGAAACGAGCGGATTTATGAAGAGATCCTAACGGTAAACTACCAAAGTTCGGGCGAGTGGCAACGATAATTTAGGAGAATATATCACTGATTAATTTCTGCATATTGTCAATATTTGCCAAAACACATTACATAACGTCCACAAGTAGGAACACACACACACACACACACACACACACACACAAAGACACCCACTTTGTTATCGTTGTCAGCTGCACTGTAGTTTGTGTTTAAGTGGTATTACAGATGGAATAAATACCGGGTGATCAAAAAGTCAGTATAAATTTGAAAACTTAATAAACCACGGAATAATGTAAATAGAGAGGTAAAAATTGACACACATGCTTGGAATGACATGAGGTTTTATTAGAACAAAAACAAAAAACAAAGTTCACAGAATGTCCGACAGATGGCGCTGGACAGCAAAACGTCAGTGACTGCGCATGAAACTTGTGTATATAAGGAGAATCAGAGAGAGAATCAGGGCGCATCCATCTCCACCTCCAACAAAACCACCTCCTCCCAAACACCCAATGTGGCTTTCGACCTTCCTTCTCTGCTGATGACCAACTGCTCCGCCTCACTCATCTCCTCTCCCTCCAGCTTAACTCCCGTCGCTCCGCCATTTTTGTCTCACTTGACCTTGAAAAGGCCTACGACCGTGTCTGGCATCCCGGTCTCCTGTTTAAACTCCAAACCTACGCCCTTCCTATCAACTACATCCGTCTGGTGGCCTCCTTCCTCTCCCGCCGCCCCTCCTACGTTACCATCCATCATGCCAATTCCCACACCTTCTACCCCTCTGCTGGTGTGCCCCAGGGCTCTGTCCTCTCCCCTCTCCTCTCCCTCCTGTACACGGCCGATATGCCCCAACCCCCCCCTCCAGTGCACCTCTTGCAATATGCTGATGACACCGCATTCCTCGCCCTCGCTCCTACCCTCCAACGGTCCCAACGCCTTCTCCAGAATCACCTTGACCTTTTTGCTGCATGGTGTAACCAATGGCTCCTGAAACTAAATCCTTCCAAGACCCAGGCAATCATCGTAGGTCGTACCACTCGCTCCTTCCGGCTCCTGGATTTCTCCCTTACTGTCTGCACACGTCCTGTCCGTCTCACCCCCACCCTCACCTACCTTGGCCTCACCATTGACCGTCACCTCACCTGGATCCCTCATCTCCGATCCATCCAATCCAAAGCCCACAACCGCCTCCGCCTCCTCAAACTCCTCTCTGGCCGGACATGGGGGTTGCACCCCTCCACCATCCTCCACACCTACAAATCCTTAATCCGTCCCATCCTCTGTTATGCCAGTCCTGCCTGGATATCTGCCCCCCCCCAAATTCTATCAGTCCCTCCAGATCCTTGAGCGTCATGCACTCCGCCTCGCCTTCCGTATCCGCCTCCCGTCCCCCACGCGGATCCTCTATGATCTCATTCCTTTCCCCCATCTGCTCCTCTTCCTCGAACATATCCGCATCCTCTACACCTCCCGCCGTCTTGAACCCCCTCACCCCCTGGTTGCTCCTCTCCTCTCCCATCCCCGCCCCCTGCCGCGTCTTCACCGTTGTGTCCCCCCTACCCTCCATCTCTACACCCTCCATCTCCTTTCCCAAGGTGGCTTCCGTCAGCTCCCCCTCCCGGATGATGCCCTCTCTCCCTCCATTTATCCTTCCTATCAACTCTGATCCTCCCTCCCCCTCCTTTCCTCTGTCCTTTCCCTGGGCTCCCTCTTCCCCCCCCCCCTTCCGTCCTGTTTCCTCCCCACTACAGCTCTCCCTACCTCCCTTCTCCCCCCCAGTCCTTTTGTATTCCCCTCCTCTACCTACCCCCCTCCCTGTCGCGTCTGCCCCCTACCCCTCTTATGGGTCCTCATCCTCCATCAGCTCCTTTCCCGGTCCCCCCCCCCCCCCTACGCTTTTACTCTCCTTTCCCCCTTTTGTTTTCCCATCTCCTGTCCAGTTTCCCCCCACCTGCTCTCGACTGTGGTGTCACCTTTGCCGACTTTTTCGTGCTGTGTTCTAGTGCCTATTCAGTGTTGTGTTGCGAACAGAAACCATGCTGTCGCTGGGTGTGAATTTTATATACTTTGCGAACAGAATCCAGACTGTCGCCGTGTTTTTTTAACTGTCTATTGTTTTCCCTGTCTGCTCCGTATGTATTTTTATTCGCTTCATCATCCCTCTGTTGCTTGTTTTAATTTCCCCATTTTCTTTTCACCTTGTTACTCACTAAGTCCCCGATTTTATCGCCTGTTTTTTATTATTATTTATTCTCCTGCTCTTTGTCAGAAAATCTGTAGGCTGCAGAGCGGCGTCCTAAGCTGCTGCCAGCCCGCCCCCTTTGGGGGGAATTGAAATTCAATAAAGGAAAAAAAAAAAAAAAAAAAAAAAAGAGAATCAGGCGCATTCGAGGGTTGGATTCCCTCTCTTCTTCATCGAAGAGTATTACTGCCTGGGCTACTCTCAGGGTGCACCTTCGACGTGGAAGATTCCCGCCGTTTCCCTGCCGTGTCGTCTGCTTGCCGTCCATACTGCCTGCCGGTGCTCGCCGCCGCCGCCGCCGCCGCCGCTTGGTCGCCGCCTTCCGGTCCTCGCCGCCGCCGCCGCCGCCGCCGCCGCCGCCGTCGCCGCCTGCCGGTGCTCGCCGCCGCCGCCGCCGCCGCCGCCGCCGCCGCCCGCTGGTCGCCGCCGTCGCCGTCTGCGCCGCCGTTTGGCCGCCTTCCGGTCCTCGCCGCCGCCGCCGCCGCCGCCGTCGCCGCCTGCCGGGGCTCGCCGCCGCCGTCGCCTGCCGGTGCTCGCCGCCGCCGCCACCGCCGCCGCCGCCGCCTGCCGGTCGCCGCCGTCGCCGTCTGGTCGCCGCCGCCGCCCTTCTCGCGCCCCGCCGCCATGTCCCAACCCACCACCACCACCACTATCATTTTCACCTCTCCCTCCGCTGCTCCAACCACCATCACATGGAGCTCCTCCTCCACCCCACTTCCCGTCCTTCCTTCTCTCCCTGTCCACCCCACCCCTGCACCACTTTCGCTTGTAACCACCCCAACTCCTCCTCCCCTATCACTGTCGCCCCATCGACAGCTACTGACTTTCCGCCGCTCCCCGCACTGCCTCCGACAGGCTCCAAGCCAGCACGGATCTCTGCTCGACGTTCCACAGTCTCAGTGACGCGGCTCCGACCCCCGCCCCCGCCCCGCCTGCCACCCACACCTTTGTCCTCTCCAATCCTGACCCTCAATTCCTTGATGCCCGCTCCCTCACCCTCGCCATCCGGAAATACTACCCCAATGCTCCCATCTCCCAACTGATTCCTCGCAAGGACTCGGTCCTCATCAAATCCCCCAGTGCTTCCCTCCACACCGATCTCCTCTCCCGCATCCCCTGTATCCAATTTGGCCAACGTGCAACCCTCACCCCCTACCACACCCCGTCCTCTCCCCGTCAGCCTCAACCTCCCCGGCGTCCGCCAACCTTCACCGCTGTGATCACGAAGCTTAGCCCCGTGATCACGGAGGCTGAGGTGTTGGCGGAACTCAACTCCCGGCCCGACATTGAAATCCGCTCGGCCCGTCGCATCTTCAATGATGCCGGGCCGACTTTTCTCATGCGGATATTCACCGAATCCTCCTCCTCCATTGACCGCCTCCTCACCGAGGGAGCCCTCATCTACAATCAGCGCCATAAGGTGGACCCCTCCCGTTCCCCCGTCCAATCCTACCGCTGCCAACGCTGTCTCACCTACAACGACCACGTTACCTCTGCCTGCAGGAACCCCCCTACTTGTCCCCACTGCAAAGCTTCCCACTTCCTCAAGCATTGCCCCAACCTCACCTCTCCCCCCTCCTGCAACACTTGCAACGAACGTCATCCTACCTACTCCTCGAAGTGTAAAGCGAAACCTCCACCAGTAACCCCTGAGCTCACCGTGCCTGTCCGTCCTGTTGATGACCCCAGCCACCCCAACAACTCGCTCCGCCCTCCCCCTACTGCTGAGGACATCATCCGTTTCACCACCATTGTGCTCCAAAACATCCACCCCTTCCAGCGGTCACACACTCTTTCCCAAATCGCCCTCGCTGCCCGTTCCATCTTACCACCTATGCCACTTACTCCCACAACCAGGCCCACTTCACCTTCACCCCCTTCACCACCCTTGTCTAACTCTCCACTCCCATGGTACAACAACCGTACCGTATCCTGTACCACAACATTCGCTCCCTGCCCACCCACAAACTCCTCTTCCTCCACACCCTACGTCAGCACCGCGTGGATGCCTTCGTCCTCAATGAAACCTTCCTTCAGCCCCGTATCTCCGTCTCCACTGCCCCTTACACCCTACATCGCACCGATAACCCGTACCCTCTGGCACGTGGCGGAGTTGCTATAGGCCACCTCAAGCACCTCCCAGTCCGGCCCCAACCTCTCCTTAACAATCCTGCCGAGCATCTCACCCTCAGCCTCTTCTTCCCTGCCCTTACCATCACCTGTGCCACCATTTATGTCCGCCCTCGTACCCCCATCCCGTACGATTTCCTGGCCCACATTGACCGCACCTTCTCCACCTACGTGATTGCCGCCGACCTCAATATCCACAGCCGTGATCCTGCCGACCTCCGGCGGTGGCATCAGTTTCTCACCACTCTCCAGGGAGACCTGGTTCCCCTGCCCCAGCACACCCGGCCCGAATCCAACACCACTCCTGATGTAGTCCTTGCCTCTCCCAACCTTCTTGAGCGCATCACCGCGGATGTCCTTGACCTCATTGGCAGTGACCATGCTCCTGTCCTCCTCACTATCTCTAACGGTCGACATCCCCGCCACACTCCTCGCCCTGACGTCCCTCCTAAACTTGTCCATGATTACTCCCGTGCCAACTGGGATGCCTACCGGGATTCCATTCACACCCAGGTTGACAGCCACGACCTTACCCTCCAGTCTCCTGATGACATCTCTCGCACTGCTGCCTTCCTGCACCAGACCTTGTCTGACGCCGTCGCCACCCATATCCCCACCAAAGCCATCCACCCTCACCGCCCCGCCCTGCCTCCACAGGCCGTCCTTCTCCTTCGAGAGTCCCGCCGCCTCTACCGCTCTTTTCTTCTCACTCGTGACCGGGATACACTTACCCGCCACCGGCAATTACAGCGACACATCCGCAACCTGCTTGTTGCGAAGAAACGCCGAGCTTGGCGCCAGACATGTACACGACTCAACACCACACTCCCCATCAACTCTTCCAAGTATTGGTCTGCTTTCCACCGCCTTACTGGGAACCGCCCCACCCCCCAGTACCCTCTCCTCCTTAATGACCGTCCCTTTCCTGACAACCTCAGTAAGGCCAACCACTTTGCCTCCCACCTCTCTGATGTTTTTTCCATCCCAGATGATCCCCACTTTGATTATTCCCTCTTCCCTGATGTCATGGACCGTACGAATACCTCTGTTCCTCCCCTTGCTCCTAGCTTCCAGTACTTGGGCCACACCCCACCTTCTGCACTTAACACTCCCATCACTACACAGGACATCAGCCTCACACTCCGCACTAAACGCAACACTGCTCCCGGCCACGACTGCGTTACCTACCGCCACCTCAAACACTGCCCTCCCTCCTTCCTTTCCCTCCTTGCCACCCTCTACAATGTCATCCTTGCCACTGGCTTCTATCCCGACCTGTGGAAAACCTCCCGTATCCTGATGTTCTCCAAACCAAATAAGCCTCCATCTGATGCCTCTTCCTATCGTCCTATCTGTCTCACATCGGTGTTCAGCAAGCTCTTGGAATCCATCCTTTCCCGGCGCATCCATCTCCACCTCCACCAAAACCACCTCCTCCCAAACACCCAATGTGGCTTTCGACCCTCCTTCTCTGCTGATGACCAACTCCTCCGCCTCACTCATCTCCTCTCCCTCCAGCTTAACTCCTGTCGCTCCGCCATTTTTGTCTCACTTGACCTCGAAAAGGCCTACGACCGTGTCTGGCATCCCGGTCTCCTGTTTCAACTCCAAATCTACGCCCTTCCTATCAACTACATCCGTCTGGTGGCCTCCTTCCTCTCCCACCGCCCCTCCTATGTTACCGTCCATCATGCCAATTCCCACACCTTCTACCCCTCTGCCGGTGTGCCCCAGGGCTCTGTCCTCTCCCCTCTCCTCTACCTCCTGTACACGGCAGATATGCCCCAACCCCCCCCTCCAGTACACCTCTTGCAATATGCTGATGACACCGCATTCCTCGCCCTCGCTCCTACTCTCCAACGGTCCCAACGCCTTCTCCAGAATCACCTTGACCTTTTTGCTGCATGGTGTAACCAATGGCTCCTGAAACTCAATCCTTCCAAGACCCAGGCAATCATCGTAGGTCGTACCACTCGCTCCTTCCGGCTCCTGGATTTCTCCCTTACTGTCTGCTCACATCCTGTCCGCCTCACCCCCACCCTCACCTACCTTGGCCTCACCATTGACCGTCACCTCACCTGGATACCTCATCTCCGCTCCATCCCATCCAAAGCCCACAACCGCCTCCGACTCCTCAAACTCCTCTCTGGCCGGACATGGGGGTTGCACCCCTCTACCATCCTCCACACCTACAAATCCTTCATCCGTCCCATCCTCAGTTATGCCAGTCCTGCCTGGATATCTGCCCCCCCCCCCCCAAATTCTATCAGTCCCTCCAGATCCTTGAGCGTCATGCACTCCGCCTCGCCTTCCGTATCCGCCTCCCGTCCCCCACGCGGATCCTCTATGATCTCATTCCTTTCCCCCATCTGCTCCTATTCCTCGAACATATCCGCATCCTCTACACCTCCCGCCGTCTTGTACCCCCTCACCCCTTGGTTGCTCCTCTCCTATCCCGTCCCCGCCCCCTGCCACGTCTTCACCGTTGTGTCCCCCCTACCCTCCATCTCTACACCCTCCATCTCCTTTCCCAAGGTGGCTTCCGTCAACTCCCCCTCCCGGATGATGCCCTCTCTCCCTCCATTTATCCTTCCTATCAACTCTGATCCTCCATCCCCCTCCTTTCCTCTGTCCTTTCCCTGGGCTCCCTCTCCCCCCCCCCCTTTCTGTCCTGTTTTTCTCCCCACTAAACCTCTCCCTACCTCCCTTCTCCCTCCCAGTCCTTTTGTATTCCCCTCCTCTGCCTACCCCACTCCCTGTCGCATCTGCCCCCCACCCCTCTTATGGGTCCTCATCCTCCTTCAGCTCCTTTCCCGGCTCCCCCCTTCTATTTTACTCTCCTTTCCCCCCTTTTTTGTTTTCCCATCTTCTGTCCAGTTTCCCCCCACCTGCTCTCGACTGTGGTGTCACATTTGCCAACTTTTTAGTGCAGTGTTCCAGTGACTATTCAGTGTTGTTTGTCTTTCTCGTGTTGCGAACAGAAACCATGCTGTCGCTAGGTGTGAATTTTATGTCCTTTGCGAACAGAATCCAGACTGTCGCCGTGTTTTTTAATTGTCTATTGTTTTCCCTGTCTGCTTCGTATGTATTTTTATTAGCGTCATCATCCATATGTTGTTGTTTTAAGTTCCACGATTTCTTTTCGCCTTGTTACTCTCTAAGTCTCCGATTTTATCGCCTGTTTTTTATTATTTGTTCTCTTGATCTTTGTCACAAAATCTGTCGGCTGAAGAGCGGCATACTAAGCTGCTGCCAGCCCGCCCCCTTCGGGGGGAATTGAAATTCAATAATTGAAAAAAAAAAAAAAAAAAAAAAAAAAAAAAAGAATCAGGTGCGCCAGCAGTCGCAGCATGTTGACGTTACCTGAAAAGGCGCTTTTAGTGAAGCCGTATTATCAGAATGCGGAATGTGCTGGTTCAACGTTACGATGCTAGGAAGGGGATTCGAACAGGTAAAGCTCCGTTGACAAATGCAGCTGTGGCGAGAATGATTTCGAAGTTCGAAGCCACGGGTTGTTTAGACGATAGACCCCGTAGTGGCCGACCGAGCACAAGATGTAATGATGCTGAGAAAGTTCAGGAAGAAATGCAGACTGTAGCGGGTTCGTCTATGCACGGGGAAGTCAGCGCTCGTGCAGTCGCACGTCGCACCGGCATTCCATACACTACTGTTTGGTTGGCACTGAGGTGTATCCTCCGATGCTATCCGTACAAAATCCATCGGCATCATGAACTGTTATCTGGCGATTTAGTGAAGCGGAGAGCATTTGCGGTGTGGGCGTTTCAAAAGCCGACGGAAGATGAAGGTTGGTTGTGTAACGGGTTGTGGACCGACGAAGCTCAATTCACGCTCCGAAGGTCTGTCAACGTCCACAACTGCAGAATTTGGGCTACCGAAAATCCTAGAACTGTCGTGGAAACTCCGCTGCACGACGAGAAAGTCACGGTATGGGTTGTATTTACCACATCTACCATTATCGGGCTTTTTTTCTTCGAGGAAATGCGAAATTATGGTTTTGTAACTGCTACCGTGATGGGTGAGAGGTACGCCAATATGTTACAGAATCACATCATCCCCAGCCTGGCTGATAAACACCTGCTGGAACGTACGATGTTTATGCACGATGGCGCTCCACCCCATATTGCTAGACGCGTGAAAGATCTCTTGCGCGCGTCGTTTGGTGATGATCGTGTGGTCAGCCGCCACTTTCGTCATGCTTGGCCTCCCAGGTCCCCAGACCTTAGTCCGTTCGATTATTGGCTTTGAGGTTACCTGAAGTCGCAAGTATATCGTGATCGACCGACATCTCTAGGGATGCTGAAAGACAACATCCGATGCCAATGCCTCACCATAACTCCGGACATGCTTTACAGTGCTGTTCACAACATTATTCCTCGACTACAGCTATTGTTGAGGAATGATGGTGGACATATTGAGCATTTCCTGTAAAGAACATCATCTTTGCTTTGTCTTACTTTGTTATGCTAATTATTGCTATTCTGATCAGATGAAGCGCCATCTCTCGGACATTTCCTGAACTTTTGTATTTTTTTGGTTCTAATAAAACCCCATGTCATTCCAAGCATGTGTGTCAATTTGTACCTTTCTATCTACATTATTTCGTGATTTATTCAGTTTTCAAATTTATACTGACTTTTTGATCATCCGGTATTTATAACATTAACGTATGAATAACTATCCATCAATCAACAGTGAACAGCAAAGCGAATTCTACGTTTTTCTTGATTTTTTGGATGCTTTGTGACGTAAACTCAGCACTGCTTCTGGGTTCAGCAATCTGAGGCTCCCGTATACGATCGAACGGTTTGTCAAACTGTGTTACATTTGCAAACATTTGACCGTGTATGGTGATGTTTGACGTGTTTGACAAGCACAGATCGTGTTTGCGAGAAAGTTTGGTGGCTGAAAGTTTGAAAAGACGGCGGACGTTGTTTGTGCCAGTGTTTCGCCGCATATGTATAGTGAAAAACAGTTTTCTTACAATTTATCTCACTGTATAGTGAGTTTCAACAACTATGGATACTACGATCAAGGATAAAAACAAAATAGCCCTTGCAACTACCAAAAAGTTAGAGGTATAACCTATCTCATCTTTCTCAGCCAAGGAGGAAGAGGTTATGAACAAAACCAATATTTTAGGCATGCCATAAAAACGGGAGTGCAATGAAATAAAAGAAATCGAAGTTCTCCAGTACTTCTACAAACGATGTGGACTATATGTTCTCACGTCATGATATTTTAAAGAACTGTCGCTAGAGGACCAAGTAGAAGACAATAAATTTTCGCATAGCTGCGTCTTCGTTTTCAGTGTGAGTACGAAGTTGTCTAAACAAGTTATTAAAAGTTTTACTGCCCACCCACCGAAAGTTGGTGCAGTCATTAGGTTCTGAGTGTAGCATTTTCATTAACAGGTTTTCATGAGTATATTTCTCTCCCATTTTAAACAATTTTCTGGATCAGCGTCTTATTTTCATCTTCTTTAAACACAGTGTTCTTGGTTAGAAAAACTTTATCTATATTTGTAGCCATTCCCACTATAACACCAAAATACATTATACACTAAAAGCGTCTGTTTCAAACGTAAGGTTTATTTGGCATATTTTCTTGGTACGTGTACAGCTTGTTTGATCCATCCGTGGCTACATATGATCGCATTTGACAGGAAAGTTTGCTCTTTTACTAGGACCTTAAGAAGTTTTAAAAGTTTCATTGCCCATTCGATGACATTTGATATAATCATTTCCTTTAGCAGATTTTCAAGTGTGAATCTCTCATTTTAAACCATTCCCTGAATCAGTGTCTTGCTTTCTTACTCTTCTTTTAAACAGTACCAAAGTCAATGCCAGGACTGCTTTGTCTACTTTTGTGGTCACTTTACTCATGTCAAAATCCTTACGAACACGAACGGCGTCGGCTTCAAAGTGAGGTTAAACTGACAAATTTTGCTTGTACGCGTGCCAGACGTGTACACATTCCTCTTTTAACATGCCTATGCTTGTCTGTTAGCCAGGCGGCAAGCTGCCACTCATAATCTGCTCCAAGCCAAGTTATTCCCGACCCAAGGAGGCTAAAGGAATCTTGCTTGACTGCTCGTCTTCTAACTGTCTGACGCTACGTAGAAATTAGTTCTGTACGCTTTCACTTTAATGTTATTAGTAGGGTAAAATATTGATGACAAGTCTTTTTTTTTACCCGAGTGTCACAAGACGAGGCTCAATGAAATATACTGTTTATTCATTTTCCGCCATTGAAAGTTGGAAAATGGTGAATTTTATTTGTCCTTTGTTTCATTTTCGGCGTATTTCGGGTTTATTTATTGCGGTATGAACGGTTTTCTCCATTGAATCATAGTTTTTTTCTACTTCAATCAATGTTTGCCATAAGTTTAGCAAGCCCGTATACTGTTAAATGGCCTCAAGTTCTTGGCACATATTTCGACACACTTGTTAGCCACTAAGTCTTTGTCGCCGGCCGAAGTGGCCGTGCGGTTAAAGGCGCTGCAGTCTGGAACCGCAAGACCGCTAGTGTCGCAGGTTCGAATCCTGCCTCGGGCATGTATGTTTGTGATGTCCTTAGGTTAGTTAGGTTTAACTAGTTCTAAGTTCTAGGGGACTAATGACCTCAGCAGTTGAGTCCCATAGTGCTCAGAGCCATTTGAACCATTTTTGAACTAAGTCTTTGTCGTTTTTCAAAATATATATGGAGTGAGAAAATTGCTGGTCACATTTACAAACATGTCGTAACACATTCGTGGATCCCGAATGAGGATTTAACAGCTTTTCATAATTCGCATTGTGGGACACCTGCTGAATTATTTGAAGCTGTCTCATAATCATACGAAAACTTTTCCCCTGCCGCGCTTGACCTCTGTTTCGTAGCTAGCAGAGAAAGCGGTAGAAATATGGAATACCATTTTGTTTTCCGTTCATAATTTTCTCAGTTTTTCACATTAAGCAAACAAAATAGTTGTTCCACATATTTTGAGATATATTTTAATACTTCCTGTATTTTCGATTAGATACTACATTAGGAACATTTCTACATTAGGCTTAACGCAAAATTTGACGTTTTTGACACTTCAGGTGATGGGGTACAAAAAATGGAATATTTCATTCGTTTCAAGTTTGCTAAAGTGAAAACAAATAATTGCAAATCTAATAATTTATTGTCAAAGAAAACACTATAAAACATAATAACACAATAGAAAAACACACGAAATATACCATATACACTGCTGTCCACAACGCTACTAACTGTGGACGAATCATGTCTCATTAAAAACATCATCCTCAGAATCAGATTATTCTTGGTTCCTAGGCGTTGGTGACCCCTGCTCCTTTGTCTACGGTTTACTTGTTGGTGTCGTCGATACTGAAAGAGATCTATTGTATAGAGGCAAGGTTAGTGCTACTGAAGGACCTGCTTTTCTTCCTTTCATTCCTGGCCTCTTCTTTGTTTGTGCAATCTGTGATATTTGTCAAGGTGTAATTACAGATGTTCCTCCCTCGACTTCAACATAAGCGTTTTTCACTTTTAGAAGCCGCAACTCCTGTATTGACTGGGTCATTCGGTAAATCCTTAATTATTCCTTCATTGCTGGCAATGAAGTCTCATCCGTGAAAATATGAGGGTTTAACGAGTTTATATTCCTGCCACCCTAAACCCATTGACTGCTATCTCCCCTATCTGGCACTTGAGGTAGACGTCCATTCAATTCAGTGATGTGCGTGTTTGTTACTAGAAATTCATTTTTCCTCATCCATACGCGTACCAGTTCAGAATAATAGGCTCTCAAAGGACTTGTGCAAGTTCTGTCCAGCGGTTGCATCTTGTGGGAGGCATGAGGTCGCAGACACAAGGTTTTGACGTGGTTTCGCGTGCGAGATTTATAACATCCAAATATCTGGAGTGGCCCATTATCTATCCTCTAACATTTTTAATTGATATTTATATAGCAGGCTCATTCCACTGCTTTAGAGCTCGTGAAGTCATGTCTGAAGCAATTCCTATAAGTAAAACAGGTTTTGAAAGTACGATACTAGGATACAAATATGAAATACTAGTATTTCATATTAGTAACACAGCCATCTTGAAATTCAGCAACGCAAATAAAATCTAAAATTAAATTTAAATAGGTAACAAACAAGCCATTTTGCGGTTTAGTGTATTAGCTAAACGTCTGTTTACAAAATACATTAATAATTAACGCGTTATGTCAAGAATGGTACTGAAAACCAGCAACCTGCAACAATTATGCCTCCCAATGAATTCGTTGAAATGGCTTCACTCACTCGCAATGGTTGCCAACTGTAGTATTAATGCATTCCAAAGCAGTCTACACATGCGGAACGTAGTTTTTAAGCATCTAACCAAAGTACAGCACTTACAAGGCAAGAAATCATAGTATTCCATATTACTACCCCTACTACTCATTAGTACCTCTTCCTCTTTATATTCCCCTACTCTTAATTTCTCCCCAATCTCCTTTCAGTTCGGTTTGTTCATTTTGATGCTCTCACCGTTGTGGTAAATGAGTTGCAGTGAAACTATCTACGCCAACAACTGCAAATGAAAGCCGGCCGGAGTGGCCGAGCGGTTCTAGGCGCTACAGTCTGAAACCGCGCCGCCGCTACGGTCGCAGGTTCGAATCCTGCCTCGGGCTTGGATTGTGTGATGTCCTTAGGTTAGTTAGGTTTAAGTAGTTCTAGGGGACTGATGACCTGAGAAGTTATGTCCCATAGTGCTCAGAGCCATCTTTTTGCAAATGAAACAACAGATTCTAAAAACCACAAAGGTATCTATTTGGAATCACATATACTATATAATACATTGTTATGTACAAATATTAGAAGTCCCCAGATCAAATTTTCTTCAATCGCCAACCCACTGCCCCTTTTACTTATAATCCATCTTGATTGCAAAAATGTTTATTCACATGACCAGTTTCGGTACCTCCAGAACCATCTTAAGATCTGCAATTTCGGTTGCAGGAGTAACCCGTCCACACTCAGCAACCTTCACACGCACCTTCTTCTCTGGCAAAGAATTCAGCAAATTTATCTCTGCTAACAGCGGCTGATTTGTTCCTTGTTCTCGGCATTAGGGCTTCCTCGACTTCGTGTAGTCCAACGATGTTCAATTTGTCTTCGAATGTATACCCGTCTCTACGAAGAACGAAATTATGTAATATTCAGCATGCTTTTATTATATCTGACGCCAAATCAATTGAAACATTGAGTGGACGATGGAATATTCTCCGTTTGTTGCTGATTATTCCAAATTGCGCTCTCTATGAAACGTCTCGCTCGTAATAAACGATATCGTTTTGATGACTGACAAATTATTTCCACCATAGGGTGTTTGCATATATTCTGTCAAACCAAATGCTTCATCACCAACGAATGTAAATGGCAGTGGCTCTCCTCCAGCCAGAGATGTATCTGATGAGAGGCCAGACAAACGTGTGGTTCCTGAAGAGAGGCAGCAGCCTTTTCAGTAGTTGCAGGGGCAACAGTCTGTATGATTGACTGATCTGGACTTGTAACATTAACCAAAACGGCCTTGCTGTGATGGTACTGCTAAAGGCTGAAAGCAAGGAGAAACTACAGCCGTAATTTTACCCGAGGGCATGCAGCTTTACTGTATGATTGAATGACGATGGCGCCCTCTTACGTAAAATATTCCGGAGGCAAAATAGTCCCCCATTCGGATCTCCGGGCGGGGACTACTCAGAAGGACGTCGTTATCAGAAGAAAGAAAATTGACGTTCTACAGATCGGAGCGTGGAGTGTCAGTTCCATTAATCGGGCAGGTAGGTTAGAAAATTTAATGTAGTCAATCTAAATCAGGTGATGCTGAAGAAATTAGAATAGGAAATGAGACGCTTAAAGTAGTAGATGAGTTTTGCTATTTGGAGAGCAAAATAACTGATGATGGTCGAAGTAGACAGGATATAAAATGTAGACTGGCAATGGAAAGGAAAGCGTTTCTGAAGAAGAGAAATTTGTTAACATCGAGAGTAGATTTAAGTGTCAAGAAGTTTTTTCTGAAAATATTTGTATGGAGTGTAGCCATGAATGGAAGTAAAACATGGACGATAAATAGTTTAGACAAGAAGAGAACAGAAACTTTCGAAATGAGGTGCTACAGAAGAATGCCGAAGATTAGATGGGTAGATAACGTAACTAATGAGGAGGACTGAATAGAACTGGGGAGAAGAGAAATTTGTGGCACAACTTGACTAGAAGAAGCGATCGGTTGGTAGGACATGTTCTGAGGCATCAAGGGATCACCAATTTAGTATTGGAGCGCAGCGTGGAGGGTAAAAATCGTAGAGGGAGACCAAAAGATGAGTACACTAAACAGATTCAGAAGGATGTAGGTTCCAGTAGGTACTTGGAGATGAAGAATCTTGCACAGGATAGAGTAGCATGGAGAGCTGCATCAAACCAGTCTCTGGATTGAAGACCACAATAACAACAACAACAACAACAACTGTTTTTAAAGATTTGTGAATCTGAACGAAATTATAATTTGCATCACAAATGGCTAATAACACAACTGAGAAAAAGTGTTTGGAGTTAAAATGAGCTACTATGCCGGGGCTTAATCAGACGCATTGCCCCTATACAGTTTGGAAAATCTGCATTTGTCTTGAAACCTTCTGCAATGTTCAACCAGTCCTCTTCAGTAAGCACTGGGAATGTAGATTCTTTCAGAACATTTCAAATATTTTGGCAAGTGTCCTTTACTATGCTTGAGATGGTAGAAACTCCACATTTATATATTTAATGTAGATCTGTGAATGTATTTCCTGATGAACGATACTTTAAATCAGAAAAGAAATCTTTTTATTTTAGCAACACAGTTGCAATAGAGGTGGAAAACTGTAAGAGATTCGTACACTCGAGAGCTGCAAAAACAGAAAAGAGTGGAGTAGTTCAGCGGCAGATGCCAGGGAGCAGTACATTTTCTTCAAGCAAGTTTCGTTTTTAGCGCCTGTATGTGAAACTAAACCTTCTGTTGAGTAAGAAACAGACAATATGACAAATGAAGAGTCAAGCACTTATCAAGAACCATCTCCTACTGTCTCAGGCTCTAGAGTTCCCAAAAAGAGACTTTTGGAACAGCAGAAATTGTTTTGCATACGTGCAGAAAGTATTCAAAAGAAATTAAAATTATTGGAGGAAGATCCTGACAGATTATTTCTCTTGTCCCTGCTCTCTCATTCCAAGGCCATGCCTGAACAAAAGCGATTTAATGCGAAATTCAAATTTATGAGTGTGTTGTAAAAATGCATTAAAGACTATACTGCACATGGAAACGTGGCCGTATCACAGGGAAATGTAAGAGGAACGCACTTCGTGGAACATGCCTCATCTGCTTCCATGACCATTTATGAGGAGCAGCTGGCTCAGTCAGAACAAAGGGCGTCGTTGGAATCGCCATCTCAGTTTTCTGATACATCATTGTACGAAGATTTGTTTTAGCATTTCTATACATATTGTAATTTTCTCATGTAACACAAATTGCTAAATTGAAATCATTTTACATGAACTATTTGTAGGGCTAGTTTGACAAACGCGTTGCTAGACAAGGGCGCATTTGACAAACAAGTTTTCTCATATACTGGGGCCTTAACGGCTCCACAGTGTTGTCAACTTCGAATAAAATAGTTTCAAAATACAGAGTTTAGTAAAAGAAAACCGTCAACGTACTCATTCGTTGCCATTATACAGTGCAGCTTGGACTGTGTTGTAATACAAACACACGCAACACTGTACACTTCGTACGCATAAAATAAGTGTTTCATTTTTTCCTCGTAAAGTTATTCGGTTTGAAAAACCTTGTTGTGGAATATCTATAGTTTATTACTGACAACAAGCAACCCACAAAAATACAAAGACCGTGAACAATCACCAGAATCAGACAGGCAAGTGAGAACATTAACAGTAGAATTGCAGTCCAGAGCAAGTCTGATAAGATGCAGCACTCGTCATAGAGTTGAGTTGTTTTGGGGGAAGAGACCAAACAGCAAGGTCATCGGTCTCATCGGATTAGGGAAGGATGGGGAAGGAAGTCGGCCGTGCCCTTTGAAAAGAACCATCCCAGTATTTGCCTGGAGCGATTTAGGGAAATCTCGGAAAACCTAAATCAGGATGGCCGGACGCGGGATTGAACCGTCGTCCTCCCGAACGCGAGTCCAGTGTGCTACCACTGCGCCACCTCGCTCGGTCGTCATAGAGTATCACGGACCTGTCCTAGTCGGTAAATGGAATCTTCGCTGATTGTAAGCAGGGATAAAGCGAGAGGGGATGTGGCGGCGCTGGTGGCACAGGACTTCCCCATTACGTCCAACGCTGGGGTGCTATCCCAATGCCGGAGAGTCACGGCAATAGTGACCATGTAAGGGGAAAATAAGCTGAGGATATGAGTCGAAGTTTGCGTGGGGCAGGGCACTAGTGTTGCAGTGGTGTAATGGTTACCATTTTTGTCCAGTATGCAACAAGACCAGGGTTCGATAACCGATGTGCCACAAAATTTAATTAATTTCTTTATCTTCCATCACCATCGTAATTAGATGGGTGTTTTTTTTCCGCAGATTAAACCGTGGCGTGCCGACATTCCACTGAAGAACAAAGGAAGATAGTGGCCTGGATGAAGATTTTCAGTCCCAAGCATCGTACAACAAAAATTCAAGGCCTGGACCGGACGGGATGCACCGTGACACCTGATCTGTAGGAGCTACAAGAAGTTTATAAAGACTGGATCCGTTCAAGATGATTGCAAGGGAAACAGCAGTAGAGACAGACCTGTCCGAATGCAAGAGAATATTATCCTCGTCCACAGAGCGACGGTAGCCAGCCCAAACAAGTTCTGTAGGGAGAAACATTTCTCAAAGGTCAGTGGTTAGAATTTTGCACCGTGATTTGGGAATGAACTCGTACCACTTGCAGACTGTACGCAGCTCACAAACGCGGACAAGCAAGCCCGTGTGAATGCTGCACAAATTACCTGGGAAACGGTGAACATGGCGCCTGACATTCTGTTCACTTTTTTGACGAACCAGCATTCCACATCAGCGGTCGTGTGAACAAGAACAACTATGTCATCTGCGAAAGCGAGCACCGCCTGGAAATTCGAGAGAGTTTGTGTGATTTCCCCAAGATGAAAATCTGTTGTGCAGTGAGGAAATCTGGAGTGATTGGGCCCTTCTTGTTTCTGAAGAAAGACCGTCAGGGGAGAGAACTACCTTGCCATGCTCAGAACATTCATGGAAGAGAATGCACCTCTTACCATTTCCAGGGAGGGTACTTTCAGCAAGACGACGCCTCTGCCCATTACAGTCAGATGGTTCAGGACTACCTAAACGGCACGTTTGGCAAACGTTGGATTGGAAGAGGTGCTCTTCTTCCATGACCAGCACGTTCAACCGACATGAAGCCATGAGATTTTTGGCTGTGGGGCCTGTTCAAGGATAGTGTCTATGCCAGAAAATCTAACAATTTCGACGACCTAAAGCACTACATCACTGAAGTGATCGCTTCTATCCCTGCCCAAATGGCCCCTTGTGCCTTGCAGTCAACAATGGGCAAACTCTATAGGTGCACTGAGCGGGATGGGTGCCGAACTGAAACCCCGTAACCAAATCCCTGCCTTGTAATTTCGCATGATTTAACACCCATTTAACGTTAACATCTTTTTGCTTCATCCTGCACAGTTTATCTCAGAGAAACAGGATAAACGTAGGCGAAGCACCTTCCTGAGGAGAAGTTGGCAAAGTGCGGCGGGCAGAGAGGATGTGGAGAGGAAGGCGGACTGCATGTAGCATCTGAACTGGACAGACGTGTATGGCGTACACGAGCTCACCAAAGCTTTTATATCGTTAAACTGCGTCATAAATTTCTTTTCGATCTAACAGTTCTTCTTTAGTTATCCGATCTATCCATCTATTTTTTTTATAGAAAAGATTTTCTCACTATTGCATGTGCATACTTCTGTCATGGGCGCCGGCCGGTGTGGCTGAGCGGTTCTAGGCGCTTCAGTCTGGAACCGCGCGTCCGCTACGGTCGCAGGTTCGAATCCTGCCTCGGACGTGGATGTGTGTGCTGTCCTTAGGTTAGTTAGGTTTAAGTAGTTCTAAGTTCTAGCGGACTGATGACCTCAGATGTTACGTCCCGTAGTGCTCAGAGCCATTTGAACCATTTTGTCATGGGCAATCATTTTGCTGTCGAAATAGAAACATTTGTTTGCTGCGCTTCGTGCCCCATAACCTAATATTCACTGCCTCACCAAAAAGAGAAGCAGCCAGATGTGGAGGAGGAAATGAAATTAAACTTCAGGTGTTGAGATAGTTTGTGGTGTTATTTCAGTGCTTACAAAATCGAGTCAAATTTACAAAGAACTGGACAGTACGATCCCCTCTTATCAGTGTGTCGTTGCACACCCTCTGGCATGGATGCGGGCACTGATGTGGTTGAGAACAGCCTCATTAAGCCATTGTATCCTTTTCTATTACAACATGGTCCACAACTATTGTAACTGATCCTTAATAGCCTAGATATGGGGTCTGGGGCAGATTGACGTCCGAGCTGGACACACACATCTATCAGGGATTAATCTGGGGATCTTACTGGCTGCAGGAGTACCTCAACATCACGCAGAAAGTTCATAGAGACACGAGGCAAATGCAACGAGGATTGATCTGTTGAAACATGGCACCACGTTACTGTCCTTTGAGGGGTAATAAAAAATGGCTCTGAGCATTATGGGACTCAACTGCTGAGATCATTAGTCCCCTAGAACTTAGAACTAGTTAAACCTAACTAACCTAAGGACATCACAAACATCCATGCCCGAGGCAGGATTCGAACCTGCGACCGTAGCGGTCTTGCGGTTCCAGACTGCAGCGCCTTTAACCGCACGGCCACTTCGGCCGGCGAGGGGTAATACATGATGGTACAGGATGTCAGAGTTCCCTCAGTCAGTACTAGCCGTGACGTGATATCTTACTTGAGGGCTCCCCCCTAGAACTGTTGGTATGTTTAAAAATATCGGGAATCCGATGTATCAATATTTAAAGGAATATCATTATCGACCCTCGATATATCGACAAAGTACCGATATATCCGCCTACAAAAATGTCGACTCCACATTATAAATATACTGCCAGTTTTAGAATTTTTATTGAAGTACTGATTTATTATTAGATATTCTGTCCATCTACAAGCTACCAGCCTGCCTATTCCCCTTACAAGAGAGGTCCCCAGCGGTGCGATCGACTTTTTGAATCTGTCTATACGGAGAACTTTACTGATGTGTCTTTAATTAATTTTATGTATTAATTTCCATTTACTTTCCATTGTTATATCACCCAGTTTTTTTCGCCCACATTTTTGCTTTCATTATATCTGTTCTTAATTTGCTTGAATTTCGTTTTTCTGATAAACCCGTCTTTCATTCAGATTTTCATCTGTGTTGTTTTGTCCAAAGTGCAGTGGGCATTTAGGTTACATTTTAAATGTTTGTACGACGATTACTGTGTAAAAAAAACGCACATTTGGTAACAAAAATACATTTTTCACACCACTGCCCAAATAGAAATAAATTATTTCGTCTTTTGTTTTTTAACTGATAGATCGGATTTTCAAATAATTGAATATTATAATAGATAAACATAATTAAATTCATCTTCACAAAAATTCCGATTGGAAAGAGAATGATGTAAAGAAAAAAAAAGAAACAAATGAAAAATTTTATAAGGTGATTAAAATTACGTTACAAAGTAATAGAAATATAAAAATACATTTAAACCAATTAACTGAATAAAAATGATGATCAAAGTCATTTCGATAACGACTTAAAAAGAAAAATTTCGTACATTTGATGAGATTCGAACCCACATCCTCCTACACGCAAAGCTGCTTACTCATGCATTACAGCATACAACCTCACTGTAGACGGTAATTATTTGCAAGGCTATTAAGTATAACGCAAAATTCCGATTTTTTTTTCGTCAATAACTCGCAAGCGAGGGTCCACCATGGTGAATGGCTGCAGTGTGTGATACCTGGGATATTAACTTACATCAGTGTATAGAAAGTTTCAAGAAGTCATACGCACCGCTGGGGACCTTTCCTTGCTAGAGCAAGAACTGAAAGAAAAATAATTCATTTGAAAATCATACGGTCGCAGGTTCGAATCCTGCCTCGGGCTTGGATGTGTGTGATGTTGTTAGGTTTAAGTAGTTCTAAGTTCTAGAGGACGGATGACCTCAGATGTTAAGTCCCATAGCGCTCAGAGCCATTTGAACAATTTTTGAAAATCTGTAAGTTAACAACGGATTTGTGCAGATGGAAAGCTTGTATTACAATAATTTTTGATCGACTGTTGTGTTGTTAATAAACAGCAGCGTATATGGTGCACTGTCATGCAAAATTTCATTCCAGTTAACCTCTGATAACCTACTTACTTTATTTGCCATTTACTACATGTCGAAATACGAGTAAACCTTATTAAACCTTATTTCACGCTGATGTAATAAAATTGGGTGGTGAAGATAAACGCTGCAATTTCTATTGGTGGCGCCGAGCGCCGATTACGTCAGCATTTCTCTTCACACGTCTCCACCAGCCACAAAGACCAATCTTGTCGTTTAGATTTTTGTTCATCGTTTTCAGCAATTCTTTTCGAAAAATGCCGATGTGAAGAAACAGCACATTAGTTACGTTAAAAATATTTTTTTAACACAAAACATGTGCTATTTCTTCTCATCAGAAGTCTTGTTATTCCATTCACATCACTATACCCCAGTACAATCGGACTTCTACTTTTGTGACACCTATACTTGCTGCAAACAGTCAAAGAGAAAGACTGGACGTGATGAAAGTTCAAAAAGTAGAAGGACTCGTTCACACAGTGATAGTAAAATTATGTTCTACGAGGGTGACTTCAAAAGAAATGCACATTATTTTTGTAAAAATACACTTTTCATTCTGCATGTGTGAAAGTTTTACATTGTGTAGATACATCCTTTCCGCTTGTTTTCAAACTTAGTTCAACCTGTTCCCGTGAGTGGCGCCGTCACAGCATGTCTTCAAGATGGCTGGTACACTTGACGTTCGTCAGAAGCAATGTGCTGTCATAGAATTTCTGTACTGTGAAAACAAGACAGTGGGAAACATCCACAAGAGGTTGAAAAAGGTGTATGGAGATGCTGATGTCGATCGCAGTACAGTTAGTCGGTGGGCAAGGAGGTTACGTGATGAAAGCGGGCACGGAAATATTGTGGATTGTCCTCGCAGCGGCAGGCCTCGTACTGCACACACTCCAGACAATGTGCGAATTGGTGACTGCTGACAGACGCATCACAGTGAACGAATTGTCACGATATGTTGGGATAGGGGAAGGAAGTGTTTGCAGAATACTGAAAGTGTTGGCGTTAAAAAAGGTTTGTGACGGGTGGTTCCCAGGATATTGACAGTGGCTCACAAAGAAACAAGAAAAACGGTATGCAGCGAACTTTTGGAACAGTACGAGAATGGTGGAGATGAATTTCTTGCAAGAGTTGTGACAGGTGATGAAACATTACTCCATCATTTTGCACCAGAGACGATGAGGCAATCAATGGAGTGGCATCATGCAAATTCACCCAAGGAAAAATTCAAAACCACACCTTCTGCTGGAAAAGTTATGGCTACAGTGCTTTCCGATTCCGAAGGACTCTTGCTTGTGGACATCATGCCAAGTGGAACCACCATAAATTCTGTTGCATATGTGACACACTGAAGAAACTTCAAGCTTGACTAAGTCGTGTTCGACCACATAGGCAAAAGCAGGATGTTTTGCTGTTGCACGACAATGCACGGCCACATGTCAGTCAAAAAACCATGGAAGCGATCACAGAACTCGGTTGGACAACAATGAAACATCCGCCTTACAGTACTGACCTGGCTCCATGTGACTATCATCTCTCTGGGAAACTGAAAGACTCTCTTTGTGGAACAAGGTTTGAAGATGATGACTCCCTTGTACACACTGCCAAACAGTGTCTCCAACAGGTTGGTCCAGAACTTTACCGTGTGGGTATACAGCTGCTGGTTCCAAGATGGCGTAAGGCAGTTGAGAGGGATGGAAATAATGTGGAGAAATGAAAATATTGTTTCTAAAGGATGTATCTACACACTGTAAAACTTTCGAACATGTAGAATAAAAGATGGATTTAAAAAAAAATAGTGTGCATTTCTTTTGGAGTAACCCTTGTACTGCAAGTTCAAAAGAACAATTTCAATATTTATTGAAAATTTCGAAAAAAAAAATATAAAATAAAAATATCAGTACTCGATATTGTCACGTTCGTATCGATATATCGGGGATGCAAACACTGTTGATGTACACTGATGAGCCAAAGAAATTGGTATAGGCACGCGTATACAAATAAAGAGATGTGTAAACAGGCAGAATACGGCGCTGGTGTCGGCAACGCCTGTATAAAACAAGTATCTGGCGGAGTAGTTAGATCGGTTACTGCTGCTACAATGGCAGGTTATCAAGATTTAAGTGAGTTTGAACACGGTGTTATAGTCGACGCACGCACGATGGGACACAAGATCTCCAAGGTAGCGGTGAAGTGGGGATTTTCCTGTATGTCCATTTCACGAGTGTACCATGAATATCAGGAATCCGGTAAAACTTCAAATCTCCGACATCGCTGCTGCCGGAAAAAGATCCTGCAAGATCGGGATCAACGACGACTGAAGAGAATCGTTCAGTGTGAGAAAAGTGCAATCCTTCTGCAAATTTCAATGCTGGGCCATCAACAAGTGTCAGCGTGTGAACCATTCAACGAAACGTCATCGGTATGGGTTTTCGGAGCCGAAGGCCCACTGGTGTACCCTTGATGACCACACGACACAAAGCTTTACGCCTCACATGGGCCCGTCAACATCAACATTGGACTGTTGATGACTGGTAACACGTTACCTGGTCGGATGACTCTCATTTCAAATTGTATCGAGTGGATGAACGTGTATAGGCATGGAGACAGCGTCATGAATCCATGGACCCTGCATGTCAGTAGGGGACTGTTCAAGCTGGTGGAGGCTCTGTAATGGTGTGGGGCGTGTGCAGTTGGAGTGATATGGGATCCTTGATACATCTAGATACGACTCTGACAAGTGAATCGTATGTAAGCATGCTGTCTGATCACCTGCGTCGATTCATGTCCATTGTGCATTCTGACGGACTTGGGCAATTCCAGCAGGACAATGCCACACCCCACATTTCCAGAATTGAAGCAGAGTGGCTGCAGGAACACTCTTCTGAGTTTAAACACTTCCGCTATCCACCAAACTCAGCAGGCATGAACGTTATTGAACTTACCTGGGTCGTTGCAACGTGCTGCTCAGGAGAGATCTCCTCCCCTTCGTACTCTTACGGATTTATGGACAGCCTTGGAGGATTCATGGTGTCAGTTCTCACCAGTGCTACTTCAGACATTAGTCGAGTCCATGCCACGTCGTGTTGCGGCACTTCTACAAGCTCGTGGAGACCCTACAAGATATTGGGCAGGCATACCAGTTTCTTTCGCTCTTCAGTGTATATCGATATTTTCTGGGGGGAAATATCGATATTTCGATATTTTATCAACCCACACCATGGTGCCAAGAGTAACACTACTGTGCCTCTCCAAAACACTGAATGAATGAGACCTGCTCCTAGGTCGCCGCGGGACCAAGCGAGGTGGCATAGGTGCAGTTGGAGTGATATGGGACCACTGATATGTTTAGATAATACACTGGACTCGCATCCAGGAGGACGATAGTTCACACCTGCGTCCGGCCATCCTGATTTAGGTTTTCCGTGATTTCTCTAAATCGCTTCAGAAATATGCAGGAATGGTTGCTTTGAAAGAGCACGACCGATTTCCTTCCCCAGCCTTCGAGTTTCTGCTCCGTCTCTTATGACCTCGTTGGCGACGGGACATTAAACACATATCTCTTCCTATGTCGCCGCCATGCTTTCTGACGACCGTCACCTGGGATTGTATCGACCTGCGATTCATCGCTGAACGCAGCACAACGCCGTTCGTCAGCAGTCCGTGTTTCCTGGTCATAGCACCGCACCAAACGCAGTCGTTTGTCTTGCGGTGTTAACGACAACCTATGCGTGGAGCGATAATTTTCTTATTCAGCTGCCGCTAGTCTCTGCCGACTGGTGCAGGATGACACAAAGCTTGGAAAGAGTCCATTACTCGTTCTCTGATGGTGATGGTAGGTGCACATCTGAACGGGTTGCGATGTGCCTGGTGCACAATGCTGTGGACGTCCCTTAGACGTTATCGACCGGACCCTTGACGACAAGTACACCAGCTCTCACGTTCCCATACAGTTCAACATCGGACCACAGTTCAACATAGGGCCCTTGTAACGTCCTTCGGATCTTCGGTCTTGGCTAACACTCAGCGGTAGGGCAATGAGATTGTTATTTCTTATTTATCAGTATCGACGTTACAAACAGAACATTGATGAACTGAACTCGCGACTTGTGCGAGATATTTACTTCACCAAATGTCGTAATTAAATCGTTTATAATCGATGGTTTATCAGTTGCTATTTAAATATTAATGGTAAGTTCAAATTAGTTCCAGCGACACCAAATCCCCTATAGACTGGTTGTAATCTCAAATCTATAATCAGTCGTAACAGTGTTATTAATTCCTAACGTCAAGGAGTTTCTATATAAGCGCCTAGCGCTTCAGTCAAATAATATCGCAGCACGTTATCTCTATAAATAATATTGTAAAACTTGAATGATAAATGCGTGAATTGACACGATATGCTGGTTAATTACACAATGTTAGTCACTTCCTAACAGACCGTGAGGAAGAAGCTTTCCCAGATGTTGGGGGGAATTATAAATTATATGCTTCGTAACTATCGCCAAGTTCCATTATTACGAATGAAATTGTCTATCTGTGTTCAGTTCCTAAATAGTGTTAACTTCAGGTTATCTAATTAAAAGTCACTTCTGTCTATTATAGCAAGTCCTCTATCTGAATTCTAAATCACGTAATATTTGAAGTCAAAGTATCTTTTCACTGCGTCATAGTAGATCGCAATAATCAATTCTGAAAAAACAATCTAATTGCTACTACATATACGAGCATTCAAAAGTAAGACCTGCTTTGGCTAACTCTCGTAACGTAGTGACAATGGATTGAATTATCCTTAGCCATTACTCACGAATCTCAAAGAGTACTCACACGGAGTATTCTTTGGGAACGTTGGTTCTACTTTGCGAATTTTAATTATAATGATTTTGCGATTTACTATGATTTTGAATTTTGACTTTGATTTTACTGGAATCCTATCTTTCTTTCGTATGTTAATAAATTACTAAGTATTAGATTCCTGATTCAATTACTGGTTGATATCCAAATAATAGTGTTAACTGGAAATTTGTTTGCTTGTTCATTTTTCATGGAATTTGGAACTTGTTTTGGGGAAATCTTTGGGAATTTTGGAGCTAATTTTTGATTTTCATTTCTCGTCCGAGGAAGTGGCATTACACCCTGCAAATGTGGATATTGCACGATTCGACCAACCGGCCAAACGGGGATCCGCAACGGAGCCCCTTTCACACTCTGACAGTTGCTGATAACGTTTTCTCGTACGAGTAGGCGCGTCATTTTCTACACAGTGATCAGTCGACATATGATACTGTTCGCGCCCCTTGTGCGCCCTATAAGGCCTGACAACAGCACTAAACACGAACAGCACTAATGCTGCCTGGTGGCCGCTCTACCTGTCACAGAAAATCGAAGTTCTTGTCAGTTACATGTCGACATATAGTGTGTAAGTGTATGATGTTACACTGACATCCGACCATGTCTTCTGAATATTCCGCTCCTTTTATCAGGCAGTGTAGTTCCCTCAGCTTTACGTAATTTATTCTCACAACTCTCCTATTTTTCTTTTACCGGAGTGCTTCTCGTAATTTCTCTTCAAGGCACCCCGTTCGGCTGATCTTTATAATCTTCAGGCGTCTCTGTGAGAACTGAAACGTCAGTGTAGTCCCTAAAGTTGTATTTGTTCTCCTGTAATTTAATTCTATTTCACACTTTTCCTTTCGTTTCCTTTACTGTTTGCTCTTACGTACAGATCGAATAACATGGTGAATAGGCTGTCACCCTTTTGAATAGGCTGTCACCCTTTCTCTCTTGCTGTAGATATACAGCGATGAAAGAAAAAAAAATACAGCGTACCTTTGTGGAAGTGAATTAAACGTCGTGGAAGTTTCTTAGATTATGTAGAACCATTTCAACTCGAGGCCTGCAAGTTGATTACTCATGGGTGGCTGGCGTTAGGAGAGACTTACAGATGATGGGGTGAATATAAAACAGACACTTGTCAAGATATTGAAATCCACGATTTTATAGAGTGGAAGCTCTCGATGGCGATCGAGGGGAGCGAAACAGAGTAACAGCACGTGCTCGCTACTTGCAAATAACTGTCGTTATTTATTAAGCAAAGTAACTGACTCGTCGAGTGGACGTTGTTGAATAGGTGGCAGGCAATCGAACATGGAATTCATTTCCGCTTTTACGATGCATAAGTAAATGCTCAGTGAGGTCGCTCTTCGGTTTTCCACGCCGTACGACGATGCCGGTCTGCCTAGGTTACAGACAGAGCGCACAAGAATCTCAGTGCGTCACGACCCAGGACGTAACCAATGAGCACTGCCATGGATGGACCAGAGAGCAGCACATTTGCCAGAGGGCTGGGGCTGCTTTTGCTCTTGTCGGCCGTGCTGGGGGTGTCCCCGCACTCGCCGCGTGGCCGTCCCCCATTGGCCGCCCTCTCCCGCGCCTACTCTTTCCTCGTACTGGCGGCTCTCTTCTTCCTGGGCTGGTACAAGCTGCAGAGATTGGTCAGCACCATATTCCCAGGGCAGTCCTTCTGCTACTCGGCGCCCGCGCACATCTGCTGCGCTACGGCGACCGTGACGACCATCTGTTCAGTCCTTGCGCAGGCTCTGACCAGGGGTCGCACATTCGCAAGCATCCTTGCCAACATTCAGAGTACCGGCGTTTTCCTGAAGGAAGATCTAGGGAAAAGCGATAGACGCGCTGGACTGATGTTGCTAATCGCGCTGCCCCTTCTTGTTATCCTTAACGCCGGAGTCGTTGCTCTTGCAGTCATTAATGAATATTACGTTACCAGTGCGATAATATTAGACAACTTTGTGACGTTTCTCGTCTTGATGCAATTCATAGCAGTTTGCTTAATTATTAGACAGAGGTTTTGTTATCTCAACACTATCTTGTCAGCAGATTTCTGTTATGAACCCACTGCTTTTGCGATAGTTGGATCAGTCAATGTTATAAGTACGGATGACGGACCTATTCCACACCAAATGCGTACAAAGTCGCGAGATTTAGACGCCCTCTGTCGGAAAATTATGTTGCTACAGAATGTGCACATGAAGCTAACGAAACTGGCAGAATGTCTGAATAACATGTACGCTATTCCTATTACAATGGCTGTAGTGCAGGTTCTCGTGCTGGCCATTCATTTCTCATTCCGCCTAATACTACTAGATGCGGCCAGTGGATACAAGGAGAGAATGAATGGGACATTCATCTGTGTATATTACATTATGGTTCTGATTATGGAAATCACATTTTTGTCTGTCGTCTCTCAATCGACATGTACCCAGGCGGATAGGACTTCAAGCCTAGTTGAAGAGGTTTTATTGCAGGTTACTGTAGGTGAGTAAAACTGTCGTTACTTTACTTTATGTATAGCTTTTACGCTAAGAAATACAGCCACATTGAATTATTCTCTACTATACGACGAGGGTGCTTCAGCAGCGTAGCCGAGAAAAATTTCTTAGCTTGTAACTATTCGTTAGTACACTACTGGCCATTAAAATTGCTACACCAAAAAGAAATGCAGATGATAAACGGGTATTCATTGGACAAATATATTATACTAGAACTGACATGCGATTTCATTTTCACGCAATTTGGGTGCATAGATCCTGAGAAATCAGTACCCAGAACAACCACCTCTGGCCGTAATAACGGCCTTGCTACCCCTGGGCATTGAGTCAAACAGAGACTGGATGGCGTGTACAGGTACAGCTACCCATGCAGCTTCAGCACAATACCACAGTTCATCATGAGTAGTGACTGGTGTATTGCGACGAGCCAGTTGCTCGGCCACCATTGACCAGACGTTCTCAATTGGTGAGAGATCTGGAGAATGTGTTGGCCAGGGCAGCAGTCGAACATTTTCTGTATCCAGAAAGGCCCGTACTGGAGTTGCAACATGCGGTCGTGTATTATCCAGCTGAAATGTAGAGTTTCGCAGGGATCGAATGAAGGGTAGAGCCACGGGTCGTATCACATCTGAAATGTAACGTCCACTCTTCAGAGTGCCGTCAATGCGAACAAGAGGTGACCGAGACGTGTAACCAATGGCACACCATACCATCACGCCGGGTGATACGCCAGTACGGCGATGACGAAAACACGTTTCCAATGTGCGATCACCGCGATGTCGCCAAACACGGATGCGACCATCATGATGCTGTAAACAGAATCTGGATTCATCCGAAAAAATGATGTTTTGCCTTTCGTGCACCCAGGTTTGTCGTTGAGTACACCATCGCAGGCGCTCCTGTCTGTGATGCAGCGTCAAGGGTAACCGCAGCCATGGTCTCCGAGCTGATAGTCCATGCTGCTGCAAACGTCGTCGAACTGTTGGTGCAGATGGTTGTTGTCTTGCAAATGTCCGCATCTGTTGACTCAGAGAGCGAGACGTGGCTGCACGATCCATTACAGCCATGCAAATTCGATGCCTGTCATCTCGACTGCTAGTGATACGAGGCCGTTGGGATCCAGTACAGCGTTCCGTATTACCCTCCTGAACCCACCGATTCCATATTCTGCTAACAGTCATTGGATCTCGACCAACGCGAGCAGCAATGTCGCGATACGATAAACCGCAGTCGCGATAGGCTACAATCGGACCTTTATCAAAGCCGGAAACGTAAGGGTACGCATTTCTCCTCCTTAATCAACTGCTGTTTGAGTATGAGAAATCGGTTGGAAACTTTCCTCATGTCAGCACGATGTAGGTGTCGCCACCGGCACCAACCTTGTGTGAATGCTCTGAGACGCTAATCGGTTGCATATCACAGCATCTTCTTCCTGTCGGTTAAATTTCGCATCTGTATCACGTCATGTTCGTGGTGTAGCAATTTTAATGGCCAGTAGTGTATAAGGGGCGATCAAAAAGTTTCCGTCTGAAGACCACACTAACCCCTTGCGTAGATGTCGGTGCTTAAGTACCCGCACCGCAGTCGCGCTGGGTTGCACTTAGCCTGCAGCAATGTCCTCAAACGGAAACTTTATGATCGCCCGTTACAGTTCACAGTTCAGTGTAGTTACGTGCAGTGATGTTTTTAACTTTCATGTTGTCGATGATCTTGAGAGAAGGGACAGAATTCATCATGGAACATTTTTCGAATAGCTGACGGAGGACATTGTCCATCAGAAACTGCATGTCACAGTACCTCCGTTTCCTACGGAATAAGCCGGCCGCGGTGGTCTTGCGGTTCTAGGCGCGCTGTCCGGAACCGCGCGACTGCTACGGTCGCAGGTTCGAATCCTGCCTCGGGCATGGATGTGTGTGATGTCCTTAGGTTAGTTAGGTTTAAGTAGTTCTAAGTTCTAGGGGACTGATGACCACAGATGTTAAGTCCCATAGTGCTCAGAACCATTTGAACCACCAACCTACGGAATAAATCGTAGAGTTGAAAATTTCTTTAATCATCGGTATTCGAAAGTGACAGCATCATACCAAACGCCATCGTACGTGAGCGCCATACCATGGACGTGGTTCGTCTATAAGAGGTCTCTCAAAAAATTCCGGGTGTACCCTGGACTCTTGTACCTCCAAATAATACTATCAACAGGAAATACCGAGCGAGGCAGCGACTGATGCGCTGCACATTTGCATGAAAGTGACAAACAGCCACGGTCTAAAAACATTTCATACGTCTGTAGTTAATTTACATTCAGATAAAGTAGAATTATTTGCTGTCAGTCGATGTTTACAGAGATCCAAATTATGAATTTTCCAATTAAGATTCTCATCTATATGAACACCCAAAAACTTAGTATGCTCCACCCTGGTTACTGACTTCTGTTGATGTTACATATTTATAGAAGGAACCATACTCATTCCGGGAGAAAACTGGATTTGCTGGGTTTTTTTTCAGTTAAGAGCAAGCCCATTAGCAAAAAACCAATCAATAACTTTTCCAAAGGCATTATTTGTATCATTTTCTATTGGAGTTTCTTCTACTGGATTAATGTGCTTGTATCGTCAGCAAATAGTGTCTGTTTAGCTTCTTGTTTCTGATAAGAAGGGTTCAAATGGCTCTGAGCACTATGGGACTCAACTGCTGAGGTCATTAGTCCCCTAGAACTTAGAACTAGTTAAACCTAACTAACCTAAGGACATCACAAACATCCATGCCCGAGGCAGGATTCGAACCTGCGACCGTAGCGGTCTTGCGGTTCCAGACTGCAGCGCCTTTAACCGCACGGCTACTTCGGCCGGCTAATCTGATAAGAAGGTAGGTCATTCACAAATATCAGGAGCCGAAGAGGACCCATGATCGAACACTGTAGAACGCCTACTGTAACTTTACCCCAGTTAGATGAAGTGGGAAACTTCCTTAAATCACTTAAACCATATAAAGGAACTTTTTGCTTCCTGTTCTGTAGATATGACGTAAACCACTCATATGCTGTTCTATTTATACCGTAGAACTGTAATTTCTGTAACATAATGTCATAGTTCACACAATAAAATGGTTTGAATACGTCACAGAAAATTCCTATCGGCGACAATTTCCTATTTAAAGACTCTATTACGTGGGCAGTAAAATTGTATATTCTGTCTCAGTGAACAGCATTTTTGAAATCCAAACTGTAATTTACTAAGTATTAAATTACTCCAGAATGAGATTTTCACTCTGCAGCGGAGTGCAGAGCTGGTATGAAACCTCCTGGCAGATTAAAACTTTGTGCCGGACCGAGACTCGAACTCGGGATTCTTGCCTTTCGCGGACAAGTGCTCTACCATCTGCGCTACACCCAAGCACCACTGCCCGCATCTCGTGGTCGTGCGGTAGCGTTCTCGCTTCCCACGCCCGGGTTCCCGGGTTCGATTCCCGGCGGGGTCAGGGATTTTCTCTGCCTCGTGATGGCTGGGTGTTGTGTGATGTCCTTAGGTTAGTTAGGTTTAAGTAGTTCTAAGTTCTAGGGGACTGATGACCATAGATGTTAAGTCCCATAGTGCTAAGAGCCATTTGAACCAGCCCAAGCACGACTCACGACCCGCCCTCACAGCTTCAATTCTGCCAGTACCTTGTCTCCCACCTTACAAACCTCACAGAAGCTCTTCTGCGAACCTTGCAGAACTAGCACTCCCGGAAGAAAGCATATTGCGGACACATGGCTTAGCCACAGCCAGAGACGAGGTACTGACAGAATTGAAGCTGTGACGACGGGTCGTGAGTCGTGCTTGGGTAGCTCAGATGGTAGAGCACTTGCCCGTGAAAGGGAAAGGTCCCGAGTTCGAGTCTCTGTTTTAATCTGTCAGGAGGTTTAATTCCATTACTGCTGTGGTGGCTAACCACTCTTGAGTACATCACATTCTCCACTATTTTTGAAAATGCTGTGAGCAAGGATAATGGCCGGTAATTATTGATATCTGTGGTGTCCCATTTTTTGTTGAGAGTCTTGACAATGGCATATTTTAACCTGTGTGGGAAAACACCTTGATTTAGTGATGCATTACAGATGTGACTCAGAACATCAGCTGTAACTGCTTCACATTGTTTTAATATCTTGTGAGAGATGTCAACTACTCCAACAGAACATTTATTTTTCAAAGATTTGATGATTTTCCTTATTTCACAAGTTGTTAGATGAAAATTAATCTGACTAGGATTTCTCGAAGCTGACTCTTCCATGTACTGCATAACTTATTTTGAACTATTCTCACCAATTTTTTCACCTACACTTAAGAAATGATTGTTAAATACATTAGCTACTTGTGTACTGTTGGTTAAGATTGTCTCACTCTCTTTAATAGTAATACTACAAACCCAAGTGGTTACTTTTCCTGTATCTCTTCTAACAACATTCCATACTGATTTGATTTTATTGCCCCAGTTGTTAATTTCATCTCTAATATACATATCTTTTGATTTTCTGAAAATTTTTCTCAGTATGTTACAATAATTTTTATAGTGTAAAATTGCTTCTGGGCCTTTACTAATTCTTGCTGCCTCATACAGTTTTCTTTTCCTTTCTGAGGACAGTTTAATACCCGTAGTGATCGAAAGTTTCTGTGAAAACTGTTTGGTGTTACATTTAGTAATTTTTTGGGGGCAACAGTGTTCAGAAAGGGATATAAATTTATCAACAAATATGTCGCATTTATCATTGGCATTTGGCTCATTATATAGCCTACAGGCCATTAAAATGGTTACACCACGAACATGACGTGCTACAGACGCGAAATTTAACCGACAGGAAGAAGATGCTGTGATATGCAACCGATTAGCGTCTCAGAGCATTCACACAAGGTTGGTGCCGGTGGCGACACCTACAACGTGCTGACATGAGGAAAGTTTCCAACCGAGTTCTCATACACAAACAGCAGTTGACCGCCGTTGCCCGGTGAAACGTTGTTGTGATGCCTCGTGTAAGGAGGAGAATTGCGTACCATCACGTTTCCGACTTTCATAAAGGTCGGATTGTAGCCTATCGCGATTGCGGTTTATCGTATCGCGACACTGCTGCTCGCGTTGGTCGAGATCCAATGACTGTTAGCAGAATATGGAATCGGTGGGTTCAGGAGGGAATACGGAACGCCGTGCTGGATCCAAACGGCCTCGTATCACTAGCAGTCGAGATGACAGGCATCTTATCCGCATGTCTGTAACGGATCGTGCAGCCACGTCTCGATCCCTGAGTCAACAGATGAGGACGTTTGCAAGACAACAACCATCTGCACGAACAGTTCGACGACGTTTGCAGCAGCATGGACTATCAGCTCGGAGACCATGGCTGCGGTTACCCCTGATGCTGCATCACAGACAGGAGCGCCTGCGCTGGTGTACTCAACGACGAACATACTTGATCTATTTCACCACTCGCACTTCGCTGCCTAGTCGACACACTGAACAACACAAATAAGAGAAGCAGTGCGTTTCGTACTTTAAAACTAGTCCAAGGCAACGAAACACAGGAAAGAAGTACCAACAGGCACTTCTCTAACATTTTTAGATATCTATTGTTCTCATCGCCAGAGCTATCTTGTTCAGACAGTATATTTGTACAAATAATGAGTCATCTGTTTTCTAAGTATGGTTGAAATTGCTCAAAGCGAGCTTGAAATATGCTTTCCAGCCCGATATTCGCCCATAGGGATGAGAGGGGTATCTTCTTGCTCCCATAGTATATTTATACAAATAATGTGCCATGTATGTAAAAAGATTGGATGAAATTTCTCGACATGTGCTTCTTTCTGGATATAATGTTCGATTGAAATAGATCCTGTGGTTTAGGAGGAGACGTGGATTATAATTGTACACACACACACACACACACACACGCACACACACACACACACACACACACACACACACACATATATATATATATATATATATATATATATATATATATATATATATAAGGTGGTCCATTGATAGTGACCGGGCCAAATATCTCACGAAATAAGCGTCAAACGACAAAACTACAAAGAACGAAACTCGTTTAGCTTGAAGGGGGAAACCAGATGGCGCTATGGTTGGCCCACTAGGTGGCACTGCCATAGATCAAACGGATATCAACTGCGTTGTTTTTTTTTAATAGGAACCCCCATTTTTATTACATATTCGTGTAGTACGGAAAGAAATATGAATGTTTTAGTTGGACCACTTTTTTCGCTTTGTGATAGATGGCGCTGTAATAGTCAGAAACGTAGAAGTGCGTGGTATCGCGTAACATCCCGCCAGTGCGGACGGTATTTGCTACGTGATACATTACCCTTGTTAAAATGGACCGTTTACCAATTGCGGAAAAGGTCGATATCGTGTTGATGTATGGCTATTGTGATCGAAATGCCCAACGGGCGTGTGCTATGTATGCTGCTCGGTATCCTGGACGAGTTCCTGAAGCATTTCCGTAACACAAGTGTGATGATCAAACCTACCAGTAACAAATCTAGCAGCCCGCCTCTGAATTGCTTCTATGTCCTCCCTCAATCCGACCTGATAGGGATCCCAAACGCTCGAGCAGTACTCAAGAATAGGTCGTATTAGTGTTTTATAAGCGGTCTCCTTTACAGATGAACCACACCTTCCCAAAATTCTACCAATGAACCGAAGATCACGAAGGCCTTCCCCACAACTGCCATTACATGCTTGTCCCACTTCATATCGCTCTGCAGTGTTACGCCCAAATATTTAATCGACGTGACTACACTGCTAATGGAGTATTCAAACATTACGGGATTCTTTTTCCTATTCATCTGCATTAATTTACGTTTATCTATATTTAGAGTTAGCTGCCATTCTTTACACCAATTACAAACCCTGTCCAAGTCATCTTGTATCCTCCTACAGTCACTCAACGACGACACCTTCCCGTACACCGTACATCAATACCAAGCCAAATAAATGCTTGCATAAGGGCCAGAGGACGACTAACTTGCTCAGCTTGTGAAGTTGTTTCTCTCGATAAATCATCCAATTTTTCTGAAATTTGTTTGTCTGTACGTGTACATCACATCTGCCGATTGCCGTCCCATTGGGATAACTTCTTCCGGGAGTGTGTGTGTGTTTTATCTGGTATTGTGGTGCTTACAGTAGTTACAAGCAGTGGCAGTGATGACGACGGTGAGTTTCCCACAGACGGCGGTCCGCGAGAGCTGTGCCAGCACCTCCGCCAGCTGTCCCGGCAGGTGCGCCTCGGGCCCGTCCGCTTCCACGCCCGCGGACTGTTCACTGTGGACGGCGGGCTGCTCACCGGCATGGCCAACATCGTCGTCACCTACCTCATCATACTGCTGCAATTCGCTGTTGGCGGCGGTGCCAACGTTCCTACCTCGCCTTACGCAGTCCAAACCAACGCGACTCTGGTAGTCTCAATGCCTTCAAAACACGTGGTGTGACAGAGAAAAATACCTGCATTCTCAACGAGTGGTGTTAGGAGACTCTCTGTAATGTAAACGGAAGGCATAAACGTCTCACACATTCATTCACAACCTCACCAAAAGTTAAATTAACCAGCAAAGGGCTTAGCACACTCACGTAACACAAGCAGTGAAAATGGATTCATCAAGCAAAACCATTTGTTTCATAAATGACTAGCGAAAGTGGAAGATCTGACCTACCACAAAATGTTTCTTTTTCACCAAGGTCTGCACCATAAAAATTGTTGTGGGTGATCACTTATATTTGCGTGTGGACTGACTCACTGCCTAGTGGTACTCACTACCTAGTGGTAAGAATAGTGTTTACATTCACGAGTCATGTGTCTAAAGCAACTATTTCATAGAAAGATTATTCACCTTTTGAGCTCATCACCCTCTGAATATGTCAGAATTCGCAACAAATGAGTGGCAAATTATGTCATTTAAAGATATTACACACAATATACTTCTATATGTAATAATCTTTGAGACGAACAATCTTGATAAGATGCTAAAAATATAATATTAGAAAAGATCTTTAGCCTGTGCTGATAAATTTTGCCTTGTAAATGAAATTAAGTTTTCCTTACGATGTTTTGTAATAAACTACCTAATATATTGGCATTCCAGAGCTCTGTACTGGTATGATTTTTATGATTTGCTATGAAAGTTTTCGGAGAAGGAATAAGGAATGTACTGTGGCATTCAACTCCTTAATTCTCGTGTCATCGATAGATAATTGCTAACGCAATCTCAGAGGGCTAACCACCCAAGAGAGAGGAGCTTGGGGCCAACAGAACCGTTTGTGGAGACCGCTTATATCTTTTGGCTCCAGTTTCCGATGAAATGGCCATAACTGACAAAATCAAATGGTCCAAATGGCTCTAAGCACTATGGGACCTAACATCTGAGGTCATCACTCCCATAGACTTAGAACTACTTAAACCTAACTAACCTAAGGACATCACAAATCGATGCCCGAGGCAGAATTCGAACCTGCAACCGTAGCAGCCGCGTGGTTCCGGACTGAAGCGCCTAGAACCGCTCGACCACAGCGGCCGGCTCATAACCGACAAATCCATGTCTTGCGATAACGACTTTTCCACACTACGCACTACTGTATACCAACCCACCAACTCCGATGTCACCATACTCCTCCCTACAGCACCACAGAATCATCGCATCCTTCCGCTCAGTGCAGGTTTTACTGGACTTTACAGCAGTGAAATACATGATTTTCGTTTCCAGCACTCATCAACATTCGTTAAAAAGACACAATATAGTTCTTAAAATCATCAAAATAGAATACTATTTTAAAAACAATATGTAATTATTTATTATTTAAATACCAACGAAAATTTTCTTTGCAATTTAAAGAACTTATTGCGTAAAGAGGAGATAATGTACTGTGACGGGAGAGGAACTGATATTGCAATAAAAAAAAAAGATAGGACGACGACGGTTGAGTTTTGACCAATCGACGTGGACCATTGTCAAAAGCTACTGTTGCAACATATGAAATCTAACCTGTGTTCATCCACCGTTGTTCTTGGGCCACCACCGTACTCTGCACTTGTATGCCGACGTCATGGCGGCCAGCTGCTATCCTCACTTCGTTAATTCGCGTATTTCCTAATACACGCCTCTGACAACATCACTCGCTAACTGTTCTACACGCAGTGTGTGTACGGCTATGACCTCCAGCCCCGACTGCAACAACATCGCCGACGCTGGCAAACGCATATTGTAGAGATTCGATGCGTTAGCTGTTGACTCCAAAATTTGCAGTGTCTCTCCCATCATTTCATCACAGTCCGAAGTGTGCTGTAGTCCTCTCTTTTGCAGCCCTCTTTTGTAACCGAGTACGGAACGTGCTGTCTTGTGACGGCACAGCAGGTGCAAGAATAAGGGACGGAGTGTCGTATATAGCTTGGGATTCCTAAAATTACAAAAAAAAAACTTATTTTATTCACAAAACACAGGGAATTTGCAGTAACATTAACCTCATTATTTCGGACAATTAAAACCTAATTATTGGTTGCACATTGCGTACAGCGATTCCTTTAATTGGTGGAGCCTTCTACAGTTATGCTGATCACCCAGAACATTATGACTATTGCTAACCGCGACTTCGGATGCCGCCAAGTGGCGTTGCGGCCAGAGGCGTTGGCCCGCATCTCGTGGTCGTGCGGTAGCGTTCTTGCTTCCCACGCCCGGGTTCCCGGGTTCGATTCCCGGCGGGGTCAGAGATTTTCTCTGCCTCGTGATGGCTGGGTGTTGTGTGCTGTCCTTAGGTTAGTTAGGTTTAAGTAGTTCTAAGTTCTAGGGGACTTATGACCACAGCAGTTGAGTCCCATAGTGCTCAGAGCCATTTTTTGAACCAGAGGCGTTGAAGAGGTAGCAAAAGTATGTAAGCGAAGCAGGCAAGGACGAGGGATCACCCTAGCGAAGATATGGGCTGCAAATGAATGGGAATATCCATTGAGTTAAACGACTTTCACAAGGGAAAGGTTATTATTACGCAGTGCTTGAGCACTAGTATCTTGAAGCTGGTGGAATGATCACGTGCTGCTGTCATCGGCATCTACGGAAAGAGGTAGGAGGAAGTGAAACTACCAAAATGGCTCTGAGCACTATGCGACTTAACTTCTGAGGTCATCAGTCGCCTAGAACTTAGAACTAATTAAACCTAACTAACCTAAGGACATCACACACATCCATGCCCGAGGCAGGATTCGAACCTGTGACCGTAGCGGTCACGCGGTTCCAGACCGAAGCGCCTAGAACCGCATGGCCAAAGCGGCCGGCAGTGAAACTACCCCTATGCACTAATTGGTTAGACATCCATGACTCTTCACAGAACGTAGCGCTCGGAGGCTTGTCTGCTCTGTAAAGCAGGACAGATCTGTGGCGTCTATACCGAAAGAGAACAATGCTGGTGCAGGTACAAGTGTTAGAGAGCACACCAGTCGTCGTACACTGTTGAACATGAAGCTCCGCAGCAGACCATCCCTAAGTGTTCACATGTTGACCCAACGACATCATCAATTACGATTATAACGGGCACGAGACCATCGGGATTCAACAGTCGGACAATGGAAACGTGTCGGCTCTTCGGGTGAATGACATTTTTGCTACACTAAGCCGATGGTCGTTTCCACAAACGCCGCCATAAGGTGAAAGGAGGTTAGAAACGTGCAGTGCCCCACGGAGGTAGCCAATTAGGAGCAGTAGCTATGGAAGACATTCTACTCTGCTTGCATTGCGCCTTTTGTAGTAATCAGAGACAAGCTGACAGCTGCGAACCATCTGCATCCCTTCATGCTTCATGTCTTCCCCGGCGGCGAAGTCATCTTTCAGCAGTAAAATTGTTCGTGTCTCGGAGCCAGAACCGTGCTACAGTGCTTTGAAGAGCATTATAGTGAACTCACGGTGGTACCTCGGCGACCAAATTCGACTGACGTACATCGTACAGAACCCATCTGGGTCGCTATAGGGCTCCATCACCGCTTATGCAAATCGGAGACCTATTACTTACGCGAATTAAGCGATCTGTGCTTAGACATCCAATGCCACATGCCTCCACGAACATACCATCAAACTGCAGGATTCCTGATACGCAGAATCAGTGATGTAATTCCTTCCAAAAATGACAAACAAGCTATTAAGCAGGTGTTTATCATGTTTTGGCTCACCAGTGTATGTAGCAGAAGGACAAGGCTCAAAAACAAAATTCAACAGCCGTGGAGTACTTTCAACCACATGCTTTTATTTTTCTCAAAGTTAAGAGTCATCTACTAACGTCGTGCCATAAGTAACACTGCAGTTACGACGAAGCGTGACCATGAACTGTGAAAAACATTTCGGTGTCATTTTAAGCTGATATGCGGCCTTAGTCTACTTTCCCTTACATCCTTCATCACACATTTACTGAAACAGCAGCGCTTGTAATATGTTATATTCCGTATTGCAGGAGTCTAGGGGTTGTAGCAGAGGCTTAGCAGATTGAAAAGCAAGTCCAGAAATATACCATTTGAATGAGAAATACGTTTGGAGATAGTGCCACTTTCAAACCTTCCACTTCACGGTTTACATCACTGCTTCAGCGTTCTGGTCTCTCGTCAATCCATCATTAAGCAGCAAGGACGACCTAAATAGTACAAGATGGCGGAATAAGCATTTGAAGAGTAGACAGAGGTGTTGATTTTCAGTTAACCTGAGCATAATGCTAGAGCTATAGTACAAATGTATCGAGAACATTTTCCAGATTGCCTCAGTCCATCACGAGGTTCCGCGTAGGACATGGTGGCTGATGCGCAGTGACCAATATTCATCTAAAATGCTGGCCGAGTTCATTTATTTGTTCGTAAGGGGCAGGCCGAGAAGTGTTTGCCCCCTTTCGGACGGTCGGCGATTACAGAATTGTGGCGTACAATATGCAATCTACCTTAAACGATACTGCAGAAGCTTTTAGGTAACACAATTTCATTTTTGTGTTATTTATAGCTTTATACTTCGTTAATGGTCGTAGTTATTGAGATATTTTCAAGGAAGTAAGACATTGAGAAAAATTCGAAAAAGTTTGCGATGAAAAAGAGGGATGGCTATGATTTTCTGTTTGGTGAATTTTACATAATATGTTGCTGATTATGAAGTTTAGCTAACATTGAATTTTTCTTTGGTTTTGGGTGGATATCTTGAAACTTCTCCTTTGAATGTAAAGAATGAGAGTGCTGGTAAACTTCTACGTTATTTGATTTTCAAACAGCTGAGCAAAACTCAACGTACTCAGACAGTTTTCTCTTTACTTATTCTGATCATCACTAAACTGACACACATTATATTTAGCGTAACGCCATCTGACTTTCAATAATCCCTACAAAAAATGGCCCTGACTAACAATAACCTATACCTTTCATGAATGACTTACCTCACAAAAATCTTCGTTACTCGAACTACTGATACACAGCGAGCGCGAATACTGCCAGCTAAATTAAAGATTCTAACAACTGAAAGCACTAACTACCGATAGGAATAGCTAGCAAATGAAAGATTTTGATAGAGAACAAACAATTTATTTACCTTAATAATGTTCAAAAATCATCATATATGTATCTATCAATTCATGAGATCCATCTTTACAAATTTTCTTTTTTTGGCGGACGCACGTCCAGAACGTCCGCTTATAGTAACCTCTCAAAACTCCGGCATCTCTCTCTCCACATCCATCACTGCTGGCGGCTCACCTCCAACAGCCAAATGCTACGCTCTGTTTACATAGAACTGCCTAACACTACGCAAGTGAATATTCCAACAATGAGTCCAACCATCCACAGACTGCACGCAGCACTGTCAGTGATTTTCATACAGACCACTACTTGGCATTACCGACATAAAAACGTAAACAGCCTACTTATATAGCCCCCATGCTCCCCACAAAAATTTACAAATAGTTTTGGGCAGTGGACAATACTTATTTGCTAAAATTTTTTATATTAATGACAAAAAATATATCAAATTCACACAATTATTGATACACTGTTGGTCAAAAGCAGAAAATTGTTCTCACAGTCCATAAAGATAGTCCTAATCATTCATCACAGTGGTAATTGCAGTTTTTTTTCTTTTTCACAAAGTCTGAGCAGTAAAATAAAATGCACATGGAAGTAGTGGATTTCCATGCAGTCTTGAAGAAGTAGTGTCGTCCTTCCAACGGAAAGACAGTGATGACTCTTGACATGCAGACAGGTAAGGGACCACAACAGAACAAACCCACAGCAGAGTCAATAGAAGTTTTGAAGAATATTGGTAGGTAGGTCAATACAGAGCAGACCAACTGTAGGCCTGGTAGAGATTATGGTACTGGTGGGCCATCAAAAGAGCAGACCCACTGTAGTTCTTGTAGAGATGGCCGGCAGCCATCTGTTGCGACTGTGCAGGTGCACAATCACCATCAAAGAGTATTGCAGATAAGATAGCAAGTACATTAACCACCATTTGTGCAATCATAAATTTTTTTTTTGAAATGTCCTTAAAACCGGCAGTGCTGTTAACCAGTCCCCTGCTGAATTATCAACACAGATGCGAGCATTAACAGTCCCTTTTTTTAACTTCTCACATATTGTGCTTGTACTATGACCAACAGAAATGTGTGCAGTAACCCTACTATATACTTCATTTGAAGAACTGGTGTCTATATACACTCCTGGAAATGGAAAAAAGAACACATTGACACCGGTGTGTCAGACCCACCATACTTGCTCCGGACACTGCGAGAGGGCTGTACAAGCAATGATCACACGCACGGCACAGCGGACACACCAGGAACCGCGGTGTTGGCCGTCGAATGGCGCTAGCTGCGCAGCATTTGTGCATCGCCGCCGTCAGTGTCAGCCAGTTTGCCGTGGTATACGGAGCTCCATCGCAGTCTTTAACACTGGTAGCATGCCGCGACAGCGTGGACGTGAACCGTATGTGCAGTTGACGGACTTTGAGCGAGGGCGTATAGTGGGCATGCGGGAGGCCGGGTGGACGTACCGCCGAATTGCTCAACACGTGGGGCGTGAGGTCTCCACAGTACATCGATGTTGTCGCCAGTGGTCGGCGGAAGGTGCACGTGCCCGTCGACCTGGGACCGGACCGCAGCGACGCACGGATGCACGCCAAGACCGTAGGATCCTACGCAGTGCCGTAGAGGACCGCACCGCCACTTCCCAGCAAATTAGGGACACTGTTGCTCCTGGGGTATCGGCGAGGACCATTCGCAACCGTCTCCATGAAGCTGGGCTACGGTCCCGCACACCGTTAGGCCGTCTTCCGCTCACGCCCCAACATCGTGCAGCCCGCCTCCAGTGGTGTCGCGACAGGCGTGAATGGAGGGACGAATGGAGACGTGTCGTCTTCAGCGATGAGAGTCGCTTCTGCCTTGGTGCCAATGATGGTCGTATGCGTGTTTGGCGCCGTGCAGGTGAGCGCCACAATCAGGACTGCATACGACCGAGGCACACAGGGCCAACACCCGGCATCATGGTGTGGGGAGCGATCTCCTACACTGGCCGTACACCACTGGTGATCGTCGAGGGGACACTGAATAGTGCACGGTACATCCAAACCGTCATCGAACCCATCGTTCTACCATTCCTAGACCGGCAAGGGAACTTGCTGTTCCAACAGGACAATGCACGTCCGCGTGCATCCCGTGCCACCCAACGTGCTCTAGAAGGTGTAAGTCAACTACCCTGGCCAGCAAGATCTCCGGATCTGTCCCCCATTGAGCATGTTTGGGACTGGATGAAGCGTCGTCTCACGTGGTCTGCACGTCCAGCACGAACGCTGGTCCAACTGAGGCGCCAGGTGGAAATGGCATGGCAAGCCGTTCCACAGGACTACATCCAGCATCTCTACGATCGTCTCCATGGGAGAATAGCAACCTGCATTGCTGCGAAAGGTGGATATACACTGTACTAGTGCCGACATTGTGCATGCTCTGTTGCCTGTGTCTATGTGCCTGTGGTTCTGTCAGTGTGATCATGTGATGTATGTGACCCCAGGAATGTGTCAATAAAGTTTCCCCTTCCTGGGACAATGAATTCACAGTGTTCTTATTTCAATTTCCAGGAGTGTAATTACAAATTTACAACATAAGAATACAATTATAACGGTACAGAAAACATCATTAAAGAACATAACAATACAGATAACATTTGTTGTAATACAGGCTTTACAAATTAATAGAAATAAACAAGTGTTACAGAAATTATGACATAAGTAAATAAATAAAAATTGAGAATAGCTTTCGAAACATTAACTTCACACATGAGCATTAAAAGGAAACACAACAGAATAAATAATGTCTCAACATCTTCACAAAGTAAATAACATATTATTAATGCCAATTATATTTGAGGATAACAGTATTCCTCATCATAGTGAATGTAGCTTGGTATTAGAAAAATTCTACTACATAACTCTTATCAGATAAACACATGAAGACAGGAAGAACACAAGTACACAAGGGTACACAAACACATAGCGGAATAATACAAAAGGAAAGGACAGTCTTTGTTTTTAGTGTGACATTTGGTACTGCAGCCCAACCCAAAACTTCATTCAATAGACCTTTCCTCTTATTTCAACATTTTTTTGTTTTGCAAAAAGGTTCTATCCAAGCATGCATTCTGTATTTATATGTTCACATATTTCATACCTCATTATTTATTTTCCATTATCTTACCTCATTATTTGTTTCCAAGAAAATCCTACCTGAACCTGTTGTCCCTAAACCCTACTTTTTTGTTCATATCCTCTTTCAAAATAATTATTATTCATTGTACACTACTTTTTTGGCCAAACCCTTTTCTTATAGCTTTTCAATGCATTCCTTCCAATTCACCACAACTCATTCTCTTATATAGCCTACCCCCTCTTAAGATAACTTAAATCTTCTGAGCTCAGATACATATACTAGAGAACGAGGCAATGCAGCAGCACAAAACAATTAACACAAATAGCAATGAAAAAAATGCAAATTGGCAAAGCAAGCAGCAGTATATCTAAATTAGCAAAGCAAATGCAACATTACAACTAATATAAGGCAATGTGCAGCAACAAGAAAAATAAATCAGTATTAAAACTGGCTTAATACAACGTAAAATTCAGTAGGACAATGACTGGCAAACAGCAGCTTCAAATGCAATAACTTACACCTAAACACGACAAAGCTCAAGCAGAAAAAATATTAAAGATAGCCATGTCACATCTTAACATTAGAATGAGGCATCACAATAACTTACTCTACCAAACAAGTTACCAAGTTATTAAAAAAATTATGTATACAATTCCTGTGAAGGGAAATGTCTACATGTACTCTGTTCTTTTTTAAAGAAAGTAGATCATAAAATTATTATTTAATGCATCTGTAGACAGAAAAATTTCTATTAGCACATCTATTAAATTTTATTTTAACCAATGCTGCAGTGCAGCTAGAAACTAGATATTAAACAAAATAGGCAAATATATACATAAAGCAAGGCATGAAACGTCATTCACTAGCCATTTGGAATTTCATAAGGCAGTAAAAAAAAATCTCTCAACTAGACAGACAGCAGTCACAATCAGATGTGCAGACATAAAATATTTCTGATCAATTCATTAGGCATTTCAGTAAATATCAGAAATTACGAGCTCGAAACGGTAATCATATGTTTTCAAATATGAGCATGTCGTATTTGCGAGGGTTTCTATAAAAAATGTCAATAGCGAGGTTAATGGCTCCTTTTTCCTACACCTGTGCCTCTGAAGGGCCCACACTAATGACTTTTTTTCCAGGAGACGTTGCGCAGCTGGGCGCCCACAATGCATTACATCAAGGTCTCCTACCTTCTTTACTGAAACATTTACGACAGTGACAGTCTCACATAAAAAATTTCACAAATTGAAAATGTACGTTAGAAGTGTGTAGAAACAAAATCTCATATTGTAAAGTCTAAAATTTCTGTCAGCACAGTGCTACTAACATTCACACAAGCACACACATTTCGTAACTCTAAAAGTACGATTCTTGGTTTCCAACATACTTTTTACAAGCAAGAGTCCCTAAACTCTACTCATTATTCATATACATATGAACATGTAACCACATTCCTCATATAGCATCATCTTATCGATCATAAACATATCTCAACATCATAATACACATCGTCATCATAATAATATCATCATAACACATCATTCAAATCTCAAAATCGTCGTAGCTTCCTCCAATAATCTCAAAACCTTTAAAAATTCTCTCTGTTCGCTTCAATAGAGTCATCTACCCCAAACGTACTTCAAAGCTCATGATGCCATACAAAATACATCTTTCAAAGCACTCATAATATCACAATGGTTCCGAAAAAATATGAACAGTTTACAAAGTGGAGACCAAATACAATTTCGTAAGTGTGAAGTTATCCAACTGTGTAAATTGCGTGAACATGTGTCACTGACATAGTAAAAAAAATGTTTATTTCTCTGTTAAACAATCAGATAGCTGTGTAATTCTGTGTTAGAGAAATATGGTACCGATGTGTAAAGTTGTATAAGCAAATACCTTATTAGCTGGGGCCCCTAGCGTTTGCCACAAAGTAGACAAAGTAGGCGTGTACCCACTGAGGATTAATGTAATTACACCCTCAGGTGTTACAAATTACAACAATGGATTGAAATGTATCACTGAAAACATTCTTTGTACATTTGTAATTCAAGAATCTTTCTAAAAATGTTCCAAGTACAACAACTAATCACTCAAATGCGTTTCCTGTAGCGCTAAACTGTGCATCTTGCTGTAAGAAAATTTCTGTCATCGCTTAACAGTAAAAATGTACCAAGTGTCGTAGTTATCGTCGTCCATAAGCAAAGTTCTGTAGAAGTCAATGTACTTACCTCGTCATAAACAAAAGTGAAATGCTATGCATATAGATATCGTAGTTATTACGTTCATTGCCGTGATAAAGAAAGTACTATACTGTAACGCATTGTCGTGTTGCAAAAAGGCTGTCTCATTGTAGCTATAGCACAAAAGTCACTGCTAAAACATGTTTTACTTTCCAGAAGAATATAAAAAAACTGTGCAGATATAAAACAGATACAGCGCAAAAGCAATAATGTGAACTGTGTCTCTCATTAACAGCGTCGTAGTATAATCATGTAGCTGTTAAACAAACCAACTACCAAGTCATCTGTAATCTCTCAGAAATCCAGAATGTCTTTTTAAGTAAACCAAAATGTTGCATTAAAATCTTATTAGCAGTATATGTTCTAAGTATGTAAGCCTTATAGTCGTAACATAATCGTGCAACTAACAAACAAAATGTACACACAATAACACCGTGTCGTCTGTTCACTATAACAATGCATTCGCAGTTATTGTCTAAATAAGTTCCCTAGGCTCTAGACTGGATAGTTAAGCGTATTAGTAACATGAAGTGAAAATCTTACCTTATAGCAAAGACTAATTCAGAAAGGAAATTATCTCTCAATAAATGGTGCCACATGTAAAATGCAGTGTACTTCTTTACTTTTCTTAGTATGCAGAGTTTCAACTTCAACGCAATTATCATGTAGTATATGTCGCTAAAGAATGGTAAAATTTTTCTCACGCTTAGCGTCTATGTTATTTTTCTCTGACTGAGCTGGTGCACGTGGCTGCCTGCAGTGCGAGTCATTGTCTACTGTCTCTTTGTTGTCGCGTGTCGTTATTGGGATTAGGAGACCTAACTTCTACAATTTCGAAATGTCGAGAGGGCCCTGCTCTGTTTGAATCCCGCCAGTTCTGATTAAATTCTGGTCTTTTGTTAAGATTACATCATCTGCCGTCATGTCAGTAATTTCCGTAATTTCTTTCTTACCGGTCACGTGGTGGAGAATTTCTCCCGGAACCGTAACTGCGATGTGGCCCATTGCATCTGAAGTTGTTCTGTCTTCCTTGATAATAATAGTTCTGGTATCCATACCGTCTGGTTCTATGATAGTCTCTGTCATAGTCATTACCGCGGAGAGGTGATCTTTCCCTGTAATTATAATTACTCTGCCAACAGTTGTCATACGGGTTGTGTCTGTTTTGGTCACGATTTGTTTTGTAAGAATAGCCTTCTCGTGTCCAGTTATTATTTCTGTCGGCCCGGAATTGTGATGGATGTGACCTGTAATTGTTGTTTTCCTGGTTTCGCGACCTGCGATTGTCAGTGTCAATTTCCAGTCCTTCTAAGAGTCCCTGAAAAGCCTCAGTGTCATATTTGCAACGTCCTGCCAAAATAATATGTCTTAAATGTTCAGGCAATTTGATTAAGCAAATGCGGATGAGTTCTGTGAGGCTGCATGGGTTTGACAGGTACTGATTCTTGTGCAACATGTCTTCAAAATATTTGACAAGACTGGAAAATTCAGATTGTTCGAAATGTTTCACCATTATGATGCTATGTTTTACGCGATCTTGAGTAGCTTGAGACCAATATGCTGAGAGGGAGGCATGATAAAATTCTCCTTCACTGTGACAATCGTGAATGATCGATTGCATTCTTACAGCTGGTTCATTCTCTAAGTAGCAACACATAAATTCTAATCTGTGCTCTACTGACCAGTTGGGAGGAAAATAATGAGAGAATTGATGAAGCCAAGCTTGTGGATGAATGTCGTTGCCAGAAATCTTAAATGTTTTGCATTTACATGTAGCAATGAACAGCTTATAGGCAAAGTCATCATGACGGCGAGTCGCATATCGGTCATTGTTACGTCGTGTCGGCGGTTCCATTTCAAAATTCGGTGCACCTTGCTAATTCTTACATAATTTCCGAAATGCCTGTGTTATTACTTTGTGGCTTTTCAGTATTTCTAAGTCCCTCTTCCCGGATTTGAGCGCGAATGTCCTCTGAAATATGTAATTCTTGTATTACTTGTGCCAACTGATCTTGTACTTCCCGGATTTCTCTTTTGTGTTGCGTATTAATTTGATTCTGATTTTGTTGGAATTTCCTAATTTGTTCGTACCTTTCTATGTCAGTAAAATGTCCCGGTCTTGTGTCATTCAGATTATCATATACCTTCGTAGATAAATTATTTAGCTGATCCGAAATTTCGACTACTGTCTCTGATAATGAACTGATTTCCTCCGTGTGTCTTTCTCAACCAAGTTTCAGAATATCTACTGTGTCCTTTAAGTTTTCCTGAGTTTTTGCAAGTTGCGTAACTGAATCAGTAGATGCAACTGAGTCAATTTCAGCCCGAAAGGTGTCGTGATTTTCATGAACAATGGTTTGCAGTTCTTTTATGGCTGCTTCGCGATTCTGTAATGCATTTTCATGCCGCAAAAAAAAGGTTGAAAATGCTCACAAATTTGTGTTTTTACGTCATTACAGACTTTATGACATTTCGATTCGATGTTATGTAACTCAGTAGTTAAATCTTCACGTGTTTGTTGAAGTGTTTCTTTAATTTGTTTCTGATTTTGTTCCATTTGTTGCTGCGATTGTTTTTGATTTTGTTCCATTGCATCTAACTTTTGAAGCTGTTGTCCCATTTGTTGCATTAATTGTAATAACAATGCACTGGTGTCTGAAAGATGTTCCCCTGTACTTTACGCAATGCATTTGCACCAGCAACATTCGAATTTTGAAAAGCAGAAAATGTATCTTGACTTGATTGAGAAATGGGTAATGATGCAAAACCTGCCATTCCAGAGGCTAGCTGTTGCTGATCGATCGATCGACTTTACTTCCCTGTTCACTAGCTATTTTACTGTCTACACCATTATTTATTGCCTGGTCCATTTCCCTATGCACAATTTCCAAATTACTATTCTGAATATTTGTTAATTCATTACACGGTGGCGCTAACACACTACTCTCGTCTTCACAGTCATTTCTCAGTTTACTTTGGGGCCTAGTATTACGTTTTTCACACGCCACACTTGTCACAATATTTCAAACAATAACACAGAAAAGCACAATTTGAAGAGCACAATAAGAAAACACATTAAAATAGCACTGAAAATAAGATCCAATTAATTGGAAGCGCATCTGCGAAATACTTGGTGCAAATCTACATGCATGCCACAATTGTTTTACAGTACAAGAATGAAAAACTACTACCACAAAGTAGATTCTCTCTACAATTATGCGCTAGAAATAAACAATAACTACAATAATTACACAAACTACGAGAAAAAATCAGAAGATTCCAGCGAGGTACCCTGGCAAGGTCGCCATATGAAACTTCTCCTTTGACTGTAAAGAATGAAAGTGCTGGTAAATGTCTACGTTATTTTATTTTCAAACAGGTGAGCAAAACTCAACATACTCAGACAGTTTTCTCTTTACTTATTTTGATCATCACTAAAGTGACACACAATATTTTTAGCGAAACGCAATCTGACTTTCAATAAACCCTGCAAAAGAATGGCCCTGACTAACAATAACCTAGCCCACCCAGTAGGCCGTGCGGTCTAACTCACAGCTTTCCGGTTGGGAAGGAGCGCCTGGTCCCTGGCACGATTCCGCCCGGCGAATTTGTGTCGAGGTCCGGTGAACTGGCCAGTCTGTGGATGGTTTTTAAGCGATTTTCCATCTGCCTCGGCGAATGCGGGCTGGTTCCCCATATTCCGCCTCAGCTACACTATGTCAGCTATTACTGCACAAACAAGTTCCCCACGTATGCATACACCACCATTACTCTACCACGCAAACATAGGGGTTACCATCGTCTAGTGTGAGACATTCCCTGGGGGGTCCACTGGAGGCCGAACCGCACAATAACCCTGGGTTCTGTGTGGGGCGGTGGAGTGGTGAAGTGGACTGTGGTAGTTGTCATGGGGTTGTGGACCACTGTGGCTGCGGCGGGGTCGGAGCCTCTCCGTCGTTTCTTGGTCCCCAGTTAACATACAATACATACATACAATACAATACAACAATAACCTATACCTATCATGAATGACTTACCTCACAAAAATCTTCGTTACTCAAACTACTGCAATACAACGAGCACCAATACTGCCAGCTAAATAATAGATACTACAACTGAAAGCACTAACTACTGACAGACATAGTTAGCAAATGAGAGATTTTGATACAGAACAAACAATGTATTTACCTTCATAATGTTCAAAAATCTTTATATATATATATATATATATATATATATATATATATATATATATATATATATATATATCAATTCATTACATCCATTTTTACAAATTTCCTTTTTCTGGCGGACACACGTCCAGAACGTCAGCTTATAGTAACCTCTCAAAACTCTGGCATATCTCTCTCCACGTCCACCACTGCTGGCGGCTCACCTCCAACAGCTCAAAGCTACACTCTGTTCACATCTAACTGCCCAACACTATGCAATCGAATATTCCAGCAATGAGTCCAACCAGCCACAGACTTCACACAGTGCAGTCATTGATATTCATACAGAGCAGTACGTGGCGTTACCAACGTAAAAATCTAAACAGCCTACTTACAATCTCTAACTGTCACCACTCTCGAGAAAACTGATCTGATGTGGCATACTCACTTACTGTCGCGCCGCGCCAGCAATAAAGCCAGAATGAAAGATCCACAACATTCATAATATTTCATATATGGTTTGAGATACTGAAATGAGATTTTGGTAAACGATAGCTGCCCATAACCCCCACCACTACCGTTCTCACCATGTGTGCCTTGCCAAATGCGCATCTACTGACCACCTTATTCTGTGCAGACTCTACCGTTTTCGTCCAGCTACAATAACAGCTGAGAGAAACTGGTACATTCACAACTAGGAGAACTGACTTTGGTGCTTCATGGACGTGTCACAATCCTGACTTTTAAGACAATGTCCTTCATCACACAGAGAAGGACCCTGGTCCAGATTTAATCTGTTTATTCACTTCTACAACTGAGAAACCTGTAGTAGGCATTGTGAAACGTACTGTATATTGTTCTCTAGCTGAGACACCCCGCGTTGCCAGGATACCCGTTTTGCCAATTTTCTATTAGGAACGATAACAGAAAATTAACTATGTTTGTAGTGTAATATCCCAGACAGTTTCCGTACGCTGGGTGCAGCTGCTTCGCCTGTCTACACCGTGATTTTGTAAACGTCTCTATGGCAATGCCTCTTCAAAGCTCTATTGACGGTGATTGTTTCCGCCTACAGCCGTTTGCACTACACAGTTGTAAGCTGTCAAAAGCGCTGCCACGTGTCAGGGATTTCTTTAAGTTACTTGACTGTAGCAGTGTCTTAATAGCAAAGAATAAATGTATTAAAAACTCATCGAGACGGGGCATTTTTTCAGGCGTCTCCGTGTTTATGATATTATATCTCCTGAACTATGCGTGGTATCATGACATTATTTTTGGAGATGAATTTAGCAGCATATGTGGATACTATCTGCAAAATTTATTGTGAAAAGAGTGAGTAACAAACGGGTAATAAATTTAAACGTCGCGTATGATGTGTCAGTTTTTCACACATCTCATTGCTCATGTCGTCATACCTCCTGAACTGTCATAAACGAGTGTTATCTGACAGTAAGGCATACGCGCCCCAAGTCTGGTTGAAATCAGTCTAGTGAATTGCCAACCTACTATCGATATAAACCCATCCATGCGATAGCAGAGTCACCCCATTGAGGAATGACTGCCAATCAGACACACGCATGGTGCATGTAGTATCTGTGAGTGTGCTGTTCAGTTGTGGGATGGGGAAGGTGCGTAATCTAGCTGAGATTTCACAGAGGGCAGATTGGGATGGCCCAGAGATTTGGCATGATCATTTTGGAAACTGCATCACTTGTTGGGTGTTCGAGGAGTGCTATGGTGAAAGTCTTCAACACATGGCGAAACCAAGGTGAAACCACGTCCAGGCATCGTGGGGTTTGGCAGCCACCCTTCGTTACAAATGTTGGATGTCATAAGCTGGGCAGACTGGTAAAAAATGACAGGTGGTGAACTGCGGAGGAAATAACATCAGAATTTACTGCTGGGCAGAGTACAAGTGTGTCTAAATACACAGTTCACTGAACACTACTAACGGTGGGTCTCCGTAACTGACAACCCATGCATGTGAAAATGTTAACACCATGACATCGGCAACTACTACTGAAATGGCCACATGACCATTGGCACTGGATGCTGGTGCAGTGGCAGAGCATTGCGTGGTCTGATGAATCCTGATATCTTTTTCATCATGCTGGTCGGAGAACGCGAATCTGTCGTCTTCCAGGGGAACACCTCTTTGACACTTGTACTGTAACATCGAGACAAGCTCGCGGCAGCTCCATTATGCTTTGGGGAACACTCATGGGGCATCCATGGGTCCAGTGGAGCTCGTTCAAGGCACCACGACGGCCAAGGAGTATCGTACACCAGTTGCAAACCACGTATACCCCTTCATAACGATCATGTTTGCAGGCAGTTGGAGATAATGTGCTATGTCATCAGGCCAGGAGTGTAGATGATGATAATTATGTTTGGTTTGTGGTGCGCTCAACTATGCAGTCATCAGCACCCACACACAATCTTAATCTTTACACAGTTCAATCTAGCCACTTTCATGAATGATGATGGAATGATGAGTACAATGCAAACAGCCAGCCCCGGGCGGAGAAAATCCCCAACCCGGCCGGGAATCGAACCTAGGACCCCGTGATCCAGAGGCAGAAATGCTAGCCACTAGACCTCGAGCTGCGGACTGGCCAGGAGAGTGATGAAGCGTTCGGGGAACACAGTGGTTGGTCAACCAGCTCACCAGATCTGAACCCGATCGAACACATCTGGAACGTAATTAAATGTGACATCAGAGCTCGTCACCTCCTTCCCTGGAATTTCCGAGAATTAGGTGACTTGTGTATGCAAGTGTGGTGCCAGCTCCCTCCAGCACCTGCCAAGGCCTCATTGTTTCCATGATGTGTCACGACTATTGCCCATTTCAAAAGTGGGAATACCAGCAATTATGGTGGTGGTCATAATGATATACATTATAGATACTGGATTTATAATATGTTTGTATTTATGATTTAATCTCGTTTTTTCATTTGCTTCCTGTTTAACCAGCTGATCATTATTACAGGGGATTTCTTCTGTCGTTTGTGTCTTGCGTTTCGCCGGCCGGAGTGGCCGAGCGGTTCTAGGCGCTACAGTCCGGAACCGCGAGACCGCTACGGTCGCAGGTTCGAATCCTGCCTCGGGCATGGATGTGTGTGATGTCCTTAGGTTAATTAGGTTTAAGTAGTTCTAAGTTCTAGGGGACTGATGACCTCAGAAGTTAAGTCCCATAGTGCTCAGAGCCATCTGAACCATTTTTTTGTCTTGGGTTTCGAACTGGGTGTTTTTGTCTCCACGCATCTTATAGTGGTTTTATTTAGATTTCTTTCTGGTTATATTTTTTGTTGATCAGTTACTTAAATCTTCACTTTCCGAATGACCTTCGTGATTCAGAAGGTGAGGCCACCCTGCTGATGTTCAGCACTGTATTTTTCCACAGAGCACATGAATGTTCCTATATGCGGACGCCCTCCCCCCTCCCTCGTTACATACAAGTTGGCAGTGTGCTGGTAGCGTTCCTTCAGTTGTGAGATACTGGTCATCACGTACACCATGTCCGATGAGAAGTCACGTGCGTAGAAGGTGGGTACCAGGAGGTGCCGTATTAAAACTCGTCCGAGCTTTTCAAATGATTTATTTTTTCCACTTCAGAGCTTCGTTCACCTCGGTCTGCGTCACAGGCCCCACATTGCTGAGATAGCACCCCAGCGGCCTGTGCAACGCACAGTGTCAAGCAGGCCTTGTACGCCAGCTGCAGAGTTCCAATTACGTGAGGATGGCTGCGCTAGCAGCCGACTCAGCGGCCACCGTCCCTGTTGACTCCGCACTGCTCTGCTGAGATCTGTAGCCAGCCGCGCTGCCGCTTCTTCCTTGGCTGGCGTAGCTGAGAATGCGGCTGCAATGACTGCTCCCGTTCCGGCGTCCGAACCTGCGGCCCTCGCCTTGTAAGTCTCCGGCGTGTGTCGGGAGCCGAGACAACTGTCCGCGGTAGCGACCCGAAGAGTGGCCCACCCCGGCTGGCTGCGGACCCCGCGTCGACCTCAGAGGGTCGAACCAACGACCCGCTGTGGAGTGGGACGCTGTCACCCCATCTGTTGCCGTGTGTCGCCGGAAGTGTGACACGTCCCGCCATCCAGGAGAGCTGCCACACTTGAATGAATCTCGTTAGAAAACAACACCTATTTATACTCGGCTTTTTCGGCTCTGTTTCGCTAACGCATCGCTCCGTTACGTACGCCCCACACCACGGTTGCACCAGTGGGCCCCTTCTTCCTATAGCTTCCGACATGCGAACCGCTGCGTTTACTATTTTCAGCGGTTCGATGGCCCCTGTGGCCTCCATTCCTTTTCGCAACTGCTGGTCAGCGTAACTGACTGCAGTCCAGCCCTCACCCGGCTGTAACTTGTGTGCTCAGAAATAGTGCATCAAATCTAACTTCCCTGTCTTAAACTGTGGTGCCACTACAAGTAGCGGTAGGTGCAGCATCTTCTTCTGCATTCGCTGGAGCTTCTTAATGTTGGTTTCTGCTGCAAAGGCCCAGTCCACCGCTACATACTCTAGCGCGGGATAGGGCATCGCCTTGTAGAAAGTGATGCTGGGGTGCGGTTAGGCGAAAAGTCGTCCTATATCTTTGCTGTGCACGTCTGCGATGAGCAGGCGCCATGTCAGTCCTTTACCGAGCTTGAGGCTGAGATAATGCGCTACGTTGCTCCATGGAACAACGCCGAGGTATCATCTACTACTGAGGAGTGGCTTCAATTCGCCGACTAATATGAAACAGAATGAAGTTTCCCTTACGCTATCGGTGAAATTGATGAAAAAAAAACGGGATGTTACAAGCTACCATCTGCACAGACTCTGAATAAAACTTTACTTTTTTGGTGTTGTGCTTCTTGCTTCAATTTTCACTGAAGTGGCAGAAGTCATGGGATAACGATATACACGTATACAGATGGCGGTAATATCACATTCACAAGGTATAGAAGGACAGTGCATTGACGAAGCTGTCATGTGCACTCAGGTAACTCATGTTGAAAAGGTTTATGACGTGATTATGGCCGCATGATCGGAATTAACAGGCACTCAACACGACGGAATGGTAATTGGAGTCAGACGTATAGGAAATTGAATTTCGGAAATCGTTAGGGAATTCAATACTCCGAGATCCACAGTGTCAAGAGTGTGCCGAGAATACCAAATTTCAGGCGTTACCTCTCAGCATGGGCAACGACCAAGAGCAGCAGGCAGCGTTTGTGTAGAGTTGTCACTGCTAACAGACAAGCAACGCTGCATGAAGTAAAAATCAGTGTGGGACGTTCGATGAATGTATCCGTTTGGGCAGTAAGGCGAAATTCAGGGTTAATGGGCTATGGCAGCAGATGGCTGACGTGAATGCCTTTGCTAACCGCACGACATTACCTGCAGCGCCTCTCCTGGGCTCTTGGGCATATCGGTTGGATCCTAGAGGACTGGGAATATGTGACCTGGTCAGATGACTCCAGATTTCAGTTGGCAAGAGCTAATGGTAGGGATCGAGTCTGGTATAGATGGCATGAGGCCATGGACCCAGTTGTCAACAAGGCACTGTGCATGCTGGTGGTGGCTCCATAATGGTGAGGACTGTGTTTATGTGGAGTGGACTGGATCTTGGTTGTGTTTGGCTACTTGGAAACCATTTGCAACCATGCAGGGACGTCACGTTCCCAAACAACAATGGAATTTTTATGGATGACAGTGCACCATGTCACTGGGCCACAATTGCTTGTGATTAGTTTGAAGAACGTTCTGGACAATTTGAGTGAGTGATTTGGCCACCCAGATCACCTGACAAGAATCCTATTGAACATTTACGGGATGTAATGGAGAGCTCTGTTTGTGCACAAATCCTGCACTGGCACAACCATCACAGTTACGGATGGTCAATATCTCTGCAACGACGTGTTAAGTCCATACTATGTCGAGTTGCTGGACTAAGCTGAGTAAAAGGAGATCCAACATGATATTTGAAGGTATCCCATGACTTTTGTCACTTCAGTGTGTATTGATGTGGGTTGCAAAGTGCTAATATTGGATGGTGGTGTTTTCAAAAACACAATACAGTAAGAGATCCTCAGTTTGAATATACCACACCCAAAAGCCTTGTGAATACTACGTTATGTGCAAGTACCCTGTATGGTAAAAAAGGCAATGTCTTTGAATGTCGGCCCAACAAAACCATTTACAGTGGCATGGACATTGGTACACCTGAACGAGTATTCAATTATCTTGATTCTAGATCTCGCTGAACAATAGAAAATTCTGGTTTTCGTGTACTGATAAAACAGATGGTATAGCAGTCAGAGGTAACATCGAAAATAACAGTAATTATCTTATACTACAAAACTTTTTACGCGAAAGCTCTTCACGTGAAATTTATCTACCACCTGGTTTGATGGACAGCTGACAGGAATGGAGAAAACAGTCAAGGAACATGGAGAACTGTCCAGCAATGAAGTCGTTCTTGCATCTTCGCAATATTCCATGACGGTTATCTCAACACGCCAAAAACATTCGTCGACATTTAGCAGATTATTTTATTTTAATTCACAGCTTGCCATGCCAGAACAGATATTGATTAAAGAATGTACTTACTGCACATCCAGCTATATTGAAAGTTGCATTTGGGTTGTCTCTGTCCTTTATAAAGTTGAAATATTTATATGGACACCACTTTCATTCATATACACTCGATCTGACTATGCACAAGATATGATTTTATTAATACATCTCTAATAAAAACAAATTAATACAAATTTCATAAAATACTATAAAACATATAATGTATGTTCATATACAAAATTTTTTTACCTACTTCAGTGATCCTGCTTTTGTTCCCATTCTTCTTTCCCTTCTCACGACCACACTCATTTTCCTTTATATATCCTCCCTTTTCGGAATATTGTGATGGTTTTTTTTCTTTGGGATCTCACAAAAGCGAATAGGAACTAGAGAAGCTAGAAACTTTTTTTCACGCCTAAAAACCACCACAGATCTGGATCGCTGCAAAACAAACTCTTGCAACAAATTTCGCAGTGCAGATCATCTTTACATTACACGAGACTTGCCATGTGAAACTTCTGTATGAGGCTGTTTTGTGTAGTGTAAATGCAGCTTAAGGTCTAGACTGATACACGTGATGAAGAACATGAAATAAAGAATGCTGAAGAACATGTTGCAGTTTATAGAGCACACAGAACCACTAATACAGTTTTCAACATGTAACTGGCAGATGCTAGCTTTGGTATCACGTTAAGTTGTCCGTAGCAGAGGCTTCTATATCCTTTTTCTCCATCATCAGAACAACCACAGCTTTTTGTGCCAAGGAAAATGTGATAAAACAGTGAATGAGTGTAGGTACATAAAGTTGAATGTGGTTCATTTCTAAATAAACAGACATGGATTTTTTAAATGTGATGTCATACAACACTATGTATGTGATATCTTGGTAGTCATTTTTGAGTCCTAAATTATATGATTTGCTGACTAGACCCCTCCTGATTGCTGGTACAGAATCACTTCCTATTCCTCACTCACTGTCAGTTTTGTGCCATCCTCACTTAGCCAGTTCCACTACATATGCTGTCAGCGTATCAACAGCATGAAAATTAACTCATAATTTTCAATAAGTATCAATTTTCCACAAATGATGCCTAAACAGGTGTGGCGCCAATGGTGCTAAAATTTCGTTTCACGTAATGTTCATATGATATGGCACGATAGTCCGTCACAGTTTCCACATTTGATCATTAGACTGCTTTCAAAAATAACATGTAGATTTGCCATTGACAATAATTTTCATACTCACTATTCATCACAATGTAGTCCACAAGGAGAGTTCAAAATCAACGTTCTTTCCTAATGTTCAATGATCAGTATAAGATTTGCCACACATAATATTCACTGTTGCGTAGGAATTTTCACGTCAGCATGTATGTAGCTTGTTTCAAATCTATTAATTGTTCGAACGAAGCTATGAACATGGCAAAGTCATGTAATAACAAGCATTTACAAGCCTGTTGATCCTCTATGACTGACTTCATTTGCTGTGGTGACAGCTATACTGTAGCAGAAATCTAGATCTGCAGTAAAGTACATATTGAATTGCGATTAACTGCTGGCTTCTCAACTGTTGGAAATTTCTCAGTCACAGCAGTATCACTACTAGGGTTGCCATGCGTAGGGGGTATCCATTATAAATTTGTCGAAAGTTAGAAGAAATATTCTCCCTGTGACACATTACTGTGCCAGATATGCTGTAAATGTAAATTGTAGGTGTGGAAGGTTGCATGTGGAGGATTACACTGAACAGTCTGTGAGGGAGAGTTCTACCAGTTTTCACCTGATTGTTCCGTAGGTCAGCAGGAGAAAGAAACTTACCTAGTTTTTCCTAAAGCTGTCTTGATATCCCTATCGGATTTCTCCTGCATTGGGTGCCACTCCAAACAAGTGGTCAATAGACAGTGAATTCTGGAATGATTTTTGGAAATAGGGAAGAGTGTTGTTCCTGGAGGATAGGGTACCCAAGAATAAATAATGTTTCGTGGTAGGTAATTCAATCTAATGATCGATGTTAGAAACACATGAAGAAATGCACACTAGAGGTAGCCATAAGCAGGTTCCGATCTTTGCTGCTGTTGTTGTTGTGAGACACGAATTTGAGTTTTGTGTAGCATTTGTGAATATTATGAGTTTTACATATTTAAGTGCTGCATAGTATATTATAGTTATTTGGAGGATATTGCTAATTCTTCAGTTACAAGTTTTTAGGTGAGTAAAGTTCTGTATATTTCTAAAATTAGTTAAAGCATACTTTGTAAGTTCTGTACCATCTTTCATCTTGATCTGAAAGACGGTCTTCTACCATGGAATATGTGATATTTGTGACTGAACTGAATTTCTTTAATGTCTTACCAATTTTCCGTGACTTGAAACTGGAAATTTGTGTTGGTTTATAACAGCTTCTATTTAGAAAATTTTGAACTTATGATTGGTTTTGATAATATTTCTTCTTAATTTTATTTCACTTAGTGATTATTGGTGTGCATCAGAGTAATAATGTAACATATAGATTATTAAATACAGTGCTGACACTACTTTCTCTTTTGCAACACTTTTAAATATGAATAGAATATTTGTTCCTAGGCTCATATCCATAGCGTATTAATCTTTGACCAAATTATATCTGGAAAAACCATGCTTTTCTGCGGTACTGTAGTTTCAGAAATAGACTGTGGTACTTATGAAATGAATGCTGTCATTTTAAAACTAGGCGAAAATCTGAAAAGTGTTCCAGGGTACAACATTGTCCCATACTATTATAATGCTAGAATGTTATAATGCTAGAATGTTATAATGCTAGAATGTTTAAAGATATGGGATACCACCTCATTTATTAATTCAAACCAAAGTGAGGAAAATGTGTTTCCACATTCGATCCTATCTGAGAGCCAAGCTGAAAACATTAACTGCAGTAATGATTGTGAACTCTAATTATACTCTATTGAGAACCATAATATTGACAGTCAAGTACACAAGATCTGCTTCAACACAATCTTCATGGCAGTAGAGACTGCATATAAAAATTTCATTACGCAAAGTTAAACATTAACTTTAATGAAACGAAACAACCATTCGCAGAAGAAACGTGTTGCCTGCCCAAAAGCTAGTCATAGACTGAGTACCGCGGCATTTGCACTCTTTCCCACCTGCCTCCACAGGGCACTTACGTGATTGGAAGGTTGTTGTTGTTGTCTTCAGTCCTGAGACTGGTTTGATGCAGCTCTCCATGCTACTATATCCTGTGCAAGCTTCTTCATCTCCCAGTACTTACTGCAACCTACATCCTTCTGAATCTGCTTAGTGTATTCATCTCTTGGGCTCCCTCTACGATTTTTACCCTCCACGCTGCCCTCCAATGCTAAATTTGTGATCCCTTGATGCCTCAGAACATGTCCTACCAACCGGTCCCTTCTTCTTGTCAAGTTGTACCACAAGCTCCTCTTCTCCCCAATTCTATTCAATACCTCCTCATTAGTTACGTGATCTACCCATCTAATCTTCAGCATTCTACTGTAGCACCACATTTCGAAAGCTTCTATTCTCTTCTTGTCTAAACTATTTATCGCCCACGTTTCACTTCCATACATGGCTACACTCCATACAAATACTTTCAGAAACGACTTCCTGACACTTAAATCTATACTCGATGTTAACAAATTTCTCTTATTCAGAAACGCTTACCTTGCCATTGCCAGTCTACATTTTATATCCTCTCTACTTCGACCATCATCAGTTATTTTGCTCCCCAAATAACAAACCTCCTTTACTACTTTAAGTGTCTCATTTCCTAATTTAATTCCCTCAGCATCACCGGACTTAATTCGACTACATTCCATTATCCTCGTTTTGCTTTTGTTGATGTTCATCTTATACCCTTCCTTCAAGACACTGTCCATTCCGTTCAACTGCTCTTCCAAGTCCTTTGCTGTCTCTGGCAGAATTACAATGTCTTCGGCGAACCTCAAAGTTTTTATTTCTTCTCCAATGGTCTTTAATACCTACTCCGAATTTTTCTTTTGTTTCCTTTACTGCTTGCTCAATATACAGATTGAATAACATCGGAGACAGGTTACAACCCTGTCTCATTCCCTTCCCCACCGCTGCTTCCCTTTCATGTCCCGCGACTCTTATAACTGCCATCTGGTTTCTGTACAGATTGTAAACAGCTTTTCGCTCCCTGTATTTTACCCTTGCCACCTTTAGAATTTGAAAGAGAGTATTCCAGTCAAGATTGTCAAAAGCTTTCTCTAAGTCTACAAATGCTAGAAATGAAGGTTTGCCTTTCCTTAATCTATTTTCTAAGATAAGTCGTAGAGTCTGTATTGCCTCACGTGTTCCAACAGTTTTGCGGAATCCAAACTGATCTCCCCCGAGGTCGGCATCTACCAGTTTTTCCATTCGTCTGTAAAGAATTCGTGTTTGTATTTTGCAGCTGTGACTTATTAAACTTATAGTTCGGTAATTTTCACATCTTTCAACACCTGCTTTCTTTGGGATTGGAATTATTATATTCTTCTTGAAGTCTGTGGGTATTTCGCCTGTCTCATACATCTTGCTCACCAGATGGTAGAGTTTTGTCAGGACTGGCTCTCCCAAGGCCATCAGTAGTTCCAATGGAATGCTGTCTACTCCCGGAGCCTTGTTTCGACTCAGGTCTTTCAGTGCTCTGTCAAACTCTTCACGCAGTATCGTATCTCCCATTTCATCTTCATCTACATCCTCTTCCATTTCCATAATACGGTCCTCAAGTACATCGCCCTTGTATAGACCCTCTATATACTCCTTCCACCTTTCTGCTTTCCCTTCTTTGCTTAGAACTGGGTTTCCACCTGAGCTCTTGGTATTCATACAAGTGGCTCTCTTTTCTCCAAAGCTCTCTGTAATTTTCCTGTAGGCAGTAACTATCTTACCCCTAGTGAGATAAGCCTCTACATCCTTACATTTGTCCTCTAGCCATCCCCGCTTAGCCATTTTGCACTTCCTGTCGATCTCATTTTTGACACGTTTGTATTCCCTTTTGCCTGCTTCATTTATTGCCTTTTTATATTTTCTCCATTCATCAATTAAATTCAATATTTCTTCTGTTACCCAAGGATTTCTATTAGCCCTCGTCTTTTTACCCACTTGATCCTCTGCTGCCTTCACTACTTCATCCCTCAGAGCTACCCTTTCTTCTTCTACTGTATTTCTTTCCCCCATTTCTGTCAATTGTTCCCTTATGCTCTCCCTGAAACTCTCTACAACATCTGGTTCTTTCAGTTTATCCAGGTCCCATCTCCTTAAATTCCCACCTTTTTGCAGCTCCTTCAGTTTTAATCTACAGTTCATAACCAATAGATTGTGGTCAGAGTCCACATCTGCACCCGGAAATGTCTTACAATTTAAAACCTGGTTCCTAAATCTCTGTCTTACCATTACATAATCTATCTGATACCTTGTAGTATCTCCAGGATTCTTCCATGTATTCAACCTTCTTTTATGATTCTCGAACCAAGTGTTAGCTATGATTAAGTTATGCTGTGTGCAAAATTCTACCAGACGGCTCCCTCTTTCATTTCTTACCTCCAATCCATTTTCACCCACTATGTTTCCTTCTCTCCCTTTTCCTACTCTGGAATTCCAGTCACCCATGACTATTAAATTTTCGTCTCCCTTCACTACCTGAATAATTTCTTTTATCTCATCATACATTTCATCAATTTCTTCATCATCTGCAGAGCTAGTTGGCATATAAACTTGTATGACTGTAGTAGGCATGGGCTTTGTGTCTATCTTGGCCACAATAATGCCTCACTATGCTGTTGGTAGTAGCTTACCAGCACTGCTATTTTTTTATTCATTTTTAAACCTACACCTGCATTACCCCTATTTGATTTTGTATTTATAACCCTGTATTCACCTGACCAAAAGTCTTGTTCCTCCTGCCAGCAAACTTCACTAATTCCCACTATATCTAACTTCAACCTATCCATTCCCGTTTTTAAATTTTCTAACCTACCTGCCCGATTAAGGAATCTGACATTCCAAGCTCCGATCCGTAGAATGCCAGTTTTCTTTCTCCTGATAACGACGTCCTCTTGAGTAGTCCCCGCCCGGGGATCCGCGTGGGGGACTATTTTACCTCCGGAATATTTTACCCAAGAGGACGCCATCATCATTTAATCATACACTAAAGCTGCTTGCCCTCGGGAAAAATTACGGCTGTAGTTTCCCCTTACTTCCAGCCGTTCGCAGTACCAGCACAGCAAGGCCGTTTTGGTTAGTGTTGCAAGGCCAGATCAGTCAATCATCCAGACTGTTGCCCCTGCAACTACTGAAAAGGGTGCTCCCCCACTTCAGGAACCACACGTTTGTCTAGCCTCTCAACAGCTACCCCTCCGTTGTGGTTGCACCTACGGTACGACCATCTGTATCGCTGAGGCACGCAAGCCTCTCCACCAACGGCAAGGTCCATGGGGGAAGGTAAAGACTAACAATGACTTGTAACATTATCCTAGTTCTTCAGTTAATATTTGCAAGTAAATTTGAATCACTGAAACTGTAATTAGGCGCATATCCGTGTGGATACGGTCTTTAGCATTGCTAGAATAGCGTATTAAAATTTAAACATCAAATATTGATACTAAAAGTTATTCGTCTTGGTACTAAACCTAACACAGGATTCACTGCTCTCTGTCGACGTTTCGATACCATACTGCATACTTTCTTTCCCACTGTCCCTGGCCACTGTTGGCTGCTGCTTGTGGAGTGGTTAATCTCCTGTTCCTGCTTGCTCGCAAATGTGGCGTAAACGTCAGAATATTTAGGAAGACTAATGAAGAACCGGCTTGACCACAATCGTCAAACCCTTGCTGTAGGTGATGATGATGACAATGATAACAAATTTCCATACGCACATCTGCAAACCGCAGTGAAGTGCACGGCTGAGGATACTTCCCATTATAGAGCTTAATTAGGGCTTCTTTCCATCTGTTTCACATACGGAGCACGGGTAGAACGTGTATTGCCTCTGTGCGCACTGCAATTAGTCTACTCTTTTCTAGTGGAGCGATACGTAGGGGCTGTAGCATATTTACAGGTTTTTCATTTCCTGTTGTTTGTTGAAAGTTTTTAGTTAGGCTTTCGCAGGATAAATGGTGTCTGTCTTCAAGCACTTACCAGTTCAGGTTCCTCGGCACCTCTGTGACGCACTCCTGTGGATCAGACGAACCGGCGACCGTGCGTACTGCCTCTCTTTGCATACCTTGAGTGTACCCTTTTAGTCCTATCTAGTACAGGTTCAACATACTTAAGCAATGTTCTAGGATAGGTATGCTGTGTAAGCAATCTCCTTTACGGAGAGTCCATTTTCCTAATACCTTAGCAATGAACCGAAATCTGCCACCTGCTTTACTTACAACTGGCTGTTAGCCTATGTGATTGTTCGGTAAACATTCATACACATGTTGGGGTATTTATATGAACTGGTTGATTCCAGTTGAGACTTGATGTTGTGGTCATAGTGCACTATGTTTTTTCGCTTTGTGAAGCGCACAATTTCACTTTTCTGAACACTTAAAACGAGCTGCGAAACTTTGCATAACCTTTAATATTCTATCAAGATACGAGTGAATATTTGTACAGTTTTTCCAGACAGTACTTGCTTATCGTTAACTGCACCAGCTGTAAAAAGTATAAGGTTATTATTATTGTTCCCTACCACATCAGGTTTTTCTTATCTACGAGAATCAACTATGCATTAATACCGAACAGCTGTTTTGAGCGATGGGGAACGTCACGCAATTTATTTATGGTTTCATTTTTGAATTTAATGAAAACAAGACTGTTTAGAAATTATATGGTGGATTTTTGTCCGAGTTGTCTTAGCCAAATGAAGAGACAGAAATCGACCAATGGGGTGTCAGATTGACCAGCTGATGTCTAATTTTGTAGAAAAAATATTTGATTGCTTGAAAGAAATTGGGAAAACTGAAAAAACTTATTTAATGTTTGAGAGAAAATTAAAATATCTTTCCAAGAACTATGTGAATGAAGTGTGAAAAAGTTCGTGTCTTCAGGGCCTAGCTATATCCATGTAGAAAGTAAGTAAGGTGTAGAAATTGTGCACTTGTTCCTTTCATGTTGAAAAAAATCTAATTACAACATAAATTTTAAGTTCTCTGCTTTCTCTTGATCTTCAGCGTGTTTCCCAATTCATGTTACCCACTTCTAGAAGTTGTGGAGGAGATTGGTGGATCAAGTTTTACATAGGAATCCATGTCTGCAAACGTCAACCAACGACGCTACAGAAAGTCAAAGTCATAGGCGCCGCGCCTGTGAACGTATGTATGTACAGAGTGATTCCGTGATTGTATTACAGACTTTCTAGGATGATGGAGAAGGGTAAATGTATGAGTTTGAGGTAAGGGTTCTTGTACTGGGAATGAACGAGTCGAAGGTTATAAGCGAAAACCGTTCTGATACCTCTGACAGTGGAACACATGTATTGGTACTGTTGTTTATATTGTAGGGTAGGCAACTTTCAGAGGTGGTAGTATGGAAGAAAACAAGAAAAAGTTCCTAGTAAACATGGATCTAAAATGCATACCTTAAAAGCTATGAGCACTTGTTCAACAGAGGAGACGTTTTTCACAGTAGCGAAGATGAATAAGTGCTCATAGTTCCTCAAATGTGCATTTTAGAACCCATGTTTACTAATATTTTTTCTTGTTTTGGTCCATACTACCACCTGTGGAAGTTGCCTACCCTACAATCTTAGCAGCAGCAGTACCAGTACAAAGGGCGTTCAAAAAGTTTTTCACAGTCGTCTCTCATCTTTTTTTATTTTTTGCAGGAGGAGAATGAAATTTTTTGTGAACATACTTGGAACATTTAGCTGTAAGTTGGTATATAAAAGTATTTTCTTTTACTTACAGGTGAACCACAATGGACCGTGAAGTAGATGTCAGGAAGCGACAACGGTCGGTGATGGAGTTCCTCTTGAAGACCGACAATGACTCTGCCACATCGATTCACATGGGGAGGAAACAATGGATCGCAGCAGTATCCAGCGTTGGTTGCAGAGGTTTAAAGAAGGTGATTTATCTCTACTGGACAATCCACGACGCGCTAGACCATCGACGGCAGTGAGTGGTGTGAATAAGGAGACCATTGATCAAATCATCCAAAATGACAGATATGTAACGACACGACAGCTTGCTGAAATGACTCGTTTGTCATTGGGTAGTGTGGTATCACTGGTACAGTCACTAGGGTAGAGAAAAATCTTTGCACGTTGGGTGCGTAGATTATTGACAAGAGAAATGAAAACGATGAGGAAGAATGTGTGCGACACTCTCATGAAGACCTTTATTGAAGAGTGGAAACAGTGTTTTGACGGAGTCATTACCCAGGATGAAACATGGTTGTTTTTGTACGAAGCTGAGATCAAAATCCAATCCATGTAGTGGCGTCATCCGGGTTCCCCTCGGAAGAAGAAACAAAGACTTTCACGAACAGTTCCTCATCCTCCCTACAGTCCGGACTTGGCTCTGCCTGATTTTTACCTCTTTGGTCGTCTGAAGGCCCACCTGAGCGTTAGAACATTTGATAGTCAGGAAGACCTTATTTCCTGTGTCAAGCGATGGTGTAAAAGTCAATCCAAAGAATTTACATCATGGAAAGAACGTTCGGCCAGATGCGTCACAGTTGATGGAGGCTACATTGAGTACGCTCAATGTACTTGTATAGCTAAATGTTCCAAGTATGTTCACAAAAAATTTCGTTCCCTCCTGCAAAAATTTAGAGACGACTGTAAAAAAATTGTTGAACGCCCTTTGTACATTTGTTCCACTGTCAGATGTATCAGAACGGTTTTCTCTTGTAACTTTCGACTCGTTCGTTTCCCTTACTCATAAATTGATACATTTATCATTCTCCATCGTCCTAGAAGTTTGTAACATCATCACGGAATCATTTTGTATACAGATACACAGATGAACCAAAATATTATGACCACGTACTTAACAACTTGTTTGCCCATCTACGGAAACAAATAGATCACTGATTCTGCACATCAAGGATCCGACAATTTATTGGTAGGTCTGTGTTGGTATATGGCATTAGATGTCTACGCACAGTTCATGTAATTCGAGTAAATAACGGGCCGCTGATTTGCGTACGCGGTGATGGCGCCCGATGGCGACCCAGATGGGTTCCATAAGATCGAATCTGGTCGCGAATGCTCCTCAAACCACTGTAACACGGTTCTGGCTCCGAGACATGGACAATCATACTGCTGAAAAATGCCGTCACCATTGAGGGAAGACATCAAGCATGAAACGATGCAGGCGGTTCTCAGCTGTCTGCGTGTTTTCGATTACTACCACAGGTACCACGCAAGCCAGGAGAGTGTCTCCCTTTGAATGTTACTGCTCCCACTAAGCTGCGTCCGTGGCGCCTTGCACTTTTCAAGCCGCCGTTCACATCGATGACGGCGTTCATGGCGACGACCATCGACATAGTGTAGTAAAAACGTGATCCACCTGAAGAGCCGACACGTTTCCATTGATCGACGGTTGAATCCCGATGGTCCCGTGTCCACTGCAATCGTACTTGGTGATGTCGTCGTTTCAACATGTGAACACCTTGGTGTTGGTCTGCTGCGGAACTCCATGTTCAATAATGTACGATGGACGGTGTGCTCCGAAACTCTTGTGCGGGCACCAGCGTTATGCTCTTTCGGCAGAGATGCCACAGATCACCATCTATCCTACTTTGCAGAGCAGACGAGCCTCCGAACCCCACATTCTATGAAGAGTCGGGGACGTCCAACTGTTTAGGGCCTAGTGGCAGTTTCACTGTCCTTCTACCTCTTTCCGCAGACGCTCACGACAGTAGCACGTGAACCATTCGACCGGCTTTGCCGTTTTCGAGATACTGGTTCACATATCTTCGCTAGGGTGTTCCCTCGCCCGTGTCTGCTCCATTTACATACTCCTGTTACGCTATCACTTTCCCGCAACGCCCTCAGGCGGCATCCAATCTCGCGGTTGGCAGTGGTCATAATATTTGAATGATCAGCACCAATGATAGGCACCTATAACTCTGACTCTCTGTAGCGCCGTCGGATGACATTTTCGGACGTGGGTTCCTATGTAAAACTTCATCTACTAAGTCCGCTCTAGAACGTTTAGAATGGTGTAACGTGAATTATTAAAATCGCTGTACACATTCTTAATAATAGTAGAACATCAATCTTGATTTAAATGTATTATATTTCATACTTATTGAATAAAAACTGAAAATTTAAAAAAAATTAAAAAGAAGGAGATACTGGCAGAAGAAAAGCTGTGAGAACGGGCTTGAGTCGTGCTTGGGTAGCTCAGATGGTAGAGCACTTGCCTGCGAAAGGCAAATGTCCCGAGTTCGAGTCTCGGTCCGGCACACAATTTTAATCTGCCAGGAAGTTACATATCAGCGCACACTCCGCTGCAGAGTGAACATCTCATTCTGGAAACATCCCCCAGGCTTTGGCTAGGCCATGTCTCCGCAATATCCTTTCTTTCAGGAGTGCTAGTTCAGCAAGGTTCGTAGGAGAGCTTCTGTAAAGTTTGGAAGGTAGGAGACGCGATACTGGCAGAAGTAAAGCTGTGAGGACGGGGCGTGAGTCGTCCTTGGGTAGCTCAGATGGTAGAGCAGTTGCCCGCGAAAAGCAAAGGTCCCGAGTCCGAGTGTCGGTCCGGCACACAGTTTTAATCTGCCAGGAAGTTTCATATCAGCGCACACTCCGCTACAGAGTGAACATCTCATTCTCAAAAGAAGATCACCGTTTGTGAAATGATTTGTATGAAAGTAAGAAGTAAAATAGGTTAGAGAAACATTGGAAGCACCGCATTTGCCGTACATGTTTTCGAGCATCATTCAAAGGAACGCCAAATGTTTATTTCTTGCTTTTTGGCAAATCATTTCACAAAACATTTGACTTTTCTTCAAAATTTATTTTTTCTGTCACTAACAAAGGTATGAGAGCCACAACAGACCTTAAGGCGACAATAAATCTGTTTTGTTAATGAGATGCCAAGTGTAAGGAACTCAGCAAGGAAGGACATCCGAAGTTTACCGACGACCGTCCAAACCGAAACAAACAAACGATTCTTTGAGCAGGCGTGAATGAAGTAATCGACAGCCGTCACCACAGCCTTTTAAGTATATTGCGGGTCTGCGCATAATAAATACATGTCAACGGCTGTGTTCACTTCGCGGCCGCATATTGAGCGAATGTGTTACAGCAGAGGAGCGTACTGAAGCGGCCAGGGTTTCGCAGCCATGGGGACTCCTTTAAGGGCGTGGGGCCGCGTGGGGCCACCCGTAGCCCTGAGGGCTCTACTGCTGCTATCGGCGACGCTGGGCGTGTCGCCACACCGCTGCTCGCGAGCCTACAGCCTGCTGCGCGTCTGCTCGCGAGCCTACAGCCTGCTCGTGGTGTTGGCTCTCCTCTGGCTGTGCTGGCTCGGTTTGGAGCAGCTCGTGCTCTACAAGTTGCCACCGAGCCACACGGTACCCGCCATCGTGTGCTGCGTCTCCACCACTGCCACGTGTGTGTGCTCAGCCTTCGCGCTGTTCCTGACCGCAGGTGACAAGTTTGGAAAACTGATCGCTGACATTCAGCGTGTAGACATTCTGCTTGGGAACCGTGCGCGGCGAAACGACCGCGAACTGAAGCTGCTCCTAGTGACCACGCTGCTTATATTACTTATACTTCATACTGCTGGTACAGCTCGTGCTATTCTCTACGGATTTTACGGCGGTATTACTGTCACTACAACAAACTCCATCACATTCGTTATTTCTCTCCAATTCTTGGCAGCATGTCTGATGCTGAGGCAAAGATTTCTGTCGCTGAATAATACCGTACAAAAAGATTTCTCTTACGATCCAAATGTGTTTCTTGCTGGTGAGGTGGATGACTTGAACGCTTCGATAATGAGACGAGATCGACTTGCAAGAACTGAGTTACCTCGGCCAATGCAGAATTTAAATATGCTCTATGCACGAGTGCAGGAACTCGATATAGTATACAAGAGTCTGAAGAGAACAGCAATTTCTCTTAACGAGATGTATGCCGTTCCCATCACAATGTCTATATTACAAGCTGTCATATTGATAGTGCAAATAATATTTGTTATCGTTTTAACAATTACCCAGACATATCACATCAACATAACTGTTCCCGTACTAGATATATTAAGCGTATCAGCGATAGTTGTGCAAACGATAATGCTTGGATCCGTCTGTCACTTGACTTCTGCCCAGGCGAACAGGACATCAAGTCTCGCTGAAGAACTGCTGCTGCAAGAAGTTAAAGGTGAATATATATGATTATAGGAAGATGACCATGCAACGCTCTAGAATGAAATGATAATTAAATCAAGACCCTACGCTGCCGACAGGCGTTGATATACATAATCGGTGACAGTTGAAAATGTGTGCCCCAACCGGGACTCGAACCCGGGATCTCCCGCTTAGATGGCAGACACTCTATCCATCTGAGCCACCGAGGGCACAAACGACAGCGCGACTGCAGAGACTTATCCCTTGCACGCTGCCCGTGAGAACCACATTCGCAACTTAATGTCCACACACCACATTCGTAGTGCTCCTGCCCATTACACTCATTGCTCGCGGTAGACAATCTTACCGAGCAATACTTGTGCATCCGCACAGAAGAAGGTCAATGGCCGGTTAGCCTTAACTATATGAAGATGGTATCTGTTCTATCTCTCGGTAAGACTGTCTGCCGCGAGTAATGAGTGTAATGGGCAGGGGCACTACGAATGTAGTGTGTGGACATTGAGTTGGGAATGTGAGTCTCACGGGGAGCGTGCAAGGGATAAGTTCCTGCAGTCGCACTACCCTCTGTGCCCTCGATGGTTCCGGTGCCGCCATGGTAGCTCAGCGTGTTCGCTCAGAGAGCTGGTTGGCCTCTGGGAAAAAAAAAAAAAAAAACTGAGTGAAAGGATAAACAACGAACTTGAACGGATGTCATGTGACATCCGCAACGACCAAACACAAAAAAATAGAGCGTCTCGAGCCACGGTCGAGGCACGCATTTTCAACTGTCCCCGTTGATGTACATCAGCGCCTGTCGGCAGCGTAGGGTCTTGATTTAATTATCGATTCATACATGATTATATTTTATAATACAGATTTGTTCCTGTTGAAAAGCACGAGTACAAGTGAATTTTGAAATCGGATTTCAGATTCACAACCACGCTAACGTTGTTTGGAAAAGTCAATAAGCTGGTACTTAAGTTGGCACACTACTTGTACACTTTTTCCTGTTGTTAGCCGCGTTCAAACTGAATAAATATTACTGTTGCCGGCGCTAGGTATTAGTAGAACTTACTATCAAGATTTCTTTCCTGTTAAATCTTTAAATATTAGAGTTAGTTTATGTTTAGCTAAACAGGTATAATTATCAGTTGCATGCCGGAAATCTAGTCAAAAATTTGCATGATAGGCAGAGAGTCATATACACTCCTGGAAATGGAAAAAAGAACACATTGACACCGGTGTGTCAGACCCACCATACCTGCTCCGGACACTGCGAGAGGGCTGTACAAGCAATGATCACACGCACGGCACAGCGGACACACCAGGAACCGCGGTGTTGGCCGTCGAATGGCGCTAGCTGCGCAGCATTTGTGCACCGCCGTCAGTGTCAGCCAGTTTGCCGTGGCATACGGAGCTCCATCGCAGTCTTTAACACTGGTAGCATGCTGCGACAGCGTGGACGTGAACCGTATGTGCAGTTGACGGACTTTGAGCGAGGGCGTATAGTGGGCATGCGGGAGGCCGGGTGGACGTACCGCCGAATTGCTCAACACGTGGGGCGTGAGGTCTCCACAGTACATCGATGTTGTCGCCAGTGGTCGGCGGAAGGTGCACGTGCCCGTCGACCTGGGACCGGACCGCAGCGACGCACGGATGCACGCCAAGACCGTAGGATCCTACGCAGTGCCGTAGGGGACCGCACCGCCACTTCCCAGCAATTTAGGGACACTGTTGCTCCTGGGGTATCGGCGAGGACCATTCGCAACCGTCTCCATGAAGCTGGGCTACGGTCCCGCACACCGTTAGGCCGTCTTCCGCTCACGCCCCAACATCGTGCAGCCCGCCTCCAGTGGTGTCGCGACAGGCGTGAATGGAGGGACGAATGGAGACGTGTCGTCTTCAGCGATGAGAGTCGCTTCTGCCTTGGTGCCAATGATGGTCGTATGCGTGTTTGGCGCCGTGCAGGTGAGCGCCACAATCAGGACTGCATACGACCGAGGCACACAGGCCCAACACCCGGCATCATGGTGTGGGGAGCGATCTCCTACACTGGCCGTACACCACTGGTATCGTCGAGGGGACACTGAATAGTGCACGGTACATCCAAACCGTCATCGAACCCATCGTTCTACCATTCCTAGACCGGCAAGGGAACTTGCTGTTCCAACAGGACAATGCACGTCCGCATGTATCCCGTGCCACCCAACGTGCTCTAGAAGGTGTAAGTCAACTACCCTGGCCAGCAAGATCTCCGGATCTGTTCCCCATTGAGCATGTTTGGGACTGGATGAAGCGTCGTCTCACGCGGTCTGCACGTCCAGCACGAACGCTGGTCCAACTGAGGCGCCAGGTGGAAATGGCATGGCAAGCCGTTCCACAGGACTACATCCAGCATCTCTACGATCGTCTCCATGGGAGAATAGCAGCCTGCATTGCTGCGAAAGGTGGATATACACTGTACTAGTGCGGACATTGTGCATGCTCTGTTGCCTGTGTCTATGTGCCTGTGGTTCTGTCAGTCTGATCATGTGATGTATCTGACCCCAGGAATGTGTCAATAAAGTTTCCCCTTTCTGGGACAATGAATTCACGGTGTTCTTATTTCAATTTCCAGGAGTGTATTTGATAGGAAATTTATGTCTCTGTAATACCGATAAAGAACAGTTTAGGAGCATTTCTTAAAAAGATGTATGCATTTTTAGTCAAATTTACTTTTAGCTTTAGAATGCGAGAAATATTACGACTTTTGGATCAGAGGGAAATGATTTCAGTCTGTAAATGATTTCTGACAGTAAATTTATGTGACCCTTTGAACCCAGGTATGAGGTACGCTATTCCTCCTAAATTGCTATAAATTGCTACAGTTCTCTTGCCACTGTATTTTCCCATAACATTGGTAGGTACCAGTGTTGAGAGATAGATAGAAACCTCACCGTGGAAGCTGGCATACAAATATTTGTGAAATACGAGAGCAGCTTCGTCGTCGAACCCCAGCTCGTAATACTGAAAAACAGTTTATTATGGCAACACAACAGAAGGCACAGGGCAGGCTGAATCATCTCCTTCTGTTTATAAAAGTATCGAACTTTCTCGAAGTATCTAAATATTATTTTAACAAGAAATGCCTGAAACAGATCAGAAAGTCCTAAAAGTACAAGAATCGACAAAGGTCAGGCAGCAACTCTTTTAAGTTTTACGTCAACCTCGATGACAAATGGGTTGCAACTGTATCGGATCTGTGAGCGAGAACAATTATCACAACGTAGAGCCGTAGTGGCCGACCGGTTCTAGGCGCTTCAGTCTGGAACCGCGCGACCTCTCCGGTCGCAGGTTCGAATCCTGCCTCGGGCATGGATGTGTGTGATGTCCTTAGGTTAGTTAGGTTTAGGTAGTTCTAAGTTCTAGCGGACTGATGACCTCTGATGTTAACTCCAATAGTGCTCAGAACCATTTGAACCACAACGTACAACACTCTTATAATTCTTTTGTCTTTAGTGTTCTAACGGGTTTTATGCCCACTACTCTTTCATCTGCATCTATATCTACATGCATACCCCGCAAGCTACCAGGCGGTGCATACCCTGAACCATTACTAGTCATTTCGTTTCCTGTTCTACTCGCAAGAACGGTGAGGGAAAAACGGCTTTTTATATGCTTCCGTATGAGCTCTAATTTCTGGTCTATTATCTTCGTCCTCCTTACGCGCAATGTATGTCAGCGGCAATAGAATTACTCGGCAGTCAGCTCCAAATGTCGGTTCTCTAAATTTTCTCGATAATTTTTCTCGAAAAGAACGTCACCTTCCCTCCAGGGATTGCCATTTGAGTTCTCGAAGCATCCCCGTAACACTCTTGTCCTGATCGAACCTACCAATAACAAACCTAGTAGCCCGCCCCCGAATTGCTTCAATGTCAGCCGGCCGGTGTGACCGAGCGGTTCTAGACGCTTCAGTCCGGAACCGCGTTGCTGCTAGAGTCGCAGGTTCGAATCCTGCCTCGGGCATGGATGTGTGTGATGTCCTTAGGCTAGTTAGGTTTAAGCAGTTCTAAGTTCTAGGGGAATGAGGACCTCGGATGTCAAGTACCATAGTGCTTAGGGCCATTTGAACTATTTGAACTTCAATGTCCTCCTTCAATCTGACCTGATACGCATCCTGAACACTCGATCACTACTCAAGATTATGTCGCACTAGAGACCTATATGCGGTCTCTTTTACAGATACACAACACTTTCCCAAATTCTCCCAATAAACCGAAGTCGACCATTCATCTTCCCAACAACAATCCTAAAAAGCTCGTTCCATTCCAATCGCTTGGAAACGTCACACCCAAATATTTACACGACTTGACTGGGTCAAGAAGGACACTACTAATGCTGTTTTTCCTTCTCATCCTTATTAACTTACATTTTTCTACTTTTAGAGCTAGCTGCCATTCACCACGCCAACTAAAAATTGTTTGTAGATCATCTTGTATCCTCCTACAGTCTCTGAATTTCGACAACTTACCTTACAAGACGTCATCGTCGGCAATCGACCGCAGATTGGTGTCCACCTTATCCGCCATATCATTTATGTACACTCCTGGAAATTGAAATAAGAACACCGTGAATTCATTGTCCCAGGAAGGGGAAACTTTATTGACACATTCCTGGGGTCAGATACATCACATGATCACACTGACAGAGCCACAGGCACATAGACACAGGCAACAGAGCATGCACAATGTCGGCACTAGTACAGTGTATATCCACCTTTCGCAGCAATGCAGGCTGCTATTCTCCCATGGAGACGATCGTAGAGATGCTGGATGCAGTCCTGTGGAACGGCTTGCCATGCCATTTCCACCTGGCGCCTCAGTTGGACCAGCGTTCATGCTGGACGTGCAGACCGCGTGAGACGACGCTTCATCCAGTCCCAAACATGCTCAATGGGGGACAGATCCGGAGATCTTGCTGGCCAGGGTAGTTGACATACACCTTCTAGAGCACGTTGGGTGGCACGGGATACATGCGGACGCGCATTGTCCTGTTGGAACAGCAAGTTCCCTTGCCGGTCTAGTAATGGTAGAACGATGGGTTCGATGACGGTTTGGATGTACCGTGCACTATTCAGTGTCCCCTCGACGATACCAGTGGTGTACGGCCAGTGTAGGAGATCGCTCCCCACACCATGATGCCGGGTGTTGGGCCTGTGTGCCTCGGTCGTATGCAGTCCTGATTGTGGCGCTCACCTGCACGGCGCCAAACACGCATACGACCATCATTGGCACGAAGGCAGAAGCGACTCTCATCGCTGAAGACGACACGTCTCCATTCGTCCCTCCATTCACGCCTGTCGCGACACCACTGGAGGCGGGCTGCACGATGTTGGGGCGTGAGCGGAAGACGGCCTAACGGTGTGCGGGACCGTAGCCCAGCTTCATGGAGACGGTTGCGAATGGTCCTCGCCGATACCCCAGGAGCAACAGTGTCCCTAATTTGCTGGGAAGTGGCGGTGCGGTCCCCTACGGCACTGCGTAGGATCCTACGGTCTTGGCGTGCATCCGTGCGTCGCTGCGGTCCGGTCCCAGGTCGACGGGCACGTGCACCTTCCGCCGACCACTGGCGACAACATCGATTTACTGTGGAGACCTCACGCCCCACGTGTTGAGCAATTCGGCGGTACGTCCACCCGGCCTCCCGCATGCCCACTATACGCCCTCGCTCAAAGTCCGTCAACTGCACATACGGTTCACGTCCACGCTGTCGCGGCATGCTACCAGTGTTAAAGACTGCGATGGAGCTCCGTATGCCACGGCAAACTGGCTGACGCTGACGGCGGTGCACAAATGCTGCGCAGCTAGCGCCATTCGACGGCCAACACCGCGGTTCCTGGTGCGTCCGCTGTGCCGTGCGTGTGATCATTGCTTGTACAGCCCTCTCGCAGTGTCCGGAGCAAGTATGGTGGGTCTGACACACCGGTGTCAATGTGTTCTTTTTTCCATTTCCAGGAGTGTATATAGAAATTAATAACAGTCATATCACACTTCCCTGCGGCACTCCTGACGAGACCTTTGTTTCTGATGAGCACTCGCCGTCGAGGACAACACACTTGATTCTATTATTTAAGAAGTCTTCGCGCCACTCGTATCTGAAAGCCTATTCGATATGCTCATACCTTCGTTAAAAGTCTGCAGTGGGGCACCGTATCACATACTTTCCAGAAATTTAAAAATGCGTAATCTGCCTGTTGCCCTTCATCTATAGTTTGTAGTATTCCGTGTGAGAAAAGGGCAAGCTGAGTTTCGCACGAGCGATGCTTTCTAAACCTGTGCTGACTCGTGGACATTACTTTCTCGGTCTGCAGAAATGTCCAAAACTTCTGCAGCAAACAGGTGATAGGGATGTTGGTCTGCAATTTTGAAGGACGGGTCTTTTATCCTTCGTATATACAGGTGTCACCTGCGCTTTTTCCAGTCACTTGGGACTTCGTCCTGGGGAAAACATTCGTGATAAATACAAATACGGGGCGAATGCCGCAGAATACTCTTTGCAAAAATGACTTAGGATTTCATTCCGACTGGCGAATTACCTATTTTCAACTTTTTGTTTCTCTACGCGAGGGATACCTATTAGTGTGTCATCCATACGGGAGTCTGTTCCACAGTCCAACGACGGTATGTTTGTACTTTGTTCCTGCGAGAACGATTTCTTAAAAGCGAAATTTATAACTTCGTCTTTTGTTTTGCTATCTTCGACTGCTACACCAGACTGTTCAACGAGCGACTAGATGGCAGCCTCAGACCCGTTTCGCTATTTCAAGTAGCATCAGAATTTTCTCAGGTTCTATGCCAGATCTTTTGAAAAGATACAATAACGGTGACACGTATTTTTCCGTCCTTAATCCATTTTCTATGCATATAGTTCTCCTTACCACGATTCACAGTCTGTTTAAACTTTGTCCATAATTTATCTACGTCCATCATATTAGGACTAAATGGTGTCAATTCATTGTGTAGCTGGGATGCCAGCTACTACTTATCTGCTCTTTCTGGCAGAAATACTTTCCTAGCCTTCTTAATTGATTTCTTACGTTTAGTGACCACAGTCGCCATGATGACATCATGGTCAGTAATCCTTGACGCTGTCGATAAATTCCGGCCTGTTTGTACTATAAGGTCTGAATATTTCCGTTTCGTATGTGTTGTCGAACAAGCTGCTCAAGACAGTTATCGTCCACCTTGGTAACTGCGTAGTCAGTGCGGTGGATTGCTATCCTAAGGGGCCCGGGTTCAATTTGCGGTCAGGTCAGAGATTTTTACTGTTCGGGGACTGGGTGTTGTGTTGTCCTTTCGTTCGTATCGTCATATCGTCATAATTGACATTCCACTATTGAGATGGCTGTACAGGCACGTCCCGAAAGTCAAAGAATTTTTAAAAAGACAGTTTTTGTAAAACGTGTTAAAAAGTACTTCGCAAGATTCTCTGTCTGTCTGTAGTCTGTACTCCCCGCAATGAATCCATGGACGTCCTAGTCTATACCCGGTAGGTTAAAATCACCATCACCTACAAAATGGTTCAAATGGCTCTGAGCACTATGGGACTCAACTGCTGTGGTCATTAGTCCCCTAGAACTTAGAACTAGTTAAACCTAACTAACCTAAGGACATCACAAACATCCATGCCCGAGGCAGGATTCGAACCTGCGACCGTAGCGGTCTTGCGGTTCCAGACTGCAGCGCCTTTAACCGCACGGCCACTTCGGCCGGCACCATCACCTACAATTTCTACTCCATGATCTGGGATTTTTACAGATTATTGACCGTAGAATTTCGTCGAATAACTCTAGAACCGTCGCAGTGGAATCGGGTTGCCGGTAAAATAATCCAACAATTAACTTGATTCCACCTAGACCTGTTACACACGACCAGATAACTTGACTGTCACTCTCAACTTTGACGTCAATAGAAAGAATATTTTTACAATGAACACTCCTACTCCTAAGCGTCTAATCTGTCTTTTCGATATACCTTTCATGCCTCACTAAATATCTCATAGCTTTCTACTTCTGGTTTCAGCCATTTCTCGGAAGCAAGAATAATACGAATGCGAGAAGTTTTCTGGAGGGCACTAAATCGGGAACTTTGTTACGAATGTTTAAAAAATTTACTGACAAAATTTTGACAGTCAAAATGTCTTTACTTTTAACGCAGTCTGACTTCTCTTTCTGCGTATCGACTAACAAGGGTTCATCAGAGCACGTCAAACTACCACCCAGCCCCCCCAAAAATCAGTGTGCACTCCACAAGTACTCTGCTACCCCAGTAGCTGCTTCCTTTGTGTAGTGTACTCCTGCCCTATCAAGGGGAGTGCTGCCAGTGTCCACACGATAAAGGAGGTCTAGAAACCAGCAGCCGAGACCGTCACAGAGTCGGCGGAGCCTTTGATTGAGACCCTCCCATCGGCTCCAAACCAAAGGATCCCGATCAACTCTGGAAACAATGCCGGAAATTGCGAGCTCTGCTTGCACCCCGCGCAGGGGGCCAGCGGCATTCACCACCACCTTTAACAGACGTCTGTAGGAACAGAGGAGCCACACGACCGGTGTCGTTGGTTACCAACGTAGCCACACCTTGCAGACGACTGCATCCTGCCTGTTCGATAGTCGCAGGCAAGGACGCCTCCACATCTCGGATGAGACCCCCCGGTAGACATACCGATTACACGTTCGCTTTCTTTCCAGGTGTGAACACTACCTCCTAAGGGCCTTCATAACGCGCATAACACTGGAGCTCCCGATAACTATTTCTTCTGCAGTGCCGGCCTCTTCATCTCAGAGAAGTACTTACACCCAATGCCTTCACTAATTTAATCAGTATGTTCCAATCCCTTCCTCTTCAGTTTCTGCACCTCTGAAGTTTCCTGTAACACGAGATCAGTTACTCCCTGATGTGTTAACGCTTGTTGTATCATACTGCTCTTCTTCTTGTTAATATTTTCCACATCTTCCTCTCCTCGCCCTTTCTGCAGAGAGCCCACTCATTTCTTATCTTATCAGTACACTGAAATTTCAGTACTGTTCTGTAGCACCACATCTCAAATGTTTTGATTCTCGTCTTTTCTGGTTTTGCCGCAGCCCATGATTCACTTCTATACGGTGCTGTGCTCCAGCCGTACATGTTCGGAAATTTCTTCTCCAGTTAAGGCCTGTGTAGACACTGTAGTGAAGAATGGACTCTTCGCCTTATATACTTCTTGCTTCATCCGTTATGTGTTATTTCGAATCTAAAGTAAAAGATTTCTTCCGCCTTAATATACGATACCAGATGGTAATGTTAAGTTTGTCGTTGATGTCTTGTCTTTCTTTGATATTCTCATAATCCATAATCTGTACTCACAAGGGGAAGCTACGACCTTCAGTTCACACTTTTAGTGGTCCATTAAGACAGCATAGTATGCAAGAACACACATAAAAAAGTTTTCCATCACCTCGTTTCCGAGAGTTCCGGAGTCTGTACAGAAAATTGGAAGAGAGATCAACATAAACGTCATTTTCGCCCTTTTTATTGCTCATGAAAACCACACATTGTATGCTGTACCACGAAACAGAGCTGGTGGCGCAGATTGCTGTGCACGCCGGTACCTCTAGTACGCAGTAGCGCGTCCTCTTGCACAGATGCATTCCTGTATTCGTCATGGTATAGTACCCACAAGTTCATCAAGGCACTGGTGGTCCAGATTGTCCCGCTCCTCAACGGCAATTCGGTGTGGTTGGTGGCTCACGTCCTCCATAAATAGCCCTTTTCAATATATCCCAGGCATGTGCGATAGGGTTCATGTATGGAGAACATGCTGGCCACTCTAGTCGAGCGATGTCGTCCTGAAGGGAGTCATTCACAAGATGTGCACGATGTGGGCGAAAATTGTCGTTCATGAAGACGAATGCCTCTCCAATATGCTGCCGATATCGTTGCACTATCGATTGGAGGATGGCATTCACGTAACGTACAGCCGTTATGGCGCCTTCCATGACCACCAGCGGCGTACGTCGGCCTCACATTACGCCACCCCAAAACAGCAGGGTTCCCCGACATCGCTGCACTCGTTTGACAGTGTGGCTAAGGCGTTCAGCCTGACCGGGTTGTCTCCAAACACGTCTCCGACGTTTGTCTGGCTGAAGGCACATGCTACACTCATCGGTGAAGAGAACGTGAAGCCAATCCTGAGCGGTTCATTCGACATGTTGTTGGGCGCATCTGTAAGCGTTGCCTGCTGTCGTGGTTGCAAAGATGGACCTCGCCATGGACGTCCGGGGTGAAGCTGCGCATCATGCAGCCTATTGCGCACAGTTTGAGTCGTAACACGACGTCCTGTGGCTGCACGAAAAGCATTATTCAACATGGTGGCGTTACTGTCAGGGTTCCTTCGAGCCACAATCCGTAGGTAGCAGTCATCCACTGCAGTAGTAGCCCTTGGGCGGCCTGAGCGAGGCATGTCATCGACAGTTCGTGTCTCTCTGTATCTCCTCCATGTCCGAACAACATCGCTTTGGTTCACAACCAACTGGACACTTCCCTTGTTGAGAGCCCTTCCTGGCATAAAGTAACAGTGCGGACGCGATCAAACCGCGGTATTGACCGTCTAAACATGGTTGAAATACAGACAACACGAGCCGTTTACCTCCTTGCTGGTGTAATGACTGGAAATGATCGGCTGTCGGACCCCCTCCGTCTAATAGGCGCTGCTCATGCATGGTTGTTTACATCTTTGGGCGGGTTTAGTGACATCTCTGGACAGTCAAAGGGACTGTGTCTGTGATACAATATCCACAGTCAACGTCTATCTTCAGGAGTTCTGGGAACCGGGGTGATGCAAAACTTTTTTTTGATGAGTGTAATAAGGTGTGCTACTTAGAAACTTTTGAGAAAACCGTGAGAGGAATATTACCCGTTCAATATTTACCTGAGCGTAATCCTTAGGTAGCGGCCATCCACTGCGGTAGTAGCCCTTGGGAGGCCTGAGCGAGGCATGTCATCGACAGTTCCTGCCTCTCTGTATCTCCTCCATGTATTAACAACACCGCTTTGGTTCACTCCGAGATGCCTGGACACTTCCCTTGTTGAGAGCCCTTCCTGTACGAGATGGTGACGGTCGACTGGTTACCGTTCGAATTCCGTTATCGGTGATCCGCTGGATCGAGTCCCACTAATCTTTTCTTTTTTTAATGGATATTTTTTCAACATTCGTCATATTATTGCAGACATGTGACGTTTGAAAGGTAATACAAAGAAACACGTGTATTTGCATGAAATTTTATTGAATTCCCAATGGCCGGCCGGGGTGGCCGAGAGGTTCTAGGCGTTTCAGTCTGGAACCGCGCGACCGCTACGGTCGCAGGTTCGAATCATGCCTCGGGCATGGATGTGCGTGATGTCCTTAGGTTAGTTAGGTTTAATTAGTTCTAAGTTCTAGGGGACTGATGACCATAGAAGTTAAGTCCCATAGTGCTCAGAGCCATTTCAACTATTTGATTTCCCAATGGTATTTGGCTGTTTACTAATTTTAATTATTAGAACAAATATCATGTTTGCAGTAATCGATAAGTAAAAGATCAAACACATAATGTTTTCCTGAAAATGTATGCCTGTCGCGATTTGCGAAATCCCTTATACCTGCAATCAGGTAAGGTACCCAACACTGCTTTGCATCTGGACGCTTCGACCTGCAGACACTGAGACCGCACCCACTCTTTAACATGCAGAGCAGTGAGACCTCGCTACTGTAACAAGAACAAATGGTGTACGTGCGTTTTTTTTAAATCACAAAATTTACGTTTTTATTGCAAAAATGGAAATGACTCCCGACTCCAGATTCTTCACTACTGCTGATGAATGTCGTGAAGGTTCAATGCCTAGCCTAATGAAGTCAACAAATGTTAAGGTGAAATATGCGTTCGCGCACTGTGATAGTATTCATCAGGAAGTGGACTTTACTAAGAGACAATCACCAGCAAAGCTTTCCGCAGATGCAGTGGCGATTGGAGAAAAACTTTATTTATTTACCATCGAAATGTTAGGACAAGAGACACTAACGACTGACGACCACCCCACAAAGGAGATGAAAGTCTATTTTGTGAAGTTCAAGATTTTTCCGATGATGAGGACAATGAGCCAGCTGAAAGGAAGGCAAAAGCCGGATGCATTCCGTTGGAGACAAAAATAGAAGGAATGAGACTGGTAAAAGAACACATCACATGGTATCTACAAATTCTATAAAGTTAGTGCAAATACAAGTGGTTTTCTTTACATTCTGATTCCTTTCAAATATCATATATGTGAAATAATATGATCATAGTTGAAAAAATATGCATTAAAAAAAAACTGCGTGGATCTCGATCCCGCGAGCCACCAAATATGAAACTCTCTACTGCTACACATCCTACATTTTCTTTGCCATTCTTTTTGATATTATTCTGGTCAGCTTCTTGGTTGTTTGAGCTGTCAAGCTGACTGTGTGAGACTTTTCATACAGGCTTTAACAAAAAGTTATGGCCAGGATTTCCTGTAATATTCCTCCCACGTAGAGGAAGAAAATATGTTATAGGACATGGACCTGCAAACATTTTAGTTCCTTGTTAGAGCCCAGTTTCTACAATTCTTCAACACATTATTCATCTCCTTTGAAACGAAGCCTCAGCAGTGAACAGAACATTTGTCCTAAAGTGAGATTCGGCACATCGTTGAATGAAAAAGTCGCAGAAGTGTGCCTGTGCATGACAATCAGCTGCTGGTATTGCCTGTAGACGTTGTACATGGTGTAGCACTCCAGACAGTCACAGGGTCAACGATACTTGTTGCATCTGACTCTAGAGGCTGTTGCCAACTGCACGAAGACTCTAGGGGTTGTTGCCAACTGCACGAAGAAGTTTCTCCTCCAGCTGAGGTGTCCTTGTCCTTCTAGGCTTTCCCCAGTCCCGAGTAGTAGGCTTAAACGTCCCATGTCCAATACGACGACGATCATTTGTTTCAAACGTCCTCGTGTCGGGGAGCTGTCGTTCTGGAGATCTTTCCTGATATAAAGGTTGACAGCGACGGCCATTATCATCTACTAATCCGTATAGCAAATGGGCGTCTGCCAACTTCGCATTTGAGTGCACTTCCGTTGCACTGTACCGGAAACACAATCCATGGTGAACACTAAACAGGCTATGCTACATGCTTGATGCTAGTAGAGCAATGAAGTTCGTCACGTGTCAAAACAACCAATGAAGTGAGTATGGCAGCATTACCTACGTTCAGTTAGGACAACAATCAATGGTTATGAACCTGAGGATTACAACTTACTGTACATTCTAACCAAACATAACCAAAAGGGTATTTTGACCACTTCATGTTGTGCTGGTACGTTCTGCTAATGTGTGTTTCCCACGATAAATGTGATTAAGAAAGGAAGAAGAAAATTAACTCTAAATGGAAATAAACCGTTTCCGGACCCATGTCCATATAGCACATTTTATTCATCTATGAGTGAGGAATGTTTCCTGATAGTTTGGTCTTACCCTTCCGTTACACCCTCTATTTATCTGCCCAGAACATCTGCGGAGCTGTAGTGTAGACAGTATTCTCGCGAAAGTCGGATGGTACGTCTCCAATTTCATTTAGTCGTCCGATAACTTGAATAATCGTTTCGTTGGCACTTCCTTCCAGTCGGGCGAAATTCAACAGGAACTTCCGCAAACACAACTCTGGTTCGCTGGCAGACCGCTTGGAGCGCAGCAACTTTGTTAATCCATCATGTCGGTTCCGTATTTCGTAATTTAGTCTTCCATACATACATACACTGATGGGATATAACATTATGACCACCTGCTTAATAACTTGTTTGTCCGTCTGCGGAACGAAACACATCACTGATTCTGCGTACCAGGGATCCGACAGTTTTTTTGAAGGTTTGTGGAGGTATGTGGCACTATATACCTACGCACGGATCATATAATTCGCGTAAATAATGGGTCGCTGATTTGCATATGCGGTGATGACGCCCTGTAGCGACCTATGTGGGTTCCATAGGATTTACATCAAGTGAATTTGGTCGCCGAGACATCAACGTGAGGTCACTATAACGCTCCACATACCACTTTAGCATGGTTCTGGTTCCGGGGTACGAACAATTGTACTGCTGAAATATGACATCACCGTCGGAGAAGACATAAAGCATGAAGGGACGCAGGTGGTTCGCAGCTGTCAGCGTGTCTTCGATTACTACCACAGGTTCCATGCAAACGAAGGAGAATGTCTCCCATAACATAATATTGCTCCCACCAGCGTGCATCCGTGGCGCGCTGCGTTCCGAGCCGCAGTTCACCTCGCGTTTGTGGAGACGACCATCGACCTAGTGTAGCAAAAATTTGATTCATAAGAAGAGACGACTCGTCTCCATTGATTTACTTTCGAATCCCGATGGTGCAGTACCAACTGCAATCGTATCTGACGATGTCATTGGGTCAACTTGTGAACACTTAGGTGTGGTCTGCTGCGGAGCTCCATGATCAACAATGTACGTACGATGAAGGGTGTACTACGAAACACTTGTGAGTGCACCAGCATTGTGCTCTTTCGACAGAGATGTCACAGATCACCATCTACCCTACTTTACAGAGCAGACATGCCTCCGTAGCATACGTATTGTGACGAGTCGTGGACGTCCAACCATTTAGGGCCTAATGCTAGTTTCACTGTCCTACCTCTTTCCATAGATGTTCACGACAGTAACCCGTGAACATTCGACCAGCTTCGCCGTTTTCGCGATACTCGTACACAGGCTCTGCGTAATAATAATCTGTCCTTTGTCAGAGTCGCAATGGATTTCGCCATTTGCAGCCCGTGTCTTCGTTAGGAAGATCGCCCGTGCGTATCTGCTCCGCTTACACACTTTAATTGTCACGTGACGTACCCGCAACGTCACTAGGCGTCATCCAACGTCGCGGTGGCCAGTGGTCATAATGTTTTGGTTCGTCAATATATATATATATATAGAGGAGTCCAAAAAATGTATACACTGTTTAAAAGTCCATAACTTGCAAACTAATTGACGGAGTTGTCTCATTTTTGGTGGAAGTGTAGCTTAAAGTCCAACTTAAAGATATTACTGTACGTGTTCGAAATGGTCACCATTAATATCCACACACAAACGATGCCGCCGAACTGCAGCACGAAGTACTGACTGCAACGTGTTCAGTTGGATATTTGCACATGAATGTACGATGGATTCTCGAAGTTTATCCAGTGTGCGTGGCTTTTGTCGATAAACGACATCCTTTAGTGTTTCCCACAGGTAGAAGTCCAGAGGAGTTGGGTTTGGGGAACGTGGTGGATACTCCACAGCATCTCTACGGCCTATTCATCTTCCTGGTGGATTTTCGTCGAGATACGCCCGAACACGATTTTGTTAGTGGGCTGGGGCACTATCTTGTTGAAAATAAACTCTTCCGTCTCCATACAAGTCTCGGATGGCAGGTAAAATGGATGTCTGAAGCTTCTGAAGGTACACTTCACCGGTAACTGTGCCATCAAAGAACAATGGCCCAATCATGCCCCGGTAAGACAACCCACACCACACATTTACTCCTGGCAAATTCACGGTTTTGTCTACATGGACGTTCGGATTTTCGGCGGGCCAGTAGATGCAATTGTGGCGATTTACTGTACCATGGAGTTTGAACTGTGCCTCATCAGACCACACAATCATCTCTGCAAGCCGGCCGGGGTGGCCGAGCGGTTCTAGGCGTTTCAGTCTGGAACCGCGCGACCGCTACGGTCGCAGGTTCGAATCATGCCTCGGGCATGGATGTGTGTGATGTCCTTAGGTTAGTTAGGTTTAATTAGTTCTAGGTTCTAGGGGACTGATGACCTCAGATGTTAAGTCCCATAGTGCTCAGAGCCATTTGAACCATCTCAGCAAACTCTTCATCATTGCGCACCATGTTAGTAAACCACTCGCAGTACTCCATTCTACGATCTGGGTCGTCCTCGTTCATTGAGTGTAGAAATAGAAAGATGTACCACTTCCATTTTGCTGTCTTCAAAATTCGCCGAACACTTGAGCGACTCACTCCAGTTTCACGGGCACACTGTCTATCAGACTTCTGTGGTGAGCGAGTGAATTATTGTAACACACGACGGGAGTTAGCTGGCCTTGCTACTGTTACAGGTCGTCCAGATCGTTGTTTGTGTACATCTTTAACACAGCCTTCGGCTTCAAATTTGTCTCGAATGCGACGAATCGTGAAACGTGTCGGTGGCTCTCTTTTATACTCATTTCGCCATTGCCATTGAACCTCATTAATGTTTTCGTACTTAAACTACCACTTCAAAACTGACTTCCTTTCATGGAATGTAAGCCTTGCGCCAGCCATGTTTACTCGAGTAACCAGGTGCAACTAAGAACAAAACACTGACTATCTGGTGACTGTCATCTGACGAAACAAAACAACCCAATACAACGCTTGTGTGGTGATTGCCGGAACTGCAAACTAACACTACCAAAGATGAGACAACTCCGTCAATTAGTTTGCCAGTTATGGACTTTTAAACAGTGGATACATTTGTGTGTGTGTGTGTGTGTGTGTGTGTGTGTGTGTGTGTGTATCAGCCCGCTTGGAGCGCAGCAAATTTGTTAAGGCATCATGTCGATTTCGTTTTAGATGATTTAGTCTTGTGAGTCGAATGGCAAGAAAGGCAAGCAGGGGGCAGAAGAAATAAAACCTCTGAGCTTTGCAGAGCAGACGGACGGAATGGTTAGTGTCATAGAAAGAGGATATAAGATGGATGTCAGCAAAAGCAAACAAGGGTAATGGAATGTAGTAGAATTAAAAGAAGGTGATGCTGAGGGATTTAGATTAGAAAACGAGAGGTTTAAAGTTGTATAGATGACTTCTGTTATCTGGGCAGCAAAATAACTGATGATGGCCGAAGCAGAGAGGATATAAAATAGACTGGCAATGTCAAGGAAAGTGTTTCTTAAGAAGAGTAATTTGTTTACATCGAAGTCAGTGTTAGGAAGTCTTTTCTGAAAGTATTTGTATGGGGTATAGCCATGTACGGAAGTTAAACATGGACGATAAACAGATTAGACAAGAAGAGAATAGAAGGTTTCGAAAAGTGGTGCTACAGGAGAATGCGGAAGATTACGTAGGTAGATCACGTACCTAACGGGGAAGTACTGAACAGAATTAGGTCCTCCCGACTACCATTTCCTTTTCCATTTCTTCACATTTTTCCTGTAACCATTTCGTCTTAGCTTCGTTACATTTCCGATTTACTCACTTCCAAGTATTGCATTGCAGTTTATAAGGAAAACAACAATAATTTATTTTTACAGCAGCATAAATCTTTCTTTCAAGTTTGCGTCTGACTATATCCGACTCATTAACATACTAGCTACAAACCATAGTGTATATACAGGGTGGAGAAAAATTGTGTCACGAAATTTTAACCCTAGACAGCTGATGCCAGTAGGATCCAAAATTATTGATGTTGTGTATGTCGACAACGCAACATTTTTAAACTTGAGAACCTTGGCGCCATCCGCTCCGATTGGTCGCGGGATTGCTCTGTTGCCGGATGCTGTGGACAACGCATGACCGCGGATGCTTTGCCTGCCGGAGACCGCGATGTATCCAAGGCGGCCCGCACGCTCGGTGGTAGGGACATTTGTATGTCCATCCTTTTAGCAGGACGTCCCTGGGATGACGGCCGTTTACTATCGTGACAAAAAATATAAACACCTATAGCCGTCCTTATGATTTTATTTTATTTTATTTTGTCGCTACCAATTTCGACGCTTCATTGAGTCATCTTCAGGCTGTTTTGATGCGTTACAGGTTGATACGATGCCCATGCATAACAATAACACATCAGTTGCCAGTATTACTGGATTCGCAGGTAACGTGTCAGCACTCCAACCATCAACTGTCAACAGCTGATGGTCAACAGTTGATGGTTGGAGTGCTGACACATTAGCTGCGAATCCAGTAATGCTACCAACTGATGGGTTATGCATGGGAATCGTATCAACCTGTATCGCATCAAAACGGCCTTAAGATGACGCAATGCCGCGCGGGATTAGCCGGGCGGTCTAAACGCTGCAGTTATGGTCTGTGCGGCTGGTCCCGGCGGAGGTTCGAGTCCTCCCTCGGGCATGGGTGTGTGTGTGTGTGTGTCCTTAGGATAATTTAGGCTAGGTAGTGTGTAAGCTTAGGGACTGATGACCTTAGCAGTTAAGTCCCATAAGATTTCACACACATTTGAACATTTTTGATGACACAATGAAGTGTCGAAACTGGTAGCGACAAAATAAAATAAAACCATAAGGACGGCTGTAGGTGTTTATATTTTTTGTCACTATTTGTACGTGTGAACCGACAACAAAATTTCGTGACACAATTTTTTTCCGCCCTGTATGTCTATGAAGTAATCATAGCCTACTGCGCATGTTCTCAGCATAAAACAGGGCTAGTCACGTGATTTTGGGGCGACGCTGCTTGTCTACAATTTACGGTAATAGCGAAACTTCAATTTTCACACATTCGCCTTGTTGTATATACATTTCGTCATGTTTGAGCTTTGGTAGCACCTATGGTGCAGTTTTCTCGTTCCTACGGATGTAACGAGAAGTAGGTGAAAACAGGTCAACTTATTTTTCGTAGGCATCTACAACAAATGTGTAATAGTAAATGCCATACTGATAGCAGGCAGTTCCACTAAGTTTCGGATGTGCAGCCGCAATAAATATCCTTCTTCTTCTAATATTTCGGCTGTATAACGTTCAGCCATCTTCAGAGTGAGCCGCAAGACTGCCACTCCAGATTTTCTTTTTTCTTTATTGTGATTTCATTCCCCTGCCCCATATGGGTAGGGGAGGGCTGTCAGCGGCACAATCCGCCGCTCTTCAGTCGAGTGACATAACAACTTAAAATTAGAATAAAATGTTACATACATAAGGCGAGAAAGGGGAACTTAAAACAGAATAATGGCAGAAAATGAAGGTAAAAAATAGACTAACACGGGGACGTTCATGGAGAACAGTTAAAAGTCACCAGAAAGTTAAAAAACACAGTTGGCGAGTCCTCAAAACTCATAGAAGACACTGAAGGGACATGCACACGTTAAGAGTCAGCCACAGTAGTAACAACACTCCGGAACAACACACTTAAAACCCACTTGGAGCGCACACGACGAAGAATAAAACCACCAGGTGGGACCTGCCAAGGGAAAGGGCAGAGAGTATGGAAAAGGAGAGGAGAGCATGGGGCAGCAGGGGAAGCGGCGGGATGACGAGATGAGGGGCATCAGTAGGTACACGAAGAGGTAAGATGTGGGGTGGGAGAGGAAGAGGGAAGACAGGGCAGGAGGGAGCGCAGAGACACTGAAAGGAGGCACAAGAGATGGAGGGGGAGTAGGAGGGGGAAGCCGCTCAGGGGGAGGGAGGGGGAGGAGAGGGAGCCCTGAGGAGGAGGCAGGAAGATGGGGTTAGAGTTGATAGGAAGGGTAGATGTCAGGGCGAAGCTCATCATCCGGGAGGGGTAGACAGTGGAAGTTGTGTTGGGAATGGAGATGGAGGGTGTGGAGATGGAGAGAGGGTGGGACACAGTGGTAAAGGCGCAGCAACTGGTTGAGGGTGGAGAGGAAGGGAGACACCAGCGGGTTAGGGGGATCAAGGCGGCAGACAATACATAGTGTGCGGATGTGTTCAAGGAAAAGGAGAAGGTGAGGGAAGGGGACAAAGTCGTAGAGGAGGCGCGTGGGGGACGGAAGGCGGATGCGGAAGGCGAGGCGGAGCGCATGGCGTTCGAGGATTTGGAGGGCTTTATAGAACTGGGGAGGGGCGGAAATCCAAGCGATGCTGGCATAACAGAGGATGGGGCAGATCAAGGATTTGTAGGTGTGAAGGATGGTGGAAGGATGCAGACCCCACATCCGGCTGGACAGGAGTTTCAGGAGGCAGAGGCGGTTGTGAGCTTTGTGTTGGATGGTAAGGAGATGGGGAGTCCAGGTGAGGTGGCGGTCGAGTGTGAGGCCAAGGTATTTAAGGGTGAGAGTGAGGTGGATAGGACAGCCATAAATGGTGAGGTAGAAATCATGGAGGCAGAAGGAGCGGGTGGTGGGGCCTATGATGATCGCCCGGGTCTCGGAGGGATTAACACGGAGGAACCACTGGTTGCAGCAAGCGGTGAATTGGTCAAGGTGGGTTTGGAGGGTACGTTGGGACCGTTGAAGGGTAGGATAAAGGGCTAGGAAGGCGGTGTCATCAGCGAACTGGAGAAGATGAACAGGAGAGGGAAGTTTGGGCATATCAGCAGTGTACAGGAGATAGAGGAGAGGGGAAAGGACAGAGCCTTGGGGCATGTCGGCAGAGGGATAGAAAGTACGGGAGTTGGAATTGTGGATAGTCACATAGGACGGACGGTGGGAGAGGAAAGAAGCAACAAGACAGATGAAGTTGATGGGGAGAGCATAGGTCTGGAGTTTGAAGAGGAGCCCGGGATGCCAGGCACGGTCATAGGCGTTCTGGAGATCAAGGGAAACAAAGATAGCGGAGCGACAGGACTTAAGTTGGAGGGAAAGAAGATTGGTAAGGTTAAGGAGCTGGTCGTCAGTGCAGAAGGAAGGCCGGAAGCCACATTGGGTAAGAGGAAGGAGGCGGTGCTGGTTAAGGTGGTAATGAATACGGCGAGAGAGGATGGCCTCGAAGACCTTACTGAACACGGAGGTGAGGCAGATTGGACGATAGGAAGAGGTATCAGAGGGGGGTTTGTTAGATTTAGGGAACAGCAGGACATGGGAAGTCTTCCACAGGTCGGGGTAAAATCCAGTGGAGAAGAGGACATTGTACAGGGTAGCAAGGACAGACAGGAAGGATGGAGGGGATTCCTTGAGGTGACGGTAGGTGATGCCATCATGACCAGGGGCGGTGTTGCGTTTGGAGCGGAGGATGAGTGTGATGTCTTGTGTGGTGATGGGAGTGTTGATGTTGGAGGGGGGTAACCGATCCAAGTACTGGAAGCTAGGGGCGAGCGGGGGGACAGAGGTGTCAGTGCGGTCAAGGATGGTGGGGAAGAGGGAGTAATGAAAATGGGGATCATCAGGAATGGATAAGACTTCGGATAGATCGGAAGCAAAAGGGTTAGCCTTACTGAGGTTGTCAGGAACGGGTCGATCGTCATGGAGGATGGGGTAATGCGGGGTGGGATGGCTACCATTAAGGCGGTGGAAAGCTGACCAGTACTTGGAGGAGTTGACAGGGAGGGCGGAGTTGAGGCGTGTGCTTGTCTGGCGCCAGTCCCAGAGTTTCTTTGCTGTAAGGAGGTCCCGGATATGTCGCTGTAATTGCCGGTGGTGGGCGAGAGTATCCCGGTCACGAGTGCGGAGGAATGAGCAGTAGAGCCTGCGGGATTCACGCAGAAGAAGGACGGCCTGTGGCGGAAGCGTAGAGCGGTGAGGGTGGATGAGTTTGGTAGGGACATGAGTCTCCACAGTGTCGGTGATGGTCTTCTGAAGGAAGAAAGAGGCAAGGGTGATGTCATCAGGTTGGTGAAAGGTGAGGGGTTGGCTTTCGACCTGCAAGGCAATGGATTCCCGGTAGGCATCCCAATTGGCACGGTGGTAGTCACGGACAGACTTTGGAGGGGCAGCTGGGCGGGTGGCTGCAGTGGTGGGACGGGTAGAGGAGATGGTGAGAAGGACAGGGAGATGGTCACCACCGACGGGATCGAGGACATCAACGGCGATGCGACCAAGGAGGTTGGGGGAAGCGAGTATAACATCGGGGGTGGAGTTACTTTCAGGACGGGTGTGCTGTGGGAGAGGAACAAGGTCACCATGGAGAGTGGGAAGGAACTGATGCCACCGCCGAAGGGTGGCAGGGTCACGGCTGTGGATGTTGAGGTCAGTGGCGATCACATAGGTGGAGAAGGTACAGTCAATATGGGAAATGAAGTCGGAGGGGAGAGGAGCTGCGGGGCAGATATGGATAGTGGCACAGGTTATGGTGAGGGAGGGAAAAAATAGGCTGAGGAGAAGGTGTTTGGTCGGGTCATTGAGGAGGGGTTGTGCCTGAACAGGGAGATGCCTGAGGTGGCCTATAGTGACCCCACCTTGGGCTAGGGGAAGGTGATTGTCAGTGTGGTGAAGGAGATAAGGGGAGGTGAGGACAACATGGTGGGGTTGGAGGAAAGTTTCATTAAGGATGAAGGAGTCAACCTGGTGCTGGGAGAAGGTATGCATGAAGAGGTATTTGTTTGCAGGGAGGGAGCAAATGTTGAGGTAGAGGAGAGGATACTGTTGACGCACCAGGAGGGTGGAGGTGGGAAGGGTGCGGGAAGGAGAGAGAGGCGCTTAAATGAGGGTGTCTAGGCAGGCGAAGGTAAAGTGGGCCTGGTTGTGGGAGTAGGTGGCGTAGGTGTTTAAGTGGAAAACAGAGCGGGCGGCAAGGGAAATCTGCTGGAGTGTGTGGGGGCGCTGGAAGGGATGGATGTTCTGCAGGACGATGGTGAGGAACTGGATGTCTTCTGCTGTAGGGGGAGGGCAGAGGGAATTGTTAGGGTGGATGGGTGAGTCAATGGGGCGAACAGGGACAGTGAGTTCAGGGTTGGTGGGAGGGGGCTTGGCTTTGTATTTGGAGGAATAGGTGGGGTGAGGTTCATTGCAGGTGTTGCAGGATGGGGGGGGGGGAGACGAGGTTGGGACACTGTTTAAGAAAGGGGAGGCTTTACAATGGGGGCAGGTGGGTGGGTTCTTACAGTTTTGGGTGAGGTGGTCGTTGTACAGAAGACAACGCTGGCAGCAGTAGGATTGAGGAGGGGAACGGGACGGGTCAACAGGGTGGCGGTGGTTGAAAATCAGGGCTCCCTGCATGAGGAGGTGGTCGATGGAGGAGGCGGACTCTGTAAATATACGCATGAGGAAAGTAGGGCCAGAGGAGTTGTAAATACGGCGGGCAGAGCGGACTTCCAGGATGGGGTGGGCATTCAGTTCCGCCAACACCTCAGCCTCTGTGACAACAGGGCTGAGTTTTGTGATGACGGCGGTGAGGGTTGGTGGACGACGAGGTGGTTGGGGCTGACGAGGAGAGGAGGATGTAAGGAATGGGATGAAGGATGCGTGGGGCCCAAAGGTGATGCGGGGAAGGCGCCGGAGGAGATCAGTAAGGAATGATGGAGAGGGAGACTTGATGAGAACAGAGTCTCTGCGAGGGATAAGTTGGGTGATGGGTGCACTGGGGATGTACTTCTGGATTTCAAGGGTGAGGGTGCGGGCATCCAGGAATTTTGGATAAGGGTCGGGTAGGACAAATGCATACAGGGAGGGGGCTGGAGAGGAGGGAGGTGGGGTGGTATCCATAGTGGGGTCAGCAGGAGGTGGGGCAGGCAGTGGCTTTTTGGATGAGGGAGTAGAGGAGAGGTCGCCACTGGGCCGTTTGGAAGATTTTTTGGCAGGTGTTGCCCTGGAGGAGGGATGATGGACTGGATGGATGGGGAGGTGGTGGGAGGCAGGGCCTTCCTGTGAGGCAGTAGCACCAGATGAGAGGGTAGGGCGCTCTGTGGCGGCCACTGTGGCGGGGCGGGTGGTGACTCGGGCAAGGGAAGCAGTGGTAGTTGCAGGGGGGAGAGGGGGAAAGTCGTCTCGACAGGCGACAGGAGAGGGAGGGGGGTGGGAGCAGGGGCAGAGGCAGGAGCAGGAGCAGCAGCAGGTGCAGTAGCAGGGGTATGGGCAGGAGTGACATACAGGTGGGGATACAGCGATGGAGAGGAGATAGATGGGGAGGAGACTGTGGGTGGGGGAGGTGGATGAGATGGGTTAACCCCAGAGGAAGCACTCCATGACGTTACAATGGGGGCAGGTGAAGGGGAGGTGTAGATGATGGTGGATGCCCCGTCCATGATTGCAGGCAGCAGCGAACACCGATAGACGGCGGCAGCGGCGGTGGCGGAAGAAGTGGCGGGCACCGAGAGACGGCGACCAGGCGGCGGCGGCGGCGGTGGCAAGCACCGGAAGGCGGCGACCAGACGGCGGCGGCGGTGGCGGTGGGCAGCAGTGACGGCGTACAGACGGGCAACAACATGACAGGCATGGTTGGGGCTCTTCCACGTCGAAGATACACACTGAGAGTAGCCCAGGCAGTGCGAGTCCTTGATGACGAAGTGAGGGAATCCAACCCTCGAATGGCCCCACCAGTTTTTTTTTTCTTTTTTGTGATTTCATTCCCCTGCCCCATATGGGCAAGGGAGGGCTGTCAGCGGCACAATCCGCCGCTCTTCAGCCGAGTGACAGGGCAACTAAAACAAGAATAAAATGATACATACACAAGGAGATAAAAAAGGCGAACATAAACAGAGTAAGGGGAGAAAAATGGAGGTAAAAATACACTGACGTGGAGACTTCATGGGGGACAGTTAAAAAAGACACCAGAAAGTTAGAAAACACAGTTGGCGATTCTGAAAACTCAGAGAAAAGACACTGAATGCGAATGCACATGTTAAAAGTCGGCCACAGTATTAAAAACACTACGGAACAACACACTTAAAATCCAATTGGAGCACACACGATGAAGAATAAAACTGCCAGGTGGGACCTGCCGAGGGAAAGGTCAGAGAGTATGGAAAAGGAGAGGAGAGCATGGGGCAGCTGGGGAAGCCGCAGCATGAAGAGAGGAGGGGCATCAGTGAGTTCACGAAGAGGCAGGAGACACGTGGGGCGGAAGAGGAAGAGGGAAGACAGGGCTGGAGGGAGTGCAGAGACACTGAAAGGAGGCACAAGAGATGGAGGGGGAGTAGGAGGGGGAAGCCGCTCAGGAGGAGGGAGGGGGAGGAGAGGGAGCCCTGAGGAGGAGGCAGCAAGATGGGGTTAGAGTTGGTAGGAAGGGTAGATGTCAGGGCGAAGCTCATCATCTGGGAGGGGTAGACAGTGGAAGTTGTGTTGGGAAAGGAGATGGAGGGTGTGGAGATGGAGAGAGGGTGGGACACAACGGTAAAGGTGCGACAACTGGTGGGGGGTGGAGAGGAAGGGAGACACCAGGGGGTGAGGGGGAACAAGGTGGCAGACAATATATAGTGTGCGGATGTGTTCGAGGTAAAGGAGAAGGTGGGGGCAGGGGACAAAGTCGTAGAGGAGGCACATGGGGGACGGAAGGCAGATGCGGAAGGTGAGGTGGAGCACATTGCGTTCGAGGATTTGGAGGGCTTTATAGAACGAACAAAGTATGGAACAGAGATAACCTAAAGTCTGAAGAACTAGTGATCCCTTATGCACGGAAAACTGATGAGATGGCATCAAACATTATTCCCGGGAGTACTAACGAGGAGTGGAAACAAATCAAAGAAGGCATACATAAAGCAGCAGAAGAATTTATTGGGAAAGCCAAACCTGTAAACAGGAAAGAGTGGATAACACCTGAAATAATTTGTCTAATGGAAGAAAGAAGACTATACAAAAATGCCTCTGACGAGCAAAGCGAAAACAAATATAGAAAGCTTAGAAACCAAATAAACAGAGAATCTAGGAAAGCAAAAGAAAATTACCTCAACAGCATTTGTAAAGAGGTGGAGGAAAACATGGTTAAAGGAAAAACTGACTTGGCCTACAGAACAATAAAACAAAACTTTGCTAAACGGAAAGTAAAATCTTCAGGAACTATAAAGAACAAAGAGGGCAAGGTACTATTTGGATATGACACGCTGAAGAGATGGCAAGAATACATTGAAGAGCTATATCAAGGAGACCCTCTAACAGATAATATGATAGAATTAAGCGAAGAAGTAGAGAAAGAAGAACTAGGGGACACAATTCTGAAAGATGAATTTGAAAAAGCACTAAAAGAACTACCAGATAAGAAAGCGGCAGGTGTTGATGATATACCTTCTGAACTAATTAAGAAATCAGGAGACAAAATGAAAGCTACATTACTGCAACTCATACAGAAAATATACAAAACAGGTGAAGTTCCTGAAGACTATCAGAAATGCATCATATTCCCCATACCTAAGAAAGCATCTACTATGGACTGTGAAAACCATCGAACACTCAGTCTTCTTTCACACGCATCAAAAATTCTAATAAGAATAATTTTGAAAAGAGTTGAAAACCAATTGAATAGCACTCTAAGTGAAGACCAATTCGGTTTTAGAAGCGGTGTAGGGACGAGGGAAGCAATCTTATCTTTAAGACTAATAATTGAGAAACAAATTTCCAAAAACAAACAAGTATTTATAGCCTTCGTAGACCTCGAAAAGGCATTTGACAATGTTGTATGGCCAGAAATGTTTAGAATTCTGAAGAAGGCTGGTCTGAAATATAATGATAGAAGGATAATCTTTAAAATATACCAAAATGAAACAGCCTTAGTTAAGAAGGAAAACAAAGAAGAAACAGCAAGAATAAGGAAAGGAGTGAGACAGGGATGCCCACTATCTCCAGTAATTTTCAACGCATATATCCAAGAAGCAATAGACAAAATAAGAGAGAATATTGAAGTAGGAATAAAACTTAACGGAATGAAAATAGATATGTTGCGATATGCAGATGATATCGCCATAATTACAGAAAGGAAAGAAGATTTAGAAGCCGCACTCAATGAAATGGAAAACACCTTAAAAGAACAGTATGGAATGAAAATAAATAAGAAAAAGACTAAAGTGATGGTGAGTGGCGCCCTGAACTACAATGAACCCATACGAATAACAATAAAGGGAGAGAAACTAGGGCAGGTTACAGAATTTAACTACTTAGGTAGCAAAATAACAGCAGATGGAAGGAGCAAAAGTGACATTAAAAACAGAATACAACTTGCCAAAATAGCATTCAATGGAAAAAGAAACTTACTGACGAGTAGAAATGTTAGTTTAGACGTAAGAAAGAGAGTCATGAAAACCTATGTGTGGAGTACAGCCCTTTACGGATGTGAAACTTGGACTAGTGGAAAAGAAGAAAAGAGAAGATTAGAGGCATTCGAAATGTGGTGCTACCGGAGAATGGAAAAAATCAGCTGGCGAGACAAGGCTACAAACGAAGATGTCCTCAGAAGAGTGAAAGAAAACAGATCTCTTTGGCGAAATATACAGAAAAGAAGAATAACCTTCATAGGTCACATTTTACGGCATAACAATTTCATTAAGAGAATATTAGAAGGAATCATTGAAGGAAGAACTCGCCGAGGACGACCTAGATTAAGCTACATTCAACAAGTAATAAATGACATCGGGTGCCAGACCTATGCAGATATGAAGAAGAAAGTTGACAAAAGAACGGAATGGCGTGCTGCTGCCAACCAACCTGTGGGTTGATAACCGAAGAAGAAGATAGAACCGGGTAGGGGCGGAAATCCAAGCGATGCTGGCATAACAGAGGATGAGGCAGATCAAGGATTTGTAGGTGTGAAGGATGGTGGAAGGATGCAGACCCCATGTCCGGCTGGACAGGAGTTTCAGGAGGTGGAGGCGGTTGTGAGCTTTGTGTTGGATGGTAAGGAGATGGGGAGTCCAGGTGAGGTGGCGGTCGAGTGTGAGGACAAGGTATTTGAGGGTAGGAGTGAGGTGGATAGGACGGCCATAAATGGTGATGTAGAAATCATGGAGGCAGAAGGAGCGGGTGGTGCGGCCTATGATGATCGCCTGGGTCTTGGAGGGATTAACACGGAGGAACCACTGGTTGCAGCAAGCGGTGAATTGGTCAAGGTGGGTTTGGAGGGTACGTTGGGACCGTTGAAGGGTAGGATAAAGGGCTAGGAAGGCGGTGTCATCAGCGAACTGGAGAAGATGAACAGGAGAGGGAAGTTTGGGCATATCAGCAGTGTACAGGAGATAGAGGAGAGGGGAAAGGACAGAACCTTGGGGCACGCCGGCAGAGGGGTAGAAAGTACGGGAGTTGGAATTGTGGATAGTCACATAGGAGGGACGATGGGAGAGGAAGGAAGCAACGAGACGGACGAAGTTGATGGGGAGAGCGTAGGTCTGGAGTTTGAAGAGGAGCCCGGGATGCCAGACACGGTCATAGGCGTTCTGGAGATCAAGGGAAGCAACGATAGCGGCCGTTGCAGTGCTCGCTTGGTCCCTTTATACTGTTGTACCGCGCGACTGCGCATGCGGCCACAGATGCAAATGCGCCAGAGACGTTGGTCGGCAGCAGAGACGTTCATAATGCGCGAGTTATGACTCCGCAGTTGATCTGTGTTGGCATATCGATATATCATGTGAGCTGCACTGTGACGACGTCTTTGAGAGTTTATTACAGCAAGTGACGGATTTCATGATTTATCTTGATTGAAACCACTATCTCTACTAATTAAATTCTTCGTCAAGCGAATTTCAATTGCCTCCTTCACTAGATATAACTCGCGCATTATGCACGTCTCTGCCGCCGACCAACGTCCCTGGCGCATTAGCATCTGTGGCCGCATGCGCAGTTGCGCGGTACAACAGTATAAAGGGGCGAAGCGAGCACTGGAGCGGCAGTCTTGCGGCTCACTCTGAAAATGGCTGAACGTTATACAGCTGAAATATTAGAAGAAGAAGGAGATTTCTTGCGGCTGCACACCCGAAACTTAATGGAACAGTCTTTGCGCCGCCAAAACCTGAAGATTCACTTGATAGGAGGCATTTTGTACGTCGAAAAATATGGAGAGACGGTATCATACATTGACGTGACAAAAACCACGTAATCAAATGGCGGTAGTATCGTGTACACAAGGCATAAAAGGGCAGTACAATGACGGAGCTGTCATTTGTATGAGGTGATTCATGTGAAAAGGTTTCCGACGGGAATTAACAGACTTTCAACGCGGAATGGTAGTTGGAACTAGACGTAATGGACGTTAGGGAATTCAATATTCCGAGAGCCACAGTGTCAAGAGTGTGCGAGGATACCAAATTTCTAGCAATACCCGTGACTGCGGCCAACCCAGTGGCCGACGGCGTTCACTTAGCGCCCCAGAGCAGCGGCGTTTGGTTACACTACCAGTGCTACCAGACAAGCAACGCTGCCTGAAATAACATCAGAAATCAATGTGGGACGTACGGCGAACTTATCCGTCAGGGAAGTGCAGTGAAATTTGGTGTTCGTGAGCTATGGCAGCAGAGGACCGATACGAGTGCATTTGCAGCGCACCACCAGCAACGCCTATCTAGGGCTCGTGACCAAATCGGTTGGACTCTATACGACTAGAAGATCGTGGCCCGGTCAGACGCGTCCCGACTTCAGGTAGTAAGAGCTGATGGTAGGATTCGAGAGTGGTGCAGACCCCACGAAGCCCTGGACCCAAGTTGTCAACAGGGAGCTGTGCAAGCTGGTAGTGACTCCGTACCGATGTGGGTTGTTTTTTCATGGAGAGGGCTGAGTCCTCTAGTCCAAATGATCTGATCTCTGACTGGGCTACTTCATTTGCAGCCATTCAAGGACTTCCTGCTTCCAAACAGCGATGGAATTTTTATGGAAGACAGTGCGCCGTGTTACCGGCCCTCAACTGTTCACGATTGGTTTGACAATCATTTTGGACAGTTCGGGGTAATGATTTGGTCACTCAGATTGCCCGACATATCGAACATTTATGGGACATATACCAGATGTCAATTCATGCAGAAAATCCTGCACTGGCAACACTTTCGCATTTATGGTTATAGAGACAGTATGGCTCAATATTTCTTCAGGGGACTTCCAACGACTTGTTGAGTCCATTTCACGTCGATTACTGCACTACGCCGGGCAATAGTAGTAGTTTATCCTGTAGTGAAATAGAAGTGGATAGTTCCTGTGAATTATTATGGGTGGAGGTTATACTCAAAAACAGAGCTAGGTTAATAATTGGCTCCTTTTACCGACCTCCCGACTCAGCAGCATTAGTGGCAGAACAACTGAGAGAAAATCTGGAGTAAACTTCAAATAAATTTCCTCAGTATGTTATACTCTTAGGTGGAGATTTCAATTTACCAGATATAGACTGGGACACTCAGATGTTTAGGACGGGTGGTAGGGACAGAGCATCGAGTGACATTATACTGAGTGCACTATCCGAAAATTACCTCGAGCAATTAAACAGAGAACCGACTCGTGGAGATAACATCTTGGACCTACTGATAACAAACAGACCAGAACTTTTCGACTCTGTAAGCGCAGAACAGGGAATCAGTGATCATAAGGCCGTTGTAGCATCCCTGAATATGGAACCAAATAGGAATATAAAAAAAGGGAGGAAGGTTCATCTGTTTAGCAAGAGTTATAGGAAGCAGATTTCGGACTACCTAACAGATCAAAACGAAAATTTCTGTTCCGACACTGACAATGTTGAGTATTCAAGTCAATCGTAAAATGCGTTTTAGACAGGTACGTGCCGAGTAAAACTGTGAGGGACGGGAAAAACCCACCGTGGTTCAACAACAAAGTTAGGAAACTACTGCGAAAGCAAAGAGAGCTTCACTGCTAATTTAAACGCAGCCAAAACCTCTCAGACAAACAGAAGCTAAACGATGTCAAAGTTAGCGTAAGGAGGGCTATGCGTGAAGCGTTCAGTGAATTCGAAAGCAAAATTCTATGTACCGACTTGTCAGAAAATCCTAGGAAGTTCTGGTCTTACGTTAAATCAGTAAGTGGATCGAAACAGCACATCCAGACACTCTGGGATGATAATGGAATTGTAACAGAGGATGACACGCGTAAAGCTGAAATACTAAACACCTTTTCCCAAAGCTGTTTCACATAGGCAGACCGCACTGCAGTTCCCTCTCTAAACCCTCCCTCGCATGAACGAAAAAAATGGCTGACATCGAAATAAGTGTCCAAGGAATAGAAAAGCAACTGAAATTACTCAACAGAGGAAAGTCCACTGGATCTGACGGGATACCAATTCGATTCTACACAGAGCACGCGAAAGAACTTGCCCCCTTCTAACAGCCGTGTACCGCGAGTCTCTAGGGGAGCGGAAGGTTCCAAATGATTGGAAAAGAGCACAGGTAGTTCCATTTTTCAAGAAGGGTCGTCGAGCTGATGCGCAAAACTATAGACCTATATCTCTGACGTCGATCTGTTGTAGAATTCTAGAACATGTTTTTTGATAGCCTATCATGTCATTTCTGGAAACCCAGAATCTACTCTGTAGGAATCAACATGGATTCCGGAAACATTGATCGTGTGAGACCCAACTCGCTTTATTTGTTCATGAGACCCAGAAAATGTTAGATACAGGCTCCCATGTAGATGCCATTTTCCTTGGCTTCCGGAAGGTGTTCGATACAGTTTCGCACTGTCGTCTGATAAACAAAGTAAGAGCCTACGGAATATCAGACTAGCTGTGTGGCTGGATTGAAGAGTTTTTAGCAAACAGAACACAGCATGTTGTTCTCAATGGAGAGACGTCTACAGACGTTAAAGTAACCTCTTGCATGCCACAGGGGAGTGTTATGGGACCATTGCTTTTCACAATATATACATATGTATAAATGACCTAGTAGATAGTGTCGGAAGTTCCATGCGGCTTTTCGCGGATGATGCTGTAGTATACAGAGAAGTGGCAGCATTAGAAAATTGCAGCGAAATGCTGAAAGATCTGCAGCGGATAGGCACTTGGTTCAGGGAGTGGCAGCTGACCCTTAACACAGACAAATGTAATGTATTGCGAATACATAGAATGAAGTATCCTTTATTGTATGATTATAAGATAGCAAACAAACTTGGTAGCAGTTACTTCTGTAAAATATCTGGGAGTATGCTTACGGAACGATTTGAAGTGGAATGATCATATAAAATTAATCGTTGGTAAGGCGGGTGCCAGGTTGAGATTCATTGGGAGAGCCCTTAGAAAATGTAGTCCATCAACAAAAGAGGCGGCTTACAAAACACTCGTTCGACCTATACTTGAGTATTCCTCATCAGTGTGGGATCCGTACCAGGTCGGGTTGACAGAGGAAACAGAGAAGATCCAAAGAAGAGCGGCGCTTTTCGTTACAGGGTTATTTGGTAAGCGTGATAGCGTTGCGGAGATGTTTAGCAAACTCAAGTGGCAGACTCTGCAAGAGAGGCGCTCTACATCGCCGTGTAGCTTGCTTTCCAGGTTTCGAGAGGGTGCGTTTCTGGATGAGGTATCGAATATATTGCTTCCCCCTACTTATACCACCCGTGGAGATCACGAATGTAAAATTAGAGAGATTCGAGCGTGCACAGAGGCTTTCCGGCAGTCGTTCTTCCCGCGAACCATACGTGACTGGAGCAGGAAAGGGAGGAGATGACAGTGGCACGTAAGGTGCCCTCCGCCACACACCGTGGGTGGCTTGCGGAGTATAAATGTAGATGTAGATGTAGTATAGGAGGTCCGACACGGTATTAAGAGGTAAAACCATGACTTTTATCATCTCTGTGTAAAGTCTTGTATTGAAGAGATAATGTCTGCGATTTTATGAACATGTGTTTACGAGACAATGCTGGATAAATTTGCAAGTGTGTTTGAGTAAGCTGCCAGTCAGTGTAGACATATCGATGCTAATTCATAAGCTGATAAAATTTATACATAACAGTCTGGTTAATTTCCTCCAATTTATGCTGGTTCTCAAAGTGTTGTATTATTTAAGTATTTCTGAATGAGACAGTTTCCTATACAATGTCGCTGCAGTGTAATTAATTAGAATAGATTCGACAATATGAATCAGTACAACAGAAAACATAAAAAAATGTTCTTGGTTGTCACTTCTTATATTACTCAAAAATTCGAGCATTAATCTTGTATTTTTTATTTTTAAATTCATTTTATTGTTTATTTTATTTATTTTTTTGCATAGTGTATAGTTTTACGTTTCTGATGAGATGGCTAAAAATGTTATGGATATTTTGTTTGTCTATGAACAGCAGAAGAGTACATATAGAAAAATTGAAAATAATAATGGACAAGCATGTGGTGCAAATCGCTTACGGCGTTTACTGTAACAATTTCATAGTTCCAAACGCGTTGTTTTTTCGTAACAGTTCGGCATCGTCTACAGCGTCATTGTAATGTAATTAATTGAACAGGGATTCGACAATATGAATAAGAGCAATATAAAACATTAAAAACTTGTTGGATATCACCGAAAATTTGAGCTACGGTACTGTGGCGAAAAGCACAATACCATTGCTCGTCACGTCTTTAAGCCTGTTCATGATATCAAGTTATTAACGTATCTGTAAAACGTGTATGCAGAGTTTCACTGTACTTCTGAAGGTGATCTGTCTGTAGCAGCGAAATAAGAACACTCAGAATAGGCAATGTTCAGTACAGGCTAAAATGTGCCGTCCCGAAATTACGTGTCTTGAGCTGCAGCAGATGTTGCGGACAGAATTCTCATTCGGCGAATCGAAATTCTCACTCCATAGATATTATTAATACTCTATGCTACTAACATGTCAGTGACTGTCTACCACAGTGAACTCTGGCGAGAAATGCTGTTAATTAGCTTGTTTGGTGCAGGTTTCGGCATGGAGCAGCAGCAGCAGTTGCGCCAAGCGCTACGCAGCCTGTCCAGGCAGGCGCGGCTCAATCCTGTGAAGTTCAGCGCGTGCTCACTCTTCTCCTTGGACGCTGGTCTTCTGAGGAGTCTAGCAGCCACAGTCATCACCTACGTCATTATACTGGTGCAATTCGCTGGGGAACGCTGACCACATCTGCGCACTGGACTCGCATTCGCGAGGACGACGGTTGAAACCCGTCTCCCGCCATCCTGATTTAGGTTTTCCGTGATTTCCCTAAATCGTTCCAGGCAAATGCCGGGATGGTTCCTTTGAAAGGGCACGGCCGATTTCCTTCCCCATCCTTCCCTAATCCGAGCTTGTGCTCCGTCTCTAATGACCTCGTTGTCGACGGGACATTAAACATTAATCTTCTCCTCCTCCTCCACATCTGCTCCACTTGTATCCCCAGTTAAGATCAATAAAATGCTTATTCAAAGTTCATATAAGGATGTGTGTGGCTTACTTGAAGAAGAGGTTTCCACGTTAACCTGCTGGTTAGTTAGTTCCATGTTCCATCATATTCACGATAAAAGTTACAATGTGGGCCATATCATTTGAAAATATGTGGCAACATGCCGGCATTTACAGGTTTGTAATTGACTATTTCCATTCAAGAATTATTTTATGGTATACAAAAAAGATATGTTATAAGAAGAAACAATTTTAATTTATATCTGAAAACACTTCTGCTATCTATCAGATGCTTCACCTTCTTGGGTAGATTGTCAAGAGTTCTATAGCTGGAGACAGCACTCCTTTCAGTGCCAAAGTTAGGCTTCCTATAGTCCGCTCACCATAAGAATGGACCTGATGTAAACAAACACAGACGCGATGATTGGTCAGAAGCCGTAGCACATGTACAATGGTGTTACGCTTTTGGAAGTAGGTCCTACTTTGTATGAGATATCAACGTATTTCTTTATCACGCTTTATCTATGTAGCTTTTATTTCAAAAATCGTGTACAGTCACGGCCTCTGCGCTGCTGTGGTCTGATTGTCGCGCTGTTAATCCTCAGTATGAAACTGTCTGAGGCTGCTTACTGCTCCGCAGTGAAACACGGTTGAAAAGCACCGAGAAATATGCTGTTCTTAATGTTTTTCATAAATTCACAGAGATAATCGGCTTTGAAGTTTTCCGGTGGGTATTCGATACAGTTGAGAAGCTGTAACTGTTGTTATAGCGGTATCAGTAGAGTAGTATCTTGACATTAGACAGCAGGGAAAGGGTCGCTGGTTCAAGTACTGGCAGAGTCTTTTTTTTCCTCTCTCTCTTTCAATTTGAAAACCTACATCTCGTAATTGTAAAATTCATCATGTTTTGTGAATAATACACGTCTTCTTGTTTCTAATTACATATTGCACGTGGAATTCCCGTTTTCCTTTCAAATATAAATTCCTAGTTATCAATGTTTTATGAAAGACTGTTAATATAGGTTGCTTAGACTAAGAAAACATAACAGTCTAATTTTTGAAGGCAAAAATTAAAAACTAAATACTCTTTGTTTGGACTGTGTCTATTGTTTTATACCACAGATGCAAATAAGTGTCGTAGAAACAAGAAAACAATCATTTCCACAGCATCGAGCACACCACACAAATGCTGCATTTTTACATTTGCCGCTGTACCGTTACAATATGAACCCAACAGAACTGATCTGGAGACAAGTTAAGGGATCTGGTCCGAGAAATAATAAGACTGATAAGCTTCCAAACATACTGGAACTAATGCACGCAGCTCTTTCAAATATCACTGCCGAATACTGGCGGGATTAGGAACAGCACCTCATAAAAGAAGAGGACAAAATGCGGCGCCTGGGTGGCATCGTGGATTCTGCTGTTGATCGACTCGTAGCAGACGACAGTTCCAGGACTGAGACGTATTTCTCCGATTCGGATAACGAAGGAGCTAAGATATTATCTGACGACTGACTGATTTTAATACCATCATTGTCTTCACTAATCAACAGTACGGTGAAATGCTGACAGTACGGTTTTACACCATATTGTTTCTTTGCTCGTCTCCTTTTTCGTCTGAACTGCAAATGCTCACACCATTACCGGTTAGTTGGACCACTGGCTGGTCAGTATGTGTAACAGAGCATAAAACGATACCGGTACCTATTGTTGTGACTGACAATTCGCAAGTTTTCACAAAGACAACTTTTACTTATGTAAATTTACAAGGTTGATGACTGAACAACAAAAGAAAGGAAACAATAACGATACCAGTAAAAGCCTCCCAGTTGAGGCAAACAAAAGTTCACTTCTAATTTTCCACAAAGGTTCGTGGTAACACACACACACACTACTAAAAGTCCAATGCAGAGACGAAGACGTAATCTTCAGCAGTCGAAGTCCACGAGGTCGGCATCCGGAGTGAACTGAACTTCAGGGCTGGTTCTAGGTAGCCCCTAAACAGCTGTCTCCAGCCAATCAGGTTTTGGCGTAGTGATACTTCCTGCAGGCCATGGCTCGAACTCCCCCTGCAGGAAGTAGTGCTCGGAATGTCTGTTTCCATTATCTTGCAAGTAAATACCTGGTGTTTACCATGGTGCTTTTGGTACGCCTTGGCCGTGGACAACCCCGTCCTCTGCGGTGTAATATGGGTTGCCATCTCTCAGGGGCTACATTGGCTTCGGCATAACACCTATGATCGTACTAGACTGTACTGGTCACAGCTTGGCTTCCAGTCCACGTGAAACGGAATCTAATGAGATTCAAATGCGAAAGAATACATGGCGTAAAGTTTACATCAGATTTATTCTTATGATAAACAGAGTACAAAGGGAAGTGCAAATCATTGTTCCTTCTAGCATTGTATTGGTGAAGATCTCCATTACTCTCAAACTGCAGTGGATTGTTGGCAACAATATTTACGAGTGAATAAATCGCCTGTGGTGTTGTCGTTAAAATCCCTATTGCTTAAACAGAAGTCTGCAAAATCTAAGATTTTAATTACTTTCTTTAGTGCAGTGATTACATTTTGCCTAAATGTAGAGTTACCCCAGGATAAGAGGTGTCTACCAAAGCTTTTATTTTATTCAAACAACAATATTGTCCCCTTCAAAGTAGTTCCCTTCGACAGCTATACACTGGCGTAGTCGTTGTTCTCAGTCTTGGTAGCACTGCTGAATGGCTTCAACTGCCAGGCCTTCAATATGTCATTCAATATTATTGGAATGTTCTTCGGAGTTCCAAAATAATGTCCTTTTAGGATATTTTCCACAAGGGCTCAGAACAGGTGAACAGGAGTGCTGTGGAACAACAGGAATGCTTGCTGAGGTAAAAATTCTATGATGGAATTTGCCATGTGAGATGGGGCGTTGCCATGATGCAGCATTCTCTTGCATTTCGGTCAAAATTTGATGTATGGTTAAAGTGTTTAACAAGTCACCCACCATCCTTCTTGTTAAACGTAGGTCTGATGTCACAGGTGTACGCATACTTTCGACGTTTTCGCTGATTTTTGAAGTTGAAAGTCCCTATAAGCGAGGTTCATCTTCAACGTATTCTCGGCCTTCCAAAAATAATTTGTGGCAGCGAAAAACTTGTGCTCTTGATAAGTAACAATACCAAAAGGCCTGTTGCATTTTTCTAGGTGCACTCTCGCATATTCCCCAAGTTTAACACAAAAATTGATGGTATAACTCTGTTATGAAGTCCGCTGTTCCATTTTCTTAAAAGACATACACACAAACCCAACTCCATTTACAGCGCTCTCAAAAATCATGTGACTGGTGTACGAAGCTGAAACTCGGAATGATCTTCTGGAAGGGGTGAACGCACCGGTCTACAAAGTACAACAACACAGGTCGCTCGCAGTGTTGTCAGTCTCATTACTTTTCTCAAACACCTCATGTTGCACCGTAAAACATTAGTTAATGAGAAAATGAAAAATATAATAATTTACTGATTTCTATGTCGCCAAAGCTGACAATTATTTATACGACAGAAATTGCACAACCTGCTATATTGTTTTCCTGTTTATGTGGTCATCAATTTGCACATCTAAGAACTTATATGGTAACTTTCCGCCTTCCTGCTCAATTTGTTGTTTTATGTTTGGTAAACTAAATTCATAGCAGGTGGGGAGCTTGAAAGGTACAAAACAGAATGAGCTTAAAGCTAGTTTATTTGTGGAAAGCCAGTTAGTAACTTTAACAAAAAGAGCATTTATGATTTTCGCTGTGGATTATTCTGTAGACGATGTGACAACAATACGTGTATAATCTATCAAATGAAGTATTTTTGCCTCCTGATTCAAATAAAATGGCAGATGATTAATATAGGTCAAGCACAGCTACGGGCTTACGACTGAACCCCGTGGAATGCCCAGTGTGAAGTCTCTCCATGAAAATGATATGGGATAGTGTTCGTATTATTCTAACGTCATTGTGCAATAGTCTGCATCCTGCTTCTCAAATAGTAACTAATACAGGCATATGATGAGTCTTGCATTCCACAAAAACTTGATTTCTCTAATAAATTGTAATCAGTGACACAATCAGATACCTTCGATAAATCACAGAACATCCCACTTGCTGATATTTTATAATATCAAAATTTTATTTTGTGCTCAGTGAAATGTCTCCTCAGCAGACGAGCTCTTTCCAAATCCACACTGTGATTACCGAAGTTTTCCATTACTTCTCTGATGGGTGACAAGTCTCGAGTACATTACCATCTCGGAATATTTGGTAAGTGGTGAAAGACGTGAGATTAGCCAGTAACTACTGCGTAGTCCTGTAAACTTTCTTACAACTTTCTTCTTACTTAACAACAACATACTTTAATCTATCTGCGAAAATACTTTAAACTAATATACACTGTATGACCCCTCCCCCCCCCCCCCAAAAAAAAGCACGCAATACGAGAGAATCATCTGAATAGCACGGCAGTGGGTAGTTGTACATGCGCAGACAAACAAGTGAAACAAATGATTACAATTTCAGAAGAAATTGAGTTATTTATTCAAGAGAAAGAGTTCCAAAAATTGAGCAAGTCAATAACTCGTTGGTCTTCCTCTGATCTTTAAGCAAACAGTTATTCGGCTTGGCATTGGTTGACAGAGTTGTCGGACGTCCCCATGTTGGATATCGTGCCAAATTCTGTACAACTGATGCATCAGATCCTTGAAATCCCGAGCTGGTTGGAGAGAACGGCCAATAATGCTCCAGACGTTCTCAGTTGGGGAGAGCTGCGGTGACCTGTCTGGCCAAGGCAGGGTTTGGCATGCGTGCAGCAGTAGAAACTCTCGCAGTGTGTGGGCAGGAATTATGTCGTTGAAATGTAAGGCCAGGATGGCTTGCCGTGAAGGCTGACAACACGAGGCACAGAAGATCGTCGACGTACCGCTGTGCTGCAAGGGTACCGCGGATGAGAACCAAAGGGTCCTACTTTGTAATGAAATGAGATCCCAGACTATTACTGCTCGCTTGCACAGTATACATGAGCGAGGAGAGCTGTATCAAAGAAGTCTCCGAACTGAAAACCATAACAACAAAGAGGGGCACTAGTAAATATAGCCTTTTTTATAACATCCCAGAAATATACGAGGGTAATCCCAAAAGTAAGGTCTCCTATTTTATAAGTACAGAACTCTGTTTGTGTGGCAGTTGGTCACACTGTTATGAAGAGTGCTTCACGCGCTGTGTGTAAACATGCGCACGCCGCTCTGAGACACTCAGTCTTGGCTTGGCAGCCGTTGAGAATGGTGCTCCTGTTAGATGTTACCGCCAAGTGCGAATTGCGCGCAGTTATTCGGTTTCTGAACGCAAAGGGCACTGCGCCGATTGAAATCCATCGCCAATTGGCGGAAGTGTATGGTGAGTAGTGCATGGATGTCAGAAATGTTCCTAAGTGGTGTAGAGAATTTGCAGCTGGTCGGATTGAAATTCACGAGCGGGAGACCGTCAATTTCTGACAAGGGAACCTCCCCATCGCACCCCCCTCAGATTTAGTTATAAGTTGGCACAGTGGATAGGCCTTGAAAAACTGAACACAGATCAATCGAGAAAACAGGAAGAAGTTGTATGGAACTACGAAAAAAATAAGCAAAATATACAAACTGAGGAGTCCATGCGCAAGATAGGCAACATCAAGGAGAATGTGAGCTCAGGAGCGCCGTGGTCCCGTGGTTAGCGTGAGCAGCTGCGGAATGAGAGATCCTTCGTTCAAGTCTTCCCTCGAGTGAAAAGTTTACTTTCTATATTTTCGCAAAGTTATGATCTGTCCGTTCGTTCATTGATGTCTCTGTTCACTGCAATAAGATTAGTGTCTGTGTTTTGCGACCGCACCGCAAAACCATGCGATTAGTAGACGAAAGGACGTGCCTCTCCAATGGGAACCGAAAACATTTGATCGCAAGGTCATAGGTCAACCGATTCCTCCACAGGAAAACACGTCTGATATATTCTATACGACATTGGTGACGGCATGTGCGTCACATGACAGGAATATGTTGTCGACCCACCTAACTTGTACACTTGGCGAATGGGTAAAAAGATTCTTCTACCTTGCCCGATTTAGGTTTTCTTGTGGATGTGGTAACCTCTCCCAAAAAATGATGACAATAAAAAATTAAACTTTCCACTCGAGGAAAGACTTCAACCAAGGACCTCTCATTCCGCAGCTGCTCACGCTAACCACGGGACCACGGCGCTCCTGAGTTCTCACTATCCTTGATGTTGCCTATCTTGCGCATGGACTACTCAGTTTGTATATTTTGCTTATTTTTTTCGTAGTTCCACACAACTTCTTCCTGTTTTCTCGATTGATCTGTGTTCAGTTTTTCAAGGCCTATCCACTGTGCCAACGTATAACTAAATCTGAGAGGGGTGCGATGGGGACGTTCCCTTGTGAGTAGACAGTGTTGAAGGTTGAGCAAAGCATGCGTGAAAAGCGGCGGATCATCCTGGATGATGTCTGACAGGTACTGTGTGTTGTGGGTTGGCAGGAGAGCCAACACCGTGATATTAGAGGAAGCCGAAAGGCACGCTTTTTAGTTCACGCAGGCTGGCGTGAGGTCTGGAACAGGTCAAGGAAATTAGACTTTAGAAAAAAACGGACGTAGCTGGTGGAATACCTAACTTTAATCCATAATTGATGAGCGTCGCTCTTGACGGTACATGTTTTACAGTATCAATAGTAACTGGTAATGGCGCCTTGCTAGGTCGTAGCAAATGACAGCTGAAGGCTATGCTAACTATCGTCTCGGCAAATGAGAGCGTATTTTGTCAGTGAACCATCGCTAGCAAAGTCGGTTGTACAACTGTGCGAGTGGTAGGAAGTCTCTCTAGACCTGCCGTGTGGCGGCGCTCGGTCTGCAATCACTAATAGTGGCGACACGCGGGTCCGACGTATACTAACGGACCGCGGCCGATTTAACCGCTACCACCTAGCAAGTGTGGTGTCTGGCGGTGACACCACATTCCTCCCCCGCAAATCGGCGGACGGTTGTGGCATAAGGCTTCCGCCCGCCGTGGGGAGGACCCCATGTTGACGTATGCGACGAGGTGGGGAGGCTAACAACAGGCGAGGCTGTGCCACCCGCACCCTGCCATTCGGACCGCGGGGAGCCAGGAAACGCCTGAAAACCTGCTCCAGGGTACACGCCAACATGCGGTGTATGCGCCCGCAGAGAGACAGGAGGGGCAGAAGGGTCGACCTCCATCGGGCCGGGGCACACGACGGGCGAAGACGACATATGGTCCGGAGCGGACAAGAGTTCCATGTCGGAGGACAACTGGTCACGGGAAGCGATCGGCGGTGCGTGACCCAGGGAGGCGCCCGGCGGTTGCAGCGACGCATCCACTGCGGGCGTCGCCGGCGGGAGAACAGGCGGCGGCGGCGGCGGCAAAACGGAAGGCAGCGTCGGTAACATCTGGGGCTGAGGCGAGCCAGTAGATGGGTCCCCAGGGCGCTGACCGGACGGCACCGTCCCTGAAAGCAGACGGGGAGCGGCAGAGCCCGTGCGACGACAGAGGCGCAGCTGATTGAGATGCCGACGCGCCTCACCAGAGGCCCCCAAAACCAGATACATAGCGCGGCCGATGCAGCGAAGAATGCGCCCTTCGAGCCAACGCCGTGAACCTCGATAGTTGCGGTAGTAGACAACGTCGCCTGGAGCAAAAGCAGGTGTCTGCCGCTGCACAGGAACCTGATGCGGCGGATGTAGCAAAGACATCAAGGTTCGATGAGGGCGACCGTGGAGCAACTCAGCCGGCGAGCGACCATCTCGGGGCTGAGAGCCATACGAGGACAAAAAGAGCAATAACGCGTCCTCCCGAGAATGCGACGCTTTCAACTTCAACATGTGTGACTTGAAAGTCCTGACCAATCGTTCAGCGGCACTGTTTGACTGTGGCGAAAACGGCGCGGACGTCAGATGGTGAATACCATTGGCCTTGCAGAATTATAACACTCCCTAACTGCTACTGCTATACCATAACCTCGAAATTGGAGGCAGTTTGCAAAACAGAATTATTTTGTTAGAGTAATAATGGTATAAAGCAACAGATCAGTGTTACCTTCTGAGAGGAATTTTGATATGTTGACCGTGTTGTACCTAACGGAGGTGGCTTATCGGAAATGAAAGTCAGAATTGCGTAAATATTTGAACAGTACGAACAAAATTTTGCCTATCTGCACTGTTTGACGAATGAAAACGGTCGCCTGCCTAACTAGGCAAGAGAATGATTAACATTCTCGTTCAAGAAAATAGTTATTAGTAACTTTAATGGATAAACACAACCTATACTTTGTCACACGCGTGTGCAGTGAACTCCGACACATACATATGTTTACAGTAAGGTTGAAACTAACAGAGCAGCACAAACTATTTGCAAAATTAAAACAGATACCGAAACACACTATTACTTTCAGGGCTTACACAAAGTGAATGGTCTTTATAACATTACTATTAATATGCACTTCAAATACACAAGAGAGACAAACACTTAGCAAACGTGAGTATATAACGTTTCACAACTGTAGCTTTCTACTTTTACTACAGTGACACACAAAATTAACATAAATGTAAGATACTGACTCACCTTCTGCGATTTACAACAGGCAGTAATGTGGTCATTTACTAAGCAAAACTTTATAAGCCTCAGTCTGAAGAACTTTTAATTTGAAGTTGGCAACAACACATTAATAAGCAGTTTTACTAGGAAAATTATTTTCAGCAAGCATCATTGACTTTAACTCACTCTATTGCCACATTAACTTTAACTTTCTCTTTACTATGTTCAAGAGGCATTAAAAAAACTGATTTTTAATGTTCTTTCAGTAGGGACACTCGGTAATCACTTTAGTTCAAACGGAGAGGAACCTGAGAGGTGTTATGATAAGGAAAAAATCAAGGTAGGTACATAAATTCAGATATAAATTACCTTATATTTGAGCACACTAACACATCCATTAAGCTGATCCTTCACTGTACATCATTGCAGTATTCCGATGTAATGATTGCGCAATGTGGTGGCAACTGTATGTTGTTAGGTGGAATTGCAGGTAGAATTGCTGGACTCTGTCATTTCTTGGTGGCGATGATTGATACCAATCCCAGAATATTTCCAGCTATTTATCCATTCTTCCGAGGCATTGGAAAGCGGCAGGAAAAGCCTCTCTCGGAACCAGCACAATAAGCATCTTTTACATGGCAGTGCACAGACTCGTAACTCGTCCCCGACTGACTATCAGTTCCACCTTTTCTACGTAGGCCAACCACAATTTGGGCGCGCTACACAGTTCCGTTCCTGAGGGGAACCACTACACCTTTTACATAAAAATTAACTAAGAACCCTAAGTAAGGATCAGCAGTTCACATAACAGTAACCAAATATTTTAAGTAAAACAGAACATTTGCACATATTGACATTTCTACAAAAAAAATTATTCACACAAAATTACAATTATATACAGTAAGTTTTGTTCCCTCCAAATGGGACAAAGAATTTAAATGACAGATACACTACTTTGCATAGAATCAAATCATGACATCAAAGTTTTAACAAAGGAAGGAGTATACAGTTTTGTGTTATCGATTCAATCAAACAATATTTACAGAAGCTCTGCAATGTAACATTAAATGAAACAAAAGCAAAATAAATCAGTAAAGTATTAGAGCTATGGTGTTACAGAATGACTGAAATTCTGCAGACATGAATTGCGGGCCATTGTCGGAAACAATAGTCTGTGGAAGACCTTCAATGCAAAAGATAGCGGATAACGCTTGGATGGTGGCAGATGACGTCGCGGAAGACATCCAGACAACAAAAGGAAAATTACTGAATGAATCTACCACAACCAACCATCGAGCATTCCAGAATGGACCAGCAAAATCGATGTGCAAGCGTTGCCAAGGGGAAGTGGCCTTTGGCCATGCAAAGAATTTCCGCGGTGGTGCTGATTGTTGTTCGGCACACACCATGCAAGAAGAGCACATATTCGTAGTCGCGGCATCGATTCCGAACCAAGTACAGTGCTGACGAGCAAGTTATTTCGTTCTCACTATACCCCAATGTCCTTGGTGGAGAAGCTGTAAGACAGAGGACTGTAACGAACGTGGGACCACGACCCTGGACTGATCATTATCTGAACGCAACAGCAGAACACCACGTCGTACAAAAAGTCTCTCCTGCTGAGCAAAAATCGGCGAACCAACGGATCCCCGATCCGTGACTTTGACAAGGGCCATTGCGTAGCAACAAAACGCAAAACGGTAGCTGTGGCTGTAGCTACACGACGAAAATCAATCGGAAACGATTCGACCACGTCATCGGTTTCCGAATCAATGAACATGCAAGCAAGTTCGGAGGAATCGAATGCTCTATCCGCAGCAACAGGCAAACGGGACAACGCATCGGCGTTTCCGTGCTTAGCAGTGGACCGATACAAGATATCGTAGCGGTACTGCGAGAGGAAAATAGACCAGCGAATGAATTTCTGCGCTGTACGTGGAGGTACAGGCTTGGTCGGATGAAACAGCGATGTCAAAAGGTTTATGGTCTGTGATGACGGTAAAGTGACGACCATACAAGAAATCATGAAACTTTTTAACACCAAATACGAGAGCCAATGCTTCTTTCTCGATCTGTGAATAATTTCATTGCGCAGACGAGAGCAACTTGGACGCAAAGGCAATAGGGCGATCGTGCGATCCGTCTTTGTGCGCAAGCACAGCACCGATCCCGAAATCCGATGCATCCACCATCAACAAAAGGGGCTTCCCGGGATCGAATGACACAAGGCAAGTATTGGGAAGCAACGCCGATTTCAACTGGCGAAAGGCGCGTCCACATTCCGTCGTCCAGACGAACGGAACACCTTTACGGCGTAAGCGATGAAGCGGAGCTGAAATGGAAGAGGCGTGGGGAACATCACGATGGTAATAGTTGATTTTTCCCAGCACACTCTGTAGCTGCTTCAAATTCTGCGGCGAAGGCAAGTCTTGTATGGCACGGAGGTGCTCTGGACTGGGATGTATGCCTTGGGCATTGAGTACATGTCCCAGATAGGGTAAGTCACTAGCAAAAAACACACATTTGTCCTTCCGCAACCGAAGACCATTTTGTCGAAAGACCTGAAATAATGTTCAGAGATTGGCTAAATGTTCGTCTTCCGTCTGTCCGGAGATCACAATATCGTCCAGATAGTTTGCTGCAGTAGAAACCGACGCACAAACAGTTTGTAGATATTGCTGAAACAATGCAGGGGCGGATGCACACCCGAATGGCAGTCGTTTGAATCGATACAAACCAAGATGCGTGTTAACCACCAAAACGCGCTGGGATTCTTCGTCCACCGGTATTTGCAAGTACGCATCTGCTAGGTCCAACTTCGAAAAATATTTACCCGGGCACAGTTTGTCAAAAAGATCTTCCGGGTGGGGTAAAGGAAAAGTTGCAGTCACTAGTTGTGGATTCGCTGTTGCCTTGAAGTCCACACAAAGTCTCAATTTTCCCGAAGGTTTTGGCAAAATTACTAAGGGTGATGCCCAGAGAGAAGCCTGCACACGTTCAATTACACCTTGTGATTCCAAATCGTGTAATGTGTTTGCGACCTCATCACGCAATGCGTGGGGAACATTGCGCGCTCTGAAAAATTTCGGTTGCACGTTTACTTTCAGTTCCAAATGTGCTTTATAGTTCTTAGCGCAACCGAGGCCCGGTGCAAAAATGTCTGCAAATTCTTCACAGAGACGAGAAACACTGTCTGAAGGCACGGTCTGGTTCACTGATAGGTCCTGATTGACTATAGACTAGTTAAACAACTGCAATAAATCGAAACTAAACAAGTTCACTGCAGAAGAAGAACGAAGGACGTAAAATGACACAAGTTTTGTTTGTCTCTTGTATGTTGCAAGAAGGCTGCACTGTCCTAACACAGGGAGCTCGTGACCTGAATAGGTAGTTAACTTAACAGTTGCAGCACGCAACCGAGGTGTGCCCAGCAGTTTGTAAGTGTCTTGATTGAGCAGTGAAACTGCAGCCCCGGTATCGAGCTGAAATGGTATCACTTTGCCGTTAATGTCCAAGTCCACAAATAGTTTATTGTCCTGCTGACGACAAGAGCGACTGTCTCGTGCAACGTGAACTGACACTGGTAGAAAATCACTTGCGACTTGATGGGAGTGCCAGCGACGTCGATGCACACTATTTGTGGGACGAACACAGTCACTGTTAGAGAGAGTGGCACTGGGCGGAGTGGCATGAACTGTATGAATTTCCATTGGCGAAGTGTCGCGAGCCTTATTATCCTTGGTTCGATTCCGATTCCAGCGTGAAGCAAAGGGCCTGGAATGGTTTTGAGCTTCCGTTCTGAGCTTTTTCTGACAAACACTTTGAACATGTCCTTTTTTATTACAGTAAAAGCAAATAGCTTGGTGTGACGGGCAATTCTCACGCAAATGTCTAGTAGCACACCGCGGGCACGATTTTAGCACTGCATTTGCGTGCTTGCGCGGCACACGTAGCGGAGAGCTTGGCGGCAGCTGCGCGGACGGGCGCGAGGGCTGTTTCCTGTTCCGTGCAGCTCGCCCGGCGGGTCGGGTAATGTGACACACGGCTGGCGAAGTTTCAAATGATTCCTGAGCAAAGTCAAGTGTGTCCTGCCGATCCAATATGCCCATCACTTGTTGAAGGGAGGGATTGACTAGTTTCCAAATCTGTTCCCTTATACGAACATCAGAAACGTTCTGTGCAATTGCATCATGTACCATAGTATCTGAATAAGGGAGTCCACATTGACACTCAAAAGCACAATCCCTAGTAAGGCCTTGCAAGGTTGCAACCCACTCCCGATAGGTCTGACCTGCCGTACGTTTTGTACGAAAGAAGGTATACCTTTTGGCAACTACATTGACTGATTCTTTGAAATATGCATCTAATGCAGACAAAATTTCGTCGTAGAACAGAGTTGCTATGTCGTGTCGGGGAATAATTTGACTATCACACGGTACGTGGTCACCCCCATGGACGACAATAATAAAGGCTGCCGCTCGTTACCTTGAATTCTGTAGGCGGCGAGATGGAATCCAAATTGGCGTGACCACTCCGTCCAGCTTTCCAGTGCAGCATCAAAAGGACGAAAAGTTGGTGCAACTGAGTGTTGTGGCTGTGTTAGCGGTGGAGCGGCGGCTGCCACATCGTTTTGCATCGCACATTGGCCCTGGACGAGCTGTCCAAGGGCATCCAGTAAGGCCTGCGTCTGCTGATTCTGTAAGCGATACAATTCGGACAGTACATCTGGAGATAGTGGCGAAGCCATTACACAAGTAAATCAGGGCAGTATAGTTACGAACGCGGTGTTGCCTCGTCGCCAATGTTGTGGGTTGGCAGGAGAGCCAACACCGTGATATTAGAGGAAGCCGAAAGGAACGTGTTCTAGCTCACGCAGGCTGGTGTGAGGTCTGGAACAGGTCAAGGAAATTAGACTTTAGAAAAAAACGGACGTAGCTGGTGGAATACTTAACTTTAATCCATAACTGATGAGCGTCGCTCTTGACGGTACATGTTTTACAGTATCAATAGTAACTGGTAATAGCGCCTTGCTAGGTCGTAGCAAATGACGTACCTGAAGGCTATGCTAACTATCGTCTCGGCAAATGAGAGCGTATTTTGTCAGTGAACCATCGCTAGCAAAGTCGGTTGTACAACTGTGCGAGTGGTAGGAAGTCTCTCTAGACCTGCCGTGTGGCGGCGCTCGGTCTGCAATCACTGATAGTGGCGACACGCGGGTCCGACGTATACTAACGGACCGCGGCCGATTTAAAGGCTACCACCTAGGAAGTGTGGTGTCTGGCGGTGACACCACACTGTGAGTCTAAAAAAAATCAAACGGTCAATTCAGAACCGGAGAAGAGGAAGGTTGAGCAAGGGCGTACACATTCTCCATGACAACGCTCACCCACACATCGCTCGGCAAACCGTTGCTCTCCTGCAACAGTTTCAGTGGAACATTATCACCCAACCACCTTATAGTCCTGACTTGGCGCCCAGTGACTATTACCTGTTCCCTAGGTTAAAAGAACAATTGCCCGGAAAGCGATTCAGTTCCGACGATGAGGTGAAAGAAGAGGTTCATAACTTTCTGAACAGCATGGCGGCGAGCTGGTATGACATGGACACACAAAAACTGCCACAGCGTCCACAAAAATGCATCGACGGAAATGGTGATTGTGTCGAAAAATAGCTAAATGTTCAAGCTGTAAACTGATGTAAACCGTTGTAGAAATAAACAGGTCTCTGTACTTATAAAAAAATAGAAGACCTTACTTTTGGGTTTATCTTCGTAACTAGTTTATTCTCAGATGAGGCTGCTTATGAGCACATAGTCTCAACAAATAAGACCTCAATGGACATGCTTCTCTTCAAGGGGTTGGGCAATGTCGCTTCCCAGAAGTCGTCTAGGGATAGGAGTATTTATTTTAGTGTTCAGTAAGCCTTGGCACAAACAGGAAATTTGGAAAATATTCACATATGGATGTTTACTAACTATATCAATTACCATAAACTTGTAGATAGCATCAATCAAGTATAACATAATACACGTACAAAATTCGTACTACACAAGAAATTTGCGTCAACACTGGCTAGTGTTTCTGTCTCCTTGTATTCCCCGCAGAAAAAAACAGTCAACTTACGACAGATTTATTTATTACGAAATTACCTTTGACTCTCAATATACAATGAAAAAAACTGATCAAGTTAAGAGAGAAAAATATATTATTATAAAATTATTTTTCAAATTAATTTCATTTGATTGAGCACTGCCATCTATATATAGAACATACATTTCTCCATATGGTATCACAGGTAAAGTAAGCTGAACATCTTACTGTCCACAGCCGAAAGTGATAGTTAAATGACAAGCATTGAAAGGAATTTCTGGTTGCCAAACACCTAAATTACCGAAATAGGTTAGACATACAATGAAGTTCAATTTTGCAATAATATCTTCCAACTCATAATCACTAACTAAGTTAACGTCAAATTGTGCATGGGCTATTTTACTTAGGAAGTGTCAAGAACAAGGAGCCAAAATACAGTATAACTGTTGAAAAACATTGTTTATTCGCAAACGAAAGAGTACTAATAAAATAAAGCTTTCATCTTCAAAATCAAAGTATAATTACAGTTCTATTTTTGTGGCGAGCTGTGGTGCCTGTAGCTGGTTGGGGTGCTGTGACGTGTCAATTCAAACTCGAGACCAGAAATTATTTTTTGTGTAGTATTTATCATTTCTGGAAGGTTCTAGACATTTCGTGTGCTTGTAATCTTTGTATATTCTGGAATATTTTATGTTTGTGTAAATTGGAGCACTACCTGTCTAGGAGGGCAATTGTGTTCTGGTTATAAGTTCTTGTTTGTAATAAACACGCTTTCAGTTCTATGTGTTGTACCTCATTAATAACCCTGCTTTTGAATTTGGACTTGATCGTGGTTCAGACGTGACATTGTTCGGTTGAAACTTCTACATCTACATTACCGTGGCTCCAACTAGCCAACATAAGAGGCATCATCTACACAGACAGAAACTGGAATACAGACAGCATATTGTTCTTGAGACCAGTATATTCAGAAGACAGATGGAATCTAAAACAGCAGTATGTCAACTGCACATCAGGCATCCATCGTGTTTTTCGGAGAAGCTGGTCGGGCCACAGTCTGAAAAAGTGCCTCTTTGTCGCCAAAGAAACAAAAATCTTGGGCCATCTAGTGAAGTATGGAGTATGCCCTGATCTAAAGAAAATAAGAGCAATTATAGATTTTCCGTCTCCTCGGCACACTTGTGATATGAGAAGTTTTCCCAGAATGTGCTCATACTACTGGAAAGATCTTTCCTTCTCCTTAAGAAGGCATTGAAATCATCTCCAGTCCTAGCACTGTACGACAAAAATGTCGAAAGTGAAAGTCACAGTGACCCCAGCGGTTGTGGGATAAGTGCAGTTCTAGTGTAGATTCAGAGAGGTGCTGAAAAGACGATAGCTTATGCTTTCAGAGTATTCTCCGAATCCGAGATGAATTGAAAATATGATTTATGCAGATTAATTATCAGAGGAACTGCACCTGCGACCTAACTCTCTTATCTTAAAAAATCAAAGGCGTAATTGCGTCCAATGATGTGTCACTGAGACTAAAGCAGCAATAGTAGCTTCAAAGATTAATGAATTCTGCCAGATGTATAGTAGAAGTCAAAATAAGTTTAGAACATTACAAAGAAGCCTGTCTAGGATTCTACCGACAATGACATAATCACACCACTTAAAAGCCAGAACCTGAGCTTCAGACTGGTAGGCTATCTCGTTGTGGTGGGTGGACTTTAAGAGCCTCAGAGAATGAGTTACTTACGGTCTTCAACTTCACCTATAGGTCCTTTTAAGAGTAGCAAAATTTTTGAAAATTTTATCGTTAACCCTCTCACTGAACTGGCATTTTGAGCTGCTTGTGCTTCTAAATCTTTTGGTAATCTCCCTCTGTTATGGTAAATGAGCTGTTAGTTCTTGAGAAGTTGGCTTCATGCACTTGTGTTGCTGCTATCAACTGTCTAAACATAGGTTGCATCTCGGTAGCGACAATAGCTGGTTGCGAAGTTGTACTCGCCTTTTGGATGTCGTCAACTGCTATCAATGGCGTCAACAGCTGGGTGTTGGTTTCGTTGTTGTCGGCGTGTTGCAAATCTCTGGCAATGACGGCGGCATGTTGCTACTCTCTGGTGTCCAAGGTCGCGGTGTCGTCGCCGTCGGTGGCTGTGGCAGATTCCTCACGAGGGGGAGGGGGGCGGAGGGGAGAGAACGGCGACGGCGTGCCTCTCACCGCTAGGTGACATGCTGGTGCTGGTCAGCGAAATAGCGTTCACCTCACCCTCAGCTGACGCGACATCTGGGGTGATGGGCCACGACTTGGTCTGGGACATTGACCTTCCTCAACAACGGGGCCAGTTTCTCTGTAAGCAAAAGGACGGAAAGGCATATCTTGAGGAGTGTCTGACCCCACTCCCTCAATGTCCACTAAGCCACAAGCCCGGCTTCACAAACGTGTCATCATGGCAAAGGTTCACTCATGCTCATAAATTAAGGATAATGCTAATACATGGTGAAACAACGTTCTGGTGGGCGGTTTGCTGGTTTAAATCACTCGGGGTATGACCATGCGGTGCGTTTGACCTGCGGTCGTCGCACGGTGGCGCTCGCAGCAGTCCACATACGCAGAGGTGTGTTGGTGCACGTCAGAGTACGGTGCAGCGAGTAAGTGTGGATACGTTTTCAGACGTGCTAATGGTGACTGTGTGTTGAAAATGGATCAAAGAACGCATAATGATGATGTTGTGAGTGGTAGAAGACTAGGGTGTGTCCAGGTGCTACAGTATGGGACGTCCACAGTGTACAACACCACAAGAAGACCGATATCTCACCATCAGTGCCCCCAGACGGCTACGGAGAACTGTAGGTAGCCTTGCTCGGGACTTTACCGCAGCCACTGGAACAGCTGTCTCCAGACACACAGTCTACAGACAATTGAACAGACATGGTTTATTCACCCGGAGACCTGCAAGGTGCATTCCACTGACCCCTGGTCACAGGAGAGCCTGTAAAGCCTGCTGTCAAGAACACAGTACATAGTCATTGGAACAGTGGTCCCAGGTTATGTTCATGGGCGAGTCCAGGTATAGTCTGAACAGTGATTCTCGCCGGGTTTTCATCTGACGTGAACCAGGAACCAGATACCAACCCCTTAATGTCCTTGAAATGGACCTGCATGGCGGTCGTGGTTTGATGGTGTGGCATGGGATTATGATTGGTGCACTTACACTCCTGCATGTCTTTGACAGAGGAACTGTAACAGGTCAGGTGTATCGGGACGTCATTTTTCACCAGTATATATGCCTTTTCAGGGGTGCCTTCCTCCTGATGGATGATAACACACGGCCCCACCGAGCTGCCATCGTGGAGGAGTACCTTGAAACAGAAGATATCATGCGAATGGAGTGGCCTGCCTGTTCTCCAGACTTAAACCTCTCGGGCACGTCTGGGATGCTCTCGGTCGACGTATCGCTTCGCTTCACGTCTTCGAACCCCTACGACACTTCAGGAGCTCCGACAGGAACTGGTGCAAGAATGGGAGGCTATACCCCAGCAGCTGTTCGACCACATGATCCAGAGTATGCCAGCCCATTGTGCGGCCTATGTACGTGTGCATGGTGATCATATCCCATATTGATGTCGGGGTACATGAGCAGGAAACAGTGGCGTTTTGTAGCACATGTGTTTCGGGACGGTTTTCTCAACTTATCACCAATACTGTGGACTTACAGCTCTGTGTCGTGTGTGTTCCCTATGTGCCTATGCTAGTAGCGCCAGTTTTGTGTAGTGCCAAGTTGTGTGGCACCACATTCTGCAATTATCCTTAATTTATGAGCGTGAGTGTATTTCTGCAGGCAAGCGTGCTACAATGATACAGGAAAAACTACTGCCACTCGCAGTACTGGAAGTGAATGGCCAGAAACAGGTTGTAATCGTGTCACCACTAAATATTCGGGAAAGTGACAAGACATACTACTACACCAGATTATTCTGGGATCTACATGAGTGACTCATGATCAGGACTTTGTCACGGGTCGCCAGTGAATGAATTCTCTACCCATCCTGTCATGTTCGCCAAGTCTGTAGATTGTAATGGTTGGCTACTATTGTGGATTTAGAAAAGCAAGGTTTTCTGTTTGTCACAGTTTCCCTTAGCATCTGATTAAAAAGATCTCACCTGATAGTCTTCTGCTCCAAGTACTGTGGAAACATCAGACACCTTGGCACACAGCAGGGAATTCGATAGCTGAGCTGAAATACTTGATTAATGAAGGTAACAGGGAGACTACTGAGCATTAATAGACAGATACGATTATACATGTCATATTTTTGATAACACATAAATGTGAGGAAATCTCTTTACAAACAATATGAGAACATGCCAGTCCACAAATTTGGACTACATGATGATCTGCAAGCTTGCTGTGGGCCAAACCAAATGTGCATGAAAAGACATAGAGACAAAAGAGAAATAATGGTAGCTAGTCCAGACCCTAGAAAGCGTACTGATCAGAAGTTGAGATAAATCTCCAGAATTTAGAATCTCAAACGAATTTAGAGAGTCATGAGTAGACATGTGATGCAGGCAAACAAACAAGAGCAGCATATGCAAGATTACTGCTCTAACACTGAAGAAACTGTGATGATGATTTCTCACCGTACAAATCGAGTATTTACATCTTAATCATAGTCGGATCTGTTACGAGCGAACTAACTAACAAAAGCTGAACCTAGCGGTGCAGGCTGCTCCCAATGCGATGGAAGCCAACACATGTATCGTGCAAACGTTAGTAACTACAGTGCTACTGCGAGTCGTAAAATGTCTGCCAAGAAGTGAAACTATCTGAGACTGTTTGTGAGAGAATGTCCCACAGCAGTTTTGTTATCAAGGACTCAGCACTATACTGTGTAATCCTCCAGTAGCAAAAGGTATCTGTAGCCAGCTTGAGTGGGGATGCCAATGCGGATATTGCTACAGCTTGGCCTGCCAAACGCACAGGTTGGTGTTCATGGGGTGACACCGGTGGGAGTGGTCACTGTCCATCCATGCTGTCGTTGTCTTGTCTTGAATTTAAAGTAACGGCCATTGGAACATGGCTCTGAGCACTATGGAACTTAACATCTATGGTCATCAGTCCCCTAGAACTTAGAACTACTTAAACCTAACTAACCTAAGGACATCACACAACACCCAGTCATCACGAGGCAGAGAAAATCCCTGACCCCGCCGGGAATCGAACCCGGGAACCCGGGCGTGGGAAGCGAGAACACTACCGCACGACCACGAGAATATCTACAGATTTACGCCATCTTGTGTATTTTATGAATTAAAGAATTTATGACCACGAAAATCGCTTCTCCCCCCATTCGACAGTTCTCTACTTCAGCAAGCTATCGGCGATTTTATCTGATTTAGTAAAATTACTTTTAATGTAGAAATAAGCAGTTTAAATTCACCGTCTTTTTAATTAATTGTTGTACGCCTCCGTGACTCTTACTACTGAACTGGTAACTATACAAGGAGTCCGAATCTGTGGTTATAAACACAGTTATAATTCTATTTCGCTCACTGTCTCTTTGCAATGGGACTGGGCTGACCAGCTGCTGGGACAGCGCCACGTGCTCTAAACGTCTCCAAAAAGTCTCTGTGGTACTATATCAGTAGGAATTCCACTGTTAAATGCGGAGGAAAGAATGTATAGGTGGAAGGAGATCATTCAAGGCCTCTACCAGAGAAATAATGCGATTGAAGGAATGGTGTGGAAGACATAGAGTCAGAACTTACCCGACTGACTATCAGATAAGACAGAAGGAGTTTATAACAACCCTTCGGAATTCCTACAATCGTTGGACAATGTGGCAGCGAAACGACTGTTCGAGTTGATTCTAGAATCTTTGAGTTTGGAGATATAACACCAACCTTTAGGAAAAATATCGTCCACGCTATCCCAAATACAGAAAGGGCAGACAAACGCAACAACTACCGGGGAGTCAGCTTGACAATTCATGCATCCTAGTTGCTGATTTTTTTTAAAATGGGGTGCTATAGTTTGGTACTTATTTTCTGATAGCGGCTATCGAGACGAATCCAATGATGTGTAACAGTAAGGTCTTTGAAGGTCGACGAAGGTCAAAAAGGTAGCATGAACGTCCATTTACAGAAGGTGTTCGAAGTTCGCAGTGCTGCAATCTTCTTATCATGGATTGAGTGGTATTCCGTATCACATCCGCACTTATCGAAGCACATGCTCTGACAATTCTCTCTCGCATATCTTCAGGTGTAGTTGGAATGTCTTGACAAACAATGTCTTTTACGAATCCCCACAAGAAAAAATCCAGAGGCGTCAAGTCTGGCGAACGAGCCGGCCACGACACACCTCCTCCGGGTCCAATCCAGCGATTTGGGAATTGTCTCTGCAACTCATTTCTAGCCATCAGCGAAAAATTTGCCGGACATCCACCGTGTTGATACCACATTCTGTTCCTTGTTCCTAAAGGTATTCCTTCCAATAACAGACCTAATGTTTCTTGCAGGAATGTGGTGTTCTTCCTACCATTAAGATTTCCTTCAATGAAATAGGGGCCTCTACTTCTCTCCTCCCGAATCCAAAACCATACATTCAGCGACCACAGTTTACGGTGTGCAACTTGCCGTAGCCAATATGGATTTTCAGTTGCCCAATAACACACGTTATGCAAATTAATATTTCCATGGTTCGTGAATGTAGCCTCGTCAGTAAATAAAATCAAATTAATAAATGTGTCATCCCTCTGAATCTGAAGTTGAGCCCATCGGCAGAACTCAATACGACGCATGCAATCCATACCAGTTAATTCTTGCTGGAGATTGATATGGCGAGGAAGACATTTATGGCGATGCAGAACACGTACAACACTACTCTGACTCATGCCAGATTCCCTTGCGATTTGACGCGAACTAACACAAGGATCTCGAACCACAGTGGCATGAGTACTAATTTCCGTTTACCAATTTCCGTTTCCTCGTTAGTAACTTCCCTTTGCCTGATATGTTTCCGATGCGTTAAAGATCCAGTTCTTCTCAATTTATCATACACACATTTAAATGTATTACGTGTAGGGTGAGTACGTTGAGGATATCTTTCAGCTTATAAGTCTCTAGCTCTCACTGAATTTCGTTGGCATTCTCCGTAAATGAGAAGCATATCGACTTTTTCTTGGAAGGAATACATCATTAACATTGGCTTGATTCGACGATACTAGTCTTATCTTTCATATTGGTGTTGTATTGCGAAACCGTCGAATGGTGATTACATTTGAATGCCACGTTAGATGGAGACGCCGCATTTGGCAAATATTTACTATTTTCACGATATTCAAGAGAGAATTGTCAGAGCATGTGCTTCGATAAGTGCCGAAGTGATAAGGAATACCACTCAATCCGTGATAAGAAGATTGCAGCACTGCATCTATACCAATGGTCATCACTTCTAACACCTTCTGTAGATGGACGTTCATGCCACCATTTTGACCTTCGTTGACCTTCAAAAACTTTACTGTTACACATGATTGGATTCATCTCGTTAGCCGCTATCAGAAAATAAGTACCAAACTATAGCAAGCATTAAAAAAAAAGTTGACCTTCATGTCTCTGAAGCGACCCCATCTAGCAACAAAAAACCGTCATATTATGGCCCCCGTTGACCCATGCAACATTTATCCTACAAACTATCATACTTTCGGAGTTATTCTAGGTGGCAACAGTTAGTGTCACCCTGTACAGCACTAGACGATGCATAATCTATGGAAATATGCGTTATGTTTCGGTAAAAAGGTATGTTGATGTATCAATCTCTCACAACTTCTTATGGTTTATAAGCGAGCATGGAACGATATAAAAATTTGTTTTTGTGGTATCGAAGACTGTATGTTTGTGAACTGTGTGGGCACAACGGCGGTGGCTATGTGTGTGAGTGCCAGCCACAGTTTGTGTGATGCACTACTGTCTACGCAGCTGTGCCAGCCAGCTGCGCTCAGTCCTGTCAAGTGCACCGAGTGCTCGCTCTTTTGTGTGGATGCCAGTCTGCCCACCATCTGGCAGCCACTGTTGTCATCTACGTCATCACACTGCTGCAGTTTGTCACAACCACTGACTGTCTGTCTCTCTTGTACTCGTAGCTTCGATTAACAAACTGCTTCTCCATAGTTCATATAAGAGTCTGAGCGTAAATTAGAAGAAGAGAGCAAAGTAAAATTGTGTAGTAAAACATGTTTGATTTATTAACATGCCACGAAAGAGTATGTAGTATAATCACAACGCATAATTTGAGATTTTACAGATATCAGTTAATAAATAACGTCCTATTAACAGTCGGTAATTTGAGAATCTACTCTGACACGGTAGTAAAAATGAATTTTGTATGGTATATGAAATTCTTTTTAGAGATCTATTAACAGTGCACGACAGTATGCAGGGTGTGTTACTTTGAAAAACATGTACACTGAAGGAAAAAAATCGTAACACCAAACAGTTACTAATGTAGGGTAATGAAATTTCGGGACTACATTTGTCTAGTTAACATACTGATATTTAATTGATTAACATTGGAAGATCACAGGTTAATGAAAGCGCAAGGTACGCCATTGCATGTGTGAAATACTGGCACATTAATAACCGGTGTAACCACCAGAATGTTGAACGAAAGCATGCAAACGTGCATGCATTGTGTTGTATGGGTGCCGAATGACAGTTTGTGGGGTGGAGTTCCACGTCTGTTAGACTTGGTTGGTCAATAGAGGGACGGTTAATGCTGTTTGTGGATGATACCTACATTTACATCTACATCCATACTCCGCAAGCCGCCTGACGGTGTGTGGCGGAGGGTACTCTGAGTACCTCTATCGGTTCTACCTTCTATTCCAGTCTCGTATTGTTCCAGGAAAGAAAGAGTGTCGTTATGCCTCTGTGTGGGCTCTAATCTCTCTGATTTTATCCTCATGGTCTCTTCGCGAGATATACGTAGGAGGGAGCAATATACTGCTTGACTCCTCGGTGAAGGTGTGTTCTCGAAGCTTCAACAAAAGCCCGTACCGAATGAGCGTCTCTCCTGCAGAGTCTTCCACTGGAGTTTATCTATCATCTCCGTAACGCTTTCACGATTACTAAATGATCCTGTAACGAAGCGCGCTGCTCTACGTTGGATCTTCTCTATCTCTTCTATCAACTTTATCTGGTACGGATCCCACACCGGTGAGCAGTATTCAAGCAGTGGGCGAACAACCTGTAACCTACTTCCTTTGTTTTCGGATTGCATTTCCTCAGGATTCTTCCAATGAATCTCAGTCTGGCATCCGCCTTACCGACGATCAACTTTATATGATCATTCCATTTTAAATCACTCCCAATGCATACTCTCAGATAATTTATGGAATTAACTGCTTCCAGTTGCTGACCTGCTATATTGTAGCTAAATGATAAGGGATCTTTCTTTCTATGTATTCGCAGCACATTACACTTGTCTACATTGAGATTCAATTGCCATTCCCTGCACCATGCGTCAATTCGCTGCAGATCCTCCTGCATTTCAGTACAATTTTCCATTGTTACAAACTCTCGATATACCACAGCATCATCCCCAAAAAGCCTCAGTGAACTTCCGATACCATCCACAAGGTCATTTACGTATAATGTGAATAGCAACGGTCCTACGACACTCCCCTGCGGCATACCTGAAATCACTCTTACTTCGGAAGACTTCTCTCCATTGAGAATGACACGCTGCGTTCTGTTATCTAGGAACTCTGCGGATGTCGTCCGGTGATGTCCCGTACGTTCTCGATTGGAGACAGATATGGTGATCGAACAGGCCACGGAAAAATGTAGACACACTGTAGAGCATGCTGGGTTACAACAGCGGTACATGGGCGAGCATTATCCTGTTGGAAAACACCCCCTCCAATGACGTTCATTAATGGCAGCGCAATAGGGCACATCACCAGACTGACATACAAATTTGCAGTCAGCGTAAGTGGGATAACCAGTAGAGTGCTCTGCTGGCATACGAAATCGCATCCCAGATGAAGGTCTAGTGTGTCTAGCACGCAGAGAGGTTGGTTGCAGGTCCTCAACTGACCTCCTTCTGATCTCTGTATAGCCATCTCTGGCACTGAGGCAGAACCAGCTTTCATCAGGAAACACAACAGACCTCCACCCTGCCTTCCAATGAGCTGCCGCTCGACTGAGGTCGCAAATGGCGGTGATTTAGAGTCAGGTGGAATGTACGCTACAGATCGTCTGGCTTGGAGCTGACCTTGAAGTAACCGATTTGTAACAGTTCGCGGTGTGACTGTGGTGCCCACTGCTATTCAGACTGCTGCTGCAGATGCAGTACGATGCTCCAGGACCATACGCCGAACAAGATGGTCTTCCCTCTTGGTTGCGCAACGTGGCCGTCCACAATCCGGTCTTCCTACGACCGTACATTCTCGTGACCACCACTGCCAGCAACCATGTACAGTGGGCACATTCCTGCCAAATCTTTCTGCTGTACAGAAGAAACGTCCAGCTTCTCGTAGCCCTGTTACACGACCTCGTTCAAACTCAGTGAGATGTTGATAATGGCGTCTTCGTCGCGTTAAAGGAATTATTGATTAACATCAGTTCACCTTGTCAATTCTCAAAGGTAACTAACGCTCACGACCGTTACAGCGTGTGTTTAAAGCAAACAGACGCACTATTATGCGCCTGGAACGGAATTTGAATAGACATCATCTTTCAGATGTAGAAATACGCCAGCCATCTTTCGTTTATTTCGCACGAGCCTTCTTAACCCTGGGGGGGGGGGGGGGGGGGGTTCGTTGAACCCATAATTTTTTTATGTCCCCTGCTTTTGCCCAAGTAACTTTCCTACTACATATTCCCTTTGAGTTATTGTTTGTTGGCTATTTTATGAAACATTAGTGTCAATATATTTTATAGAAAATTCCTGCTTTGAAAGAAAAAAATAAATAAACTTATTATGGGTCCAACAAACCCCCCCCCCCCCCCCCCCCTTAGGCTTCCATGCTATAGAAAATTTCCCTTAGTAGGATTTCGTACTTCTCATCTCTACAACAATGCAAGTTAGTTTCTTGTTGGTTAGTATTCTTGATATTCACAACAATCGGTTTACTTTCAGAGGAAGTGATTGTTGATGTCAGTTAGCTGTTATTTATCTTGTAAACTTGCAGTTAGTTAGCGCAGTTCCCAACACGTAGGCCTCCAGTAACTTTGGTGTCCTACACAGCAAAAACGAAACCAAGTAAAAACTTACTGATGTTGTCAACAATGAACCAAGATAAGGGCACTGTTGGAAAAGAGAAGAATAAAACCGAGATAAATGCATATTATAATTCCACTAACGGTGGAATTGATACCATTGATCAAATGGCGCATATGTACACCTGCAAGAGGGGAACAAAGAAATGGCCTCTATCTGTATTTTACTCTCTCATCGACATTTGTGCTATCAATGCAACCACCATATTCATCCAGCAACATCCAAGATGGAATGAGAAGAAACACAACAACCAGTAACTTTATCTTCTGTAAGCTGGGATGGAACTAGTGAAATTGCAGGTAGAAGAAAGAAGTGCCAATGCAAGAGGGTTATCTAACCAAATTGTTCAATCAATGGAGACTAGTCTACAAAAGAAAATCAAAGCAGTGACAACAGAAGCACGTCATCCTCCTGCAGGGAAAGGTCGGTGCCATACTTGTGTAAGAAAAGCTAAAACAAAGAAGCAGAAGTACAACAATCTAAGTAACCCAAAACAGTATTGTGGACAGTGTCATAAACATGTGTGAAACACACATTCAGAAAAAATTGTGAAGTGTATCTCTTGCCTTGAAGTTGAGGACTCAGAGTAGTCTATTGTATATGAACACATCTGTATTTTGTATTGTAATATGTCAATTTTTTATTCACTCAATCCAATATTTATAACAATTAACAACATTATTAAACCAATGCCTTAGTTAAAATACATAAACCATTTTGAAAGTTATAATTTTTCGTCAGTAAACTTATTTAATACCTGTGGGCTCGCCGAACCCCCCCCCCCCCCCCCCCCCCACCCTTAGGCATCCAAGTTAGGAAAAAAGGCTTGGGCGTCCTAGGGTTAATACTACGATTTTTTCCGTCAGTGTATGTAATTCACAAATAAATCAAATTGCTGATTTTGAGAACTCCCTCGTCCATCATGAGCTAGCACTTTGTTCTTTCCAAATTAGTTACCATTCCACTGCGCATTCACTTGTCAAGTACGTCAACAGCGGAATGAGTCCAATCTGTCACGCAGTTATCATTTACCACAGACAGCAACCTGAGGCGCAAACTATAGCATGCCACCAAATTGTTATCAGTTTTGTGTTGGCTGTGTTCTGCTGCCTCATCTTCCGGTAATCCTTTTATCCCATGCTTGCTGACCACTTTGTCTGCTCAGCGTGACATACGTCAGGCATCACCTACTATTGTTACCACAACATATCAGTACTTGTGACGCAGCTGTAGTTGTCTTCGCAGGAGATGTGACAGAATCTGCTGATATGCCTGTGAAAAAATGGCCATCTGAATCAGAGCAAGCGCCGTCTTGTGGGAAGTTCAGAGGGACATCTCAGAGGATAATACAGCAACACCGTTTCCAACCCTGAGGGCCACGCGATGTCGACTGGCCGTCATATCATTCTCAGTAAGCGGCATCGTTTAGGTGCGGTATGGAGGGATTGGGTCAGCATAAAGCTCTCCCAGGCGTTGTCAGCTTTCCAGACGCTGCTCCTCATTCAAGTATCTCCTCAGTTGGTATCAGAAGAGTGAGTGTATTCTGCTCCAGCACTCCAGTATTCTGTTTGAGACACAAGAGATAAAATGGAAGATATGAATCTGTTCATAGACTTCATACCTATTAACCTAGAATTTTCTGACAAATCTACCACCAGAATCTGACTGTGACTTCACTCGTAGCCCTTATTACGGATGCACGAGTTTCTACAAACTCTTCTCGTTCAGTTTAATTGACATCTCTTTTGTAAAGAGAATACAGTAGTACCTTTTTTCGCAGAATTCTCCGATTTGGCAACATTAAACCAAGCTGGGTCTTTGATGCCTTTGTTTGCTTAACTTGGTACGAATGAGTTACTGCAGACCAGAGCCACCTGGTTTGGAAGCTTGGCATTTCAACGACAAGACGTCTTAACAAAATAACAACCCGTCACGCAATGTAATTCTGTTGCATTTTATTGTAGAAGTATGACCAACGAACTGTAGTAGCCCGTAGTGCAGGCTCGTCCAAACTGTGCCCCTGGGGAGGGCGCTAGCGCCCGCGATCGCCCGAGGCCAGAGACCCGGGCGAATTCGTATGTTGTCGCAGTGGCCCAGCCGTGTCGCTTAAGGTACGTTGTCCAAGACGCGACGCACACTAGCGACTGCGACGGGTCGCTACGTGACGTCAGAAGTTGTCCGCTGGCGCATGCGCAGTTCGAGTTTGGGATGCGACGCGCGACTGTTGCGGCAGCTGTCGCAGCACTGCACCAGTGAGCAGTGTTGCGACGGAAGTCGCACGACACAAAGACGTACGGCTGCGAGAAAGATGTCGAGCCAGTCAAGGAAAACTGAAATGAGCCACTCACAGGATGTGATGCTCTGTAAGCTGGTGTCGCAACAGCCTTGCCTTTACGATTTGAAGAACCCTAAATATAGAGACACTATGTTCAGAGACAGAATTTGGGAAGAAATTGGTGCACAGTTGAAACTGGCAGGTGAGTGAAATATATAATATTTTCCCATTAATGCAAATTTTTCAGGCCTGTTATGAAAATCAGTATAATCCATGCAGATGTAGAATTAGAATGATGAAAATGAACCTGAAGGTCAATTTTCGCATTACTCTTTTTTGTGACGATAAAAATTGAAAACGGCAAATACATTACAAAATGAACAATCTAAAGTACAACGAGAAAGTTACATTTTACAATACCTTCACTTTGAAAGTAAACGGTAGATTGGTGTCTTGATGATACCTTCTAGTTGTGAAAAACCACCGCCAGATTGTTGTACAGCTTTCTGTAATCAATAGATGTTCGTTTTTGAGGAAAGCGTTTCTCAACAGATTGCGCAAACAGTATGCTGCAATAAGTAATTTGTCACATTCACTTCAATTCATTGGTAGAAGATGGTGCTCAAAAAACTTGTGCCAAAAGTGCACTACTGTTTTACAAGGCCCTTCTGGTCTGACACAGTTCACAATTGAAATTCGTCTTTTGTAAATCCTGGAGTCATCTTTTGAGTGCAGCTTGGCAAGATTAAATGTTGATGTCATCCATAACGATGTATGCTGTCAGAATACAAGAATATGGAAGTTCATTTCGATGGGAATAAAGATTCAGTCGGCTATGAAAGTTGCCTTAGCTTGTTCCAAAAGTTTCTGCATGGGAGAAACTGACAAGTATAATTTGGGGAAATTTTGTGAACAAGCACGGACATTATTTCTTCCACATTTCTGCCAGTGTATACTGTAGACGTTCAGAATCAAAATTCTAGAGATGTTTAAGGTGTAACCCTATCTTGTTGTCAAGAACTTGAAACAATGCAATGAAGCTAGCGTGCGCTTATTGTTAATAAACTTATCTTTCATTGGAATTTTAGGTGAAATGTGCAAAAACAGATGGAGGAATATTCGGGACTCGTATCAGAGAAATAAACGAGAAAGAAAACTTGGAACAGGTTCAGATGCCTCAGCAAAACCAAGAAAATGGGTTCTGCTTGATCACTTGGCTTTAAGAAACCTACGTTTCGTGGCATTTTAAATGAAATTGTCAAGAGCATATGGAGAAATATTAGTAACTCATACCGGAGGAATATGACATAAAATGGTTTCATTAGGTCCAAATGTGTCAGCGAAACAAAACAAATGCATTCTCTATCGTGTGATGACCACACGATTCTCGTTGCGCGTCGACAGAACTGGCGGCTAGTCGCGACGCTCCCGGAGATATATGAGCCCAAATCTCGGAAACGGAGATCGATATCAATCTGATCTCAACTTAAAAAATAATTTCGATATGTTAGCTTCTTTTCATCGGCAACGATGTATGACCTAACGTGAACCATACGTAAAGTAGCCAGCGACCACATTTTTCACTGTACGCAATTCAAATTTTATGCAGTAGGTTACTTGTAAATTAAGTATCCGGATAACTGTGACGAATATCGGAAAAATAGACACCTCATTATCAAGCTGTGATGTGAAACTGTAAGATACGCAAACATCAATTTTTTGTGCCTTTTACTTTCCTCACAATTGATAGAGAAGTAATATACAGCGAAAAAAACACGCAAAACCGGAAGAGATACTTTTCAATTTTTTAAAGTAAAAGGAGAATCTGTATCGAAAAACTAACTCTGGGAGCCGATGTAACTTTGTTGCATTAACATACAGTATTTTTTACAGCAAGAAAATCGGAATTCTTATTTTTCTTATGTATTTGAATCCGCCGCCGCCGACCAGAGCTTGGGAAACGGCGACGACTCCAGTCGTGTTGCGGCCGTGTCGCCGTCTGCCAGGGTGGGGAAAAAGGAGGGGGCAGCGTCGCAGTCGCAGCCAACTGTCGCGTCTTGCACAACGTAACTTTAGCTGATCTTGCGGTCCGCCCGCCGCGCCTCGCCGTGCCGCTGTACGCGCGCTTCGTACGGAAGACAGACCGGCGCGCCAGAAGCGGTCAAAGGCATTGATACGACACAAAGCCGTTAGTCAACACACGTATGGCTACAGTGGATCGAGATGAATGGTTAACAGCAACAGACAAAAAAAAAAAAAGATGGACCGGCGCGCACGCTCTATTTAAACCCGAGTGGGAAATTAATTTCTTTGTACTGCTTTCGAAAATCATACCAAATGTTTAGTATGTCATCGGAACCTCGTGTATTTAAAAAGTACTCGATTGACCCGCACTTTAATACCTGTCTCAAAGGACAGTTCGAAAATTTATTGCAAGAGGAACGCCAGTCAAAGCTTGAAAACTGAAAGAAAATTTCAAGCAGCATTACAGTCATGGACTGTGTGCGGCTGGTCCCGGCGGAGGTTCGAGTCCTACCTCGGACATGGGTGTGTGTATTTGTCCTTAGGATAATTTAGGTTAAGTAGTGTGTCAGCTTAGGGCTGATGACATTAGCAGTTAAGTCCCATAAGATTTCATATACATTTTCAAACAGCATTTCAATGAAGTAAGTGTCTCCTGATGGTGATGACATTCCATACTCCTTGACAGAGCGTAAGGGAACGATGCGGGAGACCCGCACCGCCGTATTAGGCAAGGTCCTAGAGGAGGTCGTTTGGCATTGCCTTCCTCCGACCGTAATGGGGATGAATCATGACGATGAAGACGACACAACACTCAGTCAATTCGAGGCCCTGACCCCGCCGGGAATTAAACCCGGGACCCAGTGCTCGGGAAGCGAGAAAGCTACCGCGAGACCACCAGCTGCGGACAAGTGTCTCCTATGGTATATTATTTATAAAAATGATGAAATAAAACTATATAATTTCAAATGGCTCTGAGCACTACGGGACTTAACATCTGTGGTCATCAGTCCCCTAGAACTTAGAACTACTTAAACCTAACTAACCTAAGGACATCACACACATCCATGCCCGAGGCAGGATTCGAACCTGCGACCGTAGCAGTCGCACGGTTCCGGACTGCGCGCCTAGAACCGCGAGACCACCGCGGCCGGCTTGAACATTTCACTCCAAGGCGAAAATCACTCTGTTGTTGATTTAGTGCAGACGATTCACCTGCTTCAAGAAAAACCTATTTTGTTGTAAAAACAGTTGTGCGAGGAAATTGTGGACACTTCCTTGCATTAGACAGCGTTAAAGAAGATATGGATTTTTCAGATTATCATCAAATCATTTGCGAATTACAAGAAGAGTTTGAAAACTGATTTGGAAACAGGTTTTTGGAGGTTAGTGAACTTCAACTGGCCTTAGATATATGTGTTCGCCATTTTCCCTTCGGGCAAAGGACGTCTGAAAAGTGTTTCCACTAGAGCTTATTGACCTGCAGTGTAATATCAGCGTGAAAGACCGCTTTGCTATGTGTAAAGCTTTGGATGACTTTTACAGCTATTTTCCACGACAGAAGAATCCTCTTTTGCACATGTACGCGGCCAAAGTTCTCTCAATGTTTGGTTCCACGTACATTCGTGAGCGCTTTTTCTACCTTTTAAAGCTTGCTAAAACTAAGAACCATTCACTACTTAGCTATAAAAATCTGACTAATTCTTTGAGATTAGCAGTCTCCCGGAATATTGTACAAAACCTAGACAAAATCATTTCCTCGAAAGAGAAAAACATGTAAAATATTAATTGTCTTCTTTAAAAATGTTGACTGTAAGGATTAAAGGTCTTTATACCCTTAATTCTATTTTAATTAGTATTCAAACTTGATCAATTAAAATTATTGCGTACAAAACAGCGAACTAAGGATCCCATGTCTACACTCTGAAAAGGGATACAAAAAGTTGTAGCACGAAGAACAACAAAAAATATTTACTTGTAACTACTAACAGTATGAATGAGACTGTATATCCCTTATACAAAATTATTTCTAAAATAGAATATTTATGACACTAGTTCATTTAAGAAATTGTTATATCGTTCAGAAGACGCCTACTGTACGTATCACGAGTGTGCACGTGCAATACTAATACACTCCTGGAAATTGAAATAAGAACACCGTGAATTCATTGTCCCAGGAAGGGGAGACTTTATTGACACATTCCTGGGGTCAGATACATCACATGATCACACTGACAGAACCACAGGCACATAGACACAGGCAACAGAGCATGCACAATGTCGGCACTAGTACAGTGTATATCCACCTTTCGTAGCAATGCAGGCTGCTATTCTCCCATGGAGACGATCGTAGAGATGCTGGATGTAGTCCTGTGGAACGGCTTGCCATGCCATTTCCACCTGGCGCCTCAGTTGGACCAGCGTTCATGCTGGACGTGCAGACCGCGTGAGACGACGCTTCATCCAGTCCCAAACATGCTCAATGGGGGACAGATCCGGAGATCTTGCTGGCCAGGGTAGTTGACTTACACCTTCTAGAGCACGTTGGGTGGCACGGGATACATGCGGACGTGCATTGTCCTGTTGGAACAGCAAGTTCCCTTGCCGGTCTAGGAATGGTAGAACGATGGGTTCGATGACGGTTTGGATGTACCGTGCACTATTCAGTGTCCCCTCGACGATCACCAGTGGTGTACGGCCAGTGTAGGAGATCGCTCCCCACACCATGATGCCGGATGTTGGCCCTGTGTGCTCGGTCGTATGCAGTCCTGATTGTGACGCTCACCTGCACGGCGCCAAACACGCATACGACCATCATTGGCACCAAGGCAGAAGCGACTCTCATCGCTGAAGACGACACGTCTCCATTCGTCCCTCCATTCACGCCTGTCGCGACACCACTGGAGGCGGGCTGCACGATGTTGGGGCGTGAGCGGAAGACGGCCTAACGGTGTGCGGGACCGTAGCCCAGCTTCATGGAGACGGTTGCGAATGGTCCTCGCCGATACCCCAGGAGCAACAGTGTCCCTAATTTGCTGGGAAGTGGCGGTGTGGTCCCCTACGGCACTGCGTAGGATCCTACGGTCTTGGCGTGCATCCGTGCGTCGCTGCGGTCCGGTCCCAGGTCGACGGGCACGTGCACCTTCCGCCGACCACTGGCGACAACATCGATGTACTGTGGAGACCTCACGCCCCACGTGTTGAGCAATTCGGCGGTACGTCCACCCGGCCTCCCGCATGCCCACTATACGCCCTCGCTCAAAGTCCGTCAACTGCACATACGGTTCACGTCCACGCTGTCGCGGCATGCTACCAGTGTTAAAGACTGCGATGGAGCTCCGTATGCCACGGCAAACTGGCTGACACTGATGGCGGCGGTGCACAAATGCTGCGCAGCTAGCGCCATTCGACGGCCAACACCGCGGTTCCTGGTGTGTCCGCTGTGCCGTGCGTGTGATCATTGCTTGTACAGCCCTCTCGCAGTGTCCGGAGCAAGTATGGTGGGTCTGACACACCGGTGTCAATGTGTTCTTTTTTCCATTTCCAGGAGTGTAGAATCAACCTGTGGGTCAGAAAACTACTAAGTTGTTGTTCGATTCTTATTTTGGATATTGTTATCTAAAGCTTTGCGTAGTAATTCTGCCACACGAGCACTAGTTGTTACCTAAATAGTAAATTGTTTGCTTGTTTTACTGCTCATCCACCACTTTTACAGAGCTGCGCTTCCTCTGTTACTTTGTTTACGTTGGATCTGATCGTGGGACAGTCCAACGCAGAGCAGTGCTGTGCGGCCTCTCTCTCTCCGCAGCTCTCTCTCTCGCTCCTATGGCGATACTAGCGACACACGGTCGCGTAAGGGGGCGCTGAACTACACCGCCTTGCGCCCGCGGAGCACGGCCGCGCCCGCCGGCCACAATTCTTGGATGAGCCTGTCGTGATGCACGCGCAGGAAGTAAAGATGTCCAGATAACCAAGAACAGTAGAAATTTATTACAACACAATACTTCGCTCAATGCAAGAATAAAATTGATGTAAACAGACACATCAGCACCCGCTGCAAATGTACAGTAGTGTTGTTACGCTCTTGGAAGTAGGTCCTACTTATGTACTAAATACGTCATGGATCCGCCGTTAATTAATTCTAGTGCTGCTGTCGGTTAGACCGCCCAGCAGCTTGACATCCAGGTCAGTGTGACGTACACATGGCTCTACGTTGTGTTCTACTTGCTGCTGTAGCAATTCAAAGGTTCCTACGGTTACTTTTAGTTATTCTGATGACCGTATTTTTATCCAAACGGTTCTGTTTGTGTGTGGTTGACATAGAACTTTCACTTAACAGTTTTACTTAATCTGATGAAGCCTAACCATCGCGAAATCTGTTATTTTTAAACAAAAATAACTTTGCAATCGTGACTGTTTTATTTTCAATGCAAACGTGATGACTGGCCAGCAGCCGTAGCACATGTACACTGGTGCTGTTACACTGTTGGGAATAGATCCTGCTTATGTATTAGATATCTCATTACTGACTTACTGTAAATGAAAGTTTAAGATATTCTAATGCATTACCAGTTATCAAAGTTATTCTTAATCATATTTTAGGTATGAAGTTTTTATTTCGAAAATCGAGTACAGTCGCAGACTCTGTCAGCACTACAGTTGTGCTTTGATTGTTGCGCTGTTAATAGATATTGTGAAAATGGTCGATGCTGTTTCCTGCTCTGTAGTAAAATAAGCGCATCGAACACAGTTAACAATTGCGAGAAAGGACCAATATAAAATCGAGGAAGGAAGATAAGCAATGTAGGAAAAGACAGATTGCTACTTACGGTAAAGAAGACACGTCAAGTGGCATACAGGCACAATTAAAAGACACTTACATAAATCTTTTTGCCACAGCCTTCATCGATAAAAGAGAGACACACACCAGCTACACACTGAAGCAAGCAAGCACACCTCACACGCACACGACCGCCTAGTCCAGCATCTCGGGCCGGAGATGTGTCTTCTTTACGGTAAATAGCAATTAGTCTTTTACAACATTGTTAGTAGCGAGAAACAGGCTGTTCTTAACGTTTTCCACACTTTACAGAGAAAGTCGACAATGAAGTTTGTAACGCCGGAAATGTATATCCTCCTATTTCCATCTATTGTACTATAAATTGTTTCCTTATTTTGTTACCTGAAGATATGATATTTCTGTGTCTTTATATATTGTAACTGCTTTACAATTTGCGTATATATACATATACATATATTTATACATTTATGTCGATGTATAATTGGTTGGTTTTGTAAATATTACTTGTATTTTTACGCTGGGTCTTGCCTAGTGAAAACTATGCTATCGAACGATTACATCGATAGGTCGTGTGGAGAACCAAAGTGTTTAGGATCTTGGGTAGTGTTAACTCTGCCGCATGGAGCGCGGGCAGAGCAGAGTTTGGCTGGAGTAGGGCGGTGGAGCAGGTGTGTTGAGTGACGCTCCCGCGAGTTGCCGAGCTTTCGGCGTTTGGCAGCATGTAATTGTGCTCGACTTGCTATGATAGTTTCTGGCACGGTGTTGCGGGCGGGAAACATTAACTGGCACACATCAAGAGCCCGTTTCGCCTGGTGACCGTCTCGAGAAGAAGGCGTGTCAACATCCAGCTTCTGCAACAGCGATGGCCGACAATAAGTGATTGTCGCCACCTCCTCGATCGACGACTTCAAACCTTCAATCAACCAACAAGGACGACTGAAAGCACGTAAAGTTTTAGAACTGTATGGCAGATCTCAGCTTTTCGAACTGTTCCATTTGCATCACTAAAATACAGCAACTTAGCATGAACCTTTGTTGCTCATTGTCCCAATTGCATTACCAAGCAGGGTCCCTTCCTTTTCCGAATCGAACTCGAGTGTCGTTGAAATTCAAACGCCAGCATTAAAGTAATATCATTCCATTTCACTGCTTTAATTTCAAAGTTCAGTTAAAGTATTAATAGCTGGCTACAATAAACAAACAGAACTATATTTAGATTACACAAGCACAAATGAAGAGTGCGCGTTTTGTTATCATATTTTAGCTTGCCTGTGACTGCAGCTCAGCTTGGTACATACTAAATTTTATTATTGTTAATTTTTCAAAATCATTTAATTCAAGTTCAAAGTTAAATCTCTTATTTCTAAATTGCGTAGATCCAAGTTGCTTTTGAGATGATTGTTGAGGTAGCCCAAGACTAACCTTATTTTATTTATTTTCGTAGTGCTTCAGAAACAAAGTTCACTATTAATTTCAGTCACTAAATTAACTTTCAATTTTCCGGTTTTATTAATTCTTTTGCTAAAGTCAGAGTGTAGCGAAATTTATTACTTCTGACAAACATTCAGTTTTCACACAACACGTGTCAACCTTCAGGTGCCACGCTTTTAGTGCTAATTATATGTGCATTAACCTTTCTTTTTCAGTTATTATAGTAGTTGTCCATAGAACTGGTGACCGTAATTTTCCCCAAATCTCAAATATGTAATTAAAGCCAGTTAATTGTTAATGTAACGACCGCACATTTACTTTCTTTATTAACTTTACCCTTTTTCAAAATTAATTTCCACCATTTTCATTTGCATTTTACTTTCATTAAGATGTAACCCTTTCTCCCTCTTTACCGACAGATCAACTTCGGTGACGATTGCTTTTCCCAAATTTCCGTTAGGTACACGCGGTTTAATTTTTCACTGTCATTAAGGTCGATAAGTGAGGGGGAAGTTACAAGTTTTCTGTGCAGGTGCGTTTACTGTAATTAATGCAATTCTATTCTTGCGGTGCATGACGTAACCGGTACCGTTGGATAATGGTAATCGTCTGTCTTGTGGACCGCTGGCTCAATAACCATCTGTTCTTTCATTTTTTAGAGTTTTTTGTTCAGTTCCAATACCTACATCATTTAAATATAAAATCCATCAAATATACACTAATTAACACATATCTAACAATTATTTTTGTGAAAAATGTGCATCTTGTTTGTAATTACATGTCGGACCCAAAATTCCAGTTTTTGTTGCAAATATACATTTTTAATTATCGATATTTTGTGAAAGGTTGTTAATAAAGATTTAAATTAAGAAAATATTAAAAATGCTGAATTTTTACAGTTGCTAGCTTACCACTGCAATCTGAACAGAATAAAACTGATATGAAGCCAAGACATTTAACCTGCTAGGCGTGCTACAACTAATGGACGAAGCTTTGTAGCACGCTGCTGCCGAACGTTCGTGGGATGCAGAACAGGATTCCATGAAAGAAGACGAGAAAATGTGTTGCCTGGATGACTCTGTACATTCTGCTGTTGATCGCCTCCCTATCAACGTAGCAGGAGACAGTTCTAGTACTGAAAAGTATTGCTCGAATTCGAATGTGGAACGAGTTCAGAGATTACCAGACGACTGACTTACCTTCAGTGGCTTCAATATTTAACTATACGGTGAAATGCGTGCAATAAGTTTTAACGTCTGACATAGCTCACGCAGAAAAATTAGCCTGTGTTTACCATTTCCATCATTCTTATTTTTAATTTCAGTCGTATGTTAGCTGAGAACATGAGTATGTTATGTTTTGCCATATTTCGAAGTGTTGAAAAATTAAATGACATTCGAAGCTATATTGTTTCTCTGCTCGTCTCTTTTTACGCCTTAACTTCAACAGTTCACATCGCTGCAGGTTAGATGGATCAGCTGGCTGACCAGTGCTGTCCAAGTTACACGCTCCGGTAAAGCTGTTATCCGGTATTACCCCAAGCCGACGTGCGCGTAACGCGCAGCATAAGACGTATCTTAAATGGCTGTACTCAAGACAGTTCGACTTCCGCTCCACGTGAAACAGAATCAGATGAAATTCCAGCAAACGCGGAAGAATCCATGGTATAACGTTTACATCACCTTTATTCTTAGGATGAAAGCAATCTAGTAAGGCGTCGCTTGTGGATACCAGCAAGTGCAGGGTATATCCGGTGGATTTGGCGCCCTCATATACTGCCACGGCTGTCGCAGGCAAGATGAGCCGCCGACTGGCTGCTGTCGTCTTGACAGGGCCGCAAGCCGCGCCACTGTGTTGCGTGACGTGTAGCTGGCTCGTAAGGCAACCAGTCGTAGACCACGCGGACTGTGGAACAAAGTTCACCATATACACTCATGCTCATAAATTAAGTATAATTGCAGAATGTGGTGCCACACAGCGTGGCACTACACAAAACTGGCGGTAATACCATAGGCACATAGGGAACACACACGACACAGATCTGTAAGTCCACGGTATTGGTAATAAGTTGAAAAACCGTCCTGAAACACATGTGCTACAAAACGCCTCTGTTTCCTGCGCATGTACCCCGACATCAGTACGGGATATGATCACCATGCAGACGTACACAGGCCGCACAACGGGTTGACATACTCTGGATCAAGTGGTCGAGCGGCTGCTCGGGTATAGCCTCCCATTCTTGCACCAGTGCCTGTCGGAGCTCCTGAAGTGTCGTAGGGGTTTGAAGACGTGCAGCAATACGTCGATCGAGAGCATCCCAGAGGTGCTCGATGGGATTTGGGTCTGGAGGACAGGCAGGCCACTTCATTCGCCTGATATCTTCTGTTTCAAGGTACTTCTCCACGATGGCAGCTCGGTGGGGCCGTGCGTTATCATGCATCGAGAGAAAGGTGCGACCAACTGCATCCCTGAAAAGGCGGTGCAAAGTGACGTCCCGATATACCTGACCTTTTTACAGTTCCTCTGTCAAAGACATGCAGGGGTGTACGTGCACCAATCATAAGCCCACCCCACACCATCAAACCACGACTTCCATACAGGTCCCTTTCAAGGAATTAAGGGGTTGGTATCTGGTTCCTGGTTCACGTCAGATGAAAACCCGGCGAGAATCACTGTTCAGACTGTACCTGGACTCGTCCGTTAACATAACCTGGGACCAGTGTTCCAATGACCACGTACTGTGTTCTTGACACCAGGCTTTACGGGCTCTCCTGTGACCAGGAGTCAGTGAAATGCACACTGCATTTCTCCGGGCGAATAAACCATGTCTGTTCAGTCGTCTGTAGACTGAGTGTCTGGAGACAACTGTTCCAGTGGCTGCGGTAAGGTCCCGAGTAAGGCTACCTGCAGTACTCCGTGGCCGTCTGCGGGCACTTATGGTGAGATATCGGTCTTCTTGTGGTGTTGTACACTGTGGACGTCCAGTACTGTAGCGCCTGGACACGTTTCCTGTCTGCTGGAATCGCTTCCATAATCTTGAGATCACACTTTGTGCTATGACCTGCTGTGTTTGACCAGCCTCCAGTCGCCCTAATATTCTACCCCTCATAACGTCATCAATATGTGTTTTTTGAGCCATTTTCAACACACAGTCACCACCAGCACGTCGGAAAACGTCTGCGCACTTACTCGCTGCACCGTACTCTGACATGCACCAACAAACCGCTGCCTATGTGGACTGCTGCCAGCGCCACCGTGCGACGACCGCAGATCAAATGCACCGCATGGCCATACACCGAGGTGCTTTAAACCCGTAAACCGCCCACCAAAGCGTTGTTTCACCATGTATCAGCATTATCCTTAATTTATGAGCATGAGTGTATTTTTGAGTTATGTGGAAAACTGTATGCTGCAAAAATATGTTTTCAAGCTATCCCTTTTACTAACATTCTGTAATATCAGATCAGGAGCTGATGTCTGACATTTGTCCTTAAACGACATCAGTCAAGCAGCGTAAACTAATAGTTCGTTTGTATGTGTTCTACTGTTGGACGTTGCCCAGTGACAAGAAAAAAAAACAGTTAGTAAAATGTTTATTCCAATTAACTAATGTCTGACTTAAACGAGATCCCTTACCACATACAATGAGGTCACAAAAGTCGTGGGATACCTCCTAATATTGTGTCGCACGTCCTTTTGCTTAGCAAACTCGACGTGGCATGGACTCAACAAGTCGTTCGAAGTCCTCTGCAGAAATAGTGAGCCATGCTGCTTCTATAGTCGTCCATAACTGCGAAGGTGTTGTCGATACAGGATCTTGTGCACGAACTGATATCTCGATTATGTTCCGTAAAGGCCGAAAGGATTGATGTCGGGCGATCTGTGTGACCGAATCATTCGCTTGAATTGTCCAGAATGTTCTTCCAACCAATCGCGATTAATTGTGGCCCAGCGACGTGGTGCATTGCCATCTTTAAAAATCTCATCGTTGTTTGGGAACACGAAGTCCAAGAACGGGTACGAATGGCCTCCGATTAGCCGAGTACAACCGAACGTTCCATGAAAGCACAGCCCATTATGGAGCTACTATCACAACCTGGGTACCTGGCTTCGTGAGATCTGCGTCACAGTCGAACCCTACCGTCAGCTCTTACCAACTGATACTGGGATTCATCTGAGCAGGCCACGGTGTTCCAGTTGTCTAGGATTCGACCGATATCGTGAAGAATACAGGAGAGGTGCTGCAGAAGATGTCGTGCTGTTAGCAAAAGCACTGCTGTCATGGCCCATTAACGGCAGATTTCACCGCATTGTCCTAGCTGATATGTTCGTCGTACGTTCCACATTGATTTCTGCAGTTGTTTCACGCAGTGTTTCTTGTGTGTTATCACTGAAAATTCTACGCAAACGTCACAGCTCTCGGTCGTTAAGTGAAGGCCGTCGGTCACTGCGTTGTCCATGGTGAAAGATAATGCCTGAAATTTGGTATTCTCGGCGCAGTCTTCAAACTGTGGATCTCTAGCTATTGAATTCCCTAACGATTTCCGAAATAGAATGCCCTATGCGTCTGGCTCCAACTACCGCTCCACGTTAAAAGTGTGTTAATTCCCGTCGTGCCGTCATAATCACGTCTTAAGCCTTTTCGCATGAATCACCTGAGTACAAACGACATTTCCGATAATAAACTGCCCTTTTACACCTTGTGTACGTCATACTACCGACCCCTGTATACGTGCATATCGACAGCCCATGATTTTTGCCACCTCAATGTACAGGAAAGCAAATCTAATTGTTGGTACAAAACTCTGTTAAAATTCTGGGTCAAACTTACCTGAAATATCCGCTTAACAAAATTGCAGTACAAGCAATAAAATATTTTGAAATATTTACAAAACTATTACATAAAACTAAAGAGAAATAACCCATAAATAAATTGCATTTAATCGCATCATCATTAATATTGGTTAGACTTACCTACAGGACTCCAAGTGAAATGAGAGGTAACACACGAAAGAATTAAGAACATTGGTTGCGAGAGAGCATTGTTTAATTCAATGGAGAAAGTTGAAAATTTGTGCTGGACGGGCTTGAAACCCAGGTCTCGTGCTTACTATGCAGATGCGCCATTCAGACACAGTAGTCATAGCAACTGCACAGACTACCTCAGACCGAAGTTATCATCTTATCCACACACTACTAGTGTAAGGCCCCCTTGTCCATTATCCTCATTACTCGTGGCATTTCGCCGATTTCCGCAAGAATCCGAGCGTGGCGTGCTTCTGCACTGAAGGGATCAATTGGTCGTCCTCACATGTGAGATATCTGTTCTTTCACCTATGTCCGAAAGAACAGACACCTCAAATATGAAATGAGAAATATTCAGTTTGTTCACAGTAAACAAATAAACATTATCTGTTGCTGTACTACTTCACAAAATGTCTTCTCTAGGCATATGTTTCTTTTCAAAGGCATTCTTATTATTTACCGCTAGATAGCACCACATTTCTCTCTTCCAAAGATGATAAAACGAGCGATGGTCAAACCTACCATATGGTCAAGCCTCTCTACGTTTCCCTATCACCAAACACATCGACTACTTACGTGCTGCTGCTTTCCCGGATGTATGTCATACGATAGAAACATAAAGACTGATGGAAAAGAATGTAATTCATCCTCCATTAGAATACGTGAGAACCTCCACCAGTCACTAAACAGCAACTTCCAGGGTGTTTGTTCAAATGTAGGATGTTGTCTACAAGAAACAGGAAGCGAGTTGCATGGAAATCTGAACGTAAATGGGGCTACACTGTCGTCGGAAAACATTAACTACAGTAAAAAAAATTAATTTGTTACAACAATACCCGAGTATTTCAAAGTTATTGTAGGGTGGAAGTGCGTAAGAACAATTTCTATGGAACATTAGCAGTTTTACAGTATTGTCCAAATAACTTTTTTCTATTTGTTATACAACACAGATAGTCTCATTCGTACCAAGCATACTGCGCTCTAGTACCAAAACATTGAACGGTCTCTATCTCAATCACAACATCAAAGTCACTGTGAGATGCTAGGCCAACATTTACACGCTTCGATCCACTTATAGTCAAAATTGTATTACTGTTGAATAGCAACATTCTGCTAGCACTTAGCTGAGACTCAAGCTGTGGAAGCTGTGGTTGTGCTATAACATGGTCCACAAACATCATGTGCGCGATGACTGTTGCTGCTGTGATTCAGGCAGCAACTTCTGTGTGTCCTCATCTGTACCAGCAACAACAAAAATCCAAGTATAAACGTTATTAATTTATCACGAAGCGTCCGTAAAACACACATACGAGAGTCACTCCAAAAGAAGTGCATACTATTTTTGTAAAAATAAGTTTTTATTTTGCATGTGTGAATGTTTTACAGTGTGTAGATACATCCTTCCCGTGAGTGGCGCCGTCACAGCATGTCTTCATGATGGCTGCTACACTTGACGTTCGTCAGAAGCAACGAACTGTCATAGAATTCCTGTGCTTTGAAAACGAGACAGTGGGAAACGTCCACAACAGGTTTAAAAAGGTGTATGGAGATGCTGCTGTCGATCGCAGTACAGTTAGTCGGTGGGCAAGCAGGTTACGTGATGAAAGCGTGCACGGCAATATTGAGGATTGTCCTCGCAGCGGCAGGCCTCGTACGTTGGGATTGGGGAAGGAAGTGTTTGCAGAATACTGAAAGTGCTGTCGTTAAAAAAGGTTTGTGCCAGGTGGGTTCCCAGGATGTTGACAGTGGCTCACAAAGAAACAAGAAAAACGGTATGCAGCGAACTTTTAGAACAGTAGGAGAATGGTGGAGGTGAATTTCTTGGAAGAATTGTGACAGGTGATGAAACATGGCTCCATCACTTTTCACCAGAGACGAAGAGGCAATCAATGGAGTGGTATCATGCAAATTCACCCAAGACAAAAAAAATTCAAAACTACATCTTCTACTGGAAAAGTTATGGCTACGGTGTGCCGGCCGAAGTGGCCGTGCGGTTAAAGGCGCTGCAGTCTGGAACCGCAAGACCGCTACGGTCGCAGGTTCGAATCCTGCCTCGGGCATGGATGTTTGTGATGTCCTTAGGTTAGTTAGGTTTAACTAGTTCTAAGTTCTAGGGGACTAATGACCTCAGCAGTTGAGTCCCATAGTGCTCAGAGCCATTTGAACCATTTTGGCTACGGTGTTTTTCGATTCCGAAGGACTCTTGCTTGTGTACAACATGCCAAGTGGAACCACCATAAATTCTGATGCATGTGTGACGACAATGAAGAAACTTCAAGCTCGACTGACTCGTGTACGACCACATCGGAAAGAGCAGGATGTTTTTCTGTTCCACGACAACGCACGGCCACATGTCAGTCAAAAAAACCAAGGCAGCGATCACAAAACTCGGATGGACAACACTGAAACACTCACTTCACAGTCCTGACCTGGATCCATGTGACTATCATCTCTTTGGGAAACTGAAAGACTCTCTCCGTGGAGCAAGCTTTGAAGATAATGGCTCCCTTCTGCACACTGCCAAACAGTGGCTCCAGCAGGTTGGTCCAGAATTTTACCGCGCGGGTATACAGGTGCTGGTTCCAAGATGGCATAAGCAGTTGAGAGGGATGGAAGTTATGTGGAGAAATGAAAATATTGTTCCTAAAGGATGTATCTACACACTGCAAAACTTTCAAACATGTAGAATAGAAGATGGATTTAAAAAAAAATAGTGTGCATTTCTTTTGGAGTGACCCTCGTATATGGAGGCAGTATAACTTTGGACTGTTGTGACGCGCACACGCACAATAACCATACTGTTATAGCAAAGAAGGAAACTGACAAATACTTGTTTGATAGGGTTCCCATTTCCCGCGAGTCGCCGCTACTGGCGGCGCTTCGTGAAGGACCGACGTACAGATGGTAAATGTGCGTACAGATGGTAAATGAGGTCGCTCGCGCAGCTAAACTATGAAAATTAAAATTGCTTGAAGGGTGGTTGGGTGGGAGTCAAGCTTGCATGCCACTGACCGTTCTACCTTTCCGCAAAAGGCGGAACGCCATTGGCTACAGGGGGAAGGAGGAGGGGCGGATTCCAGTGTTAATGTCATGGTCCCAGCGGCGGATGCTGACTTCGGCGATTCCGGGAAAAGAGTTTATGCTGATTTCATCAGTTCTACGAATACTGGTGCTAATGTCAGGGATTTTCTGGCCATAATCCACAATGTCCTTCTACTTACAATGGTCGAAAAGATCCTCATACAAAAATTTCTGTAATCACTGCTAAGAGGTGATGTAAACAGCGACGCTACTGGCCGGTGGAGGACTGTAAAGGAGTGATTTTGAGTGACGAATCACGCCACAGCCTGTGCCAGTAAGATGGAAGGCTCTGTGTTTGTTGAATAGTTGGAGAACGTTACCCGCAACCACGTGTAGTGCCAACAGTGAAGCGGGCAACTGGTGATGTGGTGTTAAGGTATGGGTGTGTTTTTAGTGGTTGGTTGGTTGTTTTATCCGCATTTTGCGCTTATGAAAATGCCAAAGGCGTAACAATATGGACACATTTTGCAGAATGGTCTACCGTGTACAGTAGCGGAAAGTTCACAGACAATGACTGTACCAGCATGGCAATGAACCACGTCATAAAGCAGCGTCTGTGAGGCAATGATTTTTGGACAACAACATTCCTGAAATGGACTGGCCTGCCCGTGATCCCAAACTTAACCCGCTGGAACACTTTTGGCATGAGTTAAAATGTTGACTTCGCTCTCCCGGCGACCAAAATCACTATCATCACTCCTTTGAACTCTCTCGTTTCAGCTCTGGAGGAAGAAGGCGCTGCCATTCCTCCACAGACGCCTGACTGAAAGTGTCCCCAAGAGAATTTAAGTCGTTATAAAGGTGAATTGTGGGCGTACTCTATATTAATGTCCACCAATATATTCACGATACTTTTGATGTAATGTATGAGCAATTTAAAAAGGCCCTTAACTATTTTGTTGTTATTTGACAGTTTACATGAAATACACTCCTGGAAATTGAAATAAGAACACCGTGAATTCATTGTCCCAGGAAGGGGAAACTTTATTGACACATTCCTGGGGTCAGATACGTCACATGATCACACTGACAGAACCACAGGCACATAGACACAGGCAACAGAGCATGCACAATGTCGGCACTAGTACAGTGTATATCCACCTTTCGCAGCAATGCAGGCTGCTATTCTCCCATGGAGACGATCGTAGAGATGCTGGATGTAGTCCTGTGGAACGGCTTGCCATGCCATTTCCACCTGGCGCCTCAGTTGGACCAGCGTTCGTGCTGGACGTGCAGACCGCGTGAGACGACGCTTCATCCAGTCCCAAACATGCTCAATGGGGGACACATCCGGAGATCTTGCTGGCCAGGGTAGTTGACTTACACCTTCTAGAGCACGTTGGGTGGCACGGGATACATGCGGACGTGCATTGTCCTGTTGGAACAGCAAGTTCCCTTACCGGTCTAGGAATGGTAGAACGATGGGTTCGATGACGGTTTGGATGTACCGTGCACTATTCAGTGTCCCCTCGACGATCACCAGTGGTGTACGGCCAGTGTAGGAGATCGCTCCCCACACCATGATGCCGGGTGTTGGCCCTGTGTGCCTCGGTCGTATGCAGTCCTGATTGTGGCGCTCACCTGCACGGCGCCAAACACGCATACGACCATAATTGGCACCAAGGCAGAAGCGACTCTCATCGCTGAAGACGACACGTCTCCATTCGTCCCTCCATTCACGCCTGTCGCGACACCACTGGAGGCGGGCTGCATGATGTTGGGGCGTGAGCGGAAGACGGCCTAACGGTGTGCGGGACCGTAGCCCAGCTTCATGGAGACGGTTGCGAATGGTCCTCGCCGATACCCCAGGAGCAACAGTGTCCCTAATTTGCTGGGAAGTGGCGGTGCGGTCCCCTACGGCACTGCGTAGGATCCTACGGTCTTGGCGTGCATCCGTGCGTCGCTGCGGTCCGGTCCCAGGTCGACGGGCACGTGCACCTTCCGCCGACCACTGGCGACAACATCGATGTACTGTGGAGACCTCACGCCCCACGTGTTGAGCAATTCGGCGGTACGTCCACCCGGCCTCCCGCGTGCCCACTATACGCCCTCGCTCAAAGTCCGTCAACTGCACATACGGTTCACGTCCACGCTGTCGCGGCATGCTACCAGTGTTAAAGACTGCGATGGAGCTCCGTATGCCACGGCAAACTGGCTGACACTGACGGCGGCGGTGCACAAATGCTGCGCAGCTAGCGCCATTCGACGGCCAACACCGCGGTTCCTGGTGTGTCCGCTGTGCCGTGCGTGTGATCATTGCTTGTACAGCCCTCTCGCAGTGTCCGGAGCAAGTATGGTGGGTCTGACACACCGGTGTCAATGTGTTCTTTTTTCCATTTCCAGGAGTGTATATTAATCACGATAAACTAAACTTAGAAAACAGCACACTTGCACAAATGGGAAATGTTTTCCTCAAATTGTATTTAGTTTCCTGACCAGAACCTAATAGATAATAATTATTTTGATTTAAACAAGCAAAATTCAAGAATCATTGTTTGCTTCGAGAATATAAAATACAAATGGATTTTTTTTCTAATCTCTACGCAACTGCCTCCCCTGTACACAATTTTTTTCAGTAGAAAACAAATAATTGAAATTTCTGGTGCAGTAGTATTTCCTACGATCTGTTTTCGTCATTAAGTCCAAAATACTTTCCATTTTTTTTATTTCCTCAAAACAAAGCGATGAAGACTCAGTTGCACCTGTGTCGTACAAACTAGGTCATTTCTGGTCCACATTATCTAAACACAGAAATGTGACATCATTTACGTCCTTGACTTTTTCTTCCTTAAAAATAATGCAAATTACAACCTTTTATAAAGGTAGCACATATCATTACAATTACATGATTCCGCTCACATATCATCTCCTTCAACATACCAAACGATTCAATGTGAAAAAAACATATTTTTTTTACTATTTATATTTAGACTTTCATTGCCTTATTCCTAATAAACAATATGTAAATTATACACTAAATGTATCTTGGAAAGAAGGCATGGAATGAATGCCAACGAAACCAGGACAGGGATATTGTAATCTAGACGATTAAATCGGGTGAGCCTGAGAGAACTAGATTTGGAAATGAGGGTCTAAAATTTACAATGTGTTCTACTGTTTGGCTAGCAAAATAGTTTGTGATGACTCATGTAGGGAGGATATAAAGTGCGGACTGGCAACAGCAAGAAAAGCGTTTCTGGAAAAGGGAAATTCATTAACATCGAACGTGCATGTAAATATTAGGAAGCCTTTTCGGCAGGCATTTTTCTGCAATGTAGACTTGTACGGAAATGAAACATGGATAATGTGCATTTCAGAGAAGAAGAGAATAGAAACTTCTGGAATGTTGTGCTACAGGAGAAGAATGAATAGAAGAAGGTGGGGGGGGGGGGGGGATAGGTTTGTAGTAGAATGTAATAGGACAAACCTTGAGGCATCAATGAATAGTCAGTTTGGTAATGGGGGATGTGTGTGAAAGGAGTGTGGAAGGGCGGAACGGGTTAAATCGTAGAAGGAGATCGAAGTTTCAAACTGATGTAGGTTTCAGTTTAATGAAGAGATTAAGAGGCTTGTAAACGATAAATCGGTGTGGAGAGCTGCTCAGAGCAGTTTTCGCACGAGGACCACGATAGTAACATGTCGCATTTGTAAATATATCATTCTTTTTTTCTGTACTAGCTCCATTGTTTAACTTCTCAAGTATAGGACTATGTAAACTGTCGAATTCCGAGTTAAGTAATTGAGCTTGATGAGTAAAGAAGATCGCAATTATGATTTCCTTCTCAAAAAACCTGACACAAGAAACTGTCTCACACTTTTTAGGGACTTAACTGCGTAGTACAAGCCCTGGGGAAGGGCATGATAGATTAGCATGGTGAGCTGCATCAGAGCAGTCTTCGCACTGAATGCCACAATAATAGTATGTCATATTAGCAAACATACCATTTTTTTCTTGCTTCTGCTCTAGCTTTCTTGTTTAACTGCTCATCTACAGGGCTCTGTAAACTGTCCAATACCGAATTAATGTAACTGAGCATGCTGACTAAAGGAGATCGCAATTATGAATTCCTTCACAATATCCTGATATGAGAAATCGTCTCACAGCTTTTAGGGACTTAATTTTATAGTACAAGTCTTGGAGAAAAGTTACTGTATTAATTTCAGTATTATACATTGTGTGGTGGATGTGGTCTGATGCGATTATATTTCGTAAGAATAACGCTATGGCTCTAAAATCAATATCTTTGTAATTTCGAAACGACGGCTGTCGCTGCTTTAGTTATATGTAAATGTAGTTGAGTTTTTATCACTTGGAGAGACAGCTATAAAATGTTGCCTGTTCCAAAGCCTTGAAATTTTAATACAATATGCGACAATATTAAATGTGATCTTACTGTGAGCGAAGAGCGAATCTCTGATTATTCTTATCTTCCGTTTTTCTGTTCCTTCAATAGAAGGAAACCTCGTTCTTAGATATAATCGATCCACAAAGCCCAAATAACAGTTCATTTTCTAATTTATGTAAATAAAACCACCGTATTCAAAGCATGTTATATTGTGAAACAAATTATATTCCCATGAAAATAAAGTTCATTATTAAATGTAAGAACAGTGTTTCCCAAATGCGTTCATTGTGGAAAGGATATTAAATGATTCACAGTGAAAAATTATTTCTGTTGCCATCTGCATTTGGGTTTCTCCACAAAAATTTGAAGTAATATTTTGTATCTCGTCCAGCTAAGGAATTGAAATGAACAATATTAATGCAGCGTAATATACAGACAGGTAACATTGCTTGTGTCAATGTATTTTAAAAACAAAAGTAAATTATGTCACTGTCCTGAAAGACAAATCTTTAGCTTTTAACTGTATTAAAGGTGGATAATAGAGCTGGGATAACAGCTTCGCCTTCCAGTGAGCTAAGCGATTTGTAATCTAGATAGACTGCCTAGAGGGAATGTCTGGCCAAATTCAAATGTTTACTTAACTAGCTCCAAGTTCTATGAATTGATGATAAAAGAGCAAAATGTCCATATCCATCCCTCAATTATGTGTAGCTCCTTATCTCATTATTATTACTATTAACCTATACTGAGTAAGAACGGAAGTGGAAATATTGATCTCAGCTTTTCGTATCTTCCACTGCCTTTCGCTATTGTAATTCTTATATACATTTAAGAAAGGTTTGATATATAAATCTACCATGATCAAAGTTCAGCTGTAGACTAATAATCACTTACGGGAATTCATCTGATGTATTTGCTTTTTAAAGACATGCAGGTAGAGCCCTAAAATTTTTTAATGGTTCTGTTTTCAGTGCTTGTGGAAAAGTTTTACATAAACGGAACCGTTATCGTTAATATACATAATATTTTTTAGTGACACCTCAATAAGATTTCTATAGAGAATATTACCCTGACACCGCGTTTTTGCAGCATAATAAACTTTAATCTTATATCAAAAGCCATCAGAAACTGTAACGAAAACGCCAAGTGTAGATCGTCTTAGGAAACTTATTCAGGATTGAGGACTTCATGTAGCGTTCAAAATCAGGCTGTACGTTGAAAATACGGTAATACACAAAGTGAGCCACATACATAGTTCCCAACGAATAATTTTTGATTCGTTAAAGCTATTTGTAATTTCTTTTCACCGAGACGAATAGTGATGACAAGGTGCTGACGAAGTAAAGGCATTTTCGTAACTATATTCCTTTCCAAGCTACAGCCATCACCTTTAGTTCTGTAAATGAATTATTTTGTTTGTGCTTATCGGCACGATGCAAAATCAGTGATACAAGCAGAACAAAATTTAATGGAAATTTTACCACTTAGATGGCGCTGTAAGTAATACAATACGCAAAAAAAAAATTAGGGTAGACGGGTGTTCCTCAGTTTGCGTCTGAGATACTTGGCATGACTGTCCCAATGCAGGATCAGTTGCTGCTCGTAAAGCCCTTTTAAATAGAAGTATGATTGTGCGTCAGTAGCTCTGCAGAACTTCTAGACACTCAAGGCTCAAGAATATGAAAAAGATTAACTTCTCATGGTTGGGATTCACAGTCATATAATATTTCTTAAAAGACATCATAGTCGGCGTTGACTGTATGAAATATTTATTATTACGATTGCTATTTCGGCCTTAGGGCCATTTTCAATTAACACTGCAAAAGTACCTAAACACAAAAAATACAAAAATGAAGCACAGGGTGTATATACATAATTATAGAAACATTTCATTAAGATAGTAGGGTAATTATAAAAACTGGTGAGAAATGTACATAAATTACATTCTGTCAGAATATGACTGTCTGATATGAGTCGATGTCGCCGACAAAATGCAGCCTTTTGAATGCGAGAGTTCCACAAGATCCGATGAGTATGACACTTATTACATCGTAAAATGTTGTTAAATATGTGCTGAATCGTCAATGTTACCATCGTTCTAATAATCTATCACAAATAAAGCTCAGGTGCACTGACAACATGTGAAGCTAAGACTGTTGGCGCAAAATATCACAAATAAAGCTCAGGTGCACTGACAACATGTGAAGCTAAGACTGTTGGCGCAAAAGCACATTTACTAAAGATACTGCCTTTGTAAAATCTTTTCTTCTATCGACATCATACAGCTTTCTAAATAGTGCTATGATTGTAAGGGGCAGTATTCTGACAGAATGTAAGTTATGAAAATTTCTCATCAACTTTTATAATTACGCTACCATCTTAATGAAATGTTTCTTTAATTACGGATTTACACACTGTGCTTCATTTTTGTATTTTTTGTGTTTAGGTAACTTTTGCAGTGTTACTTGAAAATGGCCCTAAGACCGAAATTGCAATCGTAATAATAAATATTTCATACAGTCAACGCCGACTATGATGTCTTTTACGGAATATGAAAATGGCTTTGATCCAATGTCTGCCAAGGGTCTGGAATAAATGACTACGAAAGTCGAAAAGACAGGTTATTTTTGAGTTCATTGTGGCAGAAGGACGAAAACAGTTGATTTGACGTGAGCAGAAGATGTGGCCACAGCAGTGCAGGAGGGGTCGAGCGGAGGTGTGCAAACATGCAGTGCACGGGGAATTGTCCTAACTTTGGACATGCCTGTGAGCACGGTGCATAAAATTCTACGAAACATCCTGCATTGCCGCCCACGTGTTACTTCACGCTGACCAGTCAACAAGACAAACGTTAACTCTAGAATTTCTTCCTCATATAGAAGTGAACAAAGAGTGGCCATGGAACAGTCTGTGGGCAGACGAAGCCCTTTTCCATCTTTTAGGAGACGTCAGTACGCAGAATTGCAGAATATGGGGAACGGAACATCCGCACGTACATCAACTGTTACCCGTGAGCCGTGGCTGGCTCGAGTCATGCTTGTCTTGGGTTAAACCTTGCTTGCAGTCCTCTGGTTTTATTTCTCCTGCGGTTATCGCGATAATGTTGCTGTCCTCTCCGTGAGTGACAGCAGCAGCGTACTGCTGTATATCTTTGGTGTGGCGGATATAGTTACCAGCTGGGTGGTGTGTGACCAGTCGGTCGGTTGGCGTGGAGCAGCGAGGAAGTCTCCATTGCACGTACTCTGGCCGGGGCTGCTGGCGGTGTGCACGCGCGGTTGGAGTCTGAGGTGCTGCTTCTGAGTGCTACGAAGTTCGTCGCCCACCGATCTTGGACATGAAAGTTGAGTCCTCACTTAACCTACTATCGAGCCTCAACTGTTTACATTTCTTCGTTTGATCCTGGTTGTCGCTTTGGGGACATTCCCGCGAGCAACAACGTGTGTGTATTCAAGTCGGCTACGATTCCAGCCGTCTTCCTGTGGAGTTTAACTTAATTTATTGGTTCAAATGGCTCTGAGCACTATGGGACTTAACATCTGTGGTCATCAGTCCCCTAGAACTTAGAACTACTTAAACCTAACTAACCTAAGGATATCACACACATCCACGCCCGAGGCAGGATTCGAACCTGCGACCGGAGCGGTCACACGGTTCCAGACTGAAGCGCGTTTAACCGCACGGCCACACCAGCCGGCACTTAATTTATTCCCTGTTATTGAAGTTGACCAGCGGTATATTCTGCCTTGTGGCCGTTGGCGTTCCGGTTACCTGCCCTTGTCGTTGACATAATTTTCGGCAATGTATTTTCCTCGTCATGTTGTTGCTGTCCAGTGCGGCGTGTAGTTCGACAGCTGAGGTGTTGTTGGTCGTTGTGGGCGCTAATATTCTGTGTGTCGTTGTATTGAAATCTTGTGGTCGTTTTGCTGGTTGCGTGGAGCGGAACTGATTTTGTTGATTGGTCGGTCGGCTGTCTGTCAGTTGGGTTTCCTTCAGATTAAGAAGTCGTTGGACAGGCTGCCTGTCTTACCTAACCGGGCGTTAGTGTTACAATCCCAGGCCGACCCTTGGAAACTTCTGAGCACCATTCCTTGTGTGTTACATAGTAATTTCCCTGTCTGGGTTTTAGTTATTTGGTTGATGTGTGGCCTTCAGCCGAGTATCAGTATCTCTTAAATTAATGATCTTGTGTTGCCCTTGTTGCATGAGATTAGTATTCTTTTATATGAGGCCTTCAGCCGAATTTTACACGAGATGTTTTAAGATACGGCCTTCTACCTTTTACATTGAAACTCTTTTTCTAGGCCTTAAGCCGTTAAACATATTTTGTTGATATGTGACCTTCAGCCGAGTATTAATGGTTCAAATGGCTCTGAGCACTATGGGACTCAACATCTGTGGTCAGAAGTCCCCTAGAACTTAGAACTACTTAAACCTAACTAACCTAAGGACATCACACACATCCATGCCCGAGGCAGGATTCGAACCTGCTACCGTAGCGGTCACGCGGTTCCAGACTGAAGCGCCTTTAACCGCACGGCCACGCCGGCCGGCGAGTATTAATATCTCTTCAATTAATGTTCTTGTCTTGCCCTTAAGGCATGAGATAGTTATTCTTTATAGGGGCCTTGAGCCGAATGTTATACGAAATGTTTTAAGATACGGCCTTCTGCCTTTTAAAATTGATACTCTTCTTCCTAGGGCTTAAGCCATTAAATTATTTGCTGATGTGCGGCCTTCAGCCGAGTTTTCATATATATTAAATTAATGTTCTTGTATTGCCCTTAAGGCATAAGATTGTTATGCTTTTGTATGGGGCCTTTAGCCGAAGTTTGCATGAAATGTTCTAACATAAGGTCTTCTGCCTTTTGATTGAAACTCTTCTTATTGCTTAATATGAGGCCTCCACCCAAGTTCCATTAAAATTAAATTGCTAAGGCCTTCAGCCTGTTTAGATTGAAGATTTAGAAAATATGTTGGGTGAAACCTCAAGAAGAACCTTGTATTTCAATTTCTTGTGTCTTGGATTTTGAGTGTGGCCTACAACCGATCTAAAGTTAATCAAAAGAGATCGATTAAAGTTTTGAGTGTTTTCCATCCTTGTTGTAATATTTTGTGTTGATAAATACAGTTTGTATGTTGAGTGCAACTGACAACAACTTATTTTGGCCCCTTTCCACAACCTAATCCGCTCTGTCCTGCAAGCCCAGGCATTTCAGCCCGCCTCATTCCGCTAAGGTGACTGTGTGGTGCGGTTTGAGGGCGTCGTTTATCATAGAGCCATATTTTTTCGAGGAGTCGGCTCCTGCGGGTCCTGTTACACTTACCGTCACTGGTGACCGCCATGAGTCTTTTGCGCACTAATGTCATTCAAACCCTTCAGTAGTGAGGATGTGTGGGGAGGATCATTTTTACGAAAGATGGCGCTCCTCCGCACATTGCACAGCCACTGAAACAGATGCTGCAGACACTTAAGAAATGCTAGAATTATCAGCCGTCATTGCCATACAGCGTGACTGCCCAGATTGTCTGATCTCGATCCGCGTGACTTCTGGCTGTGATGTTATGTGCAAGATGCTGAGTTCAGTGCCCCGAGTACAAGCGTAGCTGAACTGAAAGCACGAACTCCGCAACGAATTCAGAACGTGACCACTGAGGCTACTCAGTTTGTTGTGGGACATGCTGCTTGTCGACATGAGCTTGCGGCAGAAAATGGTGGGCGGCATACTGATCAAGTTTTGCGCTAATCTCAAGACAATTAAAAACGAACTTCACTGCTACTTTTTATGCGGTTTTTGGTCTCAGGACAATTAAAAACCGATGTCACTGTTGCTCGTTTATGTGGCTTTCGGCCTCGGAATAATTAAAACGCAGTTTTTCCCGTCCGACATTCATAGTACGGTTGATTTAATGTGCAACTCGCTACAGATTTGCTTGTAATCACCCAGTATGTCATGATACAGTTGTTGTCAGCCTCAGTTACATATATTATAAAGGATGCCCAGCAGAGGTATAAATCCCCATGCGAGGTCCTAATCGTGAACAAAATATCACAAACCAGAAAAAATATAAGCGTGACTGTTATTCACTATACGGGTCAATTTACGTCGCAATTGACGTAGGTTTATTAATACTCCCGCTTGCAATGTCAGAGAAATTTAGATACACAATTTTAATGCGACTGCATTAATGAACCCATCTCTCTGCAGAGTAACGCAAGGAATAATGGAATAGCGAATAAAGCAACATTCAGAGATCAAGAAACATCTTCCCTGAAGAATAAGATTTATGATTTATATCGTTAACGTACAGAAGGAGGCGTAGTATCCAAATATACGGCTAAACTCTGCACAGCAAAATACTCTAGAATTAACTTGATTACCATCTGATTACACAAACATCGACGACAGGCGGAACTTTAATATCTTATACTGTGTGACTGCTGTGCCTCTCGTGGAATTTGTTTACTTGCTGGAGTTTGAAACTGTTTGGCATTTACTAAGCGGAATACTCGCTTATCGATTCGAGACCACGTAATAAAGGAAATGAGATGGTTCGAAATAAAGCACAATTGTTCTCAATTTAATTAGGTAATGTTTCTCTGTGTTCTCCTAGGTAGCGACACTGTAAATAGCTCTGAGGAAAGTCGTCCCTCCCTTTCAGAAATGAATTGGGCTTCAGCTTTAGTTAGCGAGGGAAAGCAGCAAAGACATCACGCCACAGAGCAACCGCATCGACCGAGACAAAGTCATGGCTCCAATTTTGCTGACGGAAGGCGACGATCTCTTGAGGAGGCTGAGCCGCTCGTGATGGTGTCTGCAGTGTTTGGGGTTCCACTGAGTCGATCTCGGGGTTCTCTACTCGCGACGTCCTGCTCACGTATCTACAGTTTAGCTGTGTTGACAGGAGTTGTATACCTGGGCTTCATCGCTATGCAACAAGCGCTTGACTTTATGAGCGACGAAATGTGGCATCGTTGGTCTATTCCCGCATTAATAATAATTGCACTGAGCAACGTTATGGTGCCCATATCCGTCTTAATTCTCATGCGTCCCAGCAGCAAAATGTTTTTAGAACTCCTGCAGGACATTCACTTTCTGGACGCTCTGCTGGGATGCGCAGCAGAGCGAGGTCACAACAAATTAAGAATCTTCCTGGCTGCTGCTATATTCCTTTTTCTAATAGTTCTCGCAGTCAACATTGCTCATTACGCCTCTGCACAACAATACTTTTTTTATCGCAATCACTGTAGACAACTTCCTAACATTCCTGCTTTTGCTACAGTTCATAGCACTTTGTTTTGTCATCGGCCCGTCTTTCAGATCGCTGAATGATAGATTGAAGACTGAATTCCATTATGATATCCTAGAGCGCAGGCATCAAGACGTATCAACCACTCTGTGGAGATCTAACGCTCTGTTCCACGTCTAGTGGATATCAGTTACATTTGACGCACTGTGCTTTACTGAGCACATACAAGCGAGTTCTGGAATTTCAAGTTCTACATATGAAGTTAAGGAAGTTAGCTGCATCTCTGACAGATGTATACTCTGTGTAGTTCAAAATCTTATGACCACCATCTTACTTGTGCTCCATGCCATTGTACTTTTCCTGTACGAAGACTGGTATGCAGATGCAGAAATAGCATCTACCACAGGGTACATAATTGTGTTACATCTACAAATAATATCCCTCGTCAGCGCCTGCCAGTTGATGTCAGCCGAAGCCAGCAGAACTTCTGCAATAACTGAAGAATTATCGACATGGAACGACGCTGGTATGTACACATATGTTTCTTTACACGACTCATATTAAACTTACATAGTACCTCTTCAGGAAAATACGTTGAAAGAGAGCGACGAGCCGTGGAGAAAATGATGAAATTCAAAAATAAATATCCATTCCCAGTCTTAAGCAAGGCTTTGGGAACCATCAGCAACATAGGGCACTCTACTAAACTGAATTCCACCCGCATGGAGAGGAGGCTCGAGAGGGCTGTGGTAGTTGCGTATTATTTTCCGTTCCAAAAGCCTGAAGAAACTTTTCTTCAGATATTAATCCTAAGTTTCCAGTATGGCCAAACTTGAATTCCGAATGATGGTGAGATAGTCGTAGTCCTTTATTTGTGTCCAGAGTATTTATATTCGTATTTCAGAGAATCCGAACCAAACACTGTACCTAGAAAGCTCATCAGAATTTTAGTGTTCACCAAACACATAATTTGAGCTATATACACTATATTTTATTAGTTTTCCTATTGTTTCTATTCGTGATAGCTTTACTCTGTTCCTGCACGAAATTTTTATGAAGAAGACTATTCGAAGAAAGCTACATGGGAGACTGGCACACTGCGCAGACATTTGCCTCCGAAGGACACAGGAGGTTGTGGAGAGTGGAAACACTATGTTTAATGATTGTCTATCAGCAGGCTTCTCTTGGTCGGGAATCCTCTCTTTTCCAGTGCTAGTTCGCTTTTTATGTCTTCATTGCTCTGTCCATCATGAGTTATTTTGCTGCGTAGGTAGCAGAATTTCTTAACTTCGTCTATTTCATGATTCCCAATTGTGGTATTAAGTTCCCCTCTGTTCATTTCTGTTACTTCTCGTTACTTTCGTGTGTCTTCGATTCATTCTCCGTCCATATTCTGCTGTCATTAGACTGGTCATTCCATTCGACACATCCTGTAATGCTTCATTACCAGGCGAAATTGCCTCTTCCAGCTGTATGGAGAAATGTGTCGTTTTTAGATAACTATACGAGATGTTTTCAGTATCATAGCTCATTTCATGAAACCCCTTTGAACTGTGTTGTTGCTCAAATCAAGTCTTTTGAGTGAACCATAAACAGGCTTGTGTAGAACAGTTTTTAAAACCTCTTCAATGGCGTTTCCCCGGTAGTATGTGGTTTTCCAGATTTTGTTACAAGTAGAAATATTGTAACACACCCAGAAACCATCATCTTTGTGACACCGAAACGAACGTAGTTGCCACCTTGGGTTTCTTTTGAAAATTGTCTTGAAGTATCTGAAAGTATATCAAATCTTGCCTGCCCAGCAAGCCGCGCGGTCTAATGCGCTGCTTCCCGACACCTGGTCCCCGGCACGAATCCGCCCGGCGGATTAGTGTCAAGGTCCGGTGTGCCGGCCAGCCTGTGGGTGGTATATAAAGCGGTTTTCCATCTACCTCGGCGAATGCGGGCTGGTTCCCCTCATTCCGCCTCAGTTTCACTGTGTCGGCGATTTCTGCGCAAACATCGGTTTGGTTCAAATGGCTCTGAGCACTATGGGACTCAACATCTTAGGTCATCAGTCCCCTAGAACTTAGAACTAATTAAACCTAACTAACCTAAGGACATCACACACATCCATGCCCGAGGCAGGATTCGAACCTGCGACCGTAGCAGTCACGCGGTTCCGGACTGACGTGCCTAAAACCGCACGGCCACCGCGTCCGGCGCAAACATCGGTTTCCACGTGCGCGTACACCATAATTACTCTACCACGCAAAAATTTGGGGTACGTCCGTCTGGTATGAGACCTCTGGTTTAGTCAGTTTGTCCAGGTCCCATCTCCTTAAAATCCCACCTTTTTTCGGTTTCTTCAGTTTTAATCTACAGTTCATAACCAGTAGATTGTGGTCAGAGTCCACATCTGCCCCTGGAAATGTCTTACAATTTAAATTCTGGTTCCTAAATCTCTGTCTTACCATTATATAATCTATCTGATACCTTCCAGTATCTCCAGGATTCTTCCACGTATACAACCTTCTTTTATGATTCCTGAACCAAGTGTTAGCTATGATTAAGTTATGCTCTGTGCAAAATTCTACCAGGCGGCTTCCTCTTTCATTTCTTAGCCCCAATCCATATTCACCTACTATGTTTCCTTCTCTCCCTTTTCCTACTCTCGCATTCCAGTCACCTGTGACTATTAAATTTTCGTTTGCCCTTACAACCTGAATAATTTCTTTTATCTCATCATACATTTCATCAATTTCTTCACCATCTTCAGAGCTAGTTGGCATATAAACTTGTACTACTGTAGTAGGAATGGGCTTCGTGTCTAACTTGGCCACAATAATGCGTTCACTATGCTGTTTGTAGTAGATTACCCGCACTCCTATTTTTTTTATTCATTATTAAACCTACTCCTGCATTACCCCTAGTTGATTTTGTATTTATAGCCCTGTATTCACCTGACCAAAGGTCTTGTTCCTTCTGCCACCGAACTTCACTAATTCCCACTGTATCTAACTTTAAGCTATCCATTTCCCTTTTTAAATTTTCTAACCTACCTGCCTGATTAAGGTATCTGACATTCCACGCTCCGATCCGTAGAACGCCAGTTTTCTTTCTCCTGATAACGTCGTCTTCTTGAGTAGTCCCCGCCCGGAGATCCGAATGGGGGACTATTTTATCTCCGGAATATTTTACCCAAGAGGACGCCATCATCATTTAACCATACACTAAAGCTGCATACCCTCGGGAAAAATTACGGCTGTAGATTCCCCTTGCTTTCAGCCGTTCGCAGTACCAGCACAGCAAGGCCGTTTTGGTTAGTGTTACAAGGCCAGATCAGTCAATCATCCAGACTGTTGCCCCTGCAACTACTGAAAAGGCTGCTGCCCCTCTTCAGGACCACACGTTTGTCTGGCCTCTCAACAGATACCCCTCCGTTGTGGTTGCACCTACGGTATGGCTACCTGCATCGCTGAGGCACGCAAGCCTCCCCACCAACGGCAATGTCCATGGTTCATGGGGGGGGGGGGGCTACAGATGGAGGGGGGGAGGGGTTCAAGGAACCAGAAAAAGAAAATCTGATAAAAAAATAATTTACTATCAGGTTGGTACATAAGTTGGTAGCGTTTTTGCTTTGCGCGTTGGTACTCCTGTTGTTAGGGGCTATTCATCGATTGTCGTTTTTCATTTGTAGTTCACTGTTGCTATCTGAGTTTACATAATGTCATTTTCTCATTTGTAGATAGTAAGTTGAGGTGTGGACACTAGAAAATGGAATGCCAAGTGGAGAAATTAGAACATTTCCGACATATTCTTCTGTTTGAGTTCGTTAGGAAGGCAGGGTGGGAGGTGACAGCAGCAGAGGCAGAGGCGCCGTGTACGGGGATATTGCCATTGGACAGAGCGCAGTAACAAAACAGTTTTCTCGTTTTAAGGAGGTCTGTTTAGACATTAGTGACTCTCCACATACAGGAACACCTTCAGGGTTTGATGATCGTTTAAACGCATAAATCCACAATGATCCATGTCTGTGCACTTGAGAAATGGAAAACGTGATGAGCTGTGACCATCCCACCATCATGCGACGTTTGCATGCAATGGAGTAGGCTAAAAAATCGGGTGTATGGGTTTCGCATTCTCTAAACGAAAATCACAAAAATCAGCAGGTGGCCATACTTGCATCTCTGCTTGTTCGTCACCAATTGGCTCGTGGACAGCACCAACCATTTCTCTCCTGAATCGTTACTGGTGACAGGAAATGGTGTCTTTATGTTAATACAAGAGAAAAAAAGAAATGGTTGAGCCCAAACAGAGCAGCAACGTCCGTGCGAAGTAATGAGCGCATTCATAGAAGATCCGGTATAACAGCGACAGTGTGGTATACCACGAATTGCTTCCCCGAGGTGTAGCTATCTCTGCTGATATTTTTTGTCAACAACTGAGACGCAGTCCAAGAACAACCACCAGGAAGACTGCATGAAATGATGCTACTCACGACAACGCCGCCCGCATTCTGCTAGACTGACAGAAAACACTACACAGGAGTTGGGTTTGGAAATCATTCCGCACCCACCTGTTCACCTGATCTTGCGCCCTCAGATTTTCACGTTTTCCGCTCTCTATCGAGCAACCTCCAAGGAATTTCTTTTCACATGAAACTGCGCTCCGAACATGACGAGTTCTTCGCCTCAAAACCACGTGATTTCTACAGTCGCGGAATCTGAAAGTTACCCAAACGTTGGCAGACTGTTGTAGACAGTGCAGGAGAATACGTACATCGTTGATGACTAAAGTCTCTGTTACGTGTATCTGTTGTGTTTATTAAACTTATGGAAAAACGCTACAAATTCATGTACTAACCCACTAAACAACTATGTTCATAAAGGACTGAACGAGGTTTCCCTATTTATGGATTGGCAGAGGTCGGTACAATTCGGTTGACTTCAGCCCGTTCACGTTTTATGTCCGGCCGCCGCCAATCTTAGCGCTGTAACGCGGAACTTTGAATAATATGTAGCCGTTGCGAGGCGATTGTTGCGTCATGTTGTGTCGTGTCGCAAATTGATATATGCCTTGATGAGTAAAGAAGCGGTTCCTGGTCCATCACGGGCAGCGCCAGATATCCATTCTGCCCTTCTCGGAGAAGGGCAATGGGTGCGGGGTGGAGCTATAAAAATAATTAATAATGTCGCTGAATGTTGCCAGCAAGAGACTGAAAATAAAGAGGTGCTCCTCCCTCCCTCTTAGCCAATGAGACGAACAATGACGGGCACGGGAGCTAGCTTAAGCTCCGTGAGAAGAATTCAGAACTTTGGTTGCTACCTCCCGAAATGGGATCTGTACTTGTGGACCCTTCTTTTACATCTATGCTCCACCATTATTTATTTTTTTGCTGACGTGATTCCCTGTAGGTTAGAGACGACCCCTGGGAACGATATAAAACACGTTGGGAATCACTGTCTACATCTACATTTATACTCGAATGATTATTGCTGGGTAGCACAGAGTTCATAAAATTATTCCGTCGGCATCATATTTACGTTGCACCTTTTTAAAGCAAAAGCGTTTCATTTAGATAATCATCCATTATTTCACTTTTTTTAGTGGAGTATGGTTGCAGTACATAAAAAAGTAGACTGTAAATTGTAGCTGGCTGTCTATCTGTATTTGTATGTTGCTGTTTGCTTTCATTTGCATACTTTGTAATACACAGTAACTGATGTAATACGTCTTCAGCACCTGTCTTTATCACCAGTGTTTATGTGCTTCTGTTAAGAAATACAGTCAGAGGTGTCATGTAACCAGTTAGCAACATTTTTTTGCCTAACCAAATAACAAAAGAGATTTGTAAAATAAAATTAATAACTTTAGCACAATTATAAATATGTTTTCACACTAGACCCAACACCTCTGTGGATCTTTAGATATTAAATAATTCAGATGGGTCAATGTTTATAAGGATTACGTTATTCATATGAAATGCTACGATATGTTGATCATATCCTGTTTCTATACCATGATGATGGTTTGTAACCGAAACTGGTAGCAATAACAAAAGGCACTTAAACAGCTATATGTCACGCATTTCATGTAATACAATTTAGTTTGCAAGTTATTGCTTGTTTGCTTCTTAAATGAGCTGCGGAACCAATTTGTTTTTACATACTGTTTAGTATCTAAAATTTGTTTGTATGATCACTGTCAACTGCATTCATCTCCGTGGAACGTTTTGTAAGTAACTGTATCACTGTTTATAGAGCACAGTTTTTTTTTAAATATAAAGATTTTACTACATACATATGTAAATAAGCACTGAATGCAAACACAATTGCCAACTGATCTGACATTAGAAATAAAGCTAAGAAGGTAAACGACTTCCTAATATCAGAAGAATTCCTAGTATCCTTCACTGCAGACGGAGAGGCTATAACAGTAGATCAGAAGCCTGAACCATCAACATGTGTCCTCAGTGAAATTGCCCTGATTCCTAAAAAGTCTACAAATTGTGCAGACTTAAACAAGTCTAAACCTCTAACAATTTTCTATCAGAACATAAGAGAACATAGAAATAAGATAGACCACTTAGTGATGAATCTAAATAATACTTAATGGGAAAACCCATTTGATATATTATGTTTCACAAAAGACCATGTGACAAGTTGAATACACTCAACTTTATGTGTTTCTGTGTATTACTAAGACAAGTAACGTATAGTAGCGTACATGTTGACTATGATAAGTTCAATATGCTTATGTACAAAACAAAAATTTGTAATAATTTACTCATTCTATATCCATTAATCTGTTCACATGTGGATGTATGGAAGTCAAAATAAATAAATAAATAAATATAGGAAAAGAAACAAAATGTAGCTTGCAATGGAATGTAAAATCGAGAGAACCCATTAGATTAGACTGCATATCTTTGAATCAGATTTTGGGTCATATTTCAATGGCCTGAATAAAACAGGTATAGATAACCATTTTGTTCATTGTTTTTCATTCTTGTGTTCTGATACATTACATGAAAGCAAAAGATCCTAGAGTACATTGATCAAAACGAATTAGATCTGACAAGATATCATAAGCTGGTGAAGCTGTAATCAATCTGAAGATTTGTTTGACCACCAACATAGTTCAGTAGACATGGTTCTGTTGGAGATAGTATGCCATTGCCTTCCTCTGAACTTTGAGCTGACTTACTCAGCCAGTTAACAGGGGACCAAGAGTTTAATGTAGACTTCAAACTATGGTGCTACATGCATTTTTCACATGAACAAACAATGAAATAAAGGGTAAATGAGAGGTAAAATCCGAGAAATGACCGGGAATCGAATCCAATCCTTCGGCTTAATAGTCTGGTACTGTGCCATTGACGTGAGATACTTTTTAAATTTTTTATTTACTGTTATAACTTGTCCTTTCAATTATTTGTGCTCTTTTAGAATCAGGAGAAGTAAGGAAATGGTGCACTTGCTCTCATAGTAAATTAAATTTAACATATTCTAATAAAATTGTAACCCTTCTTGTTACATTTACGACTTTGTCTTTCATAGTGAATAAATTAAGATGCTTTTCTCGTTCGTTAAGACAAATACTGTCTTCTACAGTGCAAACATTTAAAAGAAAAGAAGACACAAAACTAAAGTCCTCAACTTCTTGTTAGAAACGTTGTGCAACAGAAGGAAACCTTTGATGAATGGAAACTGTAAATAATAGCAAGTGACACTCCACAGTAAACAAGCACTCCACTGCATACTACCGCAGCATACTCCCACAAGCCACAGCTTCCAAAAGTGGACTGTGGCACCCAACCACTTCACACTTTGTAGAAATGAGCTTTTAATTTATTATGATCAATACAGAGAAAAGTATTATCAGGTACAATGTATTAGAATATACTGCTGTAAGTATATTGTAATTCTCACCTGCTTCGTTATATACATGGAGATAAATTTCTGCATCTGTGGAGTAATTCAAAACCAAGTGAAGCAACCATAGGTAAGCTCAACCAATACGATTAACAGTCTAAAATCCCGATGGTATTCCTACAAAAATTCCTGCACATACATTTATTTAAGTTTGTTTCAATGAACCTTAGGCATGGATGAATCAGTACCTATGACCCTAGTACGTTAAAAGTGAAGACACCTCCCCCAGACATGAACAGTGTCTAGGGAAAGCCGTTTGTTATGTATATATTGCATGCCTCTGTGTATCTTGCTGACACTGTGGTTGCTGTCTCATCGTATAGAAGATTATTCTCCTACATTCCTCAATAGTCACCAGATGTAATACTCATTCAAACATTCTTAAAATATCATGATACAAAAATATTTGATTGTCACTATAGTCCTTGATTCTCAAAATTTTCATTCGAGTTTCAAAAGCTACATTTCACATTATCGTTTCTTTCTGTATGGGACGTTGGTTAGTAACGCACAATGTTGAGTCAAAGTCTCCAATGATTTGGCTCTATTTAAACATCTTTGTACAGTCTAGTAAAACATTTTCGAAAGGTGGCAGTTCATTATAGTGATACATTGGGCACATTTACGACTTGTGGCGAAATAAATAAAAAACATTTTATATTTTAAATTCCACGTCATTGTTGATTTAATCAGAGTTCTCACCTTAGACGTAGAATTAGTCCTTCTGCCACAATATTAATTCATTAGTCGCCATCGATGTTCTTCTCTTTGTTGACCGTGTGTACCATCATGAGTCGGCATCGGTTCACTTCACGAAGACGGTGGAAACCAAGGAATACTATGCTACGTCGCTATAAATAATTTTCGTAACACTTCGATACTTTTCACTATTTTTTATTCACAACACAATAAGACTTGCTGTGCTCATCGCACAAACCATAATTACCAACCACATGGCTGCCTTTCCGCACAGTCCAAAATCACGTCCATCCTCCACAAGGCAACAATCGAAAGTGTCCCTTAGCTCCTTGGAGTATCAAACAAAAGAGAATCCAATGTGAACTTTACAAAGATTATAATATACATGCCTCTCAATTTATCTTTGGCGCAGCTTTTAAGATATTGTATGTCTCTGCATAGGAATGTGTCATTACAACTGCCCCCCTACTGTATACTGTCACTAGAAAATTTTATTTGATTGACAGGATACAGTAGTCGACCTTGCAATTGATAGGTTTGGGGGTCTTTTATTTACAAACTTCATTTTTATTGTCTCATTTTCATGGCACTGTGAATTCTTTGGTATTTCTGAGTGTGTGTCAGTTTTTTGGTATACTTATGCTAATATTTACAAACCTTAATCCTAATATACAAAGTTCTGGTTAATACTGAGAAAATGACATCATGTAGTAAAGTTTGTACAATAAAATATACACTGAATACAACGTTACATACAAATGTTTCCTTCCTCATCAGAGGTGAAAATTAAGTCCTTGTATTACCTTCTGTATTTATTCTGGGGCGACGAGCTTTGTTCGCTAGCCCGTGTTGAATATGGGCGTGTGATACGCGCGTCTGATTGGTCGTCCGTTAGCGGGCGACGTTGGTTGAATGCGCGCGACAGTGCACTGAATATACACCGACGTGCGGGTACCGTCGAGACTTCCGAACCTCAGTATGCGTGTGCTTTTTGTAGTTCCTTCCAGTACTTAGACTGGATACGACGAGGTATATTGGAATATGTGCCCCGAAGAACACACCACACTATGTGCGAGGCGGAGGACGATCCCGTCGATGCAGCTCCTGGTAAGAAGCGTACCATGTCAAACTTGTTTGGCATTGTCCTTTCCTACTGTGACGCCATGGGTCGTTTGACGATACAAGCTTCAATTTTCGCTGTCACTTGTTTAGGGTCGCTGACATTTGCAACGTAGCACTACTTTGCACAATTTTAATTTCTACACACACACCACTTTAACCGCGAGTATTGCGATCGAAACTTCCTTTTCACTACACTTTTTTTTCTTCGCATTAACCCCTTTTACCTATTGTACTGAGATTCATTCCCCTCAATACTTCTGGTCAATGCACATAATTTGTAAGTCACGGGACTTGGCATGAAATACAAAATACATCACATACAATGGAATAACATATAATACATACAATACATTGTTTACATAAACTACAGGAAAAAACTATCGACTAAAATTGAAAAAATTTTTGACCACTCATAGTGGCTTCTTCGTCTTGGATTTTACTGACACACACACTCGCCTTTTCCCATTAATCTGTTAAAAGGAACAAGTCCTTTGTTTTCCTTCTTGAACTCGAGTATAAATTAAGGTTTACCTCCGTTACGTATTCTTCATACGCAACGACATGCATCAGCATGCTGAGAATACACCTGTAGCCGCTCCACTGAAGCTTGGGAAGGGAATTTTCTACCTTCTACTTAGGGTAGTGGCAACGACTACGTGTATGCTACGGTTTTTCGCGTATAAAATCTGAAAATGCACGAAATAATCATTTATATGCAGCATAACCCTAATATGTACAGTGTTTTGGGCGTAAGCACATTCTGGTGTGCTTGTAAATCATTAACCCTAATAAAACTTCCTACCTTAACATGGACATATAAACATAAAATTTTGAAGTTCAGGGTGTAACTACTATTACTATGTACAGAGTTTCATAATAGCGGCACGCCCTTGTTTGCGTGTATCATCTTCAATTAAAGTGCGCTTATAGGCGTCTTGTGTTATCATGGGAGAAAAAATACAGACATTTTAATGCATCGGTTGTCATGAAAATCTATGTACACGAACAATCAGACTTTCATAGCTTCAGTGCAGCATGAAATTCTTTACTACGCTTTTGTTCATAATTCATTTTATAGACGATTCCTTTGCTTACAGGTCGTCGATCACACTACTTACCTGTTTCTCGTATAGCGGCGATATCATTTTCATTCTTTGTGACTGTAAATTGTTATATGTGTGAAAGATATAATTTTGACATGATTTTTCCTTTCATGTTTCAAGTGGGTAAAGTAATTCATACCTTCCTTTTGCATACATGAGTGAAGCATCGCTAATGTTGCACTTTGTATCAGGTTTTTCGCATTTTCTCGTACACTCGTAGAGTCTTACAGTTTTAATTAAGTTGTTTCTTGATGTTAGGTATACATGTTTATAAGAGGTTGTCTTAGAGTTTAATTTTCCTTATACACTTCTACGTTGTTTAAGTTCCGTACATGTACAGAGCTTCTTTCGCCTTTCACACATTCATACATACGTTTATACACAAAAAAATATCTACCACTATAATATACACTTTGCTGGTGGGGCCCTTTTTCGGTACCCTGCACCATTCCTTCAATATTCCAAAATAATTCAGGGTGTGCTGAGCATCGTCCCTTATACTAATAATACTTACAACTAAATATTTCTTCTTACATACATAACTGCCTTACAGTCCATTAATGCGCAACATTCCCTATTTTCCTCCTTTACACTTTAGCTTTCGTACATGTACCCTCGTGTACAGCTTATATATTCTACAAAGTTGTTTGCTGAGTGCTTCAGGTGTTTCCTAACGTTAATGTGTGTCTCTCTATCTATAAACTCTAGGTATTTGTTTTGAGAGCGATTCAGTTCATTACTCACGCTGCACAGATCTGTTTATTATTTTCCTATTTTAAAGCTTGTGTCACTCTTTTCCTTAGTCACAAAAATTCCCGCATTTACCTTGTTGTTCATTCTGAAAATCGCTATCTACTGTGTAATGTAAATGTATGCATTATCTCTTTGATTTCCTCTTTGCTGCTTTTTCCCTATATGTAATTGTGTGCTGTTCTCGTGTACATAGCCTTTCTTCCGGTTATATATCTGCATTATTTATCTATTTATTTTTTTTCTATTTTCTTTCTCCTTCCGTACAAGCTAAGATTTTACTCAGTATAATATAATATTACAATACCGTCCATGACCAGTATGTACTTGCATGTTCACTTTTATTTATTTATTTTTTTTTTTCTTTATTGTATTTCAATTCCCCATCGGGGCGGGCTGGCAGCAGCATATGCGCTGCTCTTCAGCCGAAAGACATAGAACAAAACAATAGAAGACATTTAAAAACAGCAAAGGAGAGAAGAAGGCGAACATAGATATACAAAAGGGAGAACATCATGGAAGGCAATATACAAAAAAACGGGGTGACTGTAAAATGGAGATAAAAAAACTGTTTAAAAGTAGCACACACAAAAAGCCACACTCTGCGACGATTAAAAGAACACAAGGCACAGTATGACTGGAGCATGAAGGTGTTGACGGATGGCATAGCACACTGACGGCGAACCTCAAGGCAGTACACAATTAAAATCACACCTCTGGACGCACACGAGAAATAGCACGAAACACAACACTGACGTGGCACACTGATGATGATCAATACAGAGGATCTGCCAGGTTCAAGGAGATGAGGGAGACCTGAAGAAGGGAGGGAGGGGAAGAGATGGGGGAGGGGAATGGGGGTCGCTCGGAAGAGGGCCAGGTAGGGAGGGATGTGGGAAGGAGAGAGGCAAGTATGGGGTGCAGGGTCTCAGGGGAGGGGGGGATGGAGGAGAATCCGCTCTGGGAGAAGGAGGAAAGAGGAGGAGGAGAAGGGGGCCCTGGGGAGGGGGGGGGGGAACAAGGCCGGGTTATAGTTGGAAGGAAGGGTATATGTCACGGCGAAGTTCGTCATCCGGGAGGGGGAGGCGTTGGAAATTGCCCTGATGAAGGAGATGGAGGGTGTGGAGGTGGAGAGAGGGAGGGATACAGCGATAGAGGCGCGGCAACGGGCGAGGGGTGGAGAGGAAGGAGGAAACCAGAGGGTGGGGGGGATCAACCCTGCGAACAATGTAAAGGATGCGGAGATGTTGGAGGAACAAGAGGAGGTGGGGGAAGGGGATCAGTTCATACAGGAGCCGTGTGGGGGAAGGAAGGCGGATACGGAAGGCAAGGCGGAGCGCATGGCGTTCAAGGATTTGGAGAGCCTTGTAAAAGCGGGTGGGGGCGGAGATCCAGGCGACGCTGGCATAACAGAGGATAGGACGGATGAGGGATTTGTAGGTGTGGAGGATGGTAGAAGGATGCAATCCCCATGTCCGGCCGGACAGGAGTTTCAGCAGGCGGAGGCGGGAATGGGCTTTCTGCTGGATGGTCAGGAGATGAGGGGTCCAGGTGAGGTGTCGGTCAAGGGTGAGGCCAAGGTATTTCAGGGTGGGGGTGAGTTGGATAGGACGACCATAAAGGGTGAGGTAGAAATCTTGGAGGCGAAAGGAGCGAGTGGTACGGCCTATGATGATTGCCTGGGTTTTGGAGGGGTTCAGACGGAGGAGCCACTGGTTACACCAAGTGGTGAACTGGTTAAGGTGGGTTTGGAGGGTACGTTGAGACCGTTGAAGGGTAGGATAGAGAGCCAGGAAGGCGGTGTCATCAGCATATTGGAGAAGGTGAACTGGTGGGGGTGGCTTGGGCATATCAGCTGTATACAAGAGATAAAGGAGAGGGGAGAGGACAGAACCCTGGGGGACGCCAGCCGTGGGATAAAAGAGACGGGAGTTGGTGTTGTGGAGGGTGACATAGGAAGGACGGTGCGAGAGAAAGGAAGCGACCAGACGGACAAAATTGATAGGCAGGGCGTAGGTTTGGAGTTTAAAGAGGAGACCGGGATGCCATACACGGTCATAGGCATTTTGGAGGTCAAGGGAAACAAAAATGGCGGAGCGACGGGAGTTGAGCTGGAGGGACAGAAGGTGAACAAGGTTGAGGAGTTGGTCGTCAGCAGAGAAGGAGGGTCGGAAGCCACACTGGGTAAGGGGGAGGAGGTGGTGTTGAGCAAGGTGCCGATGGATACGGTGGGAGAGGATGGATTCAAGGACCTTACTGAAGACGGAGGTGAGGCAGATGGGACGATAGGAAGAGGCGGCAGAAGGGGGTTTGTTGGGTTTGAGGAAGAGGAGGATGCGGGAGGTCTTCCACAGGTCAGGGTAGAAGCCAGTAGAGAGGATGACATTATAGAGATGGGCGAGGACAGTTAGGAAGGAATAGGGGCTTTCTCGAAGGTGACGGTAGGTGACACAGTCGTGACCAGGGGCCGTGTTGCGTTTGGACTGGAGGAGAAGTTTAATGTCTTGTGCTGTGATGGGAGTGTTGACGTCGGAGGGGGGCAACTGCCCCAAGTACTGGAGACTAGGAGCAAGTGGAGCGACTGAGGTATCAGTACGTTCCATGACGGTGGGGAAAAGAGAATAATCAAAGTGGGGATCATCGGGGATGGAGAAGACCTCGGAAAGGTGGGAAGCAAAGTGGTTGGCCTTACTGAGGTTGTCTGGAAGGGGGCGATCGTTATGGAGAAGGGGGTAGTGGGGAGCGGAAAGGGAACCAGTAAGACGATGGAAGGCAGACCAGTACTTGGAGGAGTTGATAGGGAGGGTGGCATTGAGTCGTGTGCAGGTCTGGCGCCAGTCCCGGCGCTTCGTTGCTGTAATAAGGTTCCGTACGTGTCGCTGTATTTGCCGGTGGCGTTGGAGTGTATCCCTGTCACGAGTGCGGAGGAAGGAGCGATAGAGGCGGCGGGATTCACGGAGGAGGAGGACAGCCCGCGGAGGGAGAGTGGGACGGTGTGGGTGGATGGTTTTAGTAGGAACATGGGCCTCCACGGCGTCAGTAATTACCGTCTGAAGGAAGGACGAGGCGCGGATGATGTCGTCAGGATGGCGATAGGTAAGAGGGTGGCTCTCGACCTGGGTGGAGATGGAGTCCCGGTAGGCATCCCAGTTGGCACGGCGATAGTCATGGACGACCTTGGGAGGGGGTGCAGGTTGCGGAGCTGGAGGGGGGCGGTTTGCAGACGTTATGGTGAGAAGGACAGGGAGGTGATCGCTACCTGTGGGGTCAAGGACGGCGAAAGTGATACGCCCAAGGAGGTTGGCGGAGGCAATGACAACATCGGGGGTGGTGTTACTTTCGGGTCGGGTGTGCTGGGGAATGGGAACAAGGTCACCCTGGATTGTGGAGAGGAACTGATGCCACCGCCGAAGGGCAGCAGGAGTGCGGCTATGGACGTTGAGGTCGGCGGCAATCACGTAGGTGGAGAAGGTGTGGTCAACGTGTGAGATGAAGTCATAAGGAAGAGGAGCAGTGGAGCGGACATAGATGGTGGCACAGGTAATGGTGAGGGAGGGGAAGAAGACGCTAAGGATAAGGTGTTCAGTGGGGTCATTGAGGAGAGGTTGTGGCCGGACGGGGATATGCTTAAGGTGGCCAATCGCGACTCCACCCTGCGCACGAGGACCAGGAGCATCAGTGCGGTGGAGGATATAGGGGGAGGAGCGGATAGAATGGTGGGGCTGGAGAAAGGTTTCGTTCAAGAGGAAGGTGTCGACCTGGTGGTGGGAGAGGGTGTGCATGAGGAGGTATTTGTTGGAGCGGAAGGAGCGAATGTTCTGGAAGAGGATGCGAGACTCGTGCCGCGCCATGACGGGAAGGAGGGGGGGAAGAGAGGGAAGGGAAGAGACTTAAACTAGGGTGTCGAGGCGGGTGAAGGTGAAGTGGGCTTGGTTGTGGGAGTAAGTGGCGAAGGTGTTCAGGTGGAAAACAGAGCGAGCAGCAAGGGATATTTGTTGGAAGGTGTGCGGGCGCTGAAAAGGGTGAATGTTTTGGAGTACAACGGTAATGAACCGGATGATGTCCTCGGCCGTGGGGGGTGGACGGAGGGAATTGTTAGGATGGACAGGAGGATCGACGGGACGAACTGGGACTGTAAGTTCAGGGGTGGCTGGAGGGGGTTTAGCTTTACATTTGTGGGAGTATGTGGGATGGGGGCCATTGCAGGTATTACAGGAAGGAGGAGCAGCGAGGTTGGGGCAGTTCTTGAGAAAGTGGGAGGCCTTGCAATGGGGACAGGTGGGGGGGTTTTTGCAGTTGGGAGTCAGGTGGTCATTGTACATCAGGCACCGTTGGCAACGGTAGGATTGGGGAGGGGATTTGGAGGATTCAACAGGGTGGCGACGGTGGTATATCAGGGCACCCTGGGTGAGGAGATGGTCTATGGACGGGGCGGACTCTGAGAATACCCGCATGAGGTAGGTGGGACCAGAGGCATTGTGGATACGGCGAGCAGAGCGGATTTCCAAGTCCGGGTGGGAGTTCAGTTCTACCAACACTTCATCCTCTGTGATCACCGGGCTGAGCTTGGTGATCACAGCGGTGTAGGTGGGGGGGCGACGGGGAGGCTGGGGCTGACGAGGAGTGGAAGCGGAAAGGAAGGGTGTCAGAGAGGCGTGGGGGCCAAACATAACTCGTGGGAGTTTTCGCAGGAGGTCTGTGTGAAATGATGGAGACGGGGACTTGATAAGGACTGAGTCCCTGCGGGGAATGAGTTGGGAGATGGGAGCACCAGGTAAGTACTTTCGTATTTCCTTGGTGAGGGTACGAGCGTCGAGGAACTTAGGATCGGGAGTGGACAGGACAAAGGTGTGGAGGGTGGGGGCCAAGGTAGGGGTGGCAGGAGGAGGGGTGGTGTCCATGGTGACGGCAGGGGGAGGGGGAGGTGGCGTTGATTTTTTGTGGGAAGTGGCGGGAGCAGAGTCGGTAAGGACGCGCTTTTGGGGTTTTTTGGAGACTGGAGGCTGGGAGGAGGGGAGAGGGACGGGGAGGAGAGGGAGGTGGCGGGTGGCAGATCCCTGTGGCGTAGTGGAGGCACCGGGAGAAGCAGCTGGTTCAGTGGTGGCGATGGTGGCTCGGCGCAACGTGATGCGTGCGGGAGATGCAGAAGACGAAGCGACGGGGTCGGTGAGAGAGGGGAAGCCAACCACCTGAGGGGCGGCAGCAGAGGCGGCAACAGAGGCGTACGTGAGGGCGGGGGTAGTAGTGGGAGCTGTTGAGGGTGTGGAGGCTGGAGGAAGGGTGTAGAGGTGTGGGTATACAGCAGGGGAGGAGATAGGGGGGTGGGTAAGTGGAGGAAGGGAAGGGGAGGTGGAAGGAGGGAGGCCAGAGGCGGCACTCCAGGAAGTGACTGTGGGAGAGGGGGAGGGGGAGGTGTAGATGACGGTGGAGGTGGGAGTACTCATTGCAGACGAACGGCGACGGACAGACGGACGTGCAGCAGGCGGCGTCGGCGTCGGCGTCGGCGATGGGCAGCGGCGAACAGCAGGCGGCGTCGGCGGCGAACAGACGGACGAACAGCAGGCGGCGGCGGCGGCGGCGGCGGCGGCGGCAGCGGCAGCGGTTGCGACGACGGCGATGGACAGCCAGCAGGCGGACGGACGGACGGACGGACGGACGAACGAACGAAGGAACAGCGACAGCAGCGGGCAGACAGACAGACAGACAGACACACACAATCTTCGAAGACGGAGATTCCACCCTGAGAGTAGCCCAGGCTTTGCAATCTGACGCTTTCGAAGGAGGGGATCCAACCCTCTAGATGTCACTTTTATTACGTAATACCAGCTTATAATTAAATTTTCTAAGTTACTATTTACAAGACTTGTGTACCCTTTCCTTTCTTGTTTTTGAATGACTTTCGTCTCTGTGTCTCATAGTAAGAGTGGTCTCAAAACTTTTAAACGTTCCGCGCATGCGCGCTTACGTACCACGACTGGACTGTAGGCGCGGGGAAAACTCTGCATTGTTGGTGAACATTATTCGTGATAGCCACCATCGTGTAATAGTCACGTGACACCTGGACTCGACCGCGCATGCGCCTTCGCGCTTTGTATACGCTCAGCTGATCGGACATGGAAGGGGGGAAGATTTCTCCCCGGCTCGCTGCCTACAGCGCGGCCAATGACCTCGTCTTGACATGCAGCTATCGCGTGCTCATGAGCTGAGCATTGGATTGCAACTTCGACGCGTGGTTTCTTGCTCGTCTCAAGCGAACAAACTCTGACCGTCGCGCTAATTTGTCTTTGTTCCCCTTTCTTAAATAACTGAGTTAGACTACAAAAGTACTGTATGGTTTATTTTTATAGTGTTAAGACTCACAGTAACACATGTTTCATTAGGTTTGGTTAAATATGCGCTTTTAAGCTGGCATATGCCCCCAGTTGTTCGCAAGTTTCTTAGGTTAATGACAGCAATTTTACTATGTGATCCAAGGTTGTACAATTTCAATTTTACTAAAATAACATATAACCTTTAATGAAAAAATTCCTTGATGTCCTTGTGGGGGTATAACCCTTTCACCTTGCCCGTTCGTGTGTTACCTAACAGATAACATCCTGGGTGAGGTTTGTCTATTATAATGAAAGGTCCATCATACAACAACTGCCACTTTTTGTTTAATGCCTTAATTTTAGAGGATTTTGGGTGGGTACGTAATAGTACTTCCTGTCCAATGTTAAATTCTGTAACCTTTCTTATCTTTTTGTTGAACTGCTTTCTCCTTATTTCTGCTTGTTCTTCCATCTGTATTAATGCTTGACGTACCTTTTCGCCTAGTGTCATTTCCTTTGTGGCTAATTTAGGTAAAGGTTTAGCCCATTCGTCAAGTTCTGTGCCTTGAAACATTAACTCTGTAGGTGTAAAGCCTGTTGAAGTATGAATTAAATTATTTACAATATGCTGAAATGGAGCTAGGTATTCTACCCATTTTGTCTGTTTATTTGGTACATAAGTTCTTATAAAGCGATTAAATTCTTTAAAATTTCTCTCAATCGGGCTCGATTCTGGGTGAAATTTGGATACCAATATATGTTTTATGTTTTGAGATCCGAGAAATGTTTTCCATTTATTACTAGTGAAGTTTGTTGCATTATCAGTTAATATAGTTTTCGGTTTTCCCACTAGTGGTATGTAGTCTTCTATCATGCGTTTGATTATTGATCCCGACAGTACTGCTTTTATAGCATACATTTTTAAGTACTTTGTGAAGACATCATAAAATGCGATCACATATCTAACTCCTCCCCTAGCTCGTGGATATGGTCCTGCTGCGTCCACGGAAACTAGTTCTCTTGGTCTAGTTGGAATGATAGGGTGTAATACGTCCAAACAAGATCTATTAAGATGTTTAACCTTCTGACATACTGTACACTTTTTTATTATTTGTTCAATCCTGCGTCTGAGATTTGGGAAGTAACAATACGTTGATATTTTCGCTGTGCATTTTGATACCCCATAGTGTCCCCATACTCTATGTGTGTGTCTTATCAAATTGTCTATGTATTCTTCCGGGATGCAGACACGCCAGGTGTTGGATTGTGGATTGCGCCTGTAGAAAAGAACATCGTTTGACATTGTGTAATATGGTTTCAATGTACTATTGTCATCTGCCTGCAGTTTTTGCATAACTTGTCTCCATCTATTGTCTTCCTTTTGTAGTTTGCTCATGTCCTTACACATCTTTCTGTAATATGGTTGAAATGTGCCATCATGCATCAGAAAAACTCTAAAATCGGAAGTCTGTTCGATCAATTCATTGAACTCGCTCAAACCTTGTGGCAAGCGCGATAATGCGTCGGCAATTACATTCTGTTCACCCTTGATATAAACTATCTCGAAATCAAATTCCTGGAGGAATAAACACCAACGTGCAATCCGTTTGTGCAACAATTTGCATGCGAGTAAAAACGATAGTGCTTGATGGTCACAAAACACTCGTGTATGCCTTCCCCAGAGATAGTACTGGAACTTGCGGAAAGCCCACACTACAGCTAACGCTTCAAGTTCAGTTGCCGAATAGGCTCTTTCACATTCCGTTAACGTTCTACTGGCAAAACTAATTATGTTTACTTTCTGTTTTCCATTGTCATTTACTAATTGGAACAGACAAGAGCCTAATCCCTGACATGAGGCGTCCGTGCTCAAACAAAAGTTGTAGTTCATGTTAGGATGCTTCAGAATGGGTGCGGTTATGAGTGCCTGTTTGATTTTTACGAAATCTTCCTCACATTTTTCTGTCCACAACCATGTGTGGTTTTTCCTTAAAAGGTTGAGTAGGTAATCACTATTCAGTAACTGTTTGGGCACGAATTTTCGAAAAAATGACGTGAGCCCCAGAAAAGCTTTCAATTGTTTACGTGTTTGTGGTGAGGGGAAATATTTTATGGCATCAAGCTTTTTTGGATCTGGTAAAATTCCGCCTGGTGAAATAATGTGGCCTAAAAATTTTTTTTCGATCCCTTCCGAATTCGGACTTCTTAAAATTTGCTGTGACGTCATATTCTCGGAACTTTTGGAACACTTTGTGTACCAATTCTACATGCTCTTGCCAGGTCTCCGTGGCTATCAAGAGATCGTCTACATACAACGTCACTTTGCTAATCAGTTCTGGACCCAATACTCTGTCTAAAGCCTCTATAAACACCCCAGCACTCACGTTGAGTCCAAATGGCAGTACTTGGAATTGATAGCTTCTGCCAGCATGAATGAACGCAGTATATTTTCTGCTATCACTATGTAGGGCTATTTGCCAATACGAAGCCTTCATGTCAACGGATGTTAAATATTTCACTCCATGAAATTTAAGCAATTGCTCATCTAAATTCTCCGTCCTAGTGCGTATTGGTACGATAATCTTATTAATTTCCCGCGCATCAAGTACTAATCTGACTGATCCGTCAGGTTTGCTAACAGCTAGGATGGGACTGCAGTACGGTGAATGTGAAGGTTCTATCACCTTCCACAGAACCATTCTATCTATTTCTTTGCGAACCGCTTCCTTCTTTGCCCATGGTATCGCATATGATTTATGGCAGTACGTTTTATGTGGGTAGACTTCCATTTTGTATTCATAATTTTTGATTATTGTCGGCTGTTTTCTAAAAATGTCTCGGTATTCATAAATAAGATCTGCTAGTTCATTTTGTTGAGTTTCTGAAAGACAAGTGGAATTTCCTACCTTCTCGTGGGCGGCCTGTTCGTTAATTATTTCCGTGTCTAATTGTTCGGGGAAAGGAATATCTATCCACGAAACTTGTGGGTAAACTAATTTTACTTCAGCTTGTTTCTGTGATTGGCCATTACGATCTATTGTTGACTTTACAAGATTGACCTTCACACTACGACTGCCCACTCGGAAATAGCAAAGTCCACTGCCTATGTCGATGTTTACTTTATGCTGCCGGAAAACTTCCATGCCTAAAATACAATTGACGATTAACTTGTCAACGATCAAGAATGTACAGTTTATCGTGATATCGCTAATGGTAACAGGTATTTGCGTCTGCCACTTAATACTTTTTGACTTGTTACCTACAGCTGTCAAGATTTTACAATTTTCCGTTGGCAACACTGGTACTTTTAATGCTTTCGAGACTTCTTTAAATAAACTGTTAGAAATAATATTCGTAGATGCGCCTGTATCTAAAATTACGTTGGTAATTATAGTTCCTATCTTTGCTGTTATTACAGCCTGCACGAGGTCACTTACCTTGTCCGGTGCTTTCATCTCTTCTTCACATAGATCATCTTCTACGGTCGCATCCTGATCATATCTTAAAAATAATTGTCTAAGATGTAATGTGTGCTTGTTTGTGCCCCCTGTTGTCAAATCGGTCGGCCGGTGGGGGCTCATTACGACCGATTGTTGTTTACCGGGGGAGACAACGGCGTTGCTTCAGTAGTGTCCGTTACCTCTACAAAGTGTACTGAGTGGTTATTCTGTCGCCAATTAGTTTCCGGACCGCTGCGTGCAACATTTTCTTGCGACCGGCCGTCGCTATTCCTCCTTGGTCTATCATTCCTATTACTGTAACTATTGTAATTTTCATTTGTGTGCCGCCTTTCATCACGCGGGCCTGACCAATCATTCACGTGATTTCTATCATTTCCATACCGGCGTGGACCGTAATCTGTACTGTACCTTCGGTCTTCACGTCTCTGTGGCGCCGAATTCCTCCGATTTCCGTAATTCCAGGTTCCATTATTTGGCCTTGTCGCATACGGATGCCAACTGTGTGGGTTTTGTCCACTGCCATTAAAATGATATCCGTTACCGTTGTTTTGATTGGTTCCGGAATATTCATTCCGATTACCTGTGCTCGGCTCTTCTTCGTATATTAGATCAATTGAGTCAAGCACGGAAAGAAAGTATTCAAGGTCGTTCTCCGGTATGGTTACCAATTTTTCGCGTAAGTTCGCGGGTAGTTTGTTTTTCAGAATTTTGAGAACATCTACGTGCGGTATTGGATTGTTCCAATAGCGCGTCTTATTCAAGTACTTTTCGAAATACTTTCTCAACCCGCCGTTTTTGAGGTTGAATACTTCACGGCGCAGTCTTTCTTGGACCCCAGCAGACCAATATTTCTCCAAGAAAGCCCGTTCAAATTGTTCGTAGGTGACGCACTGTTCAGCCATGTCTGTGGCCCACAAAAGTGCGTCGCCTTGTGTGAAGCCTACTACATATCTAATCTTCTGTGCCTCAGTCCAGTTTCTTGGTAAGACATTTTTAAATGCTCTTACAAATACGACTGGATGAGTTTTTCTGGATTCTGTGGAGAAAACTGGAAACTGTCTATGTTTCAACAGGCTCTCATCGACTAGAATCGTCGAGATGCAAGGCGACACGCCTACTGCCTGTTGCAGCACCGCGTTTGGCGAATAGCCATTGTTTGCCTGCGCCGGTGCGTGCACATACGCCGGACTGGGCGCGTGATGTTCTGCGTTATTTACATCGTAATCTGGCACGGGCGAATAAGTGTCGCACTGCCTGTTGCTTGACGTAGGCAAGTCATTTGAAACATTCAGTCTACCAGCAATTTCCTTGCGTATTCTGTCCTCGGCTACTTTGATTTCATTACCTAATTTTTCAAAAAGTTTTGTTTCCCGGTCAGTTATTGATTCATTTACACTACCGTTTTCTAAAGTTTCATTTATTTTGATAATGTCCGCGTTGATACGTCGAGTCTCCTGTTTCAGAAAACCGACTTCTTCGTTAACTTTATTAACTTGGTCAGGTATTTCTTCACATGCGGACTGTACTCTTGTTAAATTTAATTGAATAGCCTGTACGTTTTCATGTATTTCTTTTTGTACGGTTTGTGTTTGATTGTGTGTTTCTACTATTTCTGACAGTTCCTGTTCCTGTTTGGTTGTAAGATCTGACAATTTCTTTTCTAAGTCATTTGCCAATACATTGTATACACTATTGACGGTTTTGATGACTTTGTCTTCGATCTTTTGATCGATTTCGTTGGTGAGTTTATTTAAGCGTTGATCGAAATGTCTGTGTATGTTTTCAAATTGCGTGTTTACACTTGAAAACTGCTGTTGGAACCCAATTTCCATGTTTGACAATTTTGTGTTTGTCATTATTTCTAGATTCGCCAGTTTCTCGCTCACATTTGACATCAGACTATATAATGCCTCAAGCGTAACTGACGAAGCTTGTGTGTTTGTATTTATGCCATTATTTGTTGCCATTGTTTCTCTGCCACGGTCTGATTGAATCGAAACCGGGCTAGGTTCACTGACCTCACGCGAAATATTTTCATCTGATCTGGTAATCGATGCTTCATCGACTGTGCACAAGGTTTCATTTGCAAGTGGTTCGTTATTGTTAATCCCTGTGGAGTGCAATTGAATTGTATTTACTTCTACATTATGTTGTGCTGAAAAACTAATTGCGTCATCATTTACGTCACTATTGTCAGAATCGGTGACGTGTCCATGAACATTTGTCAAATTAAAGTTCTTCGATTCCATTGTGAAGATATTATTTTTATCTGTACTTTACTGTTAATCTAAATCTTTAAATTCTCTCGCAGTTGAATTAATAAAAATATCTCGCGATTGTTATTTGTTGCGCGTCGGAAATTTACAAGATGGCGTACTACGTCTTCTAATTCTGCGATTGTTGAACATAAAAAAGTAATTATCAAAGTGTAATTGTGTGTTGCCACAAACACTACCAGGATTTTAATATGGACAGGAAAAGGTTCTGCTTTAAGTGGAGCTAAGCCAAGGTGCAGCCACTGCATGCGTTTGCGCTTTCCTACCTTAATTCCGACTGAGCTGCGTCACTCACGATTACGTTAGTTTTCTAAATCCTTGTCCTTGTTCCTTCTGGTTATTGTGCCATCCGTTTATACAGTTAATATTGTTTCACTTTATTCGTCATTTTCCATGTGCGTCATGTAACAGAGAAACAGTAATTAGTACAAGTACATTTGTAGCACAACAGTGAAGTACTTACTCTTTGTTCCACCAGCACTGTCCCTGTCAGCGGTCGCCAGTGTGGCGAAATAAATAAAAAACATTTTATATTTTAAATTCCACGTCATTGTTGATTTAATCAGAGTTCTCACCTTAGACGTAGAATTAGTCCTTCTGCCACAATATTAATTCATTAGTCGCCATCGATGTTCTTCTCTTTGTTGACCGTGTGTACCATCATGAGTCGGCATCGGTTCACTTTACGAAGACGGTGGAAACCAAGGAATACTATGCTACGTCGCTATAAATAATTTTCGTAACACTTCGATACTTTTCACTATTTTTTATTCACAACACAATAAGACTTGCTGTGCTCATCGCACAAACCATAATTACCAACCACATGGCTGCCTTTCCGCACAGTCCAAAATCACGTCCATCCTCCACAAGGCAACAATCGAAAGTGTCCCTTAGCTCCTTGGAGTATCAAACAAAAGAGAATCCAATGTGAACTTTACAAAGATTATAATATACATGCCTCTCAATTTATCTTTGGCGCAGCTTTTAAGATATTGTATGTCTCTGCATAGGAATGTGTCATTACAGACTCCTCCATGGAATTCAGCATAATATATCAGATACCAGGCAACAGTTCTGTTGCCTTTCTGCCAGATGAATTTTGTTTGTACTTTTGTTCCATTTAATGGTGACAGTTCCTTAGATCGTGGTCAATGGTTCTAATGCCGTTGCAGACTGTAAGCAGTATGTGACAGGTTTTCTGATAGCTATCTGATACTTTCTGTCATTCGTAGAATTCGATGACCTCTTGGCACTGTTGATAATATTAGGTAAGTTATCATAAACAAAAGAAGAGATGTGCAATGATCATAATTGCCATCAGTATTATCATTGGCAGCAATAGCAGTTGTTTTTCAATGCTGAATAAAAGTCTCCTTTAGACAGCTCACTGAATTGCAGCCTTCAGCCAGATGCAGTCATATTGACCCTTCATGTTTTCTCATGTCTTCGATTAACCCTCCAGTTGGTGGTCGTCTCGGCTGTTTCTTAGTTCTTGGGAGTGAACGATCTAACTGATTCCTCTGCCATCCAGTTAACTAACTTAATGTCATGCCCACTTCCATTTTATAATGAATACAATCGTAACTATGTCCTCTACTCCAGTTTGTAATATTGTTTGTTTTCTTGCCTCTTGCAGTATTTTTGATTCCTTTCTGGGTTAAAGTCAGCATCTCTCTTTCGTAACAGAAAACATGATAGCCTAAGATAAAACTGGTAGTGCACACCGTAGACCTTCTGTTGACACACACAAGAAGATTATTCTCTATTTATTTCGCTAAATAATTCCAAGGAGTTTTACTTTTTTGTTTATTCTTTCGCTGCCCATAAAGTTTATTGTACTTAATTTTAGCCTTTTTTAATTGATTTTCAATTCTTACTGCAAACCTACATTACTAATTTCTTTCATTCATTGTTGTAGTTCGTCTACAGTAGATGAAAATAATTCAGACAAATCATTAATGTGATGATTTTTTAGATACATTTCACTGGCATGTCTTCATTCTTCGTTTTCCATATTTAACAATCTGAAAACATCCTCTGGGCGACTGAAAATATTTTCGTTATATGGAATTTTCTTTGTTGGATTTTCTTTCTTTTCTAATTTTTCCCCTACCCTATCATGATATTGACATACGTATTTTATGTATATTTTACAGTATACTTATCAGTACCTTTTTATATTGACTCTGGGAACAGATTTCGTTGAAACTGAGTCAGAAAATTTCTCCACACCTATGAATATCAGACAAAATGGCAATTCATATTCGTTTACTGACGCATAATTTCGTTCACAGATTCTAAAAAGTCGACTGTAGTATGTCAATTTCTAAAATCAGCCTGTTGCTTTGCTCGATTCATACATCTTTTTTCTATGCAGCTAGTCATAATGTTAATGAATAACTTAGCATGGTGAGGAGACTGTACAATTTCATGTCTTGTCTGTTTCGTCTCTAATTGAGGTGAAACCATTTCACAATTTCTCTAGAGTTGTGGAATAATTTTCTTCCATGCACATTCTGTAAACAACATGGGAAGTTTCTACTATGTTACTTTTATTCTTCTTTATTCTAACCACTACCGAGATTGCACGTGACATCTGGCATTTCTTGAGGGATGACATTATTTACATTATTATCTATCTATATTTTCAATTCATTCCTTGAATACACAAAAAATTTATGTGACTCTTCAGGCTTTATTATTGTTAGTTTTAAGTTCTTGACAGGTCTTTAATTGTTGACTTCCTCTATTTGTATTTTTTTGGGTTCTTAATACCTATAACATCTTTTGCGCATATCTAAGTTTCTTTGATAAATAATTGCACATTTTATCTATACTTGTATAATCCCCATTTTCCAGGACATTGAACATGTTTTGTAATTGAATCCAGTCAACCTCCCCATCCATAAAGAAACTCTCTTAATTTATATTTCTGATTGCCTGCCTGATTTGTTAGTTTCTTTCTTGTTATTTATCTGTTTTTACTTCGCTAGTCTTTGATTTCTAGCAATTTAAAAGTGGTTAAGGACTGCCACATGCTATATAACTTTTATTGTTTGATGAAATAAAGAGGACAGTATTTTCAATTTCATTTTATTATTTTTGGTCCTTGGAAATCCATTTCCAATTTTTTTACTTCAGAAAAATTTATTCATGATAATCTCATTCTAGTCCTCAACAAACTATACTAACATTTAATTTCTGTCACTTATTATATGATATCCAAAGCTTCCAACTAACAAATTGTTTTTTGGTTTTTGTTGTACTTCAGCGCTCATATCTCCAATTACCAAATTGTAGTGGAATCTACTATAAGTTATCAGCTTCTCTACAGAGCTTCTTCCACCTCAACAGAAAATGAGAACGCTGGTTTGTAGATGTGGATGATTTCTATGGAGTGTCTTTTATTTGTATGTAAACAAGTCTTGGTATTCAGTCTGTGATTCCTTAAGTTCAATAACACTGTTATTAATTTTCTGGTTTACAATAAAGCTTGCACATGAAAATACTTCCTGATCTGTAATAACGAATACATCAAGTTTTTCATGACAGTTTAAAGACAGTTTAATGACAGCATTTAACATTCACTTCTGCCTTTTCTCAAATTCAAATTTGCTTCCCATGTAATAAATATGTGTACACACACAGACATCTGGATCACCATTAGTATTGATATTTTCCTCCATTTTCTCATCCTTCCATGGGGATATTCATGAGGGATCTCTACTGTTGTATACATTGAAACTTCCACACTATTCGGATTTCATGGAAGCACATGTCTGATTTGATATTTACTGCTTACACTTCTACGGTGTCCATCTAGTATGCAATAATAATTTTACAATAGTGTCTTGGTAATGTTTATGAGCTCCATTTACATTATTCCTCATTGAATTCCTTTACTAAAAACTATATTTAAAAATATCTTAAATAACAATTGTTCAGTACTTGAAACCAAGTTACCCAGTATATTTCATGGAACAAGTTAATGCTTGATTGCCTGCATGATTTTCTAGATCTGAGTTTCTAGATCAGCACTTCTTAAAATTGTAGGCTTGCGATTTTTTTTTTTTTCTTTTCAGTTCCAGAGCTAACAGTCACCATTTCGTAAACTTTTCTTCTACATACGTTTATAGACGTCAGTTACTAATATTAAACACTCCTTTGTGCAGTCTACACACTATGTGTACTGTGTCAGTTTTGAGAATATTTTCATGTAGTCGAATAATTTTTTGGATGTTTACCTCTGTAATCATAAAATAAACTCTTGGCCTGTAGAATATCATCCGATATGCACTGGATTTTTTGCAGAACCCAAAGTAGACGACCGTTATACATTTCAATGCGCTGAACAAGAATATCACGATTAAAATTGTCTGCTGCTCAGCATTACATGTAAGCTGGGACTTTACATTTCACGTATGCTGCTATCGTAATCATTAGGATATATACACTAATTGACTTAACTGGCTTATTCGCGCCGTTTCTTCACCTTACTCTTGTGGGTAGTGTCCGGAGCATCTCTCTGTACCATCCAGCAGAAAACAGTCAACAAAGCACCAGACCAACGTCCTGTGTACCCCTGTTCTCTTAGAAAAATGTCCTGGTGGAACTTCTCGCTACGCTCATCACTGAATGCCCCACAGTCCCCTGGGGACACATCGGGATGGGTGTAAAGGAAGTGCCTCTTGAGGGTCATGCTCCATCCAGTGACCTTATACCCATGACAGAGCGTTCACTATGTTCTTGTAATTCGGCTCACCCGTTTCCCAACAACAATGTTTTCACTTTAAGAAAACAGTGACACGTAGGCAGCTGGTCAGAGGTTAGAGTGGACGCAAAGTCTGTGGCTCCCAACAGATGGGATATCTGTAGACCAACGAATATACCCTTTGCGATCTTCTCGATGTCGTGTCGTGGAACGCCTTACATAAATACTGAAATGCTGCTTCATTCCCGTGCAAAGCAAAAGCTGTGAGGCGTCCCAACATAATCTGCAATGGAGGGAGAAAAATTTTGTTCGGCTTCAATAAAGGTCCTTCGGCAATATTTTTTGATCCAGGCGTCGGAACTGTTCTCGTGTGTAGCGCTTTTACACTGAAGAACTAAAGGAACTGGTGCACCTGTCTAATAACGTGTAGGGCCCCCGCGAGCACGCAGAAGTGCCGCAACACGACGTGGCATGACTCGACTATTGTCTGAAGTACAGCTGGACGGAACTGACACCATGAATCCTGCAGGGCTGTCCATAAATCCGCAAGAGTACGAGTGGGTGGAGATCTCTTCTGAACAACACGTTGCAAGACATCACATATTCATGTCTGGGAGTTTGGTGGCCAGCGGAAGTGTTTACACTCAGAAGAGTGGTCCTGGAGCCGCTCTGTAGCGATTCTGGACGTGAGGGGTGTCGCATTGTCCTGCTGGAATTGCCCAAGTCCGTCTGAATGCACAATGGACATGAATGGATACAGGTGATCAAACAGGATGCTTGCATACGTGTCACCTTTCAGAGTCGTATCTAGACGTATCAGGGATCCCATCCCACTCCAACTGTACACGCCACACCATTACAGAGCCTCCCACAGCTTGAACAGTCCCCTGCTGACATGCAGGGTTCATGAATCCATGAGGTTGCCTCCATACCACTACACGTCCATCCGCTCGATACAATCTGAAACGAGAGTCGTCCGACCAGGCAACATGTTTCCAGTCATCAACAGTCCAATGTCGGTGTTGACGGGCCCAGGGGAGGAGTAAGGCTTCGTGACGTGCAGTCATCAAGAGCCCATATCGATGATGTTTCGTTGAATGGTTCACACGCTGACACTTCGTGATGGCCCAGCATTGAAATCTGCAGCAAGTAGCGAAAGGTTTGCACTTCTGACACGTTGAACGATATTCTTCAGGCGTCGTTGGTCCCGTTCTTGCAGGATCTTCTTCCGGTCATAGCGATGTCGGAGATTTGATGTTTTAGCGGATTCCTGACATTTTCGGTACACTCGTGTAATGGTTGTACGGGAAAATCGCCATTTCATCACTATCTGGGAGATGCTGTGTCCCATCACCCGTGCGCCAATTGCAACACAACGTTCAAACTCACTTAAATCATGATAATCTGCCATTGTAGCAGCAGTAACCGATCTCACAACTGCACCAGACATTTGTCTTATATAGGGGCTGGCCGCTGCGGTTCTAGGCGCTTCAATCTGGAACCGCGCGACCGCTACGGTCGCAGGTTCGAATCATGCCTCGGGTATGGATGTGTGTGATGTCCTTAGGTTAGTTAGGTTTAAGTAGTTCTACGTTCTAGGGGACTGATGACCTCAGATGTTAAGTCCCATCGTGCTCAGAGCCATTTGAACCACTTTTTTCTTATATAGGCGTTGCCGGCCGCAGATCCGTATTCTGCCTGTTGACACGTCTCTGTATTTGAATACACATGCCTAAATCAGTTTCTTTGGCGCTTCAGTGTATCTTGCAACTCTATGCCAACTACTGAGTGTAGCCCCCTTGCAAACCCAGCAGCATCGCGATGACTTTGAAATCTCTACATACCAGCCACTCATGCTTACTGTAATTAACACAGTTTACAACAGATTTGAACATGGCATAGCTTTGTTTGTCTAGCGCACCATATGTGACAGGGATGGATGGCCTTTCATTATTGTGTAACAGTACTGCCCTCAGTCTTGTTCTTGAGCCATCCATAAAGAGTCTCTACTCGTCTAGTTTGCATGTAATGTTCAGGTGTTCCAAGAATCCACTGCAGAATGTGATGTCGCCTTCAGAACTGCAATGAAACTCAAGTTTTTTTGACACTACTGGAACACACACACACGCACACACACACAGACACGTACTACGTCATCCACTACTACATTCATTAGGGCGAGAGTTCGGCTTTATGCTATGGAAGATCAAAATCCGTAAGAGGTCACTGAGTTCACACTGTGCGATTTTGTGTGGTTCTCTGATGATAATGTTGGTGTCTGTGTCATTGGCTGATGACTGTCTTTTCCGAGTGTATGTGTCGGTTCAGCATCATCACTATTACTGCTTGATGGCGGTACTTTTGTGGGAACCGGAATTGGCAATCATTAGCCATGAGGCACAGGGCAAATGATAGAGGGGATGTCTGGGTATTGCATATTCCTCTTCCTCTTGGCACTGACTTCATCTCAAGGGAGGTACCATGCAAAACAGCAATCCAATGCGTGCTTTGTGGGTTCACGTCAAAAAGCAGGCACACCAAACTGAATGGCGTAAAGCAGTGTTGCCAAGATGTACTGGAAGTGTTCACCTCACTGACTTACGATAGAGGAGCTCTTGTCATAATGCCTTTGCACACGGCACTCATATAATACCATAAGAGTGACTGTGAAACGTTAACATCCTATTTACAAGTAGCGCTGAGCTAGGAGGCAATTTTAACCTTAACATTCGTGTTCAGCGCATCTAATTCCGTAAAGCACAGCTACTTTCGTTTCTGTAACAAATAAAAAGTGAAAATTTATGGAAAAGCATATTTCTACACTATATGTTTAAGACTTATATTCAACAATAATATTTGAATTACAAGAGGGATTAAATTTCTAGTAACCTACAATAACATTTACTCTTTCCACAGCTGGTGGTCAAGAGGAGCCGTCTGAAAAACTGAGGCAGCTGTCGCAGCAGGTGCGACACAGCCGCGTCACGTTCAGCGCGTGTTCCCTGTTCAGCGTGGACGGCAGGCTGCTGACGGGATACGTGGCTGCGGTCGTCACATACACCATCATACTCATGCAGTTCACGTTTGATACTAGTGCTGGGGGTATTCCAACTTCAGCGCCCTGCTGTGCTTGTACTGCGTGAACTAAATTACATCTAAGCGTAGAAATTCTATAGAAATCGTTACAACCTTCTGTGTAAGCCGATCTGTTTCTACGTAACATACTTCAATTAAATCTCTAATGACAGTGAAAACAAGACGTGCTCTGTCTCTCTAGGTACCTGCAAAACTACTCCAGTGTTGGTGTAACATGGCGAACGAGGCACAGACTAGGACAAGACCAAAGCAAGATATGCAACAACAAAATGTAAAGCGGAAACCTTTGCTACAACGATGTGGACAGACCAAGAGCAAAGAGATACACAATCCTAGTTGCCAGCAGAGAGAAAGACCAAGAGCCAAGCGATGTTGTTGTTGAATAATCCGCACTACAGCGATGACAGTCCCCGACAATATCAGACGGGAATACAGAACCGACTGGCCGTTCACCGGACGGGCCCTAATTATACCGGTCGCGAGGGATACTACTGGCCGGCGTAGCCACTTGGCGAGATGCTATGCCCTCTAACGGCCATCTAGCTCCATTTTCTCAGGGAGGCATTCAACATCCGCGTTGCCCGATACCAGATGCAGCCCATTCCAATCACTGACAGTAACGGGAATCGGCTCATGCTCATATACGTGGCAGTCAGACAGGGCGGTCTCTCACCTACAGAGATGGACTGCGTAATAGAATATGGTGTAAATAGGAAAGTAAATTCATTCCTAACAAAGTGAATTCTAAATCTGTGTTCCTAGGAACCTTTTGAATTTCATCTAGGATTATTTGTTACGCCCCGTTTCCATGTTCCTTATCATCAGATGAAAATACTTTTTATTTCCTGGCCGATGACAGATTATACCAGGGGCGGGCAGGAATCCTGCACGTGTGCGGTGCACTTGCACGCGTGCAGTTAACAGGTGTTCTGCGTGCACACAGGGGCAAGCTGGCCACCCGCTTATCTCCCCTCCCCGCCATACCTTCTGTCCGCTCCTTCCTGTGCAATGCATTTTGTTTCCTAGCTTGCTTTATTGAACGAAGGAATAAGGTTAGTAGGAGTGCTTGAAAGATATCGTGGTTTGAAAGAGTACCTATTACCTACGATAAGTTTTATTTAATTATCATAGGTGGAGTGGAACAAAATTTCTACATACAGACAAACGCAAACAGTTACTTAAATTTTCATCTCTGATGTTTGCTCTTAACCGACACTTACTAATTCAGCAAATGGTTTTCCAGCTCTCGCTATATTAAGCGCAATGTTATAACTGTACGTACCGCTGGGCTATTGTTCTTGTCGTCCTGAAAAACTGAAAACAGTGCTCCATAAAATGTTAAATCAGTGAGATGAGAGACATGGGGAAAGAAAGTCGCAGATCTCTCGTGACAACAGCAACTACGACAGATTCATCTGGTGTCGTCAGATCGCTCTTCTTAAGCTCAGTCACATATTAAACATTTCGAATTTTCACATTTTTGCACAAAGAAAAAATGATTCTCCCATTACTTTTCAAAAGATAGCAAATCTTCACTTCTCCGTTTTCTTGTTTCACTCTGCATTTTCCGGTTCTTGAAATACAACGTTCACTACGTAGTGGTCGCTACGCATCAACGTCCGCAGCTTAGCCTGGCACTACACTGCCGCAACCTGCAGGCTGTCGCCACTCCCCCAGTCGACGATTGCACGTGAGCAGCACACGTGCAGCGCTGTGCGCTCATGAGCTGCGTGCAACGTTTGCCCGCCCCTGGATTGTACCAATGAGGGGTTCGTCCAATGTGTGAATCGATGAAATAGCATTGGATCCAACGCTGTTTGTTTTCTGCCTTTGAGTTTCGAAACGAGTTTGTTTGTTCGTTCGTAAGCTCTCCGTAGTGGTGTTTATTTACAAGTTGCGTTTTGCGAAATGTCTCCGGAACAGTGGAACAATATTATTCATGTTCGAAATCGGAAATGCACCGGCCGCGATACGTGCGTCAGACATGTTTACGTTGGCTCTATACGAATTCATTTGAATGTTAGTTACAATGCGTGGGTCCTGTTCCATAAATATTGGACTATGTTCGTGCCAGCGTTGGCAGTAATGGTTGGACAAAGGGTTACACATATCATCGCCGGCCGCGGTGGTCTAGCGGTTCTGGCGCTGCAGTCCGGAACCGCTGGGCTGCTACGGTCGCAGGTTCGAATCCTGCCTCGGGCATGGGTGTGTGTGATGTCCTTAGGTTAGTTAGGTTTAAGTAGTTCTAAGTTCTAGGGGACTTATGACCTAAGATGTTGAGTCCCATAGTGCTCAGAGCCATTTGAGCCATTTTACACATATCATCGCGTGGCGGAAGTTTCAAATTGTAAATATTCAGTTTGTCATAACATCACAGAAACATAATTTTATGGAATATTTTTTTAACGATCGTGTGAAGGATCTCCACTGCTTGGACCGTTTTGATACTCGCTTGGGGTCGCATGGTGCTCACAGGACGTGGGTTGGACACCCATGATTTAAACGGTCCGTTGTCCCCACGTTCTTGTACGACTGCGTGACCTGGACAGTGAAACCTAGTGATAGAGCCCAGTTGATGCCTTCGAGATGTGGTGAACGAAGAACCAATGCGTCCAATCATACAAGTTTATCTTTCCGGTTGAGTCAAGGGTGCTTCCACTTCTATAGGTACATTTTGAGAAGAGAAGTGAATAATTTAGAGCAGACCACCTTGCAACTCAAATTCGAAAGCAGAGGACCACGATGAAGGGCAGCAAGTACATAACTGGATAAAGCAATGACGATTACTGGTCTAAGTATTCACACTATAGTAAGAAGAGCTGAAGATCACTCTGGACAGAGATGTCTAGTCGGAGATTCACTTACTTCACAAATGAAAAAAATGAGATCGCAACACCCAGCAATGAGTAAACCGATTATGATGATGAATGAGGGCTACACCGATCAAAGACTATAATAGTCATGTGCAGAAAGACAACACACACAAACCGTAAATAAGTAGTGCCGCCATACAATACAGATAACGAACGTCAGGAGTTATCGATAGCTACTATCAGTTACCAGACGGTGAGCAAAAATCGTTAACTCCGACTTTCTGTTGTTTGGTGAGGATTAAACAGCACAGAAAGTTAATGCTACTTGCTCACCCATTGGTATTTAATAGTCGCTTTTGATAACTTCTGACGTTGTTTATTATTGTAGTGTGGTGGCGGTTGTTGTTCACGGTGTGTATGCGTGTGTGTGTGTGTTGTATTTCTGATTATGGCTGTTATGGTTCTTGGCCAGCGTTGTCCCACCTACATTTGCTTACACGGTTCTCTTTTGCTGTACAATGCCGAGAAAGAAATTAGTACACCCGAAAAGACGACGTCGATTTCGATCGGATGCCGACATATGTCACCTGTACTGATGCACTGATAATGGTTTCAACGTCAGCGTCGTCTGCCACCAGATACGGTGGTGGGATAGCTACCAGAGTGTCATCTGTACCTACCGCCAGAAGGCTCGGAGTGGTGCATACATATGAAGCAAGCAGGCTACAATGCCACAGAAACGCACTCGTACTTCCTACAACCAACTGGGCGAGTTTTAAATGGGTGGGATGGTTCTTTTGCAGAACTGCCACACAAGTTGGGCATGCTGCGTCAATTGTGCAGTGATGCTAGTTTAATAGTCACGTGAGTATTCTGACACCCACAGATGAGGTTCTGGACGACTATGCAGCACAGACGCCCGCCAGGATCGTCGTATTGTAAGGGCAGCAGTGGTAAATCATACAGTTAGCTGGAGCTTGTGAGCCCAGACATGCAACGCGAACTGGTGTGAACTGGTTATTAACAGTGGGACTACAGGCACGCACACCTCTAGACAGTCTCTCACTCACAGCACCACCATCAACGTGTACAGCTCGACTGGTGCCGTCAGAGGATCGCTTGGAAGATGGAATGGCGTGCCGTGGTCTTCAGTGGTGAAAGCAGAGTCTGCCTAGATGGAAGTGATGGTCATTTGCACGTACAATGCAGGCCTGGTGAGTGCTGCCTCTTAGAGTGCATTCGTCCAAATCACAGCGGCCCCACCCCAGTCCTTATTGTCTGGGGTGCAATCAGCTATGACTGTTATTAAACTTTGGCGTGTCTGGAGGGACGACAACCAGCGCTCTGTACATGCCGAATGTTGTCAGACCCGTTCTTTTGCCATTCTGGCAACAGGAAGCTGGTGTGTGTTCCAACAGGATAATTCTAGCCCACGTACTGCCCGTGAAACTCAATGTGCTCTGAAAGAGGTGCAGTAACTTTTCTGGCCAGCACGATATCCAGGCCGGCCGGGGTGGCTGAGCGGTTCTAGGCGCTACAGTCTGGAACCGCGCGACCGCTACGGTCGCAGGTTCGAATCCTGCCTAGGGCATGGATGTGTGTGATGCCCTTAGGTTAGTTAGGTTTAAGTAGTTCTAAGTTCTAGAGGACTGATGACCTTCGAAGTTAAGTCCCATAGTGCTCAGAGCCATTTGAACCATTTTTGAACGATATCCAGACTTGACTCCAGTAGAGGACCTGTAAGATATGATGGAAAGAGAAGTGACTTGCGCGGTTCGTCAACCGACAGCTTTTACAGAACTACGTGAACAGATTGAGCACGCCTTCCAGAACGTATCCCAGGACAGTATTCGCTATCTGCACGACCGACTGGATGCCAGAGTCAGCACCTGCATTGCTGCCCGTGGAGGCTATACCACGCACTAATATTAGGTTCAGCATAGGTCGATACCTGGTACCTCAGAACCAGGTATCGACCTGTGCTATTCAGCTGTAAATGTAATCATTTCATGTACACCATATCCACTGTTGCAACAATGAACCTCGAATGAGTTGCAAACATCTAAAAGGGCGTTTAATATTCCTCCGGCAAGGTATTTCTGCTTAGAAAATGACGAAGTGTTCATCTGTAGAAATATTGGTGGTTGTCGAAGACGCCACTCGGCTGAATTCTCGTAAGTTGTTTGTTGAGATATATCCTACACAGAATCAAAACGTCATAGCAATTCAAAGAAACTGTAGGTGCAGAGAAACGACAGAGGTAGCGCAGGTTATCGTTACGTGACGCCACAACTGACAGTAGTTCTTTTCCTACCCTTTCCGCTTCCCCTCGTCTTCTATAGCCGGCCTTTGTGGCCGAGAGATTCTAGGCGCTTCAGTCTGGAACCGCGCGACCGCTACGGTCGCAGGTTCGAATCCTGCCTCGGGCACGGATGTATGTGATGTCCTTACGTTAGTTAGGTTTAAGTAGTTCTAAGTTCTAGAGGACTGATGACCTCAGATGTTAAGTCCCATAGTGCTCAGAGCCATTTGAACCATCTTTTTCGTCTTCTTTCGGCCAACCATTTCCACTGATGGGAAGCCTAAATTTGGTTGGGGGATGGGAAATTCATATAAGACATTTACACTGTGTAGCCGTACCCCTCCTTCCGATCGGTAATTTATATCAATCGCCCTGCCCTACACAAAAAAGCAGCAAATACAAATTTTCATAGGGGCGAAAAATTCGAGGCTGGTTCACTTGGCCAGGTTAAAGTGATGGGAATTTCAGAAATAGCCCACAAGTATTTCTATCCAAAAGATACAAGTTCAAGTCCTCGCATTTTTTCATAATTTGTTTCATAGTTATCACACCAATTTAGTCCACACGTCTTTCTACTTAGAAGATGGTGAGTTCCAACCTCAGAAGAGATATTTTACACCTTCCAGCTGCCAATTACCCTGGCTTCAAGCCTCAGAGACGGTATTTTACAAACTTTCATTTTCAGAACATTACTTGATTCAAATGTCAGAGAGCTGCATTTGCATCTATAATCCTCAAGCCGCCTTACGGTGGCTGGCAGAAGTCACTTGGTATACCACCGCCATTCCGCCGTTTCCTGTTCCGCTCGCGAATGGTGCTCGAAAAGAATGGATGACGCTCAACATCCATATGAGCTGAAATCTCTGTGCTTTTACCATCGTGATATTTTCGCGACGTATGTTGTTTGTTGACGTTGCCTTCATTCCTGAGACTGGTTTGATGCAGCTCTCCATGCTACTTTATCCTGTGCAAGCTTCTTCATCTCCCAGTACCTATTGCAACCTACATCCTTCTGAATCTGCTTGGTGTATTCATCCCTTGGTCTCCCTCCACGATTTTTACCCTCCACGCTGCCCTCCAATGCTAAATTTGTGATCCCTTGATGCCTCAAAACATGTCCTACTAACCAGTCCCTTCTTTTTGTCAAGTTGTGCCACAAACTCGTCTTCTCCCCAATTCTATTCAATACTTCATCATTACTTATGTGATCTACCCATCTAATCTTCAGCTTTCTTCTGTAGCACCACATTTCGAAAGCTTCTGTTCTCTTCTTGTCTAGACTATTTATCGTCCATCTTTCACTTCCATACATGGCTACACTCCACACAAATACTTTCAAAAACGACTTCCTGACATTTAAATCTATACTCGATGTTAACAAATTTCTCTTCTTCAGAAACGCTTTCCTTGCCATTGCCAGTCTACATTTTATACCCTCTCTACTTCGACCGTCGTCAATTATTTTGCTCCCCAAATAGCAAAACTCATTTACTACTTTAAGTGACTCATTTCCAAATCTAATTCCCTCAGCAGCACCCGATTTAATTCGGCTACATTCCATTATCCTCGTTTTGCTTTTGTTGATGTTCATCTTGTATCCTCCTTTCAAGACATTGTCCATTCCGTTCAACTGCTCTTCCAGGTCCTTTTCTGTCTCTGACAGAATTACAATGTCATCGGTGAACCTCAAAATTATTATTTCTTCCCCAAGGATTTTAATTCCTACTCCTAATTTTTCTTTTGTTTCCTTTACTGCTTGCTCAATACACAGATTGAGTAACATCGGGGTTAGGCTACAACCCTGTCTCACTCCCTTCCCAACCACTGCCTCCCTTTCATGCTCCTCAATTTTTATAACTGCCGCCTGGTTTCTGTACAAATTGTAAATAGCCTTTCGCTCCCTGTATTTTACCCCTGCCTCCTTCAATATTTGAAAGAGAGTATTACAGTCAACATCGTCTAAAGCTTTCTCTAAGTCTACAAATGCTAGAAACGTAGGTTTGCCTTTCGTTAATCTATCTTCTAACATAAGTCGTAGGGTCAGTATTGCCTCACGTGTTCCAACATTTCTACGGAATCCAAACTGATCTTCCCCAAGGTCGGCTTCTACCAGTTTTTCCATTCGTCTGTAAAGAATTCTTGTTAGTATTTTGCAGCCGTGACTTATTAAACTGATAGTTCGGTAACTTTCACACATGTCAACACTTGCTTTCTTTGGAATTGTAATTATAATATTCTTCTTGAAGTCTGAGGGTATTTCGCCTGTCTCGTATATCAACCTCACCAGATGGTAGAGTTTTGTCAGGGCTGGCTCTCCCAAGGCTATCAGTAGTTGTAACGGAATGTTGTCTACTCCCGGGGTTTGTTTCGACTTAGATCTTTCTGTGCACTGTAGCAACATATTGACAGATTTCTACTAAGAACACACGCCATCGGAATTTTGACAGTAAATTTCTCCATGACGCACATGTCTCTCTTATAGCACCTTCCACTGAAGTTGGATGAGCACCTCTCTGACGTTTTGGCACTTGCTAACACAACCACTGACAAAACTCGCTGCTGTTTGGAATCTATTTATTGTTTAGACAGGGGAGTTGTAAGGTATCTTCTTTGTGGATGGAATATGTTGAGAATTTTCCAATGTGTCTCAGTCTTCCATTTCCAATTTCTACGATTAAGCTATGTTTTCCTATCTGCGGTAATTTCCCGCAACTTGCTGCGCAAAACGCGTGCGAGACCGTGCTTCCCACTTGCACAATCCAAAACGCACCAGTCTGTTTTTCTAGGGTGCGAACAATGCAGTGCCCCTACGGGCTCTATTTGCGGGAAACGTCTTCGTGCTTCACGAGGAGTCTCTCTCGGACTTCGCAGTGATTTGCTCGTCCATGGTCCTGCAGCATAATAAAAAAGTCTTGAGAAGCAGTTTACTACTGAAACTCGTTGATGGAAAACGCGTGGACCGACAGAGTTTTCGAAATTTATCGACGAGCTAGGGGAGCCTGAAACTGAGGACGAAAAATATTTGCTTTTCAAATCCATGGCAGACCCGATCATATACAGGAAGACAAAAAAACGTATTTGCAAAATTGTTATGGACTTGTAAACCATAAACGGTAGAGGTAAGGCTGTCCCAACAGGTCAACGTTTTGGTACGGTAACTGCAGCGACTCTTCGTCATCTTGCCTTCCTTTTTCATCTCAAGTGTTGGTAATGAGCAAGGCCCTACATGCTATGACAAGCGTGTCACTACTCCAGATTTTACTATTCGAAATAAGTGAAACACGCATTCTATATTATGCCATGTAGTATTTTTTCTCCCTGTCTGCTGCGATATATTTTATTCAAACTACAGAATCACTGTTTTTGTCCCTTTCTCACTCCCATTTCCGTCCGGAAACAGTAAGAACTACACGGATATAGATTCCAACTAGTATGGAAGGAAAGCAATGGAATACGATCCAGTAAGGTTGGCTGGTTGGTTGATTTGGGGAGGGCACCAAACAACGTCATCGGTCCCATCGGATTAGGGAAGGATGGGGAAGGAAGTCGGCCGTGCCCTTTCAAAGGAACCATACCGGCATTTGCCTGAAGCGATTGAGGGAAATCACGGAAAACCTAAATCAGAATGGCCAGACACGGGTCTGAACCGTCGTCCTCCCGAATGCGAGTCCAGTGCGGTAACCACTGCGCCACCTCGCTCGGTACGATCCAGTAAGGTCAACACATCACTGTACGTAGCAGAAGTTAGGCAATTCAGCATTTATTCTGCTGGAACAATGACCTCAGCAGTACATATAACAATCGATACTATGTCATGTCACCAGGCAATTTACATTAAAGTTAGTTATTAACGAGAAACTAATGTGAAACTTCCTGGCAGATTAAAACTGTGTGCCGGACCGAGACTCGAACTCGGGAAATTGGAAATTTGTGGTAAAGTCTTCTGGGACCAAACTGTTGACGTCGTCGGTCCCCAAAGCTTACGCGCTACTTTTTTTTTTTTTTTTTTTTTAAATTCTTTATTGATAACTATAATAATTATACAAATTTAACCCACTACCTAAAACTCATTAGTGGGTCCTAAATAATATACATTTATGTTAATTGTGCAGCTTTTTCTTAATTTAATAGTGAGCTACAGTTACATTAACAACAATGGGCATTTAATTTCTATATCTACTGTTTATTCTAGTTCCTGTATCTAATTTAATTTATGTATTTCCTGCAGCGTCACATGTGTGCCAGTAAAAATATAAACCTACTTAATATGCCTTGTTCTTCGAGCTAAACCCGAAGAACATGCCCCTGGCACTGGGCAGGCCACGACGTTATTAATCGCTGCAGTACCTAATCTAATTTCCTATAACTAATTCCTACAAACTAACTTATCCTACGTCATATTCGGTGTGTCATAGTCGGTGGTTGGTCCCTGCTCCCCCTAGTCCTGTACATGGCGGATTCCAACTCGGGTGGAGTTGGCCGGTCCACGCACAGGCGGTATGGGACCAGGGCTCTAGGTCACAATCGGTAATAATTATTTCCTTGCTCTTACTGTATCTCTCTTAGATATTCGGTTAAGACCTTTCGAGATACCTCGTTTGCCAAAGTGTTTAGTGTCTGAAAGGTTTCCTCATGTCTAAGCAGTTGATACGTGTCATGGTTAGGAAGTCTGTCTCGTAGTGTAGTTGCAACATCATTGAAGAGAGGGCATTCGTAAACAACATGTTCGGGTGTTCCCTCCGGATCGCCACAGTCGCACGCTGGTGTCGCCCTTTTCCCAAATCGGCATAAGTATGTCGGGTAGGGTCCATGGCCAGTGAGGAAGTGAATCAGACCTCGTGTAGGCTTGAAATACCTCATACCCAGACGTTCCCTCACATCTGGTAGGAACTGGAAGGTTCGTCGTCCAGCCTCTTCTGCAGCCCAGGTCTCCTGCCAAAGTTCTTCCCCTCTTATCCTTATATCTCTTTTGTCGCCCAATCTGATACCCATAATATCTACAATCTTTTCATAATTCTCCCTTTTGGCCCAGTACCAGGCCGCTTGTTCCCTTATTTTGATGTCCAGGGGGCAGAGCCCCATTATGACTAACAGGGCCCCCCCTGGAGATGTTCTGTAGGCACCCACAGCTCTTAGTAGCATGCTTCTCTGGACCCTTCTCACTGCCATGGCGGGCACCACCCTCGTGAGCCTGTGTGCCCAGACTCCCGAGCCGTAACCCACGACTGAAGTTAAGATGCTGTTGTGGTATAATCTAATTAAGTGTGACGGAAGGAGGAATCTTTTATGACCTGTTGAGATGAGATTGTTCAGTATCTGAAGGGCTCTCTGGGTGACGGTATCAATGTGCTTGCCGAAACTCCACCTCTCATCAATGATGACTCCTAAGTACCGTGTCTCACGTCGTCTAAGAACTGGTGAACAGTCTATTCTGACAGTCGGATTTCTAATGAGATGTCCTTTTAGCAGGAGGTAAGTAGATTTGCTGGGCGATATCGTCATTTTTGTCGCGTGGCACCACTGTTGGAGTTTGTCTAGTGCTGTCTCTATCTTTGGTTCTATGTCTTCGCGGCTGCGGCCGCCAACCAACAGGAGGAGGTCATCCGCATAGGCTATCACCTCTAGCACCTCTTCACTCTGTTGTAAGCTATCTAGCAAAGGCTCCATATGGATGTCCCAGAAGAGGGGTCCTAAGACGGAGCCTTGGGGACATCCTTTGGTGATTGTCTTGCTAACTCTTTCGCTAGAGGATGATAGCCAGACCTCCCGATCCTCGCAATAGCTCCTCAGGCAACCATATAGCGGCCCTGGACACTCTTTCTCCCGCAAGCAGGAGAAGAGCGAAGGCCACCACAGGTTGTCGAAGGCGCCACTGATGTCAACCATGATGCCAACCACGTATTTGTGCGGGGTCGAGCCACAGACCTCGGCCGCCAGGGCGATTGCATCAGATGCCGACCGCCCCGGCCTGAACCCGAACTGCCTGTCACTCACCCCGCACAACACCCGGTGTGCTGTCAGTCTGTCAGCCAGCAATTTTTCCAATAATTTGCCAAATATATCCAGCAGGCAAATCGGCCTGTAGGATTTCGTTTCTGCGGGATCCTTGTCTGGTCCTTTCTTTATGATGACTACATGTGCCTTTTTCCATAATTTAGGGAACTTACGCTGTCTGAGGCATTCATTGTACAGATGTGTTAGTGGTGCAGTCAGCTGGGGCGCCAGAAACTGCACCACCTCCGCCACAATGCCGTCTGGCCCAGGTGCTTTTCCTCTTTGCAGAGATCTTATGTGGGTTGCTACCTCCTCTTCTGAGAAGGGGTAGACCGCCGTCTCATTGGTGTATATTTCGCGGTCTTGATCTCTGAGTTGCTGCTGCCTCTCTGTTTCCCCATCCGCTTTGTCGTCAGGCAGCAGGGAGTGGAGGAGGACCCCCGCAGTCTCCTGCCAGGACTCCGTCATCCTATCCCTGTACCTGACTGTGGATAGTTCCAGAGGAGAGCGGATTTTTTCTCTAATTAGCTTATACGGGAGTCCCCATGGGTCCGTGACTAGTTGGTTGAGCACGAAGTTTTCCCAGCTTTTCATTCTGACTTCCCGTAGTTCCTTCTGGAACTTTCGCTTTTCCTCCCTGTACAGCAGCTGCCACCTTTGTCGCTCCTGCCAGACGACACTGCGCTGATAGTACCTCCTCAGCCTTCTGACAGACTGACGCAGTTCACTTAGTTCGGCAGACCATGGTGACGGTGAGGCCGCCATGGCCCTCCTCCTAGTAGGTACGGCTGCCCTCACCGCTCTTGTCACTGCGTTCACCAGTTCCCCCGCCCTCTGATCCACGTCCATGTCTAAGTACATGTCGTCTTCCGGTAATGGAGGAATGTCACACTCCCTCGCTAGGCGTTCCCAATCGGTTCTTTTGTAATTTAATTGTGTTTCCCACCCCGTGGCCCAGTGGCACTCTCTTTCTCCTATGGTAAAAGTTATCAGATTGTGGTCGCTTGTGGTGGCATTCTCTACAACTCTCCAATTTTGAAGGTTATTGGCTGTATTCGGAGTTACAAGAGTGATGTCTATGTTTGTGCCCTGTCCTCCACCTGCAGCGTAGGTGGGAGGATTGCCGGGTCTGTTGGCCACCACAAGTTGCGATGCCATAATAAATTCTTCAACCTTTTCACCATTCGCATCTCTTGTGCCACTGTACCACAGGGGGGACTTTGCATTAATGTCGGCAGTTATTATGACCTTTCTTCCCCGCAACGCCGTGGTAACTCTCGCTAGGTGGTCTATATGAGTTTCTATATTATCCCCATACTGAAAATACATATTAATGAGAGTTATAATTCCTGTAGGGGATTGAAGCTCCACGACGTTGCAGTGGCTAGTTGTGAACTGCGAGAGTGTTGTGACTCTCAAGAGTTTGTTGGTGATTATAATTGCTGCCTTCGGGTCATCCCCTCTACTGACTATTTGCCAGCTTGCAGCAGCAAAAGCTATTTTCCCAGCCAGGGAGTATGGCTCCTGTAGACAGAGTACATCAAGTCTCCTCTCCTCCACCTCCCTTCGGAGCTCTTGCATTACGAGTCTGCTGTTGTGTGTGTTGAGCTGTCCTATAGTAATTTTTGTCATTATGGGTAGTATGTATGTATTCGGTCATGTGGCCAGGTCTTGCTCCAGTCGAATGCAATTCGTCCATATGCCACTACTGACTGTCGATAAATGTCGTCAAGGTCGAATTTCTCTCCTCGTCTTTCGAATGCTTTCTTGAGCAAGTCTCGCAAGGCTCCAAAGTCGGTGGGGAGATTCACTGATTTTAGCTGGATTCTGTCGACAGCCTCCATAACCGGAAAGGTTATTTTTTTGCCGTCCTCATGTCCTACTCGGACCACATGTCGTAAGGCAGTGGTCAGGGTAGCCGGCTGCTCCAATCTGGATAGCTGCATGGTGTATTCCAAGTTGGGGTACACCCAGACTGGATCGACCGGTGGTAATCTAACTATTGGTGTGCACTGAGTGCTGGGGCTCGTACTAGAGCTCGTCACTACATTTTCCTGTATTGGTTGGTTATTGGTGTTACTGTCCTTATGAGTTGCTGGAGCCGCAGGATGCCCTTGCCGCTGTAGGTGTAGTTTCGGCTTTGTTTCCCGGCTTCCAGAGGAGAGAGTTTCTGCCATGGGGAGATTTGTTTGTATTCCTATATCCATTGTTGGAAAATCAGTTTGTATAGCCATGTCCTTTGTTTCAATTTTGATGGCTCCCGTGAGCGACCTCAAAAAGTCCTTGAATCTATTTGCCCGCATGGCATCTCTCCTCCTTTTGCTCGGGGACTTTCGCTTTGGCATCCTGTTCGGTATACTGGGCTCAACCATAATCAGTCCTGGAGATCAGTCTTTGCTCCAGTATTCTGTATGTGGGGCAGTTTCTACCGGTGGTTCCACAAGACTTTTTTCCTCGGATCTTACACGGTATGCAAACTGTTGCCGCCTTGCAGTCTTTGCGGCTATGACCTTTCTCCCCGCACTTGGTGCACGCCGGCTCCCTGGTGCACAGCCTTAGGATGTGATCCAGGTCACCACAGTTGTGGCAACGAGGTACCACGACATAGTCTCTTGTATTGATGGCATGGAAACCAACATACAGTCCGCCCATTGTTGTTACATTTTTCCACATCGGCGCCGATACCTCGGCGACGTGATGAACAACATCACGACCCCGCGGACCAGTCTTAAATTTCAACTTAAAGTTTTTCTTGAATTCATCTTCTTTCATTTTGTCAAAGTTCTGTAGCCTTCGTTCGTCATAATTGCAGGTACGTCATATAATATGACGAGAGGGTTTCTTTTTCTCGGTGGTTCACATTTGACCACCGAGTTCAATTTCTGGTTATTTAGCAGCTTTTCCTTATCTTCTTCCGAAGCAACTTCAACTATCACGGAGTTTCTGCTTGGTTTAACCTTTTTGATTTTGATCTTGTCTTTAATGGGGTCAACAGTTTTTGTGAAAAGTTCCTGTATTTTCCTGACACTAGTGTCTTGCCCAGGTAGTGTCCTGAGGAAGACAGCCGTGTCTGTCCTTTTCGTGACCCTGTCAGTGGTGTCTCTAGTCGTGCTTTGTGGGCTCTTGGTGGGCGCCTGCGCAGCCACCGCTGCCCACGTCTTTGCTGGTTGCCTTCTTAACCTGTCATTTTCTTTTTCGAGTTCTTCTACTCTTCCTTCAAGTTTGGCGTGGGCAATAGCCCATGCAGCCAGCTCATTTTTTATGATGGCAAGTCCAGCTTGACTGATTTTGCCATTCTTTATCTGTTGCTCCATGAGCAACGAGATTCTCGAGTACCTCTCCATAATTGTCTCATTCTCTGCCTGTCCCTGCTCGTCCTGAGGAGAGGGATCAGGCGCAGCGGAAGACATTCGAGGCGCACACGAATCACTCGCTTCAATTAATTGTCGCCATGATTTACGAGTGATCAAAAAAGGGGTTGGGAGCCCGTCTCTTGCCCCGGACCGGCTCCTCTGGCATGGGGGGGGACTATTGCAGCTCGCCCACCGACCTCGCCCCTAGGTCAAGGGCACTCCAGAGCTGCAGGGTTCAACGCGCCGTTGCCAGCGCACTGGTCCCCGTCGAAGGCCTCGTCGTCGACGATTTCACTCGACGCTCCTCGGCAAGTGCACCCCGCACTCCGGAGAGGCGGATGCACCTCTCGCCCTTCGCCGCCTACTAGCCCGAGTTTCCACCTGAAGGCCAAGGACCCACTCCTACTCAGGTGGTGGGTCGGTCCCCCAGTCGTTTGTCGGTCTGGGCCCATCTAACCTAGCCCAGGCGATGTCACCACCTCCTGGGTTTGGCAGAACACGCCCCGGTTACCCAGGGGCGCGGCGAAGCACCCTTGCCGACTCGCGCCGCGATCCCACGCCGACAAACGAGGTCGCCGGCATGCAGAGCACCTGCTGGTCTGTGCCCTGCGAACAGAAAGGGACTGGTGTTCGGTCCCTTGACACAGCTCCCCCTGTGCCACGCACCCTTCGCTTTCGCATCGGGTTGGGTCGCAGCTCTCCCTTTTGTCGCAAGGCAGAACGCCAAGCTTACATCTGGCACCACGGGAAGGCGGAAAGAGCCACTTGGGAAGGAGAGGCTATGAGAGACGCTTCACTTCCCCTGTGAGGACTGCCGCGGCACACCCGACTGGAAAGCGATACGCCCCAGTGCGAGCTTCCGTGCCCTACGGCGCGCCGGCAGCGGGCGGGCCCGCCCCGAAACGCGCCGTCAAACGACTGACCTCACGCCAGCGCCACGCGCTACTTAATCTAACTTAAACGAACTTACGCTAGAGACAACACACACGCCCATGCCCGAGGGAGGACTCGAAACTCCGACGGAGGGAGCCACGCGGACCGTGACAAGGCACCTAAGACCACGCGGCTACCCCGCGCGGCTCGAAATCGAGACCTCTGCCTTTCGCGGGCAAGTGCTCTATCATCTGAGCTACCAAAGTACGACTCACGACCCGTCCTCACAGGTCCCGAGTTCGAGTCTCGGTCCGGCACGCAGTTTTAACCTGCCAGAAAGTTTAATATCAGCGTACTCACCGCTGCAGAGTGAACATTTCATTCGAGAAACTAATGCAATTGCGTGTTTTTCTGCTGGTGTAATTATGGGAATTACTTATCAGTTTGCTTTCCATTAACGAAAGAAGATAATGAAACTGTTTGGGTGTGAATCTGAAAAATGTCTTTAGCTTGCCCGAATCGTCGAGCAAATCTTTTGTTACTAAAATACGTTTCTTCTTTTTCTTCGCGATTTGACTGCTTTGCTCTTCCTGAGTACTCTTCCCAATGATATATAGTCTTTCCCCGCTTCCCTAACTTCCATGTACTTTCGGAGTGCCACAGTTAACAGTTTTTTAGGTCAAGCACTGCGCCGCTTGTTTGACTTTGGCTGCCTACTACTGTCCGCCCAAATGCCCCACCCTCGCAGCACGCTGGAACTCGCGTCGCACCCATGAAGTACACAATGCTGCTCTCGTCTATGGGAAACTTTAACATCCAACGACTTCTACCAAACTTTAAAAATAATTTCAAACCTTCCCAAAACTGTTTCTCCCTTTCACGCCCCCCCCCCCCCCCCCAAATCACACACACACACACACACACACACACACACACACACACACACACACAAAACATGCAAAGGGAAAAAGTTTGTCGCTTACTACATTTCGGATGTTGGTTTGGCAAAAGTTCCACGTCAGATGTGAGAATTTATTTTTTTTACTTCAGTATTACTGCATTGGCCAGTCAGTTTGCAGAAATTACGGACATACACTACTAAAGCCAGTTATAAAATTATGTTGTTGCACGTACATAGTCTAGGAGATATGGCGTGATAAATATTGAGTAGCTCGAAAAATCTGCTTTTCTTAAAACCTTAAATGTTTCTCCATTGCAACATCAGAAAACAAACCATGCTTATTCGTCTCAAGAAAGTTTATTATATTCGAAATCAAAACATATTCAAGGAATCTGCAACAAACCGAAGTTAGAGATATTGGTCTGTAATTTTGTGGGTCCGTTCTTTTACCCTTCTTACACTGAAGAGTCAAAGAAACTGGTACACTTGCCTAATATCGTGTAGGACCCCCGCGAGCACACAGAAGTGCACGGACTCGACGAATGTCTGAAGCAGTGCTGGAGGGAATTGACACCATGAATCCTGTAGCGCTGTCCGTAAAGCCGTAAGAGGATGGGGCGGGGGGTCGAGATCTCTTCTGAAAAGCACGTATCAAGGCATCACAGATATGCTCAATAATGTTGGTGTCCGGGGAGTTTGGTGGCCAGCGGAAGTGTTTTAACTCAGAACAGTATTCCTGGAGCCACTCTGTAGCAATTCTGGACGTGTGGGGTGTCGCATTGCCCTGCTGGAATTGCCCAAGTCCGTCGGAATGCAAAATGGACCTGAATGGACGCAGGTGATCAGACAGGATGCTTACGTACATGCAACTTGTCAGAGTCGTATCAAGACGTATCATACCAACTGCACACGCCCCACATCATCACAGAGCCTCCACTAGCTTGAACAGTCCCCTGCTGACATGGATTCATGAGGTTGTCTCCATGCCCGTACAAATCCATCCGCTCGATGCACTTTTAAACGAGACTCGTTCGATCAGGCAACATGTTTCCAATCATTAACAGTCCAATGTCGGTGCTGACGGGTCCAGGCGACGCGTAAGCCTTTGTGTCGCGCAGTCATCAAGGGTACACGAGTGGGCCTTCACTCTGAAAGCCCATATCGATGATGTTTCGTTGAATGGATCGCACGCTGACACTTGTTGATGACCCAGCACTGAAATTGCAACAGTTTGCGGAAGGGTTGCACTTTCGTCACGTTGAACGATTCTCTTCAGTAGGTCGATGGTCTCATTCTTGCGATCTTTTTCCGGCCGCAGCGATGTCGGAGATCAGATGTTTTACCGGATTCCTGATATTCACGGTACACTCGTGAAATGGTCGTACGGGAAAATCCCCACATCATCGCTACCTCGGAGATGCTGTGTCCCATCGCTTGTGCGCCGACTATAACACCAAGTTCCCAAGTTCCACCTCACTTAAGTCTTGATAACCTGCCATTGCAGCAGAGTAACCGATCTAACAACTGCGCCAGACGCTTGTTGTCCTTGTTGTCCTATTTAGGCGTTGGCGACAGCAGATCCGTATGCTGCCTGTTTACACATCTCTGTATTTGAATACGAATGCCTATACCAGTTTCTTTAGCTTTTTGGTGTATACGCCGGAGTCAATTGCGCTTTTTTTTTTCAGCCGCTTGGGACTTCGCGCTGGGCGAGAGATTCACGATAAAAGTAAACTAGCATTTATTGTACAGTTTGTTGCGCGTATGCTATGATGAACTACAATACGAAAACGCAGACTCGCCATCCTGTTTACAACACATCCTGTATCCTTGTCATAGCTGCCTGATGACAAAGCTGCACCACAAACTATGTATCAAGATGGATCAACGACGCCAGCTGCTGCTCTCCTGTTGGTTTTTGGGATGGTTTTCCAACAGGTACTGGAAGAATGTCTGGTCGATGATGAAGATATCATTCCCAAAAAAAAAAAAAATAAAAAAAATAAAAAAAAAATTATATTAATTCCTTGAATCAACAAGAAAAATTGTATACTGTCAAAGCATTTGTAAAAACGTAAGAAATCACAAACAACCTGAATACTGATGAGTGTATTTTAAACAAAACTTTCACCTAAGTTGAAACAAATGTACATCAATGCAAAAAATGCGCTTTCCTATGTATTTGCGTGCAGTACACATCGTTCCATGCATTACTTCTAAAAACACGTTTTTTAAACAAACTATTTGCCATAAAGAAATATTCATGTAACAGTTTGTATAGTGACAGGTATAGCGAACCATTTTTATTCGTATCTGATAAACATTTTAACGAAACTAATCAGGAAGAATTAAGATCAAAAACTCTCACGTAGGGGAGCGTAGTACACTGTGAAACAAAAATTACACTTTTGATAATTTCATAGACAATATTTCTCACGAACAGTTTTTTTTATTTACTTACTGAAATAACTCTAAGTCAAGATTTTTAAATAAAAAATTAATAATTTTGCAACTAATTAACAAGTGAAATTGCAATTTTTAAAGAACCACTTTAAATTTTTCACCGTTTACCATGTATAGCACACAACGACACTGTTAACATTTTTACGTTTATTGATTCCTGAGTGCCTTGTATCACATATAAAACATAAATATGTTTACAGAATGAGATTTTCACTCTGCAGCGGAGTGTGCGCTGATATGAAACTTCCTGGCAGATTAAAACTGTGTGCCGGACCGAGACTCGAACTCGGGAGGCAAAGGTCCCGAGTTCGAGTCTCGGTCCGGCACACAGTTTTAATCTGCCAGGAAGTTTCATATCAGCGCACACTCCGCTGCAGAGTGAAAATCTCATTCTGTAAACATATTTATGTTTTATATGTGATACAAGGCACTCAGGAATCAATAAACGTAAAAATGTGTGCCGAACCGAGACTCGAACTCGGGAGGCAAAGGTCCCGAGTTCGAGTCTCGGTCCGGCACACAGTTTTAATCTGCCAGCAAGTTTCATAAATATGTTTGTTAAATACAATCAGAAACATTAACACACAATAAATTTTGTTCAGTGAATTGAAAATCTTCCAGAATTGATTGTAAAACGAATATAATTGGACAGTCTCTTAGTTGCCATAGGCAACACTGGTAGCAGAATCATTGCAACGTCCTTACATGACATACAGGCTGTCTTCTGCAACTGCAGATATGAAACCTCTCACACTCATCGTCCTTAACTACCCGCTTCAAGGCTTTAGCTACAAAAAATATGTCGTTTGGTAATTTCACCAAAAAATTAATCACCAATCATGACGTTCTGCTTCAAGTTAAAAACATCTAATGATAAATTTCACTCTGATTCATTGGATGACACCTCACCTTTATCACTTTGTTCATCGTTTTTTTTCTTGAAGCTCTTTTACTATCACATTGTTTATTTTTTGACTGTTAGCTCTCTTCATAGTTCTTTTCTCGTTTTCTTCCAGCTCTGCCCTCTTTCTTAATGTCTTTCCTTCAGTAGCTGTTTTCTCTGGTACTGAAACTAATAAGACTTTTCTACCCTTGGAATGTCCAGCTGTTTTTCTGGGAGGAGCTTCGGACGAACTTTGGGTGAGACGTATGATATTTTGGTGTTACTGCAACTGGGTGCCTCAGCATTTTTCATATTACCTTCCAAAGTGTTAGGAGGGGTCATATATCTATCGTAGTCAAATGGATTCTATTGGATTAAGCACATTGTCATTTACATGGCGGTCCGAAACTGCAGACATAAGGAAATCTGACTCACCAAAGATGTTTACATTAAATGAATAAATTCCATTTTTCCTGAACCCAGATGTGATGATGGTTGGTGTCACTGCCGTAAGGAAACTCTCGCCAACACGGTCTGACACCCGTTAAGTTATCGCGGGTGTGCCCGGATTTCTCAGCATCCATTAGTCGACACTAGCGTTATAAGAAGCCTTAAAAGGACCAAAAACTGAAATATTCAAGGGCTGCAGCTTATGGCTGCAGTCAGGTGTACATGTTAACATTGTTATTCCTGCTACTTTAACCAAATCCAGAACATATAGTGACATATGACTCTCATGGTTGACGCATATCAGAATAGATGGGTTTTCTTAGATGAGCTTGTGTGTTTAATAAAATGTTGAATCACTTTCGGTAACAATTCTGATGTCATCCACCCAGATGAACTTTCCAGTCTCATAGTACCTGCAGTAGTACCATTTATAATATGTAGCTTAAAGTTCTTATAATATGTTCTTATAATATGTAGCTTAAAGTTCTTTCAGGAAAAACCTTAATAGGAGGTAAAAATGTGGCAGCAGCACTCACTGCAGAAACCACTGTCACAAAGGACCTCTCTGTCTCTGCTAGTGCACTGGTTTAGTTGTTTTGCGTCTTTTATACCAACAACTTTTCTTGGTGATTGCACTGTTGTGACATCTGTCTCATCCAAGTTAAACACCCATGATCTATCTGTAAAATGAGGTTACTGTGAATACATGGATGTTAAACTGTCAAAGAACATCTTAACGTTGTTTGTTAAAAGACTTTAATCTTGATAAACTACACGCCTCGCATTTTCCAATACTTATACCTTATTACGATGGAAAAACCTCTCATCCATTCCAAACCCACTGTCTTGGAAGTTCTCCAAAAATGTGAAATATTTGTTACTCCATTTTCTTCTGCCATTTCATAGGACAAACGTCTCAGACAATGCATATACAAACCGAAACACATTTTGCTACAAGTCTTCAGATAATTTCCTAAATTCTTTTCCTGTTCATCACTAAAAGTCTTACGAACATCACAATGAGGTTTCATTACAGTGTCCGGATTTTTCTTCCTTTTTGCAATGTTTCGAAGCAAAGAGCCGTATAATACTTCCTTTGCCTTGGCTACTTCTCTTAAGCTGTAATTTTCATGTAACATTAAATGAACTGCTTCAGCCTCTGCTGTTCATCACTTCTTCCAATCTTCTGAGGTAAGTTTTTGATCTAACCGTCGTAAAGATGGAAAGATATATCAATACACTGCCTAGAGGTTCATCTAATGTATGCCACTTTTGATTGCCATTAATAAGAATATTGTTCGTTTTGTATACTAGGCCTACGTCCTTAACTTCCAGAAAAATAAAAGTAAATGATTACAGACGGTACATATTGAAACAACTGTTTCACTGTGTACCACGTACAAATGTTTCACTGTGTTTTAAAGACAACAGAAACGAAAAACTTGGTTACGATTCTTAAATTACGTATCTACCACATCTACTATTGGTCAGTATATAGCTATAAGTGTATATTTTGATCATAAAATACCAAATTTATATTAGGTGTATGTTCTATGGAAAATACTGAACTTACAAAGAGATGTTAATCGTAACTTCTGATCGACAATAACATACAATAACGTGTAAAAGCTAATATAACTAACCATAATGTCCACCATTACAGTCAAAGATGTGTTTTATCATGGTGAAAATTCAGGGATGGCAATATGAAGAAAAAAATACTATAAACGTTGAGATGGAATGTTTCACTGTGTACCATGTTTCACTGTGTACTTCTCTCCCCTACTGTGAGTACTGATGGAGTAGCAGTGTTACGTTTTCAGTGTAGACATTTACAGCCTGATGTGTTTCCTTTTCTCGTAGGCATTAGTGTCGTTTCTTTTTATATTTGTCAACTAATAGCTTACAGTCTCATTAACTTCATTCAAAAGACTGAATGTTAACAGTGGTACACAAAGAAGCATGAAACTTAAGCAGCTGACATTAAAACGCAATTAACATCCTTTTTCTGTAACAAGTTTAGATAACTTTCCAAGTAACGAATTTAACTATCTGTACTTAGAACTTTAATATCTCTGCCATGCTAATGCAAAATAAAGTCAAACAAGAAAACAGAGATACAAATGTAGGCAGAAATGATTCCAAATTGAATAATTTTATCCTACATTGGGATATGTTTCTGTTTGTTCTTCTCTTCTGCCTCCATCGTAGCAAAGTTGTATCGATACATGAATATTAAACATATTTTATCACCAACGATAAAGTAAGCCAGACATCTACATTACTCTCTACACATTCTTTTGTCTTCCACTTTTCGAAGACGAAAACAGTGCCAGAGAAATTTCGTTCTAGTTCATCACTGAGAACAGGAAGATGCTTTTTGTAATCAACTCCGCCATTATCTGATAACCACCATTACAAGTGAGATATTTAACATGAAAGTAATTTGGCGTAATTGTGTGTGATGTATCTAAAGAAATATAAAGGAGTGCTCACTTAGAACATTAGTATGCTGTTCAGAGAATAGTAAATGGGACAAAAATGTAATTTAAAGATAAAGATTATCTCTTCTGTGCGTTATTAATCAAGAAAGTTGTTCTATGTTCCCAGCACCACATCCACAGACGACTGAAGCACTAACATTATATTTATAATATTTCCTGTACCATAATAAACGCTGTGTGGTACATGATTACGTAATTTTATAGGGGACTGAAGCAAATGCAAAATACAAATAACTTTTTTATGGTGGCAGCATTTCCGAAGCGGCTATGTTTATAAACATCGCTGCAGAGGCGATTACATTATTTCTACTTTACGATCATCGGTTTATACTGTTTTGTGGCAAAGTAAACGCAGCCTTGCAAAATTTCCATTTGATGCTTTAATTTTGGACACCAGTGTATACAGGGAGTTTTGAAAGTAGGTCGCTCTGTAGCTTTGCGGATGTCTGAGGGTGTTAGGGAGGCATACCTGTCTGTGCAAGTGTTTCTGGGGTGGTCGAACTGTCTTCTTGTAAGATACTTGTAACCTGTGCGGAATGGAAATACTCCCACATTCATGTCCTGAATGAGCATCGTTGTGCATTTCAATGTGTCATGTGTGGGGGATTAAGTTAGCTCAACCTAAATGTAGAACATGTGGCACTAGGTGGAAGAGGGGGATCAGGGAAGGTGCCCCGCCCGGTACTTTTCCGTTCAACCACGTGCGTTGTACAGTGCGCGTCGGAGACGGCCAGTGTCACCACTACAGTGGAGAGGGCTCTTTGTTGGCAGCTGTAGTATGACTGGGGCAGACGGATGCACTACGAATATATCATGAAAGGTTTTGTCGCATTTTTTCAGTGTTAAAATAATTCTCGCCCTGCTTCCACACGCTTCGTGATGCTATGACAAGCGTTCTGGAGCGTGGGATGGGGAAGGGTGCAATAGGAAAACGCTGTTCGGAGTACGGAAGCTATTTTTTTGTTTGTTTGTCTGTTTGTTCATCAGTAACATGAATAGCTCTCTCACTCCTATTCTTATCCTGGTGGTAGGGGCGCAAGGATAAAGCATATTAGCGAAGTATATACCTTTCTCTGTAGAAACGTGGCTCCCGTTATTTTTTTAAAGTCCAGTATAATCATACGGTGTTAGGGGAGCTGATAGTTGAGTCACATATTAAAAATGCAGGTAGTAAGATCGTTTTAAGCAAAAAAGTCCTGCTGCATGTTTCTTGTTGTGGCATGTCTTTCTGAAAGCAGTGGCTATTTGCAGAGAAAATCGACAGAATTTTTAAGAACTGTAAATTGTGTCATATGCTGGTGTGCTCATAGAGTATGCATCATGGTGTTAGTTGTTACACATTTAATGCTCCACGTGTATTTGCATCTTCTCGAAAAGGTATATATTTGTGAAATACTTGGAGAAAATCGATAAAATATTAACGATTTGCGTAAAAACAGAAAATAACGTCAAATTTTGACGGTGATAGCTATTAAACATTTAAAGCCACATGTTTTACCTATGTTTCCTGAAAACCGACAAAATAGCAGCGAAACCCATATTTATAAGTCTCGTCTGAAAATAGTCACGAAACGAATATTTTCGTGAGGGGAAATCAGTAAGACAACAACGAAATTTTCACCTCCTTAAAAAATCTGTAAAATTAGCCATGACACCATAAAGAGTATCGTATGTTGCAGAAAATAGCATGCGGTGGCGAACATTCACGAAAACTAGACCGATACTGCTGGGTGTTAAACTACACTAGAAATTTGCAATATCATCTTAATTTACTGATGCTGTTGCTGCTCATGTGCGGTCCAGGTTAAGCATCCCTGTCTCGGGATGCTGGGGAAAACACTAAGCGGCGACAGGGATGGTGGTGGGGGCGTGGTCAACAGGAGCACAATGGAACGATGTTGAGGGGGTGGGGGTGGCCACAGTGGGGAAGACGCCACTTTTTGGGTCATAAATTACTATAATTAAAACGACAGTTGTCACTTTACGTTAAGAACATTCAGACACCTTGGTAAACGTGAAGCCAGGTCCCCTACCAGGCCGCCGCTTGCCTATCAATTACGGTAATTATGTGGACAGTTACTAACAATTATCTGCCATTATCATGACATAAACTGCACATTAATTATGTCATGAACAGACAAAACGTGGTTACAAGTGAGCGGTTTATATACATGAGAGGAGTCAGGGGAGCCGGGCTGTTTATTTACTGAGATCAGAGGATTATCCCGAAACGCCCACACCCCCCTTCTAATGACGGCTGTATACTGTTCGGAACTGCAGACCTGATGCATTGCTCAGCAAGCATCCGGTTCTAGTGTTGGATGCCTCTTAAGGAACCTCACAACTGAAGTAAGGAATAAAGTTTGTCCATTACAGACATACCTAGGCGTTATACCTGTAGATATGACTTCCAAACTCCAGACGCTTTATTTCGTCGTAAACAAGTCATTTGAAGATTGTCTTCAAAACAAAATAAAAATTTCGATTGGTCTTTAGAAGGTGATCATGCACGCACTCCATGTGACAGTTTTAAAAACCCATCGGCATGTTTTATATGTGAATGTATCGTTTCTTCGTGGGGCATAATATCATCAGATTCTATCATCAAAGGATTCAAGAAGCGCTGCGTGTTCAGTATCCTGGATGGACAGTGAGGATAACATACTTGGAGAGGAGAGTGAAGAAAATACTGACAATGGTGTAACTAACACCGGTAGTGAAGCTAACAGAAGCATCAGTGAAGAAAGATTAGAAGGCTGTTCTTTGTGCGCGTTTTAAATGGTTCAAAAATGGCTCTGAGCACTATGGGACTTAACATCTATGGTCATAAGTCCCCTAGAACTTAGAACTAGTTAAACCTAACTAACCTAAGGACATCACAAACATCCATGCCCGAGGCAGGATTCGAACCTGCGACCGTAGCGGTCTTGCGGTTCCAGACTGCAGCGCCTTTAACCGCACGGCCACTTCGGCCGGCTGTGCGCGTTTTAGCTACATCACAAAGTAAAAAATGGGATTGATAATATTAAGATCAGTTTTTGTAAGCAAGTAATGTGACAAATTTTTCTCCATTGGTTGTTTCAGGACGTTTGCTTTAGCTGTAAGGCAAAAGCCACAAACAATAACCACAACCTAGAAATTTCCTATTTGGAAGCCCGATGCCCCTTCTCCAGCTCGCCACGATTTGAATGAATCGGTAACAAGAACGTAAGGAATTAATTAGATGTGCACGTGTCCCTGTGTGAGTGTGTGTTTGTTTGTGTATGAACTTAGGCAATTATGATGCAAAATGATGATGCAACAAGCTGGCTGACGTGTTCAGGCTTCAGAGTGTAGTAAAGGAGAAAGAGGAGAAGTAGAACAAGTGTAACTGACACCCAGATCTCCAGTTGTCAGACAGTCAGACCGATATCGAACGTTGTACAGTGGGTGACTAAGGTCATGGGATACCTCCAAGTGTCGTGTCGGATATCCTTTCGCCCGGCGTAGTGCTGCAACTCGGCGTGACGTGGACTCAACAACTCGTCCCCTGCAGAAATATTGAACAATGCTATCTCTGTAGCCGGCAATAATTGCGGAAGTTGCCGATGCAGGATTTTGACACCTCGATTATGTCCTATAAATGTTCGATGGGATTCATGTTGGGCGATCTGCGTGGCCAAATCATTCGCTCGAATTGTCCAGAATGTTCTTCATAACAACTGCGAACAACTATCGCCCGGTGACATGGCGCACTGTCGTCCATAAAAATTCCACCATTGTTTGGGAACATTAAGTCCACAAATGGTCTCCAAGAAGCCCAACACAACCATTTGCAGCCATTGCTCAGTGTAGCTGGACCAGAAGACTGCCTTGTCGAAAACTGGGGTCCACGGCTCCATGGGGGCTGTGCCACACTATAACCCCACCATCAGCTCTTACCAACGGAAATCGGCACTCATCTGAGCAGGCCTCCGTTTTCCAGTCGTCTACGGTATTACGGATATGGTCACGAGGCCAGGAGAGGCACTGCAGACGATGTTGCGCTGTTAGCAAGGACATCCGCGTCGGTCGTCTCCTGCCATAGCCGTTCAACGCCAAGTTTCGCCGCACTGTACTAACGGCTACGTTCGTCGTACGTTCCACATTGATTTATGCGGTTATTTCACGCAGTGTTGCTTGTCTGTTAGCACTGACAACTCTACGCAAACGTCGCTGCTCTCGGTCGTTATGTGAAGGCCGCCGGCCTATGTGTTGTCCATGGTGAGAGGCAACGTCTGAAATTTGGTAGCCTCGGTACACTCTTGACGCTGTGAATCTCGGAATACTGAATTCGCTAACGATTTCCGAAATGGAAAGTCCCATGTGTCCAGCTCCAGTTATCATTCTGTGTTCGTAGTCTGTTAATCCCCGTCGTCCGGCCATAATCACGACGGAAGCCTTTACACATGAATCGCCTGAGTGCAAATGACATTTCCTCCAATGTACTGCACTTTTGTACCTCGTGTACGCGATACTACCGCCATCTGTATATGTGCACATCGTTACCCCACAACTTTTGTCACCTCAGTGTACATCTATAGAGCTCTGTGCTGTCGTCCAGGAAAGCGTGCTTAAATGGTAAGTAATGGGTAATACGTGCCCTACGGATCACAGGAAAATCATAACTGTGAGAGTCTGTCGTGTTGAGCTCCCGTGGGACAGTTGGTAGAGCGTTATTCTGTAGTACCAAGAACCCTGGATTCGGGCCCTGGTTTTGCTAGTTTTTGTGCTGTAGTACGTGTGAAACTATTGTACGGGACAACATGTACCTGATATACTACATACCAGCAATCAGCGAATGAAATCAAATTAGGGAGAAGTATGACCAAAACCAACTTACAAGTAAAAAAAGCACTTTGAAACATAATGTATTGGCAACTAACACAAATTTCCGTTTTCAAGACGGGGTAAATCGTCAAGAGATTAAAGAAACTCAGCTAATTTTCAAATACGGCGTGTTCCATGGTTGAACACGTCTTTCCGCTTCGAGGTACAAGGTGGTGCACGACTAAAGAATTATTGCTTAACCATCCACATGTTATGTAACTAATTTTAAAAGTATACAGAATTTTATTTACCGTAAAACAACGTAACCAAAGAATTTACAATATCCTCCAAATAGCTTTAATAACTGTACTATACAGGATTTATATACATGGAACTCGTAATATTTACAAGCGCTGCACAGAACATAACCTCGTGCCTCACGACAGCGAAAGTGCCGAAAATTGACCATGGCCGTCTCTAGCGTGCTTTCCTTCATGCGATTTTAAAACCGATTAGGTGAAACACCTATCAGGAAACATTATGCGTATCTAACTACAGTATCCTCCAGGTATAGCACTCCCCCATTCTAAGAATGAGCTAAACTGCGTGCAATATGGCGAAGAGCTGAAAGTCGACCAATGGAGCAGATTGAGTACGGACATTTACAACACGTACTGTTCGAGATTGCAATCATGACGACCACAACAGCTGCAGAGCAGAACATTATTTATTAATTTGGTAAACGAAAAAAATGCAAGTAATATGGTGGTTATGTCGACTTTTGAAAACTGTATAAAGTCATATTTGACAAAACACGATTCGCTTTATTTGAAACAATCATCAGTGGTCAGTTTTTGGTTGCCTAATATTTCCATATACAACACAGGCGTCCGATTTTTAACGCATTGCACTGCACTGCCCACAACATTTTACCGTTTGTACGTTTTAATTTATACATACAGGGTGATTTCGTGATGATGTTACAAAATATCAAGGATGACGAAGAAGGGTAAATGTATCAATTTGAGATAAGTACCCTGGTCCGGAAACGACCGAGTCGGAAGCTACAAGATAAACTCGTTTTGATACCTCTGACAGCGTAATATATGTATCGGTACGTACTACCCACGTTCTGGGAACATGTCTCACATGTTATTTGTCAAAGGATGAGGTTCCAACATGATGGAGCCCCACCTCACTTTGGACTGAGGGTTTGTGAACACCTGGAGAAGTGGATAGGCAGAGGTGGTCCTTTTTCGTGACCAGCACGTTTACCTGATCTCCCCGAACTTGATATCTTCTTGTGGGCACATGTGAAAAGACTTGTGTATGAGACTGCTGTCGAGACGGAAGAGAATCTCCTGGCAAGAATTCCTGCTGGCGGCGGCGGCACTGTTCAAACGATGCCGGGGATATTAGAATGGGTATGAAGGAACTTCGAGCGGCGATGCCATGCCTGCATTGACAATTAGTGACACAATTTTGAAAAATTGTTGCAAATGTAGCACATAGTGAAACTTGTATAGGTAAATAGAATTCATTATTACCGTCCCGTAAACTTAGGATTTTCGGTCTCTCTGACATCAAGTTACGTGCGTCATTAGCAGTCCATCAACAGGGGAACTTGTCTGAAAGTACTGGGGAGTATTCAGTGGAAATTCTGTACGCCATGATCGACGATCGCTAGTTGGGGCGCTTAGTTTGACCGCTGCGCGAGGATAACGCGGAACATGAGTAGACTTTCCCTTTCGACCTGGGTGTTCCCGGACCAGAGTCCCTTACCTCAGACTGATACATTTGACCTCCAGCGTCATCCCTGACAGTTTCTAACACCATCACGGAATCACTCTGTATATGCACATTTACCTCGTAGTTACGTGTAGCGTACTTTGTTCCGAATGCGTCAAATCCGATCTCTTATTGTTTTGGTTTTGTGGCTGTGGAAGCGTGTCTATTGTCGGGTCTGCTATTCAACTGCGTGTTTCTGAATTGCCGACCGTTTCTGTGTGCGTTCAAATAAAATTCATACTTCACGATCGAAACAGACGAAGTGTTCATATAAGCCAAAATCTGTAAACGGGAAAATACAGAGTGTTCGGAAATTACTGTTACAGACTTCTAGAACTTGTAGAGGAGAGTGAATAAATAATATTTTCAATGCTTGAGGAATTGAATTACGCATGACACAATGCAATTATTAGATGATAGTTCGAAAGGAAACATAGCGAAACATCCAATTATCACCCAAGCACATTGTCTGTATTGACACTTAAATATTAAGTGTTTACGTTATTTGAAAACAAAACCGAACATACTGTACGTACAGAACAGTACTGACGCATTACAACAGTGGCTCGATGTGGCGACCACCAACGTTTTTATAGGCATTGTACCGACAGAGCATGTTCTGGTACACACTCTCCATCCCACCTGTTGTCTCTTCAGTTTATCAAACTTTGAATACGACCCTACTAGTAGTAGTCCGTAGCAGTTAAATCCGGCGATCGCGGCGGCCATGCGGTTGGGACCACCTCGGCCTATCCATCTTCTACCATATCGTCTGTTGCGACGTCTCCGAACCGCACGTGAGAAGTGAGGTGGTACGCCGTCATACTGAAACCACATTTCCTGCCGGTCGGTGTGGCCGTGCGGTTCTACGCGCTTCAGTCTGGAACCGCGTGACCGCTACGGTCGTAGGTTCGAATCCTGCCTCGGGCATGGATGTGTGTGCTGTCCTTAGGTTAGTTAGGTTTAAGTAGGGGACTGATGACCACAGATGTTAAGTCCCATAGTGCTCAGAGCCATTTGAACCATTTGAACCTGACGGTCATTCAGTGGCACGGCTTCCAAGAATGGGTCCAACACATTTTGAAGAAACATCATGTATGCAATATCAGTTACCTTGAGTGGAAGGAGGTATGGCCCAGACTGTCCCGAGTACCTCCCAACATGGTAATACCACACCTGTGCTGAAACCACTGAACAAGCGTAGCATGAGGGTTTTGACTGACCAGACACGGCTGTTTCACGAATTCAAAACACAGTCCCTAGTGAACTTACGCTCATCTGTGGACAGAACTCGACGTGGAAACAAGGATGTGTCGATTCAGTTGTGCACGAACCACGTGCAGTAAGCAACGCGTTGTGCAAAATCGGCTGAACCCATAGCATGTACCCAAAAGTGGAACGGATGTAGTTGTTGCTCATGCAAAACGTCCCAGACGATACTGTAACTAACACCCACTGCATACGCTGTTGTTAAAGTACTCGTTGACAGGTTCTCCTCAACGCGATGCAGTACGTCTGCAATTCGGGTGTATGTCACTGCCGTGGAGTACCACAGTCCTGCCCCCTCACGATGAAGCTATCGTACCTTTTTCTCTTAGCCGTTGCGTAACTTGCAAAAATTTTGTGCGATGGCGTGCTACGTTGAGGAAAATGTTCGTGATACGGCCGACCAGCAGCTCTTCCGTTACCTCGAGCTTCGCCATACACAAGGAGGATGTCAATATACTCCGAAAACGTATGCCGAACATTGTTTACTAAATCGGAGACGCACAGGCATTGACAGGTCTCGCAGCAAGCCAGAAGGTAAGTGACATCAGGTGACCGCCTGACCTAGTACACGTCATTCTGTCTACCTTGCTCCGTACCAGGATACGCAGCTCTGAGACATTTTCTCTTTCCCTCAGTAGACTGGGGCACGTTACACATCTGAGTTGAAACCGTCGTAGAACGGAAACGGTGGATTCCTGGACATATGTTCCTATTCAAAATATTATGTACTCACTCCCCTCTACAAGTCCTAGGAGTTTGTAACGGGAATTTTTGAACACCTTGTAGTACGGCCAGTGTAGTGTAATAAATGCCGGACGCACGTGTGAAGGAGAACACTTAGAAATAATTCAACATTTTGACTGCCGGCCACGCAAACCTAGTCATTTCTTAGAATTCCAGCAAATTTATTGTTTTTCAATATTTATTAAGAAGATTAGCCAACAATGAAGACCGACTAGGCCTGTCAATAATATTTGAAAGCGAGAGCAATTTTTGCGTTCTGTCAGTTGACTAGACTGGCAGTCCAAGTGCAAAGGTACAAAAAAACAGACATCCAGCTACGTTAATACATAACATTAAATGCGTTTGGTCGACGCGTGTAGACTTTGCTCTTGAGATAGCCCCACAAGTAAAAATCACAAACGGATAAATCTGGCGATCTAGGGGGCCAGGAAATATTACCGAATCGCGAGATCACACGGTTGCCAAACAATACTCGCACATATGCCATTGATTACCGTGCAGTGTGTGATGTCGCTCCGTCCTGTTGAAACCAGACTTCTTGAACGTTTGGAAAGTTGTTCAATGCAGGTGTAACGAAAGTTCGTAACAATTCCACATAACGATCGGCATTGACAGTTATTGTGTTTCCCTGTTCATTTGCGAAAAAATACGGTCCCATAATCCCATGTGATGAAACACCACATCATACTGTCACTTCACTAGCGTGTAAAGGGTGCTCATGAACGTCGTTAGGATTTGTTTTTTCCCAGTAACGGAACTTCTGTTTGTTCACATAACCTGTGAGCTGAAAATGTGACTCATCTGACATCCACAACTTGTTTAGAAATACATCGTCATTGTTTATTTTTGTTATCATTTGTTGACAGAATCCTAATCGTAACCGGTAATCGTCCTTCAATTGTTGCACCATCTGTAGTTTGTAGCCGGCCGCGGTGGCCGTGCGGTTCTAGGCGCTGCAGTCCGGAACCGCGGGACTGCTACGGTCGCAGGTTCGAATCCTGCCTCGGGCATGGATGTGTGTGATGTCCTTAGGTTAGTTAGGTTTAAGTAGTTCTAAGTTCTAGGGGACTGATGACCTAAGATGTTAAGTCCCATAGTGCTCAGAGCCATTTGTAGTTTGTACAGATGAAATTTTAAATCAAGGTGAAGAATTCTGCGAACACACTCCTGGGACATGACAACCACTGCTGCTTGCTTACGAATTGAACGTCGTGGGCTCCGTAAGACAGACTCTCGTACAACATCAATGTTCGCTGGAGAATGCACACCTCTTTGTCGTCCTGTTGGTTTCTTCATAAAGACAGATCCAGTCTCTTAAAAAAGTTATTAATCCAAAATTTTATCGCATGTTTCGTCGGAACGGCATCATGACGTAATAAATTATAAAAACGTCGAAACTTCCTCTGCGCTGCTACCAAACTATCACGTTTTTATAAAACATTTTATGGCTAATGCACGCTATTGTCCGTTCCACTGATCCATGATTACTGAAATGACGGACTGTTTATTCGCTAATTGTCACGAACCTGCAGTGCTGCCACCTGGCCATGGCTGCCACTACCCATTTCAAACATTTCCGTTATTCTGTGTCACCCTGTACATTAGAACGTCATGCTTCATGCGGCCATATCACTGCTCAAGCAGCAAAAATATGGTAAGCGGAAAACTTTTCTCCTGTCAGCATTCTGTGGTGGTGGTAGGGGTTGGGGGGCTGGGGGTGTCTGGGAAAAATTTCGTAAAGGCTTGAAATTACGTGTAAAATTTGTTCCAAGTCACTAAATTCTCTCATTCTCAAATACTGGATGAAAGGTGTAGGCTATTCGTGCGTCGTGGGCTACACTGCTTTTTCTTAGGTAGGTGGTTCTTATCCAGACAGCGACGATTTCCAGTCAGTAAGTAGCAGGAGTACCAAGTTTAGTCGATGTCGGTCCAGTGGTTTAAGAGATGTGCAACAAACATATATAAATATATAATAGCCCTAGCCTGCGATGGTTCTATTTTGTAACCTTTAATGGTTGACTCCTATGTATCTTGATGCGCTCAACCCGTAAATGACCTTAGTTCTGTTCCATCACGTTAGAATTTTTTGTAAATCGCTATTTGCCTAATATAGAATACTCTGATGAGCCAAAACATTATGACCACCTACTTAAAAGCATGTTGGTCCACTTCTGGAATGCAATCAAGCAGTGCTTCTGCATGCCATAGATTACACAAGCAGTGGATAGGTTTCCAGAGGTCTGTGGCACCCGATGCTTATGCACAGATCACACACTTCCCGTAATTTACCGGCAGTTGGTTTGTGAGCGCGGAACTGGCGCCCGATAGCATCCCAATTGCGTATCATCAGATTCAGATAAGCCGAATTTGATGGCCGAGACATCAAGGTGAGTTCAGTATCATGCTCCTCAAACCATTGCAGCACGATACCGGCCTTGTGACATGTACAGTTATCGTGCTGGAACATGCCATCGAGCCGGCCGGTGTGGTCGTGCGGTTCTAGGCGCTTCAGTCTGGAACAGCGTGACCGCTACGGTCGCAGGTTCGAATCCTGCCTCGGGCATGGATGTGTGTGATGACCTTAGGTTAGTTCGGTTTAATTAGTTCTAAGTTCTAGGCGACTCATGACCTCAGAAGTTAAGTCGCATAGTGCTCAGAGCCATTTGAACATGCCATCGCTGTTGAAGACATCAAGCATAAGGGGTTACAGGTGATCCCTTATAAAGTTCACGTAGTCCACTGCTGTCATGGTGCCTTCGATTACTACCGCAGGTCCCATGGAAGCCCAGGTAAATGTCCCTCACAACGTAATACTGCCCCTATCGGCCCGGGTCTATGGCGTGCTCCATGTTCCGAGCAACCGTTCGCCTGGATGACGTTGTATTTGATTTGGACACGACCATCGAACTGGTTTAACAATAAACGGGATTTATCCGACCAAGCGACACGATTCCATTGGTACGTGATCCAATCTCGATGATTCCATGTCCACTGTAATCTTAATGGATGTTGTGGGGTAACATGGGAACACGTAGGGGTCCTCAGCTGAGGAACTTCATGTTCAACACTGTGCACTGAACGGTGAGCTCCAAAACGCTTGCGCCTGCGCCTGCGCCAGCGCTGTACTCTGTCGTCAGATCTGCCACAGGTCGCGGCCCATCCTGCTTTAGAGAGCAGCCAAGCCTCCGAACCCACCGTTCTGTGATGAGGTATGGACGTCCAACATCCTGTTCCCAACTCGCGGTTTCAACATTCTTCAACCACTTTCCATAGATGTTCACGACAGTAGCACGCAAACAGCCGACCGGCTTCACCGTCTACGACATGCTCCCTCCGAGGCACTGGGTCACAACAATCTGGCTTTTGTCAAAGTCGCTTAAGTCGGCGGATTTCTGCATCTGTGCCACTTATCGTTGTTAGAATGATTCCCCATTAGTCTCTGCTCCGCTCATATACAATACTGGCCATTAAAATTGCTACACCAAGAAGAAATGCAGACGATAAACGGGTATTCATTGGACAAATATATTATACTAGGACTGACATGTGATTACATTTTCACGCAATTTCGATGCATAGACCCTGAGAAATCAGTACCCAGAACTACCACCTCTGGCCGTAATAACGGCCTTGTTACGCCTGGGCATTGAGTCACACAGAGCTTGGATGGCATGTACAGGTACAGCTGCCCATGCAGCTTCAACACGATACTACAGTTCATCAAGAGTAGTGACTGGCGTATTGTGACGAGCCAGTTGCTCGGCCACCATTGACCAGATGTTTTCAGTTGGTGAGAGATCTGGAGAATTTGCTGGCCGTGGCAGCAGTCGAACATTTTCTGTATCCAGAAAGGCCCGTACAGGACCTGCAACATGCGGTTGTGCATTATCCTGTTGAAATGTAGGGCTTCGCAGGGATCGAATGAATGGTAGAGCCACGAGTTGTAACACATCTGAAATGTAGCGTCCACTGTTCAAAGTGCCGTCAGTGCGAACAAGAGGTGACCGAGACGTGTAACCAATGGCACCCCATACCATCACGCCGGGTGATACGCCAGTATGGCGATGACGAATACACGCTTCCAATGTGCGCTCACCGCGATGTCGCCAAACACGGATGCGAGCATCATGATGCTGTAAACAGAACCTGGATTCATCCGAAAAATGACGTTTTGCCAGTCGTGCACCCAGTTTCGTCCTTGAGTACACCATCGCAGGCGATCCTGTCTGTGATGCAGTGTCAACGGGTAACCGCAGCCACGGTCTCCGAGCCGATAGTCCATGCTGCTGCAAACGTCGTCGAACTGTTCGTGGAGATGGTTGCTGTCTTGCAAACGTCCCCATCTGTTGACTCAGGAATCGAGACGTGGCTGCACGATCCGTTACAGCCATGCGGATAAGAGGTCTGTCACCTCAGCTGCTAGTGATACGAGGCCGTTGGGATCCAGCACGGCGTTCCGTATTACCCTCCTGAACCCACCGATTCCATATCCTGCTAACAGTCATTGGATCTCGACCAACGCGAGCAGCAATGTCAAGATACGATAAATCGCAATCGCGATAGGCTACAATCAGACCTTTATCAAAGTCGGAAACGTGATGGCAGGCATTTCTCCTCCTTACACGAGGCATCACAACAACGTTTCGCCAGGCAACGCCGATCAACTGCTGTTTGTGTATGAGAAATCGATTGGAAACTATCCCCATGTTCGCACGTTGTAGGTGTCGCCACCAGCGCCAACCTTGTGTGAATGCTCTGAAAAGCTAATCATTTGCATATCACAGCATCTTCTTCCTGTCAGTTACATTTCGCGTCTGTAGCACGTCATCTTCGTAGTGTAGCAATTGTAATGGCCAGTAGTGTATATCGAAAAATCTGACAAATATGAGACTTAATGTCAGAGTGAAATAGGTTTGTTTCGTATCAAACATATTTTTTGCGGCTTATAATAGACAATAATATAACAGTATATAGAAAACGAAGAACTCAAGATGTTAATTGTGGTGTCGACGTTGGACCAGTAATGCGATGGTCTGTTTCCGGCTTTTCCGTGCATGAGCTCTTCTGGGGCCATCTCGGTGCAACATCCAGCAACAGTCCGCCATCACCGCAGTATTCCACCATTTTTGGCAACACTTTTCCATTTCTTTGATGTCCTGATGGAATCTCTCACCCGTCACTTCACTACCAGCATCCCGATTCTACGGAGAGTTGTCCAAATACCAATGTAGGAAATGAACATTCAAACTAAAGGAACAGCCTACATTTTGGTACTTCTGCAGCATAGTCTCAACGATCAAGTTGAAATTCGAATCTTTCTTGTTGCCCAGAAACTTGGTTGCTACGTGTTTAAAGGCGACCCAGGCTTCTTTTTCAGCAACTTCCATTTCTTTTTCAAAATGTCCGTCTTTGCAAAGTTTTTAACATCGGGGCTGGTGAAGACACCCGCTCTTAGTTTTGGGATTGATAAGGCTGGTAATTTGTTACACATGTACTGGAAACATTTACCATCTTCTGGTAAGGCTGTCAAAAATTGCTTCACCAAGCCTGATTTAACATCTAGAGGTGGCAGAAGTACTTTGGTCGACTCGAAGAGAGGGTTTTGGGGCACATTTTTTACTCCAAGTACCAAGGAAGCTCGTTGTGACCCATCTTTCTGTTTCTGTAGCTAATGGTGATTATTTTGAAGGCCAGTAAAGGTATTTCGTTTGCAGCCCTTATTTCCTTTATTTTCTGAGAACATTCACTCAGCTTTTCAGACGGACTTTATATTATCTTATGGTGTGAAAAATATTAACCGACTCCTGCCAGTTTTTAGTACGGGTGAAAAACGGAATTGTATTTCATCATTAAGAATCAAGTCAGGATTCTTTTGTTGGTGTTTATTGACAGCCATAATTTCCGAGTTACTTTTAGTTCCTCTACGAAGAACATCACATTTAATACCATAAGAATGACATTCATTCACAGCATGTTCAGCAAAGCGGAGTCTTTCTTTTTAAGTCTCCAGCTCCTTTCCTGTTCCGTTGGTGGAGTGGTTACTGCCCTACCTGACTGACCACTTATAATCTGCCACACAAACAGCACCAATCGAAGAATCTTGACTTGATCCTCAGTGATCAATTACAGTTCCATTATTTAGCTTTACTTAAGTATCAGCAGCCAGTTGATATCTCTCTCATCATATGATAATATGCCTATTGTCAACAGTGTAATTGTTCCCCACATAGTTTCCTCCTCACTGCCCCCCCCCCCTTTTTTGACCTGTTCATCACATTCACTTTTTTCCATATAAAATAGAAGTATCAGTAACCGCTTGTGTACCACTTTTGGCCTCTTACTGTTAACCTTTGAGTACAAAGTAATATAAATTTTATTTGTTCATAACTTTTTTGTAAATTTCATTATGCTTATGATTTTTTTAAAGATTCGCGGTTGTAAAAGGTCACATATCTTTGGAAAAATAATCTATGTTCAGTTTATGTTGTGGGCTGTTTCAGGTTAAGGTTTTTGAAAACGGATTAGAAAGCTGAAAACCAGTTCATAACAAACTATAAATAAATGTTATTGTGGAACATCAATGACATATGGTATATGTAAGTTTGTAATATGTCTGTGTTCCTCTAAGTATTAATAGGATATTGCATAAATGTTATTGCGTGTTCGATATTTTTCAGTGTCCATTACTTTGTATTGAATCTATGCATGGGGCAACATTTTAGCTGGCTTATTATAGTTTCAGAAATATAGCCTACGTTTTCTCAGTAAATAATATTTCTTTTTGAGTCAGAATTCCTGTTTTTCTACAGATTGCTTTTTCTTAATTGTACGGCCTGCTCTTTTAATTTGCTTAACAATTTTTGAAGTATTTGTGATTAACTGTTGTTTCACTTACCAGTTTTCTTCTTTTGTCTGCTGTGGTATTACGCACGCCTGTTCTAGGAGTAGCGTCTTTGGTTAGTAATTAAAAGTCCTGGGTTCGAAACCACCACCAATTAAATTTTGATTAATAATCAGCATTGGCGTCCGAAGACCGTGGCATAAGAAGTCACCCTCATTCTGCCAATGAATCAAAGATGGCGGAGGAGCGGACAGAGAATCAGGGCACTTTCTTGTCCTAGGGGTGGGTGGCCGAGCAGTTCTAGGCGCTTCAGTCTGGAACCGCGCTGCTGCTGCGGTCGCAGGTTCAAATCCTGCCTCGGGCATGGATGTGTGTGATGTCCTTAGCTTAGTTAGGTTTAAGTAGTTCTAAGTCTAGGGGACAGATGACCTCCGATGTTAAGTCCCATAGCACTTACAGCCATTGTCCTAGGGGTGGGAAACTGCCGCTAAAGGAGGAAAAATCAGCAATGGTCAACGGCATGAGGATGCAGAAGACAATGGAAACCACAGCATTCAAGATACGTAACGTGTATCCACAGGACATGTGGCCTGTAACTGAAAAAGGGTCATGATGATCTCTCCTATGGGAAAAGATTCTGGAATAGTCCCCCATTTGGATCTCTGGGAGGGGACTGCTAAAAGAGGTAAAGAGGTTAGAAGAGGTAAAGGCCCAGCGAGGCAATTCTGACGTGGTTATTAATGGAAGGAAGATCAAAGAGAAAGACTGAATAATCAATAAAAGGATAACGTTTTACAAGTCGATGCATGGAATGTCAAAAGCTTGAATGTTGTAGGGAAGATAGAAAATCTGAAAAGGGACATACAAAGGCTCAATCTAGACATAGTAGTGGTCAGTTAAGTGAAATGGAAAGAAGACAAGGATTTCTGGTCAGATGAGTATAGGGTAATATCAACAGCAGCAGCAAATAGTATAATGGGAGTAGGATTCATTATGAACAGGAAGGCAGGGCAAAGAGTGTGTTACTGTGAACAGTTCAGTGATAAGGTTGTTCTTATCAGAATCGACAGCAAACCAACACTAACAACTATAGTTTAGGTATACATGGCGACGTCGCAAGCTGAAGATGAAGAGATGGAGAAAGTATAAGAGGATACTGAACGGGTAACACAGTATGTATAGGGAGGTGAAACTCTAATAGTCATGGGGGACTGGAATGCAGTTGTAGAGGAAGGTGTAGAAGAAAAGGTTACAGGAGAATATGGGCTTGGGACACGGAATGAGAGAGGAGAAAGACTAATTGAGTTCTGTAATATATTTCAGATAGTAATAGCGAATACTCTGTTCAATAATCACAAGAGGAGGAGGTATACTTGGGAAACGCTGGGTGACACGGAAAGATTTCAATTAGATTACATCATGGTCAGACAGAGATTCCGAAATTAGATACTGGATTCGAAGGCGTACCCAGGTGCAGATATAGACTCAGATCACAATATAGTAGTGATGAAGAGAAGGCTAAAGTTAGTCAAGAATAATCAATACGCAAAGAAGCGGGATACAGAATATCTAAGGAATGACGAGATACACTTGAAGTTCTCTAAAGGCTATAGATACAGCAATAAAGAATAGCTCAGTAGGCAGTACAGTTGAAGAGGAATGGACATCTCTAAAAAGGGCAATTCCAGATGTTGAAAAGAAAAACATAAATACAAAGAAGGTAACTACAAAGAAACCACAGGTAACAGAAGACGTACTTCAGTTGATTGATGAAAGAAGGAAGTACAAAAACGTTCAGGGAAACTCAGGAATACAGAAATACAAGTCGATGAAGAATGAAATAAATAGGAAGTGCAAGGTAGCTAGGACGAAATGATTGCATGAAAAGAGTGAAGAAATCGAAAACAAGATGATTGTCAGAAGGACTGACTTAGCATGCATGAAAGTCAAAACAGCTTTCGGTGACATTAAAAGCAAGGGTGGTGACATTAAGAGTACAAAGGGAATTCCACTGTTAAATGCAGAGCGCAGGTGGAAAGAGTACATTGAAAGCCTCTATGAGGGGGAAGATTTGTCTGATGTGATAGAAGAAGACACAGGAGTCGATATAGAAGATATAGGGAATCCAGTATTAGATTTAGAATTTAAAAGAACTTTGGAGGATTTAAGATCAAATAAGGCAGAAGGGATAGATAACATTCCATCGGAATTTCTGAAATCATTGGGGAAAGTAGCAACAAACGACTATTCAAGTTGTGAGTATAGAATGTATGAGTCTGGTGACATATCACCTGATTTTCGGAAAAATATCATCCACATAATTCCGAAGACTGCAAGAGCTGACAAGTGCGAGAATTATCACACAATCAGCTTAACAGCTCATGCATCCAAGTTGCAGACAAGAATAATATACAGAAGAATGGAAAGAAAATTGAGGATGTGCTAGATGACGATCAGTTTGTCTTTAGAAGAGGTAAAGGCACCAGCGAAGCAAGTCTGACGTTGTGGTTGATAACGGAAGGAAGATCAAAGAAAAATCATTCATAGTATTTGTCGACCTGGAAAAAGCATTCGACAATGTAAAATGGTGAAAGATGCTAGAAATAGTGAGAAAAAATGGGGAAAGCTGTAGGGAGCTACAGGTAATACACAATATGTACAAGAGCCAAGAGGGAATAATAAGATTGGACAACCAAAGACGAAGCGCTCGGATTAAAAAGGGTGTAAGACAGGTAAATTCTTCTCCCCCTACTGTTCAATCTGTACACCGAAGAAAAGAAAGGTTCCAGAGTGGAATTAAAATTCAAGGTTAAAGGATATCAATGATACGATTCACTGATCAAATTGCTATCCTGAATGAAAGCGAAGAAGAATTATGTGATCTGCTGAATGGAATGAACAATCTAATGAGTACATACAGGGTGTTTCAAAAATGACCGGTATATTTGAAACGGCAATAAAAACTAAACGAGCAGCGATAGAAATACACCGTTTGTTGCAATATGCTTGGGACAACAGTACATTTTCAGGCAGACAAACTTTCGAAATTACAGTAGTTACAATTTTCAACAACAGATGGCACTGCGGTCTGGGAAACTCTATAGTACGATATTTTCCACATATCCACCATGCGTAGCAATAATATGGCGTAGTCTCTGAATGAAATTACCCGAAACCTTTGACAATGTGTCTGGCGGAATAGCTTCACATGCAGATGAGATGTACTGCTTCAGCTGTTCAATTGTTTCTGGATTCTGGCGGTACACCTGGTCTTTCAAGTGTCCCCACGGAAAGAAGTCACAGGGGTTCATGTCTGGCGAATAGGGAGGCCAATCCACGCCGCCTCCTGTATGTTTCGGATAGCCCAAAGCAATCACACGATCACCGAGATATTCATTCAGGAAATTAAAGACGTCGGCCGTGCGATGTGGCCGGGCACCATCTTGCATAAACCACGAGGTGTTCGCAGTGTCGTCTAAGGCAGTTTGTACCGCCACAAATTCACGAAGAATGTCCAGATAGCGTGATGCAGTAATCGTTTCGGATCTGAAAAATGGGCCAATGATTCCTTTGGAAGAAATGGCGGCCCAGACCAGTACTTTTTGAGGATGCAGGGACGATGGGACTGCAACATGGGGCTTTTCGGTTCCCCATATGCGCCAGTTCTGTTTATTGACGAAGCCGTCCAGGTAAAAATAAGCTTCATCAGTAAACCAAATGCTGCCCACATGCATATCGCCGTCATCAATCCTGTGCACTATATCGTTAGCGAATGTCTCTCGTGCAGCAATGGTAGCAGCTCTGAGGGGTTGCCGCGTTTGAATTTTGTATGGATAGAGGTGTAAACTCTGGCGCATGAGACGATACGTGGACGTTGGCGTCATTTGGACCGCAGCTGCAACACGGCGAACGGAAACCCGAGGCCGTTGTTGGATCACCTGCTGCACTAGCTGCGCGTTGCCCTCTGTGGTTGCCGTACGCGGCCGCCCTACCTTTCCAGCACGTTCATCCGTCACGTTCCCAGTCCGTTGAAATTTTTCAAACAGATCCTTTATTGTATCGCTTTTCGGTCCTTTGGTTACATTAAACCTCCGTTGAAAACTTCGTCTTGTTGCAACAACACTGTGTTCTAGGCGATGGAATTCCAACACCAGAAAAATCCTCTGTTCTAAGGAATAAACCATGTTGTCTACAGCACACTTGCACGTTGTGAACAGCACGCGCTTACAGCAGAAAGACGACGTACAGAATGGCGCACCCACAGACTGCGCTGTCTTCTATATCTTTCACATCACTTGCAGCGCCATCTGTTGTTGAAAATTGTAACTACTGTAATTTCGAAAGTTTGTCCGCCTGAAAATGTACTGTTGTCCCAAGCATATTGCAACAAACGGTGTATTTCTATCGCTGCTCGTTTAGTTTTGATTGCCGTTTCAAATATACCGGTCATTTTTGAAACACCCTGTAATATGGATTGAGAGTAAATCGAAGGAAGACAAAAGTAATGAGAAGCAGCAGAAATGAAAACAGCGAGAAACTTAACATCAGGATTGATGATCACAAAGTTAAGGAATTCTGCTACCTATGCAGAAAAATAACCAATGACGGATGGAGCACGGAGGACATCAAAAGAAAACTAGCACTGGCAAAAAAGCATTCCTGGTCCTGAGAAGCATACTAGTATCAAACATAGGCCTTAATTTTAGGAAGAAATTTCTGAGAATGTACATCTGGAGTACAGCATTGTATGGTAGTGGAACATGGACTGTAGGAAAACCAGAACAGAAGAGAATCGAAACATTTGAGATGTGGTGCCACAGACGAATGTTGAAAATTAGGTGGGCAATAAGGTAAGGAATGACAAGGTTTTGTGAGAATCAGAGAGGAAAGGAATATGTGGAAAACACTGACAAGGAGAAAGGATAGGATGATACAACATATGTTACGACATCAGGGAATGACTTCCATAGTATTAGAGGGAGTTGCAGAGGGCAAAGACTGTACAGAGAGACTGGAATACATACACCAAATAATTGAGGACGTAGATTGCAAGTGAAACTCTGAGATGAAGAGGTCGGCAGAGGAGAAAAATTCGTGGTGTGCCGCATCAAACCAAAGACAGATGACCACAAAAAAAGTTCATCTCTCAGACCAGTGGAAAAATGTTCCTATCAGAGCACAAAAATTATGATTATATTCCTGATTACTTAAAAAATAATTTTGGTTGAAGCTGTCTCATTCTACCTTCCTAAGCACCTTTCATTTTGGTATGTGCACATATCTGCACTGTTTTTAACATGCAACTCACGTTTAACTCCCACGAGCTCCCCTAACTGTAACTCGCTCAGACCAATTAGGATCAGTCCATTGCTGTAAGTCGCTCATGCTCATCCATTTCCACTTTGCTGTAAGTCGCTCATACTCGTCCATTTCCACTTGCCCATTCTCTCAATCACTCATTCGGCCCAAACTCACTGTCTCTCTTTAACTGTACCTGTCTCCTATGTCACAGCCACAGTCGCCTTCGTTCTGTCCTACAGCTGCAGTCCCACTGTCACTGTCTCCCTCTTGCTCTATCTTACTGCTACTCATCTCATTCATTCCTTCTCACTGTCACAATTTCTCTCTTCCTCGTTGTCTTTAACATGGACTCTATCTCTCATTATCCCTGGCTGTCAACCATGTCCACTTTCTCCTTCTCTTTATTCCTCTTCTACTGACACAGTCTCCTTCACTCTTTTCCTAGCACTGTTCTGTCGTCACTGCCACAGCCTCTGCCACTGCATCCCTCTCTCCCTCGCACTGCCATTGTCTCCTTCGCTCTTTCTATACCACAATGAATATCTTCTCTCTTCCAGTATTTATTACTTTCCCACTGCCACTCTCTTTCTTTCTCAGACTTAAATGTTCACATATCAAAATTTTTGGGAAAATTTTTAAAGGTGCTGAGGAAGGTCGAATGAGGCAGCTGGTCTTTTAAACAATCAGAAACATATTCGCATTTTTGTGGCTCCAATAGGAAAAATTTTCCGTTAGCTCCCTTCTTTTCCCTGCTGCAGCAGAGTACGTCACTCACACGAAGAGAACTGTATTGCTCAGTAAAGTTTTGATCGTTTACTATTGTGAAATTGTCATAACACAAAACTAATTTTACACCTCAGACTCGGACAACGGCCTTGCAGCAGTGGATCCACTGGTTCCCGTCAGATCACCGAAGTTAAGCGCTGTCAGGTGTGGCCTGTACTTGGATGGGTGCCCGTCCAGGACGCCATGTGCTGTTGCCATTTTTCGGGGTGCACTCAGCCTCATGATGCCAACTCAGGAGCTACTCGACCGAATAGTAGCGGCTCCGGTCAAAGGAACCCATCGTTATGACTGGGAGAGCGGTGTGCTGACCACACGCCCCTCCTATCCGCATCCTCAGCTGAGGATGACATGGCGGTCGGATGGTCCCGATGGGCCACTTGTGGCCTGAAGACGGAGTGCTTGCTTGAAATACACCTCAGAATCGATTTTAAATGCAAAAAGATTTTGTATGTGATTCAGTACTACTACGTGGTGTTATAATAATAACAGAAACACCTTATTATATATATCTTTGTGCTACATCACTTTATAAACTAGGTTTCTGCCTCACACCAGATTTTTCCTCCGTATTTTACACGTACAAGTAGGGTACCTTTGAACGTATGTATCTCCGAAGCAGAAAAAAGTGGGAAGAAATTTTCAGGATTGTTGGAGATCGGGATCTGAGGAATATATCGTAAAAATAACAGCCATTTTGGTGGCATAACCATCTTGGAATCCACGGCTAGGTTTTGTTACTGAAAAACCAAATTTTTGGGGTGTTTCTGGATGACAGATACAGATTTTTGACAACGTGACGATAGCACTTCTAGATAGATGCCTAGAGAATACTGTCAAAATTTGAGCAATTTTCTGCGGTTATATACTATTTACATTTCCCCTCAGACCATATTTTAAGTAAGTATTTTCCGTGTACAGGTAGTGTACCTTTGAACCTCTGCATAACGAAAATGGATAAAAATAGAAGAAAACTGTCAAGTTTATTTGAGGTCAGGATCTTGACAATATATTGTAAAAATTTCAGCCATATGCTGTGCGTAGTGGAATCTGCTGCTCGGTTTTGGCAATAACTTGTTTGCAGGTTTTCTGGGAAACCACTATGAACTAAAGGTGCCCTCATAAATCCCCTAATGCCCACTGTAGAACACATAACATGCAAAAAGAACCAACCGATTTGCTCCATTTGCCTAAGTTGGAGAATGTGTTTAATATTCATACTTTAGTCCTGTAATTGTAAGATACTTAAATAGACAATACAAATTGTGCAGGCAAAAGCAATGAATTCAAAATTTGTGCCAGTGCCAGATTTGAACATGGGTCTCCTGCTTACTATGCAGACGCGCTACCCATTACGTCACACTGGCACTACAGATATTAATTCATTGCTTTGGCCTACATCTTTATTGTAGATAAAGGTGACACTCAACATATCTCAGTAATACCAACTATAAACATCACCTATGCCTGAGGTACAGGCAGGATTAACTCCATTTCACTCATCGTTAAGGTGTTATTCCAATATCAGAGGGCCTTGGCAATCCTATTGTGAGTTTAGAAGGGGAATAGCAGTCGGCTGAGGCATGAGTTGCTTTTTTTACCAGTGAGGCAGATGTACTAGGGTAGTCTGTGCAGGTGTGGTATCTGTAGTGCCAATGTGGTATAATGGATAGTATCTGGCTGCTAAACAGGAGACCTGTGTTCAAATCCCGGTGCTGGTTCAAGTTTTAATTCACAGCTTTGACCTACATCATTATCATAGATAAAGGTGAGAATCAATATGTCTCAGGAATACCAACTGTATATTACTAAGAAGGCATGAGAGAGTAAAAAGAGAACCAGTCAAATGTGAATCACACACAGAAACATGAAACTAATGATCCATATGCCCACAAATTGCTTTCACTATATTAATGTACAATTATGAAATGAACAATTTGTAAATTTTGCATGTAACAACACTCACAGTGCTTTAATACAGAATATAAAACGTGTAATGAAATTACAGTGAAATGAATACCCCTAGCTGCATACAGGTGTTGATATAAGTCAACAGGGACAGTTGAAAATGTGTACCGTTAAGGCTCACCAGCTATTTGACCATCTTCTGTGCGGATGCACAAACAATGCCCAAACTCTTACGGGAATCAGCAAAAAGCCACGAGTAATGAGTATAATGGGCAGGGGCACTATGAATATAGTGCTGGACAATAAGTTGGGAATGTGGGTCTCCGGGAGGCGTGCCAGAGATAAGTTCCTGCAGTCACACTATCCTCTGTGTCCTGGGTGGCTCAGATGGATTGTGTGTCTACCATGTAAGCAGGAGATCCCGGGTTCAAGTCACGATCAGGGCACACATTTTCAACTGTCCCCGTTCACATATATCAATGCCTCTATGCAGCTATTGTTGTTGTTGTTGTTGTTGTCTTCAGTCCTGAGACTGGTTTGATGCAGCTTCCATGCTACTCTATCCTGTGCAAGCTTCATCACCTCCCAGTACTTACTGCAACCTACAGCCTTCTGAATCTGCTTATTGTATTCATCTCTTGGTCTCCCTCTGCAATTTTTACCCTCCAAGCTGCCCTCCAATGCTAAATTTGTGATCCCTTGATGCCTCAGAACATGTCCTACCAACCGGTCCTTTCTTCTAGTTAAGTAGTGCCACAAACTCCTCTTCTGCCCAATTCTATTCAATACCTCCTCATTAGTTATGTGATCTACCCATCTAATCTTCAGCATTCTTCTATAGCACCACATTTCGATAGCTTCTATTCTCTTCTTGTCCAAAGTATTTGTCGTCCATGTTTTACTTCCATACATGGCTACACTCCATAGAAATACTTTCAGAAACAACTTCCTGGCACTTAATTTCATTGAAATTTCATTCTAATGAGCTGCATGGTCACTGACAGTATCTGCTCTTCCGGACCTGTCCAAAAGAACAGATACCATCTTCATATATGTATAAAACATGTCTTATGAATACAAATAGCTACATACAAATTGTTTTCATAAGCTTATCATTGTACATGGTAACTGAAAAAGATGTCTACACATGTGAAATCATAAACTGCATTTTATTTATGTAAACAGAGGTATCAGTTTCCTTTCTGAATAATGAAAGCTGCTATTGTTATTTAACAGTGAATATAGTTTGGCCAGATCAGGGGATATGGGAAACTGAAATAGAATGGCAACAAAGTGATACAAAAGAAGGACATGTGTAAAAAAAGAGGCTAAATTTTTATTTTTAGTTTTATAGTTATATCAGTCATCTTCAGTTTTAATGTTGAAGACATAATGAAAACAGTTAATTCTTTTTTAAAGCCTTTGAACAGTATAATATTTTGGCAAAATTTCAGTTAAAGGATTGTACACCAAACATAACTTTATACATGAAATTACAGTTTAGACTAAATCTTATTGCTCTCAGTATCACATTTTTTCTTATAGTAGATTAACTGTTGTGCATTTTTGCAGAAATTATAGGTGAAGATCTGCCCACCTTATACTGATCCTGTAGTTGGGGGTACTGTATGAGTACAGTGGGTACTCGATGAGGAAGTAAGTGCCAGCAGCAACCTCCTGTACTGAGATTTATCATGCAGTTCTGTTGATTATTTGTCCAGTTAAATGACCATCAACTTTCAGTATTTTTTTCTAAATTTACTCATGAGAACAATGTTACATGTATGGTCTATGCATAAAAACAATTTGCTATTGCAGAACATACACTACTGGCCATTAAATTTGCTACACCAAGAAGAAATGCAGATGATAAATGGGTATTCATTGGAGAAATATATTGTACTAGAACTGACATGTGAATACATTTTCACACAATTTGGGTGCATAGATCCTGAGATATCAGTACCCAGAACAACCACCTCTGGCCGTAATAATGGCCTTGATACGCCAGGGCAGTGAGTCAAACAGAGCCTGGATGTACAGCAGCTTCAACACGATACCACACTTCATCAACAGTAGTGACTGGTGTATTGTGACGAGCCAGTTGCTCGGCCACCATTGACCAGATGTTTTCAGTTGGTGAGAGATCTGGAGAATGTGCTGGCCAGGGCAGCAGTCGAACATTTTCTGTATCCAGAAAGGCCCATACGGGACCTGCAACATGTGGTCATGTATTATCCTGCTGAAATGTAGGGTTTCACAGGGATCGAATAAGGGGTAGAGCCATGGGTCGTAACGTATCTGAAATGTAACATTCACTGTTCAAAGTGCCGTCAATGCAAACAAGAGGGGACCGAGACGTGTAACCAATGGCACGCCGGGTGATATGCCAGTATGGCAATGACGAATACACGCTTCCAATGTGCGTTCAACACAATGTCGCCAAACATGGATGCGACCATCATGATGCTGTAAACAGAACCTGGATTCATCCGAAAAATGACGTTTTGCCAGTTATGCACCCAGTTTCGTCCTTGAGTACACCATCGCAGGTGCTCCTGTCTGTAATGCAGTGTCAAGGGTAACCACAGCCATGGTCTCCAAGCTGATAGTCCATGCTGCTGCAAACGTCGTCAGACTGTTCATGCAGATGATTGTTGTCTTGCAAATGTCCCCATGTGTTGACTCAGGGTTCGAGATGTGGCTGCACGATCCGTTACAGCCATGCGGATAAGATGACTGTCATCTCGACTGCTAGTGATACGAGGCCGTTGGGATCCAGCACGGCATTCCGTATTACCCCCTGAACCCACTGATTCCATATCCTGCTAACAGTCATTGGATTTCGACCAACGCGAGCATCAATGTCGCGATACGATAAACCGCAATCGCGATAGGCTACAATCCGACCTTTATCAAGGTCGGAAACATGATGGTAGGCCTTTCTCCTCCTTACACGAGGCATCACAACAACGTTTCACCAGGCAACACCAATCAACTGCTGTTTGTGTATGAGAAGTCGGTTGGAAACTTTCCTTATGTCAGCACGTTGTAGGTGTCGCCATTGGTGCCAACCTTGTGTGAATGTTCTGAAAAGCTAATCATTTGCGTATCACAGCATCTTCTTCCTGTCGGTTAAATTTCACGTCTGTAGCACATCATCTTTGTGGTGTAGCAATTTTAATGGCCAGTAGTGTAGATTAAGAAATTTATAGTTTGTGACAGTCTTCAGATCTAAGTTTCATATATTTACAGATTGTGAACGATCTAAGGTTTGTGATTCATATATTTTTAGGGAAAAATATTCCTTTTGTATGCATATATTAAGTCTAGAAACTCATCTACTGAATAAACAGGATTGTTTAGGAGCCATAATTATAATTCCTTTTTCGTTCTGTAATGGGCGATTTGGAGATATTACGGGGGGAAGCAATTCAGTAGTTTTATGCCTGCATAGTGAGGGCTTGTCTCATAAAGTGTGGTTCTATGTGAGATACTCTTTTCATATTACCTTTACTGCTGGATCCCCATACCTCTATCTCATGGCTTCGATGGGATTCAAATAGTGAAAAATATATATGTCCCAGAGTGGTAATGTTACAAAAAGGTTTCAGTTTTTTTATGGCATATATGGTAGTAGATAGCTTTTTGCAAATATTTTTTACATGATAAGATCAATTTAACTCTGCATCAAGTGTCACACCAAGAAACTTGATCGAGTATTTTTTTTAGTTTGTTTTAATTAAAATACTGCAGAATTCAGCCTGCTGTAATACTGGATTCCACTTCAAGTTGCAAATAGCTAGGATTACAGCATATTAATGTGGTATCACCTGCATATAATATAGCTGTAGTGGGGTTTATTATAGGCTGAATATCTCTAACATAAATAATAAAAAAAGTGGTCCTAATTTCGACTCCTGTGGAATACCAAAATTAATGACAGTGGTGTTTGATTTGTATGATCCTTCTGAAGTGCTAATAGAAATAAACCACTTCCTATTTTGTCAATGAGGATGTATTCAGATTATGTCCGTATGCTTAGCTAGGTGGTAACATGCTTGCCTCCTATGCACTGGGCCTGGGTTTGATTCTTGGCCGGGTTGGGGATTTTCTCCAGTTGAGAACTGAGTGTTGTGCTGTCCTCATCATCATTTCATCCTCATCACTGGCCGCAAGTCACCCAATGTGGCGCCAAATGAAATAAGACTTGCGCTTGGCAGCCAGACCTGACTGGGACATCCTGGCCAACAATGCCATATGATCATTTCATTATTCAGATTATGGGCAATATAGTCAAATGCTTTTTGTAAGTCTAGAAAGATGCCCATATATGTTCTTTATTGTCTGTTACTTGAATGACATCTTTGATGAAGTTGGGTGCTGCTGTAATGGTGGGTGACCCCTTGACAAAGCCATACTGCCACTTAGAAATGAGATTTCTTCAAGCTACTCACTATTTCAATTATTTCTTCTTCACTTGTTGGCGTCAAAAATATGCTTCCTGACACTGGTATTCCTCTGAATTTTTATTTTTGATTTTTAAGTTGATTGTTTATGCTGGAGTGAACAGAGGCAAAATAATTGTTAAATAGATCTGCTTCCTCATTGGTGATCCGTTTCTCTTGTATCATTTATCGGTAAGTGATTTTCTGTTGTATGTTTCCCAGATTTGCTTATTTCTCTATTTACTACTTACCATTGGCAATTAACCATAAAAATATTTTTTACAAGTATAAGCTGCCAAAAGTTACTGTTGCTCTTATTCTACCTATCACTCTATTGACAGTGATACACATTGGACATCCATATTAGACAGTGCACAATTCTTTTCACTGGTGCATATATCAAACCTCTTCCTGACACTTCCTTATACGAGGGAGGATGAGAAAGCAGCTGGTATTGCAGCTGGAATGTTGAAATTTCTGGATGATATAGTTTGAAGTTTGTGCTACAGATTGTATTTTTGTTTTCATGTGCAGCTCTAGTGAGTGAAGCCTGAACTATGAAACAAACATGGCGCACATGTTACTGTGATCAAATCATGAAGAGCAGCAAAGTGTAGTTAGATATTTGTTGGCCAAAGGGCATAAACTAAGTGAAATTCACAGGGATATGTGTGGTGCATGTGGGTACAACTGTATGGACTGCAGCAATGTCTCCAGGTGGTGTGCATTCTTCCAAGAGGGCCGTGTGAACCATAGTGATTGGCCACACTCTGGGTAGCTGGTAACAGCTGAAACTCCACAAAATGTCAGATCCATTGAAGCAGCAATTTTGAACGATTGGTGGGTGCAAGTGTGAACATTATTACAGCAGTTCCACATTTCCTATGGTGTGGTGTACAATATTGTTCACAACACAATGAATTTTCATAAAGCTGGTGCTTGCTGGGTGCTTAGGAACCTGACAGACAACCACAAGTGCCAGTGAATGAACATAAGCCTGGATCACTTAATTCATTATGCCACAGAAGGGTATGAATTTCTGAAAGGAACTGTCACTGATGATGAGTTGTGGGTATAACCACTACATGCCCAAAACTAAGCAGGCCTCTGTGGAGTGGAAACATGCTTATTCCCCAGTATGAAAATAATTCAGAGTTACTCAGTCTGCTACGAAAGTGCTTGTGACAGTATTCTGGGATGTGCGTTGCGTGTTACGGGTGGACTTTGCTGAACACAGGACCACTTGAATGCTGCAGCCTACACTAAAATTTTTGTGAGTTGCTTGATGCTCTTTGTGACAAACACCACAGCATTAATGCTGATGGTGTCAAACTTCTTACTAACAATGCTCATCCCCATGCCGCTTCTTCTGTTTATGAGAAAACCACTAAATTTGGGTAGGAGGTGCTGCAATATCCACCATACAGTCTGGACCTTGCATCATCAGACTTTCATCTGTTTGGGCCTGTGAAGAAATTCCTGGTTGGCCAACTCATTGCGACATATGTGGAAGTGAAATCAGCAATCTGCAGATGGGTACACTCCAACCAAATGGACTTTTATGAGCAGGGCATGGTGAAACTGGTACAATGATGGGAGAAATGTTTTGAGAACATTTGTGACTATGTAGAAAATTCAGTAAAAGATCTAAGTTCATATGTGTTTTGTTTTGTTTTGTTCCCTATAAAACGTTTTGGTAATAACATCATTGTGCTTTACTCTCTGATCTTCCCTCGTACTTGTGGCAGTAGAAGACATGCAGAAAATCTCCAAACGTTTAGTCAAATGTAAAGCTGTACTTAATGTAAATTTTAAATGTAGGGCAAAACAATTTCCAAAACAGACATAATACTATTATTAATAATATTTTACCCTAATCCAGCCTATAAATTTTGTCCATTTCACTAATACTGTTCCACTTTTAGAAACATGCCAGAAATAAATTTAAATATTCAAGAAACTATATTAACCAATATATACCTACAACATTGGTAACTACCCTGCTGAGACCCAACAAGTTCAACACTTTACTTTCACTGGTCATATCACAAGAAGATGTGAACTTTGTAAAATAAAACTGTGAAAATGTGCTGCAAATGTAACCTAATTTTCATGACATGTGCTTTGCAGAGTTTCATCCATAATTATATTATGTTTTATGTTCCTTAACAACTAAATATTATTACTTAACAGTTCATAACTTATAATAATGTAGACTGATTATCAAATTCCTCATAAAAATACTGATTAGAGTAAAACAAAAAAAACTTGCAGAACTCACAACTACAAATTACTGTTACAACTGTTGTCTGTGGTGACTAATTTCTGACATGTGAAAATCACAAAACTCCATGTTAAAAAAGTTCTAGTCATATACGGGTTAAAACAGTCATTCTACAATGTTTATTGTCATTAAAACATTTTGATCTTCTTGGTACAAGATTTATATTATATTGGCCATACTTTCATAATCATAAGGAACAATTTGTTGAAGGGCACTTCTGTAATGATGTGTGCTTTCAAAGTGCTTCATTTTAAATATTGTGAAGAGGCTTGACACAGTGCCTGAATATAAATGTATGGCAGACATTCAACATTATAGGGAGGATCATGCAAGGTGAATTCATCACTGAAAAAAGTTATTCTACTGCATTCTTATCAGCATTTTTTTTGAAAATAAATGTTTTGTCTTTAATTAATCAGGGAAAATGATTGTGTGATCAGGCAAAAATGATTTGCAACTTATACACATGCATTATTTAACTAAAATTTACTGGATGCACCCTATTTGTTTATAACATTTACATTTATCAGGTAAATCAAATTTTATATAATAGAAACTGTCAGTTTATAAAGTAACAATGATCTCTTGTTCTGATGTTTTACTTTTGGAGTTTTGTACAGGGCTACTATAAATGATTCATTCATTTTCAGAGTTGTATATTTATATTTTTCAAAGTACAGGGTGATTATAATTAAAGTTAAACTTTCAAAATGCTGTAGAAATAACACCACTGGTCAGAATGACGTCAAATTGCAACGGAATATTACCATAGAAGGGGGAAAACGTATGGCAGAAGGCAAAAAATAGTGTGAAAATAGATCAACAAATGGTGTTGCATGTGTCAGAATGTGCAAATGAAAACACCTGCCATGCACATGACCCATTGTAGTTGGTATAAACATGCCGGATACACAGCTTTTCCTCCTTTCGGGTCTACGATGCTCGCCACGACTGTCTCAATGCAGGATCGTGCTCTGCTTGCAAAGCTGTATTATAAGAATGATGACTGTGCACACATCACTCTGCAAAAGTTCCAGACACTGAAGAGTTTTAAAAAAAGGCGTTGGTCCGATGACTGCTGTGGGTCTGGAGAAAATTATTTGGAAGTTTGAAAAGACAAGTTCTTTTGGTGTGCAACCTGTTGGAAGGAGCAAATGAATTGATTCGAGGTCAGTGGAAGCAGTGGACACAGCATTGCAGGAGGAAATGAGTGGTGGTGTGCAAACATGTAGTGCACAGAGAATTGCCCGAACACTGGACATACCCATCAGCACAGTGCGTAAAATCCTATGAAACATGCTTCTTTGCTATTCATTCAAAATCACCCATGTGCACAAGTTGCTTCCTGTTGACCTGCCAGCAAGAGAGACCTTTGCTTTAGATTTTCTTGTTCGCATGGAAGTGGACAATGATTGGCCGTGGAAGATTTTGTGGACAGATGAAGCCCACTTCATCCTGAAATGGTCACTGTGTGGTGTGCATCATTTATCATACGGCCATATTTTTTCGAAGAGACAGGTGCTTCCGGTCCTGTCACCTGTACCACCACTGGTAAGCGTTATGAGTCTCTCTAGCACAATCACGTCATTTCAGCTCTCCAACGGTATGGATGGGATCATTTTTATGCAGGATGGTGTACCTCTGCACATTGCAATTCCAGTTAAGCAGCTGAAGTGCCATTTCGGAAATGGTAGAATTATCAGCCGCCATTTCCCTACAGCCTGGCCTGTCCCAATCACCTGATCTTAATCTGTATAACTTTTGGCTGTGGGGCTATCTGAAAGATGTTGTGTTCAGTGTTCTGATTGCAAACTTAGCTGCATTGAAGGCATGCATTGTGTGACACATTCTGAAAGTGACCCCGGTAACACTTCAATCAGTTGTGGAACATGCTGTTTCTCGATAGCAACTTGTTGCAGTAAACAATGGACAGCAAACTGAAAATGTTTTGCGCCAGTCACATGGAAATTAATAATCCAATTTGATTTTGATTGATGCTTTTTATGTGGTTTTTGGCCTCAGTACAATTAAAAACTGATTTTTCCCATCCTATGTGATATGACCTTGCCATGGTGGATGGGCTTACGTAACTAACAGTATCACACCTGTACACTCATGCACACTGAGTAGTACAGCTTGTTTAACATCAAACGTAGACCTTAGGCATTGTTGTATGAGTCATTTGTCATTTGTAGTCAACGACTATTAAATTATGATGCTTTCAGCACCATCTATTGCTATATTTTGTAACTATTTATTTTTATTCTGCCATATGTTTTCCCCCTTCTCCACTAATATTTGACGTCATTCTGACCAGTGGTGTTCTTTCTACAGCAGTTTGAAAGTTTCTCACCAAGTTTATAGTTTGCACTTTACAAATGTTCTACGAGCTCCCCTCTGGTCAAACGACACATGTCTATGTGGTTGTTAAGTCAATTACATATCTCAAGTACCGACATCCTGTCAGTGGTCATCACAGGAGCTGTGATGCTTTCTCTGAGCTGCTCCATTGTTCTTGGCAATGGGGTCATGTGAACACAGTCTTTAATGTAGCCCAAAAGGAAAAAGTCACAAGGCTGGGGGAGCCAAGGGAACACAATCACATCATACTGTATTCACCACTACACCCAGTGCAGTGATGCAGAAGTTCATGCTTACACAGCAATGAACATCAAAACTCCAATGAGGGCAGCCCCATCTCATTGAAAGATGAAGTTCTCAGGATCAGCAGTTAGTTGTGGAAACTATCATAACTGCAACACATCAAGGTCAAAGGAACCCGTCACAGTTTGCTCAAGATGAAAAATGGCCCATACAGCTTTGTCAGTGACTCTGCACAGAAAACATTAACTTTTGGCAAATCTCGTCCATGTGCCACAATTTAATGAGGATTCTCAGTGCCCCACACACTCACATTGTGGTGATTAACCTTTGTAGGTAAATGAAAGGTTGCTTTGTTGCTGAACTGATATCAGCTTCAGGGGAAAATGATCATCCTCAAGTGCTTCCTGCATCATTACATGAAACAGAAGGCTCTGGCCGTAACCTTCTGGTTTTAATTGTTGCATGACCTGTAGACAGTACAGTTTGAAATAAAAGCACCATCACACTATATTCCGCACAGTGTGATGCTTTATTCCAAGTTCATGGCTTGCGTAGATCATTGATTTTTTGGACTGCATACGAAACTTTCCCTCACCCTATTAACAGTTCCATCTGGCATACTTGATCAACCTTAATTTTCTGTTCATAGAGACAACCAATGTCAGTAAACTGTTAAGCATATACGATATTCTGCCTAGCCAGGCTATTGGGGGGTTCCATACTTTGTTGAAAATTAAACAGAAGATACATAAATACCAATAATATATCTGTTTCAACAAAGAATGTGTAAAACATATGATAATTCTGAAGTATGATAGAATCAATATAAAGAATTTCTGGAAACTTGCTAAAATTCTGAAATGCAAAGCAAAATTCGTATGGGTGAAGTTAAAGACTAGAGAGTTTTATAAAAATATCCAACTTTTGTTCCCATAAACCATGGACCTTGCCGTTGGTGGGGAGGCTTGTGTGCCTCAGCGATACAGATAGCCATACCATATGTGCAATGGAGGGGTGTCTGTTGAGAGGTCAGACAAATGTGTGGTTCCTGAAAAGGGACAGCAGCCTTTTCAGTAGTTGCAGGGGCAACAGTCTGGATGATTGACTGAAATGGCCTCGTAATGTCAACCAAAACAATCTTACTGTGATGCTATTGCGAACGGCTGAAAGCAAGGGGAAACTACAACCATAATTTTTCCCAAGGGCATGCAGCTCTGCTACATGATTAAATGATGATGGCATCCTCTTGTGTAAAATATTTTAGAGGTCAAATAGTCCCCCATTCCGATCTCCAGGCAGGCACTACTCAGGAGCACATCGTTATTAGGAGAAAAAAAGCTGGCATTATATGGATCGGAGCATGAAATGTCAGATTCCTTAATCAGTCAGGCAGGTTAGAAAATTTAAAAAGGGAAATGGATAGATTAAAATTAGATATAGTGGGAATTAGCGAAGTTCAGTGGCAGGATGAACAGGACTTCTGGTCATGTGAATACAGGTTTATAAATACAAAATCAAATAGGGCAGTGCAGGAGTAGGTTTAATAATGAATAAAAAAAATAGGAACACTGATAAGCTATTATGAACAGCATAGTGAATGCGTTATTGTAGCCAAAATAGACACGAAGCATACACACACCACAATATATGCCAACCAGCTCTGCAGGGAAGGAGGAGATTGAGGAAATGTATGATGAGATACAAGAAATTATTCAGGTAGTTAATGGAGCCAAAAATTTAATAGTCATGGGGGACTGGAATTTGATAATAGGAAAAGGAAGAGGAGGAAAAATGCGGAGAATATAATTTAATCATAGCTAACTCTTGGTTTAAAGGTAACTCTTGTTTAAGAATAATGAAAGAAGGTTGTATACATGGAAGAGACCTGGAGACACCAGAAGGTTTCAGATTGATTATGTAATGGTATGACAGAGATTTCAGAACCATGTTTTAAATTGTAAGATATTTCCAAAGACAGATCTGGACTCTGGCCACAATTTTCTGGTTATGACCTGCAGAATAAAACTGAAGAAACTGCAAAAAGACAGGGTTTTATAGAGATGGGACACCGGAAAGGAATACAGTAGAAGAATAATGGGTAGCTTTGAGAGATGAAATACTGAAGGCACCAGAGGATCACGTAGGTAAAAAGATGAGGGCTAGTAGAAGTAATTGGGCAGCCCAAGAGATATTAAATTTAATTGATGAAAGGAAAACGTATAAGAATGCAATAAATGAACCAGGTGAAAGAGAATACAAATGTCTAAAAATGAGATTGACAGGAAGTGCAAAATGACTAAGCAGGAATGGCTAGAGGACAAACGTAAGGATGTAGAAGCATATATCACTAGGGGTAACACAGATGCTGCCTACAGGAAAATTAAAGAGACCTTTGGAGAATGTATGAATATCAAGAGCTCAGATGGAAACCAAGTTCTAAGCAAAGAAGGGAAAGCAGAAAGGTGGAAGGGGTATATAGAGGGTCTATACAAGGGTGAAGTACTTGAGGAGAATGTTATGGAAATGGAAGAGGATGCAGATGAAGATGAAATGGGAGATATGATACTGCGTGAAGAGTTTGACAGAGCACTGAAAGACCTAAGTCGAAACAAGGCCCCGAGAGTAGACAACATTCCATTAGAACTACTGATAGTCTTGGGAGAGCCCGTCCTGACAAAACTCTACCATCTGGTGAGCAAGATGTATGAGACAGGTGAAATACCCTCAGACTTCAAGAAGAATATAATAATTACAATCCAAAAGAAATCAGGTGTTGACAGATGTGAAAATTACCGAACTATCAGTTTAATAAGTCACAGCTACACAATACTAACATGAATTCTTTACAGAGGAATGGAAAAACTGGTAGAAGCCGACCTCAGGGAATATCAGTTTGGATTCCGTAGAAATGTTGGAACATGTAAGGCAATACTGACCCTAGAACTTATCTTATAAGATATATTAAGCAAAGGCAAACCTATATTTCTAGCATTTTTAGACTCAGAGAAAGCTTTTGACAATGTTGACTTGAATGCTCCCTTTCAAATGCTAAAAGTGGCAGGGGTAAAAAACAGAGAGCGAAAGGCTATTTGCGATTTGCACAGAAACCAGATGGCAGTCATAAGAGTTGAGGGGCACAAGTGAGAAGGGATGAGACAGTGTTTTAGCCTATCCCTGATGTTATTCAATCTGCATATTGAGCAAACAGCAAAGGAATCAAAAGAAAAAAATTGGAATAGGAATTAAAGTTGAGGGAGAAGAAACAAAAGCTTTTAGGTTTCCCGATGACACTGCAATTTTGTCAGAGACAGCAAAGGACCTGGAGGAGCAGCTGAACAGAATGGACAGTATCTTTAAAGGTGGATATAAGACAAACAACAACAAAAACAAAATGAAGATAATTGAATGTAGTTGAATTAAATCAGGTGACGCTAAGGGGAATTAGATTAGGAAACGAGACAGTTAAAGTAGTAGATTAGGTTTGCTATTTGGGAAGCAAAACAACTGATAGTGGTCAAAGTAGGGAGATACAAAATGTAGACTGGCAATGGTAAGAAAAGCATTTCTGAAAAAGAGAAATTCGTTAACACTGAGTATAGATTTAAGTGTCAGTACTCAAGATTCGAAGGATAGATCACATAACTAATGAGGAGGTACTGAACAGAATTGGGGAGAAGAGAAATTTATGATGCAACTTGACTATAAGAAGGGATCGGTTGGTAGGACACATTCTGAGGTGTCAAGGGATCACCAATTTAGTACTGGAGGGAAGCATGGAGGGAAAAAAACATAGAGGGAGGTCAAGAGATGAATACAGTGAGCAGATTCAGAAGGATGTATGTTGTAGTAGCAACTCAGAGATGAAGAGGCTTGCACAGGATAGAGTAGCATGCAGAGCTGCATCAAACCAGTCTTTGGACTGAAGACCACAACAACAACATCCAATGTTTACCTAATGACACCTACAATTTTGAAGTTTCTTTAAAAAGTAAGTTGAGAAGGGAGCAATTTTTAGAGATGACAAATTGTATGCAGAATTCTGTTAGTGAAATTTCGAAGTCAATTCAGTCTAGACATAGTACAAAAAATAGAAAGCTTATGAGTAGAGTTCTTTAAACTAGTTAATACAGATCTTACAAGTACAGTGTCCTTTGCAAAAAGAGTTGACAATCTCACAGATATTTTTTTTCTGATGCAGAACAGAAACCACTACAGAAAGGTTTACAATATTCTTAATAAATTTACACAATGTGACATTGCGGACATAAAAGCAAACGCTAAAATTGCCACAGATAAAGAAGAGTCAGGGCACTGATGTTGCTGTTAGTACCATAAAAATTTCAAAAAGCAAATTCCTTACACTGTTATACAGTAGTAATGAGACCGAGCTTGTAAAATCTGTTAACATAAAATTGCAGGGTAGTAAAGCTGTTGCTACAAAAACCAATAAAAGTAATGCTATGGCCATTATATATGATCAAGATTACATTAATAACACTGAGCAGTTTTTCAAGGATCCCACTAAGAAATTTAATCTGGCCCTTAGAAGTAAAATCAATAAATGTAGTTTCACATTAGTGAAAAAGAAATATGGTATGTGAAGATGATTAATACGAGTATATCAAAGTTACGCTGACAGGTTAAGACACAGACCCCCATTAAATCGATAACAGATAATCGCCAAATTATGAACTATATAAGCTGTTAAATAAGAAATTAAAAGACGTGTTTGTTTTGGAGAACGCCAAAAATATAAAAAATAGTCAGAAACTTACACATTTTTTGAAGGACATTCAGAAATCGAATGAATCAGTGTTAGCATTTTTTGATATAACGAACCTCTACTCAAATGTACCAATTGCAGTCTGTCTTGAAATAATATAGAACAATTTGTTAACTCATCATAAGTTAAGACATGGAGAAATTGTTGAGCTGATTGAGCTGCTCGAATTGTCATTGTCGTATAGTTATTTCTAATTTAATAACAGATTTTACCCTCAAAATAAGGGATTGGCCATGAGTAACAGCCTGGCTGGAACCATGGCAGATATTTTTATCAACAATTTTGAAAATAACTTTTTGGCACAATAGTGATCTTAAAGAAAAATATCCATTAACTTTAAATATTACGTAGATGACATTATCATCTTGGAGTGAAGAAGATGTTCAGAATTATATAACAATAGAATGCATAAGAAAATACATTTTACATTAGAAATGGAAAAAGATAATGCCATAAATTATTTGGATATAACCATTATTATTATTATTTTTATTATTCTTGATTGTTATAATTATTTTTTGATTGTTATAATTATCATTGTACTACTTTTATAATCTCTTTTTTTTTTCTTTAACATTAATACTGTATAACATGTTATATGTCCTAATTTTCTGTAGACACTGAAATTTGTTGAATCTGAGTATGCCTGGTTAGGTGTAAGAGAGGGCCTGAAGGCCCTAATCTTGCCAGGTAAAATAAATGCATAAATAAATAAAATAAAAATTAAGAAAGAGAATGCTAAGCATGTCTTCAGCATATTTCAGAAACCGATGAACACTGATTTGATTATTAATGCTTCTTCCTTTCATCCATTGTGCCATAAGACCACTTATTTTAACACAGTGTTATACAGAATGTTAAGGTTACCATTGCATGCTAAAAATGTAGAACAGGAATTGGCAACATTAAAACATATTGCTGTAGCTAATGGCTATTCTCTAGGCTTTAGTTGAAAATCTTTATGGATAACCAAAAAAAAGTTAAGTAAAAATAACAAGGTTAATGTTACTTCAGGTCAATCCAAAATGCCAAAACCTAAGTTAAAACACATTCCCATGACATATAGAAGGAAGTCATCTGACAAAAGTGAACGACACTTCCAGAAATCAAACGGGATTCCTGCATTTAAAGCTTCCAATATACTAAAGTCTAAGTTAAGACACAAAACTGAGGTGAGTGACAACAAATATAATAGAATGGGTGTTCACAAATTAAACTATGGTGAGTGCAGTACTTTTTATGTGGTACAGATAGGGATGTCATCTCTTACACGATTTAAGGAACTCACTGCTACTCATAATAAAACCACTTTCAGAGATCTCACAGACAGGAAGCATAGCATTACTGATATTCATCGTAATGTGACAGTCTTGTACAATGTACCCACAGGGAGGATTCTACATCTTAGAAAACCACAAATGTATAGTTGTAAGAAAATATTTCCGAATAATTTACTGAATGGCCAATTAGAAACTAATAAAAAAAAACAAATTTTTCTATTTTTGATCCTCTTTTGTGATCTGTTTTTATGGAATTCCTCTTGTCAAGATGATGTGCTTCTATAATTTCACCAAAGTTGAGGTCTCTCTGTTCTTCAATATTGATTCCCTTTCACTCATACATTAGAATTGTGGAAAGCCCACACTAGAAAGCCATTGTTTTTACTCTTGGTTTGATGATATTCATTATAACGCTTTGGCCTCGAACATTACTTCATGCACATACATCACACATCACATAGACACTGGGCAACACACTATTAGGTTGTGACATTTCTGGTCACATTTTGTTTATGATATTTATTAAATTAGAAAATGTATAGAAATATTAAACATCGTGACAGGACAATTTGTAGGACTTTGCTAATTGTTCCATTTTTCTCCATCAGCTCCTACTTCACACTTACACCTCTAGCATTGTGCTAGTACTTAAACCCTGAGCTACAAGCTGATACTTTAATATAGCGTGAATTGGGTATATCAAGCTGCATGGGCTTATTTGGAGACCTGTTATGACTACATTATATAGCAAGTTTATTTTTATTGTATTACATAGCTAGTCGCAGGAGTCCGCTATTTATTCCTGTGGTCTTGTCATCTGTCTCTTTCACACCAAGACCTTGAGCACTATGCTAGTACCTAAATGCTGAGCTACATCTTGACATCACAAATATTGTGATTTGCAAAAAGCTTCACATCATTCATTGTATGCTTTCTGTACTTGTAATGATGTGTTTGAGGTAATTACGAGTGAACACTTTATGTTCCCTTTGTAGTTCCTTCATATTTGCTTAAGTACTCTGAGGTACTGAACAATAACGTATGGTTGTTGAAGCTTTATGTCACCTGCATATTATGACACATATATTTTCATTGTCTTTGTTTTTATAATACAAACATGCCATATAATTGGCTTCACTACTTGTGTATTAAATGATATAATGAAGGTACAGTGCTTCCTGTTACGTTTTTGTAGGTGGTTTTAAATTTTATGTAATATTAATTTAAAATTATTACAACAAAATAAGTGCAATGTACTCTGATTTGGATTATTTATTGTATGTCAGCAGTGTAGCATTCTTGGGTAATTGGTTTGGCTTTATACTTTATATGAAATGACATATTTTCATTTGTAACTATTAGCACAGTGCCACCTTGTGACTGATGTAACGTCTATGATGTTTATTTGAGACTCTCAGTCTTCAGTCTGCTAATGTACAAACATGAGCTCGTATAATCAGTGAAATATGTATGTTGTTTTATGTAATAGCTATTTTATGCTTGACTTGCTGATATAATATTGTTCTCATGTTCATAAAATATCATTCTACGATATGATACAATGTAGTATGCATTTGATCATGATTCCGTGAAATGTACTGCAAAAGGTATGTTAGATTCCATGGTAGAGACCATGTTTATGTAAAATTGTGTTACACCCCTTTATGTCTGATCCCAGGGTGCTTCAATATGTTGATCAATGCTTTACAGATTTAATTATAGCAATGTAGTCTGCTGAAACTGGTCAGCATAATAAATGTTGTACAATAGTGATCTTGGCTGTTTGAAGCTGCATTTCTCTTTTTACATTAATATAGATCACCCCTTAACTTGATAATGTACAGCATCTATGGACCTGTCTAAATGAGGTCTATACACAGGCTGGCTAACATCATGATTTTACTCTGTGAATCCTAGACATGCACTAACACAGTATCTGTAAATAATGAAATTGCATCCAATACTGACTGTACAAAAGTAACTCAATAAATGTACAACTGAAACTGTCTGTGGCTTTGTGCACAGTGGTTATGAGAAATATGTTGTGAAGTTGTAACAAATTGTCTCAATACAGCATAATTACATTTTCAGTAATAAAATGAAATACAAGAATTGTTTAACAGTAAGCTAGGTATTCTTCAAATTCAGGAGGTTACGACAATCATGGTAAACACTGATATGTTTTGCTGAGTGATGCCAGGTAAGTATAAAAAATGTCATAATTTTGTATTATAAATTTTAAATAAATTATTGTATTAAAATGATGTGTTTGTTATTTCCTTCATGTTTTGTAATTGAGTCCAGACAAGGTGTTCCAGTGCTGTGCTGACGATGGGGCAATAGCTATACCGAGCTCTACTGGAATCCAACCAACACCCAGCAGCCAAATTGGATGACAGTGTCAAGAATTGTGTTTGATTATTAGTATGTCTTGGTAATAAAATGAAATGCTGAATTTTGCACTCCCTATTGTATCTGATGTCAAACTGTGAACATTAAAAGCTGTGTTCTATCAGATTTGCATTGGCTGATGATTCATAACAAGCAAGAGCGCCTCTGAAGAAATTTTGAAGTAGCCTAGGTGAGAAAAGTGTATACTACAGAGAGATATATATATAAGTTTGAGGGCCTCTATTCAAAGGAAAATTTGTTAAGCAACTTTAAAGAAATTTCTTAGAACTCACGTGAAGTCTAGGCAAGTTTTTTGATTTTATTTTATTTTACATTGTATGGATTTTGTCATTGAATAATAGACAATTTAACAGTTTAAATTTGTTTCTTACACAATAGTTGACAGTGAAATTTTCTTATAATCTAATTTACATTTTTCAGTCTTATATAATTATTATTTCTCCATATAGTTTAACACAGAATTTTCAGATTTTAAGTAACCTTTTTTAATTCAAGTACTCCATTACTGTATAGTATCTTTTATCTTGTAAATTTTTTTTTAGTTTTTCTTTGAAGAAGGAGATTGTCTCTTAATCTTTTATGTTTTGCGGTAATTTATTATATAATTTGATGGCATTGTACAGTAGACTCTGTTGTGTTTTAAGTTTATTTTTTCTATCCAGATGCAAATTATTGCAGCTGACAGCAACATAGTAATCACCAGTAAGACACCAACTCAAATGATGGAAAATTCTACTGAAGTGCTTAGGGATGTTCACAAATGATCTCAGGAAAAGAAAGTAACTCTCAACGTAAAGAAAACAAATACAATATGCTTTAGAATGAACAGAAAACAGAGTCCCTTAAATTTAAAACTAGATAACATCTCCATAGAAGATGTACCTACAACAAAATTCTTAGGGTTGCACATTGACAGCCAAATGAAGTGGGATGAACATGCTATGAAACTGTCGAAAAGATATCCACAACATGCTATGCACTTAAAGTCCTTGTATCCGCATGCAGTAGTGAATGTTTGAGAACTGTATACTTTAGTTATGTTCATTTAGTAATCAGTTATGGTATTATTTTCTGGGGAAACAGTGCTCAGAATTTACAAATAGTTTTTAAAATGCAAAAGAGAGCAGTAAGAATTATAACAAAAAGCAGTAAGCGGGCCCACTGCAGAGAACTTTTCAAAATGTTAGAAATTCCAACTGTTCCTTATGAATTTTTATTCCAAAAAAAGAGTACAACAAGAAAAATATAGAAAATTGTGGCGCAAGTAGCAGTTTTCATAACTACTGTACAAGGACAAGTCACTGTCTTCACCTAGACAGGAAGAATAAACATAAGACTCAAAATAGCTTCTTGTATGAAGGTGTAAAACTGTATAATAAACTGCTGCAGAAAATAAAAGAAGCAGATAACATGTACCGCTTTAGGAAAAATCTTAAATTGTTTTTGCAGGAACACTGCTTTTACACTATAAGTGAATTCCTTAGCACAAAATGATTGTAAACAGCTTTTTTTTTACAATATTTTGATAAGGAGCAAAAATGATTGTAAATAACTTATATGTCACAATGTTTAACTACATGTAACAATAAACTGTATAAATATATGAATGTACACAACTGACAATATCCATACATTTTAAAATATCCACAGATGGCTAAATAAATAAATAAATAAATAAATAAAAATAAATAAAAGTTCCTAGTTTCATAACCACGTACAGAACCATTGTTAGCATAGCGTCTAATATTTTTTTTAAATATTCTGAAAAATATATTCACATGGGACAGTTAAGATTTCCGGCATTTTAAAAAGTTCAAGGCAGTTAGGCATGCTGCCACTCTTGGTCATTACACATATTGCTCTTTTCTGCAATTTGAATGTAGCTTCGATATTTTTCCTGTTCACTCCCCAGAATATTATCCCATAACTAATAACAGAATGGATGTACGCAAAGTATACTGATCTAATACATGAAATATCGCATGCTGAAGTAAGACCTCTGAGGGCATAGCATGCTGTAGAGATTCTGTTTTGAAGTATTTTTACATGGTCTTCCCACTTCAACTTGCATGCCAAGAAATTTTGTGCTTTCCACCCATTGTATGGTTTCATTACCTCACTTAAGGTTATTATAATATGGTTTTTTGTTTATGTAAAAGTTCATAGCACTTGTTTTCTTAATATTAAGCGTGACTTTGTTGTTAACTGCCCACTCATATACACTTTTTAGTGTTTCTTCAGCTTTCTCTCTTAGATCTACATGTGATGTGTCACTGATTAGCACATTAGAGTCCTCTGCAAACAATATTATATGCCTATGCTTTATATTTTGTGGGAAATCATTAATATAAATTAGAAATAGTACTGGACTTAGGACACTATCCCGTGGTACACCTATATTTATATGTTTGGGGTCAAAAATATGTTTTTCATTACAGTTGGAGTTACATGATACATGTGTTATTTCAGTCATCTGTATTCTATTTTCTAGATATGACTGGAACCATTTTTTACAATCCCCCTTATTCCCAGTTCATCTAGCTTAACCAACAGTGTTTTGTGATCCACTGTGTCAAATGCTTTGGTTAGATCGAGAAATATACCTGTTGTATAGTTTCCTTTATCGCATGCTTCTAGGATATATTTAGTGAGATATGCTGTTGCTGCTTCTGTGTCTTTCCCTGTTCGGAATCCAAACTGGTCCTTGGCTAGGAGGTTGTGCTTATTTAAGCAGCACATAAGTCTATCTTTCACAATAGTTTCTATTATGTTTGCAATGCACATGAGCAGTGAGAGTGGCCTATAATGTTCTATATTTCCTGTGTCTCCTTTTTGAAGAGAGGCAGTACTTTAGCATATATTAAGTAGTCAGGAAAGTAACCCTGCTTGAATGATTGATTTATAATATTAACTAATGGTGATAACAGGCTCTCTATACAGTCTTTAATTAGAAAAATTGTAACTTCATCTAAACCAGCTGAATTTTTATTTTTCAGTTTGCAAACTACTTTGTAGACTTCTTCCTTTGTTGTGGGCAGTAATACCATTGAATGTGGTACACTTTTGTTTACCTTTGTGATCTGAGGGACTTTTTGCCATTTTTGCTGTAATTTTGTACCTATACTGCCAAAATAATTATTTATATAGTTTGCTAAATATTTTGGATCTTTTATTACGATCACTTCTTTTTTTTTTTATTTTTATGTTTGACACATTCATCTTGCTGTTGCCAGTTTCCTGTTTTACAAACTTCCAGACTGCTTTGTTTTTGTTTTTAGCACTCAGCACCAGTTTGGAGTTGTGAGCCCTCTTAGCAGTACACAACACTTTCCTGTATGTTTTCCTATACCTTTTATAAAAGAGTGAGAAAGATGGATTTGTTTGACTGTGTTTGATAGAGCTGAGGTACTTCAGTGTTTGAGATAATTTTTTGATACCTTTTGTCACCCATTTGTTTTGTTCAGCTGTTGAGAATGGATGTAACACTTTAAGAAAGATCTCTTCAAATTTTTGTTTGAATAGTGTCATGCAGTTCTTGAATTATCGTTTGCATCTACCTCTGAGTATACTGTTTCCCATGTTTCATCTGCTATTTGTCTAGCAAACTCCTGCCTTTTTGGTTTGGAAATATTTTGCCTATATACTTGTATTTTCTTTGTTATTTCTGCAGTCATTTGTATATTTATAATTTTACCAGCATGGTCAGATAATCCTAGCTCAACAACATCTACACTACAGTTTTCTTTCTCTAACTCTGTTAAAACCTGATCAATAGCTGTCTTTGAATGGTTTGTTTCTAGTTGCACTGTTAACCCTTGGCACTAAATTGAAACTTTGGGTGACACTTATCAATGATTCCCAAGTAGGATCTGGATTCAGTTTGTCTATATTTAGTTGAAGCTTTATGAATGCTGAACTCATTTATCTGTCATTAATAATTATATGCTAGTCAAGGGGAGCCAAACAAACAGTATTAAGAAAGGCTACGAATTCAGTTTGCATGAATTTGGGCTGTGTGATTGAAACTGACATATTAACAGCATTTGTACTCTGGTATGAGGTTTATATGACTGAACTGTGAATGTTATAGGTCTGTTGCAGTCCTTTTAATTCATCTATAATGAACTTCAGAGTGATATTTTAGTATGCATTACCACATTTCTCAGTAAGCATGTTATCTTTGACTGTCCCGTATCTGATCTGAACACTGATATTTAACCTATATTAATGAAGTTTGGAGGATGGTATTGAACAGAGACAGTTATTTAAAAAGCTACTGTACTCTGGAAATGATACCAAAAGAAATTATCATAAATGTGCATGAAAGAAGAAATTGCAAACAGAGATTAATGAACTGTTCGAACATTGATTTATTGTTTTTTTTTTTTTTTTTTTTTTTCACCAAAATGCACATTTTACCCACAAATGGAATTCAATATTAAACATCCAAAATATTCTGATTTCTAATTCTTGTTAGCCAAAGTGTTTGCTATTGAAGAACTGGACTAATAGAAGGAGAATTAATTGTTTGAAGATTTTATGTGAGTTCATTTTATTCTACTACAATAGCATACCTGCCACATGGTAACACACAGCCACAACATCGACTAATGTACAAGGTGTTCAACTTTGCTTCCACTGTTTTTTCCCCAACATTTGAGGCTTTAATGAAACAAACTGGTTACACATGTATCATTCAAAGTGTTTTCCATCACTGGCCACTACTTTCTCATATCTTTCAGGCAGTGTACAAATCTCGTGTTGAAAAAATTGTTCATCTTTTGATGTGATCCATGAATTGACTTCTTCATGAGATCGGAAGTGTTGGTCAGCCAGGTCATACACCATTGTTCTAAACAGGTGATAGGCAGAGGGAGCAATGTTTGGAGAATACAGTGGGTGGGATAGGACTTCCCATTTGAATGTTTCCAAGTACATTTTGACCTCTTTTGCACTGTGGGGTCGAGTGTTGTCGTGCTGCAAAATCACTTTATTGTGCCTCTTGCTGTATTGCAGCCATCTGTCTTTTAATTCTCTGCTGAAACACATTAATAGTGTTCGATAATGAACACTTGTGATTGTTGCACTTGGTTTTAGCACCTCATAGAACAGGACGCTGAGCTGATCCCACCAAATGCAGAGCATGATCTTGAAGCCATGAATATTCGGTTTGGCCGTCAATGTGGAAGCATGGCCGGGATGGCCCCATGATTTCTTGCGTTTAGGGTTATCGTACTGAACACATTTTTCGTCCCTGGTCACAATGTGAAACAGAAATCCCTTCTGCTTTTGCCTCTGAAGCAACTGTTCACAAACACACAAATGCTGTTCAACGTCTCTTGTTTTCAGCTCACACAGGACCCAAGTTCGTTCTTTCTGAATCATGCTCATAGCCTTGAGACATTTTAAATGGCTTGCATGTCAGACCCACTAATTGTGCCAATTCTTCTTCAGTGTGACGTGAGTCTTCACTCAGCAGTGTCTCCAATTCTGCATCTTCGAAAGCATTCCCTCTTCCACCACTATGCCAGTCTACGACATTAAAATCACTGTTCTTGAAGCGTTGAAACCACTCACGAAACATTCTTTCACTAACAGCCTCCTTACCATACGTACTTGAGAGCATTCGATGAGACTTAGCTACTGTTTTCTTCATATTGAAACAAAACAGTAACACCTCCCACAAATGAGAAGAATTAGGCTCGTAAACTGACATTTTCAATCAAGAACAACTTTATGATGCAGACACAAATCGACTAATGTTTGAATGCGGTTCTGTTGACAGAGGTCCAAGCTAACTGCCTGACATCTGCGATCTGTTTCTTTCGACAACTACTTACCGTTGTCGCCACCTATAGGCAAATGGCGGAAGCAAAGTTGTACACCTTGTATATAAGAACTAAAATCCTTAGCCATCAAATAATCTATCATAGGAAGCCTGCAGTTGACATGAGGAGTGGGTCGGAAAAAATACAAAAATAATAGCTTTTTGTTTTTCACAGTGGAAATTTGAGTGTGCACTTTTATCCATAAAATATAGCAAAACCCACCAAGAAATTATGGAACTCAAATTTTCTAATTGAGATGTTTCATAAACTAAAACGTTATTCTTGTTAAAGTATATACTTTTAAACACAGAAAATTCAGGGCTATAATACTATAAGCCTGGAGTTTTGAAAGGATTACATTCTAAGATTTGAACTTTCTGGCAGCCAACAATATTTTGAATAAAGATAATATTTTAATTACATAATATTCAGAAAAGATAAAACATTGTTTAGAAAGAATAGATTAGGAACTTTCAAATAAGGTTAAATTTTTAGAAGAGTATAATTTTCAAGTGCACGTGGCTTCTGCAAATTGTGAAATATGAATATTTCTGTAAATAAAATGTTTCCACATGAACAATTTATGCTCTTGTTATCTACTTCCTCAGAACTAGGCACTGGATGATTAAGTTTTCAAAAATCCAGCTTTTATAAGAATCTGGATATTTCATATGTGCACAGCATGTGAGCTTGCCACGTGTTATCAGGGTATGTAATACCTGAATCCAAGAAAGTGTCTGTTCACTATCCAAAATATTAAAATCTTGGTGCATCTAGTCAATGACAATGGAGTCCACATTGATACAGACTTTCCACTTCCTTGGCACATTTGAGATATGAGAAGCTTTCTTAGAATGTGCCTGTACTACTTGTGATTTGGAAGGATTTCTGTACTGAGGCATGTCCTTTGCAAGAACAGCTGCAAGGAGACACTAAATTTTCCTGTATTGAGGTGCAGGAAAGATCCTTCCTTGTCCTTAGGCCAGTAGTAACATCTTCTCCAGTCTTAGCATTGTATGACTAGAGTACTGAGACAGAACTTCACCCCAACACTAGCGGTTATGGTATAGGTGGAGTTGTAGTGCAGATTCAGGAAGGTCATGAAAAACTGCAAGTTCTCTCCAAGTCTGATATGAAATATTTACAACTGATAAACAGTGCCTTGCAGTTGTCAGGGTCATCAAAAAGTTCAAGCTGTATTTATATGGCAAACCATTCACCACTGTGAAGGACTACCATTCTCTGTGGTGGGTTTCTAGACTGTAGGATCTGTTGGGTCAGCTGGCGAGATGGGCACTTAAGCTTCAGGAGTGTGATGTGACAGTGGTATACAAAATTGGACTCAAACGCAAGGATGGCAATTATCTTTCAAGTAATCCTTTGGCAGAAGACAATAACATGGATGAAGTCTCAGTCATAACTTTATTATGAGGTTCATCCAACTCAAACCTGGTCAGTGCATCTACCTTTGCCTTACATGTAAGGTGGCACTGCATAAATGCAGGTATGGTGATGCCATCCATTGGTAGAGAGACTGATACATGTGCACCATTTGATGTCGCATAGCACCAGTGTGGTTTCACACCGAAGAGAAGGTGGTCACACAAGTTGTTGTCCACTACCGAACATGCAGGCGAGTAAGCAGAAACAATGAGGAGTGACTCAGTTTTTGGCGGCGGAGGGAGTTGGAGGCCGTGAAATGTACTGATGGATGAAGGCTGTGTACAGTGAGTAGTCCGAGTCGTTCGAGTGTTTTGGAATGATTCCTTGAAGAGCACGAGTCACTGGAAGATGATGCTCATCCTGGACAGGCTCATTGTGTCATCACACTGGACATGGATGTGGAAGTGAATGCTTTAGTCTTGGAGAACCGCAGAATCACAGTGGACAAGATCCATCAGTTACTGGGTATTAGCATGGGCACCGCCCACACCATAATGCATCAACATTTGAACTTTAAAAAAATCTATGTGCAATGGGTTCCCCACCAACTGATCGCCAAACAGCACAATACTCTAATGGTACTGTCTCTGAGTCATCTGCAACATTATCACGAGGAGAATACGGCTTTTTTTCGTGTATTGTCACAGGTTGACGAAACATGGTGACACCATTTTGAAACATAAAGGAAGTATCAGAGCAAGCAGTGGAAACATACGACTTCACCACCTCCAAAGAAGTCAAAGGCTGTAAACACCAGTTCTGGTAAGGTCATAATGTACTTTTTTGACTGCAAGGGCCCACTGCTTGTTGAGTCCCTGGAACAAGGATCCACCATCAAAGCCCAGCGTTATCAAGCCACTTTACAGAATCTTAGACAAGCTATCAAGTTGAAATGCCGAGGGATATTGTCCAATGGAGTTATCTTCCTGCCCGCCCACACACAGCCAACGCAGTCAAGATAACACTGCAGCAGTTTCGGTGGGAAATGCTGGAACATCCACCGTACAGTCCCGATCTTTCACCGTGTGACTTTCATGTGTTTGGACCTCTAAAACAAGATATTTGTGGACATGAAATCGCAATGGATGATGAAGTGTGTGACTGGGTCCAGGCCTGGATCCGACAGCAGCCTACTAGCTTCTTCAAGGACGGATTAGACCTGCTAGTGTCGCAATGGGATAAATGTGCCAACCGTTTTGGTGACTATTTTTGGTATGTGTACTGTGTATAACTACATTTTTGAGTTCATAAAATCATTACCATTACTTTACACTAGTGACCGGATTTCATTTGAATGCCCCTTATAAATGGCAACTACCGAACAAAGGGAAGATCCAACATAGTAGCCTTGAAAAAGAAAGAAAGGACCAAAGGAGAATTACAATTAAAGAAAAGGAACACTGCATAAAAGGAACTATGATGCAAAGGGAAAGAAATCATTGCTTCTCACCTCAGCTCATCTGTGGCCAGCTATCCTGAAGAATTTCCATGAGGGTCATACATTTTGTCACTTACAATTTGTGAAGACTCTTAGAGAGAATAAGGCATACACATCAGTCACCAAGTACTTATCCATTAGACACTATGTGAGCAACTCTGAGGAATGCCAGAGACATACGCACATGCCACAATTATCTTTGGTGTATCTGGTACCAATTCTGACTGCAGCAGCACCATTCCACCAAACTGGATTCTACCTCTTGGGTAGAATTCTGAAGCTGACAAATGGGAATCAGAGGATAATACTCTGCACTGACTAGTTCTCTGTTATGCTGTCATAAGAGCTCTACTGACTGTAAATTGCTAGATTCCTTGTAGAAGACATCATTTTGAAGCATAGAACACCCTGTGTGATTGTTTGATTATCTCTGACCATGATTTAGATTTTCGAACGAGATTAGTATCAGAGACAATTTTACTGTTCTCATTTCAATTGGACAATCTTTGAGATGACAGACTGAAACATATCATTACTAGGACTGAACCAGCAAGACAGTTGGATTCCATACAGACCCTGGATGCCCAGAAGAAGGACCAGAAGCACTATAATACCAAGCAGTGGCCAGTGACATATAGCCCAGGAGATATATCTCTGCTAAAAGCAGAGCTATCAAAAAAGTTTCTAAAGCACTATTTTGGGCCATACTGTATCTTCTATCATTTTCCATGCATCACAAGTTGAAGACACAAGAACAGAGACATTGTCAATGAAGCCCTACTACAGTCCTGATGTGCAAATCAATGACAAGAGCTTCTTGTTCACAGAAACTGAAGACCTGTCCAATGACTGTGAAGCTACAGTGGAAGGGCCAGCCTCCAATGCTTGTCATAGTGAAGTGGGGGTGACTACATGATCGGAATACAAGGATCCACCAATGATGCCATACAGAGGACTACTGACAAGATCCAGATCCAGGATTTTGAAAGTGTCAAAGAGAACTTCTGAAACAGTGGATCACTGTTTCTTCAAGAGAAGGAGCAATACCACAAGCTGAGCTACTTTCATTGTGGAATAGCATTTAGCATCACTTGCTGGTGTGCTGCGAGCCACCAGTTCAAACCTCACCGCCAACGATTATTTGTTATCTATCACATCTGGAAGATTCTTATGTTTGTAATGCACATATATTCTGCAGTTTTCAGTGCTGTATAAATAGTTGCACCCTCCATCCAGCAGTATAGTTCTATTCTGGTTGTATGGCGATGTTCGTAATAAATCTGCATTCAATGCTAAGCATCATATTTCACTGATGGCCCTCCTGTCAGATTTGGACTTGATTCTGGTTACGATCTGACAATAGTCTTTTCTCACAATCAATATGTTGTGAAGCCACCGTCATTGCAGTAAGACTCTGTATGTGATGGTACTAAATCATACAGGCTTTCAGGCTGATCCTAGGGAATAATATTCCATATGGCTTCTTTTTGAACCTCAACAGGATGAAGAATGGGTATAAGTGTAATAAGGATACACAGTACATGAGATATTTAATTCTTTCTTAAAAACATTATGAATACAGTTTTCTTTTACTACAGTTCAGGGAACATTACAGTGGAAGCTGAATAAAAAGGTGGCATTATAAGCAGTCCTGGACTGAATGCTGTGTATGTACTGTCAGACAAAGAAAATTCACCAAAGAACTCCAGACTCTCGAGAGAGGTTTTCAAAAGGAACAGGTACCCAAAACAACAGGTAGAGAATGTCTTTCACCACAAATCAACATTATCTACAGATGGAATTAGCCAGAATTTCATATGTTCTATGTACTGGAACTATTTCTAGGACAATAGGAAGAATCCTTCAAAATTATGGTTGCAAGTGTACACTAATAAGCCAAACCATAATGAGCACTGCCCACCATAACGTTTGATGTCACCTGGTGATGTTGTGGGCAAATGATTTGGTACCGAAAGTATGTAAGTAGAGTAGACACAGACATGAGGCCACCCTAGCGAAGATTCACAAACGCCGTCATCAAGGTGCCACGGACACAGGCTGGTGGGAGCAGTATTATGCTATGGGAGGCATTCTCCTGTGCTTGCATGGGACCTCTGATAGTAATCGAAGACACACTGACAGCTGCAAACCAGCTGCAGCCCTACACGCTTGAGGTCATCCCTGATGGGGCTATCATTCAGCATTATAATTGTCCATGTCTCTGAGCCAGAGCCATGCTATGGTGGTTTCAGGAGCATAATCGTGAATTCATGTTGACGTCTCAGCAACAAAATTCACCAGATGTAAACCCTATGGAACCCATCTGGGTTTATCATACACCATTCTCATGAAAGCAAATCAGTGGCCTGTTATTACATAACCTGTGCATAGACTAATGCCACATAACTCTACAAACCTACCAACAAACTGCTGGATCCCTGATACGCGGAATCAGTGATGTATTTCATTCCAAAAATGGACAAAGAAGCTATTAAGCAGGTGGTCATAATGTTTTGGCTCATAAGTGTGTATTGATCCCTACAATAAAATTAAAAAATATATATTACTATGTTGTGTGAATGATAATCTATGACTCCAAAATCCAGATTTGTATCACATACAGTGTGAATGTAGCACATCATATATTGTACAGGCAATAATAATTATTGAACAAAGATGTAAAGGAACCTGGAATTACATCCGACTTAAGCAGCCAACTGTATCAAATGTCACTGAGCAATGCCCCACCGGTGAACATAGAAAAAAAATACAAAGATACCAGTATTGTGGTGCATTCTAGGACAGTGTATTAAAAGAAACAACTGAGGTTAGAGTGGCCAATAATTTCATGAGTACTGATAGAAGCTTTAGCTTATCTAAAGCATGGGATCAGCTCTTGGTTTATTTAAATCACATCAGAACATCTCAATACTCTCTTCCTACACGTGAATATTTGGAGGCATTTTAGTGAAGGATTTCACCATATGGGATTTGCCTTACTTAAACTTTTTTTACATTCTGGCATAGCCTTTCTGTTTCATTCGATAGATTCTTTTATTGTTAAATGGGTTCAGAAAACAACTGTTAGGATAACATGTACCACAGATAGTCTGGTTGTAGTTCAAACAAGGAACAAAGAAATCTGGGCTCAACACCTAATGAAGACAGCTAGAGGAGTTGTTGAAATATTGTGTAAAGGGAAGATGGCAACTATCTGCAACCCAAAAGCTATGTTAGTTTGGATTGATGTACATGGACATGTTTGCAAGTACAAATGTTTGCTCCAGTCCTGGTGACTTCTGTTTAAGTTTCAGTATTATTTTTAAGTATCTATTTTGCAAGAACTATGGTAGAGGAAGTCTTGAAACTTGTATATGTCATTGTTTTGACTGCCTTTTTATTTTTCTTTGCCTGAAGTCTTATATTTTCATTTTCTCTAAACACCTAGTGTATTCTCTGCTCCACACATTGCCGTCTGTTGAGCATTAACTCACTTAGATTGGTAATAGAATGTTATTCTACACTATGGGCAGATGATCTAGTTTTACCACAGGTAAGATTGCCTTTACAAGGTAAAGTGATGTGTCTAAATCTTTTGTATTTGAAACATCTTACATTGTTTAGGAAACAAAGTTGATCATTAAAGCATGTTCATTTTAGATTTATTATTCTCCAGTAATATGGGCCCCTAAAAAATTAACATAAATTCAGTCTTTTCTCAAATATAGCATTAATTTTATTTCATTGATTGACTGTTAATCAGTTCTTGGTAGAATATTTTATATGTTATAAGTGAAAACACACACAGCACTTGTGTAATATTCTACAATATTTATTATTTATTTTACAAACTGATTCTTGGCTGTTCTCCCATCATGACTATTATAAATATTTCTCTTTGTGCCTGATAATGACACAACAGCCAAAAATCAGTTTGTGAAATAATTAATAAACATTCTAGAATATTGCACAAGTGTCAAGTGTGTTTACATTTATAATTAATTTTCTGATTGTATTTTTCACTTCAATGACACCAATAGCGACCCATTTTTCTTGTTGTTAAAATTTAGAGATGACAAGGTTGTTACAATTTGTACAGAAATCAGATGGCAGTTATGAGAGTTGAGGGACATGAAAGGGAAGCAGTGGTTGGGAAGGAAGTGAGACAGGGTTGTAGCCTCTCCCCAATGTTATTCAATCTGTATATTGAGCAAGCAATAAAGGAAACAAAAGAAAAATTCAGAGTAGGTATTAAAATACATGGAGAAGAAATAAAAACTTTAAGGTTCGCCAATGACATTGTCTAATTCTGTCAGAGACAGCAAAGGACTTGGAAGAGCAGTTGAACGGAATGGACAGTGTCTTGAAACGAGGATATAAGATGAACATCAACAAAAGCAAAACGAGGATAATGGAATGTAGTCGAATTAAATCAGGTGATGCTGAGGGAATTAGATTAGGGGATGAGACACTTAAAGTAGTAAAGGAGTGTTGCTATTTGGGGAGCAAGATAACTGATAATGGTTGAAGTAGAGAGGATATAAAATGTAGACTAGCAATAGCAAGGAAAGCGTTTCTGAAGAAGAGGAATTTGTTAACAGCGAGTATAGATTTAAGTGTCGGGAAGTTGTTTCTGAAAGTATTTGTATAGAGTGTAGCCATATATGGAGGTGAAACATGGGACGACAAATAGTTCGGACAAGAAGAGAATAGAAGCTTTCGAAATGTGGTGCTACAGAAGAATGCTGAAGATTAGTTGGGTAGATCACATAACTAATGAGGAGGTATTGAAGAGAATTGGGGAGAAGAGGAGTTTGTGGTACAACTTGACTAGAAGAAGGGGTCGGTTGGTAGGACATGTTGTGAGGCATCAAGGGATCACCAGTTTAGTATTGGAAGGCAGCATGGAGGGTAAAAATCGTAGAGGGAGACCAAGAGATGAATACACTAAGCAGATTCAGAAGGATGTAGGCTGCAATACGTACTGGGAGATGAAGAAGCTTGCACAGGATAGAGTAGCATGGAGAGCTGCATCAAACCAGTCTCAGGACTGAAGATCACAACAACAACAACAGGGTTGTTATCATATGTTTTTGTTCTTATTAGTTTAGCTGTGTATTGTACTGTAACAGTCTCATTAAGAAGGGTGTCAAAAAAAATCTATTAAAAAGCTATACTGACACAAAGCTATAGATTTCACCTCCCCCAAGAACCCTGGACCTTGCCATTGGTGGGGAGACTTGCATCCCTCAGCAATACAGACAGCCATACTGTACGTGCAACCACAATGGAGGGGCATCTGTTGAGAGGCCAGACACACATGTGGTTCCTGAAGAGGGACAGCACCCTTTTCAGTAGTTGCAGGGGCAGCAGTCTGGATGATTGACTCATTTGGCCTTGTAATACTAACCAAAACGGCCTTGCTGTGCTGGTACTGCGAACGGCTGAAAGCAAGGGGAAACTACAGCCGTAATTTTTCTCGATGGCATGCAGCTTTACTGTATGGTTAAATGATGATGATGTCCTCTTGGATAAAATATTCCGGAGGTAAAATAGTCCCCCATTCAGATATCTGGGTGGGGACCACTCATGAGGACAACATTAGCAGGAGAAAGAAAACTGGCATTCTACGGATCAGAGTGTGGAATGTCAGATTCCTTAATAGGGCAGGTAGGTTAGATAATTTAAAAAGTGAAGTGGATAGGTTAAAGTTAGATGTAGTGGGAATTAACGAAGTTCAGTTGCAGGAGGAACAAGACTTCTGGGCAGGTGAATACAGGGTTATAAATACAAAATCAAATAGGTGTTATGCAGTAGTAGGTTTAATAATGAATAAAAAAAATAGGAACACGGGTAAGCTACTGCAAACAGCATAGTGAACACATTATTGTGGCCAAGATAGATACAAAGACCACACCTACCACAGTAGTATAAGTTTATATGCCAACTAGCTCCACAGACGACGAAGAGATTGATGAAATGTATGATGAGATAAAAGAAATTATTCAGGTAGTGAAGGGAGACGAAAATTTAATAGTCATGGGTGACTGGAATTTGATAGTAGCAAAAGGAAGAGAAGGAAATGTAGTAGGTGAATATGGAATGGGGGTAACGAATGAAAGACGAAGCCGCCTGTTAGAATTTTGCACAGTACATAACTTAATCATAGCTAACACTTGGTTCAAGAATCGTGAAAGAAGATTGTATACATGGAAGAGGTCTGGAGATACTTGATGTTTTCAGATAGATTATATAATGGTAAGACAGAGATTTAGGAACCAGGTTTTAAATTGTGAGACAGTTCCAGGGGCAGATGTGGACTCTGATCACAATCTATTAGTTATGAACTGTAGATTAAAAGTGAAGAGACTGCAAAAAGGTGGAAATTTAGGGAGATGGGACCTAGAAAACTGACAACCAGAGGTTGTAGAGTGTTTCAGGGAGAGCATTAGGGAACAATTGACAAGAATGGGGGAAAGAAATACAGTACAAGAAGAATGGGTAGCTTTGGCAGCAGAGGATCAACTAGGTAAAAAGACGAGGGCTGGTAGATATCCTTGGGTAACAGAAGAAATATTGAATTTAATTGATGAAAGGAGAAAACATAAAAATGCAGTAAATGAAGCAGGCAAAAAGGAATACAAACGTCTCAAAAATGAGATTGACAGGAAGTGCAAAATGGCTAAGCAGGGACGGCTAGAGGACAAATGTAAGGATGTCGAGACTTATATCACTAGGGGTAAGATAGATACTGCCTACAGGAAAATTAGAGGGACCTTTGGAGAAAAGAGAACCACTTGTATGAATATCTAGTGCTCAGATGGAAATCCATTTCTAAGCAAAGAAGGGAAAGCAGAAAAGTGGAAGGAGTACGGTATATAGGGGTCTATAGAAGAGCGATGTACTTAAGGACAATATTATGGAAATGGAAGAGGATGCAGATGAAGATGAAATGTGAGATATGACACTGTGTGAAGAGTTTGACAGATCACTGAAAGACCTAAGTCGAAACAAGGCCCCGAGAGTAGACAACATTCCATTATAACTACTGATAGCCTTGGGAGAGCCCGCCCTGACAAAACTCTACCATGTATGAGACAGGCGAAATACCCTCAGACTTCAAGAAGAATATAATAATTACAATCCCAAAGAAAGCAGGTGTTGACAGATGTGAAAATTACCGAACTATCAGTTTAATAAGCCACAGCTGCAAAATACTAACACGAATTCTTTACAGACGAATAGAAAAACTGGTGGAAGCCAACCTCGGGGAAGATCAGATTGCATTCCACAGAAATGTTGGAACTCATGAAGCAATACTGACCCTACGACTTATCTTAGAAAATAGATTAAGGAAAGGCAAACCTACGTTTCCAGCATTAGTAGGCTTGGAGAAAGCTTTTGACAATGTTGACTGGAATACTCTCTTTCAAATTCTGAAGGTGGCAGGGGTAAAATACAGGGCAAAAGGCTATTTACAATTTGTACAGAAATCAGATGGCAGTTATAAGGGTTGAGAGGCATGAAAGGGAAGCAGAGATTGGGAAGGGAGCAACACAGGGTTGTAGCCTATCCCTGATGTTATTCAGTCTGTGTATTGAGCAAGCAGTAAAGGAAACAAAAGAAAAAATTTGGAGTAGGAATTAAAATCCATGGAGAAGAAATAAAAACTTTGAGGTTTGCCGATGACATTGTGATTCTGTCAGAGACAGCAAAGGACTTGGATGACCAGTTGAACGGAATGGACAGTGTCTTGAAAGGAGGATATAAGATAAACATCAACAAAAGCAAAACAAGGATAATGGAATGTAGTCAAATTAAGTCGGGTGATGCTGAGGGAATTAGATTAGGAAATGAGACACTTAAAGTAGTAAAGGAGTTTTGCTATTTGGGGAGGAAAATAACTGATGATGGTCGAAGTAGAGAGGATACAAAATGTAGACTGGCAATGGCAAGGAAAGTGTTTCTGAAGAATAGAAGTTTGTTAACATCGAGTATAGATTTAAGTGTCAGGAAGTCGTTTCTGAAAGTATTTGTATGGAGTGTAGCTATGTATGGAAGTGAAACGTGGACGATAAATAGTTTAGACAAGAAGAGAATAGAATCTTTCGAAATGTGGTGCTACAGAAGAATGCTGAAGATTAGATGGGTAGATCACATAACTAATGAGGAGGTATTGAATAGGATTGGGGAGAAGAGGAGTTTGTAGCACAACTTGACGAGAAGAAGGGACTGGTTGGTAGGACATGTTCTGAGGCATGAAGAGATCACCAGTTTAGTATTGGAGGGCAGCGTGGAGGGTAAAAATCTTAGAGGGAGACTAAGAGATGAATACACTAAGCAGATTCAGGAGGATGTAGGTTGCAGTAGGTACTGGGAGATAAAGAAGCTTGCATAGGATTGAGTACCATGGAGAGCTGCATCAAACCAGTTTCTGGACTGAAGACCACAACAACAACAATAAATTTCAAGGTACCAGATCTTTTTCTGAATAGAGAAAAGTGTCAAAACTGCATCTCTTCTCTTTCCAACAGTAAACTAGTTTTGACAGTATAATGCACATTACAGTTTATGGGTTTTTGTTTTAATGAAAAACTCAGTACTCTTACCAAACTGGATGTTGATACTCACCAATGACACAACAAGTATGAACATTCAGTTTCTATACAACAGGTTTTTGATGGAATATAGGTATTTTGATTCTATGCTCACAATATACGTAGTTAAAATAACAAGCCCATTCTCCTAGACACAACTCATACCTAAAGGTGGCTGGTGAAGCACCACCAGCATTCATACTACAAGAGGACTGGCAGCAACAACTGGCCCTTAGCTCAGGAATTCCAGGTGCTCCAAATCCATACCAAGCCATGATCAGCAAAGTTTCCTTTGCTGATTGCCATTTTATCTACTGAACAAGTGCATACAGCTTTAACACAATACCAGTGATGGGGTGAACAGTGCGATTGACAAATTGTTGGAACATCTGTCTTGCTGGCAAATTTTCTGTGAGATGCCACATTTAAAGAAATCTGTGGCAAGAAATCTTTTTGAGTTCCATGAAAAGGTTATGGAATATGTAACTGTGTATTAAACTTTCTACTGATGTTTCAGAGATGAAACCTACTCACAAGAAAAATGTTGGATGGGCTATAAGAGGGAACTATATCTAAAAAATAATTGCATTTTTATTCAAAAACACATTCCTTTATCCATGTACATCACTTATCCCACCATTTAGATAATGTTGCTCAGCCAATGTTCATATAATAATTCATAATTACAATCATTTACAGCCTAGAAACTGCTCTGAGAAGTTTCATATCCTTTGTTTATCCATTGTGGTGCAAACTGTTCATGCCATTTAGAGACTTGTTCTGAAGGAATCTAATACCTGATACAAAATGAGTAATGATTTTCTGTTATGCAAAAGCAGCTGAGCAGCAGCAGATTATTATAGTTATCGATTTCTACTTTCAGCACACTTCCCACAGTGTAACTGAAATTGTTTCCGGAGATCTCTTTGCATATCCCACATTTTAAAGTTTTACTAATCAGTTTACTGATCAGGTTGATCATAAATTAATTTTAAAACTTGCTGGTAGGAATTTATATTGATCACAACCTAGTTAGATATGTATGAAACATAAACAGTATCTCCACCCAAATAAACGAAAGTTTATAATGAGCAACAAAAGGTTTTACTGCATAATTATGTATTGGCATGTTATCTTTGTTGCCTCCTCTGGCATATATAGGTTGTAAGGGTATGAGATTTTCCATATATTTTGTAACCAAAGTTTGGAAATAAATAATATCATTAAGTGGAAGTGAAATCTTGTACCAATTTTGAATATAAATGAACAAGCTGTATTAGTAGAATTATGTTCATTTTTGTCATCCAGAATAATTGTTCAGGATATAAAGATTTAATTATTGTGTAAGATTTATTTGGGGAGTAATCTTGTTTTGTGTACTTCATTATTTGCATAAGGTATTCCACCTGGTCTCCGTGCTGTTTCAAGAGAGTTGAAGACATACTTTGAGTCCTGACAGGCAAAATAGTCAAAGGCAGTGAAGAGTCTTCCACAAAAGGCATGCTGTCATGGAGTACCAATGAACACAAATTTATATCAATAATGTATACAAGTATGAATGGAAAAAACACTTGCTATTTGGTACCCAGAAGGTCTCCTGTAATAAGATACTTATCATCTAATATGTGTTTTATTTCAAGGTGCAATAAAACCTTTAAAAGATTAGAGTTGCCAATCCTAGTTTTTACTAAAAATTAAGCAATGGAAAATCCAGGATGGTTTGTAATAATATTATGAAAAGGATAGCTGGCACTCAGTTAGATGCTGAGCCACAGACAGCCACAGTAAAAAGACTGTCAGAAAATGACCTTTCGGGCAACAACGCCTTAGAATATATGCACACACACTTCCGCAAATGCAACTCACACACACACACATGACCACAGTCTCTGGTTGCTGGGCAGTAGCCAGAGACTGTGGTCATATGTGTGCGAGTTGCATTTGTCTGAGTGTGTGTGCGTATGTTCTATCTCCCACGAAGGTGACTGAAGATCACAACAAGGTAACTTAAAATATAAACAAATCCTCACAAGCAAAAGGCATAAGATTAACTTCACTCCCATACTGTGGCTAACAAAACCCACGTTTAGGGGATCTATGAAGATGAGAAATTCCTATGGCAGTTTTAAAAGAGAAATTCCTATGGCAGTTTTAAAACCAATATTGCCTTAGAAAAAAAGATAGGGTGAAATATGGGAAGAGGTTACACAACATCTCTGACTGAAGAATTTGCCAGCAATTCTATGTCAAGCGAAGAATAAGCAGGGAAAGTTTGAACTATATAAAATCTTACCAAAAGATACAAAACTTATGTCTGCAGTTTGAAACAGAAAGCAAATCAAAACAGCTGCAAAAATTTTACTCAGCTCCTAGGTAACTGTGACACTAATGATGACACACTGATATGAAAAAAAATATATAAAATGAAATGATCATATGGCAGTGTTGGCCGGGATGTCCCAATTGGGTTCAGCCAACAAGTGCGAGTCTTATTTCATTCAGCACCACATTGGGTGACTCGCGGCCAGTGATGAGGATGAAATGAGAATGAGGGCAGCTCAACACCCAGTCCCGCAGTGGAGAAAATCTCCAACCCGGCTGGGAATCGAACCCGGGCCCAGTGCATGGGAGGTAAGCACATTGCGATCCAGCTAAGCAGGCAGACATATTGATATGACTGACCACCAAATTAATAAAGAGGATTATCCTACTTTCTGTCCTGTGGTCTAGAGATAGCATGTCTGACTAGTAATCAAAGCATACTAAGCCCTGTGTTTCTACCCACCCACTGCTTAAATTCTGAATAAAAATCATCTGCAGTGGTGACTGAAGACTGCTGGAATAAGAAGTCACACTCATTCTCCCGTGGCCTTGTCAAATAGGGCGATGCAGCAGACAGAGTTTCAGGGCAACCTCTTGCCCTTGGTATGGGAAACTGCCCCTAAAAGGCAGAAGAATCAGGAAATATGAATGGTATGAGGATGCAGAAAGCAAAGGAAACCACTGCATTAAAGATACACAACATATATTCATAGAGCCTGTGGCTTGCAACTGAAAAAGTGCCTCTGTGATCTCTCCATCTGTAAAAGATCCCAGTTGGATCTCCGTGGGTGGGGTGGGGGGGGGTGGGGGGGGGGGGGGAACTGCCAAGAGAGAATTAACAATGAGAAAAGATTGAATAACCAATGAAATGGTAACAAATTATGAGTCAGAGCATGGAATATAATAAGGTTGAACATGCTAGGGAAATTATACAATCTCAAAAGGTAAATACAAAGGCTCAGTCTAAATGTACTGGAAATCAGTGAAGTGAAACATAAAGAAGATAAAGATTTCTGGTTAGATGAATATCAACAGCAGCAGGAAATGATATAATAGGAGTAGGATTTGTTATGAATAGGAAGGTAGGGCAGAGTGTGAGTTACCATGAACAGTTCAGTGATAGGGATGTTCTCATCAGAAGCTGCAGAAAACCAACACTGCAGAAAACCAACACCAACTGTAATAGTTCAGTTATACATGTCGACATCACAAGCAGAAGATAAAAGAGATAGATACAAGTATGTTATGAAGATATTGAAAGCATAATTCAGTCTGTAACAGAAGATGATCATGGGAGACTGGAACACAGTAATAAACTTGCAGGAGAATATGGGCCTGGTAGTATGAATGAGAGAGGAGAAAGCCTACCTGATTTCTGCAATAAATTTGTAAATTATGTGGCAAAAAGTCACAAGAGGACCTGGTATAAATGAAAAAGGCCTGGAGGTACAGCAAGATGCAAGCTGGATTACATAATGGTCTGACACAGACAACATAACCAAATATTGGATTGTAAAGTGCACCAATGTACAGATATTGGTAACAGAAGAAATACCTCAACTGACTGATGAAATACGGAAGTACAAAAATGTCCTGGGAAATGAAGGAATACAGAAATATTAGTCACATAAGAATGGAATAAATAGGAAGTGCAGGAAAGCTAGGGAAAATGGCTTGAGAAAAAATGTAAAGAAATTAAAAAACGAATTGTTGTTGGAAGAACTGATTCACATACACAAATGTCAAAACAAACTTCACTGAAGTGAAAGGAAGGATGTCAACATTTAGAGTATAATGGGAATTCTATTGTTAAGTGCAGAGGAAAGAGCAGAAATAATACACCGAAGACCTCAGTGAGGGGGATATATTAGACGAAGCAACAGGACTCGAAACGGAAGACACAGAGGATCCAATGTTAGTCATAAATTAACAGAGCTCTGGAAGACTTGCAATCAAATATGTTGCTTTCTACCCAAGTATACATCACTGCATGATAGTTATTACTGGTACATATAGACTGTGTTCAACCCACATTTAATATATGTATGATCTAAATGTGGTTGTCACTTAGAAATGAAACTAGCTAGTCATCATATTTTAACTGTCTTATGTAAATGCAATCTAAGTATTAAAAATTTTTTGTATCTTTTAAAAATTTTAATGATAAATGGATAGATGACATTTCCTTGGAATTTATGAAATCATTGAAGGAAGTGGCTTCCTATCAGATCACCAAAGTTCAGCACCATCAGGAGTGGTTCACACATGGATGGGTAACCATCCAAACTACATTGCATTGTTGACAGCTGGGGTGCACTTAGCCTCTTGATGCCAATTGAGGACCTACTCAACTGAGCAATAGCAGCTCCAGGTCGTAAAAACTGACAACAACCAGGAGAGTGCTGAAATCACACCCCTCCCTATCTGCATCTGATGGCACCTGTTGGTCGAGTATGACATGGCAGTCAATAGGTATCAACAGGCCTTCTGAGGCCTGTTCAGACTGAGTTATTTGAGGAAGTGGCAGCCGAGCTTTTCTTCAAGTTGGTGTGTACAATCTATGAGAATTGCAGAAAATATCATCCATACAATCCCAAAGACAGCAAGGGCAGATAATCGTGAGAACTATACACAGTCATCTTAATGGCTCATGCACCCAACTTGCTGACAAGAACAATGTACAGAAGAAAGGAAAAGAAAACTGAGATGCTATTAGATGACAATCAGTTTGGCTTTCAGAAGGTAAAGACACAGGATGGTTACTTTGATGTGGTTTATAATGGAATCAGTATTTAAGAAAAATCAGGACAAGTTCATTGGATTTGTTGACCAACAATAAGTATCTGACATTGTAAAATGGTGCAAGACATTTGAAATTCTGAGAAAAGTACAAGCAAGCTATATGGAAAGGAGATAATATACAATGTGTATAATAATAAAGAGGGTACAACAAGAATGAGAGATCAAGAATTAAGTGCTTGGATTAAAATAGGTGTAAGACAGGGATGTAGTTTTTCACCCCCACTGTTTAGTCTTGACATTGAAGAACCACTGATGTAAATACAAGAATGGATCAAGAGTGGGGTTAAAATTCAGGGCAAAAGGATATCAAAGATGAGATTCACAATTACACTGCTATCCTGAGTGAAAGTGAAGAAGAATTACAGGATGTGCTGGTTAGAATGAATAGTCTAATGAGCACAGAATATGGACTGAGAGCAAACCAAAGAAAGAAAAAGGTAACGAGTAGCAGAAATGAAATTAATGATAAACTTAAAATCAAAATTGTGGACTATAAAGTGGACAAAGTTACAAAATTCTGCTACCTTGGAAGCAAAATAACACATTACGGATGAAGCAAGGATGATATAAAAAGCAGGCAAAGATGGTGTTCCTGACCAAGAGAAGCTGCTAGCAACAAACATTGGCCTTAGCCTGAGGAAGAAATTTATGGGAATGTATGTTTGTAGCACAGCACTGTATGGTAGTGAATAATGAACTGTGGAAAAACAGGAAAAGAGGAGATCCAAAGTGTTTTACATGTGATGCTGCAGGAGGAGGATATTAAAACTTAGGTGGACTGATAAGATGAGGAATGGTGAGGTTCTCTGCAGAATTGGTTAAGGAAGACCTTGAAGAAAACACTGAAAAGGACAAGGGCAGAATGATGGGAGATATTAAGACATCTGGGAATAACCTCCATAGTACTAGAGGGGGCTGTAGAGCCACAACGTGGCAAACCACACATGAGCGCGATGTGCAGACTGAGGCTCGGTATGTATTCATTTTGCTCAGTATTTCTCAGAATAACTAGGCAGAATGTGACATTTCATTTAGCATTGTGGTGCAGTATTTTTTGGTCATCAGCTGTTTCGTGTGTTCAGTAGAATCATGATGTCAGTATTCTTACCTTTTGCTACTTGTTCATGGTACAAAAGAAGTTCACAGGTCCAGGTGCTGTCTGCACAAAGAAGAGGTGCTCTAGCGATCCATTATCAAAAACTTTTAAAATGAATGGAGAGCACAGGTGAGAAGGATAAGAATTCTCAACAACTGTTATGCAATACGAAGTTGCGTAATTGATGGATACCATAAGTGTGCTGTGGAACAATATTACAACACCATGAAGAAAGAATTTAAAGGTTTAATTAATGATGAAAGAGCAAGAAAATACAATAGTCAGCAGATGTTCAGTACATCACAAAGTAGTTTGTGCTAAATTTGCAGGCATGGAGCACCTAATGAAATTGGTGATACAAATAGTAAATTTTCTGAAGTTACACACATTATTAAACAGTCAGTTGCACCAGTTTTCATTGGAATTGAACGAGTATGGGGATTTCATATACTATTGTAAAGTATGTTGTTTAGGTCAAGGAGCATGGCTAGAGTGAATTTTTTATTCGAAATCAGCTACTGTTAAATTTATGAAGGAAAAACGAGAGCAGGAATAAAAATTAGAATGTTCAAAATGGATTTCAGGTTTCACATTTTAAGTGAACTTTACTGTACATTGTCCACGCTAAGACATTGCAAGATGAGAAACAACCTATTCTGATTTGAAGAGGACACATTTAAAAAGAAACCACATTGTGGAAGGGGAAAATTCTGACATAAAATAAAATAAAACAAAAAATAAATAAATTTAAAAAATGTAAGGTATGAAGAATTCATTGTGGTCTTGAAAGAGTTATGAGGTTAGTTTTCTTAAACATTTGAGGACACTGCCAATCTTACATCTGTTCTTGAGCTGCGACTTTCCATGTCTCCACAGTGAGGTTGCAAATGTGGTAAAATAACATAACTGTGTGTCTGAAACACGTTTTTCAGTTATGATACTAAATAAGTTATGATTACAGAGCAACATGAGTGAGAAAATCTATAAAATTGTTTGCTTCTGTCTGTATGCCCTACAGTTTGCACCAGATGAAGATTTTTACTGTGTCTTCAGCAAACCAAAAATAAATAAATAAATAATACTGAAAATTTGTTTTGTTTGTGATCTATGTCATTTAGAAATATGAAATCGAGTTGTATACAGTGCACCTACATTGCCATTTAGATGCAGCATTTTCACAATATCCTTCTCTTCCCATCTGATGTTCAGACATGTGGCCTGTCCATGCGACAAGTGTGCAGCCAGGCATGAGAGCTATTGGAACTCATTCCAGAACATGGCTCGTATCCTGCACACTTTATCATTCCTGCTGCAGAGGGTAAAAACCGTAGGGGTAGACAAAGACTGGAATATAACTAGCAGATAAGACATACGGTGTAAGTATAACTCCAAGATGAAGAGGTTTTTACAAGAGAGGGATTCATGGCAGGTTGCATTGGGACTGTCCAAAACTGTTAAAAAACAACAGTTTCCTAACAATGCAAGCAACAAGTACTGTGAACACACAATCAAATGTTGATGCAGTAGTTTTACTCCAGCTGACACTGCATGCACCAGCAACTGGCTTTTGTCTTTTTTCTTTAATAAAATCCTCTCTGCAGACAACATATCCAGAAGAAGATTGTTGAAAAGTAATTATTATTTTAATATGAGGGTGTTTTTAGTGTGGTGTTAAAATATGATGGCACATTTCTTATGGGAAAGAAACATGCAGTATCAATACTCATTTATTGCAAATAGTCACTGATTAAGAATTTATTAGCTGCCTTTCGCTTTGGCATCTGCAAGGAATTATCCACATAGAAATTCATATATAAGTACTTACTTTCAAGAGTCAACATGCGTAATATTGCTGACAGACACATATAAAAGTAATGCTTACCGTACTAATAGTTCCTTCATACAGGAAGAGGGAAAGTTAGAGGAAGTTTAAAAAGGAAGGGCAAGTCACTCAGGCCCTAGGATGAGGCAGAGTCACCTGTAGTGAGGACAAGGATAAATCCTGTGCTGTAGGCTTTTGGGAAAGGATTTTACTATGGATTACACGATAATAGTTGGCACTGCAAGTAAAAGTTTGGACTGCAATCTCAATGATACAACTGTGGATGATATCATGCACACTACTGAGATTGGTCCTCGTACTATTTGGAAAACTGAGTCACTCTTTGAGTTTGTTTGTTTGTGGTTTTAGGGCGCAAAACTTCTATGGTCATTAGCGCAGTCACTCTTTGAGCAGAATGGAAACCCTTGGTTGGCACAATCTATGGGACATATTTTTGCAGAGCTTACAGAGTCATTCAAGAAAGTTGGGAAGTTCATACCTGCCAGTATTTATAGATTCATTGAACAAACGAATAAGACTGATGCAATGCCTTTTAAGGCCGATTCACACTAGACATCAACAGACCACCACATCATATCAAAATCATGGTGTATTCACAATGGATGTTACACCATGTCAGTTCGCTAAGCCCAGTGCCGAATTGTAAAAGTGAGGTTATGAGACACCATCTGTACACAAAATGTCAGAGTACAGTATGTGAGCTGAGGAACTAATAATGTCTACAACCAACTTCATAACACATATTCTTGACTGTTTTTGTATGGTAAATTGCTGAGAAGTGAAACAGCATTTCAAAACATTGATATTTGTTTGCTAGCAAAAATACATATGTACAAACTCATCAAACAACTTACAAGGGAATACATACAGCCTTTTTATCTTATATATCAAGTACTTTTCCTACGTGGAAAATAATGTATAAACAAATGCATTTTTTTCATTCAATAGAGATGATATTTTCTCTTAACAGCATAGCGATAATGGGTTAACCTCTGATATTAGAAGACGATGACACTTTCTCACTATCAAAGTGACGTCAAAACTTTCTTTCCAAGAAACCTTGACAGTGACATGATGTTGACGACCTGGGTGAATGCCACCATTTTAAATGAATAGTGGAATTTTTGACAGATATGACGTGATGGGAAATGTCAACTGGCCTTTACTCAATCACAACATACACAGCATGGTGGTCAACTGAACATATTGTATTAGAGACCACATGCATGAGCAACTGTAGAAACATAAAACCTGACAAAACAGAATTTATCCCATGTAAGAGGTTTTCAGTGTTATAACTAAAAGAAATGCTCCAGGAAGACAGAGCTGCGCACTGTCTATGTTTACTCTAAATACTACTAACAAAGAAATATACAGCAGCTTGGACTATGCTGTAGAACAAAAAGAATAGTCACTTTATGTCTCAAATCAAAATAAAAGTAGTCTAGCCAACTGAAAGGCTTCAACTTGTAATAGCAATATATGAACATTACAGAGCAAGTGGAATGCCATAAGTGTGGTGTATTTAGCACAGCATCACTTGGGAATCTCTGCAACTGAACAGGTAAATCTAGATGAATGTAAGAAAATGTTGATTGCAAATACATAGCTTCCAAACTACAAATGATAGGACCTCACATCAGTCTCACACAAGATACCAAATAATTATATTTTCACAGTTAATAGATACAAGAATGCAGTGAAAAATTCTCATGGATTACTAGGAGCTGACATTAAAACTAATCACATGTTATTCATGACATACATAAATGTAACACTGAAAAAAGTGAAGAAAACTTATAAAGTGAAGATATGCACCATAGAAAGAATAAGAAAAGAAGGAATGAAACACTAGTTAAGAAGTTAGCCCAAACCATAAAAGAAGAAAGAAGGAAAGAAGTAGAGGAAAGATGGACAAAAATCAAAAGTGCCATGACCAAAACAGCAGATGAAGAGAGTCATTTCGGATAAAGGACCAATAAACTGTAAAGGAGGAGAAACAGGATGAAAATGGTAAGATACTGTACAAGGAAGAAGAAACAAGAAAGATATGGAAAGGATAAACCATAATCAACTACTGAAATGGAAGATGAGATAGAATCAGAGGGAAAAGGAGCTTCAATTCTGGCCATCAAAATACAAAAAAGTGATACAGGAAATGAAGAGAGGTGAATCCACTGGATTGGATGGTCTTCCTGTTGAATTATTTTAATGTTTGGATGAAAAGGGCAGAGCATAAATAACAGCTTTGTGCAGTGTGATATATGGGAGTGATACATGGCCAGAGGACTTTGTCAAGACTCCGATGATTCCAGTCCCTAAGAAATTGGGTACCTAGAAATGCACAGAATGCGGAACAATAAGTATAACCACTCATGTTGCCTGAAGTATATTGAAGGTATAGAATCATAGACAAGTAAGTGAAATGGAAGAGAATGTAGGGGAAGTGCAATTTGGCTTCAGAAATGGAGAGGTACAAGGGATGATACTGGATTAATTATAATATTTGGTGAAAGATATATAGAAAGAGGAAAAGCAATGAGTTTGTGTTTCACAGATTTAGAAAAGATGTTAGACTGAGTGAAGTGGAACAATATAATGGAAATTCTAAAATCGAAGCAGGTGATCTGATGTAGGTTAACTAGTGAATGCCAATCAGCTTCTGTTGTCAGTTCTCGACACATTAATCCATTATAATTTCATTTCTTTTATTAGGTATAAGCTGGTTGCTCTGAGAGAAGGAGGTGGGGCTTGTTTCAGCAGCCAATGTGCTATGAGTCAATTCCCAGCCTCTGGTCCCAGCATCCTCTGGTCACAAAGCCAAAAGCAACTATGAAGCTAGATGGAGGAGAAGGAAGGAGTAAGCACAGGTAGCCGTAAGATCAACAGCATCATATTTGCTGATGAAGTAGCACTGATTTCAGGTAAAACAATATCTCTTCAAAGAACACTAGTCAGACTTGGAGGAGGATTGCAAGAGAACGGAAAGAAAATCTACACAAAGAAAACTAAGGTGTTGGTAGTACATGACAAAGATATGAAAGTGGAAACAACAGAACATCAAATTACCCTGATTGTGTAGTACAAACGTTTGGGGACCATGCTAACTGTTAACTGGACAAGTAACCATGAGATAAAATCAAGGATTGCAATAGTAAAGCAATCCTTCCAGAAAAAGACACACTTTTTGTGCAACAAATTATGGTTACAGTTAATAGAAAGGTTTGTAAAATGCCTTCTGTGGAGTGATTTTCATATAACTCTTAAACATGGACGTTAAAGGAGAGAAACTAGACAAAATTGAAGAATTTGAGATGTGGGTGGGGAACAGAATGGAGAAAATAAAATAGGTGGATAAAATGAGTGTTTGATTTGTGGAAAGAGTGAAGGAGTAAATAACTCCTGGTTAAGAAAATAAAATCAGACTGGGTGGGACATATACTGTGAGGAAAAGAAATTATGAGACATTTAAATTCTCCTTACAGTTGAAGTTGAAAAGTAGATACGGTTTCAGTTTATGGTTGTAGATAATTTTATTAACTACTACATTCCTTACTTTCCAGAGGGGGGGGGGGGGGGGGGGAGGAGGAGGGGGGAGGAAGTGTTCAAAAAATTTCATTGTTGACTATCTGACTCCCTTCTGTGTCATATTCAAGTTGAGTGAAGGATAGTGTAAGTCATTTCTTCATCTAGTATTACACTTATGACCGTTACTGTTGTTCCTGAATTGCCATTGACTGTTGACAACAAACTTCATGAGGGATCAATGTGTTTTGAGTCTGTTGTCAGTATGACCAACTGTTTAAAAATCTGTCTGCAGGAGGTTTCAGAGTAGACACCATTTATTATCCATTCTCAAACTCAGCACTCTTAAACACAGTAAGCTGGGTCATATCTAAATGACAAAAGTGTTGAACTTCATAAGAAATATTATGATCTTGTTGTCTTTCAGCAAGTTGAACTAACAAAGTTTGAGCTTCCAGCTGGGCGAAACCGTCTGTGCCAGAAGGAATTGGGAGTAACTATTCATAATATCATGGCATTTCTAGGAATGTCACCCAGGTGAAATCTGGAACATTTTGCAAAAGCAAAAGATTATACAACAGAACTATAAGCAGTAACTCAGTAGTGGAGTTAAGAAAAAGCAGCAACAGCAATGGAAACACAATTACAAAGCAAACAGTGTAGATGAAAAAAATTATTTTTTTTCTTGAATGTATTCCTATATCATTACAAGTCCAATTTTATAAAAACAAACAATGGTAAAATTAAACAAAAACTACAACATGGGATGGATAATGCCTCTTATTAAAGTATCTTGAGCCAGGAAGAAAGAGCTCTACCTAATTCAGAGAAATAGCTGTTGTGAAAACTCATCAATGGAAGTATTATAAGTTCTCCAGTCTGTTAACTGAAAAGCAGGATGATATACTGATCACACACATACCTTTGCCCCTCTGTGATCAGTGAAAATCAGCTGACTTTGTGGCACTCTGGAATGTGTCCACTCATAGCCAACCTTAACTATGTAACAGTATTTTGCAGCATAGCAATAAATAGTCACTGTGAATATAGTTGTAAGTAGTGTGCACATTGTTTGTTAGTATTATTTAGAAAACTAAGTGAAGAGGCTGGTTCTACTAGTGACTGCCCATCAGCTTTCTTCATCAGTTCTGCAACACATTAATCCAGTATAAGTTCATTTCCTTTATTGGGTATAAGCTGTCTGCTCTGAGAGTAGGAAGTGGGGCTTGTCTCAGCAGTCAATGTGCTATGAGCCAATTCCAATCTTCGAGTCACAGCGTCCTATAGAAGTGTTCGACAAGTACTGTGAACAAACAATAAAAAAAAGTTCCAAAAATACACTAAAAACAACCTGGAGTTATCATTTGCTCCACATTTTGCTAATCTGATTTGTGATCTATAGTGTCTTTTAAGGATAACATACGTTGCATTGTCAACACTACCATTTTTTACCTTATCATAGCATATCAAAACCATTAATCTTAGCTTCTGTAAATATGGTGTGAACCACCTATGTGGAGTAGTTCTACCATGGTTAAACCAAAAGCAAATAAAAACAGCTAAACAAATGAACCTACCTTCCCACATCGCTGCAGCAATAACACACTGAAATCCTCTGCCACAAAATTTAATCATCATCTGGTAATGGTAGCAACAAATTATTGCTATTAGTAACACTGACATTCAATTTAATGCCCACCGTGAACTTTGCAGCAAGGTATATAAATTCTCTGAGACTGCTACTGATAATATCTTTGCAGACAAATCTAGGAAAAGAAAGTCGTATCAAAAAACCAATAGTAAATGAGCTATCTGATCATGACGTGCAGCGTCTTGTGTTTAATTTTGAAACTTCTCAGGATAAAAAAATCTATAAAATCTGAGAACAGGAGGGTAATCAGTCAAAAATTCAGAATTTTAGGAAACTGCTCACAGACATGAACTGGGCAGATGTTTACAATACTTCTGACTCAAATGGAAAATACAAAGCATTCATTAGTAAAGCTACTTCCTCTTTTGAAAAATTTTTTCTGCTAAAGGTAACTCAGATCGAACAGAAGCCTAAAAATAAGCCATGGATTACACAAGCAATAAAGATGTCATGTGGGACAAAAAGGGGACACTATCTACTATCTAGGAACAGCTCTGATGTTAGCATTGTAATGCATTACAGAGAATACTGTAAAATATTGTAGCAAGTAATCCAGAAATCAAAGCAGCTTTATTATGAAAAAAAGATAATTATATCAGGCAACAAAATAAAAACTGTATGGGATATAGTGAAGGCAGAGACAGTTGAGGTCAAAAAGGAAGAGGAACACATAGCTCTAAAAATAAATGAGACATTGGTAACAAGTGCATGTAGTGTTACAAACCTCTTAAACAAGTACTTTGTATCTGTTACTGAATGTTTGGGGTTATCAGGTTCAGTCAACAGTGCAATGGAGTATCTGAGACTAATTTTTACAAATAACTTCAGTAAAGTGGAAATGACACTCACATCTCCCAAAGAAGTAGCATCCATCATAAAATCGTTAAAATCTAAGTATTCTAGTTGTTATGATAACATATCAATGAAGCTAATCAAATAATTGACATTGTAATTATGTCAGAAACAGCAAAGCACTTGGAAGAGCAGTTGAACAGAATGGACAGTGTCCTGAAAGGAAGATATAAGATGAACATCAACAAAAGCAAAACAAGGATAATGGAATGCGGTCGAATTAAGTCGGGTGATGCTGTGGGAATTAAATTAGGAAATGAGACACTTAAAGTAGTAAAGGAGTTTTGCTATTTGGGGAGCAAAAGAACTGGTGATGGTCGAAGTAGAGAGGATATAAAATGTAGACTGACAATGGCAAGGTAAAAATTGTAGAGGGAGACAAAGAGTTGAATACACTAAGCAGATTCAGAAATATGTAGGTTGCAGATGGGAGATGAAGAAGCTTGCACACGATAGAGTAGCATTGAGAGCTGCATCAAACCAGTCTCAGGACTGAAGACCACAACAACAACAACAACAACAACAACAATCAAAGAATGCTCATATGAGTTGAGTTGTATCTTAAGTTATTTGTGTAATCAATCTCTTGTCAGTGGAACATCTCCAGACTGCCTAAAATATGCTGAAGTTAAGCCTCTTTACAAGAAGGGGGATAAAAAGATACCATCATACTATTGACGAACTTCAGTTTTGCTGGCTTTCTCAAAAATATCTGAAAAGGTTATGTTCAAGAACCTCCTTAAGCATCTGACTGCAAATGATATATTGTCCAAGTTACAGTTTGGGTTTCTTTAGGATTCTGATATTAGAGAAAGCTATTTACATGTACAGTGAGAATGTACTTAATTCATTAGATAACAAATTAGAGGCAACTGGAATTTTCTGTGAACTGTCAAAAGCCTTTGACAGTGTGAATCACAGCATTCTCTTAAGTAAACTAGAATATTATGGAGTCAATGGCAGTGCTGCAGAATGGTTTGTCTTATCCAGCTAGCAGGAAACAATGGGTGTCATTGCAAAATACCTGTGCAGTCAGCAGTTAGTCTTCATGTGACTGGGAATTAATTACATGGTGTTCTTCAAGGTCCCATCTTGAGTTCACTGATTTTTCTTGTGTACATTAATGACCTGGCATCTGTTACATAGGCAGATGCTAAGTTTGTTTTATTTGCAGATGATGGAAACATTACAATAAGAAGCGTGTCAAGTACAAATTTAAAAATAGTTGCTAATCAAATTTTTCACTTAGACTAATACATGGTTTATAGCTATATCACTGTCATTAAACTTTTAAAAGACCCACCAAATGCAGTTCAGAACCTGTAACAGATTTCCTTCCAGCATGTGTATAACATATGAACATATGCAGATCGAAGAGGTTGACACTGTTAAATTTCTGGGATTACAACTTGATAATGAATTCAGTTTGGAAGGGCATACCACAGAATTGCTGAAGTGCCTAAACAAGTCTGTATTTGCAGCGATAATGATGTCAGATGTAGAAGCTAAAAACATAAAAACCCTTGTTTACTTTCATTCTATATGTCATACAGGATCGTATTCTGAGGTAACTCATCAAACTGAGCAAAAGCTTTTAGCACGCAAAAGTGTGTAATAAAAATCATTGAAAAACCTGTTCAAGAATCTTTGGATTCTAACCACTACTTCTCAGTATATGTATTACTTAATCAAATTTGTTGTGAATAATATATCTCTATTTCCAACCAATAGTGCAATACATAGCCTTAACACTAGGAATAAGAATAATCTACATAAAGACCTAAAATCACTAAAAGGAACACACATTTTCAATAAATTTCCAGCACCCATTAAAAACCTGGTTTCAATTACAGCAATAAGAATAATCTACATAAAGACCTAAAATCACTAAAAGGAACACACATTTTCAATAAATTTCCAGCACCCATTAAAAACCTGGTTTCAATTACAGCACAGTTTAAACAGAGTTTGAAAGACTTTTGATAAGCAATTCGACCTACTCTATATATGAATATCTTAACAGGGACTGTTAGTCCAGCTTAAGTAAAAAAATGTCCGTTGGATTTCAGATTTGACAGCACTTGGTCACATCAGTCAAGATTAGGTATTTTATGTATGATAAATTTATTAAAAGTGCATAACTATGTTTCATTCTGACAGAGCATTAATTCTGTAAATATTAGCAGTTCATGTTTACTGTAATATATTCCCATGTTATGACAATCTCCTGACAAACGATCAGTGTAGTGAGAATTATATTCAAATGTGTGTTTTATGTTTTCTATGTTACACTTTCCAAAAGTTCCACACCCATGAGAGTCATCTTATAATATTGCAGCTGGTAATAAACAATGAGATGAATCAGATTCAATCCATTACACACTGTAAACTCCGTTAACAGACGTCAGTGTAAAGTTCTGTGTACCGTCCACAAACAGATAATAAAAACTGTTAGGTTACTGATGCAGGTAAATGTTCTGGCTATGTATTAAAATGCAACTTTTGAACTTTGTAATCAGTTATGATTAAAGCCATCTACAAAAATGGAGTTTGTCAAATCAGCAAATTGTGAATACATTTCTTTCATGTCAGATTTTTTCAAAACATTTAGACAAAGTGAGCTACAAGAGAACACTCGCTCATTCTCAGTAAATGTGGTTAACTGTTTCTCTGTGTGGCTTTCATAATGGATTCACCACAGAGCTTTCGTTTATAGCCTAACAAACAAATTCCTGGCAAGCTTGAACAACAAAAGCTACACTGCTTATATGTACTATTACCTCACCCCCTTTGATTACGTGAACTAAAAATGCTGATTGCTTATGGGGCCCAAGAGCAACTGTTCAGCATATTATCAGAGACTGCCCTCTAAAAAAGTATCCAGGACCAATCAATGTCATTATTAATAGTGCTCCATCTACTAACAATTGTCTTCATTCACTATAACTGATTAAATATGTCTATTTTAATTGACAGTCTTTATTTTACAGTTTATTCATCAACAAAAAACTTTGATCATTTGCCCAACAACATAGTGTGTCTGGCAAGTAGCAGATCAAGTTTTAAATCTAGCTTAAAATCATTTCTTTTGGACAACTCCTATTCCATGGACAAGTTTCTGTTTCAAAACTGGTAAAAAAATGTACTTCAAAATGTAGTCACATGCGTAGAACTAAAAGTTTCAGTAATATTAATATTAGCACTATTCAAGTGTGTGTGTGTGTGTGTGTGTGTGTGTGTGTGTGTGTCATGAAATCTGACTTGTTCCACATCATGTCCATAAAATAATCGTGAAAGTGATCTACGGAACATGACATGACATGCCATGACAAAACTAAACTAAGCGTTCTCCTTGTTAGTACTATCAAATTATTAATTTTCAGAATTCAAACATATTAGTTTTGAGTTTAAATCCTTAAATGTACACTTGCAAACAATGTGTCTCTAACTGCTGTTGTCACCATAAAATAAATAAATATCCAATGAACAAAAATTTGACAGCCTTAATGGTACGCATCCATTTTGCATGTATGAAGAGTTACCTGCAAAACAGAATGCAGGTGACAGTGATAAAATTAGATGACAGGAATAATAAATCCTATTTCAGAATAGGTTAGCATCAAGTAATGGATCAGCCAAAATCTAAACATATCAGCTAATATCTAAATAGGTCTGACTATGATTCCAGCAAACAGTTTAAACTGTAATCTCACAATGACACATATTACACAATTTTGAAACAATAAACACTATCCATTGCTTCCAAAAATATACATTAAAGACCATTCACCAAAAAAATCACTTTGCATAACATTACTTGGTTAAACTAAAATGGAGTCACCACGTACTTATATTAATTAAGAACATGTTAAACATGTTTGCACTGAACAGTATATCTCACTGTGTGGACTTGAAGACAAGAGTGTTCATTTATTTAACATACCTTCATTCCTTATAGTCCAGTAGAATACACCCTGTGTCAAACCATATTCAAAACACAAAAACAAGTTACATCATCATATGTAACAGACAGACAAGATTCATGTTGTCCTCTTTTCCTTACACCAACAATACTCAACCTTTCCATGCCTTTGTACTTATGAAACAATAGCTTTTCTAAGGGGATACTTAAGAACCTCCAATGTATATCAGCAAAACCTCCAATTCATATCACCAATACAGCTCTGTGCATAATCACAGGTCAAGAAAACACAGTAACATTCATGTCTCCCATTCCAGAACATCTGTCTGTCTGAAAAATGTCCTTCATAGAGGAACATAATTATACAGTCACCTGCCTAACAAGATCAAGCTGGTATTGAAACAAAGCTTATTCAAAACAAGCTGAAGTCATTTCTCATATACCACAGTTCCTACTCTGTAAATGAATTCATCAGCAAATGAAATCTAATTTCATAACATAAAATTATCACAGACATCATGTGTGTAATAAATTGCATGTATGATAAATTGTATTTACATAGTAAACATGTACACAGTCAAATTGTTCACAGAAATGACTTCCCATATCTGTATAAGAAATCACAGTAGGTCTTTACCAAAACAAAAGAAATATATCAATAATGAAAATAAATTCTGAGGCAATGAAGCTGAATTAAATAAAGTATGTTGTCAGCAAAATCAAGCAATAAGATTATTCTTTGAAGCAGATAACCGCGTATCTTGATTCAGTTTCTCTACAGACCCTGGAGTTCCTACCCTCACTTACCAATGCATTTTCTGTATAATATGTTTCAGATGAACTGACAGTTACATGATAACAATGCAAGACTCAAAATTAATTTCCATGTAGACTTTACCTCACTGTCAAAATTCTGGGTTTGTTCCACATTCTGGTGCACAGATCTTTAACCATGCCCCATTAAACTAATGGATGAAATTTGGAATCTCTACACACTACAAACAATTTTTTTAACTTACCTTACTGTTCACTACATACCTACTTCTGCAAATCAGCTATCTAATCCTCAAGATTCAAGAACTGAAAACTTCTGTTAGCTGTATGACAAGTAACATTGGACACATAAACGATTATAGTTACGGAGTTGATAACCCAGTAATATTTGATTTCTAAATGCGAGTTGCCAATAAGAGATTAAAATCAGTTACTAAATAAATATGAGAAAACAGTTTTTTCTTCAAATTTAATTTTACTATGCTATATTTAGCATGAGTAATACACATGGACACACTAAAAAGAAAGACAGAAAGAGAGAGATTCTAATTCTAATTCTAGCGGGAGAGAGAGGATATGTTTCCATTTGTATCTAACATTTGTTTTCATTTTCACTTTTCACTGTTCTTGCCTTTATCTGTCACTGAACAGTCATGCCAAATTGTGTATTATGAGCAGTTTTAATGTAACTAGGTGTTTTCTATTTGTTTATGGTACATGTTCCATACATGTGAGTGTGTTACTTTTATATAACTTGCATCTTTCCTCTTTTATTATGAATTTATTGCAGATGTTGCAAATACAACAAAAACAGCTCCAAAGCTGTGACTAGATTTTGTAAACATGTAAGTATATGATAGTGAAGTATACATAGGTTATCAGCATGCATAGGCTAAACACAAATTTATTTTTTATTGATGGACTCACATTAGCATATACATATTTTAACTCCACATTTTTTTCTTACATGCAGAGGATTAGTTACTCTTCATTATTTCAAACATTTGATTTGTTTCTTTGTCTTTATAATATGGCATTCCCAAACTGCACTACAACGAAAAAACTGGTTTCCACAACAATTATTGAAAGACCTCACTGAACTATTATAAACTGAGAAGATCCACAAGGCTTGTAAACCAACTACAGTATATATCTGTGCAGCATCTCATATTGTAATTTAACATGCAGCTTCACATGCACTCTTAAATGTCAACATAATGAACAAGTTTACCAAATTAATGAAGTGAATATCTAATGGATTTTACAGAAAATCATGAACCTTAAGACGCTTTAAAGAAATACTTAAATTTATTTTCACATGCTTCTAACAGTGAAACGAAAGAACATAAAAACACCTGGAAACAGCAGACAAGATTATATCAGTTCCTTAACAAAAAAAATATATAGGCTATTTATAATAATTTGCAAACATGATTTGAGCTTCTAAATTGCTTGGCATCAGATAATATTGTAGTGCTAAATGTTAACATGTGTGCTGATGCTTCAAAGTATTCACAGCAAACTGACACCAGTAAGCTATGTGCAAACATTAATTAGAACAAAGTACAACACGGTCGTTTCAATGTGTTGCATGTATACAGATTGCCGTTACACTCTCATTCAATTATTTCTTCAGTGATGGAGGCTACTTTTCTGATAACAACAGTGTACAAAATCTCAGACAATCAATATCACTTTCACTACTTCTGTCAAACCAGTCTGATATGATTAAGTATAAAAATGTACTCTACTCTATTACAAATCACAAAGCAATTTACAGAGTTTTTCACATTCATGTTTTGAAGCTATTTGTATCAGTGTTTCTTGATTTACATTTTTGCAATTTTTTATGGCGAGAAATTCAGCATATTTTATGTCCTTTAATGAATTTAACTCCCTTAGGACTGTGCTATCATTTTGGCTAATTCTAATAAACATACATTCAATTAGTTTTAGTGTCTCAGCAACTTCGTTTTTCCCTCCTTCTTGGGCAAAATGTAGTGGTGTTTTTTTGCCTGATTTGGTTCTAGCGTTGTATACTGCACCATGTTGCAGTAAAATACATAGTATTTCATGATGTCCAAATTTTGCTGCATAATGTAGAGGAGTATTGCCATTGCTGTCACTTAAATTAATATTGGCCCCATTTTCTAGCAAAACATTAACAACGGCTACGTATCCTTTCCAAGATGCATACATAAGTGGTGTTCCATACCTGATACTTCTGCTGTTGACTGGTGCCCCTTCTTGAACACATTTTTCAATTTCAGAACACTTGGCTTTTTTCACAGCTTGAAACAGCTTTTCAGTAGCATGCAATAAAGCAGTCCCTGAAACGGCAATGTCACCAAAGCTACTTTGGGGCTTCAAGTCATAATATGCACCATTCTCTAACAGGTATCTAGCAACTACAGGACTACCGAACTTTACAGCTATGTGCAAAGGTGTTTCATCAATGCTTCCCTTAGCATTTATATCAGCACCATTTTCTATGAGAGCTTTCATGGTATTCAGTTTACAGGCGTGTTTCTTTACACCGAAGTGTCTCGATTTGCGGCGGGTAGGATCCTCACCTGCCGCAAAATGAAGAGGTGTCCAGTTCGTGTCATCAAGTGCATCAACCTCGGCCCCTTTCGTCAAAAGGTATTTGACTACTTCGGCGTGCCAGGAGTTTGCTGCGAAATGCAACGGCGTATTCTGCTTTTGGGTCCTTGCGTCAATTACAGCACCACTGGCGAGAAGAATTTTTACGGTGTCCAAATAGCCCTTGCAAGCTGCGGTATGCAATGGTGTCCACATTCGATTGTCAGCGACATTAACTTCAGCTTTGTTTTCGATAAGGACGTTTATTATATCAGTGCTATCGGTGTCAGCAGCAAGGTATAAGGGTGTTATCCCAGTCCTGTCCTTCGAATTCACGCTAACACCTTTTCCAATCAAAAGTCTGGCAGTTTCTGCTGGGTATCCACTGTACGCTACACTATGCAAAGGGGTCCATCCTTCGGTATTTCTCGCCTTCAAATCCGCTCCATTGTTAATCAACAACTGACTTACTGCAGCATGTCTGTATTGTATGGCCGTATGCAGTGGCGTGAAGCCATCCTCGTTCTTTGCATTAATCGCGGCCTTGTTCTGGATCAGCAGCTTTGCTATGTTAGCATTTCCCTTTCCTGCTGCGAAATGCAATGGTGTCACAAGGTTTGCATTTCTTGCATTTACAAGAGCACCATTTTGTACAAGAAATCTAGCTATGTCTTCAAAATTTTCGTACACAGCATAAAATAAAGGGGTGAATTTTCTGTCATTCTCGGCATTTACATCAGCATTTGCATATACTAGTGCCTTCACCACGGATAAACGGCCGTAAAATGCTGCAAGGTGCAGTGGGTAAAGATTGGAACGAGTCTTTGCGTTGACACAAGCGCCCGCACGGATCAAAGTGAGCACAATGTTTACGTTAGCATTTTCAGCTGCTACATGTAATGGTGTCAGATCTTCCTCCACCTTCAACGCTGAACCAGGGCAAGAACCCCGAGCATTTACATCACCGCCCCGTGCGATAAGCACTTTGAGCATGTGCAAATTGCCGTGCGCAGCAGCAATATGGAGCGGTCCTAGTTTGACGAGAGTGTCAGTCACCCGCATTTCCTGGGAATCTTCCAAATCGCCAGCTCCTCCTGTAGCGGGGATTGTGCCTACGATGTCGTCCATGTACATGGCTCACAAAATATGTCGCGATCACTAAAAACGTAGGAACGCAGCACTCACAAACACACGTGAACCTCTTACTAAACAACACACTCAGGCGAAGCTGCTACCGCTTTCCACTACTGCGTCGACTACCGCTTGCGATAAAACGCCTAATGCAAGCACTCAAATGAAAACATGCCATCCACGCACTCCAACGTCGGAGACACAAATCCACGCCGGTAACGTAGAAGCAAGAAAAACTTATCTACAGCGATGCCCAAGCTGACACTACCGCAAAACAACGTTGCGATCATTGAACAACTTCAGTGAAATATTAGCATCTTTCACAAGAACAATCACACTCAACTGCCCCAGTCAAATATGCGCACTACTACGGATAGATCGGTTCCTAAAAATGTGAATCCCCTTAGAGGCGTCAACCGGGACACCAAACTAAGATGACGTACTTCGTGCGATTAACAACTGTATACATGTTCATTTTCGGTATAGGTGAAGGAAGCAGTAATACGACAAATTCGTAGGAGAACTGTCACAACTACGACTAACATTCAACGCACACTTCCGTCAATTGATTTACGGTCTAGCGCGACTGCCATCTCGCGGTAGAACTGCTGCAACTAAAGCTAGGCGTAAATTGCGAAGCGCATAGCGCTTGTGCACGGTGAAGGGCAGCGCGAAGTTTTGTTAACTTCCAGATTCGGGTGGGGGCGTGCAAATTGGGACGCGACGCTTGGGAGTGTTCGCGCAAGTAAAACGCCTTAACGCTTCGTCCCGGAAGCCAGTGTCACGTGGCTAGCTGCTGTACACCTTATCCGCCTGGCTGTACCCAGCGACAGATTAACAGCTGACGCGGAACTCTTACGCCCGGGTGGAATATGATTGTGTATTTGTGACTGTAAAATTCGTCTACTTTTCCTCGTTTTGATCCCTGAGTTATTCATAGCCACTGAGTATACTAAATGGCAGACTGCTATAAAAGGGGAAAATATGGCGCTAATTGCATTTAAGTAGTGTTCAGGAACTTTCGCCTGACATAAAGAAAGCGTGTGATTGCTATTTTTGTAACACGTGTGCGACCCTGTTGCAGAAGTAGACTCAAGATTAAACAGTAGTGAACAATTGTATGTGGTCAAGTTAATTATCATCGTGCATTAGACATCAAGAAATTTATCACGGTATCGAACTTTTCTCACAAAATTAATAAAAGAAGACCTTACCATACACCACTGACACTTTGGGGACTACTTTCAATACATATATACGGAAATTTTAAATGTAATTATTACTTTAACTTAGCGTTAGATGTATGACACGAAACTCTCATATTTTTATAGGCGTCTGTATAAATTATAAAGGTAGTTCATTGCCATCTTCATCCCAGCGAAGTTAAAACTATTAAGATTAATTAATCTAAAAGCGACATTAACATCACTATCATACGCGGAGTCAAGTCTATCTGCATCACGTCTTAAGATAATGACTCACCTGACTTTTGTATGCTTTTGGAATTAACCATTTTTTGGCGTACAACAGTCAAACAATGTTGTAAATAATCGAAAAGGGTGGTCTACATAATTCATTCACATACGCAAAATTTCTTTGATAGTTCTGACTTTTCTTTACCCAAAGGAATACTGTTAGTGTACAGTACAGTTTTCACAAATTTTAACAGAAGAAAGTGTAGCATATAAGTATTTCCTTTTCACTTGCAATGGTTCCTAACTTGTAAAGTGTGGCACCACTTTTAATAGCTTGCAACCTGCTGAGTGTGAGCCTACAGTGTCAATTTGACATGTAGGTGTATGACTAGCTGCCTGACTGAGCATACTTAATAACTCTATGACACTGAGTTTGTACTGGAAAGTGTAAAGATCATCAGCTTCCGCATTATTTAAAATATGGATGTCATGTCAAAGAACAATTTAAGAGCATCTATTATGCCTCCTTTCTTTTCCACCTTACATATGAGGGCATATTCTGGGGTAATTTGGCAGGAGTTAAGTGAGTTTTTGGAATACAAAAAGACGCCATTAGAATCATGAAGGAAGTAAACGTAAAAACTGCTGTAAGCCCCCGTTTAAGACTTAGGTATGCTACATTTATCGTGTATATGCATTATGGAGACACTCGTTTGTTTAAACTCATCTAATGGGCAAGGAATAGACTATTTAAACAGTTACAGTCATCACCGTAATAGTGTCATAGTATTCTTCAGTCTCAATGGTTTGATGCAGCTCGCCACACCACTTGATGCCGAGCGAGCCTCTTAATCTCCGAATAACTACTGCAGTCTACATCATTTCCAGTCTGCTTACTGTATTCATTTCTTTAATAGCATGAACACCAAATGCAAAGCAACAAACAAAAAATAAAGAAACATGAGAATAAGTAAGCGGTATGGGAGTGGGCAAACGTAGTACAAATCTTAGCAGCTACTTTCTGAATGGCAGAACACGCGCAGTCAGATGTTCTCGTAAACTAGGTGGGTATGATCACATGACGTCAACTTCCGGTCCGAAACGTCAGCGCAGCCACGCGTTTTATTGACGCGAGACACTCCCCACCCCGACGCGGTGATGACGTGACTACGCCTACGCACATCGCATGGCGTTCTGTTTGTGGCACGTTGTTTTGCTATTTTGTTTCGTAATTGGTTTTATTTTGTCAAGAAGAATGCACACTTCAGTGACTGGTGAGCCATTAGCCGCCGGGATTTTATATTCTGCCTCCACAATGTCTTCAGAACGTAAGAAGATGAAGATGATTCTTCGTGAGGGCAGTGCAATAGTGAGAAATATTTTGTTCAAGAAGCAAGGCTGGAAATTTTAAATACTATACAGTGAAACAAGGCTATCTATGTGCTGCTTAATTATGCTGGCGTACCTGTATGATCTGTTAGAAAAATTCGAAAAATAGAAATTTCCATGGGTTTTACGCGGCTATTATGTGGCTTATTTATCTGTGCGTAGGTGCTGAAAGGTATAGAGCTTGTGATAGTCTAGTCATTAGAGCTCGAGTTTCGTAAGACGAACGTGTATGAGGCGACAGCTCGACTCCCGCTAAAACTTAATTATTAATCTATTTTTTCATCACTAGTAATATTATTTAACTTATATGGCATTTATGAGGTAATATAATAAAAAAACACGTGTATTTGCATGAAGTTTCAATGTACGATTTTCATGTCTGTATGACAAATACCATCCTGCAACGTGTGATGCCGAGAGCACATCCAACGAGTAATTGAACATTACTCTTGTGGTCTGGTATATTGTGACTTACTATGTTACTGATTGTGGAAAACATCATTCGCGTCAGTATTTATCGAGGTTTGACTTCGGTTTTCCAAGCGTGTCACTCGTCCTTGAAAATTTAATTTCAAATATTAAATAGTCAAATAACACATGAAATTCGCTACAATTTCATGAAAATGCATGTGGTTCTTTTTTTTCATTGTATTAGCTCACAAATCTCATGTAAATTGGGTAATGTGACCAGTGATGAAAAAAAATATTGATTAAAATGTAAGTATTCGACCCGTCACCTCGTCCACTTGACCACAATGACTTCGTACGGGTGGCTTCTTCGCACAGATACGTTAGTTACATAATAGGCGCGTGAAACCACTTGCGATTTTCTCGGAATTTCCAGAATAATGCACCTTACTACTTGCGCATTATCTGCAAAGTCTGAAGTAAATTCGTGATCCCAACATCGTGACCTCCCCTTGTGAGACGCGTAGATACTCCGCGCCTATTGATGACGCACTGCGCTAACAGAATCTATGTGCGCACCCTGTAATCTCTCACAAACTATTACGGAAACTATTCGGTAAAAAAGATTATTTATTACGTTACTTATAGCTTTATGTGTCAGCTTCATGGTGAAGTGTCCATCATCTTGCTAATGCCATCCTTATTGCGATATTCTTATTTAAGTAAGACGTCACACAAAAAATTTCGAGAAGTTCGTAATTTAATAGGGGTCGCAATTATTTTGCGCTTGGTGCATATTACTCTGTATGTTGCTGCATATGAAATTTTGCTAAGACATCGAATTTTTCTTTAGAGTCGGGAGAAGCCCTTTATCTGTCACGTCTCGAATATCTCCTAAACGGTCGTGACATCGAAACGAGATTTCAGCAAATGACAGCACGTAATGTGGAGAGTGCTTTTCCATGTCGTTTGGACACGGGACTTTCTTATCAACGGCGATATAGCCGAGGCTATAGTTTTTATTTCATTTTTTTCAATCCAGCACTGTTATTTTGTAGGAGTCATCGACAGCTAGTGAATGAAAATAGAATTCCGATGTATGAAAATGAACATGACAGTTTGCACTCTTATGTTACTACAAACCGACTCAATTAGCTTTTTGTGTAAGCTATCGATCTCTCTGGTTGCAATTTTGGCAGAATCCCTGAACCCATCATATTTTTAATAGTGAACGAGTGGAATGGAAACTTACCAAAGGATTTTCCTCGTATTCTTCATCTGAGAAATATGAAAATAATGATGAGTGTGCGCTTCGGGCGGAGTGACAGATGCCGGTTACTCACTCACTCAGGGTTATTGTTTGGAAAAGTTAGTAATTGATCCAATGCACAAGACGGTGGTCAGTATACAGTCAGCAGCTGAGCATAATGTGCACGACAGGAATGTGGAAGCTAGACATGAGGAGAACAGTTCATGTTGTTCAAAAAACATTGTCATGGATGTAGGACTGCCTTTGTCAGCAGATATTTTAACAAATTCAATACATCAAATCACGACAATCATTTAGGATACCGGTACTCATATTTTCGGTATAATACCGACCACGTTCTTCATTTCTGTAGCCTGTTGTGAAATTAGTTTATAGGTGCTGATACCGTGTATGCAACAACCGAAATGTTGTTTTTTTATTCGTCACTACGCACGAATTATAATATTGTCATTCATTGGGTTTCTCGGCTGTTTCTAGCATGCAGTGAAAATGCGATGTCCTCATGGATGCAGCATAATGTCTCGTATTACATCCATATCCAAGTAATCACAGTGAAACTTACATACTTAAGATCTTGGACACTTTTTATCAGGAGCACAAAGAGGACACATCTATGGAAATTCCCACTTTTCGAATTTTTATAACATTGTACAGTTACGCCTGCATAATAGGCAGCACGACAACTTTTACTATCTTATGTTTCTAGTTTTTACTGAGTTTAACGAAGGCGGGGTTGGCCTGATATATTCGACGATGCCCTTTTGCTACACTGACTAAAGGATTCTTAAGAAATACCAAATTAAGGTATTTGCTCTTTCAATAGGTGATCTGTTTATGTTTTCAATAGGTGACCTGTTTATACATGCTTATAGGTTATCCAAGTCTGCACAACGCGATCGCGATTCTTAAATACATGTATTTGTTCTCTGTTTTCTATTTAGATAACCTGAAGATGCCTAAATAAGGCGAAACGCGTCGTTGAAAAACAAACTAAAATTGCAACCATGACTGTTTTTCAAAAAATGGCTCAAATGGCTCTGAGCACTATGGGACTCAACTGCTGAGGTCATAAGTCCCCTAGAACTTAGAACTACTTAAACCTAACTAACCTAAGGACAACACACACATCCATGCCCGAGGCAGGATTCGAACCTGCGACCGTAGCGGTCGCGCGGTTCCAGACTGTAGCGCCAGAACCGCTCGGCCACCAACGGCCGGCAGACTGTTTTTAACCAATATTGTTTCATTGTATATTTGAAACATCCTGTCTTGCTTCTTGATCACACGATTTTATAATATGCCTTACTATTTCACTATCCTCACGATGAATCGTCTATCCCTTCTTGTGACCTGAAGACATTGTGGAGGCAGAAGATATAATCCCAGTGGCTAATGGCTCACAAGTCATTGAACTGTGCATTGTTGTTGACAAAGATAAAACAATAACGAAATAATACAGAGATAAATAACTGAAAAATGTAATGTGCTAGATCGAGAGCTTATACGGCGAGAAACGAAACACTGCTCAATGACAATAAAGTTCAGTAGTAAGGAAGCATTCTTCGGCCGGTCAGCACACCACTCTCCATAGCGCGGTGCCGCAGGGGCTTGTGGGAAGACTGCTCTGCCGGTCCCCGCCACATCTCTCCCATAATGCAAGCGTGGCGCGCCGATCGAGAAAGTGTGCCACTACCACGACGTCACACGACCTTGCGCAGGCGCGTGTCGCGTCAACATTGCGTTGCGTCACGTCCCAATTTGCGAGGTCGCACTCGAACCTGTTTAAGTTGTAAAAATGCACGCTGCTCTGCGCAGCGTTACACGCGCTATGCGCGTCACAGCTTGTGCCTAGCGTAACCCCATAGAGTAAATATCTCTGGAGTGAGCATTCACATGCGCAGAACAGATTGTGTGTTGTCAACATAAGGCTAGGCGCAAATTGAGACGCGTATAGCGCGTGTGGCGCGACGCAGCGCAGCGCGCGTTTTTGTAACATCACAGGTTCAACTGGGACCGCGCAAACTGCGACGCGACGCGACTGGGACGCGACACGCGCCTGCGCCAGGTCGCGCGGCGTTGTGGTTGAGGCACAGTTTCTCGCGCCGCGCGTCGCGCGTGCCTCGCTAGCACCGTGGGAAATTTGAGGCGGGGAGCGGAAAAGTAGCCCGGCCATATGCTCACATCGGAACGGCGCATATCGGCAGTGGTAGTATTGCCCATACGATAAATATTGCCTTACTGTGTACTAAATTTTATTGCCTTTGGGTAGTGTTTCGTTTTTCGCCATTTAAACGCTCCAGCTTTCTTCGTTAGCACGTTATACTTTTCTGTTACTTATATCTGCATAGTTTTGTTTTGTTTTTCTTCTGTCAAGAAAAATGTATACTTCAGTAACTGATGAGCCATTGGCCGCTGGAATTGCACCATATGCCTCCGTGATGTTTTCAGATCGCAAGAAGGGACAGAGGGTAGTGAATAAGGAAGCAAGGAATATTATAAAATCATGTGATTAAGAAGCAAGGCGGGAAAGTAAAGCAAGGTTATATTCTCGCTGCCTAGTAAGCTAGCGTATCTGTGCGATCTGTTACAAAAATTTAGAAAGGGATAATCTCCACAGGTGTCATCCCTTTGTTCTTGTGGTAAAAAGCGTCCAAGATCTGAAGTGTATAAGTTTCACTGTGATTACTCTGATATGTATGTAATAATGTAATACGACACACTGTACTACATGCATGTGAACAACATATTTCCACTGCAATCTAGAAACAGTCGAAAAGCAGTCACAAATAACAATGTTTTAATTGGTTCGCCGTGATGAGAAAAAGCATTTGAATTGTTGCATGGACATCATCAGCATTAATAAACTAATTATACAACAACAGGCTACACAAATGAAGAAAATGGTCGGTATTATTACGAATGTAGGAATATCCTAAAAGAGTGTTATGATTAGATATATTGAATTTGTTGAAATGTGCTGCTGACAAAGGCAAATCTACTTTCATGACAATGTTTTTGAACTGCATCTCACAAGGCACACATGGCTAACTTGTGCATTCCTGTCGCGCGCATTATCCTTCGCTGCTGGCAACACACTGACCATTGTGCTGTGCGACAGATCAATTGTTTATTTTTCTCAATAACAACTATTTTATTCGCGATCACGCATTGTCAGTTTGGTAAGCCCTAGGTGACTAAACAGTATCTGGCATGTGCCTATTATTCCGCCTGAAGGAACGCTCGTCATTATTTTAATACTTCTCAGATCAAGAGAAGGAATAAAATCCTTTGGTAAGTTTCCATTCCCGCCGCTCGGTGTTAAAAATGCGATGGGTTACGGGGATTCCACCAAAATTCCAACAGAATTGCCAATCTGTTTTTGTGTGAGCTGTTAACCTTTTTTCGAAGAAGCATCACCATTTATGAGTAAAGACCACATTTCTGTTGGTGACTAGTTTAATTGTACTTCCTTTGCCACAATGTAATTTGCCAAACTCATCTCACAGCAGCTATTGAGACAGAATTCCGGAACGTAGGGCCTCATTAAACAAGTAATTGGCAATTACAGAGCTCAACAGCTTACGAAAAACCTGATAGTATCGGTTTGCAGTAACATAAAAGAAGAAATTTCATGTTTATTTTCATACTAGGAAGCTCTTGTTTAGCTAGCTGTCTATAACTCTTAAAAAATTACAGTCAATGGAGTGAAATAAATAAAAAAAAGAAGTATAAGTAGTGATATATCGCCATAGATAAGAAAGTTCCGTGTGCTTAATAATTGGCAAAACACTCTCCTCCTTGTGTGCTATCATTCGCCAAACTTTCGTTTCGATGTCTCGAGCGGTTTAGGAGATACGAGAGATGTTGTGAGTATTTCATTCTCGCGGGCGTGAGATCGGAAGTGAGCGCGCTACATGGGATCCATTTTCTCGAGATCGGAGGCAGATAGAGATCTCCTCCCAAGTCTAAACAAAAATTCAGCATGTTAGCTAAATTTCATACGCAGCAACATATGGTGTAATACGCACCAAACGCAAAATCATAGCGCCCCTAATTTTCGTTGCAAACTTTGAGTTTTGCGTAGTGTCTTACTACAACGTGTACATCACAATAAGAATGGTCATTAGCGAGGTGATGGGCACGAAGCTGACATATAACGCTACAAGTAAGGCAAAAATCATATATTTTCAGAGAATAGTTTCTGTAAAATCGTTTGAGAAAGATAAGAGGTTGCGCGCGCTTCGGTGCTGTCAGCGCAGAGCGTCGCCAGTCGGCGCGTGCGAAGTATGGTGTACGCGTCGCAATATGCGCTGCACCCGCGTGACCCGTGCGGCACGTGCGTGTCGCGCTGTAGTGTCGTGTCATGTCAAACGTGCTGCACCTAGCCTAACATACATTGCTTGCCTGGTCACGTGTTCTCGGGACGACGTGTCTCGTGTCACGTGTGTTTGTCCGTATAGCACCCTGTATATGTAGAATGTCACTACATCCCTAATAGAGACGGGTTCTTTTCGTACGTGTCGTGGATTATTTATATAAGTTGCGCAGACATTCTAACAGTATCCATTTGACACTGGGAATAAACCAGTTACGTAACTTTTAAGGGCAAGTGATATTACATCCTGCTTCTTTGCAATAGGTGTCACAATTCAGATGCACTCGATTTTTTGGCAGTTTTCGGTATGATACGGCACTTTATAGTATTACAGAGCCTGACGTAAGTTTTTGCAGTGATAGTATTGCAAAACGACCTGACAGTACACTAGTACTTTTGCAAGTGTCCGAAAAACACCGAATTTGCCACACATTAGCGATTATACGCCTGCTAATTCGTCCTTTTTTCTGCTATTTCTGCGTATTTATTTTCTTGTTTTTGCGACCTAAAGCACAATTTTTATTACTGGTGACACATTGAAGTATTTATTTAACGCATTTTACGTACTTGCTCCCAGTTTATTAAATAAATAGTAGACTGAGTAATCTATATACATAATCGACAAGTCACTGATAAATGCATGGAGGATGGTACTTGCTGAAACAACTAACTATTCCCTTACCTGTTCAACTAGCAAATTTACGAGAGGAAGCGATTCTTTGTACACTTTTGTACGATCCGTAATATCTATTATATAGTCATAAAATCGTGGGAAAATAGGTCTACAGAATCAAGCCTTAATTATAAAGCGTATCGAAATTTTTAAACATATACAGTGTCTCTTACTAATATGATAATTATAATTAGAGCCACATGGTATGTACCCGTGAAAAGTTACTGGGTCATTCCACACCAAGTGGTCTAAAACTGAAAAAAGTTCCCACCATCATGGTCTCCAATTTTCGTCAAATTTTAACTGTAGCTTTAGTCAAGTGTTGAAGTAAGTTTCCCAAGATTTCAGGCCTCTAGCTGCAATAGCTGCTGATCTAGACCCCCTTGTCTGAAGTGTACTTAGTCCGTGTGCATGCAACATAAAAAAAATGTCATATTTGGAGTCTAATAAAATCGAAACTAATTCATAAGAATGGTTAGTAAGATGCGACCCTGTACAGTTTTTTTTGCTGATTCCAACGAAATTATGTATAACATTACTCATGCAAACCCCGGTCAAATAACTCGACTCAAAGTATACTTCAAAATTTGTCGTGACACAACGCGACAAATTTTGACCAATATTAAGACTGCAATGATTTCCTTGCAGTTGAAGATATGGACTTGAACTTTTGGCCAAGCTTCATGCTTGTGCTAGACATAATGCAGCCGGATTTGCAATGATCCAGGCCATATGGTCGCCCTGCAGTATCTCTTCAAATTAGGCAGTGTCAGCACAAACGGTAAAATTTACCAAAGTTTCAAGCCAATTACTAAAAAATAGTTGGCCTGAATCTGCTTGTGAATAGTATCACCTAAAAGAGAAACTCTTGCTCTACAAGACTGACATTTGTTTTTTTTGCAACGCGACCATTAAGTACTCATTAACTCACATCAAAGTTGTTATATTTTGTATGCGCGATGCACTAATTTTTCTTCATTTCTAGGAATTTGAATCTTAATAGTCGCTTAGAATTACTGATATAATTGGATATTTCATTCGTGTTTTATTCAGTGATTGGCCAGTGAGAGATGTCAGAAGTTAATGAAGAAGAAGAATCGTTGGCCCCCTGTTCAATTGGAAAAGATGCTGCTGCATCGAAGTGCCATGTTATCTTCTATGCTAAGAAGACTGGATTCAAAGCGTTTAGTGATTTCACAGAATGTGACCAGAAATTGCTTGTTTCGCGTTCAGAAGCCAAACTTGACGAAAATTCCATCATTTGCTTCCACCATGAAGCCCTCTTCCTACATGAATATCAAGCGATGCAAAAGAAATGTTGCAATCCATTCAAGAAGAGGAATCACAATGTAAAAGCTGGACTTAGACTGCTTGATAATGAAACAGCTGCCAAACTTTGCCTGTTAAAGAAAAAAGAAGTGATTGATATAAAACCTGGTCAGAAGCTTTGCCCTCGCTGCATGTCGGCACTGAACCAAAAGCTAGAAGATTCATCATCACTATCAACCCAATCTGAACAAGATTTCACAACGGATGAAACTGAACCAGCCATCAACAAAAGTTTATCATTTATTGGTGCTTCACCATTGAAAAGAAGACAACTAAGTAAAAGAGATAAGCAAAGCTATGCAAAAAGAAAGATCTTGGATGCACAAAGTTTAATTGGGAATCAAATTGCTGCTGCTGTAGGAATCAATTACGATGAACAGCCAAGTTCAAGTAAAAGTCGCCCATGCAATAATTGTGCAGATCTTGATAATCTTATAGAAGAGTTGAAAGAAAAATGTAAAGTGTCAAATCGTAGGACAAAAGTTCAAATATTGACCTTGGTTCCAAGAAGCTGGACAATTAAAGATACGACAACAGCATTTAATGTATCAGAAAGAATGGTAAAGCAAGCGAGAAAACTGAAGAATGAGCAAGGTGTTCTAGCTTTTCCAGCAAATCGGCAAGGAAGGAAGCTTTCAGATGAAGTTGTCCAGAAAGTACATGACTTTTTTCAAGATGACGAATTCAGCAGACTTTGTCCAGGGAAGAAAGACTGTGTGCCTGTGAGAATTTCAGGAACAAAGGTGTACAAGCAAAAGCGGTTGTTGCTTTGCAATTTGAAGGAAATGTACGTGTCTTATCAGAAGCAAAATGGACCAGAAATTGGCTTCTCAAAGTTTTGCGAGCTTAGACCAAAATGGTGTGTTACAGTTGGCTCTGCTGGAATGCACTCAGTTTGTGTCTGTACAATACACCAAAATGTCAAGCTTATGCTCACTGGTGCATCAATCAATGAAGACTACAAGGAAATTCTTAGCAAAGCTGTTTGCAGCTTGGAAAACAAGGATTGTATGCTTCATCGTTGTGAAAACTGCCCTGGTCCAGAAGGTGTAGAAGCAGTTATTGCAACATATTTTGAAGATAATGACCCTGAAGAACTGATTGAGTACAAACAATGGATTCATACCGACAGGGATACTTTAGAAACAAAGCAGCTTTCAACAGAAGAGTATGTTGAAGATATTGCAGCAAAAATTTGGAACCTGTCTTGTCATCACTACATTGCCAAGCATCAAAGCCAGCACCTGAAAGCTCTCAAAACTGATTTGAAAGAAGGCGAATTCATAATACTAATGGATTTTGCTGAAAACTATTCATTTATTGTTCAAGATGCAGTGCAAGGCTTTCACTGGGAAAACAGTCAAGCAACAGTTCATCCATTTGTAGTCTACTACTGTGAAAACGAAGAGGTGCAATGTGTGAATCTTTGTGTTATTAGTGACTGCCTTCGACACGATACGATTACTGTCCATGTTTACATTGGAAAAGTAATCAATTACCTGAAGATGCAATTTTCCAAAATAAGCCACATCCACTACTTCAGTGATGGTTCAGCTGCACAATATAAGAATTTCAAGAATTTTCTCAACTTATGCTATCACAAAGAAGATTTTGAAATAACAGCAGAATGGAATTTCTTTGGAACAAGCCATGGAAAGTCGCCTTGTGATGGCATTGGAGGCACAACAAAACGGTTGGCAGCAAGAGCAAGTTTGCAACGTCCATATGAAAACCAGATTCTAACACCCAAAGATCTTTTCAACTTCTGCAATGATAATATCAATGGAATCAAATTCTTTTTCATCAGCAATAAGGAAGTTGAAGAAGAAAAAGCTTCTCAAGAAGAAAGATTCCTGCAAGGGCACACTCTAGCTGGCACAAGAGAAAACCACCATTTTTTGCCCATTGATATGACGACAATTAAGGTCAGTAGAGTTTCTAATGATGCGACATCTTTTTTGGCCAAAATTAGTGCTGCTGAAGTAGTAGTTCAAGTCATGGATCTTCAGCCTGGGCAGTATGTTGCTTGCATTTATGAAAAGAAATGGTGGATTGGAAACATCGTTGAAATCTCAGTCGAACAGAAAGATGCTTTCATAAGCTTTATGCATCCTCATGGTCCTGCAAGTTCATTTTATTGGCCCTTAAGACGTGATACTTGCTGGATTCCAGAACAACTTATCATTGGTGTTATTCCAGCTCCATCAGTGACATCATCTGGTCGGCAATACAGTTTTCCTGAAAGCATTCTCTTGCAAATCAACGATGCTTCCAGAATGATGAAGTAACTGAGGAAGACAGGCTTGGGAACCTGCATAAAGAAACCCACAATCAGGCTTGGGATCCTGTGGTAAAGACACCCTGTAATCAGGCTTGGGAACCTGCAGTAAAGATACCCACCCGTGGCTGTTACTGCATGGCTATCGGGCGTGGCCCCTATGGCGATGGGGATGCTGGTTTTATTGTGATAACCAGTAATGGCTCAGCCATCATGGACCAACGCAGGGCACTGCGCACACAAAATATAAGATACTTTGACCTGAGTAAATAAGCACTTAATGGAAGCGTTGCAAAAGAAAAATATATCCATCTTGTAGAGCAAGAGTTTCTCTTTCAGATGATACTATTCACAATTAAATCCAGGCTGACTATTTTGTAGTAATGGGCTTTGAACTTTGGTAAATAAAGCCATTTGCGCTGACACTGCCAAATTTGAAGAGATTTTGCAAGGCGACTATAAAGCCTGGGTAGTTGGAAATCCAGCTGTATTATGTCCAGCACAAAGATAAGACTTGGTAAAAAGTTCAAGTCCATATCTTTATCTGCAAGGAAATTATTGCAGTCTGAATATTGGTCAAAATTTGTCGCATTAAGTCACGACAGAATTAGGGGTACACTTTGAGTCGACTTGTTTGACCGGATTTTGCATCAGTAATCTTATAATTAATTTCGTTTGAATCAGCACAAAAAACTGTACAGGGTCTCATCTTACTAACCATTCTTATGAATTGGTTTCAATTTTATGAGACCCCAAAAATGGCATTTTGTCTGATGTCGCGCGCATGCGAACTTACTACCCTTCAGACAAGGGGGTGTAGATCAGCAAGTATTGCAGCTAGAGGCTTGAAATCTTGAGAAACTTAATTTAGCACTTGACTAGTGCTACAGATAAAATTTGAAGAAAATTGGAGACATGATGGTGGGAAGGTTTAGACCACTTGGCATGGAATGACCCTACTATCCCTCCTTTCACATATTTTTCTTTGCATTCATAGCAACAACAGTAATTCACCATCTCTATTACACTATCAACAAACGGTGAAACATAACAAAAACTCTTTATATGATAAACTTCAAGCGCTGCAGAAAGCGCACACGCACAGCGAAGTCCCGAAAACACGTGACAATCCTGGTTTAAGGTTGACAACATGCGCAGAACGCAATGCTCACTCCAGAGATATTTTCTCTAAGCGTAACCCAACTGCTACTATACTATGTTCATCATAAGAATAAACGTCATGTAAACATTACGCCATGTATTCTTCCGCGTTTGCTTGAATCGCATTGGATTTCGTTTCACGTGGAGCGGTAGCAAAGCTGTGACCAGTACTGTCAAGTACGATCATAATGCCTAGTTTACACAACGACATTGGGTTGCGCCACTCGTTATGTGTGGAATGAGTTGCACGCAAATGGTTTCATATTTGACTGTAGACAACCAGTATATATTTCAGTTTAGTCGTTTTGTGGGTTCCTGAGCACTGTCGCCAGAGCTGAAATTACATGTTACACTGCATGCATTACAATCGAGAACATTCAGCATGTTATAAGATGCAGTTTAAGTTGGTGATGACGCTTTTTCATTAACACCAACAATTATTAACATTAACAGTAATAATTATTAATGTTAACAGTAATAGTTATACGAAGTAGGCCGCATTAAGAAGAGAATGATTTGCTGACTACTCTCTTGAAGATAGATCTGAACAGTGGGAAATATTTCAAAATTCTAATGTATGTGAATGGGGATCACTGCAGCAACGTTAAATAGATGACAACTGAATAAAGAATGCAGCTTCTTCAATTTGTATAGCCTTCCCTCCTGTCAACAATATTACTTAACAAAGCGTTGGGCAAATCGAACGATGGGATTTCAGTGTTGTAGACGAGAGCATTGCCACTGCTAGAATTACACTTGCTTGTGTTTTTCATAAATCGGTTGTAAATGTGCTCCTAAATCAATAAATTTTGTCCTGCAGCTCAGATATTGTCAAACCATCTATGTTATGATCGCACATGACGGTCTCAGCGGCAGCAATATGTTGCTTATTTTTGTAATCAGCCTCGCTGAAATCCCACAAACACCTATGCAAAACATAGATATCCAAAAAGCGAACATTATTCTCTGTTCCCCACTTCATATTTCAGTTTGTCTACACTCTAAAACACACATAGCCTCGAAAACTCATGCAACTAGTGTCGCCATAGTTGGAACACGCCGAAAGTGTTAGTTTCACCGAGTTGCGCATGCGCAGTGGCCGTTAGCGCAGTTGCCTGCAACCTAGTGTCGTCGTGTGGACTAGGCTTTACATGCACGTAAACTGAGCGATAATACGGGACAACAGCTTTACCGTCGCATTAAACCTGGACAGCACTGGCCAGCCAGTGGTCCAACTAACCTGCCTGTGAACAGTTGCAGTTGAGACGTAAGAAGAGAAGGGCAAAGAAACAAATGTCATTTAATTCTGAAAGAAAACTAAATTGTATTCGGAGAAACTCCAAAACTACCGCGCGCTTCTTAGGTGCCCACACGGAAAGCATAAAATGCACACGTTGTCACCTGACATACTATTCTAATTACAAACAAGAGTGATGAAAATTTCTAACTTAAAAATAGGGGAATTTTTCTGAGCGAGCTGTGTGTAACGCGAAAGTATACTGTAGGGATTTCACCGTACTGTTAAATGCTGAAGCCACTGAGCACTATGGGACTTAACATCTGTGGTCATCAGTACCCTAGAACTTAGAACTAATTAAACCTAACTAACCTAAGGACATCACACACATCCACGCCCGAGGCAGGATTCGAACCTGCGACAGTAGCGGTCACGCGGTTCCAGGCTGAAGCGCCTAGAACCGCACGGCCACACCGGCCGGCTCCACTGAAGGTATTAACCATAGTCAGTCGCCTGGTAATTTATTATCTGCTTCCTTATCCGAATCCAAGAAATACATTTCAGTACTGGAACTTTCATCTGCTACGATAATAACGAGTCGATCAACAACAGAATCCACGAAGCCATCCAGGAACTGTATTTTCTCCTTTTATGACGTGTCATTCTATATCCGGCCAACATTCGGCAGTGACATGAAAAAGCTGTGTGCGTTGGATCCAGTAGATCTGATAGCTTAAAAGTCTTGTTATTTCTCGGGCCAAATCCCTTAACTTGGTTCCAGATCAGTTCTGTTGGGTTCATATTGTAACGGTACTGTGGAAAATGTAAAAATGCAGCGTTTGTATGGCATGCTCGATGCTGTGAAAATGATTGTTTTTCATGTTTCTACGACAAATCTGTGATATAAAACAAGGGATTTAGTCCCATTTTCATGGTGAAGTTAGTGGGTACCTGAACACGGAGCTGCCGCATCGATGTGTCGGCCGTGCTACAGAAGGGGAGAGCTACTTCATGAAATGGCCTCCCCGATCACCAGATCCCATTCCCTGTGACTTTTTTCTGTGGGGACGCATTAAAGATCTGGCGTATGTACCGTCTCTACTACGTGATGTAGCAGAGCTCCGGGAGAGAATAATAATAATAATAATAATAAAAACTTTCAGAGTCTCTCTTCAAAATGCAATATGTATGACATCTGTACAATGTTTAGTTCTCGTGCAATAAATAATTGAAAGTGTTCCCGGACCTTATGTACGCCTTTATATATCTAAAACATAAGTAGGACCTGCTTCCAAGAGCGTAAGAACTCCTATGTACCGGGCGATCGAAAAGTCAGTATAAATTTGAAAACTTAATAAACCAAGGAGTAATGTAGATAGAGGTAAAAGTTGACACACATGCTTGGAATGACATGGGGTTTTATTAGAACAAAAAAAAAATAAAAACAAAGTTCACAAAATATCCAACAGATGGCGCTGGACAGCAAAACGTCAGTGACTGCGCATGACAATCGTGTATAAAAGGAGCTGTAATAAGAGAGAGAATCAGTCCTGTGTCACCATCCATAACACGGATTCCTACACCTTTTTTCCCTCCGCCGGTGTGCCCCAAGGCTCCGTCCTCTCCCCCCTTCTGTACCTTTTGTATATGGCGGACATGCCGCCGCCGTCACCCCCCGTCTACCTTCTCCAGTTTGCTGATGACACCGCCTTCCTTGCCCTTGCCCCCACCCTGCAGCGTTCCCAACACCTTCTCCAATCCCATCTTGACCGGTTCACTGCTTGGTGCAACCAGTGGTTGCTTAAGGTCAAACCCTCCAAAACCCAGGCGATCATTGTAGGCAAAACCACCCTTTCCTTCCGACTCCTCGATTTCTGTCTAACCAACTATGGCTGACCTATCGCCCTCACCCCCACCCTTAAGTACATGGCGTCACCCTCAACCGTCGCCTCTCCTGGACCCCCCATCTCCAGACAATCCAAGCCAAGGCACGCTCCCGACTCCGTCTCCTTAAGCTCCTTTCCGTCCATACTTGGGGGTCTGGACCCCTCCACCATACTCCACACCTATAAATCCCTCATCCGTCCTGTCCTCTGTTACACCCATCCGGCCTGGATCTCCGCCCCCCCCCCCCTACCTTTTACAAATCCCTGCAGATCCTTGAACGCCATGCTCTCCGCCTCGCCTATCGCATCCTTCTCCCCTCCCCCACGCAGATCCTGCACAACCTAATTCCATTCCCCCACCTCCTCCTGTTCCTCGAATGGATACGAATCCTCTACACCTCCCGTAAACTCGATCCTCCTCACCCGCTTGTCTCACCCATCCTCTCCCACCCCCGCCCACTGCCGCGCCTGTATTCCCACGTCCCACCCGGTCTCCATCTCTCCACCCTCCTTACCCTCTCCCAAGGTGGCTTCCGCCAGCTCTCCCTCCCTGATGATGCCCTCCTCCCCTCCATCTACCCCTCCTATCAACTTTGATCCTCCCCTCCCACTTCCTGTGTTTTTTTCCTTTGAGCACCCTCCCTCCCTTCTCTCTCCTTTCCCCCCCCCCCATCCCCCCTTCCTCCACCCATCTTCCCCCCGGGCTTCCCCTCCCCATTCCTCCCTCCCTTCCTTCCTCCCCCCTATCTCCCCTGCCCTTGGCATCTCTGCTCTCCCCTCTCCCTCTCCCACCCCCCTCCTCTTCTCTTGGCAGGTCCCTAGACTCGTACACTCTCAGTGGACATTCGCACGCCAGAGATCATCGCCATCAGTGTCTAGTGTGTGTGCCTTTGTGTTTGTGTTTAGTGTTCTTTCGCCGTCACGCCATCACCATTCACCTGTGCCGCCGCAGTCGTCCATGTTTTGTGCGCCGTGTCAACATGTTTCAGTGTTTTTTCTTGTCCAGCGTGAACGGCTTCGTGTATATTGTTTTTCGTGTCTACAGTTTTTGCTCGCCATTTTTATTGTATTCTCTGTATCTCCTTTATGTCATCTATTGTACCACTCACGGCTGAAGAGCAGCGTACTATGCTGCTGACAGCCCACCTTTGTACAAGGTGTTTAAAATAACAATAAAGAAAAAAAAAGAGAGAGAGAATCAGATGCACCAGCAGTAGCAGCATTGTTGACGTTACCTGAAAAGGCGCTTTTAGTGAAGCTGTATTATCAGAATGGGGACGCAGTCGCACGTCGCACCGGCATTCCATACACTACTGTTTGATTGGCACTGAGGCGTACCCTCCGATGCTATCCGTACAAAGTCCATCGGCATCATGAACTGTTACCTGGCGATTCAGTGAAGCGAAGGGTATTTGCGGTGTGGGCGTTTCAAAAGATGGCGGAAGATGACGATTGGTTGAGTAACGTGTTGTGGACCGACGAAGCTCATTTCACGCTCCGAGGGTCTGTCAACGCCCACAACTGCAGAATTTGGGCTACCGAAAATCCTAGAACTGTCGTGGAAACTCCATTGCACGACGAGAAAGTCACGGTATGGGTTGGATTTACCACATCTACCGTTATCGGGCCTTTTTTCTTCGAAAATGCGTGATTCTGGTTTTGTAACAGCTACCGTGACGGGTGAGAGGTACGCCGATATGTTACAGAATCGCATCATCCCCAGCCTGGCTGATAAGCACCTGCTGGAACGTACGATGTTTATGCAGGATGGCGCTCCACCCCATGTTGCTAGACGCGTGAAAGATCTCTTGCGCGCGTCATTTGGTGATGATCATGTGCTCAGCCGCCGCTTTCGTCATGCTTGGCCTCCCTAGGTCCCCAGACCTCAGTCCGTGCGATTATTGGCTTTGGGGTTACCTGAAGTCGCAAGTGTATCGTGATCGACAGATATCTCTAGGAATGCTGAAGACAACATCCGACGCCAATGCCTCACTCCAGACATGCTTTACAGCGCTGTTCACAACATGTTTCCTCGACTGCAGCTATTGTTGGGGAACGATGGTGGACATATTCAGCATTTCCTATAAAGAACATCATCTTTGCTTTGTCTTACTTTGTTATGCTAATTAATGCTATTCTGATCAGATGAAGCGCCATCTGTCGGACATTTTTTGAACTTTTGTATTTTTTTTATTCTAATAAAACTCCATGTCATTCCAAGCATGTGTGTCAATTTTTACCTCTCTATCTACATTATTCCGTGATTTATTCAGTTTTAAATTTATACTGACTTTTTGATCACCCGTTACTTGTGCTACGGCTTCTGACCGATCATCGCGTTTGTGTATGTTTACTTCAGCCTTATTCTTATGATGAACGGAGTATACTACCAGCGACGAATCCAGGTTCCGACACTAAGGTGGGCTGTGGCCGCGTGTCCCTCATGCTGGCCGACAGCATGTCACCTAACGGCCGTGAACCACTAATTCAAATTCTGGAATATTTACTTCGTCCTCTTTAGTGTTCAATAACGCCGCTTTAGAAACGCTGTCATTGAAATATCCTGTCTTGCTTCTTGATCACACGATCTTATAATATGCCTTACTATTTCACTACCCTCACGATGAATCGTCTATCCCTTCTTGCGATCTGTAAAGAGGAAAAATTGAAGGAGGTGTAGGATTTAACGTCCCGTCAACAACTAGGTCATTAGGAATGGAGAACGAGCTCGGAATGTTTCAAGGATGGCGAACCAAATCGTCTGCACCACTTCAAAAAAACCCATCCCAACATTTGCCGGAAGTGATTTGGGGAAATAATGGAAAACCCAGATTTGGATGGCCGGACGCGAATTATAGCCGTCGCCGTCTCGAATGTGAGTCCAGTACACTAACCACTGTGCCACCCCGTTTCACAGGGAACCCAAGGCTTTAGTACAGCATACGATTTCAAATGAATTTAGGTTTAGAGGTTCTTGCACAGGATGGATACACTAGTGTGGACAGCTAGCTGCATCGCACCACTTCATTACAGTGTTCAGCGTAAACGTTTCCAAGAGAGATCACAATTGCTTGGTGCCTAACCATGTGACCACAACAGTTGTCAACAACTGAAGTTCAGCAGTGTTGTGGGAATGCTCTATAACTGACTACGCAAACAACTTTTAAAAAAAGACTGAAGCTTGGAATGAAATGTGTAGATTATGTAAAAGGGGTTTTGACACTTTACAACTACAGTGAAAGAAAATGATAGGTTAAGTATCGTCTGTGTAAAAAAATTTGAATAATCCGCAGCACAGTACAAATACGTATAACTGATACATACTATTGCAGTTGTTGCCTTGCTAATAGGTGACAAAAACCAAACATGCAGAAATAGAAACCAATGCTTGATCTGGAACTTGTGTGTTCTTTTGATGTTCCAAAGGGACATACTTAACATGTAACCGCAGCTCGTGACCTCGCGGTAGCATTCTCGCTCCCCGAGCATGGGGTCTTGGTTTCGATTCCCGACGGGGTCAGGGATTTTCACCTGCATCGAGATGACTGGGTGTTGCTGTGTCGTCTTCATTATCATCATTCATCCCCATTACGGTCGGAGGAAGGCAACGGCAAACCGCCTCCGCTAGGACCTTGCCTAGTACAGCGGTCACGGGTCTCCCGCATCGTCCCCTACGCTCTGTCAAGGAGTATGGGACTTCATCATCATTTAACATTGCTGTATTGATATGAGATGACATAATACGTCACCAATAAATGCTCTTTAGTAAATACTAGATAATACTACCTCATGTGTAACTGATTGTACTCAATGCATTTCTAGCTGCTTCAGAATTTTTGCAGGTTGCTGTACAGATGCTGAGACAATGGTTACTAACCGAAACCAGTGATGATACTAAAGAACATAGGGACAGCTGCATCTCATACATTTCATATAACACTTAACGGCTCTTGACAATCGTCTTCAAGAAATGTTTGACAACAGTAAGCTACGACAGCACGCTGGAAACAAATACTTAAGATTTTTTTACGTGAAAACACTTGAAGCATTTTACATAAAACAGACGTTAGGCCGGTGTAACACTATCAAATTTCTTTGTCAAAGATATTTGATGGTGTAATAGGAACTTTGTCAAATGTCGTCCAATATTTGATCAAATCTAGGGCCTCGCTGTAGATTTGATCAAAGAAATCGCTTGTCTTCTGTTCACTGCAATGTGACATGTTACCACATGGAGCGCTAGCATCGCTGCAGCGTTCTGTCGTCTTTTTATAAACATTGCTGGTAAATACAATTTGTGTGTGTCGACAACTACAAAATTAATAGAGATGTATGAAGCTGATGAGGCGCTTTACAACGTGAGGCACCCTGAATACAAAAATAAATTAAGAAGATTGGAGACCTGACCTGAACTAACCTAACCTAACATAACCCTCTCCTGTAGCAAGGAATCGGAGTGTTACAGTGAGCCTGTCTTCTGAAGATGTAGCAGTTCTTCAGTGAATATTGTGCTTTGTGACATGAGGATACACTTCACTGAGAACATACAGAAATGTATGCTCATCCATTCTTAAGTAATTGTTGTACGACTTGACGTCTTCCACTGTAAGCTCACGTAACAAGTTTTGTTGAATGCTTTTATCGTGTCGTCGTAAAACCCACGGCTTCACCCAGATTAGATTAGTTTTTCGTTCCGTAGATCCGTGCTGAGGAGATCCTCGTGGATGTGGAACATGTCAATTTTTTTAAGCTGAAATAACAATACTAATAGTATGAATAAATACAATACATCATTTGTTTCTATTAAAAATTTCGTCAATGGAGTAGAAGGAGTTGGCCACTAGTAAGTCTTTCAGGCTCCTTTTAAACTGATCTTTATTTGTAACTAAATTTTATATGTTTGCTGGCAAATTATTGAAGATGAGTGTTCCTGAGTAGTGGACCCCCTTTTGAACTAAAGTAAGTGCTTTTAAGTCCTTGTGCAGATCATTTTTGTTCCTGGTATTGTATGTATGAACTGAGTTGTTTGTTGGAAAAAGAGATATATTATTTAGGACAAATTTCATTAAGGAGTTAATATACTGAGAGGCAGTAGTTAGTATACCCAGTTTGTTGAAGAGGTTTCTGCAGGACGCCCGTGAATTTACTCCACAAATAATACGTATTACACGCTTTTTGACTCTGAAAACTTTTGTTTGACTTGAAGAGTTACCCCAAAATATTATACCATATGACATTATGGAATGAAAGTAGGCAAAGTATGCAAGCTTTTTCATTTTTATGTTGCCTATGTCTGCTAACACTCGAATTGCAAATACAGATTTGTTAAGGCGTTTCTGCAGTTCTATGGTGTGCTCCCCCCAACTGAATTTATTATCAAGCTGTAATCCCAGGAATTTAAGACTGTCAACCTCGTATGTATGGTTCCCTTTTTTCCCCACTTCTTTTCCGCATGTGCACACAATGCAATTGCGGTACGTGCAACTGCTGCGGTTAATAACAAGTTGTTGTCAGCCATCTTGAACTTTGACGAAAAATTGGATGACAGTGTAATACCCCTTCTAGCGCTACATCAAAGATCTTTGTCAAATATATTTGACGGAATATTTGATCAAATCTTTAACAAAGAAATTTGATAGTGTAACACCGGCCTTATTATACATCGTTATTCTTCATGTTTACATATGTACTTCTCAGAACAGTCATCCTGGCGACAACAAATTTCTTCCAACATGACCAGTTTGTTGATACCCTCACTGTAGAATGTTTGACTTTGTTGACGGATCACAGCTTTGTCACTATATCACTATCAAAGTGAAGTACCTGAAGGTGTTCTTTGAAAACACATGAAAATCGAATAGCGGCCAAGTCGGGACCGTATAAAGAATGATCGATGATAATGAACCCATGGAGTCGGATTGCTGCAGATGTCACTGTGCTCATGTGTGGGTGGCACTGTCATTCTGAAAGAGAGGGTGCTCCACGTGTGCATGAACTACTGTGCAGCTAGAAGCTGCAGTACTGCGGGCCGTTTCTCACAAACCAAAATAGTTACGTTACACACCACCACGTTACATGCTACAGTTCAGAGTTCTCTAGTAGCAGAGAGTTGGAACTTGCGTCAGTGAAACGGGAAAGTCGACCGAGTAATATGCATGACGTTTAATACCTCAGCCATTATTGAGAACAGAATAAAAAATTCTAAGGCATTACTTTCCAGCACGCCCACGTAGTACTGCTATATGCATTCAGTGTTGAAAGCTAGTGAAACACGATAGCAAAAATCGACTCTAGAGACAGAAATAGGATATATGAATGTTATGAAAGTGCAAGTCACTTGGACAAGAATATAACGAAAAAATAGAAAGAAGAAAAAAGAAACTACCTCTTGAATACAGACACATGTTTGTTCTTCTGATGTTCACCAGCCGCACGGGATTAGCCGAGCAGTCTAGGGTGCTGCAGGCATGGACTAAGCGGCTGGTCCCGGCGGAGGTTCGAGTCCTCCCTCGGGCATGGGTGTGTGTGTTTGTCCTTAGGATAATTTAGGTTAAGTAGTGTGTAAGCTTAGGGACTGATGACCTTAGCAGTTAAGTCCCATAAGATTTCACACACACATTTTGATGTTCACCAGCCCTGAAGGGATGTATTAATAATATTTCCATATTGATGTGAAATGAGACGATATGATACGTAAAGAATACATGCGCTTTAGTTAAGAACTAGGTAATACCATATCATACGTTATTGATTTTACTCAATACATTTCTAGTTGCTTCGCCTTTTTTGCTGTATGTAGATACTGTGACGATGGCTACTAACCGAAACTGATAGTGATATTAAAGACAGAGAGACAACTACGTGCCATGCATATCATATAACACTTAACCGATGTTGATAACAGTCTTCAAAAACTTCTGATAGCAACAAGCTACAAGTTCGTCAAAATTTGTCAGAGAAGTAAGATAGAAATTGAAAAAAATTCTACTCTAATTCTCTAATGAACTAGTTTCTAGGTGACACCAATTCTTCCGTTTTCATATTTTCCATTTCTTCATAATGACAACACTTGCAGTAACCTAACTACTTCCACTGCCAGAAGTACAATAACAGAGCAGTTTTTCAACAAAACGGCAATTGGCAGAAGGTCAGGTGGGGTTGGAAGTTCCACAACATAGCACAATGACATAAGAACAGCATTGTTTCGTTTATCTATCTATACATCATGTATCCTTATGGTATGTCTCCTTATTCCTCGCACTTATGTCATTAGATTCATCGCTAAAAGGCCTAAGAAAAGCCAAACAGGTCGGACTTAATACATTTAGCCGGACACGACCGTAAAAGGCCGTATGTGTCGGACACCTGGTAAGCTTAGTTGGAACATTTACGCGGAGTGACTCTTCCTCTGCCATTATATTTCGTGTGGTTGAACGAAATTTAACAGAGTTCGGAGTGAGTCGGGATTCCGTTGCAAGTCCCTAATTACTCAGCAGTGGGATAACTCTGAGCCAGTGAACATACAATAACTATGTCCTTGAACATTGTTTGCTCATTAAAGATTTTATTCATGTATTACAGGAATATCGACTTTGCAAATGAATAAATTAATCTTTAATTACTCGGTGTTCACATTTAGACCTATCACTGACATTAGAATAGATTTTATGACATATTCCTTTGGGAGTCTTCAGATAGCGTTACTGAGTTGTAATGCGGACATTAATTAGTATGCTTTGACTGAAAGGGGATTTTATTTGAAATTTCTGAACCAAATAGACAACCTCAAACACAAACGGCATTTCGCAGCGTTTTGCGAACCAATTTCCACCAAAATGAACCGTAACTTTCCTGGGAAATAAAAACGAAAAAGAGCCCCTATGTGGCTTATTTAGAAAGCAGCTGAAGAAAATTTGGTACTACGACTTGCTTATATTTACCATGGATGTTACCAAGTGAGAGATGTTCTGACATGCATATTTCTGTGTATGTGGATAAGGCCCTCGATGACTGGGAGGATGATAACTTGTGTACCTTTATGGCGTAGTCCTTGATAGTATCTAATAATACATCGATGTTTCATTGTCTGCTTTTAAACAGTTTCGACAGTCACTTGGAAACTGTCTCGCAGCTTTTTAATCAATGGTGTTTGATCGTGCAGGTATCTTTTCTTTGATTTATGTTCATTATAACAGCTGAGTACCTATTGCTGTAGTCGCGATCGTAATACGTAAGGTTACTAAATAATAAGGTTGGGCAGTAAGCGCTCTGCTCTGCCATTGGCTGGCCTAGTGACGTCAGCGTGGAAGCAAGCGCTCACAAGCAGACGACACGGCATACGCGTTTACGTCAAGTTTTTGGCGGAAGATTTTGTTTATACCAGAAATGATATGTCTAAACTGCTTTTCTGCTGCTAAAATATTACAGTTAAAACTGATGAGTTATATTCTTTCGCAGCTTATGCCTCACACATCGGTAAAATGTCAGATCACAACCTCACTGACACACACTTGAAATTCGAAACCTCGGCTCAAATAAATCAGAAACTATTCATTTAATCGCATTGAAATGAATTTACTTAAGAGCTCGAAGTTGCACGCACTTGTTTGTAAGAACAGCATTCCTTCTTTCTAAAGCCGCTATAGTATTCATCAAAGTAACTTTATCTGTGTCTCAAAAAAAAAAAACTGTCATCTGTTCATGTGCTCTTATTATGATGTTTCTTATTTGGTGACAGCTTTTCCAGAGATTTCTTATGTAGTTCTCGTTTCTTATACCGTTTGGTTCTGTCTCTGTTGCGGGTGACACATTGACAGTCGCACTACTGCACGGCAAATTGCGCGAAGGAACTGCATCTGGCTTGAGCATTCTTTTTTGGGGCAAATTCAGCAATTCAGACTGTAAATCCCTTAAGTAATCTGTTTCTGCGAAATGGCGAGAACATATTCTTGCATGCGCAACATTTACACTGTCTTTCCCTCAACATTTCGACAACCATAGTTTTTGTAATGTTTCATTACGCGGGAAACGGGACTAGTGCAGCAGGGGATACAACCCGTCCGCTTTGAACAATGACGTCACAAGTCGCCAGAGAGCATGTATTACAGAGATGAAAGAGCTGAGGAGAATGTTGAGAAACAAAGGAATGCGAGAGAGATAAACATTGATCTTGTCAAAAGCATAAGTGTTTTTTGACTTTAAAAAAAAAAATCTCACGAGATAGAATAAACTGATCCTACTTTATTAAGCAATATCTTGTCAAAAGCCGAGAAGCGATTGTTCTTAATGTTCTAGCTCCCTTCAGTACGTAATAAGTGTTTTTTGACTTTTTAAAAAAATAATCTCACGAGATAGAATAAACTGATCCTACTTTATTAAGCAGCTCCCTTCAGTACCTAGTAAGTGTTTTTTGGCTTTTTTTTAAAAAAAATCTCACGAGATAGAATAAACTGATCCTACTTTATTAAGCAATAGTGTTTTTTTGGATTTCTAAAAAAAAATCTCACGAGATAGAATAAACTGATCCTACTTTATTAAGCAATATCTTGTCAAAAGCCGAGAAGCGATTCTTCTAGTGTTGTAGCTGCCTTCAGTAGCTGATAAGTGTTTTTTGGCTTTTTAAAAAAAAAATCTCACGAGATAGAATAAACTGATCCTACTTTATTAAGCAATCAGTAAAAGAACGAAATTGAAACATAACAGCAAAAGCTTATTAGAACACAGAACTGCTTTATTATCTATGCCTCAAAGCGAAGACATTAAGATCTATGACTAAGGAATGACGTCATTGTTCAAAGCCGACGGGTTGTATCCCCTGCTGCACTAGACCCCGGGAAACTGCGATACATTACGTCGGTTCCCTTTGTGCTCCAGTTGTAGGAAAAACAGCCCGTTACAGCACAGCCTGGCATTGTAAAAATTAATTTTCTCACTCACTTGTAGATTCTCCAATAAGAATTTCACAGGACGAACCATAAACTATAGAGCTGCCGAACACAATGTTGATTCCGCTGTCCACTATCGCTAACTATTTCAGTTCCGAATCAAATACCAATTACAGCAAAAACCGTTAACACTCAAGAATTCCGAATGTTTCCGCTGTTGACTGAGTACCTCAGAAGAAAGAACTCAATCAAAATACTCCTTCAAACACAAAGCAACACAAGAAAAACAATCACACACAATTCGAACTGTGTACTGTTTGGCACAGCTGCTTCCACCGTGACGTCATGCGCACAACTGAGAAAATACGTTGCTTTCTGCGCATAGCTTTCTGCGCCCCCCTGGTAATACGAGTTGGAGCGATCGTAATACGGGTTGGATTGTTTTCACACTAACATGGCTGCAACTTAACGTAGATGCCACGCTAGGGTTTAGAAGTGACGAAACGCCACACTCATGTTTCTGCATTTACACGTAGACTCTTGCACACGGCACTACTGAACACCGACTTATGCGCGGATAAAGAATGTTTGAATAAGTCCTTTTTACACGATGAAGGAAAGTGTTCAAGAAAGATCATAGTCTACTGAAGCGCTCCAAGCGTACTAGGCCTGAACTATAAACTCGTAGAAGATCTTGTCGCAGTGTGTTTAAATGATAAAGGTAAACACAGCTTACTGCTACTAGCATAACAGTGCCAAATTTGTGATTTCACATTAGCGTATCATTGATTACTTATGAAATTTTCAGAGATTTAAAAGCTTCCCTGAAAATATTTACAAAAGTGCACTATACTCACTTGTTCAGAAAGTTCCTTGTGATAAAGAAACAACTACAAACAGAAAAAAACTCAAGCTATGGCATAAGTTTTTGGGGAAAAACCAGGTCAAGACTAAATGACATTTTCATTATGCAAAAAAGAGCTATTCGTATCATGACACACAGCCCACCACAAACTCACTGTAGACCCTTATTCAGACAACTAAAGATACTGACAATACCATCGATATATATTTTTAAATGCCTGGAAATGATCAGTAAAAATAACTGCGATCTCCAAACCAACTCAAGCTACCATGATCACAATACCAGCCATTGTAAAGACTTCCACATTCCCTATGTAGCAAAAGCTAGAAGTCAGAAACATGTTAGCCACTTAGGAATAAAGCTTTTAAGTGCACTTCCATCTCAAATTAAAGAATTGAAAGACAAAAATAATTTCAAGCGTGAAGTAAAAAAATACTTGATGGAAAAATGCTACTGCACTGTAAATGAATACCTGTCTCAGACTGTGGATTGAAACTTGTACTTACTTTTTAAAAAATTTAAACTAATTTAATTATGTTTTCTTCGTAATTATGGTACTTATGAAAAATCTGTTAAATATCCGTAATACGTTTTGTGTATAAGGCGTAGTTCATGATCTATAATTGTTTATCATGAGCACATACTTTTGTTTTTGTGTAATAAGTTCTTGTACACTACTTATGTACTATGTGTATGTAATTTGTTTTGTTATTTGTATATGTTTGTCCATTTATTATGTGTATGTGTTGTTATGTGTTACGTGTAATCAAATGACAAATCCTATATCACATGTGTGATCTATTGGATGCTAAATATATAAATAAAACATACGGAAGTGCACCAAAAAGCAATATGGCGGATTCAGAACACAGCTGAGACGTGACCACAGCAGAGAGCTACTATACCCATCACAAGAATCAACGTAATTTAACAAACACAAACGCGATGGTTGGTCAGAAGCTGTAGCACACGTATACTGGTGTTGCGCTCTAGGTCGTACGTCCTGCTTATGTATTAGATATATTATTACTAAGTTATATTAAATGAAACTTCCAGATATTCAAATGTATTATCAGCTTTAGCTATGCAGTTTTTATTTCAAAAGTAGTGTATAGTCACAGCCTCTGCACTGTTGTGCACTGATTACGCGCTGTTAATACACAGTATGAAAATGACTGAGGCTGCAACCTCTTCCGTAGTGAAACATGCGTGTTTAACACGGTGAAAAAGTGCCGAGAAAAAGGCTGTTCTTAATGTTTGTCATAAATTTACAGAGATAATCGGCTTTGAAATTTTCCAACGGACTTTATTAGATACAGTTCTGACGCATGTCCATCTTTGTGTACTTCGTAAAAAAAATCGGTACCGCAGTAGCTTGGTGACTCATAGAAAAGAACGGTTCGCTAGTTCAGGAGTCACTAGAGTCTATTTTTTTCTCGTTCAGTTTGAACTACCTACATCTCGTAATTGTACAATTCATCATCATTTTTTATTAATAATGCACGTCTTCTTGTTTTTAATCATATATTGCACGCGAAATTCCTGTTTTCATCCCAAATAAAATTCTCAATTATCGATATTTTATGAAAGACTGTTAATAAAGGCTGCTTAAATTAAGAAAACACAACAATTTAATTTTTAAAACAAAAATTAAAAACTAGATCCTCTTTATTAGGACTATGTCCATTGTTTTATACCACAGATGTAGATATGTGTCGTAAAAACAACCACTTTCACAACATCGAGCACACCATAGAAATGCTACATTTTTACATTTGCCAATGTACCATTACAATATGAACCCAACAGAATTAGTATGGAATCAAGTTAAGGGACTTGGCCCGAGAAATTAGACTGTTAGCTGCCAGACGTACTGGAGCTAACACACGCAGCTTTTTCGCACGTCGCTGCCGCACGTTGGCGGGATATAGAACGGCACGTCGTAAAAGAAGAGGAGAACGGCGGCGTCTAGGTGGCTTCCGTGATGTGCCTTTTGCATTTCTTGCTTTTATGTTTTCGTTTTCTTTAAAGGCAAAGAGGAAAGGTGAAGCGGTAGCTCAGCATAGGGCCTGCGGCTTCCGTCATGTATTTTTGATTTTCAAATGTTAAAAATCATAAAATGTTTTTCCTGTTCCTCGGTAAGAGGAAGGACCCGCTCTCTGCTCGTGAACGAAGGTAGACGCACGTTATTTTAGAACGTAATCAGTGGTGGTCATTTTGGGTTGAGAGAATAAGTAAAAAAGTCTGCATTTTTTATGTGTGTAGAAGAAATAATATACTCCTATTTTGTTAGTGAAAAATTGAGTTATTATCCCAAGAAGTACTGCAATATAGAAGAATTGAGGAAACCCACATGTGTACTTCGGAGCTAATACGAATGTCCGGTTACAAAAGGAATGATGGACACGGTCAAGATTTTGTAGGTGGATACGGCGATCGGGCGTAGTATTATTAATTGGTAAGCATAAATCGACAGCAAGAGAAAGACTATTTCGTCCATGCAGAACTAATATTAACCCATTTACAGGCATAGCCCAGCTTATTGTGCTTGTCCGAGCGCCGAAAAATTAATCATATTATTTCCATATATCCAGACATTTATTATATACTTTTTATTATATTATAAAGTGGCGACAAGTGACAGGCAGGATGCGTAGTGGGCAAAACTGTGAGTACTAGTATTGTTAAGACAATGAATATACATGTATGTTAATAATTTCTTTATGTTCCATGTACTCGGATGACATGGCGGAAACGATGATGTAACACTGGAAAATTACTAACTGAAAGAAAAAGAAATAATAAATAAATTAGAAGGAAGAAGACAACAATACCAAGAGTGGACAACTACAATAGAGGAAAGCACCAGTTACAACACAACAGTAACGTAGGATCGCACAATGCATATAGAAAATGGGTTCCTAGTAGACCTATTAGAAAATCCAAGCACCTATTTCCTAAAATCCAGAACCTAAAGCTTCAGAGGTTAACGCAATTGCAATCAAGTAGAGAGAATGACATTTCTTTATCAGTACGAAAAGCATATTGAGTGAACAACAATTGAGATTACAGTTACAAATAGCTGTATATGCAGTCCGTCGCGCGAGAAATAGCGCAGAAGTAAATCCAAACAGAGAAAATATTAATTTTGGTAACTGCAGAGGGTAAAGTTTTCTATAATGGATGGACAAAACAATAAGGAAATGTCATTTCAAAGTCAAAATGCCAATGTAGTAGACTTGCATTTGCAAAACGTAACAATGAGTGGTTTGGAACCATCAAGCGGCGCGACATGCCATTGTAGAGATGGGCAAACTGAAACACGTAACTGTTCGAAACAAATGAAACAGAACAATGCAATGTTTCGATACGCTGTTTCGAAACAGTGAAACAGTTTGTGTTTTGTTATCTAATAAACCTACACATTTTATCATCTTGAATGTCTACTGTATAAGTATGTCCATATAAACACAAATGAGGTGCGAGAGCGCTAATCATATCGCAGAAAGTATGAAACTATCACTTAGGCGTCTTGGCAGTTCCATATTTCCTGCAGCAAATGCGCCGCTTTCGTCTCGTGTGACTTTCATACTTTTCAATTGGCTGAGGACAGCCATAGCCTAAGACAGAAGAACCACCATGAACGGAACTGGAGGTGGGAGCAAACTGCAGAAACAACGGATATGCTACTGGGATTCCCACATTCCGTTAGCATGAGTAATATACCCATCCTGCCAATTTCCATGCACACAAAGGCAATCATTGTGGATAATAGGCACAGTGACTATAGTCTCACAAATAATACCAAATAATTCGAATAAATAACAAAATATAACAGAAAATTTTTTTGTCTTTCAAGGTGTTTCGAACCGTTACTATAAATTCACAATGCTTGCCAGCCCTTCCCGTTCACCATTATACTATCTGTGATATGTCAAACGGATTGCTTGCAATTATACCTACATCAAATTTATGTATACGTCTAATAACTGTCACTCTACGCCTTTTTTTTATTCGAAATGTTGTAGGCTTACTTGCGTTTCTCAATATGATTACTGTACATGAACAGAGAAGCGTATGTTATAAAAAAAGTGTAATTTAACTGAATGATTTTCACATATTTAATATTTTGAATGTGAATGGTATGCGTTGTTTTATTGTTTGGTTAGTATTTATAAAGTAGATGTTACGCCATTTCGGAATAGGACAGTGAGCTAGAAACGAAGCTTTATTTTCGGATATCTTAAGCTTCATGCTATTGCTTGTCAAAAAGATTTCGACACTCCTGAAAGTGTTTCACGAAGTGGTATGTTGTGTTGCAGTACCAGTGCCGAGCCCGAATCTCGTCCGACACAGAGCGGAATGAAACATCACTGTTTCGATACAATTAGTCCGTTCCAAGCACAGGTGGACTGAAACAGCCTTATTTTGAAACAACGATACAGTTTCTGTGTCTGGCTCGAGATCGAATCTGGTCCTGTTATCCGAGACAGGGGCGGAATGAAACACCACAGTTTCGAAACAGTGAACCACAGCCGTTCCGAAACACTGAAACAGTTCCACGTATCGATACACTGTATCGAAACATAGAAACAGTAGCCAAGTCTACATTGTTGCATTCGACGTTCGTGAATACGGAACATTTCATTACAAGCAATACGTTGATTACAGTAGACGAAACTAATGACACCTCAAAGTTAAGGAACATTTTAAATTAAAGTAGTTCACGTAGATGCTGACAGGCGTAGGTCAGAAGTGACCAGGGAAGATATGCAAGCCTTATTTCGAGCCTTAACAGACATAAATTCAAAAATGTCGGGTAGAGACTAATCTGAACACGGTAAATTCAAAAATGTCGAGTTTAAAAACAGTGCAAGTGGACATGACTAATATGAAAGCAGACATGACCACAAAGTCTGAGATCAGGAAGATAAATACAAACATGACACTCATTCCAGGCGAGGTAAGAAATTTGCGCACGGAACTCAATAATCTGGATACGAAGTTCACCCAGCAGATTTCGCAAATCTCCGCGGAAATGGAGAGAAAAATTAATGAACAAGTACAAACTTCAGTTCACGATATGAGTGAGAAATTAAAAGGCACAGTGGAAGAAGAACTTGAAACACACGCACGTATGGACAGGGGCTATCCGGAATCAGTTAAACTCAGGGTAATTTACAGGTAATGCAAAAGAATACGCAGGTTAACATAGATAATGTATAATTAGAAGTAACGAAGCTGCATTCTTTCTGTGACGACTTACCAGAAAATGTATAGAAAATCACAGTGTAGATAGCATTACCTAAGTTAGAACATAAAAGAATCAACTCATTGTGCAACTTTACGAAACAGTAACTAGTAGTAGTAGTATGGCATTCTGCCTTACGGCAGGTCTTGTCATGGGTTAAGCCTCTTCCACTTTTGTCTGTCCACAGCCAGTCTTTTCATTTCTGAATATTTGTCTCCTCGAAACAGTAAAGGGTAATCAGGATGTATACGACCCGGGACAACCGGTAGATCCGGGAAAAACCCGGGAATTTTTTCATCCGGGAGAAAATCGGGATAAACCCGGGATTTTTTCGGAATTCCGGGAATTTTTCGTTGTTCTAGTTTTCAGTTAAATTTTTGTGATTTTGACGGGCAAGAACCATTACTCTAACAAAGGATATTACTGTATCCCGCTTCTGCAGTATAATACTGCAGCAACAAAACATGAACGGGAGAAAAAAAACGAAAATAAAACTTAAGTCGCAAAAGAAATACGCCATATACAACAATAAAACACAGTGCTTATACAACCGTTTGCCAACTGCAAAGTGTGTCAAAGGCTTTGGGAAGACTATGCAATGCTTCCTAACAACAAATTGTTTCCGATGAGCGTGACGTCACAACTGTTTACTTTAGATTTGTTTGAGCAGTTGCGGGCCGACCCTTGTGCGTGTGCAGTTGAGTCACGTAATGAGAAGTATCTTTCCCCGCTTCTCGCTGGGCGGTACTATCTAATGTTGCCCCGGTTCGGAAACATCGGACATCCGGCGCTGATTCACAGAGCAGTCTGAGTTCTAGTGGGAAGTCTCCACGTGACCCGTGTTTACATTTAGTGATTTTGCTGTTTCCTCTTCATTTATTGCTCTCACATTAAACGAAAACAAAACGGATATCTATGGCCGTGAGCCATCAAATGAATTAAAATACGTTCGCATAATTACGGAAGGCTAAATATGTTATTAGTCTCTGGTTTTATCTCCACCTTTCTGACAGTCAGGCATTAATCGCCTTGCAGAACAATGAAGTTATTTTTGTCGGTTTGCTAAAGACATTTGGCTTTTATTAATCTTTTCCGCTGGGGCAGTCAATTTATTTGAAACAAAGTGTTTAAATCCATACTATGGGCTAGTTTCAACTGTTCGCTGCATTTCAAAAGTGCATGTTTTCACCTTCTAACACGTATGGCATTATGCCATAATAAAGAACCAAACATGAGATAATACAGTACCGGTACTCAAGAAAATTGACGTCCGGATCTGGACATACGAATGTGCACGTTAGGCCAAATTACGCAATGTAGTATGGTTCACGAAATTCCATTGTAGTACGGTTCACGAAATTCCGATGCTCTTGGAGTATCCTCTGATGTCTTGTTTCTGTTATGACACAGTGTAAGATCTCTTAATGTTTTACACCTACGATAGGGTGACCAAATTATTTTGGTGAAAACCGGGACACATTCACCTGGGTGCCAATGGACACCTCATTCCACATGTACCCAGGTTTCTTAATTTTAAATATTAATGTTTTGTTTATACATTTTGTTAACCCGATTATTACAACTAATATGAGGATACGAAAGATTGATATAATCTAGATTATCAGTATAATTAATGACATTTAATAAACGTATACAGTAATAAAGAAATGTATTACGATTTTACAAACTTTTACAGCCATTGAACATTTAATCAATTAATATTAACATGAGCTTTAATATTACTGAGCACTTGTATATGGAATTGACTGTCCTTGGAGAAAAGGGTATTTTTCACTGCCTCCAGCCTTCTTGATCAAGTCTTTGTTCTTTGAGACACAGTGATAAAACTCGGCACAATCCATTTTGTAGTTGTACAGGATCTGCAGGATTGCTTCAAGAGAGTCCACCTCAATTCTGTTTCTTTCACCAGTTCACTGGATATTCATGAACGAAAATATTCTTTCCACATTGACATTATGGGCTGGGATTGCAAATAAATACCTTGCAATTATTACCAACTCAGAGTAATGCTGAAGACAGTCACAGCTTTTTAAAAAATCACCCACTTCTCGTGACATTCCAATGGTGGTTTTTTTTCTTCATCATTCCATTTGTGAAGACCTTCTTCAACAAAATTTGTCAGTATGCCGAACTGATCAAAGAGAATGGAATCATCGATTTCAATCTCTTTACTCTTCAAATAAGAAACTGTCTCTTCAACACTTTCCCATTTTGACACTCTCTTCAGTAACATCCAATCAAACACCGGCGATGAGGGTAAATATGAGGCCCCATTTTCTGAAATATTCTACACAAGTGTCATAAGACTTGTTAACTTCTTCTCTAAAACTCCTTTCCGCTGCCTCTGATACTTCTGCTCTTTTAAAGGCAGATTTAACATTAAAAGAAATGAACTGCTGTTCTCTCCTCTTAGTAACAGTTTCCAGAGTATTTTTCAAAACATCATGTACCTCTATTACACTTTTCGTGCTTCCCTCAATTTCCTTTATCCCATGCTGCAAAGTGCTAAGCTGACTGTGAATGAACCATAAGTAGGCTTCACTTAAAGGGTTACTGAAAAACTGAACCAATATTTTGGGGGCTTTGTCTTCATGTAGGAAAAAATCTTTTAACGGTTCAGACAGGCGGATTACTCTTTCAACTGCTGGAAACAGTGATAATCAGCGAGTTTTCGAGTGACACATTACATTCATATATTCAGTTCCCACATAATCACAGAACTCCTTAAGCCTCTCTGTTCTAACAGTATATATGTAAAAGTGTGAGTATACCTTCATGACGATAGTTTCAACATCACAGCTTAAACTGTCAGCAGATGTCTGCACGCTATTGTGTAAAACATGTCCAGGGCACCCTATGCTTTCAATGTTTTCATGCAATGTTGCCTTTAATTTGGTAAATACGTTGCAGTTGCCTTGTATTTTTAAACCACCAAAGTTTGTGTTGGTGTTGTCTCCACAACATGCATGTTCTCAAGATCAAACATTTCGATAGTATTCATACAAAATCATGAAATTTCGTCAGATGTTTCATTAGTAGGGAACTCACTTTCAAAAGTTTGGTCTGAATTCCCTTATTAATATCGAAAAACTGAACAACAAACGGAAGTATTTTAGTGGCCTTATGATTGCCGGCATCAGTGGATATCCCGTAGAAAGAAGACTTTTTGATGTATTCAAGGCTTTCCTTTACACTCTGGGGAGCAATAACTCCTTTCACTAAGGCAGACACTTTAGTTCTTGCTGAACTAAACTTTTTTGCAATGGAAGAATCATCAAACATAATGCTCTTAAGCTTATTAGTACAATCACTAGATCTATCAGTTTGGTGATGTTTTACCGCGTGATAGGCTAGTGTAAGCTCGGCTGCTCGAACTTTCGTCGTTCACAAAATAATTTTGTAAAGTTTTACTGCAGCTCGGTGCATTGTATCTGTTAATGTGTTTCTTTGACCTGATGTGATCAACTATGTCGGAACGTCCACCATGACTTATACTAATAAAACAGTTACATACGGAACACTCTGCTTCGTAATCAAAACGACCTTTCTTAATGAAATTCCATTCCTTGGAATAACAGTCAATGAACTAGCAGGCACGTTTCGGCATTGCGTTTCACAGTACTGCAGCAATAATACCACTAATATGAGAAAAAACTTTTGCAGTTTGTCTGACAAAACATCAACTACTAGAATGTTCTGACAATGAGTGTGTGAGTAAGTGGCGCGACAATCCGGTTTCATAGCTCTGTTACAATAATACAACTTACTACTTGTTGGCCAAAGTACCGCTCAAAGTAAATAATTGCCTGAGTGTATCAATACTGACACTGTGATTACTAGTACGGGAAAATGGAGGTTTTAGACAAATAAGATAAAATATATTAATTTCTTGTGTTGTATTTCCTTTAATATAGCGAAATCCCAAAAATTTGAGAAAGTTTCACGAAATGTATTTAAAAACTGAATTCCGGGACTTTTGAGCGTCCCGAAACAAATTTTCGGGACACCGGAACACAGGGATGAAAACCGCGACAATCCCGGTTTTCCGGGACTGTTCACCCTATGTTAGACGCGAGAGGAATAAACAAAAACCATCGTTCCTATAAGAACATGGCCAGAGAATTTAGAAGAACAGTTATTAAATTTTCATGGCGTTAGGTACTTAACATCCCTCGATTTGAAGGATTTATACTGGCAAATTTTATTACATGAACAGAGTAGAAAGTATATAGTTTTCATAAATGCCGGAAGGAGCTACCAGTTTAGGGTGCTACCTTTCGGATTAAACGTGAGCGCTGGTGTATTTCTTGAAGTATTAGACAGAGTACTTGGACCGGAACTGCTTAGCCAGGTTACACTCTACGTTGATGACCTGTTAATTGCGACCCAAACATGGAATGAACACGTAAGTATTTTGGAAGGCTTTTGCAAAATTTTGATGAATACCATGTCATAGTTAACTTTAAAAAGTCTGATTTCGGAAAAGACAAAATAAAATTCTTAGGGCGTATCATTTAACCAGTTGGCACGCAGTTTTAATTTACCTGACCCCAGTAAACTAGATGTGATACGCAATTTCCCAACACCCTACACAAAAAAACAATTAAAAGGTTTTTTGAGACTGGCCTCGTTTTTCAGGAAGTTTCCGCCACAGCAGTTGTTGAACAGCAGTACACTATTAAACCTACTGCGTAAAAACAACAGTTGGTTGTGGACTAAAGAATGCGAAAATGATTTTCGGCAGATTAAGCAGGCGCTGATTAACGCACCTATCCTTAAACACCCAGGTATGGAGGTGGACTTCTGTGTAAGCACCGATGCTTGTTATCAGGGCTCGGTGCGTGTCTGTTTCAAATAATAACAAAGGATGGTAAAGAATAAGTCAATATAACCAGTTTTGCTAGTAGAACCCTCACGGAATGTGAAAGATCTTATTCTGTAACTAAGTTAGGAGCGTTAGCGGTAGTTTGGGCGTTTCGCAATTTTCAATATTACCTTTGGGTAAAACATACTGAAGTTTACTGGGTGGTGCATGTATGTTCAAGAGTTTGATTTTGAGATAGTGTACATAAAAGCGGAACAGAATGTTTTGGCAGATGCACTATCACGGTTACCTGAATGCCTCACCGATTTCCACGAGTTAGAGGAAAAAACTTCAGATTTCAAGATACTGTTAATAAATGATGGAACTCCTAAACCACATTATATCAAAATGTGCAAACACGTGCAACGCTTGCAGGAAGAAGACCCGAGATGGAGCAAGGTAATAAAAAATTTACAGTCTAGATCACACGAACATTTGGAACAGTATTACATTATACATAATGGCGTCCTTTCTCATAGGAGAGATCGACGAATGGGTAAGTGGTGTGTGTGCATACCTCTGGAATATGTGGACAACTAAATTCAACACACACACCGCACCTGAGGACACTATGGAGTGCTAAAGTGTGCTGCTAAAATTTCTATGTATTGTGCTATTCCCCTAATATGAGGCGACGTATAGAGCAAGTTATCAGACGCTGTGCGGTTTGTCAAAATGCCAAGCATGAGAATAGGACATGTCTGAACGTACTACACCCAATAATACCAGAGCAACCAAGGGATCTTGTACGTATTGACGCCGCAGGACGTTATCCCCAAAATCCCGCGGCGGGGTCGAATACATCGTGGCCCTGTATGGCGTTTTTAGAAAGTAGCTCCAGCTACGCGCAGTCAAAACAGTTAGGTCTGGACCAATTATAAGACGGATTCTGGAAGACTACATACCACTCGTTGGGAAACCCAGCGCAATTCTACCTGATAACGCATCAAATTTTACAAGTGACCAATGGAAATCATTTTTGCAATCACAAAAAGTATATCATATTTTAGTATCCAAGTTCCACCCGGAAGCAAGTCCCGTCGAACGATGCTTTCGTGAATTTAATAGATTTATCGGGACATACACATGGATAGAATACCTGGGTCCGTTTCAGCATTTAGTAAATCACCTACCGCACACATCAACAGGGTACACACCAGCGAACTTATGTTTGAAAAGGTGGAAATGGATAAATGGGCAAAACCGATACCTAAATTAGGGCACAAAACGTAGCCTTAGATGAGAAAGAATGAAAGCGCTAATAACATTGGAAGAGCAACCACAAATAAGGAAAGGAATTTACGACAGGATACTGAAAAACTTAACAGAATTCCAGACTGGACAGGAGGTACTACTAAGAACTCATCCAAAATCATCGAAGTTATAAGCACTGAATAAAAAATGGCAATTGTTATATATTGGTCCATACACCATTGTTAACAAGCCACATCCTGGATGCTACTTGATAGGAAATATAAAAAAATGGTAAAGTAAAAGGCATGTATCCACATAAAGATTTGCGGAAATTTATTAAATGAAAATTCAAGTTTCGATTTTTCCCTATCTGTTGTATCAATAAAACACATGAAGGTAGGAGGTTAGTCGCCTTTTCACAAACAAACCGACTGGCGCTCGGTTCCTCTCCAGCTAGAGGGTACATTACTTATATTTCCGGTACCCTCTTCGTCTTATATTATCCTGTTTAGCCAATAAGGAATGTTCAATTTTCTTCTACTATCTAACATGCAAAGAATGAGATGCAACCTAGTGAATGGAAAATTTCCTTGTATTTTCAAACAATGGATCAAATGGCTCTAAACACTATGGGACTTAACATCTGAGGTCATCAGTCCCCTAGACTTTTTTTTTAGAACTACTTAAACCTAAGGACATCACAAACATTCATGCCCGAGGCAGGATTCGAACCTGCAACAGTAGTATCAGTGCGGTTCCGGATTGAAGCGCCTAGAAGCGCTCGGCCACAGCGCCCGGCCCTTGTATTTTGATATTGTACTTTCTTAAGACTTAAATATCCATAGAAGCAAAGGAAACCTTTTGATATTCCTCAAGCAAACACGGAATATACAATAAGAACTAAAACAACTGTACACAATACTGAAGGAATGAAAACCATTAGATGACGTAGTTATACTACACAAGGCGCAAAAACTTGAATAACAGTGGTGGAAAAGTAAGGAATTCACAGCACGCACGTCGCACCGATTTGCTTCATTGGAGCAGTGGGGGAAGTCGAACTGCGTAGCAGCGACGACTAGGCGACGGCTCCCGTATTTATCCGGGCGCGCAAGCAGCAGCAGGTGTTAATTCTTGCGGTCTAATTGTTGAAGCATTCACCAGAAACGTCAGGAGACCGTCTCTCTGCCTCAAACGACGAGCAACTTATCAAGCCGGTATCCGAACAGCATATTTTACGAAACATGACTGACGCCGTGTTGAAAAACTAAATGCAAAATAATGACAAATGAATGAATAAAACAAGTAAAAAAGAAATGTCTTTGATTATTTCCAATGTAATACGTTTGTAACTATATTTGTACTGAGCCTTTATACGGCTATAATGAGTTGGACGATGATATTGTGATCAGTACTGTGAACGACGATTAAGTTTCGGCCCGTTTGCAATAATCAGCGAATCCGCTCCTCACAGTGAATCCCTCAGATTGGCGCAGCCGCCGACACCTTCCAAGGGTAACATATTGTCCTTGGGCTGTTCATTAATTTCAGATACGTCTGCACTATGAGGCAGTGTCTTCCGCCGTCGAGCAACAATTTTGTTACTAAAATGTTCTTCTTCACGATATAATAACATTTTGTGAAACTGCATTGCGCTTCTTGGGAACTCTTCCCAATAATGTACACCTTTCCATAACTTGTGTGTACTTTCGGAGTTCGGAAGTTGACAGGGTTTTCTACTGTCTCGCCGCACTCACCGCGCCTGTAGCACACACCGACTTCCAACAAACTGTAAAAAGAAATTAAAACCTTACCGAAACTTTTTCTCACTTTGATATCCACAAAAATATGTAAGGGGAAAATTTTTCGTTACTATATTTCGGATGTTCGTTTGCTAAAAATGCCGTGTCGTACGTGACATTTTAATTTATTACTTCACTGTTACTTTATTGGCCAGAAAGTTTGTGCACGTTATCGCAGTTCATTCAAATGAAACCTTGTGAGTGCGTCAACCTTTACCTTACACGTAAGGTGGCACCACGTAACTGCGGGATGGTGGCGCCATCTATTGGTAGAGAGACTGACGCGTGCGCACCGTTTGATGTTGCATTGCGCCAGTGTGGTTTCAAACCGAAGAGAAGGTGGTCACACAAGTCATCGACCACTACCGAACATGCAGGTGAGTAAGCAGGAACGAGGAGTGATTCGATTTCATGCCCAGCGTTATAAAGCCACTTTACAGAACCTGAGACGAGCCATCAAGAGGAAACGCCGAGACATGTCCATCGGCGTTATCCTCCTGCATGATAATGCCTGCCCACACAAAAGTGGCTCAAATGGCTCTGAGCACTATGGGACTTAACATCTGAGGTCATCAGTCCCCTAGAACTACTTAAACCTAACTAACCTAAGGACATCACACATATCCATGCCCGAGGCAGGATTCGAACCTGCGACCGTAGCGGTCGCGCGGTTCCAGACTGAAGCACCTAGAACCGCTCGGCCACAACGGCAGGCCGTGCCCACACACGGCCATTGCGGCGAAGACGACATTGCAGCAGTTTCGGTGGGAAACGCTGGAACATCCATCGTACGGTCTCGACCTTTCACCGTGTGACTTTCAAGTGTTTGCACCTCTAAAACAAGCTATTCGCGGATATCGATTCGCAACGGACGATGAAGTGTGTGACTGGGTCCAGGCCTGGATCCGACAGCAGCCTACAAGCTTCTTCAAGGATGCAATCGACCGGCTAGTGTCGCAATGGGATAAATGTGCCAACAGTTTTGGCGACTATTTATGAGTATTTGAACTGTGTACAACTACATTTTTGAGTTAATAAAATCGTTACCGTTACTTTACACTAGTGACCGGGTTTCATTTGAATACCCCTTATACTTCTGAAGCTCACTAACGGAAAGCCAACTTCTCTTAAAAGCTTAAATATTTCACTATTTCAATAGCACAAAATTTTCATGGAATTAAAAAGGGTGTCTGAAATGCCAGTGGACGCCCCAGGATAAAGGAAAACTAAACGGGCATAGGAGAGGTGGAGGCCATTTATCACAACTCAATTGTTACTTCATTGATACTCAAACATTAATAAAATACAAATGATAATACCTACTTGCAACGAACGTAATTAAAAGGCGCAACTAGTGAGTGACATTAATTAGCGCTAGCAACAGATTTTAATGTTAAAAGCAGCTCAAATTTTAGCAGAAAATTAGATGAAATAATTAAGGAAAGGCAGACAGGCAGTTGCTTCAAAATTTCTTCAATTCAACCAATTTATGATTAATTAGTTAACTTAAACAAATAAGATGCACTAATTTCAAAAGGACTAACAAGCAAGTAGTACAACCAAAAATAATTAAAAAACGCGATTGGCGCCGGGTAAACAATGACAGGGATGATGAGTTAACAATTCCAACATTTGACTGGTCAAAAGGAGTGCTTTACATTATAAGAAGTGTAGTGACATGAAATTTCACAAGCCTGGTATCTGACGAGCTGAAGCCCGGTAATATTTTATGCAACGAGCACAGCAAAAATTCTCAACAGAAATATCCAATACTTGGTCAATCAGAGAAACCCCTTGGCCGTAATCAAGATACTAACATGGAAAAGTAATAAAATACCATTTAACAAATTGAATATTACAGCAATATTAAAACTATTAACGTTTAAACCAAACATCAAACAGGGAAAACGTACGATTATGCCATAGGTGGTAAATCATTGGAAGCGGTAACGACCGTAAAATACTTAGGAGTTACTATCCGGAGCGATCTGAAGTGGAATGATCACATAAAACAAATAGTGGGAAAAGCAGGCGCCAGGTTGACATTCATAGGAAGAATTCTAAGAAAATGTGACTCATCGACGAAAGAAGTAGCTTACAAAACGCTTGTTCGTCCGATTCTTGAGTATTGCTCATCAGTATGGGACCCTTACCAGGTTGGATTAATAGAAGAGATAGACATGATCCAGCGAAAAGCAGCGCGATTCGTCATGGGGACATTTAGTCAGCGCGAGAGCGTTACGGAGATGCTGAACAAGCTCCAGTGGCGGACACTTCAAGAAAGGCGTTACGGAATACGGAGAGGTTTATTATCGAAATTACGAGAGAGCACATTCCGGGAAGAGATGGGCAACATATTACTACCGCCCACATATATCTCGCGTAATGATCACAACGAAAAGATCCGAGAAATTAGAGCAAATACGGAGGCTTACAAGCAGTCGTTCTTCCCACGCACAATTCGTGAATGGAACAGGGAAGGGGGGATCAGATAGTGGTACAATAAGTACCCTCCGCCACACACCGTAAGGTGGCTCACGGAGTATAGATGTAGATGTAGATGTACGGCCGGCCAGGTCTGAGAAAGTTGGTTTAAAATGACGGACACTTCAGTTTAAAAATACACCACATTGCTACGAGAGAGAATCTCAACTTATGGTGGATGCCGTAGCAAGCAAGCCACGAGGCCGCAACGTCTCAAAGAGGCTACGGTGAGACGGGAAGCAGAGCGCCGCCCGCGCGCGCACGCAAGACTCGAGTTTCACACGGAATTTGCAGTCTCCCCTCCACAACGGCCATAGGCCGGTCACGTGATTCCACCTCCACACGGACAGGAGGCAAATGAACAAAATGTTGGGAAATTCATCCTTCAGCCGACTGTAAAGCTGAAAAAGTCATATCCCATGTATTGCCAAACTATGCATTAAATGTTATATCAGCCTAAGACATGGATATATTATGAACATAATGCTTGAAGTATGCGGAATAAAATCTCACAAGAACACCAGCAGACAGCAACTGTTTGCATCTGCTAAAGGTTTATGTACAAAGAAATAGCCAACTCGTTACAACACGTTAAAGTGGAAATTTCACGAACTTAAGCCTTTTTAATTGCCGTACACGAAATTAAAGCCGACTCCTTCGGCAATTTTGTCACAGACATTTTATTTTGAGAAATAAAAATATCACAGTAGAAGTTCATGTTCGCTACACACGAAAGTTAATAAGAAAAATATTTATTTTGAGAAAAAAAAACGCAAAAGGAGTGGAAACTTTTGTTAAATTACTTAATCTTTTAGGCTCTTTTTGGGCTGTACGTTTTTAAACAACTCGTAGTAAAAATATGAAAGAATCTGGCTGTAGTGCACTTTGGTGGTTTTGCTTACAGACACAAAGCAGGCGAGAGTGTGTTACGATCGATGAACCGGTGGGTAACAGAGAACACCCCGGGCAGCGCCTCCAAACGCTACGAACAGCTCGGAAACCAGAGAACAAACAAGCAGACTTATAACTCAGCGCATAATAATCGTAGAATACATGAAAATGCTCAGATCTAGACAAGAAACTCAAAGTGAGCGTAGCCGCAAGCCTCAACCAACCTTACTTATTACAACAAGAACTACTAAGAGGATTAATCGGTTAGTCTTACAATAAAATGTAACAAGTTAATATAATAACCAAGAAATCACAGGGCTACTCAAACACACTAACTTAATGGCTTAAAAGGTAACAAATTAATCTTGAGGGCTAATACTGAAACAACTACAATAGTAATTGTATTTAGAACAATAAATATTAATTTTTTTTTAAGTGGCAAAATCTCACCAAAGTTATGGAACTTAATTATCCAAATCAGCCAAGATTCATTGCGCTGCTGGCGTTTGCTTACCACGGCCATAGGCAATTTTGTAGGCGTGAGGTCAGTCAGGGAAGCAACAACTTTCAATACAAATAAGACTGTTTCGACCTCAGTGATCACTAATACACGTGGCGACGTAGAACACATGACACAATTAATTTCATGGCCGAGTGACAAGAGAAGCAGACATTGAACAAGCTGCAATTAAAAGAAATTTTAAAACACATCAAATATGGCACTCATAGTTTCAAACAGAGGCGCAAGAAGGTAAATTTAATACTTGAGACAGAGTGACGGAGAAACACACGCAATCCAGGGTAGCAGGAGCAACTTCAACACCATCAAGTAACGAGTACCTTAACACCAAAGGGCGGGACAGACGGTACCAGAAAATGAACAGCACTCCATCACCCACATCAGCAACTGTTGTTATTGTGGTCTTCAGTCCAGAGACTGGTTTGATGCAGCTCTCCATGCTACTCTATTCTGTGCAAGATTCTTCATCTTCCAGTACCTACAGCAACCTACATTCTTCTGAATCTGTTTAGTGTATTTATCTCTTGGTCTCCCTCTACGACTTTTACCCTCCACGCTGCCCTCCAATACTAAACTGATGATCCCTTGATGCCTCAGAATATGCCCTGACAAACGATCCCTTCTTCTAGTCAAGTTGTGCCACAAATTTACCTTCTCTCCAGTTCTGTTCAGTACCTCCTCATTAGTTATGTGACCTACCCATCTAATCTTCAGCATTCTTCTGTAGCACCACATTTCGAAAGCTTCTATTCTCTTCTTGTCTAAACTATTTATTATCCTCGTTTCACTTCCATACATGGCTACACTCCATACAAATACTTTCAGAAAAGACTTACCGACACTTAAATCTATACTCAATGTTAACAAATTTCTCTTCTTCAGAAACGCTTTCCTTGCCATTGCTAGTCTACATTTTATATCCTCTCTACTTCGACCGTCATCAGTTATTTTGCTCCCTAAATAGCAAAACTCATTTACTACTTTAAGCGTCTCATTTCCTAATCTAATTCCCGCAGCATCATCCGATTTAATTCGACTACATTCCATTATCCTCGTTTTGCTTTTGTTGATGTTCATCTTATATCCTTCTTTCAAAACACTGTCCATTCCGTTCAAGTGCTCTTCCAGGTTCTTTGGTGTCTCTGAAAGAATTACAATATTATCGGCGAACCTCAAAGTTTTTATTTCTTCTCCGTGGATTTTAATTCCTACTCCTAATTTTTCTTTTGTTTCCTTTACTGGTTGCTCAATATACAGTTTGAATAACATCGGGGATAGGCTACAACGCTGTCTCACTCCCTTCCCAGCCACTGCGTCCCTTTCAGCAACTATGTCTCATTAAGCCAGGGTAAATCGGCTGCGTCGACATCAGGCCCAAGTATTGCCGACCAACACAACACCACCGGCCTCTTAGACAATCATGCGGCCGTAAGCACCGTTCACAGCTCGCAGTACGTCATATGTGCTTCTTGTCTCTCTCTCTCTGACTGGCAGCGACCTGCTGGCTCCAAGAAACTACAAAGAGTAGACTAACAGAAGACCGAAGCGCCATCCGGCGACTAAACGCTGACGGGTCGTGCCAATAGGCAAAGATGTACGAACACGGAACTAGCCGACACGGCTGTGTCAGAAGGTAGTTGTCCTATCGATCTGTCACGTTCAACTGTCAGATTACGAAAAAAATACTTTAATTATTTACGTTGGAAGTGAGTAGCCTTTACTTGAGTGTGTGTTATCTTAAATACAAACATGGGAATGTGAACTGACAACTATTTGTGCTACTGAGCTCAAAGCCACATCACTTACATGAAACTGAAAAGCATCCTGTGTGTGTGAAAACTGATCTCATTCATAAGCAAATAAATAAGCAAACCAATAATTTCACACTCAGTACATTTGGTTAGAGCGAACTGTTTGAAAAAAAAAAAAAAAAAAAAAAAAAAAAAAAAAAAAAAAAAAAAAAAAAAACGTAACTTAAAAAAGAAAGAAAGGGCTGTAATGTCGAACAGTATAAGGATGTAAACTGAAACACACGAAATTTTCTGCACTGACATATGGCCCTGGTAAAATAAAGAAACTGACAGAACCTGTATTGCCGGCCGCAGTGGCCATGCAGTTCTAGGCGCTACAGTCTGGAACCGCGCGACCGCTACGGTCGCAGGTTCGAATTCTGCCTCGGGCATGGATGTGTGTGATGTCGTTAGGTTTAAGTAGTTCTAAGTTCTAGGGGACTGATGACCAAAGAAGTTAAGTCCCATAGTGCTCAGAGCCATTTGAATCAACCAGAACCTGTATTGCGCAAAGGAAACGAAACAATCACGTATCGTGAATCTCACCTGCAAAATGGAGCACTGGCAGAAACAGCAAAACAGCAAGACTACGCAACAGCTAAACAAGTATTAACTACAAACTACCTACAGTTGTCCAGGGAAATTGGGTTCATAATCTTCACACAGAATGCCAATGAAACACATGACTGAACCTTTAAGTTCTGATACTTCAGTTAGGAAGGAACGTGTCAAAGAATACAATTATAGACTTTTAATACGAAAATTCATTTAATCTAATAACTTCCGTGGTCTAGTAAATTAACTCAGAAGATCAATCAATAGAATAATTATCAAAAACTCGACTGTGACGAGGGTGAAGTGGTCCAACAATACAGGTCTACAAAAATAAAAATAAACGTTTTACCTCATCAAGTAATACCTTGTTCTTCATTCGGAAACCTTCTTTATGTCCGTATATTATCCAGCCACTCTACTGAGTCATCATTGCTTCTCGTATTAAATCTGCGACTCACCTAGTTCCAAGAATGCGTCCCTGCATTACAATGTACGCTCAACGAGAAAAAACACCTGCTGCACGCAGCAGCTATCCACTACTCGCTGTCAGATTCAATGACTCCACAGTGCTGCCATGGCAGACATGGATACTGTTGCCTGACAACTGTTTCCCAGACCACAGTTCTTCAAATACATCATTTTCCTTTACAAATATTAACACACCTAGTAACATCATCAAAAAATACCCGTCTTGCAACTGACGCGCTTAGGGAAACGTTCCAAGCAGCGTCTTGGGGCCACATTGGACAGCGAAAGACGCGAACCCATACCGCAGCAGGCTGCGATAACTATTCTGGAATAAACTCTGATTCTCGCACATCTTATAGGTTTATTCGTCAGCTTCATGATGAACTGCGTATCATTTCGTTATTGGTAATAGTTAAATTAAAAGGAAGGTTAGCGTTGGTCGTAATATTGATGTTTTATTGATAGCAGAATCGATTTTCGATCACATAGTGATCATCTTCGGTGCTGTACACATTAAACTCAGACAGTGGTATCAAGTTATCAATAACCAAAACTGAGAAGCGATCACAATAACTCAATGTGCAGTTAATGTGATATTTCGATGTTAGGGAAACTACTGCAGGAAATTCATAGAGTTTGTAGTGAAAAACATGGGTAGCCATGAATTTGCGTTTGGTGCGTGTTAGATCATATGCAGCTGCGTATGAAATTTGGATGACATATTGAATTAGTCTTTAAACTTGGAAGGATATCGCCCTCTGTCTCCAGTGTAAACGGAATGTATGTAAAGGGCCCTGTCACAAACACACGCGCCATAGAAAGAGCCAGAATAAAATGTTAATAAATCCCTCATATCTCATAAACGGTCTGAGGTACCGTAACAAGTTTTTGGAAAATGATAGCACGTGAAGATGCAGTATGAGTGATGCGCGGAACTTCCGTATCTGACGAGATATTCAAGCAACTACAGTTTTTTAGATGAAATAATGTAACATTTAAGGACCACCAATAACTGATGAAACTAGATTTGCTGTGGATTTTGCAATAATATACGTGAAGAATTACAAGTTTATTTTAATACTGAGAATGGGCTTTCTCATAACTATTGATCTGTCTTGCCCTCAGTTGTTAGTTTAATAGCACACTGTTTTAGGATTCTGTCACAATTTCAACTGCATTAGAATGATAGTGGGTCGAATATTTGTAAACCCGGCTGTGTTTAGACATGGCACAAGAGAAGTTAAGTATTACTCGAAACTTGTCATAGTCCTTCATAAATAAATGTCTGCTCTGCCACATTACTTTTCACCTAGGCTCATATATTCTCAGTCGGATTTAAATAAGCGTGATATGGAGGAAGCCTGATTAAACTATGCACTTTCAGCGTCAGCCAGTTCGTCGACCTGGTAGCGTGGAGTTTTTGGCTTGTACAAAAGTACCATTAACACCGCCTTACCCAAGTTATGTTCACCTTTATCCAACGGAATATTTCTTTGTACCCAGAGCAAAATATTCTCTTTCCTCCATGCATTGTTGAAGCTTTATCCATCACGGCGGAGTGATATGGCACATTGCCCATTACTATTGTCGAATTCGGAGGAATATTATGCAGATCAACATTATCTTTACACCCATTGAACGTGTTCTTTGGACCATAACTTTTATTGCGAATCTCGTGTTCAGACGTGCTGCACTGTTTTTATTAACGCAATGCCAACACAAAACACTAGTTCAATACGTGATTACTGCAGAACACTTCAGCACCAGAAAATATCACTTTACAACGAGAACTAATAATCGTGGTTGCATCCAATGCGCGGCACGACATGGTACTGTTTATCCACAGCGTGGCAACAGGGGCGCTTTACCAACCGAACTGCTGGCGGCGTGGTAGGGAAAGCCGGCTCGGCATTGGTGTTACCTGGGCAACGGTGTCGTGTGCCCTCCGGTGAGCCAAACGTCAAAAGTCGCAACTAATTTTAAACGCACTATAGCAACAGCTCGCCTTGGATGCAGCCGGTTTGGATGTGTTGTTGTTCATTGCAGGGATGAAAAAATATTAAAATATGTGACATATCTCTCAAAAAGTATCATAATAGGATTAAAAGAAACAAGAAGGTAACTGATATCAGTCATTGTTTATTTATCTCCGCGACACGTTTCAAAGGCTTAAACCTCCATGAACAGGTGGATTTACATATATTAGTATGACATGTGTGTCTGTGTTGTGTTACGATAGTTTGGAGGAACATATGACACTGTCTAGTGGAGAAACAAAAAACTATTGAAGAACATGGTTTTGGGTTTCTTTTGACAAAAACTAAACGTATAGCTAACGGAAAAAATAAAATAAGTAAAAGAGAGTACCTCCAGTGGACACATGTTCCTTTCACTGTCTTAACACATCACATGTATACTGTCATATTTTGTAGACAAGGTGCAAGCACTGTTAGCTGCAAGTATAATATTGCAGAAGATAAACATTATCACAAAGTACAAAGAACGTACATCGTAACAACATTGTTACAGTATAAGTTTTAAAGAATTTTGGAGAACATTGTTTTGAGGTGTTCAATACATGCGTTGGCATAAATATTTCGGGTCGATTATAAATCTTATTTTGCCAAGTTAAAATAGCTTAAACGCACATATTTCAAGGGGTATATAAGTCCGATTTTCTCTAGTTAATATAGCTTAAACTTCATAGTCGTTTATACACTTTAGAGCCAAAGAAACTGGTACACCTGACTAATATCGTGTAGGGTCCCCGCGAACACGCAGAAGTGCCGCAACACGACCTGGCATGGATTCGACTAACGTCTGAAGTGGTGTTGGAGGGAACTGACACCATGAATCGTGCAGGACTGTCCATAAATCCGTAAGAGTACGAGGGGGTGGAGATCTCTTCTGAACAGCACGTAGCAAGATATCCCAGATATGCTCAATAATGCTCACGTCCGCGGAGTTTGGTGGCCAGCGAAGTGTTTAAACTCAGAAGAATGTTCCTGGAGCCACTCTGTAGCAATTCTGGATGTGTGGGGTGTCGCATTGTCCACCTGGAATTGCCCAAGTCCGTCGAAATGCACAATGGACATGAATGGATAAAGGTGATCAGACAGGCTGTTTACGTATGTGTCACCGTATCCAGACGTACCAGTGATCCCGATCACTCCTGCTGCACACGCCCCACACCATTACAGAGCCTCCATCAGCCTGAACAATGCCCTGTTGACAAATGGTTCAAATGGCTCTAAGCACTATGGGACTTAACATCTGAGGTCATCAGTCCCCTAGACTTAGAACTACTTAAGCCTAACTAACCTAAGGACATCACACACATCCATGCCCGAGGCAGGATTCGAACCTGCGACCGTAGCAGCAGCGCGGTTCCTCACTGAAGCGCCTAGAACCGCTCGGCCCCTGCTGACAGGCAGGGTCCATGGATTCATGAGATTGTCTCCATACGTACATGAAGCTTTGTGTCATGCAGTCATCAAGGGCACAAGAGTGGGCCTTCGGCTCCGAAAGCCCATATTGATGATGTTTCGTTGAATGGTTCGCACGCTGACACTTGTTGATGGCCTATCATTGAAATCTGCAGCAATCTGCGTAAGGGTCGCTCTTCCGTCACGCTGAACGATTCTCTTCAGACGTCGTTGGTCCCGTTCTTGCAGGATCTTTTTTCTGTTTCAGCGATGTCGGAGATTTGATGTTTTACCGAATTCCTGATATTCATGGTAGACTCGTGAAATGGTCGTACGGGAAAATCTCCACTTCATCGCTACCTCGGACATGCTGTGTCCTACCACTCGTGAGCCGAAAATAACACCACGTTCAAAGTCAGATCTTGACAACCTGCCATTGTAGCAGTAGTAACCGATCAACAACTGCGCTGACACTTGTTGTCTTATACTTGCGTTGCCGACCGTAGCGCCGTCTTGTGCTTGTTTACATACCTCTGTATTTGAATACGCATGCCTATACCAGTTTCTTTGGCTCTTCGATGTATAATCATGTGAACCTCATGGTTTCCAGTGTGTCTAAAGTTTTGTGGAGGTTTGGATGCGAAACCTATTCAAGAGAGAATTGATATACATAAACACCTCTGTTAAACTATTTTGTATGGTAGAGATGATTTTTTGCTTAAATGTGGTCATTTAATACTTGAAACAGCGCTAAGCAGCAAATGCTTTGCTCCATGGCGAGAGCACTTTCATCGGAATAAACAAAGCTTCAGTTAACAATAACAGTTTAATGTCTGTTATTAGAGCCGGTATTTTGCACTGCAACTACAAAATATATAATTGTACTCGTTTCAATAGTTTGGGAATAAAGTGATTCAGTGTTCACTACGATTGTTACCGATCAGATTTAGCTACAGTTGTTTTGCCATGCTACTTTGCCAGCACTGTCTATAAAGTAATGAGCGAAAACATTTCCCCTTGGGTTATGGGACTGCATTGTCCAGATCACACAGTACGCTTTTCAAATCCCCCGGCATTTTTCAGCCGTCTTCTTTCTGCGAATTTCGGTGTCTATAAGGAAAATGGAAATTTTTGGTAAGGTCTTATGAGACCAAACTGCTGAGGTCATCGGTCCCTAAGCTTACGCACTACTTAATCTAACTTAATCTAAGGACAACACACACACCCATGCCCGAGGGAGGACTCGAACCTCCGACGGGGGTAGCCGCCCGGGCCGTGACAGCTGTCTCTGTACGACATCGCACACAGATTTACAAACATTCTTATTTTACACAGTGTTGTGTGTCCGATTATATATTGATAATGCAGATAAGATAGTAGCCACTACCAGATATTTGTAAAAGATGATCAGCAGACGTTAAAGCTGTTGTATTAATGTTACTTCGTCAAACGACTGGACCTTCATTCGGAAATAAAGAATTTACTTTCTGCTCTTAAATCCATAAACAGAATCACGAACTTACCGTATATTAATAATTTTTACTTATGGACCGTCTGACATCAACTGAATAAAACACAATTTTAGTGCCATAGTGCATAGTATTGTGGAATGGCGAAAAAACCGCAAATTGGCGTTCATAAGAAGAAGAACAACACCAAAAATGCAACAGGAGCGTAATATGTAGGAAACTGTCCACGCAACCTGTAAGTACAGTTCAAAACATTACTACTTAATAGGAAATACCAACCACCAGAACTGTTTATAACCTATAGGCACAATGACAAAAATGTAAATAAAATAGCTAACATATGTACATATTCCAGGCCACTGATGATGCCTTGCAGATAAAGGCGAAACGCGTACGGCACTAAAATTGTGTTTTATTCAGTTGCTGTCAGACGGTCCATAAGTAAAAATTATTAATATATCGTAATATTACACGCAACTGAGGAAGACAGGACTATAAAAGTTGAAGAATCACGAACGTTCCTTTCAGCAGCCGTGTAGTAACAAGCAGTGGGTGAGTCCAAAACATCCTGCCGCTCTTTCAACGTTTTCACCAATGAAATCAGCAAACACTGCTTCCATTCACTTACGCGCACGCTCCTTGATTACCAATCCAGTACTGTTGCGCGACTGTTGCTGCTATGTCGCCGTGTCTGCACTGAAACGACTTCTCGCGCCGCGAGCACGCGCGGCTGGTACTCGCTCGTGTGCACCGATCTCTCCCGAAGTATCTGAGCGTCATGGTTCTGCTCGCGCTGCACTCTCGTGCGCATATCGGCCCCAGTGTCACGCGGTAAAATGCCCCCTTAATTCGACGTCTTTAGTGTCTCAGTAGACTATTAGTTGGAAGTAAGTCTACTGCAGCACCTCTTTCGTTTTATTCCTGTAATGAGTCTAGTCTGTCACGTGCAGTCGTTTCCGTTTTCGTTTTCACAGAATCGCTACATTTTCTTGATTTATCAGGCCTGTATGGTTTCCGATGTGGCGCCTGGACGGCGAAAGTGAATTTGTGAGAAAATATCCCTTTTTCGGAAAAGTCGAAATATGTTAACAGAATATAGTAACAAGGATGATAATAGGGTTTACTAATGGCAAAAGCAAAAGGCAAAAGATCTGACAGCAGATACCGGCTATTAGAGCAAGCGGAGGCACTATCTATTAGTGTGTAGAGTGCAACAGTTCAACTCTGTTAATTTCTAAGGAAAGCGAGTAGACTAAAACGAGAAAAATTTCAGTAAGAATACCTAGGCTAGACAAGTTATAAATAAACCAGTTCCCTATTACGTTCAGTAAGGTTTACGAAGGTTACAAAGAGAGGAATGTATGGAACAAGTATTAAAATTACATTACTCTAAGGACCTAAATGGTTCAAATGGCTCTGAGCACTATGGGACTTAACTTCTGAGGTCATCAGTCCCCTAGAACTTAGAACCACTTAAACCTAACTAACCTAAGTACATCACACACATCCACGCCCGAGGCAGGATTCGAACCTGCGATCGTAGCGGTCGCGCGGTTCCACTCTGTAGCGCTTAGAACCGCTCGGCCACTCTGGCTGGCTAAGGACCAAAGGCCACAGCAACAGCAAGATGGTGCAGAAGCACGGACAATGACGCAGAGAGATTGGCGAAGACCAGCGACCGTGAAAAATTATTGTTAGGAGAAGCTGTCGAATATCGTAATAACACCAAAAATTAGTGAAGGAATAAAAAGCCTAATGGGGGATAGAAAGAAATGTTCGTGAAGAAATAGAGAAATGTACGTGAAACACCATCATACTTCAACAACATGCGAATTCCAAAGAAAGAAGGTACTGACAGATGTGGATATATTTTGAAACCATCAGTTTAGTAACTCGTGGCTGAAAAATACTCAAAAGGGGGGGGGGGGGGCTCTAAGTACGATGGGACTTAACATCTGAGGTCATCAGTCCCCTAGACTTAGAACTACTTAAACTTAACTAACCTAAAGACATCACACACATCCATGCCCAAGGCAGGATTCGAACCTGCAACCGTAGCAGCAGCGCGGTTCATGACTCTAGCGCCCAGAACCTCTCGGTCACAACGGCCGGCTATAAAACACTAACACGGATTATTTACAGAAGGATGCACAGAGCCGGCCGCGGTGGTCTAGCGGTTCTAGGCGCGCAGTCCGGAACCGCGCGACTGCTACGGTCGCAGGTTCGAATCCTGCCTCGGGCGTGGATGCGTGTGATGTCCTTAGGTTAGTTAGGTTTAAGTAGTTCTAAGTTCTAGGGGACTGATGACCACAGATGTTAAGTCCCATAGTGCTCAGAGCCATTTGATGGACAGACTGGTAGAAGCCAGCGTCGGGGAAGACCCGTTTGGGGTACGGAAGAAAGCAAGAACATACGACGGTGGTCTAGCGGTTCTAGGCGCGCAGTCCGGAACCGCGCGACTGCTACGGTCGCAGGTTCAAATCCTGCCTCGGGCGTGGATGTGTGTGATGTCCTTAGGTTAGTTAGGTTTAAGTAGTTCTAAGTTCTAGGGGACTGATGACCACAGATGTTAAGTCCCATAGTGCTCAGAGCCATTTGATGGACAGACTGGTAGAAGCCAGCGTCGGGGAAGACCCGTTTGGGGTACGGAAGAAAGCAAGAACATACGACGCAAAATAGACCCTAAGACTTGCCTTAGAAGACAGACAAAAGAAGAAGGGCAATTCCAGCAATATGCATTTCAAACAGATAATAATGGAAATGAAAGATAAGTTTGAAAAGGAAATTAAAATTCGGAGATGGGATTAAAAACTGAAAGTTTTGTATCCCGCCAGGAAGGCGGCGCGTGGGTCTGCTCCTGTAAACTGAAGGGTAGGCCGAATGTAGGAAGTGAGTAGGAGCAGGAGAAGGTGAAAATCTCTCGGTACTGCTCTTAGAAATGGCTTTACTGTATCACAATATTAACTGGAGTGAGTAGGAGCACGAAAAGGTGAAAATCTCTCAGTACTGCTCTTGGATATGCTTTTTAAGTGAACACATAACTTTGCACTAGGATGCGAAGTCTTAGACCCGCCGTAAGCAAAAGCGAAGCTGTAGCGCAGTGTCCCAGCCGTCTGCTCTTGATGAAATGGGCTGAATCTGGAGCGGAGCTCGTAGATCTGGACAGCGCCAGGGTGCTGTCGTCGGTGTCGGTGTCGTAGTGCCAACCTATGAACTTGCACCTACGCCGTGGCATCGTAGCTATCGATACCACAGAAAGGTTTGCCGATGACACTGTAATTCCGGCAGAGATGGGAAAGGATTTGGAAATCTGTTGAACGGAGGAGTTTATAAGATGTACACCAAGAAAAACGATTGTCAAGTCATGCAGACGGAATTAGATTAAGAAATGAACACCAAAGTTGCAGTGGAATTGTACTATTTGAACAGGAAGATGAATGTAGGTTCTAATGGTTAGTCTGCGCGGTGATGAAGCAACTTGCACAGAGCTTCGTCAAATCAATCTCCAGACTGAGGACCGCAACAATTGGTATGGTCACATACGAAAATGGGGCAAGATCGATAGAATGCGGGAAAAGCATCATAGTCTAAAAAAAGACTGCACAAAGCAAGTGACGTTAGTAACGGAAGGAAGGGAAAGAAAGGAGTTACGTGGTAAGATAGGGTTGCACTTGGAAAGACAATGTGACAAGACTTAACAAATTCGAAAATAATTGGTATCATACCCTAGTATCAGAAAATTTAGCCATTGTTTCCGCCTAAGTCCTTTGGGGCAGCAGCCGGACTGGTGCCCTTGAACTCGTGTTGCCCAGTCCCTCTACGCCTCATTCCGCCGATAGCGATGAACCTCGTTCGCAGCCACAAAGCAGACCACGCGCTAGTTGCGCCCGCACTCCAGCTCACGCGCTCTCTGACGCCGGTAGAACACAGGGCTCAAACGTCACTGGCGGTTCGTTGCTCTGTCGGCATCTTTCGTTTGTGTTCCCCGCGTCCTGCGCTTGTCATCGCTGGCTAGCAGACGCCGTTCCCAAGTCTGCGGCGTGGCGTCCAGCTAACCATGCGCGAAGAAACAAACGCCAATCAGCAAAAAACAAACACCAATCAGCAAAATCCTGCGCAAACACTGACCAAAACAACACAACACGACGGCATTATTATAATATTTGTCCACCTATCCGTTACACGGTGGGTTTCATAAAATTCCCAACCCACCCTGCAGAAATCCCCCCCCCCCCCCACCCACCCCCATGATCCATGGACCTCGCCGTTGGTGGGGAGGCTTGCGTGCCTCAACGATACAGCTAGCCGTACCGTAGGTGCAACCACAACGGAGGGGTATCTGTTGAGAGGGCAGACAAACGTGTGGTTCCTGAAGAGAGGCGGCAGCCTTTTCAGTAGTTGCAGGGGCAATAGTCTGCATGATTGACTGATTTGGCCCTGTAACACTAACCAAAACGGCCTTGCTGTTGTGGTACTGCGAACGGTTGAAAGCAAGGGAAAACTACAGCCGTAATTTTTTCCGAGGGCATGCAGCTTTACTGTATGATTAAATGATGATGGCGTCCTCTTGGGTAAGATATTCCGGAGATAAAATAGTCCCCCATTCGGATCTCTGGGCGGTGACTACTCAAGAGGACGTCTTATCAGGAGAAAGAAAACTGGCGTTCTATGGATCGGAGCGTGGAATGTCAGATCCCTTAATCGGGCAGGTAGGTTAGAAAATTTAAAAAGGGTAATGGATAGGTTAAAGTTAGATATAGTGGGAAATAGTGAAGTTCGGTGGCAGGACGAACAAGACTTTTGGTCAGGTGAATAAAGGGTCATAAATACAAAATCAAATAAGGGTAATGCAGGAGAAGAGTTAATAATGAATAAAAAAAATAGGAGTGCGGGTAAGCTACTACAAACAGCATAGTGAACGCATTATTGTAGCCAGGATAGACACGATGCCCACGGCTACTACAGTAGTACAAGTTTATATGCCAACTAGCTCTGCAGATTGTGAAGAAATTGATGAAATGTATGATGAGATAAAAGAAAGTATTCAGGTAGTGAAAGGAGACGAAAATTTAATAGTCATGGGTGACTGGAATTCGACAGTAGGAAAAGGAAGAGTAGGAAACGTAGTAGGTGAATACGGATTGGGGCTAAGAAATGCAAGAGGAAGCCGCCTGGTAAAATTTTGCACAGAGCATAACTTAATCATAGCTCACACTTGGTTCAAGAATCATGAAAGAAGGTTGATACATGGAAGAACCCTGGAGATACTCACAGGTTTCAGATTGATTATATAATGGTAAGACAGAGATTTAGGAACCAGGTTTTAAATTGTAAGACATTACCAGGGGCAGATGTGGACTCTGACCACAATCTATTGGTTACGAACTGTAGATTAACACAGAAGAAACTGCAAAAAGGTGGGAATTTAAGGAGGTGGGACCTGGATGTACTGAAAGAACCAGAGGTTGTACAGAGTTCAGGGAGAGCATAAGGGAACAATTGACAGGAATGGGGGAAAGAAATACAGTAGAAGAAGAATGAATAGCTCTGAGGGATGAAGTAGTGAAGCCAGCAGAGGATCAAGTAGGTATAAAGACGAGGGCTAGTAGAAATACTTGGGTAACAGAAGAGATACTGAATTTAATTGATGAAAGGAGAAAATACAAAACTGCAGTAAGTGAAGCAGGCAAAAAGGAATACAAACGTCTCAAAAATGAAATCGACAGGAAGTGCAAAATGGCTAAGGAGGAATGGCTAGAGGACAAATGTAAGGATGTAGAAGCTTATATCGCGAGGGGTAAGATAGATACTGCCCACAGGAAAATTAAAGAGACCTTTGGAGAAAAGAGAACCACTTGCATGAATGTCAAGAACTCAGATGGAAACCCAGTTCTAAGCAAAGAATGGGTAGCAGAAAGGTGGAAGGCGTATATAGAGGGTCTATACAAGGGCGATGTTCTAGAGGACAATATTATGGAAATGGAAGAGGATGTAGATGAAGATGTGAAACGTCAACTTTGAACAATTTATACAAGACTGAGCTTGAACTGACACACAATATTTTTTTAGCGCAACGTAATCTAACTTTCAAAAATCCCTACAAAAGAATGGCCCTGACTAACATTAACCTATACCTTTCACAAACCACTTACCTCACAAAAATCTTCGTTACTCTAGCTACAGCAATACAGCGAGCGCCACTACTGCCAGCTAAATAAAAGATTCAAACTACCGAAGGCACTAACTACTGATATGCATAGTTAGCAAATGAAAGATTTTGATAGAGAACAAATAATGTATTTACCATAATAGTCATAATATATATAGCAGTTCATGACAAATTTCAAAACTCCGCCATCTCTCTCCCCACATCCACCACTGCTGGCGGCTCACCTCCAACTGCGCAACGCTACGCGCTGTTCACATCCAGCTGCCGCTGCCCAACACTACAATGGCAGACAACAATGCAAACTAGCCACAGGCTGCACACAGCACAGCCAGAGCGCTACGTAACGTTGCCAATAAGAAAACATAAACAGCCTACTTACATATAAGAAAACATAAACAGCCTACTTACAGATGAAATGGGAGATATGACACTGCTTGAAGAGTTTGACAGAGCACTGAAAGACCTAAGTCGAAACAAGGCCCCGGGAGTAGACAACATTCCATTGGAACTACCGACAGCCTTGGGAGAGCCAGTTCTGACAAAACACTACCATCTGGTGAGCAAGATGTATGAGACAGGCGAAATTCCCTCAGACTTCAAGAAGAATATAATAATTCCAATCCCAAAGAAAGCAGGTGTTGCAGATGTGAAAATTACCGAACAATCAGTTTAATAAGTCACAGCTGCAAAATACTAAGGCGAATTCTTTACAGACAAATGGAAAAACTGGTAGAAGCCGACTTCGGGGAAATCAGTTTGGATTCCGTAGAAATGATGGGACACGTGAGGCAATACTGACCCTACGACTGATCCTAGAAGAAAGATTAAGGAAATGCGAAACTATGTTTCTAGCATTTGTAGACTTAGAGAAAGCTTTTGGCAATGTTAACTGGAATACTCTCTTTCAAATTCTGAGGGTGGCAGGAGTAAAATACAGGGAGCGAAAGGCTATTTAGTCGAATTAAGTCGGGTGATGCTGCGGGAATTAGATTAGGAAAGGAGACGCTTAAAGCAGTGAAGGAGTTTTGCTATTTGGGGAGCAAGATAACTGATGATGGTTGAAGTAGAGAGGATATAAAATGTAGACTGGCAATGGCAAGGAAAGCGTTTCTGAAGAAGAGAAATTTGTTAGTATCGAGTATAGATTTAAGTGTCAGGAAGTCGTTTCTGAAAGTATTTGTATGGAGTGTAGCCATGTATGGAAGTGAAACATGGACGATAAATAGTTTAGACAAGAAGAGAATAGAAGCTTTCGAAATGTGGTGCTACAGAATAATGCTGAAGATTAGATGGGTAGATCACATAACTAATGAGGAGGTATTGAATAGAATTGGGGAGAAGAGGAGTTTGTGGCACAACTTGACTAGAAGAAGGGATCGGCTGGTAGGACATGTTCTGAGGAATCAAGGGATCACCAATTTAGTACTCGAGGGCAGGGTGGAGGGTGAAAATCGTAGAGGGAGACCAAGAAATGAATACACTAAGCAGATTCAGAAGGATGTAGGCTGCATGTAGGTACTGGGAGATGAAGAAGCTTGCACAGGATAGAGTAGCATGGAGAGCTGCATAAAACCAGTCTCAGGACTGGAGACCACAACAACAACAACAGCATCGCTGACTTCGGTTTGCTTACCTCGCGTCTTCTAAAGTTGACATGTAGATCTCGTCCTGATCGGCTTCTGCTCTACATGGCCGCAGGATTCGACGTACAAACAACAAACTGTACTAAACTGAAGTGGCGGTCTCGCAGAAAATCCAGGGCTACGAAATAAAGTTATCGAAACATAGAATGCCAATTGATTTTTATTCATTAACGTTTGCGGTAGTCAAGAAACGTAAGTAAGAGCCCGATTATGTTAATTCATTAAATCAAATTCCGCGGAAGCTATGTTCAGAGCACCGCAGCAGGTCCCAATCTAATGATTCACAGCATTACAAGATGTTCATAAATTCACACGACCGTTCCCCAAGGCACTGTTCAACAGGACAAATTATTTCCTTAACTCGTTTCGCAGTACCATCCACAGCGCGTTTCGTGTTAATTCATACTTGATGGAAGACTTCCAGTAAGTTATCACACAAAAACGTTTCCTGAAGCATTGTTAACTGCGACGAGCAATTATGGGTAACGTAGTGTCATCAGTCTTCGTACTGGTTTGATTTGGCCTGCCACGAATTCTTCTCCTGTGCCAATCTTTTGATCTCAGAGTAGCCCTTGCAACTTATGTCCTCAATTATTTGCTGCATGTATCCCAATCTCTGTCTTCCTCTGCAATTTTTTCCTCTACAGCTCCCTCTAGTATCATGGAAGTTGTTACCTGAGGTCTTAAGGGGGAATGACAGGGGGACGGTCGAAAAAACTAGACATTTTTTTAATTACGGAATTCTAATGTATACATATTGAATAATTATTCCCCAAAATATTATGCGCGAACTCCAAAAAGCATCTATTCTGTGAGCGTTTGAAGCCGGGTGCGCACGGCACGCCTCCGCAGTAGAGAACCGTTTGCCACAAGTCGTTACCGATGCCTTCGACCCTATTTATCCCGATTTGAGTAAACCTGATTTGCTGGAGAGTTGTTTGGGCGGTTTTACTCAAAATGTGAACGAAGGTTTCAATAGTCTTGTGATGTCGTCAGTCATACGACCACACCGCCGCCTGAGAGATCGATCCGCCGGATGCGATTCTCTCGATAAACGGAACAGAAGAACGGCTGTGTTAGCCAAAGAATAGACAGCCAGTCGCAGTACTTTGCTCGCCGCAAGGCGCCGCTAGGCCACTTCATGTGCAGCAGGAGAGTAGTGCAGTTGTGCCAGTCTACAGTTCGCAGCCGCGCTCAGTGGTCAGCCAGCGCCGATGTTAGTCATCGTCTGCAGCTCAGTCATTGCTGCCATGAAGTCTTTGTAGCCCAGTTCCAAGTTAGTCTTCAGATTCACCGGATTCGACATTCAAGAGTACGAGAGATTAATTCGTCACTGCAAGATTTGTGACTTGAAAATTATGTCATTCTACAGACGCTTAGTCTAGTCGCATCTTCTATAATTTTCAACCAACTGATCATGGACTACAGCAAAGTTAAGTAATAAATACTTTCTTATTTTTTACTCCTGCTAATTAATTGTGTTTTCCTGCTGTAGCTACCAAGCAGTCTTGGCATAGTAGGCCGGCCAGAGTGGCCGAGCGGTTCTAGGCGCTACAGTCTGGAACCGAGCGACCGCTACGGTCGCAGGTTCGAATCCTGCCTCGGGCATGGATGTGTGTGATGTCCTTAGATTAGTTAGTTTTAAGTAGTTATAAGTTCTAGGGGACTGATGACCACAGCAGTTAAGTCCCATAGTGCTCAGAGCCATTTTTTGGCATAGTAGAAACTACGTTTCCACCTCCTTGGCTACCTCATATTTGCTACCTCATGTCGATGGACTCGATTATGGTGGAAGATCGAGATCCATCAAGTCTAATTTGGAGATACGCTCCAAAAACAACATCCAGCCGAAGCGAAATTGTCAATATTGCTTCAAATTTGGTCGTATGTCTATTCAATGCCAAACTCCATTAATGCACGTGGCAAATGCCTTTCAAATCAAAATCCGTGATGAAATGCGCCTATTCTGTGAAGACAGAAACGCTAGCGGCGATGCGCTCAGCGACGAAAAGCGTTTTCAGGAAGAAAGTGAGGGCTTATCAGGTCAAAGCCGAAGGTGGCCACCCACTTGCCGGGGCCATAGTTATTATAGGTCAGGCCTCGACGTTATCCCGTAAGTTTCAAGCTTTGTCCCTTTTTTTATATGGTAAATGTTTGTCAAACTTCAAACGCGTTCTTCTCAAAACCATGTTTTTGGGCATGGTTGTCGTCATCCACGTTACAATTTTCATCCGATTTTGATAACTTTTGGTCTCCCTTCAGTCTCTCTTCGGTTCATCGTAGTCGATATTTTTATGTTGATATTTAGTATCTTTTCTGCCCAAAAAGAGTGGTCCATTTTTCAAATAACTGTAATTTTTTCTTTTTTTTTCTTTGCAAATCCCTACGATGAACTAAAATTACATGTTTAAGGATCAATGTGATACATTAATTTCATGTTTCAGATAACAGTAACTGGACTTGCAGCTACAACTGTCGATCTACCTCCTTTCAGAGCTGCCTCGGGAAAATCCCAATTACACAGTGAATATAATAATTTTCAATAAAAAACTAAGAAAAACTTGAATGTATGCTTTATTCATTGTGGCAAGAACCATTTGTGTATTACATTCCTGTACTGAGGAAAACAAAATCCTGAATTTGAGCAATATTTTCGTACGTCACCCTGTCGTTCCCACTTAACAGACATCCTACATCCTGTCCCTTCTTCTTGATTTTTTCTTGGCTTAACGAAATTAATATTAACCTTCTAACAGTGCAACTAATGTTGACGGTATGACTGGAGGAGCATAGCAGTGTTCAAATAATATATATTATCTAACAACATTGTACTGCGCCGCGCCATGCTCAGTGTGTGATTTCCGTCTGTCTACGGGGTACTCCAGAATGACACAGTAAACGCTTCAAACCATCTGCCGCGCGACTCAGTGCACAATACTCTCTCCCTACCCTGTTGCTACTCAAGTTCTTGTCTAACTGATAGCAAGTAGAAGCAAAGTAAAATGTAATGCGGGTAGAAACGCCACAGTGCCACAATGATTGGGGAGCCCTTCTGATCCACGACCGCTCTGAATTAACGGATTTTCTCGTCGTGGTCATTCTGCGACAGATATGTGAGAGAAAGTAATATGTTATTCGACGTCTTTGCTCCCAGTTCCAACAGTAACGCAGTCCACGGTACACCTCTCTCACAGCAACTCCCACTGGAGCTTTTTGAGCATCTTCGAGACGAAACGCGCCTCTTCAGTGAATCTTCTCTCTCTCTCTCTCTCTCTCTCTCTCTCTCTCTCTCTCCCTCCCTCCCTCTATCTCTTCTGATAATCCTACTTGTTAAGGGTCCCATACTGGTAAACAACACACGAGAATGTTTGGAAATCACTTCTTTGGCAGATGAATTCATTTCTTTAAGATTCTTCCAACGATCTTTTGTGTGTATGGGTCCACAACCGCCTTGAATTTCTTGAGGGAAGCCATTTTCTCGCGTCTGCTGTCTATTTTGAAATAACCACAGTATTTCATTATTTAGTGTTTAGATAATTTCATCCCCCTCTGGCATTATCAACTGCCTAGCGTTAAAAACAATACCTGAAGTTAAAGCAGCTTCAAGTAGAACCATGACACAGAATAAAATACATACTTATATAGAAATATTTACATGCCTCTGTAACTTAAATCAGAGCGAAAAAATTGCAATGTACATAGCATGACAGATTTTACTCATCTGCTCGGAGGAACTAACATCACATTTCCTTTATTGCTATTTCATCCCCCCTCGCTCCGTACGGGCGGGTGGGGGGGTGTACCCTGTTAGCCATTACAGTATGCCGATCTTCAGCCAACGATGCTACAAATTTAAAACTCAGTAAAAATTTGCATGGCGCTAGAAAAATGTATGTTTTCACAAAATAAAATACAGATGTTGAGTTGCATAAGTCAAAAGAAAAAAAGCTGTTTTGATGAGAATTAAGATATATACACAGATGAAAGCAGTGATGACTTAATGTAGATTGCCAGGGGCAGGAATATAACGGGATCTGTAGCGTTTCACATGAGTATTTCGTGGAGGGATTAGGGAGAGTGAAGAGGGATGTGGTTCTGGGGAGTAATATGTGATGGTGTCCCTAATAAGGGATAACTAATAACCACAGTAGTTGCAGGAACTAACTGTATGTATATATCACTATTTCACATATTTCCCGCTTTTTAAGACGTGAAAATGCAAATTTTATGTGGTATTGCCTTTAAATGATGAAACAATTTATTACTTCAGAAGCGATATCCATATGTAAGAAGGGGAAAAAATACGACACCTGCGTCGGTTTTGTCACTGTGACATTGTACAACACCTTGAAATACGTTAGTGTAACAATTAAAACGAAAATTCACGTGACATGGTCAGCGTCTTAAAATCAAATGCAGTTCATGTCAACGAACTTAACAGCATGACTCTACCACCAGCGACATAAAAACACACACAAAAAAGGGCCGTTTCTGGAAGAGATAATGATCTTATCACATCAAATGTTCAAATGTATGTGAATTCCTAAGGGATTAAACTGCAGAGGTCATCGGTCCCTAGACTTACACACTACATAAACTAACCTAAACTAACTTATGCTAAGAACAACACACACACCCATGCCTGAGGAAGGACTCGAACCTCCGGCGGGAGTGGCACAATCCATGATACAGTGCCTCTAACCGCGCGGCCACTCCGAGCGGCGTATCAGATCCGATGTCATGTTACACATACAGTGTCAGGTTTCGCACTTGCTCCTTTGTGCCCCCACTCCTCTCTACCAGGTAATCACTGGGAATTGATCAAGGTCACGCTGGAGAATTACCCAGGCAATTGTGCGAACTACATTCCAGATCATGATGTAATTAGACAGTGGTCACGTGGTTCTACCAATATTCCTTATGCAAGTAGACTAGACACTGATGGTGTGATATAAAACTGGCAGGGAACCCCTCTCAGCCAATGGCGGCACAATAAAATCGCAGGGAACTCAGTGAACCAATGAGGATAGAGCACCCCCTCCTCCACCCCTCCCCTTCCTCATTTTCATCTTTTATGATGAGCCATTTGGGTGCATTAAGTCACTCAGGAGCTGGGTAGTATAGGGAGAGGTTCTAAGCAGTGTCTATTTGTTAATAACAAATTATGTCGCTCAAGGCCTATTTATTAATAACAAAGAAGATCAGATTATAACTTTTGTCTACAGTGAGGTCATTAGAAATGGAGCACAAGCTTGGATAAAGAAAGGGTGGGGAGGAAATCGGCCATTCCCTTTGAAAGGAGCCATCCCAGCATTTCCCATGAGTGATTTAGAGAAATCATGGAAAACTTAAATCTGGGTGGCCAGATGGGGATTTGAATCAAAGTCCTCCCAAATCCAAGTCCAGTGTGCTAACTACTGTACCACCTCGCTCACTTTTGTTAATGGCAATTTAATATTCTGTCATTCTAAGCACCACCAGACACCACACCCAGACAGATATGTAAGTACTCTAATTTTTTAGTATTTTCCACAATTTTAAGCATTTTATCCAATTATGTGAGTTCAATCTCGACGTCATGTCAACATCACTTCATATCATGTAGTCACATCAACATCATATCACGTCGTATCATGTAGTCACATCAACATCATATCACGTCAAGTCACCGTCATGATGCTCTCAGCCAATCACAATGCAGCATGGTCCCGACTTATTTGCCGTTGCTAAGCCACTACTCCATTACTAGCGTGTGTGTGATTTCATAGTGTATGTGCTAGAAACGAACACATTGGTAGAAATAATGACATCATGCCATTGAAATGACGTCATAGCAAATTCTGTAAGTACTATCGATTTCCAACCAAAGATATTGTGTGTATAAGAAATACCGCTCTGTGACAGATAAACCTCTGTCAAACAACTACTGCATTTCTAAATTGTGTGACATCATAGTAAACTTCTGGTGGATTCAATCAAAGATAGTAGCACAGTGCTCTAGAGAAGTGTAGCAACCCCAGCGAAAAGCATGTCGCCTGCAGGGCAGCCCACACTCCTCGAACACACTCCTGATGTGTGTGGTATACCAAAGAGCAATATGCTAGCAACGGCTCAGAAGATGCATAACCTTCTCCAGTCTGCTGGCTGACACAAAAGCCACTGAGGCAATATCAGTTTTGACCGAGGGATCTGCCATCCATGGTAATAACAGGAAACAGATCCCAATAAACCGGTGGAAATATCAAAGACTGCTATGAATACATACTCAGAGAAAAAGGAATTCTCCCCAGCATTCACAGGTCGAAGAAGCCTAGTGATATGCTTGTAAGGTATGGAACATCTTAAGCGACGCCACCAAATACATGACTGGAGCGAGAGACCTCTATATGTCTGCCCAGTGTTAACCAGACCATCTCCCCAAGTATGGTAGAGAAAGTTCCATAATTATATGTATGATCACCTGCAGCCTGGTGGGTGGCGCAAAAGACACTCAGTCATTCACGGAGAGGGCATACCACCAACGCAAATCAGCCGTAATTCGCGGACACCTATACGTTCACCAGAAGAAATCTATGGAGGCCTTTACAGATAAATGTTGCTAACAATTTAAACGCCAAGCACTCCTTTCTCTCTAGACCAATAAGAAACAAGATAATCCAGTTCAGCCAACAACCATGCTTTTAAAACTTGTGCTTATGTATAGGCGAACCCATTTTCAGCCAGGCAGTACTCCCAGGTGGAGTGAATACATCCAAATAAAATAAACCTTGCAATAGAATTATTTTTTGGCAATGCTGTAAGGCTTGTAAATACAATCCCGCAAGAATCCTGGCTGTGGACAAGATCCGTCAGGGCCGTCGCCGCACACACATGAGACTGAGCAGGCAGCACACTGCAGCAAAAATAACTTGTCCCTACACACAGAGTCAACGACTCACAGGGGTCGCGACTTCTCTCCCACTATACTATAAGAAAAGACTTCCTTAGAGAAATGTAGAGATCGTCCGTAATCTGCTGATAAACAAATTCTCCAAAGACGCAGTTACACTACTGGCCATTAAAATTGCTACACCACGAAGATGACGTGCTACAGACGCGAAATTTAACCGACAGGAAGAATATGGTGTGATATGCAAATGATTAGCTTTTCAGAGCTTTCACATAAGGTTGGCGCCGGTGGTGACATCTACAACGTGCTGACATGAGGAAATTTCCAACCGATTTCTCATACACAAACAGCAGTTCACCGGCGTTGCCTGGTGAAACGTTGTTGTGATAACTCGTGTAAGGAGGAGAAATGCGTACCATCACGTTTCCGACTTTGATAAAGGTCGGATTGTAGCCTATCGCGATTGCGGTTTATCGTATCACGACATTGCTGCTCGCGTTGGTCGAGATCCAATGACTGTTAGCAGAATATGGAATCGGTGGGTTCAGGAGGGTAATACGGAACGCCGTGCTGGATCCCAACGCTCTCGTATCACTAGCAGTCGAGATGACAGGCATCTTATCCGCATGGCTGTAACGAATCGTGGAGCCACGTCTCGATCCCTGTGTCAACAGATGGGGACGTTTGCAAGACAGCAACCATCTGCACGAACAGTTCGATGACGTTTGCAGCAGCATGGACTGTCAGCTCGGAGACCATGGCTGCGGTTACCCTTGACGCTGCATCACAGACAAGAACGCCTGCGATGGTATACTCAACGACGAACCTGAATGGCAAAACGTCATGAATCCAGGTTCTGTTTACAGCATCATGATTGTCGCATCCGTGTTTGGCAACATCGTGGAGAACGCACATTGGAAGCGTGTATTCGTCATCGGCATACTGGCGTATCACCCGGCGTGATGGTATGGGGTGCCATTGGTTACACGTCTCGGTCACCTCTTGTTCGCATTGACGGCACTTTGAAAAGTGGACGTAACATTTCAGATGTGTTACGACCCGTGGCTCCACCCTTCATTCCACCCCTGCGAAGCCCTACATTTCAGCAGGATAATGCACGACCGCATGTTGCAGGTCCTGTACGTTCCTTTCTGGATACCGAAAATGTTCGACTGCTGCCCTGGCCAGCACATTCTCCAGATCTCTCACCAATTGAAAACGTCTGGTCAATGGTGGCCGAGCAACTGGCTCGTCACAATACGCCAGTCGCTACTGTTGATGAGCTGTGGTATCTTGTTGAAGCTGCATGGGCAGCTCTGTACCTGTACGCGCCATCCAAGCTCTGTTTGACTCAATGCCCAGGGGTATCAAGGCCGTTATTACGGCCCGAGGTGGTTGTTCTGGGTACTGATTTCTCAGGATCTATGCACCCAAATTGCGTGAAAATGTAATCACATGTGTAATATATTTGTCCATTGAATACCCGTTTATCATCTGCATTTCATCTTGGTGTAGCAATTTTAATGGCCAGTAGTGTAACTTACTACCACGTGGTTTTAGATTGCGACCAACATGAACACACGCAATGCTGTTGGAAAAAAAGGTACTCAAATACGTGATAACAGTACAAACACAGTCCTGGTGACGAGCCATCTCATTGGCCCCAAGAAACCGCAAGAAAAAAGGCAAACGCAAACTGATAAATGGAAGGGATCACGGACCAATGTGTGTCGCCCGCAGTAACGGCTGAGAAATTCCTTTCCCCCATCCATGATCGGAGGGTCTAGATGACTCAGACCACGCCTGCAACTGTTAAAACGAAACGTAAACCGAACGGCGTCCAAACACTGCTAGTGACGACTCTCCAATCGCAAGAAGCCTGTACTCGATAAGCTTTGTTGCGGAAGCGCTCTGCAACCAGTGGGAGCCGTAAGAATACACACCCACTTAGTTATTTTTATTACGTGTCTGTGAGCTGCTGGATTTACCCACACAGTCTCATGAACAAAAATGCATTATTTAATAGCAAAATAAATCCTACTTGTTCACCATTCCATTAAATCTTCAGATGTACAGTGTTGGACCTCAAGATTTGACCGTGAATCCATCTCTCTCCTGGTTCACCTATATCGTTACAGCTCTGACAAAAGTCTCTAGGACACATTACTGATAACGAAGCGCAAATCAGCTAGTACTGGAGTCAAGTTCACAGCCTGATGTTTCTGAGAGGAACAACAGCAATGTTTTCTGAACAGCAAGAATTTATTAAGTCGAATGTACTAACAAAAAAAAACATTTTGAGAAAAATATGCAGTAGCTTGTGTCACGTTTACCATTATGCTGGGAGCCATTAAAAATACGTTGTAGCTAAGTATGTGATAGTAAACTGCGATCAATGGATCACAGGATGACTCACATATAGTTACTGATGAAGAAGGAAAACAGTAGTATGATCAACCCATGTGTTGCTGCCCACACTTCGTAGCATTGAATCTTTTGTGCTTGTAACACAATCCCTATTATGTAGAAGACTTCTCCAAACAGCAGTAACGTAATGATGGACTTTTTCAATCAGTAACGTAGAACTATGTGAACTCATATTGTACAGCAGTCTTTTTGCGAAAACGCTATTGAGGAGAGTGACATACATAGCCAGTGTGCATTTTCCCATAAAGTAAGAGAAATTAGGAATCGATAGATGTGTTCCTCTCTAGCACCATTTTTGTGAGTGGTACAAGGCACCATATTGTTTGTGTTTGTGTGTGTGTGTGTGTGTGTGTGTGTGTGTGTGTGTGTGTGTGTGTCTCAGGAAGAGAGACGTCATGTTCGCGTCATGCTCTTATAAGCGACCTAGAGTTTCGACAAGCATTTAAAAAACACAATGAATCCCTGTCTAATGTTTGTTTGGAAGTATATGTCTGCAAGCACTGGACTGTCATCAAAATAAGATTCCGTGGAAGCAGCTCTTGCGATAATTATAGCCCACATTCATTAAACCAACATGAGAAGTGTCTCAGACTGTTGATCAAATCTCGTATTTTATCGTGACACACCACGGAAATCCTAAACATGTCGTGTATGTGATAAACAGTTATAGATTCAAATGTCAATCGTAGACATTTACACTGAAGTGCCATATATATATATATATATAAATTGGTATAGACATGCGTATTCAAATACGGAGGTACGTAAACAGCCAGAGTACGGCGCTGCTGCCGGCAACGCCTATATAAGACAACAGGTGTCTGGCGCATCTGTTAGATCGGTTACTGCTGCTACAATGGCAGGTTATCAAGATGTAAATGAGGTTGAACGTTGTGTTACAGTCTGCGCACAAGCGATGAGACACAGCATCTTCGAGGTAGCGATGAAGTGGGGACTTTCCCGTACGATCATACTAGAGTGTACCGTGAATATCAGGAATCTGGTAAAACATCAAATCTCCGACATTGCTGCGGCCAGAAAAAGATCCTGCAAGAACGGGACCAACGACGACTGAGGAGAATCGTTCAGCGTGACAGAAGCACAACCCCTCCGCAAATTGGTACAGGTTTCATTGCTGGGCCATCAACAAGTGTCAGCGTGCGAACCATTCGACGAAACATAATCGATATGGGCTTTCTGAGCCGAAGAACTGTTGATGACTCGAAACATGTTGCCTGGTCGGACGAGCCTCATTTCAAATTGTATCTAGCGGATGGACGTGTACGGGTATGGAGACAACCTCATGAATCCATGCACCCTGCAAATCAGCGGGGGTCTGTTCAAGCTGATGGAGGCTCTGTAATGGCGTGGGGCTTGTGCAGTTGGAGTGATATGGGACCCTGATACGTCTAGCTACGACTCTGACATGTGGCACGTACGTAAGCACCCTGTCTGATTACCTGCATCCATTCAAGTTCATTGTGCGTTCCGACGGACTTGGGCAATTCCAGCAGGACAATGCGACACCCCACAAATCCAGAACTTCTACGGAGTGGCTCCTGGAACATTCTTCTGAGTTTAAACAGTTCCGATGGCCACCAGACTCCCCAGACATGAACATTATTGAGTATATCCGTTCCCGGGTTCGATTCCCGGCGGGGTCAGAGATGTTCTCTGCCTCGTGATGGCTGGGTGTTGTGTGCTGTCCTTAGGTTAGTTAGGTTTAAGTAGCTCTAAGTTCTAGGGGACTGATGACCATAGATGTTAAGTCCCATAGTGCCCGGAAAGCCTTGCAACGTGCTGTTCAGAAGAGATCTCCACCCCCTCGTCCTCTTATGGATTTATGGACGGCCCTGCAGGATTCATGGTGTCAGTTCCCTCCAGCACTGCTTCAGACATTAGTCGAGTCCATGCCACGTAGTGTTGTGGTGCTTCTGCATGCTCGCGTTGGCCCTACACGATGTTAGGCAGGTGTACCAGTTTCTTTGGCTCTTCAGTGTATTAACAGCACTATACTGACATTAGCACTGCGTACTGGGAGCGTAACACACCTGGAAAAATTATGTTTCTGCCAGTCATAACTGCCAGGGGCATAATGAAGCAAGTTTCCCAGTCTAGGATCTATAGGAAGTAGCGCTGGACCCTATTATATGAAATGTACATGAACCCACACAAATCAATAGTATTTACTTTAATTCTCTGGAAGATTCCTGTGTAGACGACACGACAGTTTCACGTTCAGCGGAGTAACTTTGAATTCCGCCATTACATTAGCTACGAAAGAGCTGCCAGTATCGACGTTTTTGCGTAATCGATTTCCACGTTAAAACTATAGGAATACAGCACATCGTTTTATAAACCATTATAGGTCCTGATCACCTTGTTTTTAAAAAAAATGGCTCTGAGCACTATGGGACTTAACTACTGAGGTCATCAGTCCCCTAGAACTTAGAACTACTTAATCCTAACTAACCTAAGGACATCACACACATCCATGCCCGAGGCAGGATTCGAACCTGCGACCGTAGCGGTCACGCGGTTCCCAACTGACGCGCTTAGAACCGCACGTCCACACCGGCCGGCCCTTGTTTTCAAAGAAGAATATTGAGTAAGGCATCACGCCATTATCAAATAATCTATTGAAACTACTGTTATCCACAACATGTTCACATCATGCTAAAAATATAACGTTTGTATATTCGAATTGTAGGGAGGGGTAATAAAAATAAAACTTCTAAACTAGTATTACTCCGCCAGTAAACAAATTGCAGAACGATCAATTTAATATGTAATCTAAGTCTGCTCGACCCACGTTGCCTCCTTTACGTATCAGAAGTGGGGAGATTCTATATCTCTGCCAGTAAGACAGTCAGAGCCTCTAGAGATGCATAGTTGTTCTTCGCTTTCTTCATATTTATGGTCACTAGAATTTGCCATATTGATAACACTATAAAAATAAAGTATGGGTTAGCATTGTATCTCATACTGGTTTGTTTACGACGGGTAGACTGTCATCCAACTTACGAACGGTGCACAGTAGAACTGTCAGCATTGTTGTTTAGAGCATCATGTAATCGATTTCCAGATCCAATAATTAAAACTATAGCATAGCTTTATAATCAATTGTCTATTGTGGTTACATGGAATACATGCACAACCTCACAAGTCAACAGTATTTACTTCTCCAGAAGATGTCGGCTTAGACATCAGGTTAATCTGCCTTAGTATTCGTAAAAAGCCGACCGCTGTGGCCGAACGGTTCTAAGCGCTTGAGTCGGGAACCGCGCTGTTGCTACGGTCGCAGGTTCGAATCCTGCCTCGGGCATGGATGTGTGTGATGTCCTTAAGTTAGTTAGGTTTAAGTAGTTCTAAGTCTAGGGGACTGATGACCTCAGATGTTAAGTCCCATAGTGCTAGCGCCTTTTGAGTATTCGTAAAAGTGTGCAACAAATATCGAATGCGTCATATCTTGGCGATATGACCACCAACACCAAATGCTTTTTTTTGCTGATGGTGATTATTCACTGTAGTAGCACAAACCTACCGGGTAAAGACCATGATGGTAAAACTTCCAGTCACATGATCTTCTAAGTACGACTGAACTTGCGATATGTTGTGTGTGACATGACGTGGAATATCCCAGGACCGATGGGTGGATGGGTGGCGTGGTGCGGCGGGGGGGGGGGGGGGGGGGGGGGGCTCGGAGGATGGGAGCTTGGTGGTGGGGGTCCAGCAATGACAAAGCGTCATGGGTAGTGCTACTCAGCACTCCAGTAACGCATACTTAACGGTGTATATTTATTAAAGTATCATCCTCGATGTCTATAAAAAAAAAAGTGTGAGATGTAGCTCCCAAGCCCGACAACCATATGGAAGAATGTGATAATGCTACCCTATGCTTGTCATGATATATACATGACAATGGTGTAATTTTAATTAGAATTAAGATACGCAATTTGATAAAATAATACACGTAATCTAGACTTGAGCCTTCGGTTCAGTGTTACTGTACTCTCTGTAGTAAACATTCAGAATACTTTTTCTCCTATATACGTGTGCACATCAACAGCACGAGTTGGCGAATTCGATGTTCATGTTAAATAATTAAAATTATAAACAGATAGATAACATACCACATTAGTCGCCCCAAGTCAAACGCAATTTAGTCGATGTTTCGTATAAAACAACCGGGAAGACTCAGGATGGCAGCACTTTCGATTATATCCTCTAAGTCATATGCAATTATATTCTTTTTACGTGTCTGCTGCAACGTGAATACCACAAGGCCAAGGAGTAGGATGGACGTGATTTATTTCTGTATGCAAAGCGCCTACCAATGGAGGAAATTCACACGCAAGTAGCTCTATAGCAAGATAGTAATGGTTTACTTAAGTAATAACTTATGACAGTAAAATGTCACACAGATTGTATCGACAAGAGGCCACAGGATGACAGATAGAGCTCTCTGTCGGCTACCACAACAAACCTGAGGTTGAGATACGAAGCAGTATCTGCGTTGACGGCGTCTTAGATCATCCATCGCCAACGTGCGTTCACTCTCCACCAAAATAGTCAGTGTTATTTGTGTCGAAAACAGTAATTTTTCCACAGTTGATACCGCCGGTAAAAACAATCGAAAAAGGTCAAAAATGAATTTAATAATTAGACAAACGCTAAGCAATAGCATTAGGAGATAATCTCGGTCATGTAGATAAAAATAATGACATCCATGTTGTCCAAGGAGCTCCCTTTTATCCTCCACCAGCAAACGTCTTGTTATTTAATCTATAGTGACATCAATACGCAGTCATTGTTTTCCGCTCCTTTCGGTTCTGAAATCGTTCCGTTTACACTGCATTCAATTTTTTTTTTTTTTTATGATTCCAAATACGTATGAAATGGAGCTAGCACGTATTGGATGGAGAATGCCACATCATTCAGAATAAAATAATATTAACGTTTCCCCACGTACACAAAGCTGTGGGAGTATAATTCCGTCTCGTTTCTCTAGAATGCACTATTGTTTCACTCATGTCATACGTGATGTCACTGCCTCCCTTACATCTTCTCGTTACAGCTCCTCTCGACGGATTACACAATGTGTATTATGATTTTGTTTCTTCTGCGTATATTTGTGGTAAAATGTCAATCCCTCCCTTTTATAAATAACAAAATCCACGTATTTTTCTCCCACGGATTTGGTGCGTCCTAAGTCATACAGTTCCCGCTGGCTGCACAGCGCTCCCTAAGGGCGACACACAGCAAAGCTTATCGAGAGAGACGACATTCGCAGTGTGCGGATGCTGCGCAGCTTTCATTTCGTTTTAACAGTCGCAGGGGTGGTCTCTGCCTTCTGGACTCCGATCACGCGTGGAAGTGTAAAAAGCGTAGAGGGTAGGTGAGGAGGGTGATCTTGTTTCTTAATCGCCTAGAGAAGAGTTTGGCAAACTCTAGCTTACGAGACACGTGCGACTCTTCGTCTCTTTGAGTGTGGCTCTTCCAGCAGTGTAACCCTTGTCTGCTAAACAGTGAAAAGCTCTCCAAATATAAACAACCGTGTCACAGATATTAAACTGCTTTCAGGTTTATCAATCGAAATTGACGAGTCTTGTGACAAATGGTACAGCGCAAGTTTCACTTTTTGTACGATTATTTCAGCTACAGGTTTTAAAGGACTTTTGGGATTATAGCCTCTCGAAGGTTATTAAATACGTGTGGAGGATACAGCAAAAGCCGTAGCTGAGTCAACTGAAAAAAAAATCATACTGCATTCGATAAAGTTGTCTCAGTTTCAACAAAATATGGATGGTGTAAGAAATAGGTTTACGCCTACAACTGTATATACAAAAAAACTGCAAACCACCATGAGGATGGCAGAGGGTGCGTCCCATTGTACCAATTCTTAGCGTTTCTTCCCGTGCCATTCACGTATGGAGCGCGGGAAGAATGATTGTTTGATTGCGTCTGTGCGTGTAGTAATTATTCTAATCTCATATTCACATACCTATGAGAGCGATACGTAGGGTATTGTAGTATATTCCTACAGTCATCATTTAAACCCGGTTCTTCAAAATTAATTAATAGACTTTCTCGGGATAGCTTACATCTATCTTCAAGAACGTTCCGTGTTCAGTCCCTTCAATATCTCTGTGACACTCTCCCACGGATCAAACGAATCTGTGACCATTCGTGCTGCCCTTCTCTGTATACTTTCACTATTCCCTGACAGTCCTATTTGGTATGGGTACCCCACACTTGAGTAATATTCTAGAGCCGGTCACATGAGTGATTTGTAAGCAGTCTCATTTGTAGACTGACTGCACTTGCCCAGTATTCTACCAATAAACCGAAATCTACCACCTGCTTTACCCACGACTGATCTTATGTGGTCATTCCATTTCATACTCCTACAAAGTGTTTCGCCCAGGTATTTCTATGAGTAGGCCGATTCCAGCGGTGACTCGCTGATATTGTACTCATATACAAAGTTTTTTTCGTTTTGTAAAGTGCACAATTTTACATTGCTGAACATTTAAAGCAAACTTCCAATCTTTGCACCACTTTGAAATCTTATCAAGATCTGAACATTTAATCACATAGTACTTCATTACAGATAACTGCATCGTCTGCAAAAAGTGTCAGGTTACTATAATATTGTCTTCAAGGTCATTAATATACATCATGAACAGCGAGGGTCCCAACACACTTCCCTAGGGCACACTTGAAGTTAATTCTACATCTGACGTATAATCTCCATCCAAGGTAACATCCTGCAGACTCCCTACCAAAAGGTACTGAATCCAGTCAAAAATTTCAGTTGATGGCCCTTGTCACCGTACTTTTAATAATAATTAGAGGTGTGGCACTGAGTCAAATTATTTTCGGAAATCAAGACATACTGCATCTACCCAACTGCTTTGATCTAAAGCTTTCAGTATGTCATGTGAGAAAAGTGCGAGCTGGGTGTCAAATAAAATTTCGAAATCCATGCTGGTTGCCAGTGAGAGGTCATTCTGTTCTAGATACCTCATTGTTTTTGAGCTCAGAATATGTTCCTAGATCTTGCAACAAATCGATGTCAAGGATACAGAATGGTAGTTTTGTGGATCACTTCTACTACCCTTCTTGTGACGGATGTCACCTGTGCTTTTTCCAAGAACTGGGTACGGGTTTTTATTCGAAGTTAAACTCAGCCGCAAATTCAGTATAGAATCTGACAGGGATTTCATCGCTTCCTGAAACTTTGTTCAATTTTAACGATTTCAGCCGTTTATTGACACCACTGTCACTAATACTTATTTCACTCATGTTTTCAGTGGTATGCGGATTACACTGGGGTAGTTCTCCTGGGTTTTACTTTGGAAAGGAACTTTTAAAAAGGATTTATGTATTTCAGCTTTTGCTTTGCTACCTTCAAATTCAGTTCCCGCCTCATTCAGTAGGGACTGGACACTAACTTTGGTGCCACTAACAGAATTTCTGTGGGTTTTGTGAAAGATAACTTACCAATATTCTGCTATGGTAGTCACTGAAGGCTTCACGAATTGCTCTATTGAGACCAAACACATTTCATTCAACATCTCTCGATCCATAGTCTTACGCTTTGTTCTACAGCCATCATGCAGCAGTTTCTGTTTGTTTAGAAATGTTCTACTGAAAACATATCTATCCAGTGTATGGCCAACGTTTCCTTTAAAGTTCAACCATAGTTCATCTACATGCTCCTGCCTTGTGCTGAAAATTTCAAATTCCTCAATGGGATACGACACTACTGATATTTTATCTAGTTTACTGAACATATACATCTTTCTGCTTGTTTCAGTTGTTTGTAGTTTGGAATCATTTAATAACGTTTCAGAGGATGTCTTATCTTGCCCACCACTAACAAAACTATAATTTTCCCAATTACTTGGTGAATGATTAAACTCTCCAGGGACGATTATAATATCATTAGGGAACTTACATATGCACGAACTGATATTTTCTACGAAGTTTTCGGTTACATCAAGACACGAGCCTGGTGGGTGATAGAAGGATCCAGTTATCATTTTTTGCCCACCTCTGATACTGAGTCTAGCCCAAGCAATCTCACATGCAGCTTCAGTTACTATCTCGGTGGATACGAGATTCTTGCCTGCTGTGAGAAATACACCACCTCCATTTCTGTACTTAGTATTATGTGAGCCTCACTACTTTTCCTGAGTGCTTCAAACTCCAGAACCTTGTTCTGAATGCTTAGCGAGTTTACCATCATCTGTGGGATATACTCCTTTCGCTCTCACATTGGTACTTCTGGGTTCCCTACGGCTATCGTTATCTGAACATGATGGAGAGTCGCCTTGTGTAAAAAACCCTTGTGTGCACCCCACACACAGTCAACTACCTGAGTAGCACCCTCTTATGTATAGTGAACGCCCGAGGACCCACAGCTCTCAACCCTATCTTGTAGGCCAAAGAAGTCGCAGCCTCGCTTGTCACAGAACCTTTGAAGTATCTGGTCCAGTCCTTCAACTCGACTCAGAACCAGAGGGCCACGATCGTTCCTGGGGACAATGCTACAAATTGTGATCTTCGTTGAAACTCCATGCACAAGGCTGGTCTTCCAAACCTTCTCTGCTGTCGCTGGAATGACCCAAGTATGACCTCGGAACCCACACAACAGGCATCATTTGTTCCAACGTGCTTCACAATCTGCAGTTAGTTGCATCTTCTTAATGGCTGCTCAATGGCCCCTTCAACGTATTGAATGAGGCCCCCAGGAATACCCACTGGGTGCACCTAGTACCCTTTCCTGTCCCTTGCTGCCATTTCCCTAAATGGTACCATCATTCGCTGTATGTTTGAACTGCCGACGATTAATAGACCCTACCCTTTTCTGTTTGCCTCCTCTCGACATTAGACAAACTAGGTTTCCTCCACACAGGTGAAGTGAGTCCTACTGGTTCAGTTTCAGTTTCAGTGAAAGACAGATTCTCAAATTTGTGGGATGGAGGGATTAGTACGACACCCTGAGTCCTCCCTGGTCCCTGTCCACCTCTGTGCAGGATGACTAGATCCAACACTGAGACGCCACTCGCAGTCAAGTCGACGAGTAATGACAGATCCTGTACTTTCTGCAGAGGAGACAGACTCCACAGAATAGAGCAGTACGAGGTACCTCCAGTACTAGTATCACAGGCACACGATTCTCAGGAGCTCTTCCAACACCCCAAATGCGCAGCAGCTGCCAATCGTTTGACAGTAGTCAGGGCGATTTCCAGCTGTTTACAAAAGTCAACCAACCCACTCCGTGTTCAAGAATAGTTTTCACAGTGGGGCTGCAGTTTTGCTAACGCACTGTATTACAAGGCAGTGAACAAAGAACTTTAAATTAAGCCCACTGATTATCTTTTAATCAGTTGAGCTAAAAAGTTGCAAATTCCACAATTCTCAAAGGTAAGCTATTTCTCACATAACTCTGCAATGGAATTATTAGAACGAATGTTTTGAACGTGGACAGGCCTACTGTTCTCACAAACTTTAAAAGACGATAAATACGTTTAAGCCTACAAATGACGATAACAGAACAAGTTTATCGCGGCACTCGTGAATGTTCTAAATTACACAGTACATATCAAGATACATTTGGGTATTGATACAATCAATGAAAGGTAATGCAGAAGTGACGTGACAATAAAATATGCAAATCTAGCACTTCAAATCGGATCACGAATCATATACAGGGTGAGTCACCAAACATTACCGCTGGATATATTTCGTAAACCACATCAAATACTGACGAATCGATTCCACAGACCGAACGTGAGGAGAGGGGCTAGTGTAATTGGTTAACACAAACCATAAAAAAATGCACGGAAGTATGTTTCTTAACACAAACCTACGTTTTTTTAAATGGAACCCCGTTAGTTTTGTTAGCACATCTGAACATATAAACAAATACGTAATCAGTGCCGTTTGTTGCATTGTAAAATGTTAATTACATCCGGAGATATTGTAACATAAAGTTGACGCTTGAGTACCACTCCTCCGCTGTTCGATCGTGTGTATCAGAGAGCACCGAATTACGTAGGGATCCAAAGGGAACGGTGATGGACCTTAGGTACAGAAGAGACTGGAACAGCACATTACGTCCACATGCTAACACCTTTTTACTGGTCTTTTTCAATGACGCACATGTACCTTACCATGAGGGGTGAGGTGCACGTACACACGTGGTTTCCGTTTTCAATTACGGAGTGGAATAGAGTGTGTCCCGACATGTCAGGCCAATAGATGTTCAATGTGGTGGCCATCATTTGCTGCACACAATTGCAATCTCTGGCGTAATGAATGTCGTACACGCCGCAGTACATCTGGTGTAATGTCGCCGCAGGCTGCCACAATACGTTGTTTCATATCCTCTGGGCTTGTAGGCACATCACGGTACACATTCTCCTTTAACATATCCCACAGAAAGAAGTCCAGAGGTGTAAGATCAGGAGAATGGGCTGGCCAATTTATGCGTCCTCCACGTCCTATGAAACGCCCGTCGAACATTCTGTCAAGGGTCAGCCTAGTGTTAATTGCGGAATGTGCAGGTGCACCATCATGCTGATACCACATACGTCGACGCGTTTCCAGTGGGACGTTTTCGAGCAACGTTGTCAGATCATTCTGTAGAAACGCGATATATGTTGCAGCTGTTGGGGCCCCTGCAATGAAGTGAGGACCAATGAGGTGGTCGCCAATGATTCTGTACCATACATTTACAGTCCACGGTCGCCGTCGCTCTACCTGTCTGAGCCAGCGAGGATTGTCCACGGACCAGTAATGCATGTTCCGTAGATTCACTGCCCCGTGGTTTGTGAAACCCGCTTCATCGGTAAACAGGTAGAACTGCAACGCATTCTCCGTTAATGCCCATTGACAGAATTGCACTCGATGATTAAAGTCATCACCATGTAATTGCTGATGTAGCAACACTTGAAATGGGTGAAAGCGCTGACGATGCAGTATGCGCATGACACTACTTTGACTCAGTCCACCAGCTCTCGCAATGTCCCATGTTCTCATGTATGAGTTCATGGCAACAGCAGGAACACACCAGCTGCACCCGCTTCTCCTGTGACGGGCCTGATACGGACCCGTTTGCGTGCTACGACCATACCTGTTGCATACAGTTGGCGGTAGATGTTTTGCAATGTGTGGCACGTTGGATGCTCTCTGTCCGGGTACCGTTCTGCATACACCCTGCAGGCTTCAGCAGCATTTCGTCGACACTCGCCATAGATGAGTATCATCTCTGCCTTTTCAGAGTTCGAATACACCATGGTCACAGTTCCTACAACACTACACTATCACAGACGTCTGGTAACACGGTGTACTACAGTTGGTCTGCATGCGGAGATGAATGCAGAATAACAATAGCAGCAAGCGCTACATGCGGACACTGCGACAGCTAGACCAAACAACAACAGTGCACTACATCCACACTCGTAAACACGGTCGTCATCGTAAACATGTCCCTGCAGATGCTGCTCGCTGACCGTGGCCCGTGTTTGTTACAACATGCAACTGAACGTCGGAGGTTTCAAGCGTCAACTTTAGGTTACATTACCTCCGGATGTAATTAACATTTTACAATGCAAAAAACGGCACTGATTACGTATTTGTTTATATGTTCAGATGTGCTAACAAAACTAACGTGGTTCCATTTAAAAAAACGTAGATTTGTGTTAAAAAACATACTTCCGCGCATTTTTGTATGGTTTGTATTAAACAATTACACTAGTCCCTCTTCTCACGTTCGGTCTGTGGAATCGATTCGTCAGTATTTGATGTGGTTTACGAAATATATCCAGCGGTAACGTTAGGTGACTCACCCTGTATATGCAGTCATATAAAAAGGAAAATTCGAAGTCGGCAGTTATATACAAATAAACATGCATACTGCGCGGTTTTCTCACTTATCTGTTTCTGTACACACTTCTACACTGGCTTTTGGGTTTGTTGCTTTTTGAAGGTAAAACTTAATCACAAGATAATTACTTACCATTGCCTCATTTAGCAACAAATGCTTTGTATGCAGACATTTACTGAGGAAATTTGCGAAGCTATGACATTGGTGATTATTAAAGCTCTTAATCATTGCCAGATTCAACGATTGTCAGCTGAAATGGAGAGTGATTATGCAGATCTTCTGCTGCATAACAAGGTAAGTTAGTTATTAATAGGAAATGTATCGCTACCTTATTATCAAAGATGAAAGCATTCCTCCTTGACAAGTGTGCTCACTTTCCAGAACTAAAGAGCGATCACTGGATCCAATAATTTTACTTCATAGTAGACATTACGTCTCATCTAAATAAACTTAATTGTAAACTATTGGGGAGCACAATGTCTCCTTTGTTAGAAAATATATTTGTTCAAAAAAGTATTCTCTCTTTTTCTTCAAAATTTTGAAACAGAAACACTGATTCACTTTCCAATCTGTTTGAAACATCACCAAGGAAATAATTTTGTATTTCATAAAAACAAATTTAAAATGTGGGGGAAGCTTTTGTCAATGGGTTTCAGGAATTCAGAAACAACAAAGCGACATTAGCCTTTGTTAACAAAAATGCTTAATTCTGCTGTAACGAAATTAAATTTTTCTCTCATTAATAATGACGTTGGCAACTTTGAAATGCAATTGTTTGATGTAAATAACAGGGAATTGTAAAGTTCGAAATTTGAATGTCTTAAATATCATGTTGAAATATTGACAAAAAAAGAAAACAAATGTCTACTTAGTCCACAGCGTAAGTGGTCTCCTATGAAAAGCTGGAGAAAGAAGATCTATTGATTTTTAACACCTGGAACTGTAGAATGTTTTTGTAGGCTCTGACACACTAATGCAATCTTAAAATATATTCTGTATTTTATAAATAACACAACTGCTTTAAAAAACTTTTTTAAAAATTTAGTATAACTAATTAACTAAACTGAGTTAATAATGTTAACTAATTACCTATTATTTACAATAATACCACCAATTAAAATAAACAACAGATTTCTAACTTCATTTACAACGTGGTTTTTACACAATAACTTGTTTTAGTAAACAAAAGTATGTCATTTTTAAAAATATTTCTCTGTGAAGGTAAGTAAATTAATTAAAATGTATTAGTAAAAAGTAAGTTATTTATAAAAATTTTAAACTGTCAGTGTATGTCCATTAATTAAAATGTATTAGTTAACAAAGTAAATTATTATAAAAAATCATATTGTGAATGAAAGTAAATAAATTAAAAAGTATTGGTTAACAAATTACATTATTTTAAAAAATCACATTGTGAACATAAGTAAATTAAATGAAATGTATTAGTTAACAAAAGTAAAATATATAAATTTATGACATGATTGTAAGACAGTAAAATGTATTAGTTAAAAAATAAGTACATTATTTTAAAAATTTTATATTGTGAACTCTATATCATGAAATTCATTATTTCTATTTTGAAGTTTTTTCATTCTGTTATATTTCAATTTCATTTGTCGCTTTTTAATTACTTCAAAATCAAAATCATCAATTAATTTATAAAATCTATTTGATAAAATAACTTAAAAATCATTATTGAGTTCTAGACAAAGTTGTTCTCCGTATCTAGTATTTAAATATTCACAATACAAAAAAATAATTTAATTAAGGTGAAAAACATGAAATATTCAAAATTCAAGTAAACGAAATAGTCCTCATGATAATAAAAGATAGACTGACTGCCATATGGTCATTGTAAGTTATTAAAAATGTAATAAATTTTTTTATATATAAAATTAATAAAACTACTCCTACATAAAATTAAAAAAAATTTATATTTAAAATATTTTCTATATTAATGGAAGCTTCTTACAAACTTCAAATAAAACACAAAAATTTTTGTATACAAAAGCTACAATCATTGAATAAAATAATCAAAGAAACAATTAAACTAATGGTCATAGAATTAAAATGAAAGATGAAAGTATTAAAGTAAAACAAGGAAGAATTAATATAAAAGATGAAATAATAAAATCAAAAGATGTTCAAATTGAAAATAAGGATACTTATTTAACAACTAAATGAGTGTTAAACTAAATAGTAAGCTAAATTGTTAACTAATTATTTAAAAAACTAATTGCTTAAAAACTAATTTTTTAAATTGGTTGTTTAAATATATAGTCAAGTAATCCTTTTGAAAAACTAATTGCTTGTTAAATTAAATAGTAATCTCAATCTTTTAAAAACTATATATTTAAAAACTAACTGATTTTTAAACTAAATAGCAAACTGATTCTTTTACAAAACTAATTGTTTAAAAACTTATTGATTGTTAAATTGAATAGGAAACTAATTCTTCATAAAATTACTTGAACTTTATTTATCCAATCGTTATGTGAATTATCAAAATCTAACCATTTAACTTAAACATGTATAATACATGTGGTTGTTTTGTTTTTGTAGTTTTTGTTTGTATAAATTTCCTTTTATGTCTTTAATTAATATTTAATTGGATTAGAATATATAACATCTTCAATTTCAAATATTTCTGATGACCAATTTAGCTTTATATCGTTTTTCAGAAAGATTTTTAAGTTTAGTAATTTTAACTTTATCACATTTTTTTAAACATAGCATTTTCATTAAGTATAATGTTAATTATTTTTAAATTTTTCATTAACTTCTATTGGTTTCATTTTTAGTATAGAAGGTTTTGTGTTATTGTATTCATCACATCGATTTCTTAAAAAATTTAACCATTTGTAATTTCCCTGTAAAGCAAATTTCTTCCACATTTTTTCCTTTTAGTGTTCTGTTAAATCGTTCAACAACAGATGCTTTTAATTCTGAAAAATTTGAATAATATTAATGTTATATTTCTTCATTAATTCTTGAAAATGTTTCTTATAAAATTCTTTACCATTATCTGTTTGTAAGTTATTTGGCTTTCTAACTATTAACATTCTTTGAAAAGCATGAACTATATTTTTAGCTTCTTTATTTTTAATAGGAGCAGCAAATGCATATTTTGAAAAAACATCATTTATTGTTCATAAATATTTATAACATTTGTCTATTTTTGAAATTCCTTTTGAACTACCTGAATCCATTTCAACTAGTTCAGCTTGTCATAAATTATTTATACCAAAAGAAACAACATTTCTTCTTTTTAAAATTCTTTCCAATTGGTTTATTAAGTCATTAATTATATTTTCACGAATATTATTTAATCCTTCACCATTTACAATTTTTTTTTAAATTTATTTTTTAGATTTACAAAAGATTCTTTGTGTTCCATTTTTAGTTGTTACTTTATGCGGATTATGTGTTTCTGTAAACTTTTTACTTTTCAAACAATAAATATAATCATCTTTAAGAACTAAATGTGAATTATGATTATTCATTTATATAGATCAAAAATCTATTAAATTTTTAATTATTTCACTAAACAGAATTATATTTACATCTACAGGAATAGTTTTAATGGAATCTATTAATGTTAGAGTTATAAAACTTGTGTACCTTTATTGATTGATTACTATTATTTATTGAATATAGCTTATTAGTTACACTTACTATTATATCAAAATCATCAACGTTTAAATCTCTATTTATATTTTTACCAACAATGATAATCCTTTTATGTATGAAGTCATAGTCAAAATTGTATACTTATTTTTCACCATTTATCAAAGCACTCGCGTCTGACGTTGCTGGCATAGCCCATTAACGCCAAATTTCTTCACACTGTCCTAACGGATATGTTCGTTGTGGATCTGACGTTGATTTCTGTGGTTATTTCATGCAATGTTGCTTGCCTACAAGAACTGACTACTCTACGCAAACACCCTCGGCCACTGCATTGTCTGTGATGAGAGGTAATGCCTGAAATGTGGTATTCTCGGCTCTCTCTTAACACTGCGGATCTCGGAATACTGAATTCCCTAACGAGTTCCGCAATGGAATGTCCCATGTGTCCAGCTTCAACTACCATTCCGCGTTCAAAGTCTGTTAATTCCCGTCGTGCAGCCATAATCAAGTCGGAAACCTTTTCACATTGATCACCTAAGTAAAAATGACAGCTCTGCCTTGTGTACACGATACTACCGGCATACATACGAAGGTCATTCAATAAGTAATGCCCCACATTTTTTTTTTAAAAGCCATTAATATACATTAACAAACGTCCTTGTTGGCGCTTCACATTTGATGTTTGTTCTGTGCGCCAGTGAAGGTTCAAACCCTTCTGGAGGATGGCAGAGCCATAGTACAGTGTCAAAGTGGCATCTGCATACGGCTCACATTACAAGCAGCATGCTGTTACTGAGTTCCTGTGTGCAGAAAACGGACCCATGGCAAACATACATAAACGTTTGTGTACAGTACACGGTGATGCTGCAGTTGATTGGAGTACAGTTGGGCGATGGGTAAAGAAAGTTATAGCCTCAGGAAATGCATAAACAGAGCTCATGATCAGCCATGCTCGGGATGTCCTGTCACAGCCACTGCCGAAGACAGGCTAAATCGTGCTGATGCCATTATTCGTGCTGACAGGCACATCACAACTCAACAGTTGGCTCCACAGTTGTTGGTCAGCATTGGAAATGCGTCTGCATTGATCGAGACTGTCCGATATTCAAAGAGGTGCTCACGATGGCTTTTGCGAATGCTCACAACGGACCACAAGATTCAAAGAAGGGCTATTTCATTTCAACTTTTGGAGCGTTTTGAGACCGACAAGGAGCACACTTTGAGGGTGACGATTGTGTCAGTCATGCTGTGAAAACATGGCTGTGAAAACAAGGCTACGCCTATAGGACAAGAGCTTTTACCAGCAGGGAATACATGCTCTTCCATAGAACTTGATGGAGACTACATAGAAAAATAGGACACGGACAAGACTTGCTGATATATGTTGTCACCAAATTCTGACTCTTAACAATAAATATGTTCTGAGAAAAAAAAATGTGGCCCACTACTTATTGAACGACCCTCGTATATACGTATATCGCTATCCCATGACTCTTCTCACTACAGTGTAACATACAGAAAAGAAAAAAAACAAACACCACATTTGCAAACCAGTTCATATAACAGTATCAGCACCATACTGGTATAAAACCCAAATAATCTGTAAGCAGCTTATACCCACTCCAACACATTCCAAAAAAGATCCATTACAGTGACAATAAACAGAAGTACGCCCGTCTTCTCACTCGAACAAATTGTTTTTTGAAGTTATAATTTACGCCTAAAATTTCCAATAAAAATGTTGCTTACTTGCGGTGTCCCACAAACCTGTGGTTTCAGCCACTAGATTTCAAATCACATCCTGGTTATGAATTTGCCCCAAGCTCACCCTGGTTTGGACTAAACTTAGCAGGTTCTAACAGTCCATATTCTGTGTGGGAGAACATCAGTTGATTTGAACAAAGGAAACAAACTGATCTGAATGTCACCGATTGTCATCCAAAGTCTGTACATTTGGATGATGAGGTCGGCTACAGCGTGACCGTGCATGTAGTCTGGTGGTGGGCATGGGGGTAGTGGTGAGTGTGGTAAGACATCCTGTGAAACGATACTAAATGCTTTAGCTGAAAACTATCTAGCACAAATATTTCGGAACCCCAATCAAGATGGAAATGTATTGGACCTAATGAGACAAAAAGAACTGATCTCTTTGAGGATGTCCACATCGAAACTGGTATCGGTGACCATGATGCGGTTGTGGCAACATTGATTACCAAAGTACAAAGGACAACTAATCAACCAGAGAGATATTACATGTTCAGTAAACTATATAAAAAAGAGTAGTGCCATATCTCAATGAGGAAATTGAAACATTCAGCACAGGGCTGGAGCATGTAGAGGAATTATGGCTCAAGTTTAAAAGAATAATTGACAATGCCCTTGTTAGACATGTACCTGTAAAATAATTCATAATGGGAGGGACACTCCATGCTATTCATTCACTGTAAAGAAACTTCCAAAGAAACAGAGAATACTGCATAATAGGTGCAAAAAAAGCTTAGGAGCATAGATACTGGATGATACGCGTTTGGCTTTCAAGAGAGCAATGCGAGAAGTCTTCAGTGACTGCCGTAGTAGCATGGTGTCAACTGATCTTTCACAAAAGCCAAATAGTAAAGGCTGTTAGTGGCACCAAAGTCAGTGTCCAGTCCCTAGCGAATGAGACGGGAACTGAAATTAAGGGTAGCAAAGCAGAAGCTGAAACGCTTGATTCTGTTTTCAAATATTCCTTTGCAAAGTGAGCACCAGCAGTATTGCCCCAATTTAATCCTCGTACGACTGAAAAGATGAGTGAAATCAGCGTTAGTGTCAGTGGTGTTGAGAAGTAGTTGAAATCATTAAAACTGAACGAAGTTCCAGGGCCCGATGGAATCCCTGTCAGATTCCATATTGAATTTTCGGCCGAGTTAGCCCCTCTTTTAACTACAATCTATCGTAGGTCCCTCGAAGAAAAAACTGTGCCCTGTAGTTGGAAGGAAGCACAAGTCACCACCCTCCACAAGAAGGATAGCAGAAGTGATCCACAAAACTACCGTCCAGTGTCTTAGAACATATTTTGAGCTTATTGAACAAAATGTACCCCTCCATGCCAACCAGCACGGATTCTGAAAATATCCATCAAGTGAAACTCAAAAAATGGCTCTGAGCACTATGAGACTTAACATCTAAGGTCATCAGTCCCCTAGAACTTAGAACTACTTAAACCTAACTAACCTAAGGACATCACACACATCCATGCCCGAGGCAGGATTCGAACCTGCGACCGTAGCGGTCGCGCGGTTCCAGACAGAAGCGCCTAGAACCACTCGGCCACAGCGGCCGGCCATGTGAAACTCAGCTCGTACTTTTCTTACATGACATACTGAAAGCTTTGAATCATGGCAGTCAGGTAATGCAATATTTCTTGATTTCAGAAAAACATTTGGCTCAGTACCACACCTACCCTTATTGTCAAAAGTACGATCATATGGGATACAAAGTGAAATTTCGATTAAGAACATTTTGATAGGGGGTATGCAGCATGTTGTCTGTGATGGAGAGTCACTGGCAGATGTAGAAGTAACTTCAGGTGTGCCCCAATCCCCCAATAACTATGTTGGAAAACATCCACTATGTGAACTCAACTCGCACTTTTCTTACATGACATACTGAAAGCTTTGAATCATGGCAGTCAGGTAATGCAATATTTCTTGATTTCAGAAAAACATTTGGCTCAGTACCACACCTACCCTTATTGTCAAAAGTACGATCATATGGGATACAAAGTGAAATTTCGATTAAGAACATTTTGATAGGGGGTATGCAGCATGTTGTCTGTGATGGAGAGTCACTGGCAGATGTAGAAGTAACTTCAGGTGTGCCCCAATCCCCCAATAACTATGTTGGAAAACATCCACTATGTGAACTCAACTCGCACTTTTCTTACATGACATACTAAAAGCTTTGGAGCAAGGCTGTCAGGTACTTGCAGTTTACCTTGATTTCCGAAAAGCATTTAACTCAATACCACACCTACGGCTATTGGTAAAAATACGGTCATATGAGGCATCAACTGAATTTTTAGCTAGCACTTTTTGGTAGGATGAACACAGCATGTTATCTTGTGTTGAGAGTCAACGTCACATATGGAAGTAACTTTGAGTATGCTACAGGGAAGTGTGCTGGGATCCTTGCTGCTCATGTTATATATTAATTACCTTGCGGACAATATTAATGATAACCTCCGACTTGTTGCAGGCGATGTAGATATCTACTGTATAATGAAGTACTGTCTGAAATAAAATGTATAAATATTCAGTCAGATTTTGATAAGATTTCAAAGTGGCGCAAATATCGGCAACTTGCTTTAAATGTTCAGAAATGTAAAATTGCGCACTTCACAAAACGTAAAACTGTAGTATCCTATGACTATAATATCAAAGAGCAACTGTTGGAAGCGACCAACTCGTAGAAATACCTGGACGAAACACTTTGTAGAGATATGAAATGGAACGATCACATAGGCTCAGTAGTCGGTAAAGCAGGTGGTAGAATTCCGTTTATTGGTATAATACTGAGGAAGTGCAGTCAATCTACAACGGATATTGCTTACATATCACTCGTGCAAGCCGTTCTAGAATATTGCTAAAATGTATGAGACTCATACCAAATAGGACTAACAGGGGTATTCAACGCATACAGAGAAGAGCAGCACGAATGGTCACAGGTTTCCCGTGGGAAAGCGTCGCAGAGATTTTGAAGAAACTGAACTGGAAGCTCTGGAAGATAGACGTAACTGCCCCAAGAAAGTCTACTAACAAAGTTTCAAAAACAGGCTTTAAATGGTGGTTGTACAAATATACTACAACACCTATATTGCTCACATAGATATCGTGAAGACAAGATTAGCATAATTATTACAACGCACACAGAGGCATTCAAACCATCTCTCTTCCCGCGCTCCATAAGTGATTGGAACGAGTACAATGGCATGTACCCCCTGCCACGCACTTCAGGGAGGTTTCCATAGTGTAGATGAAGAATGAAGACGTATATGTAATGGCGCACTGATTTGAAAAGATCGTCCATCTTCGGCCGATGTCGCCCGTCGGCGGAAACAACAGACAGATTCCTGTTCCACTGCGACCGCAGCCGTAAGAAGCACAATCGCCATCTGTTGGGGAAAGCGCGAGGCGTTTGCCAGCAGACAAGTGGCGACGGCTCCCGGTAGATTGCGAGCACATATTCTGAAAAGGTCGGACGTCACTTTTTGCTTACGGATTTGTAGTATCACTGATTCCTGTACATTTACCGAGAATAAACTTGTATACAATTGTTAATCGCACGAATTACTTTACTTCAGTTGGATGTACCTGTTGATATCACTAAAGGGATTCACCCTGTACACATTTTTTTTAAACAGATCTACTTGTCCACAGCGGCGTTCCTATTTGACCATGAAGTTTAATAAAGGGAGTTGCCATGACGTCACAAACTTGAAGCCGACGGTCGTCATGTTAGTATGCCCAAATATTAGCTTCCTGTGGAAGTGTTTTGATAAAAAATGGGAGCTTGCAAAATTTGTAGCTGTGCTAGTCGTCCTGTTTATAATCTAAAGAGTGAAGGAATCACATTTCATTCGTAAGCGGATTCAAGCGAGATTTTTTAAATTCCGCACATGACTTTTTGTTGCACTGGTTACTGTAGTGGTTCAATTTCTGTCATTTGAATTTAGACTTCTGGAAAATCACTCTTGTGAACGCTGTGTAAAGGAAAGACTAGAAACCAACCAAACATGGCGCCATACGAGTATGTTCTCATCATTTCTGGGTAGACAACATTGACTGAATATCAGTTTCGTCAGTCCATATTAAGAAAAATGCTGGATTATGAAAGCAACATTTTCATATCAAATATTTCTCTTCTTGGTGTTTAGAAACGTAGGCCTATAACAAATAGAAAGTTTCATTAATGAGGCGATATGTGTAGTATTATTGGATCAAATAGGCACTTAAGACAAAAAAATGGTTTCCTGATGCTGAGTTACTCACAAAAGCACTGTATCATTTACTGTTTAAAATAACCGTTGCGAGTAGACGACAGAAATTAAGAACAAGAAGTGATCGTCCGCTACCGTTTTAAACAAACTAACATGGCGGTACCAACTTCAAAGAAGCGTACAGCATAAGACCTGTTTCGCCCGTATGCAGTTGCACTCGGTTGGCTTCGTTTTCCGTTGCAACGCACACATACAAGGTTCTCAAACGACTCATATTAGGTTTTATGTTATCTCCCGTATACCGGCTCAGTAGTGATCACGGAGAGAAGTCAAGCTGTTGCCATTTTGTTTCTCTATAGAAGAATAAATAAAAAGCAAAGGAGGAATACCAGAATTCACTGAGACACCCTCTCATCGCTTTACAGAAGGAATTTAGAGCATTCTATACGATTTTCCCGAAGTTGCGAGACCATGAATACATTTTTTTAATTACTTCAGGATGTCGACATCATTTGATGAATTACAGGTGCTAAAGGACCGTCTTCTACGGTAAGATACATTTATAAGGGAATGTAATCAACCGTTTACTGTATTGTAATTTGATATGTAAGGTATTTTAATAAATGTCATGTTTTTTTTTTTTTTTATTTTCAAAGCACAACGTTTTCATTTCGTCAAAATAGCGGAAAATTTACCAGTTTTCCTAGGTAATATGGCTCTTACTCGACAAAAATCAGTTATTCAGTACTTAGTGATGCTAAATCTATCAAAGTCGTTGACAATTTCTTCCTGTGTCTTAAATTAATCCTTATGTCTTTCACAAGTTTTGCCCCACAGCACTGGATTGATTGCACAACAGAAATCAGCTGAGCCACGTCAACATCTGGTAAAATGTTCACTTTTTTAGAAAAAAGTGACCAAAAATAAGAGATAATTTTTAAAGAGATCTACTGGCTGACAGGTTGAAGCAGAAACTGAACCGAGCGTGTGTGAACGCCTCGATTGCTGTCTGCTTGCCCCTTATAGAAACCTGATGAAACTTGTTCGTGTCGAGGGAATATTCGGTGCTCTACTGTTTCTGTTAGACACTGAATAGAAACCGAAGCATCGTTTCACACTTGTCGGCTGTGACCGAACATATGTGTGGAACAGACTAGCGCTGTAGCGTCATCTCCCCTTATTATACCTCAATGTATTTGACCAGCACTGTTGCGGGTACGTATCTTACCAATGTAGAAGTATAGTAGCCTATTAATATTTCAGTGTGGCTTTTCAGTGTTATTTTGCGATAGTAGCAGCTTGGCTACTTCTGTAAGGAAGTTTTTCTTGCTTCTGTATTCCTAAGATGGTTTAGTGTCTCAAATGTTGGTGAACCTGTATGGCGTACATCTTTTATATGAGTGCTTGTGTGGGGAGAACGTCAGTTTGGATGCGACAGTGTGGAGTGTTGTCCGGAGGGTAGTGCGCGTGTGTGACAGTGCGGTGTTTCTCCGTGTTAGTCTCCGCGACATATTCTGTGAACAATGTTCGCGAGCGACAGCAAGACAGAGCAACTCCACGCAGCAGTAGCTTTCGGCGACTTGCAAGCTGTCTTGCGAATGCTGGCGGAAGGAGCAGACGCCGATGCAGCAGACTGTTTTAAGGTACGACCGCTCCACATTGCTGCGGAGCAAGGCCATTTGGAAATTATTAAAGCGCTTCTCGAAAAGGGCTGTGATGTAAATGCAGAAGCATCTGCCCCTTCTCCAGTGGGGGTCCTTGAAAGGGGTCTGACGCCGTTACATTCAGCGGCCAGAATTGCTGACCCAAACATCGCGCAAACTTTGATCACTGCAGGCGCTAATGTTAATGCCAAGAGTAGTTCCAGAGTATATCCGTTACACCTTGCAGCACACCACGGACATTTGCCTGTAGTGAAGGCACTGATTTCGGCGAATGCAGACGTGAATGCCGGGGACAACGTCAGGAAAGACACACCGCTAATTGTCGCTGTGACGCAGAATTTCGAAGACGTAGCCGAATTTCTTGTGCAAAGCGGTGCTGTTGTAAATGCCAGAAATTCGGAGCGTTCGACACCACTACATTTCGCAGCAAAAAAGGGAAATATCAAAATAACAAAGCTGCTGCTCCAGAATAAGGCCGCGATTAACGCAAAGAATGGAGAAGGCTCCACTGCATTGCACTTGGCCGTACAAAATAGACACACCGCAGTAAGTCAGTTTTTGATAAACAGTGGGGCAGATGTGAATGTGAGAGATAACGACGGATGGACGCCATTGCTTAGTGTAGCACAGAGCGAAAACTCAGCAGAAATCGCCACACTTTTGATTGCGAAAGGTGCTAGCGTGAATACGAGGGACAGGACTGGAACAACACCCTTACACCTTGCTGCACGTAACAATTTCACTGCTGTAGTAAACATCCTGATCGAAAGCAAAGCTGACGTTAATGTCACTAATAATCGAATGTGGACGCCACTGCATAGCGCCGCCTACGAGGGCCATCTGGATACCATAAAAATTCTTATCGCTAGGGGTGCAGAAGTTGATGTGAAGACTCACGAGCTAACTACACCATTGCATTTCGCAGCAGACTACTGTAACGTCGAAGTCGTTAAATACCTTTTGGTAAAAGGAGCCAAAGTCAGTGCAGTTGATCACAGAAAATGGACGCCACTTCACTTTGCAGCACATCAGGGTCCCATCCAAGTCCTTCTCAAAGAGTCGGGACTATCGAGTGCACAGATGCAGGCCTCTAAACTGAATACCATGAGAGCTCTCATCGAAAACGGAGCAGATATAAATGCAAGGGGACTCCATAATGAAACAGCTCTCTATGTTACTGTACAGTGTGATGAACCTGTCGTTGCAAGATGGCTGTTAGAAAATGGTGCACATTATGATGTGAAGACTGCCCCCTACTTAGGTAACATGACCGTCTCAGAGACTGCTGCGATGAAAAGGAACGAGAATATAAATGCCTTATTGCGTGCTACTGAAGCGCTATTTCAAGCTCTGAAAAAATCAAAGTGTGCTGAAATTGAAAAATGTATTCAGGATGGGGCACCAGTCAACAGCAGCAGTGTGAAGTATGGAACACCGCTTATCCATGCATCTTGGAAAGGACATTTGGCCGTTGTTAATGTTTTGCTTAAAAATGGTGCTGATATTAATTTGAGCAACAGTAATGGCGTTACTCCACTACATTACGCAGCAAAATTTGGCCATCATGAAATACTGTGCGCCTTATTGCAAAATGGTGCAGTATACAATGCAAGAACCAAAATAGGTAAAAAGACGCCACTACATTTCGCCGAAGAAGGAGGAAAAAAAGAAGTTGCAGAGACTCTAAAATTGATTGAATGTATGTTCATTAGAATAAGCGGGAACGATAACACAGTGATAAAAGAGTTAAACGAATTAAAAGTGATAAAATATGCAGAATTTTTTGCCATAAAAAACTGCAAGAATGAAAACAAAGAAACCATCACAGAAATAGCTTCAAGAAATGGATATGAAGAACTTTGTGAATTGTTTTGTGATTTGTAATGGAGAAGAATACATGTTTATTATTCATTTATATCAGTGAATATTCTGACAGAAGTAGTTCAAATTATGTGAACTGATATTCATTTTCTGTTATTTTGCACACTGTCAAAGTATATTTTAGTGTTTTTGTAATCACAATTTTGTCTGTTATTTCCATATGTATTTTATGTTCTCTCTCAGCTCACTGTTAGAAGAATGTGAAGATGCCATGATAAGTGTGTCAAATATTTCTTGTCAAACCACACAAGGCCAGAACAGAACATCAGCTATACAATTTGTTAACTGTGAGAAACGTGTTCAAGATGACATTTAATAATGAACGAACTTTCGTTTTTAAGATGTATTTTAAAATAACAGAAAATTATTCATTTATTGAAATAACTATATGGGATGCTGCTAAGATATATACTGCAGTTGATATTTGTAAACTATTTGGATTTATGACTCTCGTTTTATAATAACTGAATGAAGATTTCGGGCATTTCTACAGCAAATAAAAAATCAGAAATTTTAAATTTTAAATAAAAAATAATGGTCTGTATGTAAGAAAAAATTTGGACTAAAATGTATGGTTACTTGAGTTACAGGATAGAAAAAAATAATTTGTATTTAGTCTATGCATATTTGTAAACTGTATAGGTCTAAGCTTTACTTGTGTTTATGAAATCTACTCACAACTTTCTAGCAGCTTTTGTTGTATTTGCACCACCTAAAGTACTTTTATAATAAAATATGAAACCAACTGAGAACATCCAATTAATGTGCTTACACATATAGAACTTGCACAGTTTAAATAAACGGCTACTGGTAATATTGAAAATAGGTACAATGCCCATAACTGTATGATTTGGAATCATTACTGAGGCACAAATAACAGAAGTAATGATTAAAAGTGAAAATGGAAAAAGTGGCATAATGGATACAAAGGGGAACATAATCAAAGCATACCTCAATATTTCTCATTTTTTATTTATGTACAGCTATATATAACTTGCTGACTGCTGCACGCCTAGTGATGGATGTTTCATTGCCAGGTCAGGCACATGGCGTTAGGCATGAGGCTCTACTGTGGCTGCCAGAGCCACATGACATCAGACATATTGTTCTGCTGTGTTGGCTGTGGCGATACAGCAGTCAATGTGTCAAATAAGAGTTTTTTGCCATTAAATGCCTAAAATTTTTTATTATTACTCTTTCTTAATTGTGATACCAGTTTGCAGAAACCATCAGATTATGAGGACAATTAATTAAAATTAATATGTAGGTGAATACAGCGAGGGGTGGTACAGTTTGGTGGGCTTAAAACCTTTTGAGTAGCCAACTATGTTAGTTCATTATAACTTGGTTTTATTATCCATCTGTACATGAAAGAATTATGCAAATGTGGTTTGATGTAGTGTTTGAACATTGACTACTTCTGGTAGCTCCCAGTACAGACTACCAAATTTTCTCTCTCTCTTTCTCTTTGCCTCTCTCCCTCTTTCTCTTCTTCTTTTACACAAACTAAATTTAACACAGTTAAAGTAGGAGAAAATACACTATTATGGGAAAAGTGGAATAACTGTTTCCTCAAGTGTATTAACTAACTGGTCTTTAACTCCTATTGTTAGTTCACACTTAGAAAAAAATTTTATAGTTATCAATACATGTACCTATAAAAGCCTGTTCAAGTGATCACTGCTACTTGTCATGCAGCCAATAATGTTGAATACCTGATCACAAGATTTGGAACTCACCTCAAATTTTGACAAAGGCATACAGTTTACATGGAAATTAACAATGTATCTTCCATTGTGATTCTGTAAATTGCAGCTCATCTGATCATATCATCATTCAGGAAATGTACTCGAAAGTGAGTGTAGGAAATGTAAGGTCTCTAAAGATACATAGTTAAAAAATTGAAACAATACTATCACTATTTGGTGTTGCTGAATACAAACATTATTTACTTCACCTATATTGCCCCTGAATTTAATTATTTGTTTTGGTACTATGACATCTCATACAGATATAGGACATATCAACAGAAAATAGAGGGGGTTTAGTTAGTTTCATGTTCCACAGATCACTTGCACAATAAATTGTAGTGGGGTTGAACAAGTAATATCACATTCATATCAGAAATTAATTTGTAAATATGGCTCCATTCGTGCGTTTTTTAAATACACAAATGTGAGTTAGTAATTCCTACTCACCACCGTTAACAAATAAAAATAATAGAAATTCATCTACAGAATAGAAGGAATTGTCAAGGAGAAACTTACAGTGTGTTTTCAAATTTTTCTCCACTGTCTGTCTGATATTTTGCATCACTGGGCAATCACTGGGCATCATATTCATATCAGAAATTAATTTGTAAATATGGCTCCATTCATGTGTTTTTTTAAATATACAAATGTGAGTTAGTAATTCGTACCCACCACCATTTACACATAAAAATAATAGAAATTCATCTACAGAATAGAAGGAATTGTCAAGGAGAAACTTACAGTGTGTTTTCAAATTTTTCTCCACTGTCTGTCTGATATTTTGCATCACTGGGCATCATATTCATATCAGAAATTAATTTGTAAATATGGCTCCATTCATGTGTTTTTTTAAATATACAAATGTGAGTTAGTAATTCCTACCCACCACCATTTACACATAAAAATAATAGAAATTCATCTACAGAATAGAAGAAATTGTCAAGGAGAAACTTCCAGTGTGTTTTCAAATTTTGCTCCACTGTCTGTCAGATATTTTACATCACTGGGCAAATGATCAAACATTTTAGTTACAGTATTGAGAACTCCTTTCTGTGCTAAAGACACCCTGAATGTGGAGTAATGTATTTCACTTATCTCTTCTCATATTGTAATTATATCCATTATTGTTCCTTTTGAACTGCAGTGGATTATTTACAACAATTTTGTAAGGGAAAAAATATACTGTGAAGTGTTAGTGAAAATGCCCAACTTCTTACACAGATGTCAACAAGATGATCTTGGGTGAGCACCACATATTACTATTACAAGATGGTTTTTAGCAACGTACATTCCCTTTCCTAACGATGAGTTTCCCAAAACATTATTCCATTTGACACTATTAAATGAAAATATCTAAATTACTGATTTCCCTCCCCTCAAGATTTCCAATGACACTAAGAGCTTATATGGCTGAGCTAAGTTGCTTTAAGAGTTTCAAAATGCGCATTTTCCAATTTAAATTCTTGTTGATATGGGCACCTCAAACTTGAGAGTGAGACAATTCGCAGAAAACCAGACAGTGATACTTTAAAGAAATTCATCTACAGTTTCTTCTGTTGCTGTATGTATGCTTGGATTGATTGCAATAATAATGTTATCTGCAAAAAGAACTAGTTCTGCTTGTTGTATGGAAGACTGCTTACATGTTTGATGGACAATTGCTGACCTATGTTTGTATCTTAAGGAACTCCATAAGTGATTTCTCTTCAGTCAGAAGAATCTCCCCTGATTACTTTGGCTAAATTACTAAGCTCAATTTCCTGCATTTTTTATTAGATATTGCATCATCCATTGTATGGCTGTATCATCGACTCTGTAAGTCATCAGTTTACCTAAGAGAATACTGTGATTTATACAATCATATGCCTTGGATTGGTCGCAGAAAATATCAACTGCCAACTCTTCTTAGCTGCAAACTGTGATTTACTCAGGATATTATTGTTGCTCAGTTGGGATACTATTCTAGAATACACCACCCTGTCAAAAATTTTGGGAAATGATGTCAGTAGTGAAACAGGATGATAGTTAATTACATCTTTCCTATCACCTTTCTTATAGAGGGGTTGAACAACACCATATTTCAATCACTCTGGACAAAATGCCTTGAGTTAGTGCTGTATTGCATATTTCAGTTAAGGTAGGGCTTGTTATACAGGAACATGTTTTTGGTACTCTGTTGGAAACATCATCAAATCCAGATGAACTTTTTTTCTTTTTTTTTTTGAGAGAATATATAATTTTCTTAATTTTAGAAGGAGAAGCTGGTCATACATTCTTATGATGGAATTTTATGAGAGTTGCTTTTTCTACATACTGCTGTGATTTTTTTTCTTGAACTGTTGTCCCTATACTTTGTACTGTACAATATTTAAGAAATGATTACTAAACGTATGTGCTACATGTGACACATTGTTTATAGGCCTTCCATTTAATTTAACAGAGATGTTAGCTTGTTCTGTAGCCAATTGTCCTGTCTCTCATTTCAGCACTTTCCATATAGTCTAAGTTTGCTGTCGGAATTTCTGATCTATGACATAAAGTGCATGTTCCTTGAGTTTTTAACAACTTTTCTAAGTAATTTTGAGTAGTGTGCAACTGCTGCAGGGTCTTTACTTGTTCTTGTCAAGAGATACTTTCCCTTTTACAAGATATTTTAGTCCCTCTAGTGAGCCATGGTTTCTTACGTAGCAGTTTGCTGTCCTTTCTGATCAGGTTATGTGGAAAACTATTTTCAAATAATGATATGAATTTATGATGGAATGGAACAAATTTTACTTCAGCATTTGGTTCATTATAGATTTCATCTTAGATCATCTCCTGCAAACCACTCTTAAAATATTTGCTCCTGGGTCATTAATTATTCTATCTGATGTCCAATGACGAATTTCCGTGCTGTAAGAGCATATGTTACTGAGTAAACAGTTATTTTGTTGCTTCGGGCTTCATTATTAGAACGTTATCTACACTGCTTCCATAAGTCTATCCGCAACGGCAAACTCCGCGTGTCTCGCATTGCGGGGCGCATAAAGTTAACGTCACATTCATGTCGCTGTAAAAGATAGGGGCAGGGATTCACTGTCAGTGGCTGCAGTAATCTTGGGAGGCGCGATTCTACATTATTACAAGTAAAACAATGAAATGAATTACTTATATTAAATACAATTAAATACACTGTACTCAGCAATATCACAGAAGCTGCTGCAAACGTTTACCTCTTTCTTGTCTCATCCGTTTTCTTTGGGTTATTTGATACACAAATGTTTTAACCACGCCCCCGAAAGAAATTCAGTGAGCGCAGGGGTCAAATACCTTTAGTAATTACTCGGTCTCCAAAGATTTAATATAAAAGTCGTAAGGACTGGTGTACCGTATGAGCAGTAGCGTTGTCTTGTTAGAAAATGAATGACTGATCTCATTTTCATTCAGCAGGGCAATAAATGGCTAAATTATGTGGAACAATAGACATCGGAAGTGATGGTAGTATCGAAAAAGATCGGTCCTATAATTCCTGCTCGCGCCATGGCAACCCACATTCCGATTTTCTCTGTGTGCAATGGCGTTTCTCTTAAGGTATGTGGATTTTCTGATGAGCAAATTCGTGAATTTTGGGAGTTAATGAAACCAAACTTCATCAGTGAAAAGGGTTCGATCTAAAATACCAATTCCATTTTGGTTAACGTGAGCAGCAGGTAGACAGAAAATATGATCCTTATTGTTTCTTTCTGGCGATATACCGTACTCGGGTTGGGCGTAAGGGCGGGATGTTGGTTGCTTATGTACCTCCTACGTAAACACATAGGCCTGCTGACAGTGGTCGTCGGCAGGTGCAGTGAGCTTCTACTACGGAAAGTGCAGCTTCTGCAGAGAGATAGCCCAGCTGCCGGCGGATTTGCTAAGCTTGAACGGTCTCCAGTTGACGACCACTGGCTGGGATGCACCCAACCACAACAGGCTAACCTACAGTTCACAAGACTTTGTGCAAACATGACCATTTTGACGTTCCACGCAGTTATCGATGATCGCAGGAACTGTTATCGACTTTCGTTAGCATTCATGCTGGGCGCTTGGGAAACACCATATTATAATTTCGTATCGTAACTTGCGCGTTATGAGAGCATACCGTCTCAAGCAATCGCACATAAAAATTTGTAAAAAGCGCTTCATTCTCAGTGCGATTTGTTATGCTTGAACATCGAATAATGACGTATCGGCTGTGAAAGCCTTTATTAGGTGTGATTTGCAATACAAAGGCAGGCATTGTGGTGTATTGGTTGTAAGCGTTTAGTTTCAAACTGCACGTTAGTTATGAAGGTGGTTCGCCTTTTTTTCCGCCTTCACGGTTCTGGGACGTCGTTAGTAAGCTAACAGAAGTATGAAAGTTTCTTCTGTAATAATCGGTGTTGTGTGCAAAGTGAGCCCCGCCTCTCTCTCTCTCTTTCTCATTTCTGAGTTGTCACTGTCAATTTACAGATTAATCATGAAACATGCAAATGCGAATAAATATTCACATCTGATAAAGCGAACTACCGTTCAGAATAAAAATCACCGAAAAACTAACACATTTACTTCAGAATTAAAAGATAACTTAGTCTCAGCCATCTGTAAAGTGTATAAAAGACAATTTACGAGTTTTTTTTACTACACTTCTTTTCCAAACAGAAGTCTTCAATTAAAGTACACCTTTAACCACCAATACCAATGCTTTTCGTCATTTTATCACAACAAATTTTACCAATAGCAATGCGTTTTCGAGAGATCCTCAGTGTGTTGGTTTACTGAAACAGCATTTATTCATTGGACACAAGATAAATGAGCTTCTAGTTTAATTCGTTTGCTGGGATGGCTCCCCACCTCTTCCAATTACAGACCAATTCATGAAACTAGTTTTCAGTTTCTAAAAATAAGTGTATTTTGTTCAGATACCTTGATGAACACTGTTGAATATATATATTACTGGATTCAATGCTGGCTAGTTTCAGGTTTTTATTTGCTTGTAAAACAGTAAGTCGTCTCACTTTCAGGGTTGATGAAGGCGTATTAGGAAAAATGGTTAGTACAACTTGTTCATTAAGTTTCGGAGTTAAATCTTGCCAAACTTTTAATTTCTCCCTTATCCACAGACCAGTCCACGTGAAAGTAGAACTTTACACATTTATAAAAGATGTAACTTCGTGGTTCACTTACTCCGCAGTAAAGAAAAAGCGTAACTCCAATTCTCTCTACGTGAGGTGAATGTTGTCGTTCTGAACATCATATTCGCCTCGCGTGTCGTGAACCAAACGATCGTGCAAGTCTGTAGACAGCTCTTTTCGTCTTCGATACATCGTGAGTCATGTGAAGTGTGCGTCACCCGCTACGGCAACGCTCTTTCCGTACAAAACTCCTGCAGTCGGCGGTAACACTTCACTTATCTCTCTGGCAAGCACCGGTGCTGATACTAGACCCGCACGATTAAAGTGGTTAATTCTGAATTCAATAAGAAAATCGATTACGAAATCCTTCATTTGTTCTACATCCGCATGTATTCTTCTACGGACAGCGTTGCTCATGCCTTAGAGCAGCCTCAGTCGCGACCCAGCTCCTCTGACGATGTCAGCTTTGCACCTGTGGCTCCCATACGATAACGGTATCTCCAGAGACGTCACTTTTAGAGTTTTAACTCAGTGATTCGAGGGTATCCCCCACGCTCTTGGCACACATTAATCCAGCCAACATCTTTATTAGACACATTGTCGGATTGACTAGTAACGAGAATGTTAATGATGATTTTATTTAAGTACATGTTGATTGACATTACGGTGCTTGATGTTTCAATGTACAGCATTTTGATTATCACACATTTTTAAAATTATGATCTGCTACTGTTCATCTAAAGTTACAATAACAAAAGACTAACGCGCTATTTTTAAGACATTAAAGGGGAGTGTCAGCATTGCTTTCCAAATTCGAAACAAGTTTTTTCCGATCTCCGTTTAGATCAGGGACTTCCAAAGTGGTAGGTATCGACCCCTTGGGGTCAATAAGGGATTCCTAGGGGTCGACGAGGTCTAAAAATCGGCCCCTATTAAATTAACACAAGTTCTTATTTAAAACTTTCAAGATAGGTAGGTACTGTATTGTTTATGTTGTGTTACGTGTACTAAGAATAATTAATATTTTTGTAGGAAATAGCATTGTTGTAGTAATGTAAAGTCTAAAGTTCGTACAAGATGAAAAACGGACCATTATGAATAAGGGGGTTAATCTTAAAAGTAGGTAATTTGGCCATGGGGGTCTGAGGTAACAGTTCATTTTTAAAAGGGGTCACTTGTCCAAAATAGTTTGGGGATCCCTGGTTTAGATGATACAATGGCTGCTGAACAGACATAAAAGTTTTTTCTTAAAATATGCTGTTTGCTGGATCCTTGTCCAGGGTTGAGATGTGAAGTTATTCAGAATCTCCCATCTACCATGAAGCTAGAAATTGGAAATCTCTACAATAAATTAGAAACGTACCCCACTAACCTCCCATGTCCAAGCTACGTGGTTAGATAGAATGATGGGAAAAGTTTTGTTAGCCAGTAGGTAGTATACAGGCTGTTGCTAACACAGAAGCTTCTGCAATTTGCTTATCTTTTGCTAACGAATACCTTGACTGGTTACATATCTCTGAAGGATATCTTTCTTGATGGTATCTGTAGAACACGATGAGTGGAGTAATGAATAGTGCAACAACGAAACATTGCTTAACGACAGTACTGCTTGCCTTTGTTTTAAAGCAATTGTTTGTCACCTGAAAGAATGTATTATTCAATTTAAATTAGTCTGCTGCGACTCAGTTGCTCTGTTTCGTTGCTTAGTACCATGGCTGCCAACTATGTCCTGTCTTAACTGATGAGTTTTTGTCGATCGGCCAGAGACCGCTTAAATTAAGCTCTGTTCACTGCTTTTCCTTTGAAACAACAATTTTACTGATACTAGCCACCACAACACCAATATAGTATTCACTGCAGAAGAAGTGGCCCTATTCTGTAAATGTTTAAAACACAATGTTGAAGCTCCACTGGGCCAAAAGAACCAAGAGAAGCTCGTCACTACTGTCACTCAGATTTAAGCATCGCCTTAAAGAAGCAAAATGACAGAACAGCAACCTGCCACAAAATTAACGAAATTATTGAGAAGGGAATTGCAAAAACCATTCGTAGCATACAAGAAAGGAGAAAAAGCCCGTACATGTACCATTAAAATAAATTAAACATGAATAATTCAATAATTGTAAGAGCTGACAAAGGTAATACAATTGTTGTAATAAACACAGCAACATACATATAAAAAAACTTCAGACTTCTTCCAAACCAACAACACAACAGAAATGCATAATGATCCAACAGTCAGAATACAAAAAGAGATTAAACACATTTCTGAACAGTGACTGGTAACAGTAAAATTGTTATTTCATTTAATGCCAATAACGGTCACGGTAAAGCATAACCTAAAATGTATGCATTTAAAGCTTTTACTTTGGAGAAAATATTGAAATAACTCTCACCATTGCATAGTGTCTCCTGTTTGTATTTTACGGGCTATCACCTTATAATACTGGCTGACCCTTCGTGAGCGTAACTGGAGCGTGGGAGAGAAGAGGGGGTGTTTCTACCTCCGGGGTCCGCAAGGTGTCATGACAACTAGCAAGCGGTTAATGCGACATATTTTTGGGCAAGAGGGGTTGCGTTCATTCGTGACACACTCTCAGTTTCATATTATTGTGGTCGCAACCCTACCTCAGAACAAAGGAAGGCGGAACCTCCCTCCCCCTCTCCCCCCTTAGAGGAAGGACGACATTACATCAAGATAGAGGACGTGAGCAGTGTTCTTGTCGGATGTCGGATTCGAAGTTTGTGATTTCTTGTTTTGATACGAGTAGCAGTGAAGATAGCGTGAAGTCATCCTCAAAGAAAAAAATAAAAACATATGCGCTTATCGTTCAAGTTGAGAAGAAACGTTTTACTGAACTCACCCTGTGAAAGGAAATGGTTTAAAAACCTTCTGTTCTGTTTGCAAATGCAAATTTAGTGTGGCTCATAGTGGCAATACCGACTGTTCTCAGCAAGCAAAAATTACAGGTAAGCCGTAAGTTAATTTCGTAATACTATTTTTTTATTTTATTTAGTGCAAATTAAAATTACGTAGATATGAATTTAATTTAGGAATCAATATTTTTAATATCATTTGGTCATACAAACAAGGAGAACACCTCAAAGGACTCTGCCAAGATATCAATTGCTAAAAGCACAACTGAAATTTTAACTGTAGAGAGTTCTTTACAAATGTAAAATTGGTAGAATCTTTGCCAAAATAATCAATGATTATACATAAATATGAAAATAGTGTAAAATAAAGTATGCATGCACTTTTTAAATATATTCCTACTGTTATTTCCAGAAATGTTTGTTTTGTAGGCATCGTCCGCGAGCCCTTATTTTCTCTGTAAAAAGTTAGCAACATCTCATGTTTCTCTAATGCGCGACTTGTTTACTGTATACGTATTGTTATACTAACAATTAGCAGTCAATTAGAGACTCAACTCGTGAAAATAAAGTATTAGATCCTCTGGTCGACCAATAGGCCCGGACTTCTCGACTCATTGTAGAACAGGCGATCACTGATCATAAGTCCTTCATAGTATCACTGAATATGGGTGTAAACAGAAATATATAAAAAAAAGGAAGAGCGATTTGAAACATTTCTGGTTATCTGAGCAGCTAACACGAAAATTTCATCTCCGGCACTGATAACGTTAAGCATGAGTGGATAAAGACTATTGTAAATGCGCTTTTGACAGGCATATGCTGATCAAAATTATGAGAGCTGGGAAATCCTCACAGAATCTGCACTAACATTTTAATCTTCAAAATTTGATATGAACCGTTACACAAAAGCCCCACTGCAGACTACTATGCGTTACCTCATTATTCAAAATACGACCGTACAAAATATCAGACCAGCTGTGTGGTTAGATTAAGGAACTATCATATGCCATGTGTAACCATTAATTCTCTGGTGTGCAATAAATTTTGTGTGTAGTTTATAAAATTAGGTCATCCATATCGCACCTGGGCAAGAGCAGTGACACAACTCAAAAATGCAATACTAGAGAAAAGGACTTAAAGAATTCTATGAACACATACTGAAATAGTATATAGTATAAATATTCTTTACATTTCAAGTAAGTGGCTAATTTTGGCAGTAAATCACATTGTATTCTATACATTATGAACATGGACGTGTAGTTCTGTTCTCGGCAAATATTAAAAATCATTAGACATGAATAGAACACAACTCTTCGTCAAAATATGTGTCTTCGGTTATATAAACCAATATTGCCAACAATAAATGCGAAAACATTTGTATAATAGGCTAATTTAGTGGCAATTAGCATCTCCTTCTCTTGGTATGGCTGCAGAATAAAATAGTTGACCAAATCACAGGTCATTTTATTCCACAAACATATCAAGTGAAGAAGGCATGCTAATTGCCAGTAAATTAGCCAATTAGACAAACGTTCTCGCTTTTACTTTGAACGAAATTGGTTTATATAACTTAAGATACATATTTTGACGAAGACTTGTGTTCTACTGAAGTCTAATGACTTGTAATACGTGTAACACTTGATAATGGCCTAAGGCCGAAATCTAGATTGTGGAATAAAACCTGTTGTACAATCAAATGGTGGTTATATCTTTCAAAAAGTTTATATGATTGTGGCTCCATACACGAGTAAAATCATTAACTTTTTTTGATATAATTTCTCATGTTACAATTTTGCCTCTTTCGAACTCCAAGTAATATATTTTTTCACTCACTGACATTAGAACCTACATAGGCAAAATTAGTACTTACATTATAATAAAGAACGAAAAACGGGTAGAAATTGCTACATTAGAAAAGTACAAAACGCAAAATTATTGTTTATGAACATTTACATAATTTAATAAGAAACATAAATTAGGTACATTGTAAGAAACACAGTTTACGAAAATATAGAAGCAGAAGTGGGCCTGTAAAGTGCAGGAATAAATTCGCGTAGAAAAGGGATCAACATGAGCTTTCTTTATAGCAGAAATTTCCATTGTTTCTCGCACGCTGCAACGCACTGCATTGCAGAGATGTTTAGTTGTTTGCGCTTGGTATTGTTGCGCTTATTCTTTTTGCTGCTACATGTTTTCACAAAAGGAATGCCTGGGTCATTCTTCTGCACTTTGAATACTTATATGTCACGTTGTACATATCATTTATGCTCCCACTTGCCATTCCCGCACAGGTAGAACAAAGATTTATTTATTATCGTCATTTTACCCCACGAGGCATCTGTATCTTCGATTATTAGGATGTCTGTGTTTATACTGTGTCTAGATGTCGTCAGTATTACGAGATTTCGTACTATTTGCAACAGATGTAATCGTCAAAACAATGTCTGCTTTTACAGACATGCGTGCATATCTGCAGGGCAATGTAATGTAAGACACAGATACTGCAATAACACAGACATTGTAATAATAAATACATTCCATTTAGATTATACACGAAAAGTGTGTACAACTTCAAATGTGGCGCTCTTCTTGAATGACGCATGCACACTTGACGGTAGCAACGTTGCCGTGGCGAATCATGAAGTGGTGTACTATAAAACTGACACAGTTACCCTCAAGTGGACGATTTGCGGGAAAAAGATGGTCGTTTTGCGTGCACGTTGGGGCACTTCATACGAAGTTTTTAATGACACAAACTAAAAATTGCCATTTTTCGACTTGTGTCACTTCTTGCAAGTGTGCAATATAAAAAATGGGAGTTTTAGAATCTTGCCGTCTCACCTAGATACATTTTTGCAGACATACATGATGGAAATAGTCATATGCACTAATTATACAGATGCAGACCACTCTAAAAAGAGAATGGCAATCAAACTCGTTTTATGAATTCCTTTATAAGCTTGATGTATTTCTTCAAAGTACCCAAGCAAATCATTCTTAACGATACACTGAACTCAAATTTCCTTTATTACCATTACAACTTAGGAGGCCTATGGGGAAGCAAACAATGTCGTCTTTGTAGGGGCAACTGGGCTATCTGACGTGGAGAATACAGAACTGAAGGATTAAGAGGTGATTGATGGCCCGCTGGTTCAGTATTGTCCTGAACAGGATTATAACTCAGGAGTGCGTTTCTGTAACATTTTTTCCGTTTTTTACGTGGTCTTCATTATGTCTCCATTTCCACAATTCCAGTTGTTCTCGGCACAAATCCATCAAGCTTTCTATTTTCTGATGGTTTCTCTCGAAACCCGTTTTGAGATAGAATGCAAATTAATTTACACATATACTGTCTCTATACACTACTGTCTCTTTGTTGACCGGTGGCGAGAAACCCGACCAAAAGGAACACGTACGAACGAGCCGTTTCCTTTGATGTTCCGACACAGCCGAACTTGTTCGGTGTTGCGTGGGCAGAGCGGCGCGGTTTGCAGTCCATGCCGGCTGCGCTGCGCTCAGCGACACGTCCTTTGTGGACGCCGCTTGGCAGGGCTGAGCATGAAGCGTTCAGAAATTCGAAAGTAAAATTTTATCTACCGACTTCACGGAAAATCCTCAACTATGTTCTCTCTTTCCCTCTTAAACAGGCCTTCCACACACACAAATTCATGCCAGTACGCATTCAGAGATTCTCCTATCGAGAAGAAGGAGTTGTGAAGGATATATAATTTCAGTTTGTGTTTAAAAATTAATTTCATTATCCATTAAATTCTTTATATCAGTGAGCAGGCGGTCAAAGTTTTCTGTGGCTGTGCCCTACTAAGGCTGAACGATGGATAGTAAAATCATTTATCCGTCAAGTTTTATATTTACGAATGGTACTATTGTTTTCAAACTGTGACACATTGTTGAAAATCAGCTTCATGGGGGACTAAATCTACTATGAGGCTGTTATGAGTGTTTGCTCAAGAATTGTCTACAAGAAGGCAACAACATGGTCATACAGTCTCTCTATGACTCACGAACAAATGAAAACATGAGTTGGTTTTGATGCATTTTTATGCACTCTCGACAGTCTGAGTTCATGAAGGATACGGTGACCAATGTGCAGTGACCAATTTTCGTCCAGAGTGCTGGGCGAGTCCATTCGTTTGTCCGGAAGGGGAGGCCGTCTGTTTGCCGGCTTTCGGCCGGTCGGCGATGATAGAATCCAGGCACCCACCCTGCTATCTTCCTCAATCGATTTTACAGAAACTATTCGATAAAAAAATTCATTTTTGCATTACTTATAGCTTTATATGTCAGATTCTTGATGACGTGCCCATAGTTAGTGGTCAAAGTTACTGGAATGCTGCACGAAATTCAAAAAGTTTGTAATGAAAGATAGGGATCGCTAAGATTTTGCGTTTGGTGCACGTTAGTAATATGTTGCTGTGTATGAAATGTAACCGAAGTGCTGAATTTTTCTTTAGACTTGCGTAGCGATCTCTGTATGTCTCCAGTTTCGAGACCATTCATCTGATGTAGCTCACTCATTTACGATTGCCGGCGTCAGCGATAAAGTCAGAATGAAGTATTCACAACATTCTTTATATTGCATAGACCGTTTGAGATATCGAAACGAGATTTTAGCAAATGATAGCATGCGGAGAGAAGTGTATTTTCCAGATGGTTATTATTTAAAACTTCATCATCTAACTTGTTATTCCACTGTGTACAAACTTTATCAATGAACGACTGTAATTTTAAGGGCTGTCGATAGCTGGTGAAGCGAAAAATGCTGTGGGTTTTGGAACAACATGAGTGAAGACTTACACGTTTATTATTGTAATTAGGATGTGCTTTTTCATAAACTATTGAATTGAACGTTTCCTCATGTAATAAAACTTGAAAATTTGCTTCAGAATTTTCTCGCAATTGTATTTGCACATCATGTTCGTGATGTGGCACTAAGTAAACTCCACTGTTTTGACAAAAGAAGCAAATTTTGATATGGCAACAAGAGGAATGTAGGTTTTACTCAACATTCGCCACTCATGGCGCTTCTCTGTTAAGTTAACAAGCCAGGCGAAAATGAATCACTGTTTTTGTCGTATTTTCAGCAGAATTCTTATTTGATACGGAATTCTTGTAAGATACTAAACAAAACAGAGCTGACAGTGGGCGTTTTGAAACGTCACCTTACAAGTGTGGCCGACGCTTAGGTGCCTGCCCGCAAACCCTGCCACTACTGCTCCCCCCCACGCGAGCCCTGCCGACTGCGTATCTACTGACCATGTTATTATGCGTGTACGCTATCCAAATTTCAGAGATGTTTTACCAAACAAGAAAGACTGTTTTGAAACCAGCCACGACAGTAACAAGCTGTACAAAATTTATTTTGTCACAACCCTCCCTACGATCTGGAAGCAGTGCTTGCTTTCGCAATGATTTTGTGCTACGGTAACGTGACACATGACCAACCAGCTTGGTAATACGCATGAAAAAAGTCACAACAAGCCACTGTTCTACCACCTATCATGCAATCTGGGAACAGTAATGAAATTTTCACAAGTTTCATGTTCCACAACATTAAACACAAACAATTAATTATTCAGATCAGAAACACTGTGCAAAGAATTTTATTACTAAGTGATTCCGCAGTTGTATCAAATCTAAATCAAATGATTCTGCAGTCGTATGAAATCTAAATCATGACTGTAAGAAAAGAAAGAAATTATAGATGGTATCAGCCGGACTCTCACGGATAAGTAAAACAACAATCAAACGATACGCCACGTTACATTCAGAGCTGCAGCGGAAAGTGTTATCAATCTATGCTAGTAACAAATAAACAACATTAGAAGGGCACAATATGACACATAATAAGTTTTAACCGGGCACTACTTTGTCACGAGTTAGTTAGAAGAACCATAATGAACCACGTAGTAATCAGATAGATCCTACATTTTTGTTACGGTATAACGCAAACATGGTTTTTCATGAGAAATTAACAAAAGAAAACATGAAACGTCGTACCCAAAGAATGAAGTGATACGGTCCGGACACAAGCTATCGTGGGCAGTCTACCAAACATAACTGTTATAGGTATGGGAGCAGCAATATACGCTGTACCATACAATTTACATAAGAGACTGAGGAAACTAGGCCCTATTCTGTTTTCTCCTGTGCACAAATGCCGAATCTTGAGTGACGTTGGCGTTAAGTCACACTGGGTAGGGACGCAGATTTTTGTGACAGTTATATTATAATGATAGAGCTATGGAATGCCTGCTCCTAGTAACTGATTATTTAGTTACTGACTGTCCGATAGGTGTAGATTTTCTGGGAGAGAAAGAAGCAATAATTGATTTCTCCGTAGGAAAATACTTCTTGGTGCACAATAGCGACAAAATTGACGTAATTCTGTACAGACAAAAGTTAAATCATGTCAAATACTGCCAGAGCTATGGAACACTCTATGATAGTCATAACGTTAGCCACCCTGTAACAAAAGACGAAATCTCAGGCTTAAAGGAACTCATAGGCAACAAAGTGATTGACTCTACAGTAATTACAAAAGAACAACAAGGTAAGTTATATGATCTACTATTACACCATTTACAGGTATCTACACGAAAACCAAATCTTATTAAAACCTATGTTTACAATATGGAAGTTCGCCCCCATGATGTATTTTGGCCGGCCGTTGTGTCCGAGCGGTTCTAGGCGCTTCAGTCCGGAACCGCGCTGCTGCTACGGTCTCAGGTTCGAATCCTGCCTTGGGCATGGATGTGTGTGCTGTCCTTAGGTTAAGTTTAAATAGTTCTAAGTTCTAGGGGACTGATGACCTCAGAAGTTAAGTCCCATGGTGCTCAGAGCCATTTGACATTTTGATGCCACAACACATATATGATCCCCCCAGTTGAAGCGAGCAGTAGTGACAGATGAGAGCAAGCAAATGCTAGACTGGAACATAACCGAACCATCTATATCACCAAACTGTAGTAAATTGTTACCGGTAACGAAGCCCAATGGAAGTATTAATCTTGTGTTAGACGCAAAAGCCATAAGTAAAATATTTGTACCTCTATGCACAAGATCTGGAAACCTTGATGAGCAGTTACAAAAATTCCACTGCGTTAAATACATTACGAGTACTGATTTGAAAAGTTCATACTGGCAGGTTAAACTAACACGAGAATTTATAAGGTATACGGCTTTTATCTTTGGCAGTAGCAGTCATCAGTTTTGTGTGCTACCTTTCGGTCTGACTCAGAGCTGAAATATTAAAAGTTTTGGCTGGTTTTGTTGTCTAGATGCTGGGATACGTAGTTGCCGCATTACAAGTCAAATACTGCTGAGTCTACAGTATGCAATATGAATATACACGTGACTCGAATGCTCGAAGGTTCCTATCACTCGGCAATTGCGAATGTAACGTAGAAATTCATAAATGAAAGATTGTAGTTAAATAAAATCTGCAGGTACTATCTTAACGACTTTAAATGATGATTACGATAGTAGAAGTAGTTTTGAAAATGCGGTATATTTCTGCAAAACACTTATTGGTATCGATGGCCCAGCAATTAAATAAAATATAAGTTGAATAACAGGGAAATAATAGATTCCTACTGCACGTAATTGGTCATGAACAACAACATAGCTCGTGAGATATTCACTTCTAAACGCACACTACGTCTTCACTGTAGAAGCCACGGATATCTCACAAGTGCACAAGTCGGCACTCCGAAGTATTTTTATCTGCCGCGACCACGCACAAACCGCTCCACACTCTCCAAGTCTCTCCCCGCGTCCCTGGCATTCCTGTGTCCGTCTCCGTCACGCCGTCGCACCCCTCGCGCTGCACCCTTCCCCGGAAACGATGCTCTTCTCCCCCTTCCATCCAGTCTCCCCATTCACGAGCGCTGTGATTGGCTAGAGCGCTCCCTCCATGTATCCAAGCTAACGCATACTCACAAACATATTGAAACACATACGAAATGCTGGATTTACATTTAAACAATTTGAAATTAAATAAATATTCCTATGGCTGGACCATAAACACGCTCTAACACACATTATTAAATACATAAACAAATTAAATAGACATATATCAAAGGAAGGTCAAGCAAAAGTAGGCTAGTAGCCTAACGTCTCTGTGCTTTCTAAAATATAGTAAATAACTGACCAATTTCTTCATGAATAGCGTATATCGGATATAAACAAAGACATAGATGAATAAATATATTTATAAGCATGCTACTACCGTTTTTTCGTGTAATTGTGGAGTACTTACGCCTGACGCGATCAAGAGCAATCGGCCACTTTGACCTCCAATAACTCATGTACTATTCAAGTTAAATGCATGTAATTTACACCAATTTAGGTTTACACTAATAGCTTTCTAAAGACACGTCGATCGAGAAAATCGGATGAAGCGTTTACATTTTGGAAATTCATTGCTGGGTGTTACTTGTATAATTTACAGTCAGATAATAAACTTTAAACTTATATAAAGATATTCAAAATCTGATTACACCATCAGAATCTTCGTGCAAATAATGGTAATGTACATGTTTCTTTTTGACGTATCATCATTCATCTGGCTATTATTAATTTCTATGAACTGTGAAATGTCTGCTATTATGGTTTCACAAAGTCCACCATCTTTGCCACTCCCGGCATAGGCATCTCCTTCATCGACACAAAGCACCATCCTCGTCGCAGCTTGAACATGGAATTCGCAGCCACGCGATCCGGCTGGACCCCTCTTGCTTCGGCCAGCGTCCGGCACCACGTGGGGGCGGGCCGCGGCCGCCGAGAGGCCCGTGCGGCCACGCCAACTCCGAACATACAATATTTTCAGGGCGCCACAATTCGCCCGTTACCTCACACTCTGAAGTATTCCTCACTGCTTCAGACACAGTCTAGGTCCAAGAACTGGTAGAAAGTGCAACACTTTATGTTGAGACATTCTCACAGCAACGTATACTTGAGAAAAACACCTACACAGTCTAGGAGGAATACTAGAAAAGTTTCATAAGCGGGTGTAAAGGCAAATTTACAAAATCTAAGGTTGAAAGAGGGGAGATTATATTTTCAAGGCACATATTATCCTCACAAGGAATACGACCGGATACTGATAAAATTAGTGGAGTCAAGAATTTCACATATCCAAACACCAAGAAGCAGTTAAAATCATTTTTTTGGCCTCTGCTCATTATTCTGACTTTTCGTTCGAACCCAATAATTAAATAGTACAGCATTACTAAGTTTACTAAAGAAGAAAGCTTCATGGTTTTGGACACAAGAATACACCAATGACTTTAACACAATTAAAGACGTATTAGTTAATTCAGATATCTTGTGTCATCCTGATATGAGCCAAGATTTTTGTGTCGATACAGATGGCTCATACACAGGCTTGGGCTCACGTCTGTTTCAGATTGATCGAGAACATGGTAAGTATGAAGTAAAAGAGATGAGATCGGCAGGTAGAACACTCACTAAATGCGAGCATTAGAAACACTAGCAATTGGGTACAGGGTGACAATTATTGAATTATATGAAACAAAATCATCTGCTTTTGGACGTCCAAACTGTACGGTTGGCCGTGGGGCATGATGGGAATTAGAATGGGCACGCATGGCTTGGTTAAGCGACGAAGGCCACTTTGACTTGGATAGGTTCGTCAGCAAGCAAAATTGGCGCATTTGGGGGTCTGAGAATTCGCATTCCGCGATCGAGAGGATTCTTCAACAACAACAGGTGACTGTGTGGTGTGCAGTGTCCAGTCATGGAATAATCGGTGCGATATTTCTTGATGGCACGGTGACCCTGATTTCGACAATATGTGGTTCACGTAAGACGGAGCTCCACCCGGTTGAAGCAGGATAGTGTTTGATGTCCTGGAGGAGCACTCCGGGGACTGTATTCTGGCTCTGAGGTACCCAGAGGCCACTGGCATGGACCCCGATTGTCCGCCATATTCTCCAGAACTGAACACATGCGATTTCTTTTGTGGTGCTATATTAAAGACAAGAGGTACAGCAGTGACCCCAAAACCACTGCTGAGCTGAAAACAGCCATTCAGGAGGTCATTGACAACATCGTTGTGCCCACACTTCAGCGGGTCATGCAGAATTTCGCTATCGCCAATGATGGCAGGCATATCGAACATGTCATAACCTAAATCCGAATATCTGCAGCGACGTTTACATGTTGAATAAAGTGTGTGCACGCCGTAGTTTGTAACTAATTTACGTTTTTATTCGCCTAGTTCAATAATATTGTCACCTTGAAGTTGGTAGAAACGTAAAGATATATACCTTTCACCAAGCTCTGAGTTTTCTGATGTTGTCCAAATTATTACACCTATGTTTAGAACATTGGCCATTGGTTTTAAATGAATATTCATTTGAAGTAATTCATATAGCAGGGAAACAAACACTGTAGCTGACGCATTATCCAGACTGCTAGAGGGTCATACGGAAAATGCAAAAATATTAGAACAAGTTGACTGAATTTTCTCATTACGAGAGCATTGAAGGGCGATCTGCTTTAACTGTGAAAAACCAAGCAAAGATTGTTGAAAGCGGTTGTCTCGAACAAAAAATTTTTTGTGCCATCTTGGCTTTGGAACGGTTTTTAACTAGAACGAGTAATATTACAGAAACATGAAAGAACTAAAAGAAACAGATTCACGTTGGTACAAGGTGAGAACAGTGCTAAAACAGATTAACACAGGCCGTTTGAAACAATATTACACCTTACACAGTGACGTATTGTTCTATAGGAGACATCCTAATACAGACACTTGGTGTGTATGCATTCTGTCTGAAAGTGTAGAGAAACTGATTTGGTATACACATCATGCCTAGGGACATTACGGTACCACAAAGTGTGTAAGGAAATCTAACTTTTTTAAATTTCTTCCAGTATCCATCACAGTTTGCGCCAAATAGTTTCGGACCATTTCCAAACCACACCCTTAAACGTAAGTGTAATCAAACAGTCCACCAATGTAGAGGAACTCGCGGTAGAATGAGGAACAAAGTTGAAAACACTTTTTAAAAACGCAAAAGGGTTAATTTACGTTTCTAGCATTTGTAGACTTAGAGAAAGTTTTGACAATGTTGACTGGAATACTCTCTTTCAAATTATGAAGGTGGCAGGGGTATAACACAGGGAGCGAAAGGCTATTTGCAATTTGTACAGAAACCAGAAGGCAGTTATAAGAGTCGAGGGACATGAAAGGGAAGCAGTGGTTGGGAAGGTAGTGAGACAGGGTTGTAGCCTATCCCCGCTGTTATTCAATTTGTATATTGAGCAAGCAGTGAAGGAAACAAAAGAAAAATTCGGAGTAGGTATTAAAATCCATGTAGAAGAAATAAAAACTTTGAGGTTCGCCGATGACATTGTAATTCTGTCATAGACAGCAAAGGACTTGGAAGAGCAGTTGAACGGAATGGACAGTGTCTTGAAAGGAGGATATAAGATGAACATCAACAAAAGCAAAACGAGGATAATGGAATGTAGTCGAATTAAGGCGGGTGATGCTGAGGGAATTAGATTAGGAAATGAGAAACGTAAGTAGTACAGGAGTTTTGCTATTTGGGCAGCAAAATAACATGATGGTCGAAGTAGAGAGGATATAAAATGTAGACTTGCAATGGCAAGGAAAGCGTTTCTGAAGAAGAGAAATTTGTTAACATCAAGTATAGATTTAAGTGTCAGGAAGTCGTTTCTGAAAGTATTTGTATGGAGTGTAGTCATGTATGGATGTAAAACATGGACGATGAATTGTTTGGACAAGAAGGGAATAGAAGCTTTAGAAATGTGGTGCTACAGAAGAATGCTGAAGATTAGATGGGTAGATCACATAACTAACGAGGAGGTATTGGAGAGGATTGGGGAGAGGAGAATTTTGTGGCACAACTTGACTAGAAGAAGGGATCGGTTGGTAGGACATGTTCTGAGGCATCAAGGGATCACCAATTTAGTGTTGGAGGGGAGCGTGGAGGGTAAAAACCATAGAGGGAGACCAAGAGATGAATACACTAAGCAGATTCAGAGGGATGTAGGTTGCAGTAGGTACTGGGAGATGAAGCAGCTTGCACAGGATAGAGTAGCATGGAGAGCTGCATCAAACCAGTCTCAGGGCTGATGACCACAACAACAACAACAACAAGGGAGCTGCAAGTTTTTCTGTAAACTCATTATGGTTTTTTATCACATAAATACAATAATATATTAGGAAAACAAAATAACAAAACTTTTCTATTCCAAAAGAGGAAAGTATGTCCCCGGGTATGGGGCACAATGGGGCGATAAGGACAAGCAGTTATAAAAACGTACGAAACTTGTGGAAATCCAAATTTCTTGTTTTGCTCTATATTTAAGAGATTACAAAGATTTAATTACAGTATTCATCGCGCGTGACCTGTCTCCTGCGTCACACACTAGGACGACCGCATCACCTTTGCTGTCTAGTCGCGCACATGAGTTGTGTGCCCATTTTTTACACATGGAACAAGCGACCTAGTCTTCAACTGACTTTGAAGAAAAGTCACTATAGTATGAACATTCACAGTCGGAACAGTCGTCAGAATAACTCTCATTAGTGTTTGGTTCTCTGTTCTTTTTTGTAGTTATCGTCGGACTGTTTCTTGTATTTTTTACATTCCTAATTTTATTATCTTTCTTAAATAGTTTTTTCCTTAGTCTTTCTTCTTTGGCAAATTTCTTTTCCTCTTTTACCTTAGGAGTTGCCTCTAACTCTTTTTTGTATGGGAAATCAGATAAGACCGTTGTTTTCTCCCTATTCCAATTCGTCCTTTTCATGCTTTCACTGACTTTTGGCAAAGGCATTGTAATTTCACGAGAAACGTGAAATGAAGGGGCCCTGTTGTCTGTTGTCATACACGAGCACCCAGGAGTGGAACAGTTAGCCTCATCAAAGCAGATCTTCTTAGCCGGCGCACCATCATTACAGTTAGCTGAAACCTTGACAGCTTAATCATCTAGCGTGGTTGGGATGTCTCTCTTGACTGGTGTGGGCCTACTACACGAAGGAAATTCCTCTTATCAGCTCCATAAATAATTACTTCTTTACTTATAGGCCTTTCAGGTTCAATGTCAGTTGTATCCGCTGGGACAAAATCGGCGTCGATGAGTATAGGTGGGTCAGTTGGCCATATCCCAGTAGCTTCGAAACTTTTATTGCAGTTTTCATTGCTGCACTTTTGATAAAAGCTAATCCAAAAAGGGATCGAAATTTGAAAGAGAGTTACGGTTTTTCCTGGGTTGCTTTTCCGCAATTTTCGAAACTCTTTGCCATAATGAAGACTTAAAGGCTTCATAAAAGAACCATCAAGAGGGTGAATCCTGTGAGAGCAATATGGTGGTAGAAACAACAACGAAACGCCACTCTCTCTCTCGTGTAGACTATAACTTCAGGGTTCTTGGTATGTGTTAAGTGGCCATCAAATATAAGAAGAACTCGGAAATCTTTTGATGCCTTAGAAAATTCCACAGATTTTCTAAAGCACACAAAAAATGTCTCTGCAGTCATCCATCCAGTGCTGTGTACCTCGGTCCAACTTCCTGTCGGCAATCCTATCTCAGATTCCTTCTGTTCCTTCTTTCGAGGAAAAATGAGCATCGAGGTCCGCTTGCCGACGTACAAATGAGACAGGTTACACTTTCGCCGCTTTCTGCAGATGTTAACGATTCGACTTGACGTTTGCTCTTACAAGCTATGATTTTTGATTGGTGTTCAGTGAAAAGCCTATTTCATCGAAATTAAATATCTGAGAAGCGGTTAGCTTGTGTTTGACAAACAAACTTGTTAGCAACGAAAAAAAGATTCTACAGCTATTTTATTAAAGCCCGTGGCTCTTGTACCAGATGTTGCTTTAGGTTTTAAGGAATCCGTTAACTCAATCTTCGTCTGCGATTTCAGTTTTAAATCTTTAAGCAATGCCATTTATTACAGCCAACTAATAAGCCAAGTTACGCAAGTTTTTCGTTGTTAGACGGAATAACCTAATCACCTTTGTTTTTTTAAATACGTTTTTAAACTTTCTAGCCGTTTTATCAGTTCTTTAGTCTACGATTTCTCTTCTTCTCCTACGCATCTTTCCGGAGTAGATTGGAGAGCAGCATGTTGATTTGATGACCAGAAATAATCACATCGACAGCATTATTCATTACCTCAGTAGGTCATGACTGCCTCTTTCTTTTTCTTTCATATACTCGAACCATATGAAATCAAAGAAAATATATTAGGGACCTTCTAAAAACGATCTCATAGCTCAGACCAATGCGGAACAGAACGGGTTACTACCCCACTCCACCGCACCTGTTCTGCTCCAGGGATACGATTTAGGTTCGGAAGTAAAGTCAGTTGAGAAAGATACGTAAACAAGCATTCAACAACACGACACAACAGTCAGTTACTTGCACTTCAATCATGTAAAAACAAGAGCTGTAATGTAAACATGTATGTAAACGTTACCTTGGTTATAAAATGATGAGGATTCACAAGACAGGAACAAAATATCACACAACAGAAACTTTACACATCAGCGCTCATTAAAACACGATAATTCAACTTACTGCTGCTCGCAGACAACACTTCCTTGACAACTAAAAACGTCGATCTTCTTTCCCCCCCGGTAACTCGTTCTGCCCTGGGTTCTCTTACATATGAGTAATAAATGTTTATATTCGTCGTTAGAAACCATTACATGAATGCAGAAAGTTAGACTTCGCACGAGTATATAGTATGGTTACCTTCCAATCGAACTCAAAAACTGCAATGAAATGTAACATTATGTATTCAAGAAATGGCTTCTAACGATGAATATGGACATCTGTTACTCATATGTACGTTGGTGGGCTGTATGATTGCACTTTACGTTTAAGGCTAGGTTTGAAAATGGACATGGTGTTTCGAAACTAGACGCCACAAACAGATGACTATTATCTCAATTGTGACGGATACCGGAAAAAATAAAACATTTCATACCCAAGTTGCTTGTCCTACCCTCCACTATATTGGAACTTCATTAACGTATTTTTTTTTTTACTTTCCCAATATGAGTCGAAATATACATTGGTTACTGAGCACTTGCATCATCCGTCAAAAACTGAAATCATTCAACAAAACTAATAAGGCTGAGTTCCACTCTATTTTGCCTAGTAAATCTCTTACCACTGGTTCATATTCGACCACCTGTGGATGTGTGTAGTATGTTATTGCATTATATGACTTTTTCCCAAGTTTGTAAAGCTTTATTCTGCAAAGTCTGCTGCAGCTGCTGTAATAATCAAAAGAATCTCAAATGATTTTATTCTCACAGTGGATAAACCCAAGTCACTACTCACAGACAATGCATCTTGCTTCACTGGTTATAACTGGAGACAGTTTTGCAAGAAAATGGCATACAAATAATTTTAATATCACGTTTTAACCCGCAAGCAAATTCCTGCAAAGGAGCGTTTCCCAAATTGAACAGATTCACATGCATAACGTCGGGTGCAGTCTCTTGATTTGTTTGAGCAGGTAGGAAACCATCTTCCTGTTATGACACACAATACATTCCTGCAGACTTCATGTTAAATGTCAGAGAAAGCAACCAGTAGGTAGACCCTCTCATCTTGTAAAATCCTAGTATGACAAGAATCTCAGAAACATGCAAAATTGTGAAGTAGGAGATTATGTTTTACTTTAAATTCTTCGCAAATCTTCACAGTTCAAACGAAAAAACAGCAAATTGGCACTACTTTATAAAGAACCATATGTCATCACAAGCATTGCACACCCAGATTATTATTTGCTCACAAGTCCTAGAAGCAATAAGATTCAAGGTTTGTACCCACACAAAGATCTGAAGAAGTTTCAGAATACGCAAAATCAGTTAATAAACAATATGAAAGGTGGAAAAATGGAAACGATCGTATGGCGTCAGTGCCTGGGGGTTCCCAGGCGGGAAGTTCGGCCGCCAAATGCAAGTCTTATTGAGTGCGACGCCACACTGGGCGACTTGCGGGTCGACAATGGGGATGAAATGATGATGAGGACAGCACAACACCCAGTCCCCGTAGGGAGAAAATCTCCCACCCCACCCGGGAATCGAACCCGGGCTCCTGTACGTGGCATTCAAACGCACTGACCGTTCAGCTAATAGGGCGGACATATGAAAGGTAAGTACTAGCTATGAGAATATCCGTTGTACTGAACACCACATGAACTAAACCCAAGAAACATCATGTTTCCTGGCTTTGTTTCAGAATGAGCATTAAATTTGCAACAGGTTTATTATCAGTGATACAAGATCTACAATAACTGGAATTGTATTTGTCTGTTTGCATGCATACACATGCATTGCTTTGAGTAAGATGTGCAGTAGCACCAGCTCACTTTCCAATGTTTCTTGTAACGTCAAGTATTTTCAACGGTATGGGTATAGGTTAGGTTTCTCTGTGTGCATTGCTTCTGATTGCTTCATGTGCTTAGCGCCTTTTAATCCTATGACAGGTACTTTGTGAAGAAAGTGAAGGATGGTCATGAATTGACGAACAAACTGTACAAATAGTAAAATGCCGGAGAATGACGCCCTGTCAAGAGATGAAACCATTTATACAGATGCACTTCTTTGAGTGCTATACACCATCTACACACAACAAACTCACACGCACGTAGAGTGTGTGCAGAATAACGTGGTCGGTAGATGCCCAGTCGGCAGGGCGTGCCTCTGGAGAACGGTGGTAGTAAGAGTTGCGGGCAGGCATTGAGATGCCTAGAGCTGGAGGGGAAGTGCAATATGGTGACCACTCTAAAAGATCTACTGTCATCTTTGCTTTGGATATTATCTACAAAAAATTCCGCTGATAATGCAACAAAAACAGAGATCTATTTTCGCCTGGCTTGTTAACCCTTTCAGAGAAGCAATATAAGTGGCGAATTTCGGGAAAAACCTACATTTCTCTTGTTATCCTATTAAACTGTACTTGTTTCTTCAAAACACAGGACTGGAACCCAGATTTCCCGCTTATCGCGAACGGTCGCCTTACCATTTGGCTATGCGTGCGCGACTCACGCTCAAACCCAAACTTCCATACGTCGTCTATCATGCGTCTACTGTTGCTGGTAGTGAATTCATTTGATGCGTTTCGTAACGGCTGTGGTCGCGCATCTTCACCAGATTAACACAGGCACTGCAATATCGTGTCACTAACACGTTCTGCAGACGCAACTGCGAGAGAATCCTGGAATAGTGGTTTTTTAAGTGAGGACCTGAGGAAAAGTAATGTCAATAACTTATGAAAAAATACATCCTTACTACAAAAATAAACGTGTAATTTCTTCACTTATGCTGTACCAAATCCACAATATTTCTTGTTCCACCAGCTATCGATGCCCCCCAAAAATTACATTCTTTCGTAGAAAAAGTCTGTAGTTAGTGGAATAACATAGTAAATAATGATATTTTGCATATTAACCATATGGCGAAATACTCTACTCTTTGCATGCTATCATTTGCCAGATTCTCTTTTCAATATCTAAAACCATTTATGAAATATGAGGAATGTTGTGAATATTTCAGTGGGGCATTATCACTGACACGCGTGATCGCATATGAGTGTGCTACACCAGATCAATTTTCTCGAGATTGGTGACAGGTAGAGACCTCCACTCAAGTCTGAAGAAAAATTCAGTGTGTTAGCTAAATTTCATTTACAGCTGCATATTATGTAATATGGATCAAACACAAAATCATAGCGATCCCATTTTCTCACAGTAAACTTTTTCAAATTTCGGGCAGTGTCTTACTTAAATGCAAATATCATATTACCTATGACCATTCACGAAATGATTTACTGTTTTGTGTCTTGCTTGGTCAGGAAAACCTTTCTTGATTTGTCTGACCGCCAGTATTTCCTTGTTCACTTAGCGTTATCCAGGGTCAACCACGTGGAGACGAACTACTCTGCATCCCTCGACAAATGCCTACGCTGGATACCACCAATTAGCAAAAATTACGACAAGCTTCTCGGAGCAGTTTTAAGCACCGCTAAAATGTGCATTCCCAGAGGATACAGTAGGAATATATCCCAGGGTGGTACGAAAACTGTGAAAGCCTCTTCAAAGCTTCCTTGAGGCGGGTGATCAAGAAGTGGCAGACGAGCATCACCATAACGTTGACGATGTGAGACAACAGAAATGGCTGGAACCAGTGGAATGTGTGAACTTTCGGACATCAAACCGTCAGGCACGGACTTCGCTACGAAAATTAGGAAGCGGAACACCTATTCAACGGCAAAAAGCAAACATCTCTCCAAATACGTACCCCCCACCCCCCACCCCCCCACATAACAGCAACGTCCAGAACACCAAGAGACAAAGCACACACAGTAGAAATAAAACGTAAACTCAGAAATATGCAGAATCAGACGACAGAGACTGAATATGCTCGCCCTTTTACACTTGAAGAAATCTTATCGGCACAAGAACATCACGCCAGGGAAAGCATCAGGATTCGACGACATCAGCCCCGAATTCCTAATAAACTGTGGAAAACACGCAAAGCTGGAGCTGGCCAGATTCTTCACCGACATCATCCAAACTGGTAATCTACCCAGAGAGTTCAAACGAACAGAGATAATAGCCATCCTAAAACCAGGGAAACCAGCAAACTTACGTGAGAGCTACAGGTCTATTCCATTATTATCAGTAGCATTAAAGTTATTTCAAAGGCTAATCTACAGCAGAATTTCTCAGAAAATACGAGGGTAAGTCAATTGTTATCCGCAAAGTAGTTATAAAATTTTATTCTAATCAAATAGGAAACTTACAAGAGCATCATTTTTCGTCATGGTCTCCTTGCGTTTCAACGCACATGCCCCATCGTTGTACAAGCTTCCAGATGCCCTCATAAAAGAAGGTTCTCAGTTGAGCTGCGAGCCACGACTCCACCGGTTCTTTCACTGCTTCGTCCGCGGCAAATCGACGGCCCCTTAATGCCTGTTTGACTGGACCAAACAAGTGATAGTCCGAAGGGTCAAGATTGGGACTATATGGGGGATGACCCAGCACTTCAAATTAGAGTTTCTGGAGCGTTTCAGCAGTGTGGGCAGCAGTATACGGACGGGCATTGTCGTGCAACAACACAACACCTTTTGACAGCAATCCTCGACGTTTGCTTCGAATTGCAGGCTTTAGTCTGGCAGTAAGCATCTCACTGTGACGTACACTGTTTAATGTTGTGTCCCTTTCTCCATAGTGTTCCAGTACTGGACCTTGTGTGTCCCAGAAAACCGTAAGCATCAGTTTCCCTGCGGACGCTTGGGTCTTGAACTTCTTCTTGCACGGCGAATTCGGATGTTTCCACTCCATACTCTGCCGTTTAAAAATGGTTCAAATGACTCTGAGCACTACGGGACTTAACAGCTGAGGTCATCAGTCCCCTAGAACTCAGAACTACTTAAACATAACTAACCTAAGGACATCACAAAAAAAATGGTTCAAATGGCTCTGAGCACTATAGTACTCAACTGCTGTGGTCATCAGTCCCCTAGAACTTAGAACTTCTTAAACCTAACCAAACTAAGGACATCACACACATCCATGCCGGAGGCAGGATTCGAACCTGCGACTGTAGCGGTCGCGCGGTTCCAGACTGAAGCGCCTAGAACCGCTTGGCCACACCGGCTGGCTCTGCCGTTTACTCTCCGGCTCTTAATGATGGATCCATGTTTCGTCATCAGTAATGATCATGTCTAAGAAGTTGTCCACTTCGTTACCATAGCGATCCAAATGCTTTTTGCAGATGTCCAAGCGCGTTTGTTTATGCAACTGTGTGAGTTGTTTTAGGACTCATCTTGCAGAAACTTCATGAAACCCAAATCTGTTGTGGATGATTTCGTATGCAGAACTGTGGCTAGTTTACAGACGATGTGCCACTTCGTCAATAGTTAATCGTCTATCTAAGAGAATCATTTCACATGAACGCTCAATGGTTTCTTCATTTGTGGCGGCAAACTGAAAGAAGCAGAGGTTGTAGAGAGCTTCAGGGAGAGCATTAGGGAACGATCGACAAGAATAGCACTCCGTCAGCAGGCCACAAGTGGCCCATCGGGACCATCCGACCGCCGTGTCATCCTCAGGTGAGGATGCGGATAGGAGGGGCGTGTGGTCAGCACACCGCTCTCCCGGTCGTTACGATGGTTTTCTTTGACCGGAGCCGCTACTATTCGGTCGAGTAGCTCCTCAGTTGGCATCACGAGGCTGAGTGCACCCCGAAAAATGGCAACAGTACATGGCGGCCCGGATGGTGGCCCATCCAAGTGCCGGCCACGCCCGACAGCGCTTAAATTCGGTGATCTCACGGGAACCGGTGTATCCACTGCGGCATGGCCGTTGCCATTGACAAGAATGGGGGAAAGACATACAGTAGAAGAAGAATGGGTAGCTTTGAGAGACGAAATAGTGAAGGTAGCAGAGGATCAAGTAGGTAAAAAGACGAGGGCTAATAGAAATCCTTGAGTAACAGAAGAGATATTGAATTTAATTGATGAAAGGAGAAAATATAAAAACGCAGTAAATCAAGCAGGCAAAAAGGAATACAAATGTCTCAAAAATGAGATCGACAGGAAGTGCAAAATGGCTAAGCAGGGATGGCTAGAGGACAAATGTAAGGATGTAGAGGCTTGTCTCACTAGGGGTAAGACAGATACTGCCTACAGGAAAATTAAAGAGACCTTTGGAGAAAAGAGAACCACTTGCACAAAAATCAAGAGCTCAGATGGAAACCAAGTTCGAAGCAAAGAAGGGAAAGCAGAAAGGTGGAAGGAGTATATAGAGGGTCTATACAAGGGCGATGTACTTGAGGACAATATTATGTAAATGGAAGAGGATATAGATGCAGATGAAATGGGAGATATGATACTGCGTGAAGAGTTTGACAGAGCACTGAAAGACCTAAGTCGAAACAAGGCCCCGGGAGTAGACAACATTCCATTAGAACTACTGACAGCCTTGGGAGAGCCAGTCCTGACAAAACTCTACCATCTGGTGAGCAAGATGTATGAGACAGGCGAAATACCCTCAGACTTCAAGAAGAATATAATAATTCCAATCCCAAAGAAAGCAGGTGTTGACAGATGTGAAAATTACCGAACTATCAGTTTAATAAGCCATGGCTGCAAAATACTAACACGAATTCTTTACAGACGAATGGAAAAACTGCTATAAGCCGACATCGGGGAAGGTCGGTTTGGATTCCGTAGAAATGTTGGAACATTTGAGGCAATACTGACCCTATGACTTACCTTAGAAAATAGATTAAGGAAAGGCAAACCTACGTTTCTAGCATTTGTAGACGTAGAGAAAGCCTTTGACAACGTTGAATGGAATACGCTCTTTCAAATTCTGAAGGTGGTAGGGGTAAATTACAGGGAGTGAAAGGCTATTTACAATTTGTACAAAAACCAGATGGCAGTTATAAGAGCCGAGGGACATGAAAGGGAAGCAGTGGTTGGGAAGGGAGTGAGACAGGGTTGTAGCCTATCCCCGATGTTATTCAATCTGTATATTGAAGGAAGCAAAAGAAAAATTTAGAGTAGGAATTAAAATCCATGGAGAAGAAATAAAAACTTTGAGGTTCGCCGATGACATTGTAATTCTGTCAGAGACAGCAAAGGACCTGGAAGAGCAGCTAAACGGAATGGACATGGTCTTGAAAGGAGGATATAAGATGAACATCAACAAAATCAAAACGAGGATAATGGAATGTAGTCGAATTAAGTCGGGTGATGCTGAGGGAATTAGATTAGGAACTGAGACACTTAAAGTAGTAAAGGAGTTTTGCTATTTGGGGAGCAAAATAACTGATGATGGTCGAAGTAGAGAGGATATAAAATGTAGACTGGCAATGGCAAGGAAAGCATTCCTGAAGAAGAGAAATTTGTTAACATCGAGTATAGATTTAAGTGTCAGGAAGTCGTTTCTGAAAGTATTTGTATGGAGTGTAGCCATATATGGAAGTGAAATATGGACGATAAATAGTTTAGATAAGACGAGAATAGAAGCTTTCGAAATGTGGTGCTACAGAAGAATGCTGAAGATTAGATGTGTATATCACATAACTAATGAGGAGGTATTGAACAGAATTGGAGAGAAGAGAAATTTGTGGCACAACTTGACTAGAAGAAGGGATCGGTTGGTAGGGCATATTCTGAGGCATCAAGGGATCACCAATTTAGTATTGGGGGGCAGCGTGGAGGGTAAAAATCGCAGAGGGAGACCAAGAGATGAATACACTAAGCAGATTCAGAAGGATGTAGGTTGCAGTAGGTACTGGGATATGAAGAACCTTCCACAGGATAGAGTAGCATGGAGAGCTGCATCAGACCAGTCTCTGAACTGAAGACCACAACAACAACAACAGCGCCATCTATCACAAAGCGAAAAAAGTGGTCCAACTAAAACATTCATATTTCTTTACGTACTAGATGAATATGTAATAAAAAATGTGGGCTCGTATAAAAAAAAACGCAATTGATATCCGTTTGATCTATGGCAGCACCATCTAGCGGGTCAACCATAGCCCCATCTGGTTTCCCCCTTCAAGCTAGACGAGTTTCGTTCTTTGTAGTTTTTTGGTTTGATGCTTATTTCGTGAGATATTTGGTCCGGTCACTATCAGTGGACCACCCCGTATAAGGAGCGCTGTAGATGCGTGCGTCATGTCTTTTCGATGTAAAAAAGCACCGTTCCTGAGCTATAAACTTCTCAGCGGGTACGCGACAGCGTTGGCTTATCGCACCGGGTCCTGCACGGAAACCGAACTATTCACGAATAATGTATTTGTTTCGAGGAATTCTGTAGCGCGGAATGCGTTCCACGATTTTGATACAGAACCACACCGCTGGCCCGAGTGTCGCAGGCTTCAGCTTGTTGGCGCGACATCCCAGTCATAATTTCTACGACCCTGGCCCCAGTTCCACGAACCCATAGCGCATTCCTGCCTTTCCGCTGCTGATGACTACGCAGAAAGGCGCGCTTCCGCCCGTAGCGGCGACAAGAAAGCACGCCGCGTGTCACGCCAGGACGGGTAGAGTAGCGCGGGCGAAGCTACGCATGAGCGCGCATTCAGAGACTGTTGCTTAACCAGTACCGCGCAGCATTTCCCTGTGAAGCGACGGCTGGACGTACAAGCAGACCTGGAATCCTCTATCCCTTCAACTTTCTTCTTACTTATGGGATTTTCGGGCATTAATTTCCTGAATCACTACGTTACAGAGAAGTTGCAGCATTAGAAAATTGCAGCGAAATGCAGGAAGATTTGCAGCGGATAGGCACTTGGTGCAGGGAGTGACAACTGACCCTTAACATAGACAAATGTAATGTATTGAGAATACATAGAAAGAAGGATCCTTTATTGTATGATTATATGATAGCGGAACAAACACTGGTAGCAGTTACTTCTGTAAAATATCTGGGAGTATGCGTGCGGAACGATTTGAAGTGGAATGATCATATAAAATTAATTGTTGGTAAGGCTGGTGCCAGGTTGAGATTCATTGGGAGAGCCCTTAGAAAATGTAGTCCATCAACAAAGGAGGTGGCTTACAAACTATTCGTTCGACCTATACATGAGTATTGCTCATCAGTGTGGGATCCGTACCAGGTCGGGTTGACAAAGGAGATAGAGAAAATCCAAAGAATAGCGGCGCGTTTCGTCACAGGGTTATATGGTAAGAGTGATAGCGTTACGGAGATGTTTAGCAAACTCAAGTGGCAGACTCTGCAAGAGAGACGCTCTGCATCGCGGTGTAGCTTGCTGTCCAGGTTTCCAGAGGGTGCGTTTCTGAATGAGGTATCGAATATATTGCTTCCCCCTACTTATACCTCCCGAGGAGATCACGAATGGAAAATTAGATATTCCAGTTTGCACGGAGGCTTTCCGGCAGTCGTTCTTCCCGCGAACCATACGCGGCTGGAACAGGAAAGGGAGGTAATGACAGTGGCACGTAAACTGCCCTCCGCCACACACCGTTGGGTGGCTTGCGGAGTATAAATGTGGATGTAGATGTAGATGCAATTCTCAAAAAATCTCGAATTTTTTTTCTGAATATTAGAAGATTTATGAGCTCTACTAAATACAAAACATTTGCAGCTTATTACAAGAGTTGCTGGCAGCTGAAAGCATTCGGTCACCTTTCATTCAACTGCCAGCTATAAAATTTGGGAAATTATAACAAAATTGATTTCTTAATAAGGTAAATGATTTTGTTCCATTATTTTCTTACGTTGTAATTAAAAAAAGAATATAGCTAAGAAGGTAGCTGAAGAACGTACAGAGTGGAGAGCGAATGGAGATGCATAGATGAGTTAGTCTGGCGGAAAAAAAGAAAATGTGTAGCATAAAAGCTTGTATTATCAAGGTCCTTAGTGCAGTTCTTCCTAGCAGCAATTTTTTACTTACATTTATAAATTATATATTTATTAACAAATAGAAATATTAATTACCACATAGGAAATCGTAATTTTTAAATAAAAATAACATTTTCTTGTATTTAATCACTAATCATATTTGATACAGACATGCGAAAAGCATTATTGTTATACGAAAAAATTATGTTCTCGTACATTAATAATACTGTTCAGTCTCTATAAACAAAATGGTACTTTTTTTATTGGGTGCTCTGCGTTTGTATAGGAACATTCAGTTTTTTATATGATTACTAGCTGACAAACCCCGCATCGTCCAGATATTCCCTTTGTCAATTTTCTGTTAAAAACGGAAATAAAAAATGAACTGTGCTTGTAGGATAATATGGAAAAAAATTTCAGTCCCATGTATTTGTGAATATATCACAGAAATTATGCAGCAGGCTCGGTGTAAGATGGCCCGAGACAGTTTCTGCACGCTGAGCGAAGCTACTTTGCGAGTCTACAACGCGAATTTATAAACGTGTCTATGGCAACGCCTCTTCATAGCGCTGTAGACGACTATTGCTTTCGGCTACAGTCATTTGCGCTCACAGTTGAAAGCTGTTAGAGATTTCCTTAAGATGACTCGATTGTAGGAGTGTCTTATAAGTAACGAGTATATGTATTAAAACGTCATGCATGATGCAGCGCCTGCTGTTGTGGCCGAGCGGTTCTAGGCGCTTCAGTCTGGAACCACGGGGATACTACGGTCGCAGGTTCGAATCCTGCCTCGGGCATGGATGTGTGTGATGACCTTAGGTTAGTTACATTTAAGTAGTCCTAAGTCTAGGGGACTGATGACCTCAGATGTTAAGTCCCATAGTGCTTAGAGCCATGATGCAGCATTTTTTCACACATCTCAGTGTTTATGACATTATATCTCTTGAACTATATGTCGTACAGTGATATATTTGTGCAGCCACATTTAAAGGCATATATGGATACTGTCTGCAAAATCTGTTGCGAATAGAGTTAGTAGCAAAGAAGTAATAAATTTAAAATCTTCTCACAACGCGGCAGTTTTTCACACATCTCAGTATTTACGACGTCGTATCTCCTGATTATGTGTCGTACTGTGACATAATTTTGTAGGTGCATTTAGCGGCATATGTGGATACTGGCTGCGAAATTTATTCGGAATAGAGTTAGTAGCACAGAAGCAATAAATTTAAACGTAATGCACGATGCGCAAGTTTTTCACGCGTCTCGTTGTTTCTGATGTCACATCAGCTGAACTATAATAGGCAGGCGGGTCGTACCCGCACAGTGATTGTTGCCTGACAGTAAGGGCTATACGAATGTATACCAAGCTTGGTTGATTTCGGTCCAGTGGTTTATATTGTCAATTCTAGACAAACACTCCAGCGTTTAGAGTTCGTATGAAGAAGTATTTTATTTTATCCACTAGAATGAAACAGAACATGAGTAGTTTAGAAAGGCGCTTAAATATGAGTACTTAGCAGATAAAGCTGATACTTGGCTATATTTCTGCGCACTATTTAACAAAAACAGCGAATGAATATTCGTTTGATCTCAACACTGTTCCTGTGTCAGCCCCAGATTTTTCACCTTGTTCAGGCAAGTGACGTCACTAGCTCCACAGCAACAACAAATGGTTCAAATGGCTCTGAGCACTATGGGACTTAACATCTATGGTCATCAGTCCCCTAGGACTTAGAACTACTTAAACCTAACTAACCTAAGGACATCACAAAACACCCAGTCATCACGACGCAGAGAAAATCCCTGACCCCGCCGGGAATCGAACCCGGGAACCCGGGCGTGGGAAGTGAGAATGCTACCGCACGACCACGAGCTGCGGACCCACAGCAACAACAATAGCAGCTAGAAATACCAAGGAGGAACATAAAGTGTTCACTTGGGTGGGAGCTTACTACGGCCCGTTTGCAGAGCAAAATGAGACGGAGTGGTCGTAGAAACGAGAGGAGTCACGAACGGGATGAGGATAGATAAACTGGTAGATGTATGGAGAGTATCGCTGCAAGAAGAGGGAATTGAGTCGAGACAGAAGTAGGAAATTTGTCAACATCTGAAGCAGAAACGAAACGAAATAATTCAAATTTGGGAAAAGACTTTCAAGGAAGCATCCTCCATATGACAGCAACCGCAGGAACCGAGCGAAGCTTCAGGAAGACGACAGATGACTTATCACCTTCAGTAGTGCTGCAACGGTACAATAGTTTGTTTTGTCTACGAGTCAACAGCAATACTGTGTAATGGAGGACTAGAAGATTTACAACTCGTGAAGACATGGAGTTCACAGATTCGGGGTGTTGTGCCATGACCTAGAGTATTGAACTGCCAGCCACCAAAGCAGCAGAACGAAGTCATCGTGAGAGAGGAACCGCCATAAAGGTGACTACGCACTGTGAAGTACTTATTCAGTACACTGATGCTGAAAAATATCCCCGTTGACTCTTCTGAAAATCAAAGTTGAGACAAGTTACCGCTATGACAGGGTGGCCAGAAGAGCTGAATGCGCGAGAAAATCAGCCCAACTGAAGTCGCTATTGCTTCATGTGGTCGGGGAAGTGCACTAACTTGTTTTTGTTTCCGACCGAAAGGGCTCACAAAGGGAAATACGTTAGCTGTCCTGGTTAACATAAAAAGTACTTGCATCAGAGCCACTCTCTCAGATGTGCTCAATGTGCCAAGATGTTTTCAGACATTGTCCATATGTATACTTGATGCTAAGCTCTGCTGACAGCATGAGCCTCTAGCTCTGAGACGAAGACTGCGTGTAGACTACCTGGAGTGGCTCTGAGCACTATGGGACTTAACTTCTGAGGTCATCAGTCCCCTAGAACTTAGAACTACTTAAACCTAACTAACATAAGGGCATCACACACATCCATGCCCGAGGCAGGATTCGAACCTGCGACCGTAGCGGTCGCGCGGTTCCAGACTGTAGCGCCTAGAACCGCTCGGCCACAGCGGCCGGCCGACTACCTGGAGTCTTCACACCACTGTGTCACCTACTGATGACTACCTACTGAGGTTGTCCACCTTCCTGGTGGAAAATGTGTTTGAGTCCAGACTGGTAGCTGCCTAGCTACACTATCGCTGCACTCTGGTCCTTGTGGCCCACCTTGTAATTGATAACCCCCTAATGTGGGAACATGCTTTCGACATCGACTATGCTGGGGCCTACAGTTTGAGTGCCCGAGTTGTGTATGCAGCCTGGACGTGGCTGGCTTTCATCAGCCATGGAGTGTGCTCTCTGTGGGCTAATGGCGTCCTGCTGACATCGGCGGATGCGCTGCCTATGCGTGTCACTGCCCAGGTGTACCTCCTGATGGCGGGTCCCTGAGTTACTACAGCTCACTTCCTCATCCCAGGAACAACGACCTCAACACTACTGACAACCACAGCAATCTCCACCACCTCTCTCAACCCATGTCCAGACGAAGGAAGAGGCTTTTTTATTGTGACCTTTGTACAGCCATTTCCTCCGTCACTGTTGGGGTAACCTCTTGGTCCCAGCAGGGGAAAGTTGTCAGGGATTTAAGCATATGCAGGAACACTTAAGATTGAACAGTTTTTAAGAGATATGTGGTTTTTTAAAGTTAGATCAAAGAATGTTGCTAACAAGTGTGATGTATAATGAAAAAATATTTTATTTGCTCCTCACAAATTATTAAAACTTCATGAATAATTAATTAGAAATTCCAAGGTGCTACTCCAGGTGGGTGTAAAAATAAATGTGCGCAACGGAAAATACAAGTACTGAACGCGAAAATGAAGATTTGGCCCTGTCTGACTAAATCCTGAAGCAGACCTTACGATCTCTTAATGGTGATATTATTTCCACCTTCTTGCTCGTTAACATGTAAAGTACAACATAAATATAAATGAATGATTAAGGGAACTAGTAACTACAAAATGATAAATGCTGTTTCAGCTTATAAACTTATTGTAGATTAAAACCCCTTTATATATTACAAATGTTTATATATCAATGTCCAATGGACATAAAGGGATACAAATAAATTTCCTCACTAATGGCCGGCCGCGGTGGTCTAGCGGTTCAGGCGCTCAGTCCGGAACCGCGCGACTACTACGGTCGCAGGTTCGAATCCTGCCTCGGGCATGGATGTGTGTGATGTCCTTAGGTTAGTTAGGTTTAATTAGTTCTAAGTTCTAGGGGACTGATGACCACAGATGTTAAGTCCCATAGTGCTCAGAGCCATTTGAACCATTTGAACCTCACTAATATGATTGATCAATTGCCAAAATACGCCCCTTTTTATGGCTACGCGATATAATATAAACAACGCGAGATGACTGACATCATCTACTTACCAAGCGCTAGAAGACACTACTTTCAAAGATGATATGCACTGGTGTGCAACCTCAGTGGAAATAAAATTTACGTGATCACAGCTGTTTAGCTTTATAGCCCTAATAAGCCGAAGCAATTAGTAATATCACCGTATGTACTGCGTCCGGTGCGTCGGAGTGATGGTTCTCGTACACGTCTGCGACAACGGAAGAACTCCAGCCACAAATACAAAAAAAAAAGAAAAAACCCTCATTCAAACACTAGGACGGCAGAAGACGGTCCTCTGACTAGTATAATCTAATACTGTCTTCTCCTCTCTGTATTCTACAGACGAGAAACGCGAACTTCTCAACATGAGTATAGGCAGAAGAAGTGTTCCCAATCACTGAACACTGCACACTCAACGATGACTCCCTACCCGGAGGCGAAGTCCATAATCGTATAAGTTCACAACAGTACAGTGCCTAACCGTTCTAACTATAAATCTCTTGAGAGCAAAGACAGCAAATCCGTCTGTAGCAACAAAAGCTGATGCTGAGCGACCGTCAAACACTGGCGCTCAAAGTGGAAGACTTTTCTTCCCACCGCTGGCTTCCCAGCAAAGTTCGGCTCCCGTCCCTCATAATTGCAGAAGGCGAATCCTATGCTCGAAACCACGGAATATTCTCCTTCTCTTCAGATTCTTCCGAACGCCGACCAATCATATTTTAGTCTTTTGTCGTCCAGCATGGAAAGTTTGCGAGGAAATACCTATCCCTATTAATTAGGAATTCATACAATGGCACGCTTCTCAGAGTAAAAATCCTCGGAAATAACCCAGCTTGCGTGATTTCCGAAGTAAAGCTTCCTTGTTCCTCTCTACTGCGTCCAAGATTTTCGGAGTTTCCGGTTATCCTTCCTGCCTAGCTACAAAACCGGCCAGCCGCCACTCTATTGTGCTTCAGCGCTCAGGTGCCCCGACCGTGTGGCTAGGGCTACTTCCTGTGTTAAGCAGGATCAACACACCTGTGCGGGCTATTCCACCCAGGGCCTGAGTTACGCCTGCCGTTTCTTTTCCACTGGCGTTCCAACCTCTACTAGTATAGGTAATCATTCATTACGCCGTTTTGATAAAAATAGACACTCCATCACCTTTCATGCAATAAGCGTTAACAATTATTTACAAGGTGTACGTGACAATGTCAGTCTTCTTTAAATATTCAAATATACGTTATACAACCTATCAAATGATACCTAATTCCGGTTGTAAATCACGACAAAGTATGTGGATGAGTGTTTGTAAGATGCGAAATTATAGCCACCTTACAAAATAAAAGAAATGGGGCTGTAGTCAAGCACTAGAAAAGATCCCTTTCAAGGAACTACGTTTTTGGGCCCTCAGAGTCTTTGACATGGCATGTCTGAATAAAATCTTCTCGGTTTTCAAGGTGTGTCAATTGAAATAAAATTCTCGAGCTTTCGGTGGTCATCTCTGCCATCATCGTCACGAGTAAAACCACTGACTGCCGGATCTGGCACGGTTTTTCACTTATAAAGCCACGATTGCGGCCTCTGGCACCAATTGAAGAGGGCCGAAACGACGCGTGTGCGAAAGGTGATTGGGCAGCTCATAGCAGCTCTGACCAGCCGCGGGACTGGGGCCAACGGGCTATACGGGCCTTGCAGCGAACTGGTGACGTCACACTAGTAGGCTTGTCCGTCGCAATTCGGGAACGCTCGGCTCTATCCAGGGCCCACGGGAAATCAATATTTAATCGAAAAGCGTATTGACTAAATTTTGTCGTCTGCAACCGAGAACTTGCATGCATTTAAATGCGCAGTCAGGAATCATTAAGCTCGTCTGAAATAGTTATTCGCTCCCTGCCGGAGACGGCTGCTAGCACTCGTAAGACCTGCAGTGTAGCGTGCTGTAACATATGCGCCACAGCCTGTCTTTCTCGTGGGCCTCGCCCAGGGACCGAGTGACGTCAGGTGGCACGAGGGGCCGCTCCCGTATCCCGACAAGCGTCAAGTATTCGTCGTTGCTTCCATTCGACAACCGGAGCCCTCCCCAACGACCTACTCAGTGTGTACTCCTAGTGTCTGTTGAAATTGTTGCTGTTCATTCCAATCTCAGCCGCCTCTTTTATAACGGAATCATAGTATGTTGACACATGAGCCACGACTTCTGTTTTTTCAGACAGAATTTTGTGTCCATTTTCCAGGTTATGCTCAGCTATGGCCGACTTGTCAAGCTCCCTTTGTTTAATACGTCGCTTGTGCTAGGTACAATGCTCTGCAACTGTGCGAATTGTCTGACCGATATAGGCGCTGCCGCACTTGCAAAGGGGCACCATACACACTGAGCACACGAGGAGCTATGCCTTCTTTAACAGGGCGCAGCATATCTCTTATTTTGGAGGTGGGCCAGAACACTGGTCTCAGTCCATGTCTCTGCAACACAATCCCAACTTGCATTCTTCTCACCTGAAACATCCAAGAACGGTAGCTTGCCACCTTTCTCCATATTGATGGTAAATTTAATGTTGGGATGGACGCCGTTCATGTGATGAACGAGCTGTGATATTTTAGAGCATGGCGGTGACTCCTCACGTCACCTGAAATCACTCGGTCCTGCAGCAGGCCGGAGCTGCTATGAGCATCCAAATCGCCTTCCGCAGACGTGTTGTTTCGGGCCTCTCGGATTGGTGACAGAAGTATACAGGATGGTCCATTATTCGTGACCGGGCCAAATATCTCACGAAATAAGCGTCAAACCAAAAAAACTACAAAGAACGAAACTTGTCTAACTTGAAGGGGGAAACCAGATGGCGCTATGGTTGGCCCGCTAGATGGCGCTACCATAGTTCAAACGGATATCAACTGCGTTTTTTTGTATAGGAACCCCCATTTTTATTACATATTCGTGTAGTACATAAAGAAATATGAATGTTTTAGTTGGACCACTTTTTTCGCTTTGTGATAAATGGCGCTGTAATAGTCACAAACATATGGCTCACAATTTTAGATGAACAGTTGGTAATAGGTAGGTTTTTTTAAATTAAAATACAGAACGTAGGTACGTTTGAACATTTTATTTCGGTTGTTCCAATGTGATACATGTACCTTTGTGAACTTATCATTTCTGAGAACGCATGTTGTTACAGCCTGATTACCTGTAAATACCAAATTAATGCAATAATGACAGGGACAGGGACTGTGATTGTTGTGTTCGGATGAGGGTTGAGTTGGCGTCCCCTCGCTCACAGCTGCAGGCGGCACTGACTTCGGTCGCGCAGCTTGAGGCTGTTGCCAATGGGCACCACTGTGGGGAGCTGGACTTGGGTATCACGGGTATGTCAACCTCATCCCGTCTGTCCCCAGATCGGTCTGCCACTGTGGTTGCCCCAGTTGCTGCCCGCAGTCGGGCTGAGCCCTCGCCTGTGGTTGATTGGGAGGTCGTTCCAAGGTGTGGCAGGCAGCGAAAGACGTCCCCGGAGGCTGATCAGAAAGCCTCCCTGGTGCGTCTGACAAACAGGTTTCAGGTACTGTCTCTGGCTGAGCCAGATGCAGCTGCCTGCCCTGTTTCAGAGGATGATTCTCAGCCTTCAAGGTCTGGGCAATCGCAGAGGGTGGGCTTATTGGCAGTTGGGAGCTCCAATGTTAGGCGCGTAATGGGGCCCCTTAGGGATATGGCGGCTAAGAAGAGGAATAAATGCAGTGTGCACTCCGTGTGCATTCCGGGTGGAGTCATTCCTGATGTGGAAAGGGTCCTTCCGGATGCCATGAAGAGCACAGGGTGCAGCCAGCTGCAGGTGGTGGCACATATCGGCACTAATGACGTTTGTCGCTTTGGATCTGAGGAAATTCTCTCTGGATTCCAGCGGCTATCTGATTTGGTGAAGGCTGCCGGTCTTGCTTACGAGATGAAGGTAGAGCTCACCATCTGCAGCATCGTTGACAGAACCGACTGCCGACCTTTGGTGCAGAGCCGCGTGGAGGGTGTGAATCAGAGGCTCAGATGGTTTTGCGACCGCGTTGGCTGCAGATTCCTTGACTTGCGCCATAGGGTGGTGGGGTTTCGGGTTCCGCTGAATAGGTCAGGAGTTCACTACGCTCAGCTGGCGGCTACACGGATAGCGGAGGCTTTGTGACGTGGACTGGGCGGTTTTTTAGGTTAGAAGGACTCGGGAAAGTACGGGGTGGGCTGCAATCTCAAAGGGTGCATGGAAAATACAGGACGTGCTTCGACCAAGGAACAGTCGGAATTGTAGTTGTAAATTGTTGTAGTTGTGCTGGAAAAGTCCTTGAGCTTCAAGCGCTAATAGAAAGCACAGAAGCTGAAATCGTTATAGGCACAGAAAGCTGGCTAAAGCCTGAAATAAGTTCTGCAGAAATTTTTACGAAGTCTCAGACGTTGTTCAGGAAAGATAGATTTGGCAGAGTTGGTGGTGGAGTGTTTGTGTCTGTCAGTAGTGGTTTATCTTGTAGTGAAGTCGAAGTAGATACTCCGTGCGAATTGGTATGGGTGGAGGTTATACTTAACAGCCGAACTAAATTAATAATTGGCTCCTTCTACCGACCCCCAGACTCCGATGATATAGCGGCTGAACAATTCAGAGAAAATTTGAGTCTCGTAACAAATAAATACCCCACTCATACGGTTATAGTTGGTGGGGACTTCAATCTTCCCTCGATATGTTGGCAAAAATACTTGTTCAAAACCGGTGGTAGGCAGAAAACATCTTCCGAGATTGTCCTAAATGCTTTCTCCGAAAATTATTTCGAGCAGTTAGTCCACGAACCCACGCGAATTGTAAATGGTTGCGAAAACACACTTGATCTCTTAGCCACAAACAATCCAGAGCTAATAGCGAGCATCATGACTGATACAGGGATTAGTGATCACAAGGTCGTTGTAGCTAGGCTCAATACCGTTTCTTCCAAATCCACCAGAAACAAACGTAAAATAATTATATTAAAAAAGCGGATAAAGTGTCACTAGAAGCCTTCCTAAGAGACAATCTCTATTCATTCCGAACTTACTATGGAAATGTAGACGAGATGTGGCTCAAATTCAAAGATATAGTAGCAACAGCAATTGAGAGATTCATACCTCATAAACTGGAAAGAGATGGAACTGATCCCCCATGGTACACAAAACAGGTCCGAACACTGTTGCAGGGGCAACGGAAAAAGCATGCGAAGTTCAGAAGCACGCGAAATCCCGAAAATTGGCTAAAATTTACAGACGCTCGAAATTTGGCACGGACTTCAATGCGAGATGCATTTAATAGGTTCCACAACGAAACATTGTCTCGAAATTTGGTAGAAAATCCGAAGAAATTCTGGTCGTATGTAAAGTACACAAGCGGCAAGACGCAGTCAATACCTTCGCTGCGCAGTGCCGCTAAAGCGGAGTTATTGAACGCAGTTTTCCGAAATTCCTTCACCAGGGATGACGAATGGAATATTTCAGAATTTGAAACAGGAACAGCTGCTAGCATGAGTTTCTTAGAAGTAATACCTTAGGGGTTGCGAAGCAACTCAAATCGCTTGATACGGGCAAGTCTTCAGGTCCAGATTGTATACCGATTAGGTTCCTTTCAGATTACGCTGACACAATAGCTCCCTACTTAGCAATCATATGCAACCGCTCGCTCACCGATAGATCTGTACCTACAGATTGGAAAATTGCGCAGGTCGCACCAGTGTTTAAGAAGGGTAGTAGGAGTAATCCATCGAACTACAGACGTATATGATTGACGTCGGTTTGCAGCAGGGTTTAGGAGCATATATTGTATTCAAACATTATGAATCACCTCGAAGGGAACGATCTATTGATACGTAATCAGCATGGTTTCAGAAAACATCGTTCTTGTGCAACGCAGCTAGCTCTTTATTCGCACGAAGCAATGTCCGCTATCGACAGGGGATCTCAAGTTGATTCCGTATTTCTAGATTTCCGGAAAGCTTTTGACACCGTTACTCACAAGCGACTTCTAATCAAGCTGCGGGCCTATGGGGTATCGTCTCAGTTGTGCGACTGGATTCGTGATTTCATGCCGTTCGTAGTAATAGACGGCAAATCATCGAGTAAAACTGAAGTGATATCAGGTGTTCCCCAGGGAAGCGTCCTGGGACCTCTGCTGTTCCTGATCTATATAAATGACCTGGGTGACAATCTGAGCAGTTCTCTTAGGTTGTTCGCAGATGATGCTGTAATTTACCGTCTAGTAAGGTCATCCGAAGACCAGTATCAGTTGCAAAGCGATTTAGAAATGATTGCCGTATGGTGTGGCAGGTGGCAGTTGAGGCTAAATAACGAAAAGTGTGAGGTGATCCACATGAGTTCCAAAAGAAATCCGTTGGAATTCGATTACTCGATAAATAGTACAATTCTCAAGGCTGTCAATTCAACTAAGTACCTTGGTGTTAAAATTACGAACAACTTCTGTTGGAAAGACCACATGGATAATACTGTGGGGAAGGCGAGCCAAAGGTTGCGTTTCATTGGCAGGACGCTTAGAAGATGCAACAAGTCCACTTAAAGAGACAGCTTACACTACACTTCGTCCTCTGTTAGAATATTGCTGCGCGGTGTGGGATCCTTACCAGGTGGGATTGGCGGAGGACATCGAAAGGGTGCAAAAAAGGGCAGCTCGTTTTGTATTATCACGTAATAGGGGAGAGAGTGTGGCAGATATGATACGCGAGTTGGGATGGAAGTCATTAAAGCAAAGACGTTTTTCGTCGCCGCGAGATCTATTTACGAAATTTCAGTCACCAACTTTCTCTTCCGAATGCGAAAATATTATGTTGAGCCCAACCTACATAGGTAGGAATGATCATCAAAATAAAATAAGAGAAATCAGAGCTCTAACAGAAAGGTTTAGGTGTTCGTTTTTCCCGCGCGCTGTTCGGGAGTGGAATGGTAGAGAGATAGTATGATTGTGGTTCGATGAACCCTCTGCCAAGCACTTAAATGTAAATTGCAGAATAATCATGTAGATGTAGATGTAGATGCTGAAAATGATGTCCGTCAACCTCAATGCATTTGGCAATACGTGTAACGACATTCCTCTCAACAGCGAGTAGTTCGCCATCCGTAATGTTCGCACATGCATTGACAAAGCGCTGACGCATGTTGTCAGGCGTTATCGGTGGATCACGATGGAAAATATCCTTCAACTTCCCCACGGAAAGAAATCCGGGTACGTCAGATCCGGTGAACGTGCGGGCCATGGTATGGTGCTTCGACGACCAATCCACTTGTCATGAAATACTCTATTCAATACCGCTTCAACCGCACGCGAGCTATGTGGCGGACCCCCATCATGTTGGAAGTACATCGCCGTTCTGTCAAGCAGTGAAACATGCTATTCAATACCGCTTCAACCGCACGCGAGCTATGTGCCGGACCCCCATCATGTTGGAAGTACATCGCCGTTCTGTCATGCAGTGAAACATCTTGTAGTAACATCGGTAGAACATTACATAGGAAATCAGCATACATTGCACCATTTAGATTGCCATCAATAAAATGGGGGCCAATTATCTTTCCTCCCATAATGCCGCACCATATATTAACAGGCCAAGGTCGCTGATGTTCCACTTGTCGCAGCCATCGTGGATTTTCCGTTGCCCAATAGTGCATATTATGCCGGTTTACGTTACCGCTGTTGGTGAATGACGCTTCGTCGCTAAATAGAACGCGTGCAAAAAATCTGTCATCGTCCCGTAATTTCTCTTCTACCCAGTGGCAGAACTGTACACGACGTTCAAAGTCGTCGCCATGCAATTCCTGGTGCATAGAAATATGGTACGGGTGCAGTCGATGTTGATGTAGCATTCTCAACACCGACGTTTTTGAGATTTCCGATTCTCGCGCAATTTGTCTGCTACTTAGGTGCTGATCAGCCGCGACAGGAGCTAAAACAGCTACTTGGGCATCATCATTTGTTGCAGGTCGTGGTTGACGTTTCACATGTGGCTGAACACTTCCTGTTTCCTTAAATAACGTAACTATCCGGCAAACGGTCCGTATGATGTCGTCCAGGATACCTAGCAGCATACATAGCACACTCCCGTTGGGCATTTTGATCACAATAGCCATCAACACGATATCGACATTTTCCGAAACTGGTAAGCAGTCCATTTTAACACGGGTAATGTATCACGAAGCAAATACCGTCCGCACTGGCGAAATGTTACGTGATACCACGTACTTATACGCTTGTGACTATTACAGCACCATCTATCACAAAGCGAAAAAAGTGGTCCAACTGAAACATTCATATTTCTTTACGTACTACATGAATAGGTAATAAAAATAGGAGTTCCTGTTTAAAAAACGCAGTTGATATCCGTTAGACCTATGGCAGCGCCATTTAGCGGGTCAACCATAGCGCCATCTGGTTTCCCCCTTCAAGCTAGACGAGTTTCGTTCTTTTTGTAGTTTTTTCGTTTGATGCTTATTTCGTGAGATATTTGGCCCGGTCACTATCAATGGACCACCCTGTATAAGCGGAAAACAGTGCCAGCTAGGGCAACTTCCTCTGTTAAGCAGTAGCAACACACCTGTGCGGGCTATTCCACCCAGGGCCTGAGTTACGCCTGCCGTTTCATTTCCACTTGCATTTCCAGCAAGTGCTGGAATCTTTTAACTCGCAGTGACTGACTCCCTAGAAACTGCTCTTCTAGATTCAGAATCTGTCGTTGCTATCACATCGGACTGTCACCGCTGCTGCGACGCCCGTCGCCAGCAGTGTTTACAAAATCGTCGCCGAGACGTCGGCTTCTTCTGTCGCGGACGGTTGCTACCTCTATCGCTGGATTGTTATACGACGACCAAGGTAACAGAATGACGACATCGCTCAGGACTGCTGCCACAACAAATACAGCCGCAATCTACACAACACCCACTGTAACCTGGACTACAATATGGGCAACAACTACCTGTTGAACGTCCGCAGAACCCGTTAACAACACTCCAGCACCACCAACGGCGCCACCGACGGCCCAGACCACAGCACCGTCTCCATCACCGCTAGCTCTCCCAGCACAAGCCACATAATCGCCAGCAGTGTCATCAGTCGCACCATCGCCAGCAACAGTAGCAGCCGCACCATCACCACGAGCAGCCCCAACATCAGCAGCCACAACTCCAACTACAACGCATACTCCGATACCAGCATGTAAACATTCCCTACCGCCAGTCATCCCACAACCTCCCTTCCACACCCAGCCAAAAACTATCATTAAAAATAACAAAAGGCCGAGTACCAGTGATCACGAGGTGAAACTGAAAGGACCCAGCTAACTCTCCAAGATACTGACGACATGCATATCGAAATCTTTCCAGAACGGCAACACCCAGTGCATTCCTCTTCCGTATTGCTCAGCACATGTGAGCCCAAATTTCTCAGTCCGAAGACAGTCCTAACTCACATTCAGCGCTACATACCAGCAATGCAAATCCAGCAGCTCACTCCTAGGAGAGATTTCATTATCATTGGAACTAACACTTCTCATTCCCATTCATCCTCCTCACTCTTATTATTCTCTCTTTTGGAGGAAACCCTCTGTCTAAACAACCGCAACCTCCAACCCTAATATTCACAGCAGTGATCGAAAAGGTCAGCTTAGAGTACTCCAACGAAGAGATCGAAAGTGAATTCAACTCGCAGCCGGGAATCAATGGAAATGGAAATGATCGTTTGGCGTCATTGGCCGGGAGGCCCCTTGCTGGGCAGGTCCGGCCGCCTTGGTGCAGGTCTTATTACATTCGACGCCACACTGGGCGACCTGCGCGCTCGATGGGGATGAAATGATGATGAAGACAACACAACATCCAGTCCCTGAGCGGAGAAAATCTCCGACCCAGCCGGGAATCGAGCCCGGGCCCGTAGGACGGCAATCCGTCACGCTGACCCCTCAGCTATCGGGGCGGACAGCCGGGAATCAATGTGCACTCCGCATTCAAAGTGGTAACGGATCATGCTTCTCAATACGAGTGTTCTCAGAATCACCCGACATCACTGGCACTTATAAAACATGAGGCCTTGATTTACCGCAGGAAGCATCCTGTAGAAGCATCTCAATCCACTGCACAAGCTTATAGATGTAAGCAACACCTCCAATACAATGACAATCTGACAGAACATTGCAGAAACCCACCCACCTGACCTCATTGCAAGCAAAACCATCTTCACAAACAATGCCCGAGCCTAAACTCCCATCCTACCACCAATACCTGCAACCAGTCCCACAAATGGAAATCCAAGCCCCCCCCCCCCGCCAAAACCCTGAACTCACCGTCCCCATATACACAGTTATCAACTGCTCCACACAAACAACTTCCTCCGTCCTCCAACCAGCAATGAAGATATACTCGTAATCCGTTTCATAATATTAATCTTGCGAAACATCTATACTTTTGAAAGACCCCCACATCCTACGACAAATAACCCTCGCCATCCACACCATTTTCCATCTCAATACCTACGTCATTTGTTCTCAAAATCAAGCCCATTTCATTTTCGATCGCTTCGAAACACTAGTGTAACCTACCCCTCAAACTTCTTGTTTTACTGAAAATGGCGCAGCAGACATGCAACATCCTGTACCAAAACATCTGTTCCCTCCATTCTAATAAACCACTTCTTATCCATATGCTCGAACAACATGAAATCCATGCCCTCCTCCTCAATGAAACCTTTCTCCCACCCCACCACTCCATCTGCATTTCTCCTTACATCCTACATTGCACTGGTAATCCCCATCCAATTCCTTATAGTGGAGTGGGCCATCGTCCATTTCCGAAATACCCTCTCTGCTGCCCAACCGCTCCTCAATGATCCAACTGAGCACCTAATCCTCACCACCTTTCTCCCGAAACTCACAGTAACCCTGGACACTATCTGCATCCCCATAACCATCCCATGCTTTAAGATTTCCTCACCCATATAGACCAAACCTTTACCACAGGGCAACCTTCATTCCCGAACACCCGCCGAAACGCGGCGGTCGCGTCAGTTAATCGTCATCCTCAATGGCGACGTTATCCATCTCCCTGTTCACACCTGCCCTGACACAGATACCACCCCCAATACCGTTATTGTGTCATTAAACATCTTGAGGCGAACGACATAGAAGTCCTAGATCCAACTGGGAGTGATCACCTACCAGTTCTTCTCCAGATCTCATACTCAGTACCCAACCCAACCTACACCACTCCTAATCACTTACACTGAAATATCCAGGACTATTTCCTGTACAGATTTGAAAGCATATCATGCCCAAATTCATACCTTCATCGAAATCCACGATTCCAACCTTCAAAATCCTGAGGACATTCAAAGTGAGGCTGGCCTCCTACAACACACCATCTCGGATGCCATTTCCAACCATATCCCACTCCGAACTCTCTACTACGACCATCCTCCTCTTCCCCCACGAGCTCTTGCCCTGTTCCAAGAATTCCATCGTACATACAGAGAATTCCTTCGTACTCGTGACCAAGACATACTCACATGCCACCGACAGCTCCAGCGACATGTTCATAGTTATTTAAAGCCAAACGACGTGGGAATGGCACATGACATGCACTAAACTAAACGAAACACCTATAAACTGTATAAAGTATTGGAAAGCATTCTATAAAGTCTCTGAAGATAACTGTGTATATGGGTATATGGTGACGGGGGGTGGGGGGCTTGGATTTACATTTGTGGGACTGGTTGCAGGTATTGGTGGTAGGATGGGAGTTTAGGCTCGGGCATTGTTTGTGAAGATGGTTTTGCTTCATCGCCACAAAACTCCAAACGAACTTTTCCTTCTCCATGACAATGCAAGGTCTCAAACATGTCTGTGCACCCGAAAGGAGCTCAGATAAATTAATTGGGACTGTTCTTTCTCATCCACATTGCAGTCCGGATCTCGCGCTTCAGACCTCCATCTGTTTGGCCAAATTATGGATGCACTCCGCGAGAAGTAACACATGGATGATGATGAAACAAGACACTGACTCCAGCGTCGACCAGCGGACAGACAGTCCCTACCACTAAGGTAGCACAAGGCCGTTTCATTGAATGGAGATTATGTTGGAAAAACAGGGTTTTGTAGCCGAAAGAGTGGGAAATAAAATAATGTATTGGAATTCTGAATAAAAACACCTTGCTTTCAGAGAAAAAAGTGTTGCATTACTTATTGAAAGCCTCTCGTACTTGGTGCAACATGTCGCTTCCTACCAAATCTCTCACATACTTCTTTTCCAAAGGGTATTAGGAAAAATCGGCCGTCCTGTGCAAATCAGTCGCCCTTGAAAACAGATGGAACGATTCCGACCACCACCCATTTAGTGTGATTAAAGGAATCCCATTATCCCAGGCTGGAGACCAGCCATTCACAGAAACCGGATAACTGGCGCTAGCGTTCACAATTTCGACCACAAGAAGCTTGCAGGTGCGATCCGGAAGGGTTACAACTGTACCGTAGCTTGCACAGAATACTCGTATATGTCTATGTAGTTGTACATGGCCCAGTCACATTAATGTGTCTTCCGGCTATGTTCGACGTCAGCGTGAAATTCACAAATAGCAAGTGGCAGCATTAGTACTGGACGGGATTTAAGGAGTGTCGGTGGGATGCGGAAATCAGTGCAGCCGTCGACATAATGCGGAAACGGAGCGATTTATCTCACCTCCAAGAGAGCATGACGAATGGCTTTCTGGTCGGGCGATGAAAGGGAGGGGGGGGGGGGAACATTTCCAAAACGGCAAAGTTTGTAAACTGTTCGCATGCTGCCGTGGTTAAAGTGCACAGTGACTGACAAAATGGTGCTGTCCAAAATGGGCACTGAGGCATCTGCGGTGCACCACAGACCGTAGACGACAGGGGTGAACGACAGCTGAGGACATGTGCACGGCCGAGGAGACGTGCAATTGTTGAGCAACTGACTGCCCAGATAAACCATTGGGCTACCAACAGTGTCTCCTCAACAACTGTTCGGCGAACGTTGCGCGTATGGGCCTCTGCAGCAGACGCCTGGTTCAAGTACCTGTGCTGAATGCTGTCCATCGCTGACGAAGGCTGGAATTTGCACGTCAGTACCGCAACTGGGCCGTTGACTGAATGGCGTCAGGTGGTCTTCTCAGATGAATCACGTTTCATGCACCATCAGACAGATGGCCGTTGGTTAGTACGGCGTGAAGCTTCTGATGGGAAAGGGCCCAGGCTGGAGGAGGGAGCATAGTGGTCAGGGGAATGTTTTCGTGGCAATCAATGGGCGAACTCATCATTCAGTAAGGCACAATGGATCAACGTTAGTACACTACAGGCCATTAAAATTGCTACACCACGAAGATGACGTGCTACAGACGCGAAATTTAGCCAACAGGAAGAAGATGCTGTGATACGCAAATGATTAGCTTTTCAGAGCTTTCACACAAGGTTGGCGACGGCGGCGACACCTACTACGTGAGGAAAGTTTCCAACCGATTTCTCATACACAAACAGCAGTTGACCGGCGTTGCCTGGTGAAATGTTGTGATGCCTCGTGTAAGGAGGAGAAATGCGTACCATCACGTTTCCGACTTTGATTAAGGTCGCATTGTAGTCCATCGCGATTGAGGTTTATCATAAAGCGACAGTGCTGCTCGCATTGGTCGAGATCCAATGACTGTTAGCAGAATATGGAATCGGTGGGTTTAGGAGGGTAATATGGAACGCCGTGCTGGATCCCAACGGCCTCGTATCACTAGCAATCGAGATGACAGGCATCTTATCCTCATGGCTGTAATCGATCGTGCAGCCACGTCTCGATCCGTGAGTCAACAGATGTGGACGTTTGCAAGACAACAACCACCTGCACGAACAGTTCGACGACTTTTGCAGCAGCATGGACTATCGGCTCGGAGACCATGGCTGCGGTTACCCTTGACGCTGCATCACAGACAGGAGCGCCTGCGATGGTGTACTCAACGACGAACCTGGGTGCACGAATGGCAATACGTCATGAATCCAGGTTCTGTTTACAGCATCATGATGGTCGCATCCGTGTTTGGCAACATCGCGGTGAACACACATTGGAAGCGTGTATTCGTCATCGCCATACTGGCGTAACACCCGGCGTGATGGTATGGGGTGCCGTTGGTTACATGTCTCGGTCACCTCTTGTTCGCATTGACGGCACTCTGAACAGTGGACGTTACATTTCAGATGTGTTACGACACGTGGCTCTACCCTTCATTCGATCCCTGCGAAACCCTACATTTCAGCAGGATAATGCACGACCGCATGTTGCAGGTCCTGTATGGGCCTTTCTGGATACAGAAAATGTTCGATTGCTGTCCTGGCCAGCACACTCTCCAGATCTCTCACCAACTGAAAACGTCTGGTCAATGGTGGCCGAGCAACTGGCTCGTCACAATAAACCAGTCACTACTCTTGATGAACTCTGGTATAGTGTTGAAGCTGTATGGGCAGCTGTACCTGTACACGCCATCCAAGCTCTGTTTGACTCAATGCCCAGGAGTATCAAGGCCGTTATTACGGCCAGAGGTGGTTGTTCTGGGAACTGATTTCTCAGGATCTATTCACCCAAACTGCGTGAAAATGTAATCACATGTAAGTTCTAGTACAATATATTTGTCCAATGAATACCCGTTTATCGTCTGCATTTCTTCTTGGTGTAGCAATTTTAATGGCCAATGGTGTATGTATCTATCGTTTGGGATCATGTCCACCCCTACATGCAGTTTGTTTTTCTTCGGCACGATGGCATCTCGCAGCAGGGCAATGCAACGTGTCATACAGCTTGCAGTGTACGTGCGTGGTTCAAAGAGCACTGAACTGCCCTGTATACCAAAGCCCCGGATTTAATCCCAACCGTGTCCGCCCCGCAGTAGCTGAGTGGTTAGCGCGACAGAATGTCAATCCTCAGGGCCCGGGTTCGATTCCCGGCTGGGTCGGAGATTTTCTCCGCTCAGGGACTGGGTATTGTGTTGTCCTAATCATCATTTCATCCCCATCGACGCGCAAGCCACCGAAGTGGCGTCAAATCAAAAGACTTGCACCCGGCGAACGGTCTGCCCCATTCACACGACATTTACATTTATTCCAATCGTGAAAGTATGGGAACCACCTCAGTCGGGCTGTTCGCGCCACAGATCCTCAGCCGATAAATCTAGCGCAGTTGGCCAATGCGCTGGGGTCGGCACGGTTCCATATCCGTGTCGGTACCTTCCAAAGCTTCATTGACGCACATCCTGCATGTCTCGCAGCCGGTCCGCGCTGCAAACGGTGATTATTCAGGCTTTTGCCAGGTTGGCACAATAATGTGGCTGGACACTTTACAAAAAGTCTTGAGAGAATTCGTAATCGCTTTTCTTACTGCATTCAGCTGAACGCTTTACTTTTCCCGTACTATACGTCTCGCCTATCAGAAACGGGGAGTCGTGCGTCGCGCCTGCCAGAGAGATAGTCAACTGTGGTCGCCGACTGCAAGGCTTCTGTACGGAAGGAGCGTTGCTGTGGCTGCCTGAGCCCAGCCTGCCGCCCTGCGCTGGAGATCGCCTGCCCTAATCAGTTCGCCAGCAGCTGCGCTATCTCTGTGCAGAGGTTGCACATTCTGTAGCACGAGCTCACTGCACCAGCCGACGTCGCTATTTGAAGCCGAGGCGAACTGTAGCTTATAACGGTACTTTGCGGGCAGGTGTGTCAATTAGAATCATATTAATTAAGCCGGCCGGGGTGGCCGAGCGGTTCTAGGCGGTACAGTCTGGAACCGCGCGACCGCTACGGCCGCAGGTTCGAATCCTGCCTCGGGCATGGACTTGTATGATGTCCTTAGGTTACTTAGGTTTAAGTAGTTCTAAGTTCTAGGGGACTGATGACCTCAGAAGTTAAGTCCCATAGTACTCTGAGCCATTTGAACCATATTAATTAAAATCGGGGAAGAATTAAAAAGCGGAAAGTAATACGAAACTTTAATAACTGCACAGTATTACTAAGAAACAATATAATGAAAAGTAATAAAAAGCAAAGTAGCAAAGACCAAGCGGAACAGAAAGATTTAGGGGCGCGTTTGTTTTTTAATACATATAAAAGAACATGTAACACATTATTGAGCTCTCTACCTTCAGTTATCGCAATCGGGCCAGTCGATGAAAAAGTGGTACGCGACTGCGAAATACGTTAAGGAGATTATTTAAAGACTCTTCAAGCAGGTTTAAAATACATTACGTGTGACGAAGTGATCAGAGACGTTTATTGTCGTTTGAAGTGAAAATGATTCCGACAACATTATTCGAACTTTGTGTTAGCTGGGAAAAATACTCTTGGGAAACTATAATGGTTGTGGAACCCACGAAAGTTGTACGCAACGGAAAGCTATAGTTTACGTAATTCGGCATTTTATAAAATTGTGAAACGCGTGTGCGCGGAACATTGAGAGAATCTTATCATTGGACGGTTGCGGGGGTAACTGGTACAAACAACGCGCCAGCATAAAAATAGTTCGCTTATTAACTACCATATATGAAGGATAGGATCATCACCTCCAATCCCGATTCATATTTCATATTTAGTTAGTGAGAAGAAAAGTGTTAATAAACAAACTACATTTCAATTTTATCCACGATTTTGGCTTCATTACGTAGTCTTGGCTACATGATAAACAATATCTGTGGAAGTTGTATACAACGTATCGCCATAATATTTAGCCAACCAATATTGTGGGACACCAAAAAAATGTAAATGCATGAAATTGTTCTTACAGCGGATGTATAATGTGTGGGTGCGACGAAGTATATTGAGAAACTGAACATCCATTACGTACTTTCGCGTTTATCTGCGAAAATGGTCCTTGTCGGTACATCAGCATAGAGTTCGAATAGAATCGCTGGAACATTGCAAACCATTCAGATTAATCGAACATCTAAATACGCATAATGCTGGTACCACCAGGATGTGTTCTTTCTCCTAACCCCCGTGGCAGTAATTGAATTAAGAGTCAGCCGGGAATAACATTTAAATCAATTGACGACTATTGAGCTAGCGTCACGAATTTTCAAACGTCCACTGCCATGAATGAAGGAGAGTGACACCACGAGTGTTAACGTCGATCGAGGGGTGTGGTCGTGATCGTATTGAATGACATTGAGCGGTTACAAGCTCCACGCCATTGTGCTTACGTAAAAGAAAAACACCGGTAAAAAGGGCAGTCATAAAAACTGGACAGATAAACATAGCTACAAGGAACAAACCTTGGGTAACGGAAGAAATATTTAACTTGGTTGACAAAAGAAGCACGTACAGAAATGTTCAGAAAAAGGCAGCAATGAATTAAATAGTAAGTGCTGGGAAACTAAGGCTAAATGGCTGTAGGAAAAATGGGGAGAAATCGAAAAAGAAATGGTCGTCGGGAGAACTGATAAGTCAAGACAACTTTTGGTGAAACTAAAAGTAGGTGCATCAACGTCAAGAATGCAATGGGAATTTCACTGTTAACGGGACCCGGACGTCATGCTCTGTAGTTTTTACTAGTATTTTGAAATTTAATAACTCGGACACTTTAATAGATATTGCAGTAAAACTTAAACCAAATAAGTAGTATATTGTGATCTTTATGTGAAAAATCTTAAAACTGTGGAATACGTATGGAGTGAAAACTGATTTTTATTTTACGTACTGAATTATGTGTAATTTTTATTTTAGGTACACTGTACTTCCACACTATTCAAAATAAAAAGGTCAAAACAAATTTTACGCTTTTAATTATTAACTTGTTGAAACAGTAAACCAAGAACATTTACCAATTTGCTGTTTTGTGCATTTAAAAAAAAAGTTTTTTTAGAAGTCAGTTTTTTCTCCTTATAATTTGAGAACATATGGCATGCTTCAGCTTAAAATATTTAATACACTGTGGACTAATGTGGTTTACTGAGTAGGCAAGAAATATATTATTATTTGCGCAAAAATCTGTTTTTGTAGTTTTTATGTTGAATGAGATAATGATATTCATGTATACAAAAACGTTGACTACGGGAGATTGAAAGTAAACATTTACATGTCATTTTCTTCTCAATGATAATGTGTCAAAACGTCCCATCTCCATAATTTTGCTGATTCTGAGTGTCTATTTCCACTTGTTTGGTTTTATTTCTTTTCTTTGTTGTCCTGGCCACCTTTGTGAGGCTTTAATCAGCTTTTTCAGTCTCAGCGACCACTCGCAGCAGCCACTTTTCATGTCGTCCCCAGCTTTGATGTCTAGTCTGCTCAAGATTTGCTTGTTACTCCATCATTAATCATATTATGGCACCCATCACACCAATCTGAAAAGATGTCATGCCAACAAAAACAGTTTTTGGCAAGTGTTCCCAAATGCAACTACGGAAGCTTTCATTCGGATTTTGTGTTTTGCCATGTAAAAATTTTTCCAGAAGTTTTTAATTTTTAGTTCTACCATAACAGTTTCTGGCATCGAATGTGGATATGTGTGTTTTCGTCCATTTACTCTACTACACCTATTATATTCCTGCATAGAAGCTTCACTGACTTCTGTTATGGCATTATGAAAATGTTTCTAATACCTCTAAAATTTGACAGGTGGCGTTGGGAGATCCAACATAGCACAGAACACCTGGGTTGCTTTTCAGCCCTTCCCAATACACCTAATGGTATAAACAAGGCGAATATTCACTTCAATATATTTTGTGCATGCTACAGGAGATGTTATTGTACATTTCGTTGATTTACGTACTTGACATTCCACTACAATTTTACTTTTATCCTCGCTAAATTTAAGGGATTTTTCACTATTACAGTATTTACATTTAGCAACAGACAAAAGCTATTCTGAAGGCTTGCACTTAGTAATTAAAATGTAACAGTTATTTTCATTATTTATAACACCTGTATCTTTTTCATTTTAGTTAAGATGTTTCAACTTGCATTTTGAAGCACTACCTTGGTGAACTTTTGGACCTAACCCCACTTCGCTGTGGCCTAAGTTTCATCTTTTTTGCAGTTTCCAACATTACGCTTGTGTTGATTACCGTAAAATTTACGACTATCATTAAACTTCTTCGTTTCTGGCATTTTACGACGTAAAATGGTTGAAATACGCAGTCACAGCAAGTTTACAACACGAACATGCTCGAAAACATAAGTAAACTCAAGTAATCAACTTGTATCGACAGAGAGATCGGTTGCAAGAAATCCCTGCTCAGAGTATAATCGTTATGTTCGTCGAGGATATTACACAAACGAATTGCTATGGAAACAGCGGCACCAAAATTAAATAACGAGACATTGTAGGCAAGGTTTTGTGTTTGACGGTAGTGTCACAGCTAGGCATTCACGAGCCACATCTGGTTTAGAAAGCCATTTAACACGAAAATGATGAGGCACTCTCATGTGACTACATTTTTAGAATCAGGAAGAATCACAGACTTTCATTACATAAAAACATTCCATTTTTCAGCCCTTATGACGTCGAGGGTCCTTTAAACGTAGCTCAGAGCGTGAACAGATGGAAAGAGTACACTGAAGGCCTCTCGGAGGGCGGGAACTCTTTGCTGACATGGTGGACGATGAAAAGGGAGTCAGTATGGAAGATATAGGGGGATCGAGTATTAGCGTCAGAGCTTAAAAGATGTATGAAACACTTTCGACGAGGGCACTGGCAAGTTGGTTTGTAGAGTTTACGAGTCTCGTAACATACTATCAGACTTTTGGAAAAAATATTCCACACAATCCCGAAGATAGCAAGACTAGATGAGAGCGACAACTACCGCACAGTCAGCTTAACAACTCATGCGTCCAAGATGTTGTCAAAGACAAAATACAGAAGAATGGGAAAGAACTTTGAGGATCTGTCACTTGACGATAGGTTTGGCTTTAGAAAAATTCCACGAAGTAGTAATGGAAACAATCGAATGGAAACAATCGATTCAGTCGCTTGCTGGAAAGCAATTTTCTCGTTCAATTGTAGTTTTTCGCATCTGTTGTATTATTCTTTCATACTTTTGAAGAAAACCTATTAAAACAGTCGACAACGTTTGTTGTAGCTTCGCATATTGACTGAATCATTCATTCTTTCTTTTCTTGAGAAACCAGTCCGCTAGTTTACTGATTTGCAAAATTAAGTAAATAAACATCTGCTGCGCTGTTGCCTATCGGCGCGGGCTGCCTTTGTGACATTGACCGATCGTTGTCCTTTTTTGTTTCTCTGCATTCGGCTGCCGCCGCCCGTCAGCCTACACCGTGCACCGGTTAATGAGTTGACCTCAATTGAACACGGTGGCGTTTTTACTTTATCGTGGACAGTGCTTCGTATGCTTGTCTAATCTATTTGTGAATTAATAAAACACAATAGAAAGGAAGATTCCTACCGATTTGCTAAGTTAATGCACTGTGCAAAAGAGTTAGGGAAACACGTGAATCGACGTCCGGTATGTTAAATGTATTTTGATATGGGCGGTACCTGTGATCTTATTTCATGCCTTGAGATCTGCACTTTCATTGTAGGCAACAACCAAAATAATTCGCCATGTACTGGCTCTGTCATGCATTGCTGTGTCAGGAATGAACTGAGTACCACTGCCTCAGTATTTTCTAGTGAAGTACACAAATCACAGTTGTGATATGTGGACGTTTTACTGGGCGAGGTACATGCAATGCGACATCTGAATCCTGCGCAAGTTGCAAGGGGAGTCTGTTCTATCCAAGACGGATGGGCTTTCGATTGTGTTTGCTGCAGATACCAATGCCTCTCCATGCGTCATCCGTAGGGTGTGGACATGATACAGGGAGACAAGTCAGTACAGAAGGCGAGTTGGGCAAGGTCGCCGACGCATTACAACCCCACGCGAAGAGCAATATCTGGCCATCTTCGCGTTGCGGAGTCGTACAGGTACCGCCAAAGCACTGCAAGACGATCTCAGAAGGGCCACTGGAGCCTCTGTGACCGATCAGACTGTAATGAACAAGCTGCGAGAAAGGACCTCACGGCCCAGACGTCCTGTTTGAATACCTCGATCGACAAGACAACCTCTATCAGTTCCCAAGTCAACAAAAAACTTCGTTACCGGCGGGAAGTGTTATTCACAGACGGGTCCAGATATCCTCTGACGCAATGTGATTGCCGTGTTCGTGTACAGAGACTCGTGGTGAGTGGTGCCTGCCAAATGTTGTCTAGGAAGTCGACAGACTTCCAACGTTGTGTGATACTGTGGGGAGTCTTCGGTGTTGACAGCCATACGGATCTTGTCGTTGTCCATGGTCGCCTTCCCGTTGGGCACTACATCGAGAGATCCTACTGGACCGTGTGTTGGATGCTGCATACGGTCGTGGTCCGGAATTCCTTCTAATGGCAGGGGCCATGTGGGGGGCGTCAGCAGAGATGTCTTGCACTGCCTGGACATTGCAGTAATGGAATTGCCGGCAGTGAGTCCCGACTTGAACCCCATCATGCATATAGGGGACAGACTTCATCTTAGTCATCCTGTTCCACCAGAGACGCTCTAAGAACTCTCGTGGGCTCCCATTGAAGAATGGGAATGGATGCCACAGAGTGATATCCATAAACTTATACAGAGCTTGTCAGATGGGCGACAGACAGCAAAAGAAGGTCACGGAAGCCATACACGTTACTGACGCTCTCAAAGTGCAAAGAAAAACATTCAGGATGACGTGATGAATGATTAATTGCACTTTGTTTATGACATACGTCGGACGTTTCAGATCTTTTTACGTAAACAATCGAGGATGGAAGGATGTTTTGTTGTATACTTAACTTGCAAATGATAAAGGTTTAAGTTAATAATATACTCAGTCCTTAATGATTGATCAATGGAGTACGACAGAGGCCCGAAGTCATATTCCCCTAATTCTTTTGAGCAGTATACTAGTCTATTACAACTTCATTTCAATCGTGTATAACAGCGTGCTACAATGAAACTGTAAATCGCATGAAAATAGCCAATTCCTATCAGTTCTAATGTGCTGATCGCGAATATCACAAAGAAAATTGAAAATTAGTTCTAGTTTTCATTTTACACTATTATGGTGAGATAATTACATACGGATTTTTATGTTAAGTTTAAAATCAAATATTATAATGGTTTGTCAAATTCATAATAACTAGTAATTATATTATTGTCCCTAGTCTTACTTGTGTGCAATATTTTGAATATAAATATTTTGATACCAATTTCAATGATCTTTTTGTCTCCCTCCTCTTCAACTTCAGTGGCTTTATTAATACATGAAATAATTTTTGGACATTTGTTTCCAGATTAACTACCAGTTGTTAAAGTTGACTGTTACTGAAGTCAACAAAAATGCTACGAGTTTGTGTTAACAGTGATGACACATTTTGCTATGTGTGTAGAGAAGTGAGATTTGCTTCATAAAAACAACAAATAACTCCACTGATTAAAAAAGCTTACAGTTGTTATTTTGGGTGCAAAATAGATGATCAGAATAAACCCTGGGTTCCACATGTGATCTGCAACACTTGTGCCAACAACCTCAGGAAATGGATGCCCGGGAAGGGACGTTCAGTGCCCTTTGCAGTGCTCATAATGTGGCGTGACCCAACTAACCATGACAGTGACTGCTACTGTATGGTTCCTCCCATCAAGAAGGAGATATCTAAGAAGAAGAAGCTGACAGTGATCTATTCTAACATTCCATCTGCCATACGTCCAGTTCTACCACCGACAGAGTACGAGATTACTTCTGATGGGGATTCTGAATGTCCTGAACCATGGACATCACAAGATCCAAAGTTTTTTCCAAATATATCATTAATTGATGATCCACAAAAATTGTCTCAAAACGAGTTAAGAGGTCTCATTAGAGATTTGGAGCTCTCTAAAGCTAAGGCTGAGATTTTAGCATCAAGACTGCAGCAGCGCAATTTTCTGGAAAGCAATGTAAATGTTTCATTCTACTGCAGAAGAGAGCAACAATTCATTCCTTTCTTTAATGTGCAAGATAGTATTGTGGCATGTGTAGACATAAATGGTCTAATGAAGGCCCTCAGAATTAATTGCAACTCTGATGAGTGGAGACTCTTTATTGATTCGTCGAAGTTGAGCTTAAAAGCAGTGCTTTTACATATTGGTAATGAGCTTCCTTATACTCCAGTTGGGCATAGTGTGCATATGAAAGAGTCATACCAAAACATGAAAATTTTACTAGAAACCATCAAGTATAATGACTCGCAATGGCAGATTTGTGGTGACTTGAAAATGGTTGCACTGCTATTAGGTATGCAGTTAGGGTATACTAAATATTACGGCTTTCTCTGTGAGTGGGATAGCCGAGCACGTACATCTCATTACAGGAAACATGAATGGATCACCAGAAAATCTCTTCAGCCAGGTATAAGGAACATTAAGAATGAATCTCTAGTAGACTCTAAAAAGATTCTACTCTCACACTTCCACATCAAGCTGCGTCTCATGAAAAACTTTGTTAAGGGAATGAACAAAGACGCGTTTGAGTACTTAAGGCGAAAATTCCTTTACTTAAGTAATGCCAAATTAAAGGAGGGCATCTTTGTAAGCCCACAGATTTGTGAGCTTTTTGGAGACCATGCTTTTGATGAAATCATACAAGGGGAAGAAAAGTATGCATAGAAAAGTTTTAAGACAGTCTGTTTACAGTTCTTAGAGAACAAACGAGCAATAAATTACAAGGAGATTGTAGATAACATGTTGTCATCTTACGAAAAACTTTGTTGCAACATGTAATTTAAAATGCATTTCCCCAAAGATTGTGGTGTAGTAACTGATGAACATGGGGAGCTCTTTCATCAAGATATTGCCACATTTGAGAAGAGATATGCCGGAAAGTGGAGCCCTACTATTTTAGCAGATTACTACTTGACTGTCATAAGGGATGTCCCCGAGCATGTGTATAAACGTCAAGGCAAGTGAAAACGGTCATCTTCTGAATTTATTCTATATACTGTACATACGGACATTTAACATTTGTAATCCTTTATATCCATTTGTGACCAGTTAATTTATATATTTTCTTTTGTGCTTTACATAGTTCTGGTACAAAGTAGACTTACAAAGTATTTTCATTCACGTAATATTATCTTCATTTTTACTTAATATTTTGCTTTTGTACTTCCCGAATGCCACTGAAATTTATCAATGGATAACACATAAAATGATTCAAGTAATTATTCACTTAAAATTTGTTATGTTGAATCTCGGAACATGAATGCATATTTACTTAGTGCGTTATTTATACAAAAATGTAGATTACTTTAAAAAAAACTAGAGCTAAATATTTATGAAGATGATGATTTTGTATCGTATTATACTGAAATAAACGTAACTAACTTAAAATCATGCAATTTACACACTTTCACTTCAAATTTGTTATTCAGTGTAATCCTTGCTTTGTGGGCAAAATTTCTTCGGGTATACCTGCCTCCTTTAAGACCTATTATTCCGGTACATTACGTATTACTATTCTGATTATTACAGGAATACTTAACGTAAAATATGGAGTCTCTGCTCAGAAAAAAAGTCTTCATATTTCTTGTGCTTCTAAAAAGGGGTAGCTGCAAGATGAAAGACTCTCCACTTGCATTAGTCAGACAGATGACAAACGTCACGCTAGATGTACGGTTCGTTTATGTACCTTCAGTGTAAAGATTGACAGGGCGAAGGATCTTGTTCAGTACAGTAATTCAACACAGCAGATGGGCACAGAAACACAGTTTGCGGGGGTTCCATTTCATTAAATAAATTTGACGAATACAGCTGAACGAATGAAGTTGCTGGAGAAAAAATTGCATGAGAGGTGTTGCTATAACGCATATTCAGATGCTGTGGAAAAATTGGTGGATGCTGATAATATCTGACATTCCTCTTCACGTTCAGTATTTCCACTTTCACGTAATGTTTTTGTTCTTCGTTTAACTTCGCCAGCATTGGCTCAAGCGTTGAAGCAAAGTTTTTGTCTTCATTAATTTCTTCCTTTGGTTTCTCTTTTAATATATTTAAAGATATCCCTCGTATGAAGAAATCTTCTTGGTTTTTCTTTTAGTAGGATGTGCTACTTTTGTGCTCTGTGCTGCATCGTTGTTGTTGTTTTTTGAAGATAACCTGGTGGGCGCACATCCATCCTTGTTTCCTTTACTATTTGCCAGAATTTCGTTGTTTCTGCAGATCAGTTTGCCTTCCATTCGAGGGAGCAGAAATAACATTGCATCGAAGTACAGATACTTTCTCCGTTTCCCTGCAGCCTCGCCAGAGGAGACTTTTTCTGCGACGCCAATTCTCTCGTGGAACAGTCCTTCAGATTCTTCCACTTCTTTTGAATTTATTTACCTGTCATGAATAAAATTAACACTGTGTACGATACACTGTATTGTAAGTATGTAGCCTAATATTCCTATGACTAATATTAATTCAGTTACTGAATATTATTTCTTCCATATATCTTGCCACTGGAAACAGCTCTCGCTCATTACACAACGAATATCTGCTAGGAGCCACTACAATCAGAGAAATTGTGAAGGATACATGCGAGCGCTTGTGGAAATGTCTACATCCCTTTCGTATGTCAGAAAAAACTCAGGATGACTGGATGATTATTGCCCAACAGCTTTTAGACAGAACTGACTTTCCAAATTGCATTGATGCTGTGAACGGGAAGCACGCAAGACTGAAGAAGCTTGCTAACAGTGGCTCAGAATTTTGTAGTTATTAGAATTTTTTTTCGACACGATTTTTGGGTGTAGTGGACGCTGACTATTTGTTTCACTGTGACAGGCGTGGGCTCACACGGCGGCAGTGGGGTTTCTAATGCATTCAAGAAATCCAACTTCTATCAAAGACTGAAACCTAATCAGTTAAACTTTACAAATCCTCAAAAATTACCTCACGACGAGGAAGGAGAACGTAGCCTTTTAATTTTGTAGGGGATGAAGCATTTGCACCTTCTAGACATATTTTGCGGTATTATTCTAATAGGAACCTGACAATGAATCAGCGTGTTTTTAACTATGGACTTTGTCGAGCTCGTAGTATGGTGGAATGTACTTTTGGGATTTTGGCTAACAAATGGAGATATTTCATCTGCCTCTCGATGTGGATGTCGGTTTTTCAGACATAACCGTAAAAGAATGTTGTATTCGTAAGAAGAAATGACGGTGTATGAATCGAGGACGAGTCATACGAATGCCTTCAGCAACACTGTGGGCCTATAGGAATTACAGCTGATATGTGTGGTACGCAGATTAGGGATTACTTTGCAAACTGCTTTGTGACTCCACAAGGATCAGTACCTTTGATATATCACAAAATATAAATTGTAGTAATAACGTTGTCTACGTGAACGTGTAAAATTACTGAACTTTGAAATACCTTTATTCAGTGACTGCTCGTGAGTATACATTCTGGGCGTCCACAAGTTTTTATATTCAGATAAATCTGCAAGTGTGAAATTAATAGCATCTGCTGTATAACAGTTATGCTTATCAACAAATTTATACAACTACAGCCAGTGACAATAACAACATGAATAATAATAATAATAATAATAATAAGATGGATAACTTATCTGACAAAAGAAAGAGTTGTTTGGTGGGATTTTGTTGTTTTTTACGTAACTGAGTACAGTTTAGGGCAATAACGAAACAATAGTAGGTAAGCTTTCGTAACTCTCCATTTCGCATTTTTGTGTGAGTGGGAGTTTTCGTGCTTTTTTTTTTTATCCCTCAGAGTTGTATTAGTTCACGAATTACCTTCCGGGCTGAAAATTAGATATTCTTCTGCTGCACGCATACAACAACTTGTGCTGATTGTACACTTCCTTGTTTAAAAAAAAATTCGCTATCTCAATCAAAGGATCTATTCCCGGAGGTTCTAGTTCCTTTGCGGCTAACTATTCCTGGTAATTTTCTTTTTTGTTCCCAGAATGAGATTTTCACTCTACAGCAGAGTGTGCGCTGATATGAAATTCCTGACTGACTAAAGCTGTGTACCACACCAAGACTCGAACTCGAGACCTTTGCCCTACGCGGGCAAGTGCTCTACCGACTGAAGTACCCAAGCACGACTCCAACCCGTTCTCACATCTTTACTTTTCTGTTAGTATTTAAAATAGACTCAACATAATTCTTGTTTACACTGAACACGAAAGCCGGTTTCCGCATAGCAAACAACCAACTCGAAACACGAAGTTCCGTTTGTGGAAATGATTAAATTCAAGTAGTAATGCCTACCAATATGGTCACTTAACTACAATACAAATGAAGAGCTGAGACCCATAAGGGCCTAAAACTCACCGCCATCGACCCCACACTTAAGTGAAAAACAAAGAACCCAGTGACACACCTCTTCTGGAATTTTGATATATGCGGTGTGCGCCTAGAGCACAGAAAACTTGACTCACCATAAGATCGACAGATTTCAGAAGCATGAATAAATGCTACAATCTCACAATCTACAGTGATGTTGCTATATGCCCTTACAATTCTCAGCACCTCAAACAGATTACTGTATGATAAATTTCATAACTTAATATACTATAACTCATTCAGAAACCCACAAAATACACTGAAGAGCCAAAGAAATTGGCACACCTGCCTAGTATCGTGTAGGGCCCCCGCGAGCATGCAGAACAGCCGCAAACCGACGTGGCATGGACTCAACTAATGACTGAAGTAGTGCTGGAGCGAACGGATGCCATGAATCCTGCAGGTCTGTCCATAAATCCGTAAGAGTACGAGGAGTGAGGATCTCTTCTGAATGGCATGTTGCAAGGCATCCCAGATACGCTCAATAATGTTTATGTCTGGGGAGTTTCGTGGCCATGGAAGCGTTTAAACTCAGAAGAGTGTTCCTGGAGCCACTCTGTAGCAATTCTCGACGTGTGGGGCGTCGCATTGTCCCTCTGGAATCTCCCACGTCCGTCGGAACACACAGTGAACATGAATGGATGCATGTCACCAGTTAGATTCGTATCTAGATGTATCAATGGTCCCATATCACTCCAACTGCACACGCTTCACACCATAACAGGATCTCTACCAGCTTGAACAGTCCCCTGCTGACATGCAGGGACGATTGGTTCATTATATTGTACCCACATCCATACACGTCCATCTGCTCGATACAATTTGAAACGAGACTCGTCCGACCAGGCAACATGTTTTCAGTCATCAACAGTCCAATGTCGGTGTTGACGGGTCCAGGTGAGGCATACAGCTATGTGTCGTGCAGTCATCAAGGTTACACGAGTGGCCTTTCGGCTCCGAAATCCCATATCGATGATGTGTTTCAAATTCACTATACTAATGAACATATTTCTGCAGATACTGGATGCAGATGCGATAGAAGTTACGCATATGCCCGATAAAATAATTTTTGTCGATTTGTCCGCTCTCCATAAGCTTCTTTAAACTCATTTCGTATGCTCAGAGGAATATAATCGTTTTTAATTGGCTTGTGTACTTGTTTTTCAGATCCACAAACAAGTGAGAAACTTCCATCAAGCTACACTGAAGAGCCAAAGAAACTGGTACACCTGCCTAATATAGCGTAGCCTCCCCCCCTCCCCCCGAAAACGCAGAAGTGCCGCAACACGACGTGGCATGGACTCGACTAATGTCTGAAGTAGTGCTGCAGGGAAAGGAACACCATGAATGCTGCAGAGCTGTTCATAAATCCGTAAGAGTACGAGGGGGTGGAGTCTCATCAGCACGTTGCAAGGCATCCCAGATATGCTCAATAATGTACAAGTCCGGGGAGTTTAGTGGCCAGCGGAAGTGTTTAAACTCAGAAGAGTGATCCTGGAGCGACTCTGTAGCAATTCTGGACGTGGGAGGGGGATCTCATTGTCCTTCTGGAATTGCCCAAGTCCGTCGGAATGCACAATGGGCACTAATGAATGCGGGTGATGCTTTCGTACGTGTTGGATGTCAGAGTCGTATTTGGACGACCGCTACGGTCGCAGGTTCGAATCCTGCCTCGGGCATGGATGTTTGTGATGTCCTTAGGTTAGTTAGGTTTAACTAGTTCTAAGTTCTAGGGGACTAATGACCTCACCAGTTGAGTCCCATAGTGTTCAGAGCCATTTGAACCATTTTTCGTATTTGGACGTATCAGGGGTCCCATACCACTCCAACTGCACGCGCCCCATATCCGTACAGAGCCTCCGCCAGCTTGAGCTGAATTGCACGGTTCATGGATTCATGAGCTTGTCTCCATACCCGCACGCGTCCATCCTCTCGATACAATTTGAAACGAGACTAGTCCGACCAAGGCAACATGTTTGCTGCCATCAACAGTCTAACGTTGGCGTTGACGGGCCCAGGTGAGGCATAAATCTTTGTGTCATGCAGTCATCAAGGGTACACGAGTGGACCTTCGGCTCCGAAATCCCATATCGATGATGTTTCGTTGAATGGTTCTCATGCTGACACTTGTTGATAGCCCAGCATTGAAATCTGCAGCAATTTTTGGAAGGATTGCACTTCTGTCGTGTAAATCATCTATATACCAGGATTTATACCGAGCGAACGGGGATAAAAGTCTGCCGCAGTGCGTTATCACTATGTGGCACTGACGTAAACTTCTAGTTGCGTGGCTAGCTTTGCACATCGTGAATCGTGCACATTGTTTATCAAATCCTTATGCATTTGTCCTATAGGGCAGTTATGTCATGAAAGTTGCGCATGCGCAAAAGCTCCTTAAAACATGCACAAGTGAAGGTGTGCTCGCAATCCTGTTGCCAAGTTTTACTGACAAGGGGAGGCCGCCAATTGTGAAATTCAGATTCGATTCATACTGCGCATAATAAAAGCTCATGGCCAGAGGTGTAATGTGGCAAATCACCAAGATGCACTTCTCAGCCGTTGTCGAGAAAATCGACAGTTAAAAGAAACCGTTGCGGTGAAATACTCTCTAGGATTAATAATTATCTAGTGTCGTGGCGCAGCGGTAAGCGCTCGGGTTTGTAGTCCGAAGGTCGCGGGATCGAATCTCGCGCCATACAATTTTTTTATTATTAGTTTTTTGTAATTCAAATATATATATATAAAGTATTAATGAATTGCTTATGCATGTTGGTGAAGGCGGATCGCTCTCCAATTGTACCGCCTCCATTTTTCCGTTTTTTTTAAACAGGGTGCACCAAAGCTCTCCCGTCCGCCCTGATTTTCGACGCTGTTATAAGTTGCGCTAGGGACCGTATCTACCTTCTTTCGAAGTTAGCAGGCAACTACGCTGTTATGCGGCGGCTCGTTTCGGCCCATTCAACATCTGTCATTCAAGTATAACGAGCGAGTAACGGAGTTTATATTTCATACCTGCCACAGCAAATTTGTGTTCGTGGGGTCCCAATTCTAATTCGAACGTTTGACTTACGCTATACGTATTCGTTTCGGAATATCGTTACTACGTCTTCCGTTAACTATACGTGGTTAACATTATGAAGACAATTAATAACATTTGTGAAATACAACTTTGTTTGCGGAAAACATAATGATGTTCGAAGTCGCCAGTTTTTCCACGACAAACGACTTTCAACAACTTATTATATGCATAATTGTTGCAACTGATTGCCGGGAATTGTATATAGTCACCAGTTTTTCCACGACAAACGACAAACGACTTTCAACAACTTATTATATGCATAATTGTTGCAAATGATTGCCGAGAATTAATTATATATATATATATATATATATATATATATATATATATATATATATATTATTTGAATTATAAAAAACAAATACAAAAAAAAAAAATTGCGTAGCGCGAGATTCGATCCGGCGACCGTGGGATTACGAACCCGAGCGCTTACCGCTGCGCCACGACGCTGTAAAGAATTATTAATCGTAGCGAGTATTTCATCGCAACGGTTTCTTTTAACTGTCGATTTTCTCGACAACGGCTGAGAAGTGCATCTTGGTGCTTTGCCACATTACACCTCTGGCCATGAGCTTTTATTATGCGCAGTATGAATCGAATCTGAATTTCACAATTGGCGGCCTCCCCTTGTGAGTCGAGAGGAGCAGTTGCGCGGTAGATGTAAGTGCCGTATATTTCAGATTGCTGTAGCATTCAAAAAAAAAAAAAAAAAAATCCGCTACGTGTAGAAAGCTAGGGTCTTTACATGATTTTGTGCTCTTACAGCACTGCTTTCATTATTCTTCTCTGGTTCAAACAATTCAGTCCAGTTCCGAATAATCCTGCAGCACACTTCACCCCGTAGTTTCTCTTTCATTTTGCGATCACTGTACTCCTTTAATATTCTACTGTAGGGAGCGTGCCTCTTTTCTACTTCTGCATTTAGTCTTTCTGGATCGACAACACAACTTAGACAATGTCTTCCGTAGCGCAACTTTCTTTATCAAGACATGCTGCTGGCGCACAGAACGCGCCTGTCTGCAAACACTGCGAGAGCGACTGAGAAACAGCGTCGCCAGTGCGTGCAGGCCAGTGCGTGTGACCCATTCAATATCTGCGACTGTCGCGTCACACGTGAAATAGAGCATGTTCCGTTTCTTAAATCGGTGCTACTGTTTGATAGCAGCTGCCCGCGCTCGTATTGCAGCCACCGAGTTTCATTCTTGCGACAAACTAATCGCACGACGGAAAATCGCCTGTGCGCGTCTAGCCTTAGAGTACTGCGCAAAAATCTGAAGTAAATCGATCAAGCACTCTTCGAGATTTTTACTAACAACGTTTGCATATTACATCGTATAAATATTTTTATGTGTATTTAAAAAAAATGTATATTCTATGACTGTCCAAATTTTACTAGAGTATCGTCTGAAGGAAATCAGTGTAGAACAATTCGAGATTTTTGCTAACAACCTTTCCTCTATATGTATTATATACATATTTATAAAAAATAATTATTTAAGAAAGATGTATCCGTCCTAACGTTTAGTAGAACGTTGTGTAAAATTTTGAAGTAAATCGGTCAGGAAGTTTTCGAGATTTTTAGTGACAACGTTAAACGACGACTTGTCTTTATATAGTAATACAGATACATTACATTTATTAAAGTATGTATAGCCTAGGTCCGTACATGTATTTAGTGGAGTATCGTGTAAAAATATGAAGTAAATCGGTGAAGAACTTTTCGAAATTTTTGCCGACAACTTATGCCCTTTTTTGTATAGTATGTAGGTATTTATGTACCATATACATTTTTTTAAAAAAAATAGGTAGTCTATGTTAGTTCGAACTTTTTTTAGAGTATTGTGTAAAAATTTGTAGTAAATGTGTCAGAAACATTTGGAGGGTATGCCAACTACATTTTCCCTTTGTAAAATAGTATATGTACTTATATACTGTGTATACTAACAATCTGTAGCCTATGTCCATTGCAAGTTATCAGTCTTGTGAAAAAATTTGAAGAAAGTAGGTCTAAAACTTATCGAAATTTTTGCTAACAGCCTTTCTCATTTGTACAGTATGTATATAAATGTGTAGCTTATGTCCGGCTGAACGTTCGTTAGAGAATTTCGAGATACTTGGTAACGACGTTAAACAATGATTTGTCTGTATATAGTAGTTTATATGACATCCATTTCTGCCCGTAATGTCCTCGTTTACATAAAGTAAGCGTTTATTTTATGACTTTTGCTTAATCCCATACAGATATCGAAACAATGTCCGCCTCCGTAGCGTAGCGGTAGCGTTACCGCCTATCACGCAGGAGGCCTGGGTTCGGTTCCTGTCAGGGGACTGGGTGCTGTGCGTCCATCATCGTTGTCATCATCATTGACTCGCAAGTCGCCAATGTGGCGCAACTAAAGGACTTGCAATACCGCCGCCGAACCCCTCCGAATGGGGCCTCCCGGTCAACAATGCTATACGATCATTTCGATCGAAACAATGTCAATTTAAGAAGCATAATATATTAGAAAACAGTGGTTAAAGAGAAAACTCTTGTAGTTACTCAGATATTAACATTCTACTGTCTTAAAATCTTCGTTATTCGTCGAGTTTTACATGAGGACCGATACGCAACCTATCTTTCAAAAAACGTGTTCAAAATTTTGTTTATAGCCTTAAAACAACCTTACCTGTAGAACAACATATTTCTCGTTTCCACATATCTTTCGGTGCAATCAATTGTACCGAAAGATTTCCTCAATGTAATACAAATAAGTATACCGAAAAAATACCACAGTTCAGATAAAGATAAACTGAACAGTATTTCAGAAGCAATCTCCAAGTGGATACCTGATCGAGAGATTGGATTGAAGTTAATGACGTCATGCGTGGTCTGTATCGTCTGAAACGCAGTGGGACTGTCTGAATGCCTGTCGTGTTCCCTAGTGACGCTCGCCGCACTACTTGCTTTGGAATGGTCAGCTCTACAGTAATTTCAAATCGAGTTTATCTTGTAGCAGTGTAATACCCGAGAAGCTGCGCCACACACGGCCAAATTATTTTGAAATAACAAACTACCAAAAGTAGCATTTTAGAGCAATTTTAGAATTAAAAGGCTATGACGCAGCAGCTGAGGTTTATAACTTATTTTATAAAATTAAGATTTTCTACTTCACTTAGTCACGTAGCTATGAATAACTTTTTTTTTTGAGCTGAGAATTTAAATTTTACTTCCAAGCAAAGTATTAACAATAACATATCACTACTATAAGCAAACATGTAATGAGCGAAACAGTCTATCCAATGTTTTATTTACTGTTACGAATAGTTTTGGACGAATTACCCTATTCAGAGGTAACACTGAATTCCACTAAGGTGACAAAAATAATGGCATACCTCCAAACATATTGTCGGACCTATTTTTGTCCGGTGTAGTGCAGCATTTCGACGTGTAATGAACTTAAGGAGTCGTTGCAAGTCCCCTATAGCCGTCCATAATTGTGAAAGTGTTGCAGCTGCAGAATGTTGTGCACAAACTGACCTCTCGATCATGTCCCATAAATGTTACATGGGACTCATGGCGGGCGATCTGGGTGGCAAAATCATTTGCTCGAATTCTCTAGAATGTTCTTCAAACCAATCGTGAACAATTACGGCCCTTTGACGTGGTGTATTGTCGTCGATAAAATTTCCGTCGTTGTTGGGCATCGTTTTTGTGCAACACAGCTAGCTCTTTATTCCCATGAAGTAATGAGTGCTGTCGACAAGGCATCCCAGATCTATTCCATATTCCTAGATTTCCAGAAGGCTTTTGATACCGTTCCTTACAAGTGACTATTAATGAAATTGCGTGCATGCGGAGTATCGTCTCAGTTGTATGACTGGATTCGTGATTGCCTCTCAGAGAGGTCACAGTTTGTTGTGATAGACGGTAAATCATCGAGTAGAACAGAAGTGATATCTGGCGTACCGCAAGGTAGTGTCACAGGCCCTTTGCTGTTCCTGATTTACATAAATGATCTAGGTGATAATCTGTGCAGCCCCCTTAGATTGTTTGCACATGAAGCTGTAAATTACCGCCTAGTAAAATCATCAGACGATCAATTTCAATTACAAAATGATCTAGAGAGAATTTCTGTATGGTGCGAAAAGTGGCAATTGGCACTAAACAAAGAAAAGTGCGAGGTCATCCATATGGGTACTAAAAGAAATCCGATAAATTTTGGGTATACGACAAATCGCACAAATCTAAGGGCTGTCAATTCGACTAAATACCTAGGAATTACAATTACGAGAAACTTAAATTGGAAATACCACATAGATAATATTGTGGGGAAGGCGAAACAAAGACTGCGCTTTGTTGGCAGAACACTTAGAAGATGCGACAAACCCACTACACTTGTCCGTCCTCTGCTGGAATATTACTGTGCGATGTGGGATCCTTACCAGGTAGGACTGAAGGAGGACATCGAAAAAGTGTAAAGAACGACAGCTCGTTTCGTGTTATCGCGCAATAGGAGTGAGAGTGTCACTGATATGATACGCGAGTTGGGGTGGCAGTCACTGAAACAAAGTTTTCTTTGCGGCGAGATCTATTCACGAAATTTCAATCACCAACTTTCTCTTCCGAATGCGAAAATATTTTGTTGTCACCCACCTACGTAGGAAGAAATGATCATAATAATAAAATAAGAGAAATCAGAGCTCGAACGGAAAGATTTAGGTGTTCATTTTTCCCACGCGCCATTCGAGAGTGAAATGGTAGAGAAATAGTATGAAAATGGTTCGATGAACCCTCTGCCAGGCACTTAAGTGTGAATTGCAGAGTAACCATGTAGATGTAGATGTAGATGTAGATGAAGTCCATGAATGGCTCCAAGTAGCCGAACATAACCATTTGCAGTTAATGATCGGTTCAGGTGGACCAGAGGACCCAGTTCATTCCTTGTAAACACAACCTACACCGTTATGGAGCAACTGCAAGCTTGCAGAGTGCCGTGTTAACAAATTGGGTCCATGGCTTCGTGGGGTCAGCGCCACACTCGAACGTTACCACCAGTCTTTAGCAGCTGAAATTGGGACTCATCTGAGCAGCCTACAGTTCTCCAGTCGTACAGGGCGCAACCGATATGATCGTGAGCCCAGGAGAGGCGCCGTAGGCAATGTCGTGCGTTAGCAAACGGCCCTCGGTCGGTTGTCTGCTACCAGTGACCATTAACGCCAAATTACGTTCGTAGTACGTCTCAAATTGATTTGCGGTTATTTCACGCAGTGTTACTTGTATGTTAGCACTGACAGCTCTGTGCAAACGCCGCTGCTCTCGGTCGTAAAGTGAAGGCCGACGGCCAGTGCGATGTCCATGGTGAAAGGTAACGCCTGAAATCTGGTATTCTCGGGACACTCTTGATCTCGGAATATTGAATTTTCTAACGATTTCCGAAATGTAATGTCCCATCCATCCACGTACCATTCCCGTCGTGCGGCCAAAATCACATTGGCAACTTTTTCACGTGAACCATCTGAGTGGAAATGACAGCTCCGCCAACGCACCGTGTGTATGCGATACTGCCGCCATCTGTATTTGGGCATATCGCTATCCCATGACTTACCTCAGTGTATAGGGCTGTTGCTACCACCGGTGTGCGGCAGCACAAGCACAAGAAGAATACCTAAAATCACCACAAAATATGACAGTGTGTCAAAGAGCTGGCGTTACTATTGCTACGGAACGAGTTGTCACTACCATTTTATCATAACACTAACGCCAGACATTTGAAGATGAAAGCGGTGCTCTTGAGTGTTTTAAATAAAAAAAAACAAAATCAACAAAATCCACGTCTTGATTCCGGCCTGCTATTGGTTTCAACCCGGCCAGAGAAAGAAATTCATGGGAGAGCGAGGTGCTCGCATGTTCTCCCGTGACACATTTTCGGATTTTCGCCGATCTGTTGTTCACAATTTCCACTTTGGCTTCTGTGTGATGTAGCCGATATATTAGCATGTTAAGTTCAAGCAATTTAGACTTTCAAAGTTTTTAAAATAAACGAAGAAATCGTGGTTTAATTTATTTAGTGTTGCACGAACAACTCATGCCTATGCGATCAGTCATCAAAAGCATTGATGGTCAAATATAAAAAAATTCTTACTAATAGTGTTTGTGGATATTAACACATTCATTTTCAAAAACCTCAATGACCTGGCTGTGGCCAAAAATCGAAGACTTACTCCTAATTGCTCATTGACTGTCTCATTGTGGTATTTTTTTCGTTCTTCCTCATATTAACGTTAGTAAACAATTCCTGTCCATTGCGGACGTTTAGGACGCTGCAACTGTTGAAATTCTGAAACACGTCTTACAAGACATGCAAATGAACATTTTATCGCTAATTTAAATACAAAGTCTTAATATGGACCGAATTGTGAATACATATCTCAAACGTGTACCAACGATGATTTATCATTTTTTACTGTGTTACCAGTAGGATTTTTGTAGCATACTACCTCTGTGCATACTGTATTATATTTTTGTCTTACTTATTCTTTTCAGTATACTGTGGATGTAAAATTTGTTTTATATCAGAATCTGTCCTTTGCCAAGCCTATGTGACTTCATGCCAAATTACGATATAAACTAATGTATGCTCTTAATTGTCAAACCAAACTGTAGTATAACATTTCCAGTGTTGAGATGGCTGTGTAGGGACGTTCCGAAAGCCAATAAAAACTGTTGAAATAGAAGATATTTTATAACAAATTAGTTGTAACCAGTTGATTTTGTGGGGTTTGATTTTTCCATGATAATGTTTCAGCATTGTTTGGCACGCTGTCTTCAGATGTTTACATTTCTTTACGTGTCGTGAATACTGCTTTTATTTTAATAACGGCGTTGCAGAATCTTGCAATGGAAGTTTTTTTTTTTTTTAAGTGGGGCTAGTGTAAACACATTTTATGCTTCATGTTGTATCTTAAAACCGTCTGACAGAAGTTTTTTGGAATTTAATACTTGGGCTTAATCAGATCGACAATAAGAGAAGCATTAAACAAATTCTTTGCAATCTCGACAGTTCGACCATCAACTGAAAAAAACAAGATACCTAGAGTGTGTTCATACTTTACCCGTTATGGAATAAGTGTGGTCATGGCTGAAACTGCATGGGATAAAAGCGCACGATACGTTTTTACGTGTTTTGATATAAAGAAGGCCAAGTATCTCAAAGAAAATTTTATTTATTCCTTAATAAAAATCAAACATATCAAAATTAATCAAGAGACAACGTATTTCCTCTCTTGCTTTTTTTTAACAAAATGCTGCAGACAAATAATATCAGACCTCTCCACTACTGACTCATCCCAACACGCCACAACAAATTATGCCTCGAAACTCGCATTTCTTGGAGAACATTCATGTTCACCCTATATGTTTACATTTATATACGAATCGTGAACATTGTTTCTTTATTTAGTAGAGGGACGGGGGGCTAGTGTGGACATTGCGTAAGAGTGACACACAATAATTTTAACGAAATAATTTTTGAAATATTGTATGTTCTTATTGATAGTTCCTTAGGATGGAGTAAAATATTACACACAATGGGGCGATAGTCCAATACTGTCGCAAGTAAGAGAAGTTAGTTCTTTATTTGTTTTATTAATCCTCTACCAGTTTTGGTTATTAACCACCATTCAGGATGTAGGATACAGCAGCTCAGATAAAAGCAACCCATATTCCCGTAAGCTTTTAACTGATCTGTTGTACCCTATATCCTTTACGATGGTTAATAATCGAAATCAGTTGATGACTGATGGGACAAATAAACAGCTGATGGTTAAAATGCCTTTTATAAAATACTTTACAGCTGTTGAGCCTCACCTTATGGAAACATTACATAAGAGAAGTTAAAATACGATTTCAGTCTTTTCTCCTTCGATTTTGTGGTAAACAAGTTTCATTATTCATCGAAAAGGTTGTACCTCGATTAAAATTGCTTTCTGATTGACGTTTGAGAGAGTGGAGTGGCAGGGGCCAGCCACCAGCCAATCGTATTTCTTTCTCGAGCGCCGCTTGCTCACCACGTTACTTGTTTTGTAGGGACGTGAAGCGCCTTGTGGATCGTAATAGGCTGCACTCCAGCAATATGGTCCACCACCACTGCAATCAGTCAGTCACAAAGTAAATTTAATCGGAGTATAGTACTGAAAATATGGTAAATTGTGGTTTATGAATTTAGGAACAGAAGTGTTTAGTTTTCTCGTGTGACGTTTCATCAGTATAAAATACATTCGCTACATGTTGTTTCAGTTCTAAAATGGCCCCCTTGGGGCAAGTGTGGACAGTCGAAGAGGCGAAGTTTGGACTCTGTCCACTGTTACTCCAGGCCTCATTCAGAACCGAGGCCAACTTTCTGTTTCTTAATTTTACTTGTATAATGTCCGCCTCTGTAGCCGAGTGGTCAGTGCGGCGGAATGCCATGCGAAGGGCCCGGGTTCGATTCCCCCGGCTGGGTCGGAGATTTTCTCCGCAGGGACTGGGTGTTGTGTTATCATCATATCGTCCTCATCGACACGCAAGTCGCCCAAGTGGCGTCAACTAAAAAGACTTGCACCACGGGCCGCCATGTCACGGATTGCGTGGCCCGTCCCGCCGGAGGTTCGAGTCCTCCCTCGGGCATGGGTGTGTGTGTGTGTGTGTGTGTGTGTGTGTGTGTGTGTGCGCGAGTGTGTGTGTTGTTCTTAGCATAAGTTAGTTTAAGTAGTGTGTAAGCCTAGGGACCGATGACCTCAGCAGTTGGGTCCCTTAGCAATTTACACACATGTGAACTTTGTTTTTGGCCTGCATTGTGGCCACTTCATAGGACGTCATTCTTGGCATTCACTGAAAAAGCTCTCGGCAGTAACTGAGCTTCCAGCAGCCTCTATATCAAGTTGTGATGCACCTTCTTCTGTGGAACCTGCAACATCGTGTAATACTTCATCTTCTACATCAGATACAGGCCTAACTGGAATGCTGACTCCTAAAGACTGGAAATCTTTCCCAAAAGCTGTGAGGCGAGAAGCAAAATCGAGACAAAAGAAAACTGCTCTTCACTCATACTCCAAAGACGAATTTGAAGCAGCAGTGGTGAGCAAAACGAGACCAGTTTAAAAAAAAGACCTTGTTCCACAGCATGAAGGAACTGATTGCTGCAAATAATTAATTAGTTGATGATATACAGACAATGAATCAGAAACTTTTTCAACCAGCATGCTGGGATCTGAGGATGAGGGATATTTAAAAACAGGAGATGATGAAGTCCAAACCTTACAAAAGTTGACATATAATGAGGAAGAGAGGTCTGATAATTTTATATTGGTTTGTTTTGCCTTCAAGAAGAATTTTAAATGCTGTGTTGACGAAGTTAGAAATACAGTTGGAAATGGGGATGGCCATGTCTCCTATCCGCGGAGAAAATTCTCTGGATTTGTGTTCCCTGGGCGAAGTGATGTCGGAGATTTGATGTTTTACGGGATTTCTGATATTCACGGTACACTCGTGTAATGGTCGTACGGGAAAATACCTAATTCATCGCTACCTCGGAGATGCTGTGTCCCATTGCTCGCGCGCCGCCGACTATAACACCACGTTTAGACTCGCTTAAATCTTGATAAACGGCCATTGTAGCAGCAGTAACCGACCAGGAACTGCGCCAGACACTTATTGTCTTATATAGGCGTTGCCGACCGCAGCGCCGTATTATGCCTGTTTACATATCTCTATATTTGGATATGCATGCCTACACCAGTTCCTTTGGCGCTTCAGTGCAATTTTGTGTACTTTCATCATATTCAAGGAATCGTTAAATATTACAGGTTGAACATGTGCGAATTTTAGCCTCTGCTCCGAGCATCCTTTAGACAAGGATGCAAATAGCACAGCTGGACTTTTTTTGCGATGAAAACTAAGCTTGCAATGATACATACATTTTCAAGATTCTCTCAACTGCAGGCAAATATGCAAGGCGTCTTGTTTTATGACACCCCAGAATTATTTTGTACGGCACCTCTGCCTCTTGGGAAAAATCTTTGAGAGCTTCTACACGCACTGAGTATATATAAAAGTATGGACATATCTTCGTAACGATATACTCGATGCCCACTGGCAACAAATCTGCTTATGTCTGAAGAAAACGTTACTTTGCCTTTTACGCTGAACTCGACCCAAATTTGTATTGGCATTATCAGCACAGATTCCAATCACTTTCTCTTTAAAGTCGTGGTTTTCAAGCAAGTCCAGCAAAGAACCATATATAATGACTGCAGTTTCGCCAGTTAAATTCAGGAGCTCTGACGTTAATTCCAATTGCAGCCTGATAGTACCGCACTAACATTGGGAATACTGTATTTTGACGTCATTCATGGTTTGAAACATATGTACATGCACAGGTAAATGGGAGTTCTGTCTTCAGGCTGTCAGAGTATGGTGCAATTGCATTCTTTACGGTTGCCTCGCACTTGGACAGCACTGGCCAGTCAGCTGGTACAGCTAGCCTGCAGTGACCTGGCTAGCTGCAGTTCACACGTAAAAAGAGGCGAGCAGAGGAGCAATACAGCTTCGAATGTCATTTAATTTTTTAAGCAGAATGAAATAATACGCTGCAAATCTCCCACAATACGCACGACTAGACGAAAACGGCAACACGTAATCGTTTTTAGCTAACGTACTATTGTAATTAAAAACAAGAATGATGAAAATTCCTGACTTAACCACAGGGTAATTTTTCTGCCGAAGCTGCGTGTAACGTAAGAGTGTGTTGAAGGATTTCACTGTATAGTTAGATATTGAAGCCACTGAAGGTATTACTAACAGTCAGTCGTCTGGTGATCTCTTAGCTCCTTATCCGAATCTGCGAAATACATTTCAGTTCTGGAAGTGCCACCTGCTATGTTGATAACGGGTCTATCAACAACAGAATCCATGAAGCCAACCAGGCGCAGCATTTTCTCTTCTTTTATAAGAGCTGTTATATATCTCGCCAGCGTTCGGCAGTGATGTGTGAAAAAGCTGTGTGCGTTAGTTCCAGTGCGTCTGGCAGCTTAACAATCTTGTTACTTCTCGGGCCAAATCCCGCAGCTTGGCTCCAGATCAGTTCTGTTGGGTTCATATTGTAATTGCACTGTTGTTGTTGTTGTGGTCCTCAGTCCTGAGACTGGTTTGATGCACCTCTCCATGCTACTCTATCCTGTGCAAGCTTCTTCATCTCCCAGTAATTACTGCAACCTACAACCTTCTGAATCTGCTTAGTGTATTCATCTCTTGGTCTCCCTCTACGATTTTTACCCTCCACGCTGCCCTCCAATGCTAAATTTGTGATCCCTTGATGTCTCAGAACATGTTCTACCAACCGGTCCCTTCTTCTTGTCAAGTTGTGCCACAAACTCCTCTTCTCCCCAATTCTATTCAATACCTCCTCATTTGTTATGCGATCTACCCATCTAATCTTCAGCATTCTTCTGTAGCATCACATTTCGAAAGCTTCTATTCTCTTCTTGTCTAAACTATTTATCGCCCATGTTTCACTTCCAAAACTATTTATCGCCCATGTTTCACTTCCACACACGGCTACACTCCATACTAATACTTTCAGAAACGACTTCCTGACACTTAAATCTATACTCCATGTTAACAAATTTCTCTTCTTCAGAAACACTTTCCTTGTCATTGCCGGACTACATTTTATATCCTCTCTACTTCGACCATCATCAGTTATTTTGCTCCCCAAATAGCAAAACTCCCTTACTACTTTAAGTGTCTCATCTCCTAATCTACACTCCTGGAAATGGAAAAAAGAACACATTGACACCGGTGTGTCAGACCCACCATACTTGCTCCCGACACTGCGAGAGGGCTGTACAAGCAATGATCACACGCACGGCACAGCGGACACGCCAGGAACCGCGGTGTTGGCCGTCGAATGGCGCTAGCTGCGCAGCATTTGTGCACCGCCGCCGTCAGTGTCAGCCAGTTTGCCGTGGCGTACGGAGCTCCATCGCAGTCTTTAACACTGGTAGCATGCCGCGACAGCGTGGACGTGAACCGTATGTGCAGCTGACGGACTTTGAGCGAGGGCGTATAGTGGGCATGCGGGAGGCCGGGTGGACGTACCGCCGAATTGCTCAACACGTGGGGCGTGAGGTCTCCACAGTACATCGATGTTGTCGCCAGTGGTCGGCGGAAGGTGCACGTGCCCGTCGACCTGGGACCGGACCGCAGCGACGCACGGATGCACGCCAAGACCGTAGGATCCTACGCAGTGCCGTAGGGGACCGCACCGCCACTTCCCAGCAAATTAGGGACACTGTTGCTCCTGGGGTATCGGCGAGGACCATTCGCAACCGTCTCCATGAAGCTGGGCTACGGTCCCGCACACCGTTAGGCCGTCTTCCGCTCACGCCCCAAAATCGTGCAGCCCGCCTCCAGTGGTGTCGCGACAGGCGTGAATGGAGGGACGAATGGAGACGTGTCGTCTTCAGCGATGAGAGTCGCTTCTGCCTTGGTGCCAATGATGGTCGTATGCGTGTTTGGCGCCGTGCAGGTGAGCGCCACAATCAGGACTGCATACGACCGAGGCACACAGGGCCAACACCCGGCATCATGGTGTGGGGAGCGATCTCCTACACTGGCCGTACACCACTGGTGATCGTCGAGGGGACACTGAATAGTGCACGGTACATCCAAACCGTCATCGAACCCATCGTTCTACCATTCCTCGACCGGCAAGGGAACTTGCTGTTCCAACAGGACAATGCACGTCCGCATGTATCCCGTGCCACCCAACGTGCTCTAGAAGGTGTAAGTCAACTACCCTGGCCAGCAAGATCTCCGGATCTGTCCCCCATTGAGCATGTTTGGGACTGGATGAAGCGTCGTCTCACGCGGTCTGCACGTCCAGCACGAACGCTGGTCCAACTGAGGCGCCAGGTGGAAATGGCATGGCAAGCCGTTCCACAGGACTACATCCAGCATCTCTACGATCGTCTCCATGGGAGAATAGCAGCCTGCATTGCTGCGAAAGGTGGATATACACTCTACTAGTGCCGACATTGTGCATGCTCTGTTGCCTGTGTCTATGTGCCTGTGGTTCTGTCAGTGTGATCATGTGATGTATCTGACCCCAGGAATGTGTCAATAAAGTTTCCCCTTCCTGGGACAATGAATTCACGGTGTTCTTATTTCAATTTCCAGGAGTGTAATTCCCTCAGCATCACCTGACTTAATTCGATACATTCCATCATCCTCGTTTTGCCTTTGTTGATGTTCATCTTATATCCTCCTTTCAAGACACTGTCCATTCCGTTCAACTGCTCTTCCAACTCTGTTGCTGTCTCTGACAGAATTACAATGTCATCGGCGAACCTCAAAGTTTTTATTTCTTCTCCATGGATTTTGATTCCTACTCCGAATTTTTCTTTTGTTTCCTTTACTGCTTGCTCAATATACAGATTGAATAACATCGGAGAGAGGCTACAACCCTGTCTCACTCCCTTCCCAACCGCTGCTTCCCTTTCATGCCCCTCGACTCTTATAACTGCCATTTGGTTTCTGTTCAAATTGTAAATAGCCTTTCGCTTAAATAGCCTTTCGCTCCCTGTATTTTACCCCTGTCACCTCCAAAGTTGGAAAGAGAGTATTCCAGTCAACATTGTCAAAAGCTTTCTCTAAGTCTACAAATGCTAGAAACGTAGGTTTGTTTTCCTTAATCTATCCTAGGGTCAGTTTTGCCTCACGTGTTCCAACATTTCTACGGAATCCAAACTGATCTTCCCAGAGGTCGGCTTCTACCAGTTTTTTCATTCGTCTGTAAAGAATTTGCAGCTGTGACTTATTAAACTGATAGTTCGGTAATTTTCACAACTGTCAACACCTGCTTTCTTTGGGACTGGAATTATTATATTCTTCTTGAAGTCTGAGGATATTTCGACTGTCTGATACATTTTGCTCACCAGATTGTAGAGTTTTGTCAGGAATGGCTCTCCCAAGGCCGTCGGTAGTTCCAATAGCAAATGTAAAAATCCAGCATTTGTATGTGTGTTCGATGCTGTGAAAATGATTGTTTTTTACGTTTCTACGATATTCATCTACATCTGTGTTATAAAACCATGGACATAGTCTAAATAAAGGGGATCTGGTTTTTCATTTTTGCCTTAAACTTTAAATTGTTCTGTTTTCTTGCTTTAAACAACTTTTATGAACGGTCTTTCATAAAACATCGGTAATTAAGAATTTGTATTTGAAATGGAAACAGAAATTTCGCGTCCAATATGTAATTAGAAACGAGAAGACGTACATTATTCATAAAAATTGATGAGGAGTTATATAATTACGAGATGTAGGTATTTAAAATAGAGCTAGAAAAAAATGAGACTGGGGAAAGTTGAACAAATACACGAATTGCTTCACTCTTCATCACACTACCGACTGCACTACAAGTTGAATTTGTGATTGATCATCAGCTGCAATATATAGAACGCTGCGAAAACTTCAAAGCCGATTATCTCCGTAAATTTCGAAAAACAGCCTATTTCTCGGCACTTTTTAACCGTGTTCCACCCGCGTGTTCACTATGGAAAAGAAAGTAGCCTCAGCCATTTTCATTCTGCGCAGTAACAACGCGACAATCAGAGCATAACGCTGCAGAGGCTGAACTACACGATTTTTGAATACGCAGCTAAAGCGTGATTAAGAAAAACGTTGATGGCTGTTAATACATTTGAATATCTTAAAGTTTCAACTAACTTAACTTAGTAATAAGATATATAATACATGAGTAGGATGTACTTCCAAGAGCGTAACAACACCAGTGTACGTGTGCTACGGCTTCTGACCAATCAATGTGTTTGTTTGCATCAGGTTTATTCTTATCATAAACGGATTATAGTTTTCCTGCAGCGAAACTTATTTCGAATACTTTTTGAATTGATTTAGAAGTGCACTCCATCGATCAAAAACTCTGATTGTGACTTACCTCGTTGAAGGCACACAAACCTTCGGCTTCTGCTAGTTCTTGATAGCCGTATTTTTCTTGACAGAAGTAAGCTGACAGTGACGGCGATGGACTTGCAGAGGTCAGCGGCTTTTTACGCTTGTCCAATGTTAAATGCCGTTGTATATCGTGTTTGCCGCCGTGAGCAATTAAAAACACCCTTTGCATACATTGCACCGTACTTCAGAAGGTGTTGAACACCTCTATAAAAAAAGATAACTCTTTTTGCAAGTATTTCGTGAATTTACAACTTCACTTTTGGCCGCACAGCTAAGTAAAACTATAAGATTACTTCACAAAACGGGGCAAGGCAGACAGACAAGAGTTAACAATGTAGTGTCACAGCGCTTCGTGTCGAAGGTGTTTTTCAGATCTCTGCCAACCTCAGTGACCTCGCAGTGTTCGCTATTTTTCTTATGATAATTGCGTTGTATTACAACACTTTACGTTAGTTTCATTTTCTCTTCTAAAAATAGATACTGAATTTCAAGATGAAGGCCTTTAAAATTCGCTATCAAGAATGCATGTTACATCTGCGTGAAATGCATGCGATAGCAGCTGTCTGGTACGTGGCATGCGCAACCCTTGGCTGGTGACGCCAGCGTCGACATTTTCCCTTTCACATTCTCGTTCCAAGCAAAACCAGATAACTTCCCCTCCGCATCCCACGCGTAACAGACTAATCGGCCACCTTTTCGCGGGAGCCGTACTGGTGCTTTTTCACCTTGTCTAAAATATGCTATATTTCTTTCTGTTTCATTTGCAGCTGACGGCGAATGTTACGTCACATAGTCACACAGAGATTCTGTGTTGATAAGTTGATTGATACTTCCTGTGACACATGGAAGTAAGAAGTGGTTGGTAAATGTGAAAATTACCGGAATGGGTGACATGCGTAACGTATTAGGCATTTTGCGGGACTTTTTTGTTAGCTCTTCAAGTGCGGAATTACCAGTACCAAGTACGCTCCCACAAAATGTGGGACGGGCGGCCGCCTTACTCATATCGATGCGTCGTCTCATAAACATCAAGGTCAAGGACGCTGTAGTTTGACTTTGTGGCTAGGAGTGTTGCTATCGTGTCACGTGACGAGTTGTCCTGCGACCAGCAAATGTGAAGACTTGAATGGAAAAACATCCCATGTCTGCTTTTGGTCAATTTTCACTTTTAATGTGCTAGAGCTACGTGCCTGCCGAGAAGAACTTTCCAAGTCCAGCGTTTTCCTCTTAAAATGACACAATACATTTTCAAATAAATGAAATAACATCCCAAGTCCAAGGACTTGGGCAGCTTTTCAATTCAGTTTTCAGTACCTCGCGGCAGCTGCAACAATCAATAAAAAATGTTTTCTTAACAATGGACCGACTGTTGTGCCGCACAACAAAGGGAGGCAGGATGGTTGACGAGAGTGTGCATACTCAATTTTTATTGTTAAATGACATACAATACTACGTAATAAAACATAGCTTCTTTTGTTGAAATTATTACACAAGTCCACCTTACAGACCTTTAAAAGTTGACGAAGATATGGAGCTGGCTATTTCTGTCATCGAAACAAAGGACACGATGAGACCTTCCGCAGGCCTCGTCCAGGCTCTCGCCAGTCTTTGTAAATCACTAAATAAAGCAAAAAAACGATAGTTATGTACTTGATAAAAAAGTTAAATCACACAGAAAACTTAAATAAACAATTTACAGCAAGTTTTAAATAACATATTGTTCTGTAAAACTAGAAAAATTAAAGCTTTTGCACAAAGCCGCCATCTCGCGCGAAGTATGGACTATATGATCGATAAAAATGTATATTACTATTCAGTCGACTGTAAAATTTCTACAAAAGCGTTGTTGGCACTGAAACAAGTACAACTGCTATAAAACACTTTACACGACCGTGTAAACCTGAGAGTCTTTGCGTCGGGTATGGGATCTTTAGAAAAATTTGGGGCTCTGCTTCAGCACTGTTCGGCATTTGCTTCAAGTTTAGGTCAGAATAAAAACACAACTGCACCCAAAAGAAACGGCGTAATTTTCCGTGAACAATGCGACAACCAAACATAAATAAGTTATGCAACAATTGCTAAAGGCATGGCATTGTACACTGTCGTCGTCTACGGTACGTTAAAATGCCTGAACTTGCACCAAAGCGTACGAGAATTCTGTAACGAATAAAATCTCTGTACTCCACATTCAGGAGGTTGGGATCAAGCATCATGTCCTGCCCTCCCTTTTAGCCATCCACCAACTGTCAGACAAGTTTGCGTTCGATAATATTCGGCAGTTACGTCACAGAAGAAAAAAAAAACGAGGGAGCAAGACACCAGACCAGCTATGTGATTGGACTGAAAAAATCCTCGAAAGTAGAGCGCACTATGGCGCTCTTAACGGAGGGAAATCTTCAGATGATCAACCCGTAACCGCATGCTCGTATTTTCATGACGTTACTCTACACGTTGGGTGTTTTTTACCCCATTCAGAAAATAACATTTTCATAAAACTATCCAGGAAATTGGAATGTGCGTGAATATATCACATTAGAATATTTTGAAAGTGTATTTAACGACTTTTAAGATGTAAACACTCACTTCTTATAATGACGAAAATTAAATCTCACGAAGACAGTTTATTACGGGGGGGGGGGGGGGGGGGGGTTCTCTTTTATAATCAATATCATAACCAATACATTCTTTGCAGACTGACTATTAATGTTCCTTATATATAACCTAGAGAAAGCCTTGCACATAGTTTTAGTTTTGTGGGCTCTTACTGGGGACACAGAAAATATAGCTTTGCTATGTCTTTGCTCGTCCATTCCTGTGATGGACCTCACAGTAGATTTGATAATTGAGGACAAATGTTTCTTGGTGGTGCAGATTATTTTCCCTTACTTAATAACTTGCTTCAGATATTGCTGCCACATCTTCTAAACCATCACTATCGTCCTCTTACTCAGCGTCTGTATTACGATTATTCTCTGAAATGTAGTTATTTCCGTTCTCAGACTCATTCCTTATCTGATATTCGTTTGTACAATGTTCTGCATACGAGATGCCATGTCTTTATCATATTCGAATGCGCAGTGTGTTCCCAAAGCGCTTACAGAGCTACACTGTCACACGCTCGGTGTATTTTTTACCCAGGCACTAGAAGACACATCTGTCCTCAAAGAGACAATGAGTGAAACTGGGTAGCTTATATATTGTTGCAAGGAGAGACAGTTTGTTGAAAGATATGTGGAAGGTCACATTTTTACAAATTATGTAGCAATACTTCCAACGTATGAATACAGTGGCATATACTGTATTTTACCTCACGCGTGGGTTTACCGGTCAAAGTAGCTTCAGGCATATCTAAGGTTGCGATATCTAGCTGGGGTCTCGTCGGAACGCTCTGAAATGGAGGTGTAGAAATGAAGTAAAAAATGTATTTAATGTAATTACTTTTTATTTAGAACACAATTACATAGAACGTGTTGCGCCTGTAGTAGTGGAGCCATATTTTTCTTAAGATTTTACCTTTTTCAGCAAGTCTTTTTTCCCTTTTACGTATTTGTAAAACTCCATGCAAGTCAGTTCGTAGTTAAACTGGCACTGCCAGATTGATTCCACAGTCCCTGGCAGCAGTCTACATCTACATCTACATCTATACTCCGCGAGCCACCTTACGGTGTGTGGCGGAGGGTACTTATTGTACCACTATCTGATCCCCCCTTCCCTGTTCCATTCACGAATTGTGCGTGGGAAGAACGACTGCTTGTAAGTCTCCGTATTTGCTCTAATTTCTCGGATCTTTTCGTTGTGATCATTACGCGAGATATATGTGGGCGGTAGTAATATGTTGCCCATCTCTTCCCGGAATGTGCTCTCTCGTAATTTCGATAACAAACCTCTCCGTATTGCGTAACGCCTTTCTTGAAGTGTCCGCCACTGGAGCTTGTTCAGCATCTCCGTAACGCTCTCGCGCTGACTAAATGTCCCCATGACGAATCGCGCTGCTTTTCGCTGGATCATGTCTATCTCTTCTATTAATCCAACCTGGTAAGGGTCCCATACTGATGAGCAATACTCAAGAATCGGACGAACAAGCGTTTTGTAAGCTACTTCTTTCGTCGATGAGTCACATTTTCTTAGAATTCTTCCTGTGAATCTCAACCTGGCGCCTGCTTTTCCCACTATTTGTTTTATGTGATCATTCCACTTCAGATCGCTCCGGTAGTAACTCCTAAGTATTTTACGGTCGTTACCGCTTCCAATGATTTACCACCTATGGCATAATCGTACTGGAATGGATTTCTGCCCCTATGTATGCGCATTATATTACATTTATCTACGTTTAGGGAAAGCTGCCAGCTGTCGCACCATGCATTAATCCTCTGCAGGTCCTCCTGGAGTACGTACGAGTCTTCTGATGTTGCTACTTTCTTGTAGACAACCGTGTCATCTGCAAATAGCCTCACGGAGCTACCGATGTTGTCAACTAAGTCATTTATGTATATTGTAAACAATAAAGGTCCTATCACGCTTCCCTGCGGTACTCCCGAAATTACCTCTACATCTGCAGATTTTGAACCGTTAAGAATGACATGTTGTGTTCTTTCTTCTAGGAAATCCTGAATCCAATCACAAACCTGGTCCGATATTCCGTAAGCTCGTATTTTTTTCACTAAACGTAAGTGCGGAACCGTATCAAATGCCTTCCTGAAGTCCAGGAATACGGCATCAATCTGCTCGCCAGTGTCTACGGCACTGTGAATTTCTTGGGCAAATAGGGCGAGCTGAGTTTCACATGATCTCTGTTTGCGGAATCCATGTTGGTTATGATGAAGGACATTTGTATTATCTAAGAACGTCATAATACGAGAACACAAAACATGTTCCATTATTCTACAACAGATTGACGTAAGCGAAATAGGCCTATAATTATTAGCATCTGATTTATGACCCTTCTTGAAAATGGGAACGACCTGCGCTTCTTCCAGTCGCTAGGTACTTTACGTTCTTCCAGCGATCTACGATAAATTGCTGATAGAAAGGGGGCAAGTTCTTTAGCATAATCACTGTAGAATCTTAAGGGTATCTCGTCTGGTCCGGATGCTTTTCCGCTACTAAGTGATAGCAGTTGTTTTTCAATTCCGATATCGTTTATTTCAATATTTTCCATTTTGGCGTCCGTGCGACGGCTGAAGTCAGGGACCGTGTTACGATTTTCCGCAGTGAAACAGTTTCGGAACACTGAATTCAGTATTTCTGCCTTTCTTCGGTCGTCCTCTGTTTCGGTGCCATCGTGGTCAACGAGTGACTGAATAGGGGATTTAGATCCGCTTACCGATTTTACATATGACCAAAACTTTTTAGGGTTCTTGTTTAGATTGTTTGCCAATGTTTTATGTTCGAATTCGTTGAATGCTTCTCTCATTGCTCTCTTTACGCTCTTTTTCGCTTCGTTCAGCTTTTCCTTATCAGCTATGATTCGACTACTCTTAAACCTATGATGAAGCTTTCTTTGTTTCCGTAGTACCTTTCGTACATGATTGTTATACCACGGTGGATCTTTCCCCTCGCTTTGGACCTTAGTCGGTACGAACTTATCTAAGGCGTACTGGACGATGTTTCTGAATTTTTTCCATTTTTGTTCCACATCCTCTTCCTCAGAAATGAACGTTTGATGGTGGTCACTCAGATATTCTGCGATTTGTGCCCTATCACTCTTGTTAAGCAAATATATTTTCCTTCCTTTCTTGGCATTTCTTATTACACTTGTAGTCATTGATGCAACCACTGACTTATGATCACTGATACCCTCTTCTACATTCACGGAGTCGAATTTCTTTCGTCAGTCCACTTGGCCGGCATGAGCGAAAATACTCTTTCCACAGTGTCATTGTGTGCGGGAATAGAATAACAACACTCGTATAATTTTAGAAATTGGCAATTGTGTTCAGAATTTTCGGTTTCCTTAAGAAAGCAAATCCACCTTTCTTCCAGGGAGTGTTTAGGCTTCCATTCTTCCGAGTCACACTTAGCTTCTAAAAAGCTCTTCAGATTCCTGAAAACAGCAGTCGCCTGAAATATTCACATCATTTTTTAGTCAGGTATATGAAGTGTTTGCAGTCATTACCCAATCTGGGGCTTCAGACAGAGTCATCCAGTCAAATAATTCATGTTTATTAAAATAAATAGGCAATTTCTCTACGTAATTGAATACTATGGCATAGAAAGCCATTGTCTCTTCCTCAAATTTCGAAATAAAATTAATTATTTCATGGTTAGGGTTCTGATTCTTTAATTTGTTCAAACTCATCTTGGTTTGCATGCCAATAAAATTGGCAGTATTCCTTTCATTCAGACATCTTTGCGTATCGATTGATATATTTCTCATTTCCGTTATCGAGACTTCATTTTTCTTCACGCTTTTTATATTTCTTTCAAACAGAACCGAGTTTGACTGCAGAAACATGAAGTAAAGTTCACTGATCGGACTAATGAAAAAATCTGAATTTATTTTAAGTGGCCTGTCTTCGGCGTCAAAAAAAATTGTACAGCCATCTTGTTTTTGAGTGAGATAGAAGAGTCTGATGACTGACATGAACGTATAAGCATAGCTCTTTGAACTTCTCTGTCCTTGCCGTTTAGATTGAGAAAAAATTAAATATTTTCATGACGATTATCTCAGTGTCGTCAGTTAACATTCCAGCAGCGCTTGGTATAGTATTGTGGAGAAAATGGGTAAGGCATGAAATTCCTTTTACATTTTATCCTAGTTTTTTTTTTTTTTAAATCTGGTGAATGGTGAAACACATTCGGCTGGCCGCGTCGATGAAGCCCTCCTAAGTTGGTATTGTCTCCACAAAAAGGGATTAATTTATATTATGGAATCTGCAGTTGTCCTAAAGTGTCCAGACAAAACTTTACAGTTGTCTGTGACTCATTATTCAGCGAATCAAACTTCAACATCTCTGGTATATTCTCAGTAAACTATTGAACAACTAAAGCAAACATCTTTTCAGCCTTGTGATTCGATGCCTCTTTGCCTATGCCGTAAAATGAATCTTCTTGCAATTGTGTTATGCATTTAGACAGGGAGTGTATGCGAGAAGATTTTTAACAATCACTGTAGCTTTGGTCCTGGCTTTAGACTCCTTTGCGGCGACTTTGGACTCAGGATTCATCGCGGCATTCAGTTTTACGGGACAGTCAAGTGAACTGAAGGACTGATGATGCTCGGCAGCTTTATGAGCTGCTTGTAATATCTCTTTATATTCGATGAATTATTCAGATACAATTCTACCCTTGAATGACGTTTACTAATTTTCTATCTTCATACTCGCAGAATCCATGTGCAAAATAGTTTCATACAACAGCTATGCCATGAGCGCATAAGTATTCTTTGTAGTACTCTCTCTGGGGGTTGTTAGAAAAAAAAAAGAAAGGGAGCTTCCGAGATTGTCTTCGTGCCGATTAGCCTGAGCTTGGTTTAGAAGAACTGTAATCTGATTATTGAGATTTATCACAGAAGATAACTGATACGAACTGTACGATTAAAAGGGAATATATATAGATGGCTTCTTCAAATAGAAGGTGTGTATTTTAAATTTGAGAATTAATGATATTTATCGATATATTGCGTAGTTGTTAATCAGAAGGGACTTCCGAAAGACTGGATACGAACCTGCACTTAATAATCCAAGAGCTCCATTGCTTCTTCGGAAGGTTAAACTTCATCAAAGCCAAATATCCGCTTGATCTGAGGTTTCCCGACTGATTATACAACGCTCCCAAAATTACGAGGCATTTTATTTGTACGGATTAGCAGACTGCCGCAAAGCACGAGCCTGCAGAGAAGAAGAATCATCGCCTGATTTCATTCTAACAAGTAAAATTTCAGAATCATTTTGAGTGACTGAGCTATGACTGTATTTCCTATCATGAATGATTGATTGCTCGAACGAATTGAGAGCTACATAATCACGTAGATAGGAGAAAAAATTACAGTGGCGCCAGTGTGACAGGACTCTCTTGGATTGTTATATAATATATGTATTTTTTGTTTCATGAAAACCTACGAGAACGAGAGGTAACTAACCTGAAGAGAGATTCGGTGCCCATAGTAAAAGATTGCTGATACCAAGAAACGATTTCAACTATTGGACAACACCAAGACTACAGAACAAGGCCAGAGAAATCTAATTTTTTTTCATCCTGTAGTTAAAATAGTTTGAAATCAATTTAGAAAGAACTTTTTTCCAGATAGTAGTTAGATTGTAGAACTGTATATTGTGTGATTTTCGTATCTGGACATTGAACTTTATGCCATCTGCGAAGTAATTTGAAAGTTAAGTGTGTCTACGACAGTAAATTTGAAACCGTATTTAGTGATTAGAACCTGATATTGACAGTTATTTAATCGTATTGACTAGAGCGGCATTTAAAATGTCATTGAATCAGCAACGAGACGTGCAACAGCCTTCAGCTGTTTGCACAGAAGCAGAGGCCACGGATAGTAATTCTGAGACTGTTGTGGCTAGCGGTAGCAATATAAATAATCCCGCTGGTTCAGAAAACATTCATACAACAGCTGATCAGACCGTTGTTGACACATTAGTTGTTATTATGCAACAGTTGTCTCTATTAGCCGAAGGCCAAGCGGAGGTGAAACGAGACTTATCCGTTATACAAAATGAATTCAAAAATCAACTAGCCGAAAATCAAACAGAATTACAAAATCAGTTAAGAGCAACCTTTACCGAATTAGATCAGAGATTAAATACCCAGACACAGGAAATAAAGGAACAGGCAGAAAGGACCGAACAGAATCTTCTTGCTCGAATTGAGCAGGTCCGCCAACAATGCCAAGAAAACAATAGTAAATTAAAAGCGGAACTAACCGAATATGTATCCGTCAAAATTGACACGATACAAAAACAAGTAGAACTGTTTCCTCAAGTAACACAAGCTCAAAAGGACATACAGTGTTCCGTAGCTATGATACCAGAAATAACAGAATCCCAAGATAATCTAAAGAAGCAATTTGACGAAGTGAAGGAAAAACAGGAGACAGTGGAACATAGAATGAATGTACTTGCGGGAAAGTTTTCAGAAATGGCATTAGAGCGGCAAAATTCTCCTTCGGAAACGATAGAAGAAACTGTGAAAGTAGCTTTACAGTCAATTTCAGAGAGTTCCGAGGATAATTTTTTTAACAAAGGGTTAAAGGAAGTTCGGGAACAACTTGGCGAAGAATTCTCGCGTTGGAAAGAAAACATCGAAAGATCACTAAATCTCTCACAGGAGGATTTAGAAACACCGAGAAGTAAGAAACAAAGCTCTCAATCTGTGCGTGAAATTCCGTCCACGTCAAGATCCGATGTAGACAGAACTAGAACGTCACAAGTAAGATTCGATATAACGGATAGCCACAGGGAAAAGTACGAACAGGATGATTTTTGGAATCGTAGTAGCGTTGAGGAGAAGATGATTAAACAGAGACAATTTCAAATCTTTAACCCTGACAAAAAGAATGTTCATCCTGTAGTCTTTATTCGAAGTTTCAGTGGTCTATTTCCACGATCTTGGACAGAATGGCAAAAGATTAGTTTTGTATCTGGATATATACAAGGAACAGGAGCATTGTGGGCATCCGAACAAACATGTTCTTGTAAATGTTACAAAGAATTTGAGCAGGCTTTTCTAGCTAAATATTGGTCTGCTGGAATACAAGAAAGACTTAGGCAGGAAGTATTATATCCTGAGCCTTTCTCATTTTCTAGAGGACCTCTAAAGAGATATTTTGAGAAATACATTAATAAATCTTTGTATTGGGATGTACCGATTCCTTTGCCGGATATACTTAGAATACTCAAGTCCAGACTACCCACCAGTATAAGGAATCAGCTGTTATATACAAATGATAAGGATATAGACTCATTTATGACTACGCTTGATCGTATTGATATAATTGAGGAGGACAATAAAAGGGCAAGAGAAATGTCATATCAAAGAGGAGTAACAGAAGCGAATCCGAGCTGCAACTCGAATGGGAATGGCAGTAATGGTAGCAGTAACAATAATCATAACCAACTACACTCTCCGAGGAGACTTAGAAATGGACAAAATGCAAACAATAATTATTATCATAATGGAAACTTTAGTAATGGTGCAGCGAGGGGCTATTTTAGGAACAATAGGAATTTTAATCGATATGATCCAAAGTATGGCAACACAGGACAGTTCTACCAACACCAGCAGAACAACAACAATAATTACACAAACCAAGCAAGACAATATAGACCGAATTCACCACAACAACCGATAATCACTGAAGTAGCTGAAGAGATAAATACCAATCGGACCAATAATCAGTCAAACTAAACATGACCGCATCGTGCCCCGGAGGAGCGGTCAGGGGATCTGTTAGGGGCGAAACAGTAAAATTACAAATGTTAAGATATAATGATGGTGAGCTGTTGACTGAAGAGTTAACAAAGGATTTAATAACGTGTCATAATGACAGATCGAGTGTTCCGGTATCGGAAGTATGTGTTGAAATAGAGGAAGTTCCAACGAATGTGATATTGGACACCGCCGCTTCCGCCAATGTCATCTCAGGCGCTCTTTTTCGGAGAATTATTAGGAAGAAGAAGGTACCAATTTTGCCAGTACAGAACTGCAAAATCATCGGAGCTGTTGGAGCACGCTCTCCCAATGTCAAAATACAAACACAATTAGAGATGAAAATGGGAAATGTAGCAATAAAATGCACGTTCCTTGTAGTGGAGAAGTTATTAGTGGACTGTATTCTTGGTATTGGGAGTATGCAGGAGTACGATTGTCAGATAGACTTTTTGGAAGGAATAGTTAAATTTAGATTAAATGGAGAAGAGATAGCACTGGATTTAAATAGAAAGGAAACGGTGCATGAGAAATATTGTCGCGGTGCCATAATTCAATTAATTGACGCTACAAACGGTCGTTGGAAGGAGCTTTCAAAGGATTTGATACAACAGGAGGACTTTAACCAAACAACAATGATAAAAGCTAGTGAATCAAATCAGCTTACCGGAGAACAAAGGCAGCAGCTTCATTATTTGTTAGAGGCATATGAAGAGATTTTTGATGAGAAACCAGGAATTATTAAAGGGTATATTTGTCACCTACAAGTGAAGCCACATCAGACTTACTGTTACACGCACTACCCGATCCCCTGGCGTTTAAAAGAATCTGTTCAAAGGGAGATAAATAGAATGTTAGAATGGAACTTGATTGAGCCATCAACTAGTCCATATTGTTCTCCACTCTTAGTCGTCCCAAAACCTGGAGGTAACGTTAGATTAGTTCTGGATGCGAGAGAGATTAATAAAATAATAGTACCTGTAAGAACTCATCCGGAAAATATAGATGAATTAATTCAAAATTTCCAGGATGTTTCGTACTTAACTAGTGTTGATTTGAGAAGTTCGTACTGGCAGGTCCAAATGGATGAAGAATCTAGGAAATATACCGCATTTATCTATGCTGGGAGAAGTTACCAATTTAGAGTTGTCCCGTTCGGACTTAATATTAGTGCCGGGATATTTATTTCAGCGTTGGATTATGTTCTTGGACCAGAATTGCGTAGTCGCATAACTGTGTTTGTTGACGACTTATTAATAGCCACGAAAACATGGGAAGAGCATTTGCATATTTTGGAAAGGGTTTTTGCTGTTTTCAAGAAAACCGGAATTACAGTAAACTTACAAAAGTCTCAATTTGCTTTACCACAAATCAAGTTCTTAGGACATATGATAGATGCGAAAGGTATCCTGCCTACTGAGAAGAAGATAAGTGCAATTCGCAATTTTCCATCACCACGGAATAAAAGACAGCTGAAGGGATTTATAGGTATGGCATCGTTCTTCCGTCGTTTCATAAAGACTCAAGCCATGAATTCTGAGGCATTAAACCGGCTTCTACGGAAGGATGTGCCATGGCAATGGACTGAAGAATGTGAACTAGCTTTTCGAGACATTAAAGACCAACTCGTTAACGCATCCTTATTATATCACCCTGATATGAATTGTGAGTTCTGTCTGTCCACGGATTCATCGGATGTTGGATCAGGTGCTTGTCTCTTCCAAATAAGGAAAATAAAAGGGGTACCAACATTCTGTCCGATAGCATTTGCTAGTCGAGTGTTATCGCCCTGTGAAAGAGCTTATACGACCACAGAACTTGAAGCACTTGCGGTTATCTGGGCATTCAAGAAGTTTAACTATTATTTATATGGTTCGAAAACGATTGTGTATTGTGACCATCAATCACTAACCTTTTTGCAAACATGTAAATTATTACATCCTAGATTGTCACGTTGGACAATGACACTACAACAGTACCAATTTAAAATTATTCATGTTTCTGGCAAAGAAAATATTATTGCGGATGCGCTGTCAAGATCCCCAGAAGGTTTAACGCCGGAAATGGAATCAGTAAATACTTCGGATTTTCCAGTATTACTGTTGCAGGACAATATCTACAAGACTTATTATGTACATCTTTGTAGAGATATGGGAAATTTACAACGAAAAGACCGTCGATGGAAGAAGATAATTCAGCTAAAGGAACAACAAAATTCAAGGGCTAATTTAGATCATTATAAATTAGTAAATGGAGTATTATTCTTCAGACGTGGGAAGGACAACAATCCACGGTGGTGTGTATGTATCCCGAAGGAATATGAGGAAAAATTAATTTGGTTTACCCACTTATCATGGGGACATTTTGGTGTAATTAAATGTGCCAATAAAATAGGAGCATACTGTTATTTTCCGAATATTCGGAGAAAAGTGCACCAAACAATACAAAACTGTTTACTCTGTCAAAAGGCAAAACCGGATAATAGAGGTAGTAAGCATGTTCTGCATTCAATTATTCCACGAGAGCCAAGGGCGTTAATTTCGTGTGATATCTGCGGCCCTCTCCCACGATCAAGAGGAGGAGTAAAATTCATTGTTGGATTCTTTGACGTCTTTACAAAATATGTAAAACTATATCCATTAAAGTGTGCTACTGCCAGAGCTGTTGTAGTGAGATTGGTGCGTGACTATCTTCCGCATGTAGGTTTACCGAAATCCATAATTACAGATAATGCCAGAATTTTTACTGGATTTAAATGGAAGCAAACACTAACACAACTTGGTATTCAACAAATTTTGACATCATGTTACCATCCACAAGGTAGTCCAATAGAACGAGTTTTTCGAGAATTAAACCGATTTATGCGTACATACTGTCACAGTAAACAAACATCATGGGCTGATTATTTGTCAGAATTTGAACAAATATTTAATAATCTGACACATACCTCAACTAACTTTACTCCAACAGAGCTTATGTTTAGTCAGACTGAAAAGAACTTCTGGATAAACCATCTGCCAAAGTATGAAGACCAGAATTTAAAATGGGAGGAAAAGATTCGACTCGCACTTGTCAATTTAACTAAAAAGGCAATACAACGGAAATTGACATATGATAAACGGATTCACCGGATTCAGACGTTTCATCTTGGAGAAAAGGTTTTATTGAGGCGACACATCCATTCCTCGAAACTGATGAAGAACATAAAGAAATGGAATCTTATTTATACCGGACCATATGTTATTGTAAATATACCAAATCCTGGATCATACTTGTTGGCATATCCCGAATCGAAAAGGATAAAGGGATTATTCCCGCATAATGATATTAAGAAATTTAGTGAAGGATCGTAGATCTGTGATACCAAATATGGAGAAGAATTTAGTGTGGAATTTGACTATGAGTCGAATGTGTATATAAATATCAAGAAGTTTATGTTGTCTAGAGGTTAAGAGACAATGAGACTACTCCTGTGCTAGGTTAAGAGACAGTGAGATTACTCCTGTGATAGGTTAAGAGACAGTGAGATTACTCCTGTGATAGGTTAAGAGACAGTGAGATTACTCCTGTGATAGTTTAGCACAAAATTTTTAAGATAGGTGGAAGAATTTGTTAATTACTAGTGTTTGTAAGTGTGGACTATGAGCAGAAGCCACAGTGATATACAATGAAAGTGCATCTACATTTCCTCAAGACGCGGCACTTATGTGAGAATTGCGTGTGAAACTTGAACAGTGTGGGATATGTAGGTAAATACGCTGTGTGTATGATATGCGCTGTTCGCGGAAGAAAACAAATGAACTGTGAAATGAAGCAACAGTCGATAATGTCACTGTTGCAAACAATTGATGAAACTCTCTGGTTGCGCGAGAGAAAATTATTATAATTTTTAGATTTTTCATTATGCCTTCTTTACCAGGAGAATTAATTTAAGAATTTTAACTAACATTTTAAGAATAGCAGTTTGTGTGTTTCATGTTATGGACATAATTGTTGAAATATATTTCCATAAATGTTCATGAGAGGATGAAGAAGATTCTGCGATTGGATGATTTGTTAAATGAACATACGTCATCATTAATGATATTTATTTGCAAGTGGATCTATAAATCAATTAATTATAAGAATAATGAAAATTTTTCAAATTATTCCTTTTTGGAGTCAGTGTCATATACCTATGTTTAAAATTTTTCATCAGGTGTAAACTTAAATTTTATCCATAATTTCTTAATTGAAAGCAAACCTCGGACAGATTCAATGCTCTACTTCCACCTGCACTATAACAAAATGAAGATTTGATTAAAACTTTTTTGAGAGGAATACATTCGATATGAGCTACAACAAAATTTAAATGCCCACAGTCTATTTGGCAATGTTTTGGACAATCAGCAGTTGTAATGCAAAACAACTTTGGTATTGAGGACTACAAAAAAAATTCGCGATTGTCAGGACTGATGGATGTTCCAGTCTAGTACAGATGGAAGAATGTAGGGATCCACTCCGATTTTGAGTTCAACGATGAAATATGGACTTCGTTGCCTTAATCCACTCTCTTCCAGGGATTTATTCAGTCAGAACCTTTTCTTATTCCACTTTAAACCTGTTTCATGTTCACGTACCTGACCATCTGTTCCTGAGATCATCTTCCTGTTTCTACGGCACGTTACCAGCTTCTATCCTGTACCATAAGCCATCGCCTGTCCTCCGTGCCGCGTCCACCAAACGCTGTACGTCGCCTACCTGGTGTCCGTATCCAGTGTTCCTGAGATCATCTTCCTGTTTCTACGGCACGTTACCAGCTTCTATCCTGTACCATAAGCCATCGCCTGTCCTCCGTGCCGCGTCCACCGAACACTGTACGTCGCCTACCCGGTGTCCGTACCCAGTGTTCCTGTTCCATCGACTTCACAACGAGATCGCCGGCTACATCGTCGAAAGAAGAATTTTGAAATTTTTTTTTTAGCAATATTGTAAATTTTTTTTGGCTATGAGGCACTTTTCCTTCGATCTAATCTATAGAGCTTCTATATATTTCAAAATTACTGGATTTAGGCTTTCCTATCTTCTTTAATACCTGAGCTGGGGTCTATTCTTCCGGGTTTTCCAGGGTTTCCCTGTGAAGGCCAGTTCCCAAATGGGTAGACCTTTTTCGTAATTACACCAATCTACATCTTCCCTGGTTATGTACTCGGGATGCGGGTATACCCCGGTACATGTAAAAGCTACAGCTTAGGTATTCTCGTAACTTATTGTCTTAACATGTTACCCATACTCTCTATAGTAAAATTCTGCTAATTCAAAATATTCCTCTTTTGAATAAACAACCCAACAAATTTTTTCTGTTAGCTCGCAAAGTGTATTATCATTAACTTTGCTCGCTGCGAGGGGCAATTGTAATATCTCTTTATATTCGATGAATTATTCAGATACAATTCTACCCTTGAATGACGTTTACTAATTTTCTATCTTCATACTCGCAGAATCCATGTGCAAAATAGTTTCATACAACAGCTATGCCATGAGCGCATAAGTATTCTTTGTAGTACTCTCTCTGGGGGTTGTTAGAAAAAAAAAAGAAAGGGAGCTTCCGAGATTGTCTTCGTGCCGATTAGCCTGAGCTTGGTTTAGAAGAACTGTAATCTGATTATTGAGATTTATCACAGAAGATAACTGATACGAACTGTACGATTAAAAGGGAATATATATAGATGGCTTCTTCAAATAGAAGGTGTGTATTTTAAATTTGAGAATTAATGATATTTATCGATATATTGCGTAGTTGTTAATCAGAAGGGACTTCCGAAAGACTGGATACGAACCTGCACTTAATAATCCAAGAGCTCCATTGCTTCTTCGGAAGGTTAAACTTCATCAAAGCCAAATATCCGCTTGATCTGAGGTTTCCCGACTGATTATACAACGCTCCCAAAATTACGAGGCATTTTATTTGTACGGATTAGCAGACTGCCGCAAAGCACGAGCCTGCAGAGAAGAAGAATCATCGCCTGATTTCATTCTAACAAGTAAAATTTCAGAATCATTTTGAGTGACTGAGCTATGACTGTATTTCCTATCATGAATGATTGATTGCTCGAACGAATTGAGAGCTACATAATCACGTAGATAGGAGGAAAAATTACATGCTGTTAGTTCTGCAATAGCAACGGACAGTTCCTTCTGGGTATTTTCTTCGATCAAAACCATAGAAATAAGCTTTTATGTCGATGTTAACACGAATCTATAGAAATGTGATGTCTCACATCTGTCTTACCTTCGTGAGTTACTGAGATGAAAAGTTACAGATCTCGCACAACACTTCCTGATCCGTACGTCCTTTCTTCATAGAAGACCGCTCTTTTGTGTAATCAAATGGTTCAAATGGCTCTGAGCACTATGGGACTAAACATCTGTGGCCATCAGTCCCCTAGAACTTAGAACTACTTAAACCTAACTAACCTAAGGACATCACACACATCCTTGCCCAAGGCAGGATTCGAACCTGCGACCGTAGCGGTCACACGGTTCCAGACTGAAGCGCCTAGAACCGCATGGCCACACCGGCCGGCTTTTGTGTAATCATCCGAAAAGTGACACTTTCTCTTTTCATCCTCACGGATTGTCGTAAGCTATGGTAGTTTTTTAGACGGTAAACAGTCGACAATAACACTTTAGTCGTCGAAGTAAACGTCACTTTACACTTCACGCCCTATATCCCCGCTGTAAACGCTTGCCGGCCGAAGTGGCCGCGCGGTTCTAGGCGCTACAGTCTGGAGCCGAGCGACCGCTACGGTCGCAGGTTCGAATCCTGCCTTGGGCATGGATGTGTGTGATGTCCTTAGGTTAGTTAGGTTTAATTAGTTCTAAGTTCTAGGCGACTGATGACCTCAGAAGTTAAGTAGCATAGTGCTCAGAGCCATTTGAACCATTTTTAGTAAACGCTTCAAACATTACTAACATGCGCTCTGCGTTCGCATTACATTGAGAAAGAATCGTCTTATCAGATCCTTATTCAAATGGGAACTGCCCGAGCTTCAGCCTGGAGCTGCTTAAATAGCACCAGCTCCGTGCTACGGGACAACTCTGGTATTTTCTCGAATGATGGCGCTATATCTAGAAGGTGCTTTCGTCGTCGATACAGAATTCGCAACATGCTACGCCATCTGTCGAAATAAACTTGTTGACCTGGTCGAAATAAACTTTTGACAGAAATAAATCTAACCGATGCTGCATTTACATGTTGAGCTAATAGGTGGCGTTACTTCAATACTTGAGCCAAGCTCGTAACAGTATTTTGCAAGATCCGGACGAAATTGAGTCTTGTTGGGATAAGATGATCCATTAGGTGACGCTCCCGATATATCGGGACAGGTGTCGCACCTATCCATACGATGAGGGAGTTTTGAAGCAACGTTACTGCTCATAATGTGTATAAATGGCCCAGTGTATAATGTCAGAATATTCAGTTGACCGTTGATTGTAAACATATCGAAATGTATCGTATTATGCATACTAGGCGACAAGTTCCATTATTATATGATTACACCTTCTCCAAACAATCGCTGGAAACTTTAAAATGAACGTAAACAGTATCGACCGCAAGAAACCCTTATTTTTGTGGTTAGCGGTTAGCAGTTGACGTTCGGGTAGTTCGAAACGCCTGCTTCGATCACCACCACCGCCTGCCAACATGGTATGAGGTCTGAAGACAGCCAGTAATCGACAGAAATAGGTAACTACAAAAATAAAGGTTTCTAGTTGTCAAGACTGTCTACATTCATATTGAAGTACTAAGAAAAACAGCTGTTCTGCACAAGAAATGCTCTCAAAAATTACTAATCACTGGAAACTTTCGAACCCAACTAAACTGTGAGTACGTATTGGGATCGATTTAAAGCAGTGATGCACAGACTGCAGCCTGCTGTTGATCTGATGGCGCCACCCTCCTCCGTGTTCATTCTTGTACGTTGAGCCAAGCATCGAAGCAACAGTGAAATACACTACTGGCCATTAAAATTACTACACCACGAAGATGGCGTGCTACAGACGCGAAATTTAACCGACAGGAAGAAGATGCTGTGATATGCGAATCAGCTTTTCAGATCATTCACACAAGGTTGGCGCCGGTGGCGACACCTACAACGTGCTGACATGAGGAAAATTTCCAACCGTTTTCTCATACACAAACAGCAGTTGACCGGCGTTGCCTGGTGAAACGTTCTTGTGATGCCTCGTGTAAAGGAGGAGAAATGCGTACCATTACGTTTCCGACTTTGGGAAAGGTCGGATTGTAGCCTATCGCGATTGCGGTGTATCGTATCGCGACATTGCTGCTCGCGTTGGTCGAGATCCAATGACTGTAAGCAGAATATGGAATTGGTGGCTTCAGGAGGGTAATACGGAACGCCGTGCTGGGTCCCAACGGCCTCGTATCACTAGCAATCGAGATGACAGGCATCTTATCCGCATGGCTGTAATGGATCCTGCAGCCACGTCTCGATCCCTGAGTCAGCAGATGGGGACGTTTGCAAGACAACAACCATCAGCACGAACAGTTCGACGACGTTTACAGCAGCATGGACTATCAGCTCGGAGACCGTGGCCGCGATTACCCTTGACGCTGCATCACAGACAGGAGCGCCTGCGATGGTGTACTCAACGCCGAACCTGGGTGCACGAATGGCAAAACATCATTTTTTCGGATGAATTCAGGTTCTGTTTACAGTATCTTGATGGTCGCATCCGTATTTGGCGACATCGCAGTGAACGCACATTGGAAGCGTGTATTCGTCATCGTCATACTGGCGTATCACCCGGCGTGATGTTATTGGGTGCCATTGGTTACACGTCTCGGTCACCTCTTGTACGCATTGACGGCACTTTGAACAGTGGATGTTACATTTCATACGTGTTACGACCCGTGGCTCTACCCTTCATTCGATCCCTGCGAAACCCTACATTTCAGCAGGATAATGCACGACCGCATGCTGCAGGTCCCGTACGGGTCTTTCTGGATACAGAAAATGTTTGACTGCTGCCCTGGCCAGCACATTCTCCAGATCTCTCACCAACTGAAAACGTCTCAGTTATCGAGGCGGGCCGGCACGCCGCTGATCTGACAGGTTTGCGCGGCTTTCTTCATAATGATGATAAGATGCCTCACCCACCTAATCACCGTGCTTTTGTTCACTGCCAGGTCTCCACAGACATTCTGCAAGCGCGTATGAATATCTGCAACGCTCTGATTCGCCGCCAAGAGAAACTCAATGAGAGCTCTCTGTTTGGAACGCATCTCCGTTACGGACCTCATTTTGAAGGCTACGACTAGCGTCAGATGCAGGGACTGAAGCGGGAATGTTCCACGAAGACCCACAACAAATTTTTTCAACTGAAATGGCTGAGAAAAAAAAAGTGTTACGTTATTTATTGAAAACCTCTCGAACATTGTCGTCATTATATTTGTTAAATAAAACTAATATTTGTGAAACAAATGATGTAAACTAATTATTGTATGGCTTTTTATTTTTTGTTTCTTACGGCCCTTAATGTAGTCATAGTGAGGGGTTTGCGGCCTGCGTTGCTAGCAAGACTGTACACCCCTGATATAACGGGTGATAAAAAAGTCAGTATAAATTTGAAAACTTAATAAACCACGGAATAATGAAGATAGAGAGGTAAAAATTGACACACATGCTTCGAATGACATGGGGTTTCATTAGATCCAAAAAAAAAAAAAAAAAAAAATACAAAATGTCCGACAGATGGTGCTGGTCAGCAAAGGTACGCCGATATGTTACAGAATAACATCATCCCCAGCCTGGCTCATAAACACCTGCTGGAACGTACGATGTTTATGCAGGATGGCGCTCCACCCCATATTGCTAGATGCGTGAAAGATCTCTTGCGCGCGTCGTTTGGTGATGATCGTGTGCTCAGCCACCACTTTCCTCATGCTTGGCCTCCCAGGTCCCCAGACCTCAGTCTGTGCGATTATTGGCAAGGTATCGTGGTCGACCGGCATCTCTAGGGATGCTGAAAGACAACATCCGACGCCAATGCCTCACCATATCTCCGGACATGCTTTACAGTGCTGTTCACAACATTATTCCTCGACTACAGCTGTTGTTGAGGAATGATGGTGGACATATTGAGCATTTCCTGCAGAGAACTTCATCTTTGCTTTGTCTTACTTTGTTATACTAATTATTGCTATTCTGATCAGATGAAGCGCCATCTGTCGGACATTTTGGAACGTTTGTATTTTTGTGGTTCTAATAAAACCCCACGTCATTCCAAGCATGTGTGTCAATTTGTACCTCTCTATCTACATTATTCCGTGATTTATTCAGTTTTCAAATTTATACTGACTTTTTGATCACCCGATAAAGTGAAACTGTCACGTAAGACTATTCGCTCATAAGACGGATCCTTGACTGTGATATTCATTGACTGAACCTTCAGGAAGTGTAATACACGCACCAGCGAGGTAGATTACAAAACTCTCGTCCGGCCGACACTTGGCGTTTGGTCCCCACTCTGAGATTCTTACCATGTAGGATTGGTAAGAGAAACAGAGAATATCCTAAGCAGAGAGGCACTTCTCGCCACCGGCTCGTTTACTAACAGTAAGCACGAAAGCGTCACGGATATGATCATCCATCTCCAGTGCAGACGCTGCAAGAGAGCCACCACAATGCGATTCAATGTTAGAATTCCTAGAGCGTTCGTTCCTCCAGAAGTCAACTTCGTACTACATGTTCCTAATAAAAAAAAAAAAAAAAAAAAAAAAAAAAAAAAAAAAAGATGAAGGAAAAATTCTAGAGATTTGCGCTCTTATGGGGGCTTTCAATCGACCTTCTTCCCGCGCAGCCCGCATCTCGTGGTCGTGCGGTAGCGTTCTCGCTTCCCACGCCCGGGTTCCCGGGTTCGATTCCCGGCGGGGTCAGGGATTTTCTCTGCCTCGTGATGGCTGGGTGTTGTGTGCTGTCCTTAGGTTAGTTAGGTTTAAGTAGTTCTAAGTTCTAGGGGACTGATGACCATAGATGTTAAGTGCCATAGTGCTCAGAGCCATTTGAACCTTCTTCCCGCGCACCATTAGCGACTGGAACAGGAAAGAGAAGAAATGTCATCAAGTACCCTCCACCACACACTCCAATACGACTTGAAGAAGATAGGTGCAGAAGAGTTCTTGATTACTTTGCGCAGTTTTTTTCACGCGCAACTTCCGGTAAGACGTACCAGAATTTGTGACACAGTCAAGCAGCGCGTATTTTTCTAGAATGAATATCCGTCACAAAGTTGGCAGGAAAAGGAACAAATAATCTTAAAACCCGTAACTACATATTGCTTTTACATAATCTTTCAACAGCTTTAGTCCTTTTTCGTTAAAGCTGTGGGAGGTGGAAAAGTATAACAGGAGTTAAATCAGATATCTGAATAGGAGTGATGAAATTTTATTAAATGACAGATTTGAAAATACTTACACTACTGGCCATTAAAATTGTTGCACCACGAAGATAACACGCTACAGACGCGAAATTTAACCGACAGGAAGAAGATGCTGTGATATGCAAATGATTAGCTTTTCAGAGCATTTACACAAGGTTGGCGCTGGTGGCGACACATACAACGTGCGAACATGGGGATAGTTTCCAATCGATTTCTCATACACAAACAGCAGTTGACCGGCGTTACCTGGTGAAACGTTCTTGTGATGCCTCGTTTAAGGAGGAGAAATGCGTACCATCACGTTTCCGACTTTGATAAATGTCGGTTTGTAGCCTACCGTGATTGCGGTTTATCGTATCGTGACATTGCTGCTCGCGTTGGTCGAGATCCAATGACTGTTAGCAGAATATGGAATCGGTGGGTTCAGGAGGGTAATACGGGCCGCCGTACTGGATCCCAACGGCCTCGTATCACTAGCAATCGAGATGACAGGCATCTTATCCGCATGGCCGTAACGGATAGTGCAGCCACGTCTCGGTCCCTGAGTCAACAGATGGGGACGTTTGCAAGACAACAACCATCAGCACGAGCAGTTCGACGACGTTTGCAGCAGCATGGACTATCAGCTCGGAGACCATGGCTGCGGTTACCCTTGACGTTGTATCACAGACAGGAGCGCATGCGATGTTGTACTCAACGACGAACCTGGGTGCACGAATGGCAAAACGTCATTTTTTTCGGATGAATCCAGGTTCTGTTTACAGCATCGTGATGGTCGCATCTGTGTTTGGCGACTTCGCGGTGAACGCACATTGGAAGCGTTAGCCGGCCGTAGTGGCCGTGCGCTTCTAGGCGCTACAGTCTGGAACCGAGCAACCGCTACGGTCGCAGGTTCGAATCCTGCCTCGGGCATTGATGTGTGTGATGTCCTTAGGTTAGTTAGGTTTAATTAGTTCTTAGTTCTAGGCGACTGATGACCTGAGAAGTTAAGTCGCATAGTGCTCAGAGCCATTTGAACCATTTTTTTGGAAGCGTGTATTCGTCATCGGCATACTGGCGTATCACCCGGTGTGATGGTATGGGGTCCCATTGGTTACACGTATCGGTCACTTCTTGTACGCATTGACGGCACTTTGAACAGTGGACGTTACATTTCATATGTGTTACGACACGTGGCTCTACCCTTCATTCGAACCCTGCGAAACCCTACATTTTAGCAGGATAAAGCACGACCGGGCCTTTCTGGATACAGAAAATGTTCGACTGTTGCCCTGGCCAGCACATTCTCCAGATCTCTCACCAATTGAAAGCGCCTGGTCAATGGTGACAGAGGAACTGGCTCGTCACAATACGCCAGTCACTACTCTTGATGAACTGTGGTATTTTGTTGAAGCTGCATAGGCAGCTGTACCTGTACACGCCATCTAAGCTCTGTTTGACTCAATGACCAGGCGTATCAAGGCCGTTATTACGGCCAGAGGTGATTGTTCTGGGTACTGATTTCTCAGGATCTATGCACCCAAATTGCGCGAAAATGTAATCACATGTCCGTTCTAGTATAATATATTTGTCCAATGAATACCCGTTTATGATCTGCATTTCTTGTTGGTGTAGCAATTTTAATGGCCAGTGCACACGGGGGTTTTTTAGGTTAGAGGGACCCCCCCTTGGGCGAAACGATAAAATACCTGACGGCTTACCAGAGAGGACATTATCATCGTTGATAGAGAACGTCCGTCCTCAGAGACCAAAAACAGGAAAAGTCAACGTAATATTGGTAAACTGCAGGAGTATCCAGGGCAAGGTTCCTGAATTAGTATCTCTTATTGAAGGAAATAGTGCGCATATAGTATTAGGAACGGAAAGTTGGTTAAAACCGGAAGTGAACAGTAACGAAATCCTAGACACAGAATGGAATATATACCGCAAGGATAGGATAAACGCCAATGGTGGAGGAGTATTTATAGCAGTAAAGAATTCAATAATATCCAGTGAAGTTATTAGCGAATGCGAATGTGAAATAATCTGGGTTAAGTTAAGTATCAAAGGTGGGTCAGATATGATAGTCGGATGCTTCTATAGACCACCTGCATCAGCAACCGTAGTAGTTGAGCGCCTCAGAGAGAACCTGCAGAACGTCGTGAAGAAGTTTCGTGATCATACTATTGTAATAGGGGGAGACTTCAATCTACCAGGTATAGAATGGGATAGTCACACAATCAGAACTGGAGCCAGGGACAGAGACTCTTGTGACATTATCCTGACTGCCTTGTCCGAGAATTACTTCGAGCAGATAGTTAGAGAACCAACTCGTGAAGCTAACGTTTTAGACCTCATAGCAACAAATAGACCGGAACTTTTCGACTCCGTGAATGTAGAAGAGGGTATCAGTGATCATAAGTCAGTGGTTGCATCAATGACTACAAGTGTAATAAGAAATGCCAAGAAAGGAAGGAAAATATATTTGCTTAACAAGAGTGATAGGGCACAAATCGCAGAATATCTGAGTGACCACCATCAAACGTTCATTTCTGAGGAAGAGGATGTGGAACAAAAATGGAAAAAATTCAGAAACATCGTCCAGTACGCCTTAGATAAGTTCGTACCGACTAAGGTCCAAAGCGAGGGGAAAGATCCACCGTGGTATAACAATCATGTACGAAAGGTACTACGGAAACAAAGAAAGCTTCATCATAGGTTTAAGAGTAGTCGAATCATAGCTGATAAGGAAAAGCTGAACGAAGCGAAAAAGAGCGTAAAGAGAGCAATGAGAGAAGCATTCAACGAATTCGAACATAAAACATTGGCAAACAATCTAAACAAGAACCCTAAAAAGTTTTGGTCATATGTAAAATCGGTAAGCGGATCTAAATCCCCTATTCAGTCACTCGTTGACCACGATGGCACCGAAACAGAGGACGACCGAAGAAAGGCAGAAATACTGAATTCAGTGTTCCGAAACTGTTTCACTGCGGAAAATCGTAACACGGTCCCTGACTTCAGCCGTCGCACGGACGCCAAAATGGAAAATATTGAAATAAACGATATCGGAATTGAAACACAACTGCTATCACTTAGTAGCGGAAAAGCATCCGGACCAGACGAGATACCCTTAAGATTCTACAGTGATTATGCTAAAGAACTTGCCCCCTTTCTATCAGCAATTTATCGTAGATCGCTGGAAGAACGTAAAGTACCTAGCGACTGGAAGAAAGCGCAGGTCGTTCCCATTTTCAAGAAGGGTCATAAATCAGATGCGAATAATTATAGGCCTATTTCGCTTACGTCAATCTGTTGTAGAATAATGGAACATGTTTTGTGTTCTCGTATTATGACGTTCTTAGATAATACAAATCTCCTTCATCATAACCAACATGGATTCCGCAAACAGAGATCATGTGAAACTCAGCTCGCCCTATTTGCCCAAGAAATTCACAGTGCCGTAGACACTGGCGAGCAGATTGATGCCGTATTCCTGGACTTCAGGAAGGCATTTGATACGGTTCCGCACTTACGTTTAGTGAAAAAAATACGAGCTTACGGAATATCGGACCAGGTTTGTGATTGGATTCAGGATTTCCTAGAAGAAAGAACACAACATGTCATTCTTAACGGTTCAAAATCTGCAGATGTAGAGGTAATTTCGGGAGTACCGCAGGTAAGCGTGATAGGACCTTTATTGTTTACAATATACATAAATGACTTAGTTGACAACATCGGTAGCTCCGTGAGGCTATTTGCAGATGACACGGTTGTCTACAAGAAAGTAGCAACATCAGAAGACTCGTACGTACTCCAGGAGGACCTGCAGAGGATTAATGCATGGTGCGACAGCTGGCAGCTTTCCCTAAACGTAGATAAATGTAATATAATGCGCATACATAGGGGCAGAAATCCATTCCAGTACGATTATGCCATAGGTGGTAAATCATTGGAAGCGGTAACGACCGTAAAATACTTAGGAGTTACTATCCGGAGCGATCTGAAGTGGAATGATCACATAAAACAAATAGTGGGAAAAGCAGGCGCCAGGTTGAGATTCATAGGAAGAATTCTAAGAAAATGTGACTCATCGACGAAAGAAGTAGCTTACAAAACGCTTGTTCGTCCGATTCTTGAGTATTGCTCATCAGTATGGGACCCTTACCAGGTTGGATTAATAGAAGAGATAGACATGATCCAGCGAAAAGCAGCGCGATTCGTCATGGGGACATTTAGTCAGCGCGAGAGCGTTACGGAGATGCTGAACAAGCTCCAGTGGCGGACACTTCAAGAAAGGCGTTACGCAATACGGAGAGGTTTATTATCGAAATTACGAGAGAGCACATTCCGGGAAGAGATGGGCAACATATTACTACCGCCCACATATATCTCGCGTAATGATCACAACGAAAAGATCCGAGAAATTAGAGCAAATACGGAGACTTACAAGCAGTCGTTCTTCCCACGCACAATTCGTGAATGGAACAGGGAAGGGGGGATCAGATAGTGGTACAATAAGTACCCTCCGCCACACACCGTAAGGTGGCTCGCGGAGTATAGACGTAGATGTAGATGTAGATGTAGTGTAGAACTATTTAATTTGAAGCAAACTTGATACTACAAAAATATAGAGTTGTGGTTGTGCACCCCATGACCTCCCGCTTGAAACCGTGCTTGTATTATATTGACAACAAAAAGATTAGTAAATAATGTTTGGGTTTGCGGCCAGAGAGCGTGAGGTTGAATAATTTGAGTACCACCTACTGACGCGAAAGTCATTGTGACGTAAAGGTGCAAATACCACCTTGAATTTGATCGTATGGATTGCATCGCTTTCGAATGGAAAACATGAGCTGAAAACATGACGTTGGTCGAGCATTCTACTGACAAGTACTAGACAGTTTGTTATATTTAATTCAAAAGAATGTGTGACCAACTATATTTACGGTTAAGTCGGTCCTTACTCATGGATCGGTCTGCGCAGATATTTACGCAGATACCCGTGCATAGAACATGCTGCTGTCAACATCTTTCGTCCACACGACAAAGTTTCAAATTCAAATGGCTCTGAGCACTATGGGACTTAACTTCTGAGGTCATCAGTCACCTAGAACTTAGAACTTCTTAAACCCAACTAACCTAAGGACATCACACGCACCCATGCCCGAGGCAGGATTCGAACATGCGATCGTAGCGGTCGCGCGGTTCCAGGCTGTAGCGCCTATAACCGCTTGGCCACCTCGGCCGGCGACACAGTTTCAATTTAGTGCTTACGTGTCATCTGTAGGTCTAGGAAAGTTATTTCAGCGACAAACAGCTACGCTCCCGCAAAAGGATATTTCAGTTCAGGACCCTGACAAGCAATTGACAAGATCCTCCGGTGGTAAGTGTCCGCAAATAGTCTTGTAACAAATGCAAACAAATGAGCAGAGGCGGAGAAAATATCTAAATTGACAAGAGAACGCTTCCTTCAGCGACGTCAGTGTTCACATATTAATTTGGTGTACTTCGCGAGTTACAGGGCGAACGCGACATCTAGCGAAATTAGTTACGAACAAAGATGGAGACGCGCATTCTGTATTATTAAAGCTCGCAACACTCGACATTCTATCTCCTCTGACATTGCTTCACTACTTTCGTTCCCAGTCGTGATCATGCTGGGTCTCCGTGTTTCCCAATTCATCAGTAAGGGCAGGAGTTCAAAATACCACAAATTTGCCTTATGAGTATAATCAGGCCAGATATACGTGCCAACGTCACAAGCAGAAGATGAAGAAACAGAGAAAATATAAAAGGATACTGAGCGGGTAGATCAGTACGTAAATGAAAATGAAAATCTTGTAATCATTGGGGTTTGGAATGCGGTTGTAGGAAAAGTAGTGGAAGAAAGGGTTACAGGTGAATGTGAGCGAAGTACTACGAATGAGAGAGGAGAAAGACTAATTGAGTTCTACAATATTTCAGTAAGTAATATCGAATACTCTATTCAATAAACATAGAGGAGGAGTTATATTTGGAAAAGACCGGTAGATACGGGAAGATTTCAGTTAAAAATGGTTCAAATCGCTCTGAGCACTATGGGACTTAACTTCTGAGGTCATCAGTCCCCTAGAACTTAGAACTACTTAAACCTAACTAACCTAAGGACCGTAGCGGTCGCGCGGTTCCAGACTGTAGCGCCTAGAACCACTCGGCCACTCTGGCCGACGATTTCAGTTAGATTACATCGTGGCCAGACAGAGATTCTGAAATCAGATACTGGATTGTAAGGCGTACATAGGAGCAGATGTAGACTCAGATCGCAATATACTAGTGATGAAGGGTAGACTGGGCTTTAGGAGGCTAGTTAGGAAAAATCAGTGCGCAAAGAAGTTCTAAGAATGTGATATGCTTGAAGTTTTCTGGGGCTATAGATACTGTGACAAGAAATAGCTCAGTAGGCATTTCAGCTGAAGAGGAATAGACATCTCTAAAAGGGCAATCACAGAAGTTGGAAAGAAAAACGTAGGTACAAAGTACATAACTGCAAAGAAACCACAAACAAGTAACAGAAGAAATACTTCAGCTGATCGATTAAAGAGAGAAGCACAAAACTGTTCAGGGAATCTCAGGAATACAGAGATACAAGTCAGATAGGAATGAAATAAATAGGAAGTGCAGGGCAGCTAAGGTGAAATGGCTGCAGCAGAAATGTGAAGAAATCGAAAAAGAAACGATTGTCGGAAGGACTAACTCAGCATACAGAAAACTCAAAACAAACTTCAGTGAAATTAAAAGCAGAGATGGTAACATTAAGAGTGCAATGGGAAATCCACTGTTAGATGCAGAGAAGGGGGTGGATACGTGGGACGAGTACACTGAAGGCCTCTGTGAGTGGGAAGACTTCTCTAATGACGTGATAGGAGAAGAAAAGGAGTCGATATAGAAGAGATACAGGATCCAGTATTAGAAGGGAAGTTTAAAAGAGCTGTTGACGTCTTACGATGGAATAAGGCAAAGGGGATGGATAACATTCTATCAGAATTTGTAAAATGATTGAGGAAAGTGGCAACAAAACGACTATTCGCACCGGTGTATGCACCGTATGAGTCTGGCGATATACCATCTGACTTTTGGAAGAACATCATCCACACAATTCTGAAGACTGCAAGAGCTGACAAGCGCGAGAATTATCGCACAATCAACTTATCAGCTCATGCATCCAAGTTGCTGACAAGAATAATATACAGAAGAGTGGAAAAGAAAACTGGGTGTGTGTTAGATAAGGAACAGTTTGGTCTTAGGAAAGGTAAAGGCACCAGAGAGGCAATCATGACGTGGTGGTGTATAATGGAAGCAAGGCTGAAGAAAAATCAAGACACGTTCATAGAATTTGTCGAACTGGAAAAAGCGATCTACGATGTAAAATGGTGCAACGTGTTCGAAAGTCTGAGAAAAGTAGGGGAAATAAGGGTAATGTACAATATGTACGAGAACCAAGAGCGAATAATAAGAGTGGAAGACGAGGAACGAGGGGCTCGGATTAAAAAGGGTGTAAGACAGAGATGTAGTCTTTCGTCCCTCTTGTTTTGTCTACACATTGAAGAAGCGGTTACGGAGAGGTTCAAGAATGGAATTAAAATTCAAGGTGAAAGGGTATCTGTAATAAGATTCGTTGATGACTTTGCTATTCTGAGTGAAAGTGAGAGGAATTACAGGATCTGCTAAATGGTATGAACAGTTTAATAAGTATAGGATATGAACTGAGAGTAAATCGAAGAGAGACGAAAGTAATGAGAAGTAACAGAAATGAGAACAGCGAGAAACTTAACATCAGGATTGGTGATCACGAAGTAGAGGATGTTAAGGAATTCAGCTAGCTAAGCAGCAAAATAATCCATGACAGTCGGAACAAGGAGGATATCAGAAGCCGACCAGCACTGGTGACAAAACTTTCCTGAGCAAGAGAAGTCTATTAGTATCAAACGTAGACCTTAATTTGAGGGATAAATTTCTGAGAACGTACGTTTGGGCACGTCATTGTATGGTAGTGGAACGTGGGCTGTAGGAAGACCAGAAAAGAACAGGAATGAGGAAGCTCTCCGCTGGATCGACGAGGAAAGGAATATATAGCACTGACAAGAAGAAGGGACAGGATGATAGGACATCAGAAATAACTTCCTTAGTACTACAGGGAGTTGTAGAGGGTAAAAACTGTAGACGAAGAAAAAAGATTGGAATGCATCTAGTAAATAGTTGCGAACGTTGGTTGCAAGTGCTGGTCTGAGATGAAGAGGTTGGCACAGGAGAGAAATTCTGTGGGGCGTGGCCTGATTCACATAGTTACTGATAATCGCGGGACACTTCGTCACGTGACGCCACAGTAGCGTACTTAAAGTGCGTCCACACAATGCCTTTTTCGTGTTCAACATTGCGCATGCACGTCATTTTCCAACAGCACATTGCTACATGCGTTCGGTTGGAATCTTTGCGCTTTTCAGTAGGCGGCAGGTAGCTGAAGCTCGTGTGTGTTTGATTGTGTAATGTGTTGAGCTTACCCCGTGAAGCGAATAATGTTTGTTGACTCCAAAGGACAGATGCTTAAGTTTAAGGATAGTTGCAGACAAAGAAGATAGTCGTACTGAGTGCCCCTTCTGAAGATTATTTAATTAAAAATTCGAGATCTATTGGCCTGAGCGTCAAGTATTACAAGAAAGGTCTCCGATCAAATTTTTGTAAAGAATAAGATACTGTAAATTTAGAAGTAGAAAACTGAGAGGAATAAGCCAAAAATTTATGAAAAGTGTGGGCCTAAATGAAAACTGTGGACGAATATTCATGCTATGGCGACTTAAAAGCTCGACAACTGGAAAGCCTGACATTTGAACAAAAGAAGTGATGGGGTACGTTTATCTCCTCAAAAAACTACTAAAAATTGAAATGAAGTACATTCATGATGCAAAAAAAAAAAAAAAGAAAATTGAAAAATACAACGTCCGTTCTAGTTGATTCTGGCTGGCGTTTATGAAATTCCCATATTTATCGAGTGCGACGATATTAATCTACACATCATCTTTCATGATTAAAGTTATGTAAACAAATAAAAAGCGACGAATTGAACGTTAAATAACCTTCAGGTAATGACTAAGAGCCTCCCTTCAATATTTCTCAGTTTCAGGAATAATCACTGAAGTGCTTTGTTATGAAATGAGGAATAAATAGTTGAAACTGGTATATAAATCGCCATTTACTAGCCAACGAAATTTTTTTGCTGGCCTTGTCGCTGCAGTTTCCCAAGCAGAAAATCTAAACTCTCGCTGTGACCTTTTTTGAAAATTGCAGACAAAACACTGTCATCACGTCGTATTGCTCGTACCTCTGTTATTTAGATACTTCCTTACCTACAGCCGCTTTTGTGTTTCCTTTATCTGTCGCCTTTTCAGCACAATAAACGCAACAGAAGCTCGCAACCAAAGAAGGGAATTTATAGGAGACTGCTTACACAATGAGGCAACGAGTGGACACGAGAATGCCCATGCGTAAGTGCGTTCTTTCCACAAATTTATTGTGCATGCCTTTCTATTGCCGTGCGTCTGCGCTTGCGGACGACAAAAGAGGCATCCTGTGGACATACCTTTAGCGCATGAACTCATAACTACAGCGTCGGTGTCGTTTAATTTTTGTGGAGTAACGCGCCGCTATTAATGGCACCCCTTTCTCGACACGATACGCAAACAAATTGTGCCTCAAAAACGCGTTATTGAGAGTACATTCATTTTATGTTCACCCCAATCTACATGTGTTTACATGTATTTCGGCGACATGAATATGTTTTTACTTACGAAGTTTTAGAATAGCGGCAAAATGCTGCAGCCCCTCCCTCTCACGAGTTTCTTCCGTGGGCTGGACTGAAACAATATCCGGCCCGTTGGTCGCCGGTTGCCCACAGGTGATAAGCTAATTTGGCTTCCTTTTGTTTAGGTACCGTTTCCCAGTTTGTCAATTAAAGTCATGGGATAAGACGCACGCGCGACATCTGATGGGGGAAGCGTAAGACATATGGCGCAGACCAGAGGAGACAGCTCCGTTCCGACAGTTGGCAGCAGCATCCGGTAGTTTCCGCGCTCATATATGTATCAAGAATTCACCTACAGATTTGTGATATTACTGTTTGCTTACCGACAAGGAACTTTAACATAGTTGTTAATAGCATTAAGTACGTCTTTTTAGTATAGCGAACGGGGATTCACCGGGTACATTTTTCTTTTTGGTAAGGAACCGACCAATCCGCGGTAGTGTTCATATTTGGGTAGTTTATTTAGTTTATAATATTAATATTTCAATGAATCTGTTTAGTGATCGCAGTATTATTTTGTGGCAGTATCACCTTGACCACGTCCGTAGATAATTTTTTTCTTGCTTCTGCATTACCAACGTTGTTTAATGTTTCAGATGTTGGAGTACCTGGATGGCGTATTGCAGTTGCGAGTGCTCATGTGGTGGACTGTGTTGTAAACAATTGCTGATGCAACAGTGAATGCTGGTAGCAGTTCGGTGTGAAGTCTTGATCAGTGAGGAGGTACGTGCGGTGTTTCTCCGTAAAGTGTCCGTGACATACTCTGTTAACCATGTATGCAAACGACATCATAAGATCACTCCACGCTGCTGTAAGAGCCGGCAACTTGCAAGATGTCCTGGAAATGCTGTCGAAAGGAGCAGACGTCGAAGCCGCAGACATTTTTAAGATACGACCGATCCATATTGCTGCGGAGGAAGGCCACTTGGACATTCTTAAAGCGCTTATCGCAAGGGGCTGTAACGTAAATGCACTCGCGGCTTGCGCTACCCCCTTGTTCAATCAGCTGGAGCGGGGAATGACACCGTTACATTTAGCTGTCAGAAACGCTGACCCAAACCTCGCGCTTTGTTTGATTAGTGCTGGCGCTAAAGTGAACGCTGAGAATAGTTCCAAAGTGGTTCCACTGCACCTTGCCGCTCAACATGGCCATTTGTCGGTAGTGAAGGCACTAGTTTCTGCGAATGCAGACGTAAATGCTGAGGACAACCTAAAAGTCACCCCACTTGTTTCCGCTGTGGCGCAGAATTTTGAAGACGTAGCCAAATTTCTTGTACAGAACGGTGCAGTTGTAAATGCTAGAAATTCAGAACGTGTGACACCACTGCATTTCGCAGCAGAAATGGGAAATGTTAACATAGCAAAGCTGCTGATCCAGAGCCAGGCCGCGATTAATGCAAAGAATCTGGAAGGCTTCACTCCATTGCACGTGTCTATACAGAACAGACAAGCCGCAGTAAGTCAGTTTTTAATAAATAGTGGAGCAGATGTGAATGTGACAGATGAAGAGGGATGGACCCCTTTGCATAATGTAGCGCACAGTGGATACCCAGCGGAAACCGCTAGACTTTTGATTGCGAAAGGTGCTAGCGTGAATGCGCGGGAAAAGATTGGACGAACACCACTGCACCTTGCTGCAGCGATTGATTTCACCGATGTAGTGAACATTCTGGTCACAAACAAAGCTGATGTTAATGCGACTGACGACAGGATGTGGACGCCATTGCATAGCGCAGCTTACGACGGGCATTTGGATACTACAAAAATTCTAATAACTGTCAGCGGTGCTAAAATTGATGCGAGGACTGAAAAGGAGACTACACCACTGCATTTTGCAGCAGACTACTGGCATGTCGAAGTAGTTAAATACCTTTTGGCAAAAGGAGCCGAAGTTAATGCTCGCGATCACACAGACTGGACGGCACTTCACTTTGCAGCAGATGAGGGTTCCATCCTAGTTCCTCTAGGGGCTTCGGGACACTCGGGTGCAGAAGCGCAGCACTCAAAAATGAATACTGTGCGAGCTCTCATCGAAAACGGAGCTGATATAAATGCAAAGGGAAGCAACGATGAAACAGCTCTGCACGTAGCCGTTAAGTATGGCGATTTAGCAACCCCTAGATACCTGTTGGAGAACGGTGCGTATTATGATGTGACGACCGTATCTTTCTTTGGTAACATTACCGTTTCACAAATTGCTGCGATGAGAAGAAACGAAGAATTAAATGCTTTATTGTGTGCTGTTGAAAATCTGTTTAAAGCTGTGACAAGAGCCAAGTGTGTTGAAATTGAAAAATGTGTTAAAGAAGGGGCACCAGTCAACAGCAGAAGCATGAAGTATGGAACTCCACTTATGTATGCATCATGGAAAGGACATTTAGACGTTGTTAACGTTTTGCTTAAAAATGGGGCCAGTATTAATTTGAGTAACAGTAATGGTGTTACTCCACTACATTATGCAGCAAAATTTGGCCATCATGGAATATTGTGCACCTTATTGCAACATGGTGCAGTATACGATGCAAGAACCAAATTAGGCAAAAAAACACCACTACATTTCGCTCAAGAAGGAGGTAAAAAAGAAATTACAGAGACTCTAAAACTGATTGAATCTATGTTTATTAGAGTTAGCAAAAAGAATAACACAGTGCTGAAAGAGTTAAATGAATTAAAGAATGTAAAACATGCTGTATTTATTGCCATAAAAAACTGCAAAAATGTAAATAACGCAACTCTGCCACAAATAGCTTTTAATAATGGGTATAATGAACTTTGTAAATTGTTTTGTTAATAGAGTTTTAGTGACTTTGTAATCAGAAAAGTAGCCATTTCCAACTGTTTTATGAAGATAAAATTGCTTCACATAGGTTATGACAGTCAATGTTCATTTGAGATGTCAGGTTCTTTTTTTTTTCACTGTAGTGATTGTTCACTGACAAACAAGAAAATTAACGTTTGCACATCTGACATTGCCTACCACATTGCTGTGAATATCTGTATGCATCAGTACATTTTTTACCGGTACTGTTTATTACTAGGCTACATATTAGAAATCCAAAGTTCAACACTTTTGTGCTAAACTTCAGAATATACATGTTTTGTTAGGAAACTGGCACAGTCTTGCCTATTATTACTGAATGTATTTTATATTTTCTCTCACCTCAGTGTTAGAAATGTATGAATAACAGTACAGTATATATTTCGTTGAAATGTCATAAGGCCTATGATTTTTCTAAACAATGATCAGTTATTCACTCCATTAACTGTGAAAAACATAATAACAGTATTGACATTTATGTACATATGAAGTGTTATGTTTAAAGAGTGTTGCAGGATAATGAAAATGTGTTAAGCGTGTGTGAAGTGTGATGTTTAAGACTGTTTTAGAATAATAAAATGCATTCCTCCTTGTACTGAAATAGTTCTGAGATGCTGCACAGATGTATAATGTAGTTTTTATTTATAAGCTGCATGGGTTGTATCATTCTAATTTCATAATCATTCAATAAAGCCTTTCAATAATTACTATAGCTAACGTATTTTATGATCTGTCAGAAATCATGTGAAACAGGAACACTGCAGTTTTCAGACTAGGCTGAAGTTATTGCCTTTTTGTAATAGTGATTACTGATGGATGTCATTTCACAAAAGCAAATTAACAAATCAAATGTCTTCAGTAATAAATAAAAAGTAATGCCCTTTATGTAAAACAATGTGGACCTAAAATGTATGGTAACATGAGTCAGTCACTAGAAAAATGAATTTGCATTTGCAACAACATATATAGTGCCTTTTACAAAGTAGCAAATAACATGCAAGTACCTTTTTTACACTTGCAGAGCATATACAATTAATCAATAATGCAATCTGGAGTCATTAATCAGATACAAATAACAGCACTGACAATTAAAAGTGGAAATGAAAAGAAATGATACATCAAAATAAACATAATCAAAATAGGGGACACAAGTCAATAGTTCTTGTATTTCGTTCATGTGTGACTATAAGAGATTTTTGCTAGTGAAAGCCTGAAGTTCACATTATTCTTTCTTCATTGTGGTTCCTGTAAACAGAAACTGTCAGATGTGACGATAATTGATTAACATTAATAGGATCTCGCAGTAAGAAATAGTACTGAGTATGGTAAGCTTAAATCTTTTGAGTAGCTAATAATAGGCTATATATTTATTACAATTTGGTTTTGTTGTCCATTTGTACACCAAAGTATTTTACAAATCTTGTTTTATGTGACGGGTGAACTTTAACATCTACTTCTTGAAGCTACAGACTACTGACTTATATGCTCACAAAAACTTACACACATCAAACAACCCACCAACATGTGTCAATGTGCTTTACACACAAAATAAATACAAGATAGTAAAATTAGGAGAAAGCCAGTACTTTGGAAAAAGATGTAAAACTGTTTACTTCCATGTGTTAAGGAACTGGCATTTATCTCCTATTGGAAGCTTACATTTAAAAATCAAAGTTTAATCACTATCAGCATATGTAACTATGGAACCCTTGCTATTTGTCATTTAACCAACAGAAGTTTTCAGTTCTTCAATCTAAATGATGGGGTAATTAGTAGGAGTGAATAGTAAGGTAAGTTTTTCATTTTTTTATGTGTAGAGATTTAATTTTTCACCCATTATGTCTGATAACAAAAGGTTGAGGACCTGTGCATCTGAATATGAGAACCTGTCCTGATTTTTGACAACAGGGTGAAGTCTACATGCAAATTGACTTTGTGTCTTACATTCTGATTGTGCGAACTGCAGTTCATCTGAAACATTTTTATATGGGAAAGCTGATGGCAAGTAATGGTAGGAACTTCACAGTCTCTGAAGAGGACTGATCATGAGATATGGTTATCTGCTTCAAATAATACTCCTGCTGCATGGTTTTGCTGAATAAATACCTTTTTTACTTCACTTTCATTACCACAGAGTATAATCAGGATTGCCACAGGTTCTGAAAATCAGGGAATTTCAAACTCACCGGGGAAATTTGAAACAAAACACTGGAAAAATCTTGTTTTTGTCTCAGTAGATGAAATGGTTTGTTTACCGAGGGGTCCTGCATCATTGCTGGATGGTTGCAGCTGAGTATGTTCATTGCTTCCCTACTCCCTCATTACTACTGCTTCTGCCCTTCGTACCATTCGCCCTCGGCTTGCAGTCAGTGCTGTCACCACTTCCTGCTGCTAACCTGGCAGTTGCTGAAGAGTAGCAGGTAGACATGAGAAGTAGTTTGTTGGTAATGATTCTCAGAGACTGTAGACACAGCGGCCGTAGATGGTGGCCATGTGTGCAGGAGTTGTGCCTCGAGTAATTGTGTGAATGGGTGAGTGCTCTCATTTTTGACAAAAGCTGGGGCCGAAAATTTAGTTATGAGAGTGTGATTGACTTTTCTACGTGCCTGTCTGTGGCTCTGCAATCATCTTTACGGTGAGTTGATACCTATCCTCATTATTAGTGATTTCAGAGTATTTGAACAAGTTATCTGTTGCATGGATTGATCACCGTGGTCTCATTTCAACAACATACTGTCTGCGGCCCATGAATAACTGGCCACATGAGTGAATTTCCGCAATGGGCCAAAACTGCAGGCCATTTCTCTGGTTATCTGTAATGAATTGGGCCTGCCGATCTGAAGCCATTCAGTTCCCACTAATGTGCAGGCCCTGCCCATCAGATCTAGTCTCACCCATCTGCCCGAACTCGGGGTCTGTTTGTGCATGGCATAATGAACCAGATCTTTGTGCTTTATTCATGGACTGAGGACTGCGGTGTTCCTCAGCAGACCAGAGGCCGTGGGCAATGGATTTCAGGAATTGCGACTGCCTCACCATAAACATGTTGTACAGTGTGATGTTTTGTAGACATTTTATTTGTTATAGTACATTTTGGCACTTCAAAAGTAGTTTATATGTTAGAAATGGATGATAAGAAGAAGAAAATTGTGTCAGTCGCTGGTGGTTTGTACACTATGTACTCATATATTTCTCGAAAGAAAAATTACACAATATCTATAAAATCAGACAATGGAAAATAATATTAATACCTGCAAAAAAGTAGCTATAACACAGTGGGTAATAACCGACTACAATGAACATAGTAGAACCAACATTTTATTGGTGGTCACCTACAGTGTTGGTTTACACAATTCCTCCCCACCTTCTGAACTTCTTTCAAGAGGCCTACTTTTCTGTGAGGTTATTTCTGAAATCAGTGAAGGTATTTTAAATCTGACTTGTGACTCCAAGAAAATGTGTATTTTTTTCACCAAATGTGTTTCATTTTATTGAAAGAGAATGACATCAGTGGCCTTAACAAAACACACATATAATATTTGGCTTCCTTTCTCCATCTAAAGCAGTTCATTACAAGAGATGTTGATGTTATTATAGAAGATGTTTGCTCACATCGGGAAACACCATCTGCTTGCAATTTTTTTTTTTAGATATTTCCTCGTTTTCAATATTGTTCCTTGTACTGTAACCGCAAAGACAGCTTGTCAACTTACATCTTAACTTACCCTTTAGACCGAAAGATTTTCAGGGAAAAATGCTAAAACGTGCCTGGAAATCAGGACGTATCAGGGAAACAACATTTAATATAGATGTAGGGCAAGTCAATAGAAGATACAGAGGAGATAAAATCACATATATTCTTTGAAAGGAATAGGCTATGTGCTGGCACAAGTCCCATCCTCTCCGTTCCTTTCATCTATAGAAACATAAACCCCACATTACACTGCACATGCATGCATCACAGACATTCACACAATACAGATATGCCCTTGGAGAAATGTAATGGCAAACCAGCTCCCCCATGACCTTGGCATGAATGGTAAAGTAGGATTTCTGCATCATCTCCAACAAGCTCATCACTGAATATGCTACTACTTTCATATATGGGGACATATGACAACATGAATCTTGTTTTTTTGTATTGCATTTGATTCTGATAGCTCGTTTTTGTGTTTGGTATACAGAGTGTATTCCCCAGACTATTAATTAAAGCTGTTTACTTCAACTCAATACAGTGAGATACCCTGCAGAGTGCAAACATGTTGAATGGTGGCTCTTGATTAATATATTTACATGGTGACTCCACTTTATTGTTAACCAAGGAATTTTGCCCAATGTGTTTAATATGGTGACTGATCTTTAATGTTTACTTTCGGTAGCATTGGATAGGTTTTAGTGTTTCAAAAAGTGTAGTATGTGTCATGGTGAGATTGATGCTTGAACTGTTTCCTTTGTATCATATTTAGGCCTATTCAGATATTGGCTGGTCTGTGTTTAGTTTGGTTGAATTTGGGCTCTTGAGTGATACACTTGTCATAATCAGACACAACTGTTTCTTGCAGTCATTTGAAGTAATTAGGATGTCATTTTTGTGGGATTAGATCAGAAGTATTTCGAATACTGAATCTTATGGGACTTTGTACTTCATGCTCTCCTATTTTGAAAGAAGTTTTATACCTGCATTGCAGTTGTTTCACTGTGACTTAAATTCCGTTTTCCTGGTAATATTCTGCACATGAAAAATAGATGTTCCCATTACGGCTGTTATATTTTTGTTTATCAAACAGAATTTCATGGTTCATGTAGTCAAAGAAATGGACAATGCATGCTGTGGGGCACAGGATCATCCCGTGAACCTGGTGCAGAAAGAGCAGCTTACAACAGCATTGTCTACCCAAAGCAGAGGTAGGCGGCACCGAGTTTGCCCACAAGGGTGATGGCAATTGAATGACTGCACAGCCCTGGATGAGATCCACAGACCTCCATGGTGAAATACTGACAGCAGCTGAAGTAGGTCCCCCAAGTGGTCCACTCCTGTTGGAGGCCCTTATGTCCACGGCATCGGACTAGGCACTAGTGGTTGGACTACAGCTGGTAGCAGGTGGAGTCCAGAGAGAATGAGTGAGCGATGGAGACTTGTAGAATCATGGACTGATGTAGGTGCCTTCTCAGGACTGGTGCCTGGCAGACTGTGATACCTTTGGCTGAAAATTACGAGTGTCTGTATGGTATTGGCCAATCATAGTTTTGCTACAGCATCAGTTTTTATCACATAAGCCAAATGCCAGTGGCTTTGATGGGGCCTTTCTACTGTGTTGGTGTTATTTACACTGTTGGCCTCTCTGCTTGGTGACAACATGAGGTAACTAACTACCTTTACACTTTGGCATCAGTACTTGGTGCATCAGCAGATAACTCTGGGGTAACTCTGCCCTACCATCTGACTTGACATGCTTCCCTGACTTCCTGCATTAACTGAGGAAGGTTTCTTAATTTTTACCCAGCCACTCTAAATTAATAATTCCAGTGCAGCAACAACATGTTTTTGATTTTCCTACATTTTCTACTACATATTTTAAGAAATGTTTATTAAATGTACCTGCTACATGTGACTGATCATTTATAGCCTTTCCATTTAAATTAATAGTTGTGTTATCCTGTCCTGTCAGTCATTTTTTGTTGTTGTTATTTCCTGTTTTTCCAGTATTCCCTCATTTTCTCCCCATGAAGTCTCTTCCCTTCTTCTGTCCATGTTGTTCCCAATTTTTTATTTCTTCTGCTTTTCCATTTTATTTTAAAATGGTTTCTTTCAGCTATTTCTGATTCTTTAATGTTGTTTCTTTCTAGATCTTTCCTTATTTCTGACTCCATGCTACTGTCGGTTTCTTCTTTCAGAAATATAGGAGTATTTGTTTCGTTAGTCTATTTACATCCATTTGGTAGAGGCGTCCAAAAAAGGTTAATCTTCGTTTGGCTATTACTTCAGATATTTTCTCTATATTTTTGTAGATCTCCTCATTACTTCTTATTTTCCAACCACCTGCAGTTTTTATTGCACCCATTATTTTTCTAATAACCCTTCTTTCCAGTACCTCTAGTCTGTCCATGTTATAGTTCATTGTTAGGCATTCAGATCCACATAAACATTCTAGTCATACCATTGTGGTGTAGTGTTTTAGTTTTGTTTTTCTAGACATACATTTCCTGTTGTAAATATTTTTGGTCAATACATATGCTCTTTCCATTTTGTTAATTCTTACATCTCTTGCAGATTTTTTTAGTCCATTCTGTTGTATAGTCTCTCCAAGATATTTAAATTTATTTACTCACTCTAATTTTCCTAGTTGTATTTCTATGTATTTTGGCACTTTTTTTATATTTGTCATGAATTTTGTTTTTTTTTTCAGCTGAAATTTTGAGACCAGTTCTGTTTGTTGTTTTTCCCAGAAGGTTTATCTGAATAACTGCTTCTGTCAGGTTTTTTGAAAGTATTGCAAAATCATTGGCAAAAGCCAAGCAGTTTACCTTAATTCCATTTGTTGTCCTTCCCAGAGTTATTGGTTCAGTTTTGTGATTTTTTAGCTCCAAATTCCAGATCCTTAAAATTTTTTTCTAGAACACAATTAAACAGTAAAGGTGATAAACTATCACCTAGTCTAACACCGGTTTTTATTTCAAAAGGCTGAGTTACTTCTCCCATAAATTTGACTTTAGATATTGTAGCTGTTAGTGTTTCATGAATTAAATATTTGCTAATTTTGATTTAATACCAAATTCTCTAAAGATCTTATTCATTGTTTCTCTGTCTATACAATCAAATGCTTTCTTGAAATCAATAAATGACACTATTATTGGTTTGCTGGTTAACATTCTATGGTAAATTATTGATTTTAAGTTAAAAATTTGTTCTGCACAGGATCTTCCTTTTCAAAAACCACCCTGATACTCTCCCAGTTGATTGTCTAAAGTATCTACCACTCTGTTCAGGAGAATTTTTGATAATATTTTGTATGCCACTGGCAGAAGTGACACTCCTCTGTAATTATTCACATTTCGTTTGTCTCCATTTTTATGTAGCGAGTGGATTAATGCTGCTTTCCATTCAACTGGAATCTTTTCAGTTTTCCAAATGTTGTCAAAAAGCTGCTGTAGATCCTTTATGATTTTTGGTTCTGACCACTTCAATAATTCTGCTGTAAAGGAGTCTTCACTGCTTGCTTTATTGTTTTGAATGTTTTATGGTTTCATGAATTTCTAACTCTGTTGGTGAGAAATCTTCCTCTAGATTTTGACATGTCACTGGAAATTCTAATTTATCTGTTGTAACTGGAAGTTTAACAGCTTTTCAAAACAATTTGCTAAAATTTCACAATTTTCTTTGTTATTTAATCCCAATTTGCCATTTTCATCTTTGAAACAAATACTTGGTGCCTGATATCCTTGAAGTATGTGTTTAAAAGTTTGGTGGAAGTTTCTAGTATTATTTTTGGTGAAATTTTCTTCTATTTCAATAAGCTGGGAATTTTCAAAGTTTCTTTTAATTTTCCAGATTATTTTTGATGTTTCTTTTCTTTGTTGTCTGAATTGTACAAGGTCTTCCTCTTTTTTCAAACATCTCCACTTCTCCATTTTTGAACTCTTTCTATTAGTGCTTCTTCACACTCCTCATTCCACCATGTCTTTTTTTTATTTTTGGCCAATCCTAAAGTTTTCTCTGCTTCTTGAGTTATTTGCATCTGGAGTTCACGCCAATCACCTTCTTTATTTGTCTCAATTTCTTCTCTAAATTTTTCTATATTTTCTTTTGTAACATTAGCTGTAGTGGTGTTGTATCTGATCACTTTCTTGGTCGCCTTTTTTGTTTTAGATGGGAGAAATTTTATCCTAATCGTAGAGAGATAATGATCTGAGTTGAATTCCCCGTTTCTGACAATTTTAACATTCATAGTTTCATGGAGAGCTGCATCAAACCAGTCTCAGGACTGAAGACCACAACAACAACAGTTTCTGTGATATACCTTTTAGATATGGCTATATGATCCAGTTGAAATTCTCCTAGGTTTGGATTTGGATGTCTCCGAGTTTTGGCTTTTCTTGGTAGTTTACGGAAATGTGTGGACGTGAGTTTTAACTGGAACGTTTTACACATATTGATCAGTCTTTGGCCATTTCTGTTTGTTCTTGAGTGTGCTGGATATTCACCTACAATAGTCCTAAATCTATTTTCCCTCCCAATTTGCATATCGAAGTCACCAAGAAGTATTTTAACGTTGTTTTTAGGTATGATAGAAATTTCAGATTCTAAAAGATCCCAGAATTGATTGACTTTCCCCAAATCTCTTTTGTTGTCTGCGTTTATAGGTGCATGACAGTATATGGGGTGTAGCTTTTATTCTTGCACTTTATTGTTAACATGGATATTCCTTCTGAATTCAATCTAAATTCTGTTACACTGTCTACAATTTGTTTGTTTACATAAAATGCTGTTCCAAACATCAGCATGTTTTCCATTATTCACTGCTGGTTTCCCTTTATAAATACTATGATGATGTATATCAACTACATTCTCAACTAAGAATCGTGTTTCCTGGACTGCTCTAATTTCTATATCGTTCTTCTGCAGAAATAATTCTAATTCCTTTTGTTTCCCAATGTTCAGAAGAGAATTTACATTTAATATTCCAAAGCAGTACTTCTTGAACTGAAACTTGGAACGCTTTTCAATATATTCCATCTCAAATGTTGGGACTCCCCAGAATCCTATGTCCCATTACATTACATGATTTAATGGTGGATTCCTCATCAGAGTTACCACCTGGGGTAGAGCATCCATTATGCGAACTTTCCATTTTGCGACTTGAAGCTGTAAATAGTAAACAGTAGGGAATGCAAAGTCATCCCTGAATTCCCAAAGAAAGACCAGGTTGTTAGCTTGGAATATTACTTATTCAGCCGCCACTAACATGTGGAACAGACACTGTTGGGGTACCGGCACTAACATGGGGAACTGTCAAGCTCTCTGTCCGCTTTCGCATTGGACAAGAGGCTGCCTCTTCTGCCAACTCCGCCATACCGAAGTCCATCTTCTCCACCTTTGCTGCTGTTGAGGTCTACACCATGTCCCTGGCAAGGGGACCTCACGAGGTACTATCACCCGGGACAGGTGAACCAAGGTTTTTTAATGAGGTGTTACTCCTCCCCCTCCTCCTTTCCCAACCGGGCTTGGGACTGGCTATGGCAGAGTTATGGATCGGTCATTTTAGTATATTCCATAGTTCCTGAAGTCTGTTGTTGGAACTAGTAATTTCTAACATAATGTGTGTGGTCTCTGATTTTTAATAACCTTTGTTAGTAATGCTGAGTAGGTTTTGAAGTGTGCAACTACAGCAGGATCTTTACTTGTTTTTGCCAACAGATACATTTCCATTTTTCCTTCACAGGATATTTTATCCCTTTAGTTATGAATATATTACGGAATAGATTACATTATGTGTCAGCATCTGCAGTCCAAGTCACCCCTTGCAAACTATTCTTAAAAATGTTCAAACAAATTTCAGTATGCCCTGAAATCATTAATTATTCTACAAGATTTCCACTGAGGAGTCTATGCTGTAACATAGAGTTTCATTTATTCTAAATAACTTACTATCCTGATCGTAGGAGCATATGTTACAGGGTAAATATTTTTGTGCTTTGAGCTTCATCAAAGAAAACAATTAGAGTCCTACTGTCTTTATCCATCTTTGTTGGAAAGTTAGTTACTGAGATGAAATTGTAGGATTCAAATAATGTTTCCAGACTATATTTCCTATCAGAGTCCTTTACAAGATCAACAGTGGGCACCACCAACTATTAACTGCTTGCTGCTGTTTGACAGATAGCATACTAATGAATCCATATGCCTCACAAACAGTTCAAAATTCCCCATTGGCAATCTATACACAGTTATAATTAAAAGTGAACTATTTTTCAGTATTAATTCACACGCACACACTTATATGTGCTGATCACTGCATAATCAACTTGTTTCAATTTATCTTGTGTTCTCTCTTTATATATGTAACAACTCCTCCTTTTCCCAAATTGGTTCTACATAAGTATGGTGCCAGAGTGTAATCTTTTATGTTTAACTTCTCTAACCTTTTGGATATGTTGCTCTCAGATAGCTATAGGACATCTGTCTCGTCAGAGGTCTCTCAGTTTTTCAAACAGACAAGAAGCTCTTCTTCCTTGCTACGCAAGACCCTAATGTTGTGATGAAATATGGTAACCATACTCTTCTGTGCATTCTTAAGCTCTTTGTGTGGCTCCTCAGTCGTCGTAATTTCTTTCACAACAGGATATTTGATTGCTATCTAACCAATAAAGGAACCCATCTGAATCAGTAACCACAGGGATCTTACTTTGTGTGATGGGTGTGGGGGGAAAGGGGGGGAGGGGTGGCATAAATTTTCTGCCTGAAGCTCAGCCATATCTTTACCTCTCCTATTCAGGTTTCTCTGTGAACTAATGGTTTTTGTTTTGCCTTTGTGGGTTGTGTACAGTGTTTTACACTGACGCCTGTTAGTAGTGTGTATAGTGTATACTCAACAGAATCTGCTTTATCTATGGTATATTTCACAGTTTATTAGGCATGTCCATATGTTGTTACAGTTTGTTTTCCTTTATTCCTGGAATGTTTTATTATTTCTACACACTACATGGATCTGCTTTTCAGATAACAGACTGAAGGACTTTGCAATAATTCTGGTAATGGAGTTTTCACTACAGCTTTTGCTCTGAATAGGTAGAGCTCTGGCTTCCTGGCCCAAGATACTTCATATGCGGGTGTTATCCATACACTGTCCTTAATTTTGTTTCATTTCATACATGTTTGCTTTTAAACAATACTCATACTGCTGTAGGAATACATTTTTCATCAACACTGTTAACTTTAAATATTTTCATCATATAAATTATCCTTGATTTCACCTAGATGAATTCATTAAAATGTTGCAATATTTCAATGAGCAGTTACTCCCAGTTTCTTCTGACAAGAATGGTTTCACTCAGCTGGAAATTCAAACTTTATTAGGTCAACTCTCCAGGAAAGACAACAATGTCACAATATTTATCTTTTTATATAGTACAACGTTATTGTCATCTAAAGATGATCGTAATTACTGTTTCTGTTAAAATAATTTTTGTCATGCACAGTTGTATTTATGTTTACAGAAACAGATTTTGACTGTTCCAAATAGATATCTTAAGACATATATGTTGCACAGGAGGACCTGGGCATATTTTACTGCTATCATTTGACCAGCATGGTTAGGTAAAATATTTGCAATAGAATTTACCCCAAAATCATGGAAAATATTTCAGTTTATGAGCAATTTGTCAGAGACTATTGCAGTATGACCTTCAGTTTGAACTGGGAACTTTATTGTAAGAAACAGTCCAAAACTGGACATTGAGAACTATTGATGTCATTGATCAGTGCTATCAGACAAAAAAAAAGGAGGACATGGGGGAACATCAGTAAATGAAACAGAATATTCTAAATCCTCACAGTATGTATATATACTGATAGACTCTCAGCTGGAAGTCATGTGTAACTGATCTTGTGAAATGCATGAGTTCTGGAGCTTTTGTGTTAAGGATAACAGCAGATTCTGGAAATAAGAATGTCAGAAATGTGACTTACTTTTACTATTTTTATCCGATACTGTGTTATGGTGTAATATTTTGGGATAACTCAACTCTGAGAATAAAATTTCTTAGAATCTTCAGATATAAAATGAAATATCTGGTTGAAAACTCCTACTGCAAAGTAGCGCTTCTGAATGTCTAATCACAGCGTTTTTTAGAGAGAGAAGGAGAGGGGAAGAGATACATAAGTGAAAATAGCTAACTATAAATCATGAAATCTAAAAAGAAAAGTAGCTGCCATCATGTAAATGCTCAGCATATTGCCAATTTTAATTACACAGCTGATGCAATCCACATCACAGCAAAGGTTCTTTGTTCCTTTACTCTTTGCAGTGTTTCACTGTTCTTCACTTTATCCATCCATTTTATTTTCTCCATTCTTCTTCAAACCCACATCTTGAATTCTTCAATTTTGTCTCTTTCTCTCTTCTTCCATGTCCAGCTCTTACAGTCCTGCAGAGAAAACACTCCATACAAACCTTTTCCATAACTGCAACCCCAATTGTTGCGAAATAAGTACTTCTTTTTTTGAAAGGTTTGCTTTGCCATTGCAGTTATTAATGTTATTTACTTTCCACTTGTTCAGTTATCAGTTAACATGCTCCCAAAATATCTGTACTGTTTCTTTTTGGTCAATTTTCATTCTCTAGTCTTGCAATCAAGTCTGGATAGCGTTATTTGAAAGGATATTGTTTTTTCAGCTAACGGTACCATGTCATCAGCAAATCTGACGCAGTTGGTCTTCTGGCCTCCTATGCTTACTCCTTCCTCCCCTACTTCTTGTGTTTTCACTGCCAAATTTTTTGTATGTATGGTAAACAGACTTGGTGAAAGACAACCTTATCTTGCTCATTTTGCAATTTCAAACCAGTCTTTCATACTAGTTCTGAGATCCAGGGTTGTCTTCTGCCTTGTGTAGAACTGCTTAATTAGTCTCCTGTCCTTCCAGTTCACTTTCTTCAATTTTAGAATTTCCATCATCTTATCCACTTTCACTGAGTCAAAGGCCTCTTCCAGATCTATCAAACACAAACTCATTCCTTCTCCTCTTGCAATATATCTTTCAACAATCATAATAATTATCCAATAGCATCTCTTATACCTCTCCATATTCTGAATCCAATTTGCTCTTCCCCTGTGTTCTCTCCCATTAGACATACCAATATATAATTCCATAGTTTCAACATAATTTAGGCAGCATGAGGGATTATAGGCTACTTACTGTTCTGTATTCTGTGCATTTCTTGGTAACTTTTTTGACAAAGTGTACTGGTCATATACAACTTTTGTATATCACATTGCACAAAACTGTCATATTTGCTATGCCCTTTTAATCCATACACTCAAATAATTCTATAGGAAGACCACCAAATCCAGCAGATTCATCTCTCTTCATTTCTTTTACCACTCTTTCTACTTCAGAGATCAGAAATGAAGTTCCATTTTCCTCTGACTCTATTTCATCTTCCATTTCAATGATTAGATCAGGTTTCTCCTTTACTCTATATAAGTATTCCATATGCCCATTCTGTCTCTTTGTTATTTCTTCTTCCTCATATGGTATCTTAAACATTTTCATCCTCAGTTTTTCTTCCTCTACAGTTCACAGTCTGTTTATCTTAAGTAGCTCTCCACACCTTCTTATGAATTATGTCAGATCTTCTATATCATTACATTCTTCTTTTAAGCACTGCTCCCTTCCTTTCTGTATCTCTTATCTCATTCTTTATTCAGTCTTTTGAACATTGATCATTCTCATCCTCCTTGTTTTTATCATTAGTGTTGTTGCTCATCATTTCTTTGCTCTGGTTCCTTGGAAGTGTCCCACTTCTTCTTTTGTTGTTTCAATTACAGCACTTTTCATTTTGTCTTTTTCGGTTTGGGTTATGTTCTCTTTCAGTTTTCTCATTCTTTCTTCTCTTCTATTATGTTCAGGCCCCATGTCCTCACTCTGTATTTGGTCATAAAGTATACTAGAGCAGAAGTGAGTTGCAATAGAGCTAGCCACAAGTGGGCGGGAATGTTACGCATTGTGAAGCAAAACATGGCCGACAGGCGTTGCAAAGCAGAGCCAGCGCAGTGAGGTACAGAACAGCTGACACTGCAATATGCTAGTGGTAGGACAGAAGCCTTTTCTCATTTGCCACCACAGAAGGGCTTAGAGTATGTGCCTTAAGCCCTAAATGAACATAGTCTGGAATGTATAAGTAACCAGCCATTTGTGTACTACAATATTCTCTTCTCAGTATCACAGCCTACACCATGAGCCTGTGACACCCAGAGCGACATCCTGGAATGCAGTGTGGGATATCTATTTGGCCATGGGATGTGGCAGCCTGCCCTAAGTCACAAGAGCAGCAGCTGTTGGAGCAGAGAGCTGCCAGATTGCTGAAGTGAGGTCATGAATGCCTCTGTGGTATCATCAGCTGCTGCTGTACTGTCATCACAGTTACAGCTGGAGGTATCGCTGACAACAGCATTTAAGTGATGACGAGGTCGGCCCCACCACTTGCGCTGTCACCAACGCAGGACGTCTATTGTTTTGCATGAGAGGCAACTGGACACCTCCAATCTTTTTCTGATGTACAATGGCTGAGGGTCACAGTAAAGAAGTTACTTAAACAAATGCATTGTCATCCTGACATCTCATTTTGCTCACCAGAGGTGAAAATACCTGGGCCATCTAACAGTTTTATGCTCATTTCTATCATGACTATCACATGATTGCTATTAATGCCAGTCCCTGAGAGTTTTTCACTGCATTGCTTGTCTGTTATCCACCACAATATAATCGAATTGGTGTCTAGTTCTATCTCCTGATGAGTTCCATGTATAATGCCTTCTTTTGTGGTTTATGTACCTTGTATTAGCAATGAACTTCATTTGCTGATGAGATTCAATTGACCTTTCATATTCACTACCCTATTCCTTTTACTAATCTACAGTAATATAATTTGAGCTTATATCTATCTAGATTTGCCTGTTTCAATTCAGATGTTTCAAAGGGATGCTCTGATAAGCACATTAAACATGTGGCATTCCTCATCCTCTGTCTATTAGTGTATCAATATACATGTTAAATCTTCTTAAAAGAAGATTGCTTATGTTTTGATGGAAGATGTTAAATTTTCCTGTTCCACAGTTTAGTCCAAGTTGGAATATTGTTTTTGTTAGTAGCTATTTCCACAGCACCCATATATACTCTGCAGCTCTGTCTTTCTGACGCATTTATGTTTTACAAAATGAATTTTTCCTTTTCATTCTGTAGCAGAGTGTGCTCTGATAAAAAAACTTCCTGGTAGATAAAATATATGTTTGTAAGCTAGGAGATGAGGTACTGGCAGAAGTAAAGCTGTGAGACTGGGTCATGTCTTGTGCTTGAATGGCTCAGTTGGTAGAGCACTTGCCAGTGAAAGTCAAACATCCTGGGATTGAGTCTCAGTCTTGCACATAGTTTTAATCTACTAGAAAATTCCATTTATCTTACAGTTACAACAATGGAAATTTCATATGCAGGATGAAGTCTGTTTTGTCAGGTTTTTTGATTCTGGCAATTAGTCATGCAAATAGCCTCTTATCCAAAGCATTCAGATGACCACCATGCTACACTCTAATTTAGTAAAAGGCATTGCATCAGTCATATTCATTCACTCAGTCAATGAGTGTTAACTCCTCACTTTTGATGAGCTCTGCAATACTATATTCCACAGACTGTGCCATCCAATGGTTCCCACACTGCTCAAGGTGTGTTACATTTACAACAAGCCAATTCGTGGTGATGCAGTACCAGCTAGAGTAAACCACTGCATTAGCCTTTGAGTTAATAAATTAATTAAGTAGTCTCATGTTCCATGGATCATTTTGCATGATAAATCATAAAGATGTGAGTTAATAACTTCTATCTGCCACCTTTTAGACATAACAATAATAGAAAAACTTTTCAGTTTGTTTTCACATTTTGCTTTGTTGTCTGTTTGACATTTTGTATCACTGGGTAAGTGATCAAAAATTTTAGTTGGACCATTGTGCACCCCTTTCTGTGCTAAAGACAACCTTAAAGTCAAATAATGAATGTCAATTTTCCTTCTAGTATTGTAATTATGAACATCACTGTTCCTTTTGAATTGCAGTGGATTATTTACAAAAATCTTCATGATGATAAACTTCATAATAATAAATATACTGTGAAGCAGTAGTCAGTATGCTCAACTCCTTAACCGCTTAACATAAAATCCCGAGTATACTAATTTTTTAAATTCTGACGATATAATAAAACGTCGAGTATACTCGGGCTTATCATTTCTGACTAGCACACATTTTAAAAGGCCGAATTTACTTGTTCTATCTCATGTTTTGGCAGTTCCTTGATATTTTCGGTAGATGTCACTGTGGTGTGTTACTCTGAAGTGTATATTTCTGGCAAGAGATGTCTCTGAATCAGGCAGTTGTGCTAGCGGTTACTCTACAATCTGTTCTTGCAGTTTGCCTGTTATTTTCTCACGTTTTATGAAAATGGAGAGTGAAGATGAGTTTGATATTGAATTTAGTGGGTCTGAGAGTTCTGAAGATGGCTATGAAGAGAGTTTGGAAGAAGGAAGTGGTGAATCAGTTTCTTCTGAATGTGACATTGCGAGCACCAGAGTGTGGTACGAGATAGATCCATCTAAGCCACTGCCACCTGCTCCACCACGTTTTCCTTTTACAGGTAAACCTCAAATTAATTGTGAACCCTGTATTGAAGATGTCTTGCATTATTTTAGACAGTTCATTGATGACGGATACATGCAAATTTTAGTTACCAAGACCAACAAATATGCAACACAAACAAACGTCCATGGATGGAAGCCAACAACAATTGATGAGATGTACATATTTGTTGCTGTAATATGGTTACAAAGCATTGTGAAAAAACCCACATATCAGATGTACTGGACAAAAAGAGCTACATTAGCCACACCAATTTTTAGAGAGGTTCTACCATTCAAGAGGTTTGTCAATTCGAAGAAGAACTTACATATTTCAGACAATGCAACCTATAATGCAGAAAGCCATCCACAACCCAAACTGAATAAAGTATGGCCTATTGTGAGCTACATGTCGGCTAAATTTAGAAACAGCTGTGTTCCAGAAAGAGATGTCACCGTAGATGAAAGCCTGCTGTTATGTAAAGGGTGACTGGGATGGATCCGGTATTTGCCGCTCAAGAGAGCTAGGTTTGGCATAAAAACATTCATGTTGTATGAGTCACAGACTGGATATGTTTTGTCCATAATTATTTACATTGGCAATGGCACTATATTTGAGGAAGAATACAAGGATCTGCCAATGTCGTCACAAATTGTAATGACACTAATGCAACCCTTGCTAAATATGGGATACTGCTTGACTCTAGATAATTATTATAGTTCTCCCCAGCTTGTTGACCTTCTGCTAACAAAAAGAACAGATATGTATGGCACCGTGCGTCCTGCAAGAAAAGAAATGCCGCCTTCTTTCCAGACCAAGAAACTGAAGAAAGGGGAGGTTGCAGCATTGCAGTGAGGTAAACTGACTGCACTGAAATGGAAAGATAAGAGAGACATCTGATTGCTGTCCACTATCCACAATGCAAAAATACAAACACTGAAAGTAAGAAACAAATATATATTGCCAAACCAGTGGCTGTATTTGCCTATAATGACACAATTGGGGGGGGGGGGGGGGGGGGTGGATAAAGTTGATCAGCACATTGCAAACAATCCATTGCCATGCAAGAGGGGTAAAAAGTTTTACAAGAGGATATTTTTTCATCTATTGGAATTAGCAGAATGGAATGCTTTTGTCCTATATAAAAACATGGAGGAAAGTTTACTGCCCTTGATGTTCACGCGGCTGTCGCTGAACAGCTCATTGACAAACATCAGGGTCAGGAATGTTTACCCAGCAAAATCAACCCCAACGTGACTTGTTGGACGGCATTTTCCGTCTACGATTCCTCCGACTGAGAAGAAGCAGAATTCGACAAGAATGTGTAGGATGTACAGTAGTGTGTGTGATGCCAGAGGGAAGAAGGCATGGAGGGAATCAAGATACATGTGTAAAGACTGTGTAGCTTTGTGTATTGATCCTTGCTTCAGGTTATTTCACACAGTCACAAGCATATAAACAATGGCTCTAAATTTTAATGGTTAGTGTTGCTGTTCACTTTTAGTGCTTCGGTGCACAGAATTACTGTAATTTTAAGAAGAAAAAAAAGGTTAAACCAGGGGCTATTTAGAGATGAAAATGTACATTGTTAAGCACCTAAAAAATAATTCCTTTGGTACTGTCTTTATTGTGCTTCACTGAATATTTCATTTTGGCAATAAAAAAATAAGTTGAAAAAAGAACCATCATATAGTAAATAATACATATATTGAGAGGTTAAACAGATGAATACAAGATGATGGTGGGTAGGCATCACATATTATTGTTACAGCACATTTTTGAGCAATGAAAGCTTTCTTTCTTACAGATGTGTTTCCCCAGAACATTATTCCATATGACATTATTATTGTATGAAAGCATGCAAAATAAGCCAACTTACTGATTTGTCTCTCCCTAAAATTTGCAATGATTCTAAGCAGAAATGTGGTGAACAAGTTTTTTTAGGAATTCTAAAGTGTAATTTTTCCAGTTTAAATTCTCACCAATATGGGTGCCTAACAATTTGGAAGTTTTCACTCTATTTTCACGCCAAATATTATACTTACCATTGGTATAGTACTGCTAGATGTGCAGAACTGATTTTTTTTTTTTTTTTTAAATCGAGGTTGTGCCCATTAATAGAAAACCAGTCAATGATACTTTTAAAGACATTGTTTACCATTTCTTCTGTTTCCGTATGTGTGCTTGCACTGATTTCAATACTAGTGCCATTGTGTATTATAAGTAATTGAGTTTGCTGCCACTGTTAAAAGGAGGACAAGATTGTATATGAGTTGGGTGAGCAGTCATAGTAATATATCATTTGAGTCACAACTGTCAGGAACTAAATAATATTTCTGCTATTGTTTTGATCTGCTTTCTGTTTAAAAATGTTGAGAAAAGTTTTACATTTTTTGGTAAGATTTTACAATAGACATTGTTCTTCATTCCATCTTTACTGCTTATTCTTTGAGTGACATAGAACTCTCCGCCTGCCAGATACTTCAATCACAGGTGTTATCTAATGTTTTTCCCTATCTCATCCTGTTTTTTTCCTTGGGTAAAATTGCTGTCAAAATGCTGTAGAAATTTTTCATCTTCATTAATCTCTTAAACATGGCTTCCATTTCTCTAGTTAGCTACAGTACGTGAGCGAGGTTAAGCTTACACCTTGGGCTCTGCACAGCTACCTTTTTATCTCGGAGCAAGCAACAAACTGAACATGTTTGTATAAGGTTGTGCAACGAGCCCCTTTCTGTTGTGCCTTATAAACTCTTACTTGTTTGGCTGGAGACATCATCTATGTTTCTCATATACCTATCTAGCATGTCATCGATTATTGATTTCTTATCAACAGGTTTTAAATGACTGTATGATCAACATATTTGGGTGGAGATACCATTTGTGTTCCTACATACCTATTTAGGGTTGTGATCAATTATTGTTTTTGTATTAGCAGGAGAGCTTCTGTAAAGTTTGGAAGGTAGGAGACGAGGTACTGGCAGAAGTAAAGCTGTGAGGATGGGGCGTGAGTCGTGCTTGGGTAGCTCAGTTGGTAGAGCACCTGCCCGCGAAAGGCAAAGGTCCCGAGTTCGTGTCTCGGTCCAGCACAAAGTTTAAATCTGCCAGGAAGTTTTATATCAACGCACACACGGCTAGAGTGAAAATCTCATTCTGGATCCTATTCAGTTTTAGGATTGTCTTTTGGTTTAAGTGTTCCACTCTTACTATTGGCTTAGTGTCTTTAACAGAGCAGTAATTTATTTTGAATAGATTTGTGTGTTTAAAAAATTAAACTCTAGAAGTAGTTATAGTAAATGATATCCATACTAAAATATTTTCTCATTCGTTACACGTACCTTGAGGTTCTTCTTCATGCTGTGATCTATCAAACATGAAGTCAAGGTAAATAAATAAGCAAAGTAATTGAGTGTTTGTTGAGAGTATTTAAGAAATAATAATAATGATACTCTTATTGGGGAAAGTGCAGTATCATGGAGGATACACGTGAATGGTTTGAATACTATGTAACATTCAAAGTAATTTATGACATGTAAATGATTATAATTGATAATTATGTGTACATAAATTGCTAAAGTTGTAGCTGTAGCGGCGCATCGAAAGCTAAGTACTAATTAATTGTTTGTGTATAGTGGTTTATTTAGGAACTTAAGTAGTCTTCAACGGGTGTTTTCTGGTGAAACAATTTCAGAAGAACCTTTTGGGAACTGTTTTCAGCTTCGTTACTGTGTCATTAGACGTTTGATTCTCTTTCTGTATTAGTCTTTTGTTATATTCACATTTGTTGTTTATTAATACTGTTAATAATAGTAGTTAATTCCCTTGTAGAGTAAGTTTGTGATTTTGTAGTCAGGTTTTTAACATCTTCCTATTGTAGTAGCGGAACTTAGAAAAAGTAAAATTTTACCATGAGTGAGAAGTGTGGGCTTTGCCGTAGGTTCGTGAGTAGTGGATTGTGGTGTGAGACTTGTTCGAAATATTTTCACTGGGGGGAATGCAGTGGGGAAGCCAGTGGGCATTCTGGTGAGATCCTCTCCTGGAACTGCAGGTTATGTAGCAAGATTAAGTTGATAGAGGAGCAGGAGCGTAAGATCTGTGCCCTTCAGGTGCAGTTGAAAAACGCACAGGAGGAGCTAGATAGGATTGGGGAATGGGAGCTGGCTGTTGGCAAGAGATCTGCTAGGAGAAGAAGATTTTCAGATAGTTTTACTATTGGTGTTTACAATAGATATGACCAACTGTCAAAGTCTAGGGGAGAGGAATCTCTAGTAGCTGTAGATGTAGGAACTATGCAGCAGACCTCAGCAGTTACGGTGGCTAGAACAGTTGCAAAGTTGAAGAGAAAGAAGAAAGTTCTGCTGTTAGGTAGTTCTCATGGCAGAGGTGTAGGCCAGCAGTTGCAGGAAGTGTTGGGGAGTGAGTACCAGGTCACCAGCATTGTGAAGCCTAATGCAGGATTGGCTCAGGTGACTGTTAACATAGGGGGGGTTATGTAGGGATTTTACTAAAGAGGATCAGGTAGTGATTGTAGGTGGGGCTGGTAATAATATTGATAGGGATGGGGAGTATGAAATAGATGGTGACCTGGAAAAGATAGCCACTCAGACTGGTAAAACGAATGTGCATTTCATGGAACTGTTTCAGCGTCACGATCGGCCTCATCTTAATACAGCCGTCAGGCGTAATAACATGAGACTTGGGTGTGCGCTGATGACAGAAAGCATGGGTCACATTTCAGTGGTGTTGGTGGAGTCTATCAGCAGGACGGGTTTCACTATACATGGCCTGCACCCCAACAGGTATGGGGAGGGGAGGTTGGCAAAGCTTATAGGTGACAGCATAGGTGGGGTGGGTGGGATCACTCATGGGAAAATTCCTGCAGTAGTGGGTGTTAGAGCTGCACCTTTTTTAGATTGAAGTCAGCTGATAGGTATTCCTGCTTAAGGGAAGTCTCTCTAACAAAGGAACCACTTTTGACAAAGCTTAGGTATCCGAGTAATGAGGGAATTAGTATATTTCATCAAAATATACAAGGTATTAGAGATAAAGTTAGTGAACTGCTTATAGATGTTGACTCTGAAATTATTGGAATATCTAAACACTTCTTAAATAAGGAGATAATTCAGAGGCTTCCTGTACCAGGATACAGGTTGGCTGGCAGCTTTTCGAGGAGCTCTTTGCGGTGTGGGGGAGTAGCCATGTATGTGAAAAACAGCATCCCATTTGAGTCAATTGATGTTTCAAAGTACTGCACTGAAAAGGTGTTTGAATGTTGTGCAGGTGTGGTTAAATTTAATGGAGCTAAACTTTTAACTGCTGTTATTTATAGATCCCCAAACTCCGATTTCACAACATTTTTGCTAAAGCTAGAGGAGGTTCTTGGTTCACTTTATAGGAAATACAAAAAGTTAGTTATATGTGGTGACTTCAATATTAATTGTATAAGTGATTGTGCAAGGAAGAGGATGCTGGTAGACCTCCTTAATTCATATAATCTTATGCAAACCGTATTCTTTCCAACGAGAGTGCAAGGGAACAGTAGAACAACCATAGACAACATTTTTGTTCACTCCTCATTACTAGAAGGGCATTCATTCTGTTAGCAAAAAGGTGAATGGCCTTTCAGATCATGATGCACAAATTTTAACTCTAAAAGATTTTTGTGCTGCAACACATGTTAAAAATAGTCATCAGCTGTTTAGGAAAGCTGATCCAGTTGCTGTAGAGACCTTTGTAAACCTTATCAAGGAACAAGAGTGGCAAGATGTTTATAGCACTGATACAGTAGACGATAAATATAATGCTTTTATCAAGACTTTTCTCGTGCTCTTTGAAAGTTACTTTCCGTTAGAACGTTCAGAACAGGGTACTAGCACAAACAGGCAACCTGGGTGGCTGACTAGAGGGATAAGAATATCTTGTAGAACAAAGTGGCAATTATATCAAAACGTTAGAAACAGTCAAAATCTAAATGCAGCAGCCCATTACAAACAGTATTGTAAGGTGCTTAAAAATGTTATTAGGAAGGCAAAAAGTATGTGGTATGCAGACAGAATAGCTAAGTCTCAGGGTAAAATTAAAACCATATGGTCAGTCGTACAGGAAGTGGCTGGTCTGCAGAGACAGGTCGAGGATATAGAATCAGTGCGTAGTGGGAATGTCCGTGTTACTGATAAGTCGTGTACATGTACAGTATTTAATAATCACTTTCTAAATATAGCAGGTGAACTAAATAGAAACCTAGTCCCAACAGGGAATCATATAGCGCTCTTAGAAAAAAGTGTTCCGAGACTGTTACCTGAAATGCTCCTCCATGATACTGACAAGAGGGAGATTGAGTTAATAATTAAATCACTAACGACCAAGAACTCTCATGGATATGACAGGGTATCTAGCAGAATACTGAAGTATTGTTTTATGTATGTTAGCCCAGTACTTAGCCATATCTGTAACTTTTCCTTTAGGAGTGGTCAGTTTCCTGACCGATTAAAGTACTCGGTAGTGAAGCCACTTTATAAAAAGTGAGACATTAATAATGTTGACAATTTTAGACCTATTTCTATGCCATCGGTGTTTACTAAAGTTATCAAGAAGGTTGTATATACAAGGTTACTGGAGCATTTAAATTCACATAATTTGCTGTCAAATGTTCAGTTTGGTTTTAGAAATGGTTTAACGACTGAAAATGCTATATTCTCTTTTCTCTGTGAGGTTTTGGACGGATTAAATAAAATGTTGTGAACATTAGGTGTTTTCTTTGATTTAACAAAGGCTTTTGACTGTGTTGACTACAAAACATTACTGCAGAAGTTGGACCATTATGGAGTAAGGGGAGTAGCTTACAATTGGTTCACCTCTTACTTTAAGAACAGAAAGCAGAAGGTAATTCTCCACAATATTGAGAGAGGTAGTGATTTTCGGTCCCAATGGGGCACTGTTACGTGGGGCGTTCCCCAAGGGTCGGTGTTCATATTTGTATAAATGATATGCCTTCTAGTATTACAGGTGATTCAAAAATATTTCTGTTTGCTGATGACACCAGCTTGGTAGTGAAGGATCTTGTGTGTAATATTGAAACAGTATCAAATAATGTAATTCATGAAATAAGTTCGTGGCTTGTGGAAAATAATTTGATGCTAGATCACAGCAAGACTCAGTTTTTACAGTTTCTAACTCACAATTCAACAAGAACCGATATTTTGATCAGACAGAACGGGCATATTATAAGCGAGACGGAACAGTTCAAGTTCCTAGGCATTCAGATAGATAGTAAGCTGTTGTGGAAAGTCCATGTCCAGGATCTTGTTCAGAAACTAAATGCTGCTTTATTTACCATTAGAACAGTATCTGAAATAAGTGACACTTCAACATGAAAAGTAGTCTACATCGCATATTTTCATACGCTTATGTCGTATGATATTATTTTTTGCGTAATTCTTCTGATTCAAAAAGGGTATTTTTGGCTCAAAAATGGGCTGTTCAAGCTATATGTGGTGTCAGTTTAACAACCTCTTGTCGACCCCCATTCAATAGTCTGGGAATTCTGACATTGCCCTCACAGTATATATTTTCTTTAATGTCGTTTGTTGTTAGCAATATTAGCCTATTCCCAAGAGTTAGCAGCTTTCACTCAGTTAATACTAGGCAGAAATCCAATCTGCATGTTGATTGCACTTCCTTGACTCTTGTGCAGAAAGGGGTGCAGTATTCTGCTGCATCGATTTTCAATAAGCTACCACAAGAACTCAAAAATCTTAGCAGTAGCCCAAACTCTTTTAAGTCCAAACTGAAGAGTTTGCTCATGGCTCGCTCCTTCTATTCTGTCGAGGAGCTTCTGGAAGAGCTAAAAAATTAAGCAAATTCCAGTGTTACATTGTTGATTTTCTTTATTTAAACTTACGACTTGTCACCTGAATATGTTTTTTTATATTTCATTTTATCTGTTTCTAATATTGTGTTATAATTTCATGTATTGACTCGTTCCATGACCATGGAGACTTATCCTTAATTTGGTCCCATGGAACAATAAATAAATAAATAAATAAATAAAACCAACATTGTCTGAATAGTACAGTAAGTAATGAACATGGAAAAGGAATAGAGTTCTAGGCCTGACAGTGGAGGGCTGTGTTTTTAAGTGAAAAACATTATTCTTTAAACAAAGTTCCCTCTTTTCTTAATCCATTCCATGCATTGCTTCTCTAGTAAGTATGTTTCATCTTTGATATGTGAGTTGAAAACTTGTAAAATATCTAACTACATCTTCCATAACCTTCACACCGAACTAAGAAGTTTTCCTGCCACAAATTGTTTTAGATGTGGGAACATTTGGAAAATTAGCCAACAGGACAGATGTTCCAACAATGTATCATTTGCAGTGTTCAACCTACCTGTGATACTCCCACAAAACCATATGCATATATTGGATTGTTCAGAATGGCACTCACCTGAGAGAGCTTAATTAATGGCTTGGTATGGATTTGAAGCACCAAGGGTTCCTTAGCAGCAGGTGGGTCATTACTACCAGTCCTCTTGTACTGTGCATGCTGGGGTCGCTTCAGCATCAATCTTAAGGTGTGTCTTGTATCTTGGAGTATGCGATCCTTATTTTAACCACATGGATTATAAGGATGGGATAAAATACCTTTATTTTCTCAACAACTTGGATAAGAAAGGAATGTTTAGTCATTAATCCAGTCAACACCCATTCTACTAAGAGAGCTTGAGTGTGCTTCATTAAAACAGAAATGCATAAACTGTAATGGGGCATTACCTGACATAACTAGATTACTGTTATTAAAAGGAGGGAGGGCAGTTATGATGCTTTTCTATATTCACAAAAAATCTGAAACATATAAAACAACTATATTGATACTTTTCTTATTGACACTGCTACAGCAGAACACACAGATAGATTAATAAGAGCAAAAACACTTGATAACAAATGTGTTATCTCTGAATTTTTCACAAAATCAAGACAAAGGGTAGCATGACATACTGTGATATAATCAATATTGATTTTCAACAGACTTGTATTACTGGAGATCAAGAAAGCTAAACGAAAATGATTTAAAGCTCAACCATTTATATCAAACATCATGTTTTGTGTGTAAAAGGTTTAGATACACCACTGTACCTTGTGAAGGAAATTCTACCACGTGTCTAGCCTGGAGCATCTACACATAATGCAGGATCAGCATTGCATTAATCCTCAGGAAACAGCAGGTACTAGATAAAAATAAAAAGTATTCAAGACAATGACATGTACAAGCTTCATGACTTCCTCTGTCACAGCTGTTACAAAATATGTAACTAAAAGTAACAGTGAAACTTGAACAGAAGTCACCAAGGCATCTCTACTTGGAATCCTAACCTTGTATCTCCATCCAAACTAACATAGTTTCTTTTGTGGGTTACAACAAGTTATCATATCAAGACTTTCTCTAGTTTTCTTTGTCATGTGTTGAGCTCAGATTTTGCTGCTTGGTGTTTGGACTCGAACCAAACTTTGGACAGTACATGCTTTGCAGTGGGCCAGCAATTGCTTTCTGGGGCCATTAAACAATAGCAGGGTCCATCATTTCCAACAGAAAAGTTGTGCTAAAATTTAACAAAGTTTGACAAAGGAAAATGCTACAAGATGAAACCCTTCACTAAAATCCTCTAAATAGATGTTTATCTATGAGTAGAGAGATAGAGATAGATAGATAGATAGATAGATAGATAGATAGAGAGAGAGAGAGAGAGAGAGAGAGAGAGAGAGAGAAAGAGAGAGAGAGCTTTGAAACCTTTTCTGACATGATTTGAATAAACGAAGAGCCAGATCCTGAGGATTATGTAAGCTAAAGCCTCTGTCAGTGTTGATTAATTTATCTGTCACTCTCATTGCAGTTAATTCCTTTAATATACCATCCCCAGGACGCAACATAATACTGATAACCTTGTATTTTATTTTATGCTCACAGGTGAGGATTGTTCAGTGATATTTGATTTAACTGGCTGCTTTAGACAGATGTACTGCTTGTGTTCTTTACTTCTTTGTTCAATTATTCTTTTAATCTGTACAAAACATGACATACCACAATGACATTTCATGTGGTATGCATTCAGGTTTTAGAGTCCTAGAATATAATTCACACAACATAGTATATTTTTTAGTTTTATTGGAAATTTATATACATTTGGAATCATAATTCCCCCATCCTCCCACAAACAGTTCCAGCATATGGAACATATGCGGTTTTTGCTGCTTCTTCATTGGTATTGGTTCCATCTGCAGGTGTTGTTGAATTGCAGTTCAGTGCTGGCTCAATCAAAGAGTGCTGGCTCAAAGAGTCTTGAGTTCTTCAGTGACTCTTTCTTTGTCGGTACACATGCTGAACAATTTTACCTGTAATGTCACTATATCACTCAGTGTCTATTGTAATTTTTCCTGACGCATTGTAAAGGAAAACTCATTTTATGATGTTCTAAGAATATTTTGGGAAAGAATTAAAATATGTCATCTACTGTGTGTCCTTGCTGCACTTGCACACATTTTTCATCCTGTGAGGATCAAAAAGAAGTCATTAGTATTTCTTAGTTTCAGCCTGAAAGCCTGTTTGATTTAGTACCATCATTTGCATCATCTTATTGCAACAATCGTGTCCTCACAAACTACTGATTTTGAGCACAAAATATAGTTTCATTGCTTTGTAAACTTAATTTTGTTCATGTATTGCTCCAGGTCAGATGAAAGCTACAGGCCACTAACTTCAGATGGATTTCTTTCTGTTGTCAAAAATTTCACAATAAGATGTTTATTTTACTGCTCTAGATACAGTGCATTAACAGGGGTCGAATTTCTGTGCATTATATGGAATGTATGCTAGGTCTGTTATATGTGACTAGTTAAAATGGTATATTAGTTTGAGACCTGAACCTTGAATGCATCTATCAGGGGTAGTGATCAGCAAGCAGAGCAGCAGTCATTAGGAACCATCTGAAGATGGCAACAAGACTGTTTTCTGAAATATTGTGAAGAAGTTACAATGTGATCCAGGCAGACACCCAATAATTCTGCAAGTTTGAAATACATCAGAATGCATTACAGGGGCATTGTTAAACCAATTGTGTGACCTGACATACATCACAGTGTGGCCTGGAACTTCAACAAGCTTTTCCATACTTCTTCTAGACACCACAGTCTTCTATGGCGTTGTGGGACTAGCACTTCTGGCACAATGAATATAATGGACAATTTGGTTGATCCTCAATTTTTCATATGCTTCTGGACATTTCTTCCAAATCCTACAAACTCTCTCCCACAATGCTACAGGACTAGCATAGCAAGACTACTGAAGGTAATGTAAAAATAAAAACGTAATGTAAGAAGTATTTTATTAAACAGTATCATGCAAAAGGCAGTTTTCTCGTAAAATGAAAAAGAACTTGTTTAAAAGCTTACAGTTTTCTATGTTTTGTCCATGTGTCTACAGACCACAATGGCCTTTACAACTTCCATTATTTATATTCCACTAAGGATATTCTGTTACTTCACTAACTATAGGAAGCAAGTACATGCAACCGATTACAGCCACAGAAAGATCCAAGATGATGTGATAGCTAATTAACACTCATCATATTTCAAACTAAAGTCCTTCTGAGTATTTCCTGTTACCTTGGAGTGAAACATTGTGTTATCGATCAATACTAATAATAAATCTGTAACCAATTAACCCACTGTGGCTGTCTGTTTGTCTTTGGACACGCTAATCTCCAAAACTGCTAGGTGAATTCACGTGGGTTTTTAGAGGTAACTTGAGCGTAGGTCAGGGTACCATATAGAAGTTAGTTCATCGAAACTTAATCACAAAAGAAGATACCATGATTTAGAGAAGATTTACAATTTTTTTTTATATTTCTTTTTTTTTATATGTGGTCTCTGCTCCTACGGGCATGTTTTCTGAAACAACACACACACACACACACACACACACACACACACACACACACATGTATATATGATTAAGGTGAATACAGCCAATGATCTCTCAGTGCAGATGCACATCTGGCTTGAATTCTTACAGGAATTGGTAAAATGCTGATAATTGGTAGTGTGTGGATAAGTTGAGAATTTGGATCTGATGGGAACTGTGGTAAGGTAGTCCCTGCTGCTACGATGACTGCTAGGCCTGGATGGCACAGTGGTCAGTGCATTTGCCTAGTAAGCAGGAGATCCGGGTCCAAATTCCAGTCTGGCACAAATTTTCAACTTTCTCCACTGATTTAAATTACTGCCCATCCACAGCCAATGTCTGTAATTCTTTTGTGTTTTAAAACTTTCTTGTCTGTCTCTCTGAACATGCTAATCTCCAAAAGTACTACACGGATTTTGTGGGGATTTCACTGGTAACTTCAGTGTAATTAGGTGCACTGTACACAATATATTTCATCAAAATTGGATCACAAAAAACAAGGCAGTCATACCTATTACATATGTATGTACATTTCACATCTGCTGCTAAATAACCTGCCTGATTTCAACCAAATGTGGTACACATATCACTCACTGTCTGGAAAAAATCACTGAGGGGATGTATCACAGGGGTAAGGGTGTGGTGAAAGAGAAGTGTAGAGCAAGACATGCAAATACATAGATTTTATTTACACAGTATTTAAGAACGAGAGCACTAAGTGACTTGCAACAAATTTTCAAGCCTTTATGAAACTTTTCCTCGCTGACAGCTGCCACATAATGATGAAAGGAAAAAAGTTTATCGCTAAATACGTTTTTTCACATCAGGCATGAAGTTTTAATTTATTACTTCTTTACTACTATTCACAGCATATTTTGCAGGCAGTGTTCACATATATAAGGTGTGGCAAATGACAGTAGTTTAGACGATTGGATACCATTGTATGGGAATGTATGCATATAACCACTCTCCGTAACATGCACACCATCGGTATGCCTGTCACGTGATTCACACCAGTTCAGAGTGTAGTGTGGGCTGTGTCAGTGTGAGTGGAGCTGTGGAAAGGGGATGATACTCACAGTGGAGCAGCGGGTGTCCATTGAGGAAAGTTACGTGACAACAAAGTCGTGGAAGCGGTGTGTCCAGTTGTTCACTTAGAAGTTTAATGTGCCAAAGTACCAGTGAAGAGTGCCATGCAATGCTTAATCTGAAAATGGTGCCAGACAGAATCTATTTTGAATAAGTAAGAAAATACTCCAAAAAGTGCCAGGAAAAGACCTGCAGTTACTTCCAACAGCATGGAGCAACTGCCCATACTGCCAGGCAAACCTTGAATCACATTTACACAATCTTCACCCCTGACAGAGTTGTTAACAGAGGTGAGTGTGATCGCAGCCCTAGCTGGCCACCCACGCCATCTGATCTGTCAGTGTGTGACTATTTTATGTTGGGTGGCCACTAGTCTTAAGTGTATTGCGAAAAACCTAATAGTCTTAAGAATTGTAGCAGAACATTTCACATGAGATTGCAGCAATTCCGGCAGTCCAACCTTGATCTGCCTTCAGCAACTTGCTGGTCGGGCCCCAAAAGCACCAACAGATGGATGGTGGTCACTATCAACACCTGCTATAGTCATGCTAGTACTGTATTGCCATTCCTCTGCTGTGTTTCTTTGTATCCTGGAGTTCTGTTCACCAGGCCACTTTTATTTGCGTCGCCAATGAATGTAATACTTACAAAATTATATCATTGTACAACACAAAGTTCACAATATATGATGTCATAAACACTGAGATGTGTGAAAAACTACCGCAGAACTTTTAAATATACGAATGGAACTAGGGAAGTTTTGCAATAAAGCTTTATTTCTTTAATTTCTTCGAAATAGTTTCCACCACATTGAATATACCTCTCCATCCTCCAAAACCAATCCCTAAATCATCTCTCCCAAGTTTCTGTAGGGAGTAAGGCACACAAGTTGTCCCAAGCCCTTGGGAGGTACTCATCATTAGAAAGCTGCACTACTTTGAGCTTCATTTTCACACCTATAACTGTGCAAAGGCACAAGAAGCAAAGTCTGGACTGTAAGGTGGATGCTCAAGAAGTTTCTGTCCTCTACCCCACAAATACTTGATGCATGTTTTGGAGCGGTGAGCTGGAGCATTGTCATGATGGAGGAACCATGTATCAAAAAATGGTTCTGAGCACTGTGGGACTTAACTTCTGAGGTCATCAGTCCCCTAGAACTACTTAAACCTAGCTAACCTAAGGACATCACACACATCCATGCCAGAGGCAGGATTCGAAACTGCGACCGTAGCGGTAGCGCGGTTCCAGACTGTAGCGCCTAGAACCGCTCGAGAACCATGTATCCATTCTTCACTTTGGTCATAGGTTCTTCAAAGATTGTAGGACTTCAGGCAGGCACTATTCAGTGTAAAGTGTGTAGTACAAGGTACTTAATCGATTCAAAGAATATTACGCGAATTAGGGAAAAATATTTTCTCTTTGAAAAAGCTGTTGAACTTCATCGTATTTCTGAAAGTGCTTCTCTTGGTTGATATATGTTGCGTGATACAATTATACTGTCTTACTCCATACAACAAAATTTGTTGCATAATATATTAAACACGCAAACAACGTTGACACACGGCGCGCTGGCTGATGCTTGGGGCTGTAAGTGGGAAATGCCTTTGCAGTCTCTTCCATCAGCCACCGCGCCGAATGTCAACTTCGTTTTGCACGTTTAATACATGTTGCATAATGTGTGGCTACTCTAACCTATCCAGTAACTGAAGAAGTAAGCACTTACTGACTTGCAACAAACTTTACACATAATTTGGAACATTTATGAAACCTTTTCTTGCTGACAACCAGGGGTGAGGCGCGCAAGAAACTGCAGTAATCGCCGACTTCAGTTACAGATAAGACACTTTTTTTTTTTTTAATATTTAGACATTCTTCATGTATATTTTTTCTACAATTCCAGCTGCCGGCATACTTATAAAAAGCAATGTTAATCCGCGGACATTTAAGACATTAATGGCTGTCAGTGTGACAGGCTCCAGTTTCAGTGGCCACAGGGGTTGGTCAGCTATATGCTACACTCCTGTAACTTCCCAGTCTTTCTTTCTTTCTTTCGCTTACGCCATAGTCCCGCAGCTATCACAGGGTCGGCGTGGTTACAACGGATATGACAGTGTTAGTTGTAGGGTTGGCCGGATGTCCTTCCTGCCGCCACCCCGTACCCCCCAGGACGGAATCAGTGTACCCCAACTGTCTGCGTCTAGTGTAAATCGTGAAGTAATGCGGATGTGTTTCAAATGTTTGCGACGCGTGTAACTGAAGCGGAACGTGGGGACCAGCTCGGTATTCACCCAGCGGGATGTGGGAAACCGCCTAAAAACCACATCCAGGCCTGTAACTTCCCAGTAACAGGGATTAACGCTGCGCACGCATCCCATTGCAAGGTTCATCCCCTCTCGCTGCCGCTAGAGAAAGAGGAGGAGGATTGTGCAGCTGTTAACCCTGCAGTAGTTTTCGTTACATTATTGGTCGTGTGGGTGACAGCTGAAACCTGTCATTGTTTTCAGTGTTATTGTGTTCATTGTTAAAATGTGTGTTCATTGTTAAAATAATGAAACAAATTAGGATATATGCTTTAGTAATTACTCAATTCTACACTTGAATGCACTATATTAATTATGATAACCACACATAACGTATGACAACAAACAAAAGTAAACTTTTATTACAGTGAAAGTGATTAAGTGTGATTTGTGAGCCGTACACTGCAATACCTGTGTATGAGCCTCACTAATATAAGTTAAACAAATATTTACAAAACTACTTTCTGACATGTATTATTTCAGTCCGAACTGTCCAAACAGTTGGCACAAACTTCCTTTAAATGATGAGGACAGCTCCACTTATCGCACCTGACACGCTACTTCCTCGCTGATTTGTGCCGTGATCTACCACGCTTGCAACATCTTCCAGTTTTCCCCTTTCTGTCCTCTTGCGCCCTGTATACAGTCTCTTCCATTCCAAGCAGTAGAAGTCTACGCCTTCTGACGCTCCTTAGAAAGGGTGGTGGCTCACGCCTCCTTTCTATTTGGAGCTTTGTAAGTTCCCATATAAAATTAGTTAGGAAAGTTATTCTCTTCAGTGCTTTATCTTAATTTTTATTGAATTTATAAATGCAAAATGCATTTATTGCAGCTAGGTTTAATAGACTGTAGAACACTACAATTGTAATTCGACCAAGTCTTTTTTTTTATTTTTTTTTTTAAGACAGCTGTTCAACCAAGTCCGTGCCAACTTTTGTCATGCTGTAAAATGTTAACATCTCAGGCTTTTTCGCATCCCTGGTGTCACCGTCGATAACATCGCCCTCGTGCACTGTAGAAATTCCAAGGACAGCTTTATTCTTCTTGGGACAGTATGATTTCTATTATTTGTTTACCTGGAAGAAACTCCAGAGGCGCTTCGTGTTTATTTCGGCGAAATTTTCCCACATACGTGAGACCCTTATCTTTGAGACTTTCAGTACGAAGATGTGTCGAAAATTAGTTATCGGCGGCATTTCTGTTAGTGCCTGTATTTGGCTCCACCATTCTTATTGCTTCATTTACGCTATTGATTTGTTTATAAGGTCCATCAGACTGCGAACCATCAAAGATTTCTAAATTTACTTTATATGCTGTCTTAGCATCAACTACGCCATAGGTTTTCAACCTGTACTTGGCGGGTTTGCTAGATATGAACTGCCGAAAAGGCAGTTACCCCTAAACGTTAACATTTGTTCATCTACAGTACGGTATTCACTTGGTGAGAAATATTCCAGGAAATTATGTACTATTGTTTCAAACAACTCTCTTTTGGGAGCTAACTTGTCAGTTTCCTTTCTGAAGTTTCTGTCTCTTACATAACCGAAGTGTAAGGATATTAAGAGAAAACGAGATCTTTGTTCACTCACTGATAAGTAACATGATTTGGAATTGTCCCAAATTTGATGATTGTTTTCCCTAGATGGTCTCATTGTGCCCACTAGCCGACAAGATTCAGAAACTCAACTATGCTCTGACTTTGTACAATAGGCATCTCGATCCCCGCCAAAATGTGGTCGGGCCGTTTCAATGAAAATATTTTAGAATTGGTTATTATTCTAATGATATTATCATCGAAGAAAAGCCAGAACAGGCCAGGTTCGGATATGATTTCTCGGGCTACATTTCGCGATCCAGGCAGATAGACTACTATTGGGTGCCCGAGTATCTGTGTTGGTTGGGGGCTTCTGTTTCAGCCATTTTGTGTCTTATCTTTATCCAAGAAGTACCTTTCATTTGCATCGTCACTTAAAACATCCTCTTCTTCATCCTCTGACATCATCTGCTGAGAAGATGGATGGTGGTCACTGAGCACTACGTTGTCTTCTTCACCTTCAGAATCGTCAAAGAAGGACCGATGACCCCGCTGTTTGGTCCCCTCGCACAAATCAATCACCTATCATCAAAGAAGATGAGATCCTCCTCTGTATAACGAAGTTTGTAAAACCAATCAAACAATGTTGGTGGGTCTGAAGTTATCCCAACATTCCTTCTTTTATTTGGTACGAACATCCAAATATTAGCAGTAGTAATTGCAACTGTAAAGATCAAAGAAAATGTGAAAAGAGTAAGAAATAGAAATGCAATGCGAAGCATATTATAAGATATTTTGTTTAAACTCAATGATATCGACATTAAACATTGAAAAATAAATAACTTACATATCGAAATAGAAACACAACAATAGAGAAATACTGACCTTTAAAGTGGAACTGGAAGCTAAAAAAATACACATCTGTGCAAAACCGGTACGGGCGACAACATAACAAAAAAAAAAAGTAAGCCTTGTGACTACTCAAGGGCTACAGGCAGTTGATAATAAGCGTAGCGTGACGATCCCTAGCTCTTCTAAAAGACACCGTGTATTACTATTTTGCGCTCTACATTGATGAAGTGTGCAGATACAAATCAGGGAACATATTTCAGTGTTTCATAGTGCTGTAGTGCATATTATTATTTATTCATTGTAATTTTAGTGAACAGGTATATTTTTTATTTTAAATTAGTTTCTACACAAATGTGAAGTTGGGTTTCTGAAGCAATATGGACGAAGTAGCAGGCTCCTCAAAAGATACAAACATGCTTTGAGGGAAAAAGTTACGTGATCAAACAGGGACGGTCTACAACAAGTCTTCCACATTTAAATATAGTAACAACCGTTTGAAAAATCTTGATACTCCTCTTATAAAAGGTTATATGGCTGTAAAGAGTCACAAAAATTGTACTGTTGGCCATGTGTTCTGTTTTCTTCTGAATTGTTGGGGACAAAAAATGGCACGAAAATTCCTAGGACCATATTACATTTTCGTGGACAATCATTAAATTTCGCAGTACAAGGATATATTTTTGTTTGAATAGTGCCTTGATAATAAATGTTAAGAAACACAAGGAACAAGTGAAGAAAAATAGACACGTTGTGGATTGTTTAACTGATGTCATATGTTTCCTAGCTGAACAAGAGCTTACTTTCAGAGGAGACGATGAAACACAGGACAGTGATAATCGGAGCAATTACATTGATCCGTCACACTTAATAGCACAAACAGATGAATGTCTGTGAAATTGCTTGCAGGCTTCAATTGTTTTCAAATCAAATGGCTCTGAGCACTATGGGACTTAACATCTATGGTCATCAGTCCCCTAGAACTTAGAACTACTTAAACCTAACTAACCTAAGGACATCACACAACACCCAGTCATCACGAGGCAGAGAAAATCCCCGACCTCGCCGGGAATCGAACCCGGGAACCCGGGCGTGGGAAGCGAGAACGCTACCGCACGACCACGAGCTGCGGACTTCAACTGTTTTCAAGGTATCTCAAGTGACATACAGAACGACGTCATCGATTCTAGTGCTGAGATAATTCGTACAGAAATTTTGAAATAAAAAAAAAAAATAAAAAAAATAAATAAAAAAAAAAATAAATAAAAAAAACCGGCAATTGGACGAAATGGTTGATGTTTCAAGCCAGTTCCAACTTTCAGCTGTTTTGAATTACGTGTGAGAGATTTTTCGGATTGGTTAACTGATAACCGAAATGCCGCTAGCATTACGTAGCATGTCTTTGGCTGCATAAGTGAATCACCTTGTCTATAAAACTTGTAGCTGAGGCATACGATGGCTGTGCTGTCATGGCTGGGCAACATAATGGGGCACAAAAACTTGTGAGAGGGAAATACTCCTCAGCTCTCCTGGTACATTGCTATGCTCATAAACCGAATTTAGTACTGATGCAGTCTGTTGAACATATAAGGGAGTGCAAAATATTTTTTCAGACAGTTTCTGGTATTGCCTCTTGCTTCTCCAAATCATCTAAAAGATCCAACGCTTTGGGTGAATTAATCAAACGACGTTTCCCCTTCAGTATGAAACACAACTATTATAAAAATGCAGATTAATTGATCTGTTGGCGGACTACAGGACTGAATAAAAAGGGCTTTTCAAGTTTGTGATCGATGATTCTAATGTATGGCACGACGAAACACAAGCATGTGCCAAAGGCAGTTTCTTGCTTAACATACACTCCTGGAAATGGAAAAAAGAACACATTGACACAGGTGTGTCAGACCCACCATACTTGCTCCGGACACTGCGAGAGGGCTGTACAAGCAATGATCACACGCACGGCACAGCGGACACACCAGGAACCGTGGTGTTGGCCGTCGAATGGCGCTAGCTGCGCAGCATTTGTGCACCGCCGCCGTCAGTATCAGCCAGTTTGCCGTGGCATACGGAGCTCCATCGCTGTCTTTAACACTGGTAGCATGCCGCGACAGCGTGGACGTGAACCGTATGTGCAGTTGACGGACTTTGAGCGAGGGCGTATAGTGGGCATGCGGGAGGCCGGGTGGACGTACCGCCGAATTGCTCAACACGTGGGGCGTGAGGTCTCCACTGTACATCGATGTTGTCGCCAGTGGTCGGGGGAAGGTGCACGTGCCCGTAGACCTGTGACCGGACCGCAGCGACGCACGGATGCACGCCAAGACCGTAGGATCCTACGCAGTAATGTAGGGGACCGCACGGCCACTTCCCAGCAAATTAGGGACACTGTTGCTCCTGGGGTATCGGCGAGGACCATTCGCAACCGTCTCCATGAAGCTGGGCTACGGTCCCGCACACCGTTAGGCCGTCTTCCGCTCACGCCCCAACATCGTGCAGCCCGCCTCCAGTTGTGTCGCGACAGGCGTGAATGGAGGGACGAATGGAGACGTGTCGTCTTCAGCGATGAGAGTCGCTTCTGCCTTGGTGCCAATGATCGTCGTATACGTGTTTGGCGCCGTTCAGGTGAGCGCCACAATCAGGACTGCATACGACCGAGGCACACAGGGCCAACACCCGGCATCATGGTGTGGGGAGCGATCTCCTACACTGGCCGTACACCACTGGTGATCGTCGAGGGGACACTGAATAGTGCACGGTACATCCAAACCGTCATCGAACCCATCGTTCTACCATTCCTAGACCGGCAAGGGAACTTGCTGTTCCAACAGGACAATGCACGTCCGCATGTATCCCGTGCCATCCAACGTGCTCTAGAAGGTGTACGTCAACTACCCTGGCCAGCAAGATCTCCAGATCTGTCCCCCATTGAGCATGTTTGGGACTGGATGAAGCGTTGTCTCACGCGGTCTGCACGTCCAGCACGAACGCTGGTCCAACTGAGGCGCCAGGTGGAAATGGCATGGCAAGCCGTTCCACAGGACTACATCCAGCATCTCTACGATCGTCTCCATGGGAGAATAGCAGCCTGCATTGCTGCGAAAGGTGGATATACACTGTACTAGTGCCGACATTGTGCGAGCTCTGTTGCCTGTGCTATGTGCCTGTGGTTCTGTCAGTGTGATCATGTGATGTATCTGACCCCAGGAATGTGTCAATAAAGTTTCCCCTTCCTGGGACAATGAATTCACGGTGTTCTTATTTCAATTTCCAGGAGTGTATATTTCCAAAGTCAGCAGCTCTTTCCAAAACACTACAAACAAAACTCTTTGGTGTGGACTATTGTTTGAAGAAAGTAGGCCACTTTAAGATTGAGTTACAGGAACTTCGCGGTAAATTAGAAGTGTTGTCTAAATCCGAGCCAGAAGGAAGCGATGGTGAGCCTCCAAGAAAAAAGCATTGGCATGGCGTGACTGACAGAGAACGTAGTACCGTGCTTTGTTTTGTGAAGTTGTTGATACCGTCTTCTGTCAGTTAACTGACAGGTATACTGAATTGGATAATTTAGGGTTTCTTTCATTTATGAACTATGGAAAGTATAGCCAATATGCAGATAACTTCCACGAGGCTGCATTTAATTCCTTGCCGGATCCTACGTTGGACACTTTGATATCCCTTGACTAAGAATGTAACTATCTGTGATATATTCTTCAGACGAATTCTGGAACCAGCTGGTTTTTAGACAAAGTGAGTATCTCACCTCCTGTGCAGCAGAACTAATGAAATTAACTTTAACCATTCCTGCAACAAATGCTTTGGCAGAAAGATCATTTTCGGCGTTGAAGAGAATAAAAAATGACCTTCGAAATACACAGTCGCAAACCAGACTTTCTCAACTTGCTTTGTTGCCGTTTGACTCGTCCTACAACTCTGTGATAGAAGTTTTCGACAAGAAGGATCTCAGAATTGACCGCAAATATAAATGAAACTGAATACTGGAACTTTTAATACTATTCTTATTCGTGTAGATGCAATAACAGTTATTTTCCGAATACCCAATATCGCTCTGTAGGCCTAATCTTTACGAGGTTGGGCCTTGTACTTTAATAGACGGCTCAGAGGAGATGTACGCTGAGGAGGGGGAAAGAGAGATGGACTAACAGAACTGAAATACATGCATCAAAAAAAGTTTTGCATCACCTAGTTGCCAGAACTCCTGAAGATAGACATTGGCTGTGGGTATTGTATCACAGACACAGTCCCTTTGACTGTTCAGAGATTTCACTAAACCCTCCCAAAGACGTTAACAACCATGCAAGAGCAGCGCCTATTAGACGAAGGGGGTCCGACAACCGGTCAGTTCCAGTCATTCCACCAAGAAGGAGGTACACCGCTCGCGTAGTCTGTAGTTCAACCATGCCTAGACGGTCAATACCACTGTTCGATCGCGTCCGCATTGTTACTTTGTATCAGGAAGGGCTGTCAACAAGAGAAGTGTCCAGGCATCTCGGAGTGAACCTAAGCGATGTTGTTCGCACATGGAGAAGATACAGAGAGACAGGAACCGTCGATGACATACTCAGGCCGCCCAAGGGCTACTACTGCAGTGGATGGCCGCTACCTACGGATTATGGCTCGGAGGAACCCTGGCAGCAACGCCACCTTGTTGAATAATGCTTTCTGTGCAGCCACAGGACGTCGTGTTACGAATCAAACTGTGCGCAATAGGCTGCACATGCGCAACTTCACTCCCGGCGTCCATGGCGAGGTCCATCTTTGCAACCACGACACCATGCAGCGCGGTAGAGATGGACCCAACAACATGTCGAATGGACCACTCAGGATTGGCATCACGTTCTCTTCACCGATGAGTGTCGCATATGCCTTCAACCAGACAATCGTCGGAGACATGTTTGGAGGCAACCTGGTCAGGCTGAACGCCTTAAACACCGTCCAGCGAGTGCAGCAAGGTGCAGGTTCACTGCGGTTTTGGTATGGCATTATGCGAGGCCGACGTACGGCACTGGTGGTCAGGGAAGGCGCTGTAACGGCTGTACGATATGTGAATGCCATCCTCCGACCGATAGTGCAACCATAGCAGCAGCATATTAGTGAGGCATTCGTCTTCACGGACGACAATTCGCGCCCCCATCGTGCACATCTTGTGAATGACTTCCTTCATGATAACAACATCGCTCGACTAGAGCGGTCAGCATGTTCTCGAGACACGAACCCTATCGTACATGCCTGGGATAGATTGAAAAGGGCTGTTTATGGACGACGTGACCCACCAACCACTCTCAGGGATCTACGTGAATTGCCGTTGAGGGAGGGGGTGGGGGTGGGGGTACAATCTGGACCACCAGTGCCTTGATGAACTTGTGGATAATATGCCACAACGAATACAGGCATGCATCAATGCAACAAGACGTGCTACTGGGTATTAGAGATACCGGTGTGTACAGCAATTTGGACCACCACCTCTGAAGGTCTCGCTGTATGGTGGTGTAATATGCGATGTGTGGTTTTCATGGACAATAAAAAGGGCGGAAATGGTGTTTATGTTGATCTCTTTTCCAATTTTCTGTACAAGTTCTGCAACTCTCGAAACCGAAGTGAGGCAGCTGCAGGCTCATTCGACTCGAGGCAGCTGCACGATACACACAGCCATGCCGTACAGGAGGAGAATGTATCGAAGAAGGAGTAATTACACTACTGGCCATTAAAATTGCTACACCACGAAGATGACGTGCTACAGACGCGAAATTTAACCGACAGGAAGAAGGTGCTGTGATATGCAAATGATTAGCTTTTCAGAGCATTCACAAAAGGTTGGCGCCGGTGGCGACACCTACAACGTGCTGACATGAGGAAAGTTTCCAACCGATTTCTCAAACACAAACATCAGTGTTGACCGACGATGCCAGGTGAAACGTTGTTGTGATGCCTCGTGTAAGGAGGAGAAATGCGTACCATCACGTTTCCGACTTTGATAAAGGTCGGATTGTAGCCTATCGCGATTGGGGTTTATCGTATCGGGACATTGCTACTCGCGCTGGTCGAGGTCCAATGGCTGTTAGCAGAGTATGGAATCGGTGGGTTCAGAAGGGTAATGCGGAATGCCCTGCTAGATCCCAACGTCCTCGTATCACTAGCAGTCTAGTTGACAGGCATCTTATCCACATGTCTGTAACGGATCGTGCAGCCACGTCTCGATCCCTGAGTCAACAAATGGGGACGTTTGCAAGACAACAACCATCTGCACGAACAGTTCGACGACGTTTGCAGCAGTATGGACTATCAGCCCGGAGGCCGTGGCTGCGGTTACCCTTGATGCTGCATCACAGACAGGAGTGCCTGCGATGGTGTACTCAACGACGAACCTGGGTGCACGAATGGCAAAACGTCATTTTTTCGGATGAATGCAGATTCTGTTTACAGCATCATGATAGTCGCATCCGTGTTTGGCGACAACGCGGTGAACGCACATTGGAAGCGTGTATTCGTCATCGCCATACTGGCGTATCACCCGGCGTGATGGTATGGGGTGCCATTGGTTACACGTCTCGGTCACCTCTTGTTCGCATTGACGGCACTTTGAACAGTGGACGTTACATTTCAGATGTGTTACGATCCGTGGCTCTACCCTTCATTCGATCCCTGCGAAACCCTACATTTCAGCAGGATAATGCACGCGCCCATGTTGCAGGTCCTGTACGGGCCTTTCTGGATACAGAAAATATTCGACTGCTGCCCTGGCCAGCACATTCTCCAGATATTTCACCAACTGAAAACGTCTGGTCAATGGTGGGCGAGCAACTGGCTCGTCACAATACGCCAGTCACTACTCTTGATGAACTGTGGTATAGTGTTGAAGCTGCATGGGCAGCTGAACCTGTACACGCCATCCAAGCTCTGTTTGACTCAATGCCCAGGCGTATCAAGGCCGTTATTACAGCCAGAGCACTGATTTCTCAGGATCTATGCAGCGAAATTGCGTGAAAATGTAATCGCATGTCACTTCTAGTATAATACGTTTGTCCAATGAATACCCGTTTATCATCTGTATTTCTTCTTGGTGTAGCAATTTTAATGGCCAGTAGTGTATTTTTTGGTGTTGTGATTTGTTCCGTCAGTGTATTTGTAGAATAGCGACTGCTGAAGAGAAGTTTCAAAAATAGAAAGGCAACATGGTATCTTAGGGTTTAATCTCCTATCGACATGGGTCCATTAGAAACGGAACAGAAGCTTTAATTGTGGAAGATTCGGAAGGACAGCGTCCGTTTCTATTCAAAGGAAATAAACTGACGTTTTCTTAAACGACTTATCGATACGCGGAAACTAGCTGCAGGGGGAATTTAGTCAACACTTTGTATTACTGCAGTATAAAGTAGGTCCCTAAGTTAAACTGATTATCGGTGTCGGTCTTTTATTATCATAAACAGTCGCAGTTTCTTAGCCAGAGACCAACTTGGATGGCATAAGCACACAAATATTTGTTAATACCTGCTCGATACCTGAATGATAGCCCTGCTGACTCGAAACATGTTGCTGGCAAAAAAAAGGGTCAATTTTCCTTTAATTTACGTCTATGGTCACAAACTTTTTGTTAACAGCTTACCGGTTTCGGTCTTTAATAAACATCATCAGATATGCAGCAAAAATGGGAAAAACGTAAATACACTCGCAAACTGTATACAGCTTAAAAACAATACATAGATCATAATGAAAAGTAGTACTGACAAAATTTACATTTGTGCACTTTAAATATTAAGAGGCATACCTGTTTCATAAAAACGAAGTCCTAATGTACTGCAGCCATAGTGGCATCGTCAAATGTTAAATGCCAAATCAGCACCAGCATCGTCAAATACATATAAAACATCACATGCACGAGTCACGTGGTCAGTAGAACTACTGCTTAAAACAAGCTGCCGTACAGTAACCACAAGATGTTTGTGTCAGTTCACCAGATGTCGCTAATGTCGGCATACACTAGTTTTCAGTAATTAATTGAAACAGCGAAAATAAAGGGGGATACAAAAGTTGAAGTCTGTAATAAGCTTATAACCTATAAAAGGCATTACAGTAATAAAAAGCAATAAAAAGAAGAACACGACAAAAGTAATATTGTTATTTTTTTTTTTTTTTCATTTATTGAATTTCAATTCCCCCCAAAGGGGAGCGGGCTGGCAGCAGCTTAGTACGCCGCTCTTCAGCCGACAGATTTTGTGACAAAGATCAAGAGAACAAATAATAAAAAACAGGCGATAAAATCGGAGACTTAAAGAGTAACAAGGCGAAAAGAAATCGTGGAACTTAAAACAACAACACAGGGAGGATGACGCTAATAAAAATACATACGAAGTAGACAGGGAAAACAATAGACAATTAAAAAAAAACACGGCGACAGTCTGGATTCTATTCGCAAAGGAAATAAAATTCACACCGAGCGACAGCATGGTTTCTGTTCGCAACACGAGAAAGACAAACAAACTGAATAGTCACTGGAACACTGCACTAAAAAGTTGGAAATGTGACACCACAGTCGAGAGCAGGTGGGGGGAAACTGGACAGAAGATGGGAAAACAAAAAAGGGGGGGAAAGGAGAGTAAAAGCGAAGGGGGGAGCCGGGAAAGGAGCTGAAGGAGGATGAGGACCCAAAAGAGGGGTGGGGGGCAGACGCGACAGGGAGTGGGGTAGGCAGAGGAGGGGCATACAAAAGGACTGGGGGGGGGAAGGGAGGTAGGGAGAGGTTTAGTGGGGAGAAAAACAGGACAGAAGGGGGGGGGGAGAGGGAGCCCAGGGGAAGGACAGAGGAAAGGAGGGGGATTGAGGATCAGAGTTGATAGGAAGGATAAATGGAGGGAGAGAGGGCATCATCCGGTAGGGGGAGGTGACGGAAGCCACCTTGGGAAAGGAGATGGAGGGTGTAGAGATGGAGGGTAGGGGGGACACAACGGTGAAGACGTGGCAGGTAATATTGTTAAAAAGAGGAAGAGTTAAAAAACAGTGGTTGACATGTGCTCTAGCGCCAATATTCTAGATAATGACATAAATATTAAACACCGTTGATAGAAGTAATATTAAACAACTATGAAACAAATCGCTGAATGAGTCACAAATGGAAGAAAACATAGTGCTGCACATAATCAGCGCCCTCTGTTAGCGTTAACGCCAGAATTCCGCATAGGCGGGAAGTGGTTGGACGAACGTGACCGGCAGAGGGCCCCTCGTACCCTGCGGCACTCCGTTGCAATAAAGGAATGATAAAATTCCGCAACAGTGGATGATCCACGTTATCTGATTAATGTAGTCTATGAAATGAACAGAGAAGGAACAAGAACATACTACAGTCATGTGTAAAACGTATGAAAACGAAGTAAATATGTGATGCACTCAATACTAGGTGAACTTATCAACACACTATATATAACAGAGGCGTGCATTGTCAGCCCATCTTCGGCGGTAATCCAGTAGGATACCGCCCTTCGATTGACCATTCGGTTTAATCGGAGCGTTCGGTATTGCAGGTGCCAGGCAGCAGCAGCAGCCCCAGCCCCAGCCCCGCTCCCGCTCCCGCTCCCGCTCCCGCTCCCGCTCCCGCTCCCGGTCTGCAGCAGCGGTCCAGCCGGCAGCAGCCCGCCAGTCCTCCTGCGGCGGCGGCGGCGGCAGCAGCAGCGGCAACCGCCGCCCCGGCCGGCGTTGACGCCAGAATTCCGCATAGGCGGGAAGTGGTTGGACGAACGTGACCGGCAGAGGGCCCCTCGTACCCTGCGGCACTCCGTTGCAATAAAGGAATGATAAAATTCCGCAACAGTGGATGATCCACGTTATCTGATTAATGTAGTCTATGAAATGAACAGAGAAGGAACAAGAACATACTACAGTCATGTGTAAAACGTATGAAAACGAAGTAAATATGTGATGCACTCAATACTAGGTGAACTTATCAACACACTATATATAACAGAGGCGTGCATTGTCAGCCCATCTTCGGCGGTAATCCAGTAGGATACCGCCCTTCGATTGACCATTCGGTTTAATCGGAGCGTTCGGTATTGCAGGTGCCAGGCAGCAGCAGCAGCCCCAGCCCCAGCCCCGCTCCTGCTCCCGCTCCCGCTCCCGCTCCCGCTCCCGCTCCCGGTCTGCAGCAGCGGTCCAGCCGGCAGCAGCCCGCCAGTCCTCCTGCGGCGGCGGCAGCAGCAGCGGCAACCGCCGCCCCGGCCCCGTCCGCGGCGGCAGCAGCAGCAGCTGAGGCGTTCCTGGCCGTCGCCGTCGCCGTCGCCGTCCTGACCCTGGTCTTCGGCCGTCTTCGTCTTCATCTGTCTTTGTCTTCGTCTGTCCCCAGTTTGTGTCCTTTCCTTTTCGTTCTGTTCGTTATTGTTTCTCCCTGTCGTCATGTCCGCCCCCACCGCTACCACCACCGCCATAGTTTATACTTCCCCTTCCGCCGCCTCCACCACTATAACGTGGTGTGCCCAGTCCCACCCCCCTCCTTCCATCCCTCCTCTTCTCACTCTCCCTTCGCCCTCGCTCTTTGTCGCCCCCTCTCCAGCTTCTTCCTCCCGCTCCTCTCGATCTGATCCTTTCCCCCACTCCCCCAGCCTGTCACTGCAGCTCCGGCTCTGGTGGTGGCCCGTCGGGCCACTGTCCATGCCCAACTCTCCCCGTCGCCTTCGCCATCACCGCCGCCACCGTCATCGTCGCCGTCACCGTCGCCTTCCCCATCTCCGGCGCCGCCTGCTGCGTCCACGCCGGGACCTGTCCCTTCCCACCACCTCCCTATAGCTCCCGTCCCTCATGTCACCACCCGCCCTTCTGCCGCTGTTAAGCGCCCTAGTGGCACCACCACCTTCTCCGCCCCCAAAAAGGCCACGCCCCGTCCTCCTTCACCCCCCCCCCCCAGGGTGCCATGGATCTCTCCCCACCTGGCCCTGCTCCCTCCGCCTCTCCCCCCCCCTCTTTCTTCAAATACCTCCTCTCCCATCCCAATCTTTCCCTTCTTGAGGCCCTGAATCTCTCCCTCCTCCTCCGCCAACACTTCCCTGGTGCACCCATCTCTCTCCTCACTCCCAGACGGGATTCCGTTCTCATCTCCTCCCCCAGCCCCACCCTACATACTGACATCCTCTCCCGCCTCCCCATCACCCGTTTTGGCCCCAACGCCTCCCTCACCCCTGCTCCTTCCCCATCTCCTACCCGCCAACCCCAACTCCCGCGTCGCCCGCCGACCCTCACCGCCGTGATCACTAGGCTCAGTCCGTCGATCACGGAGGAGGAGGTGTTGGTGGAGCTCAAGGCACATCCCATGCTGGAGGTGTGGGCGGTCCGCCGCATTTTCAACTCGGCTGGCCCCACCTGCCTTATGCGGGTTTTCTACGAGGACGCCCCCTCCATTGACTGTCTCCTGAAGGAGGGTGCCCTCCTCTTCAACCAGCGTTACAGGGTCGACCCCTCCCGTTCCCCTCCTCAATCCCTGCGCTGCCAGAGGTGTCTGCGCTATAACGCGCACCCCACAGCTGAGTGCCGCGAGGCCCCCCACCTGCCCGCATTGTAGGCAAGTGCACTTCCTCAGGCAGTGCCCTAACCTCCAATGCCCTCCTTCCTGCAATACCTGCAATCTTCCCCATCCCACCTACTCCCAAAAGTGTAAAGCCCGACCCCCTCCGACCACTCCTGAACTCACCGTTCCTGTCCGTCCTCTGGACGCCCCCACCCCTCCTGGAAATTCCCTTCGTCCCCCCCCCCACCGCTGAGGACATCATCTGGTTCCTCACCATTGTCCTCCAGAATGTCCATCCCTTTCAGCACCCCCACACCCTCCAACAGGTATCCCTCGCCGCCCGTTCCATTTTCCACCTCAAACTGTACGCCACCTACTCGAACAACCAGGCCAATTTCACCTTCTCCCGCCTTGACACCCTCGTCTAAATCCCTGTCATGGCGCGACAGCAACATATCCTTTTCAACAACATCTGCTCCCTACCCGCCAACAATAACCTCTTCCTGCACACCCTTGCCACCCACCACGTGGATGCCTTCCTCCTTAATGAAACCTTCCTCCAACCCCACCACACCATCCACACTTCGCCCTATCTCCTCCACTGCTCCGATAATCCCCTCCCAATTGCGTGTGGCGGAGTTGCCATTGGTCATCACCGCCAGATCCCCGTTCGGCTCCAACCTCTCCTTCCCGACCCCACCGAACACCTGATCCTTAGTCTCTTCTTCCCCGGCCTTACCATTACCTGCGCCACCATCTATGTCCGACCCAACGCTCCTATTCCCTTCGACTTCCTCTCACACGTCGACCGTACCTTCTCCTCCTACGTGATCGCCGCCGACCTCAACATCCATTGTTGTTCCGCTGCCCAGTTATGGCGGTGGCATCGGTTCCTCTCCACCCTTCAAGGCGACCTAGTCCCCATCCCCCAGCACACCCGTCCCACATCCAACACCACTCCCGATGTTATTCTCTCCTCCCCCAACCTCCTTGGTCGCATAACAGTGGATGTCCTGGAGCCTATTGGTAGTGACCATCTCCCTGTCCTCCTCACCGTTTCAAACGGACGTCGTCCCCGACCTGACCCTCGTAATGACCCTCCCCCTATGTACGTCCATGACTATTCCCGTGCCGACTGGAATGCCTACCGGGATACCCTCTCCACCCAGGTCGATAGCCACCCTTTCACCTACCACCACCCCGATGATGTCACCCATGCTGCTTCCTTTCTCCAGCAGACCTTGTCTGAGGCCATGGAGGCCCACGTCCCTACTGTCGCCATCGACCCCCCATTGTCCTACCTTACCCCCACAGGCCATCCTCCTCCTCCGTGAATCCCGCCGTCTCTACCGTGCCTTCCTCCACACGCGTGACCCGGACACACTATGACACCACCAGCAACTCCAGTGACACATTCGTAATTTGCTCGCGGCTAAGAAACGCCAGGACTGGCGACAGACATGCACCCGTTTAAATACTACTCTACCTATCAACTCGTCCAAGTTCTGGTCAGCCTTCCGTTGCCTTACCGGAACTAAGCCCTCCCCCTATTATCTTCTTCTCCATGATGATCATCCCTTCTCTGACGCCCTTAGTAAGGCCAATCACTTTGCCTCCTATCTGTCCGATGTGTTTTCCATCCCCGATGATCCCCAGTTTGATTACTCCCTCTTCCCGGATATCCGCGATCGAACTGACACCTCTGTCCCTCCCCTCGCTCCTGGTTTCCAGTACTTGGACCACATTGCACACACGGAACTCAATACCCCTATCACTACCCAGGATCTCATTGCTACACTCCGCACAAAACGCAACACCGCTCCTGGTCACGATCGTGTCACCTACTGTCACCTTCGTGAAGCTCCTGCCTCTTTTCTCTCCACCCTGGCCAGGCTCTACAATGTAGTCCTGTCTACCGGTTACTACCCCGACCTGTGGAAAACCTCTCATATCCTCATGTTCCTTAAACCTGGCAAACCGCCGTCCACCGTCTCCTCCTACCGTCCCATCAGCCTTACCTCGGTCTTCAGCAAGGTCCTGGAATCTATCCTCACCCGACGCATCCACCAGCATCTCCGCCAGCACCGCCTCCTTCCCGTTACCCAGTGTGGCTTTCGGCCGTCTTTCTCTTCTGACGACCTTCTCCTTCACCTCACTCATCTCCTTTCCGAACAACTTAATTACCGTCGCTCCGCAATCTTCCTCTCTCTGGCCCTAGAACGTGCCTATGACCGCGTATGGCATTCCAGTCTCCTCTTCAAGCTCCAAACCTTCGTCCTTCCCATTAACTACGTCCGTCTGATCGGCTCCTATCTCTCCCACCGTCCTTCCTATGTCACCATCCATAACACAGATTCCTACACCTTTTTCCCCTCTGCCGGTGTGCCCCAATGCTCCGTCCTCTCCCCCCTTCTGTACCTTTTGTACATGGCAGACATGCCGCCGCCGTCAGCCCCCGTCCACCTTCTCCAGTTTGCCGATGACACCGCCTTCCTTGCCCTTGCCCCCACCCTACAGCGCTCCCAACACCTTCTCCAATCCCATCTTGACTGGTTCACCGCTTGGTGCAACCAGTGGTTGGTCAAGGTCAATCCCTCCAAAACCCAGGCGATCATTGTAGGCAAAACCACCCCTTCCTTCCGCCTCCTTGATTTCTATCTCACCATCTATGGCCGTCCTATCACCCTCACTCCCACCCTTAAGTACCTTGGCGTCACCCTTGACCGTCGCCTCTCCTGGACTCCTCACCTCCAGATAATCCAAGCCAACGCACGCTCCCGACTCAGTCTCCTCAAGCTCCTCTCCGGCCGCACGTGGGGTCTGGATCCCTCCACCATCCTCCACACCTATAAGTCCCTCATCCACCCTATCCTTTGTTATGCCCATCCGGCTTGGATCTCCGCCCCCCCTACCTTTTATAAATCCCTCCAAATCCTTGAACGTCATGCTCTCCGCCTCGCCTATCGCATCCGTCTCCCCTCCCCCACGCGGATCCTGTACGATCTCATCCCCTTCCCCCACCTCCTCCTTTTCCTTGAAAGGATACGGATCCTGTACACCTCCCGCAAACTCGATCCTCCTCACCCGCTCGTCTCCCCAATCCTCTCCCACCCCCGCCCGCTGCCGCGCCTGTATTCCCACGTCCCACCCGGTCTCCATCTCTCCACCCTCCTTACCCTCTCCCAAGGTGGCTTCCGCCAGCTCCCCCTCCCTGATGATGTCCTCCTCCCCTCCATCTACCAATCCTACCAACATTGATCCTCCCTCCCTCTTCCTGTATCTGTTCCTTTGGGCACCCTCCATCCCTCCCCCCCCTTCTCCCCACTTCTCCCCCGGGCATCCCCTCCCCTGTCCTTCTACTCCTCCTCCCCTCTCCTCAGCCATTGGCATCTCTGTTCTCCCCTCTCCACCCGCCCTCACCCTTCTTCCCCTCTTGGCAGGTCCCCGGACTTGCACACGCTACGTGGACTTTCGCGCGCCGGAGATCATCGCCATCTGTGTCTCGTGTGTGTGACGTCGTTTAGTGTTTTTAGTGTCCGCCGTCACGCTTCTCCGTTCACTTGTGCCATCGGATTCATCAGTGTTATGTGCGCCGTGTCAACGTGTTTTCAGTGTCCTTCTCGTCGAGTGTGAACGGCTCCGTGTTTTTTGTGTGACTGGGACCACTATTTTTTGCCCATCACTATGTTCATTTTCATTCTCCGTTCTTGTACTGTCATCGTCAACTCTATGGCTGAAGAGCAGCGTCGCATGCCGCTGCCAGCCTACCTGATTGTTCAGGTGTTAAAATAACAATAAAGTAAAAAAAAAAAGTGATTAGCCACTCCCGTCCCCCACGCGGATCCTCTATGATCTCATTCCTTTCCCCCATCTGCTCCTATTCCTCGAACATATCCGCATCCTCTACACCTCCTGCCGTCTTGAACCCCCTCACCCCCTGGTTGCTCCTCTCCTCTCCTCTCCCATCCCCGCCCCCTGCCACGTCTTCACCGTTGTGTCCCCCCTCCCCTCCATCTCTCCACCCTACATCTCCTTTCCCAAGGTGGCTTCCATCAACTTCCCCTCCCGGACAATGCCCTCTCTCCCTCCATTTATCCCTCCTATCAACTCTGATCCGCACCCCGCTCCTTTCCTCCGTCCTTTCCCTGGGCTCCCTCTTCCTCCCCCCTTCCATCCTGTGTTTTCTCCCCACCCAACCTCCCCCTATGTCCCTTCTCTCCCCCCCTCCCTCCCCCCCCCCCCCCCGGAGTCCCTTTGCATTCCCTTCCTCTGCCTTCCCCACTCCCTGGCGCGTCTGCTCAGCACCCCCCACCCTTCTTATGGGTCCTCATTCTCCATTGGCTTCTTTCCTGCCTCCCACCCTTCACTTTTCCTCTCCTTCCCCCCTTTTTTATTTCTCCATCATATGTCCTGTTTCCCCCCCACCTGCTCTCGGCTGTGGTATGTCATATTTGTGCCAACTTTTTAGTGCCGTGTTTAAGTGAGTGTTCAGTGTTGTGCGTCTTTCAACAGTGTTGCGAACAGAAACCAGACTATCGCCGTGTTTTTTTAACTGTCTGTCTGTTATTTTTCTGCTTCTTGTGTATTTTCTTAGCATCATCAACCCTGTGTTTTATATTTTAAGTTCTAGAATTTTCTGCCATTTTACCTTTAAGTCACCGATTTTATCGCCAACTATTATTTTTTATTATCTTCATCTTTTTAACACAAATTCTGTAGGCTGAAGAGCGGCGTAGTAAGCTGCTGCCAGCCCGCCCCCTTCGGGGGGAATTGAAATTCAATAAAGAAAAAAAAAAAAGCGATTAGCCCCCATCTCCGGACAATCCAAGCCAAGGCACGCTCCCGACTCTGTCTTCTCAAGCTCCTTTCCGGCCGTACGTGGGGTCTGGACCCCTCCACCTTCCTCCACACCTATGAATCCCTCATCCGCCCTATCCTTTGTTACACCCATCCGGCATGGATCTCCACCCCCCCTACCTTTTATAAATCCCTCCAAATCCTTGAACGCCATGCTCTCCGCCTCGCCTATCGCATCCGTCTCCCCTCCCCCACGCGGATCCTGTACGATCTCATCCCCTTCCCCCACCTTCTCCTCCTCCTCCTCTTCCTTGAAAGGATACGGATCCTGTACACCTCCCGCAAACTCTATCCTCCTCATCCGCTTGTCTCACCCATCCTTTCCCACCCCCGTCCACTGCCGCGCCTGTATTCCTATGTCCTACCCAGTCTCCATGTCTCCACCCTCCTTACCCTCTCCCAAGGTGGCTTCCGCCATCTCCCCCTCCCTGATGATATCCTCCTCCCCTCTATCTACCCCTCCTATCAACTTTGATCCTCCCCCCCCACTTCCTGTGTCCTTTCCTTTAGGCACCCTCCCTCCCTTCCTTTTCCCCCATCCCCACCCTCCACCCCTCTTCCCCCCCGGGCTTCCCCCTCCTCCCTTCCCCCTGTCTCCCCTGCCCATGGCATCTGCTCTCCCCTCTTCCTCCCTCCCCCACTCCTCCTCTCTTGGCAGGTCCCCGGACTCGTACACGGTCAGTGAACATTTGCGCGCCGGAGATCAACGCCTCGTGTTCTGTGTGTGCCGTCGTTTTGTGCTTAAGTGGTTCAGTGTTATTCGTTTTGTGCACCTACGTTCACGTGTGACACTTTTCGTTTCTGTCTGTGTCCAAGTGTCTGAACAATTTTATTTTGGACTCTACGCCTGTGAACGGCACCTTGTATTTTAAAATGTGTTGTCTCCGTTTATATGTCCACCATGTTTTTTCTCTATATGTCTTCATTTGTATATCTGTGTTTCTCTGCGGCCAAAGAGCGGCGTCGTATGTTGCTGCAGGCCTGCCTGTACTACAGGTTTCAAAATAACAATAAAGAAAAGAAAAGCAGTGATTAGCCCCCATCTCCGGACAATCCAAGCCAAGGCACGCTCCCAACTCCATCTCCTCAAGCTCCTTTCCGGCCGTACGTGGGGTCTGGACCCCTCCACCTTCCTCCACACCTATAAATCCCTCATCCGCCCTATCCTTTGTTAAGCCCATCTGGCATGGATCTCCCCCCCCCCCTACCTTTTATAAATCCCTCCAAATCCTTGAACGCCATGCTCTCCACCTCGCCTATCGCATCCGTGCCTCGCCTATCGCATCCGTCTCCCCTCCCCCACGCGGATCCTGTACGATCTCATCCCCTTCCCCCTCCTCCTCCTTTTCCTTGAAAGGATACGGATCCTGTACACCTCCCGCAAACTCGATCCTCCTCACCCACTCGTCTCCCCGATCCTCTCCCACCCCCACCCGCTGCCACGCCTGTATTCCCACGTCCCACCCAGTCTCCATCTCTCCACCCTCCTTACCCTCTCCCAAGGTGGCTTCCGCCAGCTCCCCCTCCCTGATGATGTTCTCCTCCCCTTCATCTACCCCTCCTATCAACTTTGATCCTCCCCCCCACTTCCTGTGTCCTTTCCTTTAGGCACCCTCCCTCCCTTCCTTTTCCTTTTCCCCCCGTCCCCTCCCTCCATCCCCCTTCCCCTGGGCTTCCCCTCCCCCTTCCTCCCTTCCCCCTGTCTCCCTTGCCCATGGCATCTGCTCTCCCCACTCCCTCTCCCACCCCCCCTCCTCCTCTCTTGGCAGGTCCCCGGACTCGTACACGGTTAGTGAACATTCGCGCGCCGGAGATCAACACCTCGTGTTCTGTGTGTGCCGTCGTTTTGTGCTTAAGTGGTTCAATGTTATTCATTTTGTGCACCTACGTTCACGTGTGACAATTTTCGTTTCTGTCTGTGTCCAAGTGTCTGAACAATTTTATCTTGGACTCTACGCCCGTGAACGGCACCTTGTTTTTTAAAAAGTGTTTGCCTCCCTTTATATGTCCACCATGTTTTTTCTCTAATTGTCTTCATTGTATCTTTGTGTTTCTCTGCGGCCAAAGAGCGGCGTAGTATGCTGCTGCAGGCCTGCCTGTATGCGGGTTTCAAAATGACAATAAAGAAAAAAAAAAGCAGTGATTAGCGTGTGTATGATGGATCATAGGAGCTCAATGGTGGATCCGGAATCATGCCTTTCAGACAAGTTCAAGGAGAAGGCAAGAACCTTATTTCGGAGGCTGGACATGATAAGCAACAGTACATCTCATTAGATACGGTAGAGCCCTTAACGCAACCACCAATATAAAGTACCGAAGGCGACAGTATTTGAGCCTCTGTAAATGTTATCCCTACGTAATTCTCCATAATTTAAGCACATAAAGTCCTTTAGCACTTCTACACACATATTTTCAAACACACACCAAAAGCAGTGAGTTGAAAGACCCTTCTGTGTGCCCAAATTAAAGCTGAAAGAAGAGTAAATAAATAAAGCGAAAATTTTTACCCTTTCCATTCCCTACAGAAGTAAAAATCAACGAAGTTGATCAGACTTCAGCACCACCACCACACACTTAATTAAAAATTGATTAGAGTAAAGCATTGTCAAATAAAAGCAAAGCAGGCATTGGGCACAAAGTCATTTTGCTAGTTATGCCGTTTAGTTGGTTCTCTATTTGATTGCTTTATAAATTTCAAGCTCCTCTAACAAATTAAGAGCACGGCCTTAATCCACTCTGTGAAGAATACGCATACAACTCTCATTGCTTCCTACGGAATGACCAGTATCAGATAAATGCTGTCCCAAAGCCGTTTTCTTTCGTGGCTGTGAATGTTCTTTATACCTTAATTTAAAAGAGCGGCCTGTTTGACCGATATAATATTTGTCAGTTGTTGCTGAAAACATGTAATGCCTAATGTGGAAGAACAGTTGATAACTCCGATGATAGTGGTTTGCTGACAGTCCACTGACGTAATATCTTTCCAATCTACTGTCAACAATTACGCTCAGTGCATTTTTGATTGACGTTGTCTCATTAACTAATGGGTTTGAATTCCAGTTCACTAATGAAATGGAAAGAGCAAAGTCTGCGCCATATCAGTCTACATTCGAAGAAGGGAGAGATGGCGCCTCCTCCGAGCCGTGCAGGCCTTCCTAAGGGTCTGCAGGCGGTGCTACTGCTGTGCGCCTTGTCTGGAGCGTCCCCGTTTCGCCCTCGTGGGTGTCTGCTCGCTGTCTGCTCCCGTCTCTACAGTTTCTCTGTCTTAGCAGTAATTCTGTACCTCGGCCTCTGTGCGTTGCAAGACTTGAGTCACTCAGTAAATCACGAAGCGTGGCGTCGCTGGTTCTTACCAGGTTCAGTCGCCACTGTATTGATCACTATTGCAACACCTGCTGTCATGCTTCACTGCTGGTATCACTGTAAGAAAACATTTGAGGAGCTGATTGAAGATATTCACGTACCAGAGACAGTGTTTGGATGTGTCGTCAGGCCAGAAGACGGGAAAATAAAGATTTTCCTTATTACTGTGTCATTTTTGAGTTTCTTCGCCTTAATTGCTAGCATCGGCCACTGTTACATTCGAAAATACATATTTCTTTTCACTGTCCTTCTTGACACTTTTGTTACATTTCTAGTCTTACTCCAGTTCTTGGTACTTTGTGCGACCCTCTCCCGAAACTTCAGATCTCTCAACTTCGCGCTAGTGGCCGATCTCCGTTGCGAGTATTTGCAGCACAGACGGCTGGACTTAATAAGTCTGTTCAGAAGATCTGCAGGCCACTCCGTTTCCACAGTGAATCAATTAAATCTCGCACAGAGACACTTAGTAACACCACGCAAACGATTACTGGAGATTCAAGTTCACCACATGAAACTAAGCTGTATCACCTCCTCTTTGAATGATGACTATTCATTCACAATCGCTGCATTTGTAATACAGAATCTTCTAACAACCATAATATTTGTGTTCTGGGGAATTTCACTCTTTTTGATGGAATATAATGTATTTGTAATTGAAATTCCATTTATGATATGCATCATCACAGTATTAATTCTACAAGTAATGTGCTTAGTTGTTACCTGTCAAGTGACATCATCAGAAGCAAATAAGACAGCTATATTCGCCGAAGCATTACTCATTTGGAACACCGCAGGTTTGTAATGTACACTTTATTATTGCAATTGTGCTATATTGTGCGTTGTTAACGGTATGGTGTTGGAATAGGTAATATGTTCGGTACAAAACCAGTGATTGCAAAACTTACTTTCGACTTTGGTACTCTAATTAGTGGCATACTGATATGCTCTTCAGTGTGTGACTTTATACCCACGTGTGACGTTCTAAAAGGTTCCTTCGGAAGTAAAGCTGGGTACTGCGACTCGTTAATAGCAGGAAAACACGACTGCTGTCAAGGATCGATAGAGCCAGAAAGCGTTCAAGGACAAGTTGGATTATGTTTTATGACACGCATGAGGTCAGTTAATCCCACAATTTTTATATGATTTGTGATATATTTGTTGAGATCATGTGTCACATTACAGGGTACATAAACATAATACGTTTGTCTGTTCAACTACATATTAGCCATTAACAGATTTTTAAATACGTAATGTACTGGATTTACGAACAAAAACACTGTCGTTTGCACTGCTCATGCTGTGAGTGAAACATATATCAAATAATGCAAAACATCAAAATATTTGGATTTTATGCAACACACTCTGCTAGAGGAACATAATGAAGTATTCATAACAAAAAAAACTGTAAAATTCTGTCTGTTGCACTACACATGCTCCTAGGTTTTCAGTAAAAGTTCCCGCATCACATAGAACAGGATAGAGGAGAGATTATTTTGTGTCGCAACCCGATAAAATGTAAGCAGGCCAGTGCAATAAACTTGTAAGCGAGTGGAAAGCAAGATCGAGGCAACGTGGATAGACGAAAATGCTGTTGAGAGCGAGCGTCACGACTCCAAGTAACCTGAGCTCACATCGGTAACGCAGGACGAAACCAGAATCGCCTTGCACAACAACAGATGAATAAACAGAGATTCAGATCAAAGGCCAAGTCCAGAAAATCTCGAAAAAGGCTTCAGTGAGGAGACATGAATTGCCGATCCACCCCGGAGCCGGTTATATACTATAAGTTCTTGTAGAGGTCTAATGGCCATCCCATGCAACGTGTTTCTTGCAACCCTGGAGTTGCGGATATCGCTACCCCTCTCCAGATCGATCCCCATGGAGATGCAGAGCCAGAATATTAGAATTTCAGTTCAGACTTTACATTTTATTCGCTACCTGTCAGACATTTAGTGCTAATGGGCATGCGACTGAAGGTTTTTGTGGTTGCACACTGAACCGCTGTCTTATTTCACAGACACGCTTTTTATATTAAGGAAATAAATATGGTTTTGTAATTAATTGGTTTAAAAATATATTGTTTATGGTTTGAGACGGTAGAGATGTAAAAATCATATTCAGTGACAGACAGTCTTTGAGGTAAGTTCCACTGCTATAGGTACGAGCATAGTTATTAACTTCAAATTGTAATGAATTGTCAATGAAAAATTTAATAAATGAATACATATATTTTGAAAATGCGATAAAATGTATAATTCAGGAAGAACCTCATTGAATGCAACTTCAGCTGAATACTACGAACTATTCTCGATCCTTCGTTTTGCACGATACAAGTAAATAATCTCTTTCTTCAGAGCTACCCAAAACTATAGCAGAATAGGAGCATGACTCCCTTCCAACCTACTGGTCAGGATCACTGCTGACTCAGGCATTGGGGACAGTCTCCCGAAGTATCACTTTCGATATTTTGGGTTCGAAGCTATTACACGACTGTTCTTGTTGTGGTCTTCAGTCAAGAGACTGGTATGATGCAGCTCTTCATGCTACTCTATCCTGTGCAAGCTTCTTCATCTCCCAGTATCTACTGCAACCTACATCCTTCTGAATCTGTTTAGTGTATTCATCTCTTGGTCTCCCTCTACGATTTTTGCCCTCCACGCTGCCCTCCAATACTAAATTGGTGATCCCTTGATGCCTCAGAATATGCCCATCAATCGATCCCTTCTTCTTGTCACGTTGTGACACAAATTTCTCTTCTCTCCAATTCTATTCAGTTACGTGATCTATCCATCTTCTGTAGCACCACATTTCGAAAGCTTCTACTCTCTTCTTGTCTAAACTGTTTATCGTCCACGTTTCACTTCCATACATGGCTACACTCCATACAAGTACTTTCAGAAACGACTTCCTGACACTTAAACCTACACTCGATGTTAACAAATTTCTCTTCTTCAGAAACGCTTTCCTTGCCATTGCCAGTCTACATTTTATATCCTCTCTACTTCGACCATCATCAGTTATTTTTCTCCCCAAATAGCAAAAAATCATTTACTACTTTAAGCGTCTCATTTTTTAATATAATCCCCGCAGCATCACCCGATTTAATTCGACTACATTCCATTATTCTCGGTTTGCTTTTGTTGATGTTCATCTCATATCCTCCTTGCAAGACACTGTCCATCCCGCACAGCTGCTCTTCCAGGTTCTTTGCTGTCTCTGACAGAATTACAATGTCATCGGTGAACATCAAAGTTTTTATTTCTTCTCCATCGATGTTAATACCTACTCCGAATTTTTCTTTTGTTTTCTTTACTGTTTGCTCAATATACAGATTGAATAACATTGGCGATAGGCCACAACCCTGTCTCACTCCCTTCCCAGCCACTGCTTCCCTTTCATGCCCCTCGACTCTTATAACTGCCATCTGGTTTCCGTTCAAATTGTAAATAGCCTTTCACTCCCTGTATTTTACCTCTGCCACCTTCAGAATTTGAAAGAGAGTATTCCAATCAACATTGTCAAAAGCTTTCTCTAAGTCTACAAATGCTAGAAACGTAGGTTAGCCTTTCCTTAATCTATTTTCTAAGATAAATCGTATTGCCTCACGCGTTCCAACATTTCTGCGGAATCCAAACTGAACTTCACCGAGATCGGCTTCTACCAGTTTTTCCATTCGTCATTACACGATTACATCGCTCAAAATCGGACATCTATTCCTCGTGGGAAATCGGTTATCCTTGTTGAGATTATCGTAATTCATGCAGAATTGTACTGGCTCTCGTGTAAATAGACCCAATAGGTTGGTGCTCGCCCTTAAATTTTGATGTTTTCTAAATTAAATACCGAGCTAGGTGTCGCAATGGCTAGCACACTGGACTCGCCTTCGGGAGGACAACGGTTCAAACCCGCGTCCGACCATCCCGATTTAGATTTTCCTTGATTTCCCTAAATCACTTGAGGCAAATGCCGGGACTGTTCCTTTGAAAGGGCACGTCCGTCTTCCTTCCCTAATCCGATGGGACCGATGAACTCACTGTTTGGTCCCCTCCGCCGAATCAACCAACCAGCCCAATTCAAACTGCGCTTATCTGCCGGACCATGTCGATAAAACGTCCAGAATTCGAGAGACTCGATTTTTTCCCGGTATGCAGTTAGCTGGTTATTAAGAAGATTTAAAGAACTCTACTGTCCTATTACAAGATAAGCTTAGTTTGACCTCAGTTTGCTTATTTCGTGATGTACTTCATATTCATGTATAGTTCTGGATTTATTTGCTGCCTGACAAAAAAGTGAAGCACCCAGAAGGGGAAGGGGAAACGAAATAAAAATTCATGGCTTGATAGGGTGTGTGATGTTATTTCCATGATTTCAATGCCGAACCAAATTTGCAAAGAACTTGGCTGTATGAACCCGCATATTAATATTGACATTGTGCTCCCTCTGGCTGGGATGCTTGAATCGGTCATAAAGTAGTTTTATCCTCTCCTGAGGCGAAGCGACCCACCAGTGTAGTAATTTGTTCTTCGTGTCCCGCTACTGGCATTGCGACAGAAAAGAGTCCGAGCTGGTTCTATTGGGAACAGATGTGGCGGCCTCGGCCGCAGCTGTACCTCGACATCTTGCAGGCAGTTGATAGAGACACGTTGCATGTATGGACGAACATTGCACTGCTGAAAAGTGGCACCACGATACTGTCGCATGAGGGATAACACATGATGACGCAGTATGTCCAAAACGCAGCGTTGCGCCGTCAGATTTACCTCGACCAGTACCAGCTATGCCTTGAAGTCATACCCGATGGCTTCCCACATCGTGACGCCCGAACATTAGAATCCCGGGATATCTCACCAGGTCGCCGCCATAGTCAGCAACGATTGTCATGAGGGGTAGTGGAGAACCAAAATCCATCCTTCAACGCAACGTGGTGCCACTCGTCAGCAACCCATGCTTCCCAGTCACAGTCACGACATCACAGTAAACGCAGACGTTTGTGTTGAGCTAACGGCAGCCTACCCTAGTCTGGCTCCTTCTAGTCTTCTGTCAATGGTGTGGGATGACAAAATATTGGAGATGATCTTTGCTTACTCTAGGATGGCAGGCATAGATGTGAACAGGTTACGATGTGCTTGGAGCACAATACGGCGATCCCCCCTTGCGGTAGTCAGGCGTAGTCGACCAGAATCTTGACAGCGAGTATGCCTGCCCTCGCGTTCCTATGCTGTCCAACATCGGGCCACTGGCACGTCTAATTGCACGATTCGACCAAATGGCAAAATGGAGATCCACAATGAAGCTCTACAGGGTTATTACAAATGATTGAAGCGATTTCACAGCTCTACAATAACTTTATTATTTGAGATATTTTCACAATGCTTTGCACACACATACAAAAACTCAAAAAGTTTTTTTAGGCATTCACAAATGTTCGATATGTGCCCCTTTAGTGATTCGGCAGACATCAAGCCGATAATCAAGTTCCTCCCACACTCGGCGCAGCATGTCTCCATCAATGAGTTCGAAATCATCGTTGATGCGAGCTCGCAGTTCTGGCACGTTTCTTGGTAGAGGAGGTTTAAACACTGAATCTTTCACATAACCCCACAGAAAGAAATCGCTTGGGGTTAAGTTGGGAGAGCGTGGAGGCCATGACATGAATTGCTGATCATGATCTCCACCACACCCGATCCATCAGTTTTCCAATCTCCTGTTTAAGAAATGCCGAACATCCTGATGGAAGTGCGGTGGAGCACCATCCTGTTGAAAGATGAAGTCGGCGCTGTCGGTCTCCTGTTGTGGCATGAGCCAATTTTCCAGCATGTCCAGATACACGTGTCCTGTAACGTTTTTTTCGCAGAAGAAAAAGGGGCCGTAAACTTTAAACCGTGAGATTGCACAAAACACGTTAACTTTTGGTGAATTGCGAATTTGCTGCACGAATGCGTGAGGATTCTCTACCGCCCAGATTCGCACATTGTGTCTGTTCACTTCACCATTAAGAAAAAATGTTGCTTCATCACTGAAAACAAGTTTCGCACTGAACGCATCCTCTACCATGAGCTGTTGCAACCGCGCCGAAAATTCAAAGCGTTTGACTTTGTCATCGGGTGTCAGGGCTTGTAGCAATTGTAAACGGTAAGGCTTCTGCTTTAGCCTTTTCCGTAAGATATTCCAAACCGTCGGCTGTGGTACGTTTAGCTCCCTACTTGCTTTATTCGTCGACTTCCGCGGGCTACGCGTGAAAGCCCGCACGCGTTCAACCGTTTCTTCGCTCACTGCAGGCCGACCCGTTGATTTCCCCTTACAGAGGCATCCAGAAGCTTTAAACTGCGCATACCATCGCCGAATGGAGTTAGCAGTTGGTGGATCTTTGTTGAACTTCGTCCTGAAGTGTCGTTGCACTGTTATGACTGACTGATGTGAGTACATTTCAAGCACGACATACGCTTTCCCGGCTGCTGTCGCCATTTTGTCTCACTGCGCCCTCGAGCGCGCTGGCGGCAGAAACCTGAAGTGCGACTTCAGCCGAACAAAACTTTATGAGGTTTTCCACGTATCTGTAGTGTGTCGTGACCATATGTCAACGAATGGAGCTACAGTGAATTTATGAAATCGCTTCAATCATTTGTAATAGCCCTGTATTAGGTGCCGATAATGGTGTCCCATACGCGGCAACTCCGTGCCCTTTACACTGATTACTCAACATCTAATGTTTCTCACAGCCCTTAATACCTTACTAGGATTGGTGATAGCACGAAATATGAACAGCATGAACACAGTCTGAAGGCGATTCTACCTCTCACAGAAAAGTGCAACTCTAATCTTTTATCATAATGATTCAATCTGCTCCAGTTGTATACTTTACAAATCGAGTATTTGGATAAAATCATACGCACGACCCGGATTTCAGGACACAAATCCCATCTTCAGGCGCTACATAAAAAAAGGAAAACTAGGAGGGATTCTTCATACAATTAATTAACATTAAAATGTTCCATACAAGTGTGAACATCAGGTTATACCCTGATTCATACCAGTCGGGAAAAAAAGTCCAGCGAATTTATCAAGTATCACGTGAGATCCCGTGCGGGTAGGGCACAAAAAAGTCCTCTGAGTCAACCAGTACCACATCGGGTAAATGCGGCTTAACCGATAAAACATGCATGTAACAGCAAAAAAGCACACGTCCCCAGCCTAATGTAACCCATGAACCAACTGCGAACGACTAGACATGTGGCATGGGTCTTAAGAAATAAAAATGAAGACGCAAAAGCCTTAGAATACCAGTTTATGAACCTCAAAAGTAGCTTACTACGTTAAGTGCCAGCGCGCCGCATATTGTGGAAGCCCAGTAAGACTCGTCAGCAGACAGCCGCGCGAAACGCAATGAGTTCCTGTGTACACATATGCGTGGTCGCCACTGGAACTAATATCGAGGGCCGAGGGACCACCGAAAAAGTCATAGCTAACAGGAAGGTCTCGCCAGCGCATTTTCTGTCAAACACCACCCGCTATTAACAGCGGTAACCCACACTCGTTATGCATCGCATTAGCTAAGACAGGTGTAGTACAGAGAAAACAATAGAAGCAAGACATGCATTGAAACTTCCTGGCAGATTAAAACTGTGCGCTGTACCGAGACTCGAACTCGGGACCTTTGTCTTTCGCAGTCAAGTGCACTACCATCTGAGCAACCCAATCACGAGTCACGAACCCTAGAGCTGTGAGGACGGGTCGTTAGTCGTGCTTGGATTGCTCAGATAGTAGAGCACTTGCCCGTGATAGGCAAAGGTCCTGAGTTCGGGTCTCGGTCCAGCACACAGTTTTAATCTGCCAGGTAGTTTCTAATATCAGCGCACACTCCGCTGCAGAGCGAAAATCTCATTCTGAAGACATGCATTATACGACGCAATTGTCAAGAAACTGATGGTGTGTACGTGTACCAAGTGACAGTGACATCCGACGATGTATTTTGGATGCTTCACTTTTTTCTGTTAGACTGTGTATTGCGACATCGTTAGACTACTAACGTTCAGCGCAAAATTCTTTTGAATGCCAATTTTATTGTTCGTGTTCATTTCTACTTTAAGTGTGTTGAAGCGCTTAAGTGAACAGTGATTTTTTTAAGGGTTGGGGCTGGTGGTGTCGTTGGAGAATGACTCGCTATCTCGTGATTTTTCAGTACTAATCTAGATGCAACAGTTTCAGAAAACGTTCAATTTTAGTTGTTATGTTATTCCTTCGTGGGGGGCTTATATAGATCATGACGTTTGTAAGTGTTGCGGATAAGATGTTCCTCAGATAATGATTCGGTAATCTGACTTCTTAATCATCTCGTCGCATTTTTTTGCAATGTTTGCTGGGTTAAATCTGTTTGTGTTTTAGACAAACTCGAATTGCTCCACAAATCCACGTGTTTCAGAATGAGTGTGGGTTGTGGGAGTGGTAAGGGAGTGAGCATACTCACAGAAAGAGTTTCACAAAAAATTTTGACGCAAACTATTTACATAGGGCACACGCTGATAACCTGAGCATATGTAATTGTTCAGTTAAGCACTTATAAAATAGTTGTTGAAATGTTTGGAATCGCCAATGGTCAGTTCAGACATGTAACAAATTATTTGGTGTGTTTCGTAACGTCTGTGGTCGCCGCAGTGCCTGTTCGTTTGGACATGCATGCATGTCCAAAGGAACTTCGTATCGTAATCAGAACAACACAGCCACTGCAATATCGTATTTATCTGCCGACATCAGTCAAGCGACTTTTCGAGTACAACGTCTGACCTGTGCGGGAATATACGTAATGAATGTTCGAGTTCAGGTCGTAGACGCATTTTTGACAACATATGGAAGTTTAATGTTTGGGTGTGGTCCAGAGTCGTGAACGAATAGCCAAATGGTAAGGCGATCCATCGCGATAAGCGGGAAATCCGGGTTTGAGTCCCGGTCCGGCACAAATTTTCATTGCCGTCATTCCATTCTACTGCTGATGATAGTCCTTATTCGCAATTGCGAGTTCATTTCATGTGTTTCGTAATGGCTGTGGTCGCACAGTGCCTGTTCCTCCAGACAGGCATGCATGTCCGAAGTAACTTTGCGTTATAATCAGAATAACACAGGCGCTGCATTATCGTTCTTTCCCATTAGGCAGTTGAAGACTACGTCAGGATCTGCCAACCAATAATAACTTACGATTGTTTTCTTAGGAAGTGTGGGACAAATCCTGCACTTGTCTGAAGAGACCAGGCTGCATTCAATACATTCTCTTGTCTGCCTACCTACGCACCATGAAGCTAATGGGGATGGGGAAATAGGAAGGTGGGATTCACTGTTGTTCGCAATGGGCGTATAGAGGGAAATTTTATAGACCTTCCAGTTGCTTTCAAAAACCTTCCTGTAAATTTATAGGTAGCGGTAAGTATGAGGCAAATCTTCAGTGTCTTATGTCCCACAATATAAGCTGAGCATTCTACTGATGTAGCTGTGGTGTCCAGCAGTGAGGCTTGACGCTTCATGTACTGACAACTCTCCCTGCCGTAACGCCACAATGTTTGCATGGTTTATCCTTCGAAAGACGTTGCTGTTGTTGTTGTTGTGGTCTTCAGTCCTAAGACTGGTTTGATGCAGCTCTCCATGCTACTCTATCCTGTGCAAGCTTCTTCATCTCCCAGTACTTACTGCAACCTATATCCTTTTGAATCTGCTTAGTGTATTCATCTCTTGGTCTCCCCTACGATTTTTACCCTCCACGCTGCCTTCCAATGCTAAATTTGTGATCCCTTGATGCCTCAGAACATGTCCTACCAACCGGTCCCTTCTTCTTTCTCAAGTTGTGACACAAACTCCTCTTCTCCCCAATTCTATTCAATGCCTCCTCATTAGTTACGTGGTCTACCCATCTAATCTTCAGCATTCTTCTGTAGCCAACATTTCGAAAGCTTCTATTCTCTTCTCGTCCAAACTACTTATCGTCCACGTTTCACTTCCATACATGGCTACACTCCATACAAATACTTTCAGAAACGACTTCCAGACACTTAAATCAATACTCGATGTTAACAAATTTCTCTTCTTCAGAATCGCTTTCCTTGCCATTGCCAGTCTACATTTTATATCCTCTCTACTTCGATCATCATCAGTTATTTTGTTCCCCAAATAGCAAAACTCCTTTACTACTTTAAGTGTCTCATTTCCTAATCTAATTCCTTCAGCATCACCCGACTTAATTTGACTACATTCCATTATCCTCGTTTTGCTTTTGTTGATGTTTATCTTACATCATCCTTTCAAGACACACTGTCCATTCAGTTCAAATGCTCTTCCAAGTCCTTTGCTATCTCTGACAGAATTACAATGTCATCGACGAACATCAAAGTTTTCATTTCTTCTCCATGGATTTTAATTCCTACTCTGAATTTTTCTTTTGTTTCCTTTACTGCTTGCTCAATGTACAGATTATGTAACATCGGGGAGAGGTTACAACCCTGTCTCACTCCCTTCCGAACCACTGCTTCCCTTTCATTCCCCTCGACTCTTATAACTGCCATCTGGTTTCTGTGCAAATTGTAAATAGCCTTTCGCTCCCTGTATTTTACCCCTGCCACCTTGAGAATATGAAAGAGAGTATTCCACACAACATTGTCAAAAGCTTTCTCTAAGTCTACAAATGCTAGAAACGTAGGTTTGCCTTTCCTTAATCTATTTTCTACGATAAGTCGTAGGGTCAGTATTGCCTCACGTGTTCCAACATTTCTACGGAATCCAAACTGATCTTCCCCAAGGTCGGCTTCTACTAGTTTTTCCATTCGTCTGTAAAGAATTCGCGTTAGAATTTTGCAGCCGTGACTTATTAAACTGATAGTTTGGTAATTTTCACATCTGTCAACACCTGCTTTCTTTGCGATTGGAATTATTATATTCTTCTTGAAGTTTGAGGGTATTTCGACTGTGTCATACATCTTGCTCACCAGATGGTAGAGTTTTGTCAGAACTGGCTCTCCCAAGGCCGTCAGTAGTTCTAGAAAGACGTTCTGAGGCATATTGACAAACTAAGCAGTGTATCGACCATACTGTCAGTTCATGACTGGAGACTGTGTGCACTCTAGTGAGCTGAACTGACAGGGGAGGCCAGCCTTGGTGTCCGAGCGGTTCTAGGCGCTTCAGTCTGGAACTGCGCGACTGCTATGGTCGCAGGTTCGAATCCTGCCTCGGGCATGGATGTGTGTGATGTCCTTAGGTTAGATAGGTTTAAGTAGATCTAAATTCTAGGTGACTGATGACCTCCAATGTTAAGTCCCATAGTCCTCAGAGCCTTTTGAACCATTTTTGACAATGGAGGTCAACTGTCTCCTTCGTTTCTGAGTTGACTGAATTACTGTGCTCCTGAGGTCAAACGAGACAAAGAAAGAAAGAAAGAAAGAAAACCTATCACGTTATGAGAATGGTGTGAATCTTATTTTAAGCCATGTACAATCCAACCACCACAGTGTGTGACCCTTATTTCTGCAGGTGGTGGCAGTGAAGAAATCTCGCAGCAGCTACGCCAGCTGTCGCAGCAGGTGCGTCACAGCCCCGTCACGTTCAGCGCGTGTTCCCTGTTCAGCGTGGACGGCCGGCTGCTGACGGGATACGTGGCTGCGGTCGTCACATACGCCATCATACTCACACAGTTCAACACAGGAAGCTGTTAACATTGTTCACGTTCAAGGCTACAGTGTTATAAAAATCATATTGCTGTTAATAGCACGCTCCTCGTGAAACCTGTCTAGAAAGCTGCAAAGCCAAGTAGATATACTGCTTGTATACAGTCAGCCCATAAGCTGAGTGATTAGTGTTGCATTTTCGTATAAATTATTGTAGATAAATTTACTTCTCTGTATGTAAAATCTGTTATTTCTCTACATCACTGAAGAAAGAGATATGTTTCATTGTATCAGGTACATAGCAACCTGTGATGCGACACATCAGAAGTGAGAAACATTCAATACAGTAGAATAATGAATTAATTTCATTATGTCCCATTCTACACACTAACTGCTTTTAGAAATAGTTATCATACTAGCCTTCTGCAAAAAATTCAGCAAGGCTATTTCTTTAAAATGGAGTAATAAATAAATATGGCAAGTTCATATAATTTAGTCTGCACTACAATAAATTTCGTCTAGTTTCTTTGACAGATCTTTCACAATAAAATTTAATTACTTTATATGTTCTGTTCATATCTAAGAATTACTTTCATAGCCGGCCCATGTGGCCGAGCGGTTCTAGGCGCTTCAGTCTGGAACCGCGCGACCGCTACAGTCGCAGGTCGAATCCTGCCTCCGGCATGGATGTGTGTGATGTCCTTAGGTTAGGTCGGTTTAAGTAGCTCTAAGTTATAGGGGACTGATGACCTCAGATGTTAAGTCCCATAGTGCTCAGAGTCATTTGATTACTTTCATACTTTCATACTGATGATAAACAGCATCAGAAAGTACTAAGAGGAAACGTGTATTATATAATTTGTCGGGAATACAAGATTACATTCAGAGCAACTATCGCTTCATCCAAACTCAAACACTCTTCCAAAATTCTTGGTCACTTTTTTCCCTTTGGTGGCCATCGCTTCTGTAATTGCATCTAGTCGCCAAACTCTCTGACACGGGTGAAACTCTCTAAAAGACCGCATCTGTTTGTATCCAGGAGTTCTGAAATATTTCTTACACATGTGGGGACTTGGACTAGTTGCTCGAGGCGGTTTCTAGAAAATGTATGCAGTGATACTTTACAAGGCTACGTGTTCATATTGCCACTAACGTATGTGTAGCTGACCCAATCGTTACTGGGATGTTTAAAGTCACCACTTACTACTACCATCTGCTCAGGATATTTTGGTGCAATGAAATTAATAATTTCTCTGAATGAGTCTACAGTCAATGTGTGAATCTAGTGTGCAATAGAAACATCCGAAATCTGTACAGCGTCTTGGATCACACTTTTACGTATCAGTTCGCAATCTGACGCGCTTTAGACCTCGCTAGATCTAACGTTATTTGTTGTTGATATAAATACTCTTCTTCACAGCTGAGTCTAATCTATTTTCCAATATACGTTTTAAGTGTTACCGAAAATGTCCCTTACCCCTACGTCTGTTTTCAACCACCATCACTTCCTTGAATGATGTGGGGGGACCGCAGATGTTCCGACAGTTAACAATTAATATTTTCTGATTCACACTAGGAGATTTGTCATCAGATCAGTCAGAGACAGCAAAGGACTTGGAAGAGTAGTTGAACGGAATGAACAGTGTCTTGAAAGGAGCGTATAAGATGAACATAAACAAAAGCAAAACGAGGATAATGGAATGTAGTCGAATTAAGTCGGGTGATGCTGAGGGAATTAGATTAGGAAACGAGACACTTAAAGTAGTAAAGGAGTTTTGCTGTTTGGGGAGCAAAATAACTGATGATGGTCGAAGTAGAGAGGATATAAAATGTAGACTGGCAATGGCAAGGAAAGCGTTTCTGAAGAAGAGAAATTTGTTAACATCGGGTATAGATTTAAATGTCAGGAAGTCGTTTCTGAAAGTATTTGTATGGAGTGTAGCCATGTATTGAAGTGAAACATGGACGATAAATAGTTTAGACAAGGAGAGAATAGAAGCTTTCGAAATGTGGTGCTACAGAAGAATGCTGAAGATTAGATGGGTAGATCACATAACTAATGAGGAGGCATTGAATAGAATTGGGGAGAAGAGGAACTTGTGGCACAACTTGACTAGAAGAAGGGATCGGTTGGTAGGACATGTTCTGAGACATCGAGAGATCACAAATTTAGCATTGGAGGGCAGCGTGGAGGGTAAAAATCGTAGAGGGAGACCTAGAGATGAATACACTAAGCAGATTCAGAAGGATGTAGGCTGCAGTAGGTACTGGGAGATGAAGAAGCTTGCACAGGATAGAGTAGCATGGAGAGCTGCATCAAACCAGTATCAGGACTGAAGACCACAACAACAACATGATGGTTTTTGAACTGGTGGTCTCGGGGAGTTGCTCCAAATCTGAAAGACAAGTGTAGCTCGAAGAATTTACGGCTCGTCACAGAATCGACGAAGTCTCTGGTTCAGACCGTCCACTCAGATCCGGACTAGATGTCTGTAAACAATGCTAGGAGCAATGCCGTAAATCGACTGCTGTGCGATTACCTCTCAAGTGAGACCAACTGTCCTTACCAGATCCGAGCATGAGGGGAAGAAAAGAACTGAAGCCACTGAATCCAATGAGATTATTTTCTTAGTCGCAAATTACCTAGGCTGTGGCGATCCTGGGAATGAAGATTGGAAAGTGTCAAAGTGTTTGCTACCTACCGCCACTCTTCGCAGCTCACATCAATTTATCGACGTGTAGAGAGATTAACTGTAAATGTCGTGTGACTAGTGCCTCCCACCGGGTAGACCGTTCGCCTGGTGCAAGTCTTTCGAGTTGACGCCACTTCGGCGAATTGCGCGTCGATGGGGATGAAATGATGATGATTAAGAAAACACAACACCCAGTCCCCGAGCGGAGAAAATCTCCGACCGAGCCGAGAATCGAAACCGGGTCCTTAAGATTAACATTCTGTCGCGCTGATCGCTTTTTTTCCCCATTTTGTTCGATATTGTTCGTTGCGTCTGGTCTGGGCGGACGTCACAAGACATCCGTTGAAGTGAAGTTGATCGTTGATTCCTCGACTCAACCCTTTTTTTTTTTCACAGAGCACGCAGCCCTGTGACCGAACACGCTGAGCTATCGTGCCGGCAACCGATCAGCTACCGGGGGCGGACGGCGTGTAGAGATGATACAGATCTTTGTTTCTCTCACAGTCGATCTCATTAGATCTGGGATGTCAATGGAATGCAGGCTTAGAATTAACATTCTGCTTGTCGCCTTTGTGGATGAAGGACCTGTCGGAGCCGCTTCATGGACCGTATGTGTTGCATTGGAGTTGGTAACGAAAACTTTCATCACCATTACGCATGCTGTGAAACTACTTCAGCCTGTCTTTCATTAATACAGGAGAGCTCAGATGTTACGTTCTCTTGCGATACTGACTTGCAGCCATGTATTCAAGGTACTTCCTGGCAAATATGTGGGAGCTATATAGCAGAGCTAGTATATTTAGCAGTTATTCTTATTCCTCATGCTAACTACAGAGAGAAACTGAGGTCACAATTTGACAGATGTGATGTCCTTTAAAAAATGTACTTGTGAGTTTGTACGTAACTGGCGAATTCTGGTCCTGCACTTAAATCGTAACTTGTTTAATTACAACCTGGTAATTCAATGTGAGTACAAATCCATATGGATGTCCACATTTAGCGTGTCCTCATAATTTACTCTTCCTTTGTTCCTTCGCGCTTATAGTAATTCCAGTTGCTGTATGACTGTATAGATCGTATCTCAGTAGCATGTGGTGATGCATTGTGTGTTGTCAGTTGTTGGCAATATAAGCTAATATGAGTATTAATGTCTGAGTTGTAACCTCAATATCTTTGCTGTTTTTCGCATTAATATATAGATATCTAAATTGGTGTAACGTTTGGTGCAGGCCGAGCATAATTTTCCGTAATTCCATCCCTACCATATACAATTATGCTCTTCCGCGCATTTGAAGCTGTGTAGTTCGCATAAAGTAAATAACATATAATTTCATTCAGCTCGTAAAGAAGTTCGCCACTGTACGAGCACACGAAGACATTCCGTTGCGCATAATATCACAAGTCCAGCATGCAAGCCATCACATTTCAGTGCATCAGTAAATAAGCTTGATAGACGTCGTGAATAGGAATGCTATGCCGATTCTGGATAAAAATGGCCTTAAATGACAATGAAAGGCGGAAGTGTGCTAGAAGATCCATGGCCCTACTACCTATGAAGTCACAAAAAGTATTTTTAAATCTGAAATATGGCAGAGAACACACACAGACACACACACACACACACACACACAATCTGTGCCATGAACGTACTTACAGGTTAATCAGAACTTGTGAATGTCCAAAGTTCATTAGCTGTACTATACCTGGTAAAAGGCACCAGACTATGAAACCAAATATTTCCCACACCAAATCTGTTCTGTGATGATTTTCAAGTGTCACAGTGCTGAGTCAGCGTCTAAAATGTTTGCAACAATACGTCTGCAACAAGTGTTTACGTCAGTGTAATTCCCTCATCTAGTCAAAGAAAAAAAATACATTATCAGCACGCACAGTGCTTATGTCAAGTGTTACAATAGCATCTCTACTGCTAAAATACTTAGAAAGTTGGCATTTCCATCCGAAAATATGTTATTGGTTGTTCTTAGAACTAAGTGTCATCACCTGACGTTGTCATAAGTTTTCGCTAATGATTGACCTTAGGAAGCACTATTTTAGGTGGGCAGAAGACAATGCATCATGTCCTACATTAGAAAAACTTCATTGATGTTATTAACAGGCGGCTGCTTTTTATTTGAGTTATATGTATCTGAGGCTATGTACAAAACGATCTTTCGAGGAAGACTGGAATATTTACTGACCAGAACTACTGTGCCAAGTATCTCTAACAAGTTTACAGAGTGTATTTCTTATAAACAACTAATAAATAATATAAAAAATCTAATCAAAATGCGCAATGTAAAAATACAAAACATAGCCAAAAGACGAACCAACTGAGCAAACATCATTTTAGGGAAGAAGGTAATAACAATTTCACGCACGCACACACACACACATATACATGTGGCACTAACATCATCGCTTAATTATTCTGTGGACACACGATCATTATACCACGTTTTGCAGTGAAATCTCAAATTAAATATTTCGACATCTAAATTTTCTGTTTTATTTATTAAAATACACGTGGCTTTGTTACTGGCTCTCCTGAAATGAATTATATACGAGTGAACGAGCGTATTCCGATATTTGTACTATGCATTAGACTTTTCAGAATATATAAAAATTGGTTCTGTAGCATTGCAAAACACATATGGGCTTACCTAGCTTACAGCTTAAAGAGCACTTGTCGAAGAGAAGTACGAAAATACTGTTATCCCCAAGATACTGGAACTGACAACATCCTGCGCTCGCAAAAAGCTGCTTCAGCTAGTTCATCACTCATACTTACAATTTACCACGCTTCGTATGCATTTAGCATAGCAATATGATCGGTATGCTTGTCACCAACAAATGCTTTTGTTGACGCGTCAAACGGCGATGAACCATTTCGGTATCAACAACCTCTGGGAAGGTGGAGCTGTTGAAACACGTTTCCCAGTACCATCTTATTACCTAGTTGTGGTTCTATCAGGAACTTCGCAATAATGAAGTTCAATGGAGTAATTTCATCATTATTTATCTAACCACTTCAGTTCTCTAAATAAGATTTCAGTAAAACTTCGTGCTGAACGGTAGTAATACACATCATATGGGTAAGAGACGAGGGTTCTATGCTTTCAGCTACACGTTTTCAAAGTCAGTCAAACATTTCAGTGACTCCACGCTAGGCTAGTTACTTTATTTTGCTGTACAAATCGTTTTTCTTCTTCTGCTGATAATGCAGATATTACAGTACCCATCATAATGGGGCATTAACTTGAAAGTTTCTGCTTCTCATTAGCATTACTGGGCTGCATAGTGCTACGTAAGCCAAGTGTGTGCAGCGCTCGTTGTTTTCTGAGAACAACACAGACATTATCCTTGTACTTGGCTATTGTACAGAAGGACAACACCAATGCAACAAATCACAACTTCGTAGCGTATGCAGTTATATTTATTTTTAAATGACTCGCCTAAGCAGGAAAGATGTCCGACAAATTTAGGTTCTCGAAATGGAAGTAAGAGTGCTTTTAAAACAAAATTTTGTTTGCTCATTACTTTCACAAATATAAATTGCTATACAATTTGTTATTTTACAAAGTTTCTCAAAAATTTGTCTAAAGTTATCAAAGAAACAAGTTTAATTGAATTTCGAATTAGAATAACAAAAAGGCATACTAACACTGTGAGAGATAGCAGATGAAAGAAAGACTGCATGGAGAAAGAGGGGCCAAGATATCTTTATCTGTGCAGCTTGTGTATAGGAGGTTATCATAACACAATACAACCTGGAATTCACTCAAGTTGCGTGCGAGAGGCACATGAGACACAAGCTGCTCAGATTACAGAATGGATAGCGAAAACTTACGTATCCTCAAAATCAACTAAGCATGCCAAGTAGCCCCAGTTAGCTGTCAGCTCTTGTTTCCTCTGACGCTTCATTCCCGAATCTCTCGCAACTACTCAGTCGTTTGTCCCCAAATGCCCAGAAGTTCATTCCCTCTGTCCACCTTCCAACCTTCATGCCAAATCACCGTTTCATCCCTTTCAAAAAATTAATAAAAGAAGGTCCCAAATAGCAATCCACATTTGTTTCATGCATTTGGCATTTCACAAAATTAACAAACTCACCCAGTGTTAAAAAAAGGACTCCTAACAGTTTTTCTTCCAGATAAGGGACATGGAGAAGCGTAATATTGTCTGACCGATTCTTAATTAATAAGTGTATGAACATGGTACTGTACCTTAATTTTATACCTGGAGATTTTAGCAAAAAATTGCAACTTCATAGTAGGAAAAAGGATTACAGAATAAATTATTTTCATAAATTTAGCATTTTTAAAAATCTAGGTGCAGTGCAGGCTTGTCACAAGAAACATTGTCTTCTTTGAACTTTCTTTCTTCTTTCTTTTAGTGTTCAACCCTGAGGTTGGTTTGCAGCAGAGCGCCATTCCTCTCTTCTGTCTGCCTTCCTCTTCATTTCCACGCATGTGTGACATCCAACGTCAGTCATGATCTGTTGCATGTATGATATCCTTGGTCGCCCCCGCCGATTCATTTCCTCCATAGCTCCTTCTGCTGTTGTTCCAATGATGTTGTTGTGTCATAGGATGTGCCCTAGAAGTTTGCCTCTTCTTGTTTGGATGTGCCTCCTCGGAGTTTTGCTTTCCTGTTTCATCACACACAGTGTCTGTGTATGATGCTAACAGATTTAATACAACTTGACATTTCAACTACTTTTGTTTATCAAAATCAGAATAAATCTATTCCTCCATTTTTTTGTCATAACCACAGCAACAATATTATTTATTAAGCCAGCAAAAAGGGGCTATACATTAACCTTATTGTAAAGGACACGAAATTATTTCAAATGGAATCTATCAGCTACGAGGTATTGAGTATTAAGTTGTTGAACATAGTCCTCATTGACTTATCCAAACAAAAGTCATGTATCAGTAAGCAAAATCTGAGTGCATAATATAAAAGAACGAAGAAAAGTTACTGACTCAGCAACTAATTCTGCTTATGAGAGTAAAAAAATTATTTTTTCTCACATTTAGATAGCTTCATTAAGCTTTTTAGATAAAATAATGTGTTTCATTGCACAAATCTGTGTAGAATAAGAAAAAGTCACAAGGCATGGATACAGGTACTTTTTCTATACATGAGAATAAAAAGTTATATTCTCCCACACCAGAATACCTTGATTAATTTCTTAAATAGACTAATATGTTTCATTGGACAAAGTTTGTGCACACAGTAAAAGAAAATAGAAGAAGAATTGACCTAGCGACTGCTTTTCTTTAACAACTTGATAAATAATGTGTTCCCACATTGGGACATCTTGGTAATAGGAACAAGTGTTTCTCAACTATCAAAGATTTTATCCTTAATTTGATCACAAAAGACACGAACTAAATGTGTTCTTCAATAAATGGAATCTACTGATTACATAGTATTGAGTATCATGTTAAATTGTTAATTATTGGCTACTGCCACGTGTTTGTAAAAACAAATCAATGTGTATAACGTCTTTCAATGATTTCACTGTGCTCACTCACAACAAGTTTCATTCTCCGTGGCTCGGTGACATTAAGTTGCCGCACACAGCGATGCTTTCTCGCAGAGAAGGCCACTCGAGAAGCGTGGGTTTCGCTGACCTGTGTGCCTGAGGACACCTGTGAAGCACCATGCTGCCCGCGGTGAACACTCAGCCCGTTCGCTGAAACCTGTGCCGTGCTATTATGAGAGAGGAGGAGCTCGGCTGCGGTCTATGAATGCACAGCTGGCTCTCCTCTCGTTTCCGCCTTTACCATTGTGTTTCTGTATCAGACAAAAACTGCAAAGAGCATTTCCATTCCCACAGGGTTCAAATTTTCAAACAAAGGTGAATGTTCTACGAGTATTTCCGTAAAGGAAAAACATTTTTTTTGCAGTGTTTTTTGTATTTAAACTATCTTTTTTATAAAAGAGTGATACTTAAGAATTAATATTTGCTCTGAAACTGGATCTTGCTGTGCTATATATGTTTAGAAATAAGAAGATGTGCTTTTTGATAAAAATGAGAATTAGACATGTGAGTCGACCGTTTCCAAAGTCCGTTATCTTAAAGAAACAAAAATTTTCAGAACGAGGAAAAACTGTCACTCAGTTGTTATTTGGTTTTAGTTGTTATTCTTTATTTATTACGATTTTCTTTCATTTCTGGATTTAAAGTTATACTTCTCATTAATCACATCACAATATTTTTATTTAAAATAAGTATTTTCCTTTGAACATAACGACTTTTGGAACATTAATCTTGACATAACGGTTTCTGGAAATGTTCTGGTTTTAAACTGAAGGGTCAAATGAAAAATAACAGACATTTCATAAAATTTATTCCTGTTACAAAATTATTAGTGACCAATAGAAAGAATAAGATAGTACATATCTACTAATTAATTTTTTTGAACAACTGCCATCGGCTTTATATTAAAATAGCACATAATTATGAGATCACTACTTTTTTGCATCAAATACTGATCTGCTCCTCAGCCTCATAAGATAGCTCTCCAACATCAGATTCTTCATTCAGTTCAGCTCCAGACTGCTGTTTGAAGACATTCTTGCAGACTAAACGTTCATTAATGTCGATACAACCTGGCCCATTGCGGTTCTGTAGAAGTACTGTTACATCTTTGATTTTTTTCTGGTGGTTCCGTAACATCTTTATGTACCTCTACTAGCTTTACTCCTATCGAGGATTTATTCTTCTTGCTGATACCTTTACTGCATCCTGTGTCAGTGTTATACCTTTGTTCCCCTTGAATAGTAATAGTGCTTTCATCTTTCTTTTTAATTAATATCCTTTTTGAAGACTTGAATTGCAAGTGTCGTGAGAGGGAGGTTTCGTGGCATCTTTAACAGATTTTTTCCAATCAGCAACCTGTATATCTGATCCAAGTTTGTAGGTAGTCCCAAAGTTTCCAATAATGTTATAATAATCACTGCATTTTAAGATAGTGCTTTTTGCTCGTAATTCATTTTCAATCCGGCCAACCAGCTGTTGCTTATGTATTTTCGCCAAAATCCAACTTGACACATATACTAATATGAAAAATATACAACAGAGAAAGCTGAACAAAATAAAGTCGCATTTACCCCACAAGGAAAATAAATATAATGTTTAAAATGAGTCCTAAATACGATTTGGCAAATCTACTGAAACAACAGACTTTGGAAATATTAAATATGCACTGGATATAACTATTTTAGGTCCTGTTTTGTTGGCGGGATTCAACGTCTACTGGAACTGGAGTCTCCATGGATACAATGCAGTCTGGAACATCACATAAACTTCGGAGTTACTTTTATAACAGAAATAGCAGCTACTGGAACTCGTATTATGTATTAAACTGTGCAACTCGAAGCGCAGCCTTTCCACACATGGCTAAAATGGCTCTGAGCACTATGGGACTTAACATCTGAGGTCATCAGTCCCCTAGACTTAGGACTACTTAAACCTAACTAACCTAAGGACATCACACACATCCATGCCCGAAGCAGGATTCGAAACTGGGACCGTAGCGGTCGCGCGGTTCCAGACTGAAGCGGCTAGAACCGCTCGGCCACAACGGCCGGCTTTCCACACATGAAAAAGTGGATTTAAAGGGTCTAAATAAATATGTATTCGAATTGAATGAAAAAAAAAAACCCGCGAAGAATGAACACCGAAACGAGCAGGAATCGAACCCAGGCCTCCACATGGGAGTGGAGCACTGTACCACAGATGTACGCTGCTTGTCGAAAAAATCGACATTACTTTAGTGTATTAAGGATGACTGGAAACATTGAAAGTGCATTTTCACAAGAGTTTTTGAGAGTTCCCTGGAAATGCTTTGGCTGATTGATATTTGAGTACTGAATTTCACGTTCCATAAATATAAAAAATTACAAAAATCCCTTTGTCATGTGGTCTCTGTGTTAGATGTTTTAATTAATCATACCGCTAAAAAATCTCGTTACACCCATACTAAACAGTTTCGTTATCTCCAAAAAGTCTTAATTCCAACAAATTACGTTGGTACATGACTGTCCATAAGTCAATACGAGGTTAAAATTGGGATCTGAATTACACATGTTAATTTCAGAATGGACTGTGTAACAGAAATAATCAACATTATCAAGCCACATAGGCAACCGAACATACAGAAAGAAAATGAGACAGAGGAGGACACAACATCTAAAAAACGCTCTCTCTGCAAAACTGGCACCCTAGAAATCCGAAACATCTTGCCAGTGCCACAGTGCTTTCTTTGTAGCTAGTGGAAACACGAATAACTGTTAATAACGTATACAGTGTGCACTGACGACGCAGAAACACAAAATACTGAAACTTCCTGTCAGATTAAAACTGTTGCCGGACCGAGACTCGAACTCGGGACCTCTGCCTTTTGCAGGCAAGTGCTCTACCATCTTTTTTTTTGGTTGATCTATTTTGTTCTATATTGTTCGTTGAATTTGTTCGTGGCGGACGTCCGATGTCACTCGTTCAGATTGTTCGTTGATCCGTTCAATCAGTTATTTTTTTTTTAATTACAGAGGGTAACTAAATCCTCTGATCGAACACGCTGAGCTACCGTGCCGGCTCACCATCTGAGCTATCCAAGCACGACTCACACCCCGTCCTCACAGCTTTACTTCTGCCAGTATCTCGTCTCTTACCTTCCAAACTTCACAGAAGCTCTTCGCAGTAATTTTTATGGATGAGAGTATGCCATTTCACTGGGCCACAACTGTTTACGACTGATTCATTCTGGACAATTCGAGCAAATGATTTGGCCATCCAGATCACTCGACATGCATTCCATCGAACATTTATGGGGTGTAGTCGGGAGGTCAGTTTGTGCACAGAATCCTGCACCGGTAACAGTTTCGCAATTATGGTCGGCTATAGAGGCAACATGACTCAATATTTCTGCAGGGGACGTCCAAAGATTTGTTGAGTCCGTGCCAACTCGAGTTGCTGCAGTACACAGTAGGTCCGACAGGATATTGGGAGACATCCCATTACTTTTATGACCTCAGTGTGACTTAGTGTTCCATCTGAGGATGGTCTAATTCGTCAGAAACTATTCGTAACAGTCAATAAGACGTTATATAGGCTGTTCGTTCGTTACATGTTTGCTTATAGCTATGATATGTTACTTTTAAAACTGGAATGCTGGACGTGAAATTTAACTTCTCACGCAAAAAAAAAGGGCGGTAGTTATTCATAGCTATGTTACTAAATCAAGGCAGGATATGCAGCAGGCAGCAACATTCTTGCAGGGGACATCCAACGACTTGTTGAGTCCATGACAGATCGAATTGCTGCTCTCTGCCGGTCAAAAGGATGTCCGACACGGTATTAGGAGGTATCCCATGATTTTTTATCATCTCAGCGCATTGTGTTCTGTCAATTAACTTAGTTTTTTGTTTATCTGCATCAATTTCGTTTTTGTAGCTTAATTTAGCTACATCCTATCGCTCTTTGACAATCTTTTGGCATCGCTACTGCCTCCACTGTTGGTGGAATTCTATTAAACAGGTGACGGAACACTTCCAGCGACAGAGGAGATCATTCTTCCCTGTAATCTGCAATAATGACAGGCAAGGATTGGCATCATTTTGGCCTATTGCACCATTACAAAGGTGAGCAGATCGAAAGAAAAGTCATCTCCTCTGGGAACATTAGCTTGATACAGCATTCAATCTGTGTTTTAGTGCAAAGTGATTTTACTGGCAGGCTCCAGTGTGCCAGACATCGGTGGTCGCTATGTGTACATATGTAACTTACTAAAAATGTGCAAAAATGATTTGCAAGGTCGACAATCACACCAGCATGTGTACAAACACTGAAAAGGCATGCTATATGAGATTGTGACCACGATCTCCACAGTAATGGGTCCAAGTGTTCTACACCACGTTCCATATCAAATTAATATGCTAACTAATTAAACTGAAGAATGAAACCACCCTCCCCCTTTGTCTGTCCTTCTCCTATTGTTCTTCTAAGTGGTTTATGACCCCCTTGGGTATGATTTATAGCTCCCTGGGGGTTAATTTATGACACTGTGGATAATCTGTCCTTCCAACAAACACCCCACCCCTTCCCCTCTCTCTCCTCCTCCCTTACCCTTCTGGGGAAAGGGACAATTTTCTTCTAATCATTTTTAGAGTTCAGTTCTGAGCCACTTTTCCCCCTCCTGAGAAATCCCCCAGACCCCCCCCCCCTCCCTCACTTTTACCCTCACCACCCCATCTGGTAATTGAAGGGAAAAAGACTCAATCTGTGCTAAGCTGCTGAAGAGGAAGGATGTAAGGCACTGTCTTTATTTACTTTTGACAGTGTTATCCTGCTGCTGGATTGTCCTACAGCCACTCCTACCCATCCCACACTCCGCCCCCCCCCCAACACCACTTTCCATACCCATCCCCAAACCCCTGGCACCCAGTCTTTCCAATTGTGCATGTATATGTTCACCTCAGAGTTTGAAAACTGACTGCTTTAGTCCACACTGCCGCCATCAGAGGGTGCTCGAAACTGTCCTACAGCTGAGCCCCACTTGTATGGCGAGAAAAAGGTTGGAGAGGAAGGTATTGTCTTTATTTTGACAGGAAAATGTACTCAAATTTGTAAGGTGTTAGGCAAATCCAACACCTTCCATGAAAACCATGACATGATAAGCAAATCCAGTAGTATGTCACATAGCTCCGAATAAATCGTGACATTAAATTTACCAAAGTGATCCGAGTAACGAGTGAGCAAATGGAATACCACAGACTAACACAAGAATGCCTAAATGCATGTCATACCTTCCCACCGTGAGACAGACGCATTTCCGAGGGGAGAAACGAGAACAGAAGCCGAGAGCAGAACCGTGTTAAGCAAGAAGGCCCTATGATAAGGGACGGACACCCACGTCGCCAGCTAACCGCTACGACTACACCACCCGCAAGTTTTTAGCGGGAGACTTTTTCGCGTCTCTGTTACGTTATGACCACCCCCCAGCCCATGTTAAAAGCTAGAGCCCTCCAGAAGAACAGTATAGATCTTACGATAACACAAAAAGGGCCACACCACCCGCAAGTTTTAGCGTGAGACTTTTTCGCGTATCTGTTACGTTGCAAACTTTAAAAACATTGCCCCACCACGAAAAGTATAACGTTTCTCATTGGATAGACAGAATTTTTGTAGGCGGAGCTTAAGGTTAACATTGAGACCCTGATTGGTCAGATGAAAACACAGACAGATAGTTTTTTTTTAAACCATCTTCGGTAAATTGTAGTAAGGAGAAGTTAGAGAGAGTTACTTACGAGAGGGCGAGCTGGACGGAGCTACGCTGCCCGCCGCCCCCTGACAACACCGACAAGGTAATGAACGCACGCGATGCCGCATAACAGCGCATAAAGCTTCACTCAGAACTGCAGAAGTCTCATCTGTTACACCCCTTTTTGCGTAATACTAGTGTCGATCGTCAATTAAAGCTCATGGTGTTCACATTTGCCACTTGAAGTAAAAATCTGAAACGCGATGATTTTTCTGTTATATAGTTATTGAGAAGCCACATCAGCCACTGTAATTTACGACAAGTTAGATAAGTAATTAAAGATAAGTAATTTTGATAGTTCGCTCTTTTGTGAAACTTAATTTAAACCTAGATTATAGATGTGATATGGCATAGGTCATCCTTCGATCCATTGTAGAACTTGGAAACCCATTCAGGGAATATTTGTTCACATTTTTGTTGAACGCAGTTGGTTTTTACCATCCTGTATTAAAACATTTCCTTTTATCAATAGTGCAATTTATAAACGATGTTTTGTGAGTAGAATAAAATTTCCAATGGTAAGCTTAACTGCTTTTTCGATGTTATTTTACCAGCTAATTAAAAATAGGAAAGCCTTGAACCCCTTCCACTAAATTTAGTTAGTATTAAGATTCATTTACAGGGAGTGCAGTGGAGCTGACGCTGAAATCATTAAGTATTTGGTTATATCATCGCTAGTCTCACTGAACTCTTCTGAATTCTACATGTCATGTGTGGTCTGGCGTTTCCTTACCAGCAACAGGTCCCAGGTTCAAACTAGAGCGTCGTTGCGCGAAAGTGGTAGGGAGACACGATATAGAACAAACAGACACCACACAGCATGTTTAGAAAATGGCGTCCCTGCCAGGAGAGTAAAATACCATGATTGAAGGTCGACCACATGCCTAACTAGGTCAGAAAAACATCCTGTTGAAAAATTTTCGTAGTAAAAAAATTTTTTCCCTAAAGTTTTAAATACTCGAAAACAGTAGCTGCAGCGATAGATAGTAAGAAAGTGTCAGAGACAATAGCATAATTAAGTTGTGAATTTTAAAATTGTTAGAATTAAGTTTTCTCCTCAATGCAAGCGCACAGGTGGCGGATACATCGTTGACAAGTCGGTTCTGACCCAACAAGTAAGTGAATGGATTGTCAGTCTTGGTAGTGTCAAGTCGTGTGAACAAAAAGTTTATAAAACGCGTGAGATCGCATGAGCGCATGTTGACTCGAAGTAGGCCGCGTGAATTGCTTTTAAAACGGAAAATAAGGGATTCGGAAAGATTAGCAATGGCAGGTCGAGACCTTGACCGAATTGAGGTAGAGACCCAGCATGAAAATGTACAGAGAATAGAGGACAGTACAACAGACGATGCAGTATCGCGAGAAATAGGACACATAACGCACCATAATGAGGATAATGTACGTCAAGGCATAGAAAACGTAAGTCAGCATACGACAGAGGAGCAGGAAAGTAGAGAGACAGCCGATGAGGATTCTAACTTCCGTCTTGAATACGTAAAACCCATAGTACAAGTAATCAGAGCTCCCTCACCACAGAGTACAAGGAATGCGAGCAAAAAGTGTCACAGCACAGTTCAATGCAATCGGTTGCGAACCAACACTTGGGCGAAAACACAGAGCGTAGGACGTCGGAAGAAAACGCAATAGGACCCACCAATCTGACAGAATTATTACAACAAATTACGGAAACCATGACAAGGCAAAATAAAGACATAGCGAACCAAATTCAAATTCAAATTGCAGAAACCACGAGACAAATGCGTGAGATTAAAGAACAAAACAATAAAATTCAGTTACACCTAAGTCATATTGAAGACGAGGCAAAAGAATCTCGAGAAGTGATAGGAAACTTAATAAAAGGTCACAATCAATTGAGAACAGACATTGACAAGGTACAAGCGGACGTACAAACATTACGTAATGACACTCAGGACGAGATCAAGACATTACGTAACAACACCCAGGGAGAAGTCAAGAAACTAGAGAAACGGATAAACGTAATTACTAGACAAGCAGCCGGTACAGTCCGTAAAGTTGTTGAAAACAGTGTGTTACACAAACGTATCACAAAAGCAGCGCTGAAAAGACATGATAACCGCATAGTCAAAATAGAAGCGCAAACGAAGCGACAATTTCAGAAATTGCGAACAGAGTTGTTGCAAACCATTGAAGAGCGTAGTGAACAGGATCGAACAAGCACAGAGTCTGCAACCACATCCGTATCTGTAACAGCGCCGGAAAAACAAGCAATTAACGAAGATATTACGCATTTGCGATTCCAATCACAGGCGGAAAGTAACATCCGTGAAATCAGACAGCCTGCACAGCAACAAACACGTTTCGAAATTCTTGATGAACAAACGTCATCACAAACACATGTGGAACCACAAATGTATGTTTCAAGACAGTTTGGATCGTGCAATGAAGCAGCAAGGTTAGCCAGACAAAATACCCAGCCAATACGTGACAATGGGAAGCCAGGTCGCGAAGAGTACAGTGCCATGCATTCTGCTACACGTTCACAACCGATGGAAGAAAATTATTGCGTACCACTCCAACGATACTACGCAAGGGTAGGCGAAAGTTACAGCGGACAATATCCAATGGATCTACCACAACCGGAAAGAACGACAGGAGAAATGATCAGAAACAAAAGTGGCGAAGAATCACGAATTTCATATGGAACTATGACGAAGTACGACAACGATCATTTCCTCACAGTCAGAAAATTTCAAGGAAACTCATTACATCCACGAACTATTATTGATCAATTCCAAGTAGGATTACCAGAACACTGGACGCTAGCACACAAAATAGACTTTATATGTGCACACATGTCAGGAACAGTCGCAGAAACAATGCAGAATGTTGCAGCGACATGCCGATCGTACGAAGATTTCAGAGAGAAGTTTCTCTCACGATATTGGTCCAGCGAAGCACAGAACAGAGTGAAGTACGAATTATTACAGAACCCATATTTTGAAAATTCAGGAGAGAAGAGTGTCGTGAAATTTTTCGAATTAATGGCAAAGAAAAATCAATGCTTAGATGTACCATACAGTGACGGAGTGTTGATTATGGTTCAAATGGCTCTGAGCACTATGGGACTTAACATCTATGGTCATCAGTCCCCTAGAACTTAGAACTACTTAAACCTAACTAACCTAAGGACATCACATAAGACACAGCCATCACGAGGCAGAGAAAATCCCTGACCCCGCCGGGAATCGAACCCGGGAACCCGGGCGTAGGAAGCGAGAACGCTACCGCACGACCACGAGATGCGGGCAGAGTTGATTAAATTATGCGCGATGAAGCTGCCATTGAAATACCAGCAATCATTAGTAGGTCGCGGAGGCAATGACGTCGAAGCATTTAAAGGTATTCTAAGGGAACTAGAGTTCATATTTTCGGAAGATGACGCAAGAAAAAGACGAAGCGCACGTGAAAACGAAAGCAAAAAGCAGTGGAATCCACAAGACACAGTACGAAGAAACTATAATTACGAACCATGTGATAACTTCGCACCAAGAAACGACAATAGATTTCAACAAAGACCCGGTTATGGATTTAGAAGAGAATATGGCAATAACTATAATTCACCCAGGAACGGCAACAACTATTACAGAGGGAATAACGACAACCGGAACGGGTACTGTAGAACCAATAGACCGACAAATTATCAACAAAGAAACCACTATCAACAAGCTGAACAAGAAAAGAGAATACACATAGAAGAGGTGGAGGTAAGATCACCAAACCCCGATAAACGTTCGAATTGACACCTAAGCGCCCATGCCAAAGAGAATGACGCACCGACCCAGGACAATTGCAGCACCTTGAACAGAGAAGTAAAAATCTTATCACGAGAAGAGAAGAAGGAAGAAACAAATCCGCAGGGACCTGATGAAAACGAAGACAAGAAAATAACAATATCGTGTTGGGACGAAATTAATTGGGAGAATACTGACGAGGAAGATGAATCACCAGAGGCATGCACAACGAATGTAGGAGGAAAGGACGAAGTAATGAGTATTGCAGAGCTATTTGAGATGGAAACCAGGGAAAGCGAATTCAATGAGGATAATGCGCAGTCGACAGAAGTTGAAAATAAGTTACTAGTGGGCACACAACCCAACGTATATAATGAAGGAAGTTATGAAGCGATAATTAGAGCATTTAGATGCGATTATGTGGAAGTAGCGACGAAGAAGGAGAAGATAGACGAGGATGAGGAAAAAGTAGAGGATGTTGAAGAATGCGTAAATGAAGGAAGAAATAGAGAAGAGGAAATAAAAGAGACAGAAGTAGCAGTCGAAGCTTATCCTACAGAAAGTTCGAATTCACAAGGGAAATTCCTAAAAAGACTCATGTATGATTCAGTGGAGGATTCGTTGATGCAAGAAGAAGAAGAACAGAACCAACCCTTTCAAATTCAACCAATTGTGAAGGCCATGGTAAAGCATATCCCAGTCAATATTGTAATTGATAGCGGAAGTGAACTGACTGCCATCTCAGAAAATTTATTCATGCAGTGTAATGCCAATGAGGAATGCCAGTTCTGAAAACACGTAAGATTAAAGTAAGAGGTCCTATTAGAAACAATGCTGCGGAAGTTACGAGACAAACAAGGTTAACTCTTTCGTGCCAAGGTCAAAAGATCGAAGCCAACTTCGTGATTATACCTAAACTAACTGTAGATTTGATTATAGGTGCAGATTTTTTAAATGAGAGACGAGCGATAATAGATATGGGGAAAGGTAGCGTAACATTCGGGAATGTCACACTTCTCTTTGAGCAAAAGCTAAAATTAGAAGAAATACCAGTCATAAACAAACAATTAAGAATGATGCGAGATAAAGAGGATGAAGAATTAGAATGGTATGCACAAAAGGGGGAATCGCCTCAACTCATGTTAGAAGTCTATAAAGAAATCGACGAAAAATTGCAAGAAGTTCAAGGTATTTAGGAACACAGTAAAAGAGAATTAGAGGGTATTTTACGAGATAAAGCAGAGGTGTTTTTACCTAAGACTGGCAGTATTAAGCACTTTCAGTACAAGTTTGAAGTAAAACAGCACAAACCATTTAGAGTGCCACCCTATACAATCCCATTAAGCTACAGGAATAAAGTATTCCAGGAGATATCTAAAATGTTAGATGGCGATATTATTGAACCAGCTACCTCCACATATAACAGCCCGCTTCATATTGTACAAAAACGAGATGGGAGCATCAGGTTAATGCTTGATTCCAGACAGATCAACACAATCATAATCATTGAGACAGATCGCCCAGAAAAATTAGAGGAATTGATACAAAACTTCCGCTGTGCTAAGATATTTTCATCAATTGATTTTCGGAGTAGTTTCTGGCAAATAGAATTGGCCCCAGAATGTAGAAAATTTAGAGCATTTATCGTATTCGGTAGATGTTACCAGTTTAAACGATTGCCATTTGGTTTAAACATATCATCAGCAGCGTTTATTAGTGGATTTAATACTATACTCACTCCTGAAATTTAACAAAAAATTATTTGTTATGTTGATGATGTGATTATAGCAGAACCCTCTTGGGAACATCCAACGACACATTAAATCAGTTTTTTCAGATATGAAAGAGCATGGGGTCACAGTAAATATAACAAAATCCAAATTTGGAAGGCGAGAGGTCAAATTTCTAGGACACATAATTTCAGAGAAAGGGGTTATGCCCGACCCAGAAAAACTAACGGCAATCAAAGAATTCTGTACTCCATATAATAAGAAAACTCTCAGAGGATTTCTAGGTCTCACCGGATTCTATAAAAAATTTATTTGGATCGACTCTCTCGCAACACCACGCCTACGTGCATTGACTGGAAAAATACGCCATGGGTATGGGATCAACAAGCCAATGAAGAATTTTTAAAAGTGAAAAACGCACTAACAACAGCACCGAATTTGGCACATCCTGATCTAACACAAAATTTTTGTATGGCCACTGATAGCGCGAAAACGCGTTTAGGAGTTGTTTTATTCCAAGAATACGAACAGGCAGAGCTAAGATTATATAGAACAATTGCATTTGCCAGTCGGGTACTCACAAAAAGCGAGAAAAACCATTCAGTCACGGAGCTGGAAGTATTGGTCATTGTATGGGGCTTCCAACGTTTTCGATACTTCCTATTCGGAAGAAAAACAAAAGTATACACTGACCACAAAGCATTAGAATTTCTTTTATCCGCCAAACTAACTCATGGGAGGTTAGCCAGATGGATGTTAATACTACAAGAATTTGACTTCACTATTACACACATACCAGGACAAGCGAATGTATTAGCAGATGCTTTATCACGATGTCCACAGGGTGCATCCAATAACATAAGTTTGGAAGCAGCAGAAGACCAGTTTACAATGTACTATATGAAACAAGTACCTTTCGAAAACTACATTACGACAGCATTGAGAAACATAGACAAAGAAGAGGACAAGGATCCCGAAATACTAGGAATCGAACACAAGTGGAGAAGTAAGGATTTTCCAGACATTCGACAGCACTATCTCGTAAAAAACAATGTTTTAGTTTTTAGACGAAATGTTACAACGAATGAATGGTTAATTTATATTCCAGATGAACTAATTAATAAGTACATATGGTATACACATTTAAGTAATGGACACTTTGGACCAAAGAAGTGCTTTTTAAAAATAAAACAAACAAACCATTTTCCTAATATGGAAAGACGAATTAGAACAGTATTAGTCAAATGCAAAAAATGTATGAGGGCTAAACACGTCACTTTCCAAACCAAATCACCTATGTTTCCAATAACCCCTAAAAGATTAAAACAAATAGCTGCAACAGATTTGATGGGGCCGCTCCCACGCACAAAAAATGGATATATTTTCATATTTGTCGTTTTGGAACTTACTTCTAAATATGTTACCTTGACACCATTAAAACAGGCAACAGGTCTTACTATAAATAAAGCATTTAGACAAGATTTTCTCAGACAAGTAGGTCGAGTGGAACGAATAATTTCGGATAATTGCCCACAATACAAATCAGTGCAATGGCAGAACACGTTAAAACAACACAAAATAAAACCCATCTACATATCTAAGTACAAACCTAGCGTAAATCCAGCAGAACGATATATGAAGGACATAGGCACTTTATGCCGATTATATGCAGGCAAAAGACACAACACTTGGCATATATACCTTAAAGATTTTCAAGAAGTAATAAATGAAATGCCACATAGCACTACACTACTACCTCCAGTTACTGTACTTAAAAATATTGAACCCCCAAACATAACCAGAGAAAATGTTAGATTTCCTATTGTACCACATAGACAGCACAAACAAGTCATAGCAACAGCACTCTCCAACATCAGAAAGGCAGCCATTAAAAGAAAAGAAAGAGGAGATAGAACAGCAATTAAAAGAACATTCTCAGTAGGGCAGAAAGTATTTGTAAAAATACACCATCTCGCTAGCAAACAGAAACACAAAATACATAAGTTTTACGCTGCATGCAAAGGACCTGTCATAATTAGCCGAATTGCTCATGATAATGCTGTGGAACTAATGAACCCAAAAACAGGCAAAACCTTAGGACTTCACCATGTGAGCCATATCAAAAAGTTTGAAGATTAATTTTATTACTGGTAAATAATAATCAGCACAATATTTCAAGATTATGTTGCAGATAAGATCGTCAGGAGAAAGAAGAATGAAGAGAGAGGAAGGTGGGAAAAAGAAAGTAGTTTCAATAAAAACAAAATCAATAATAACACCAATAGTACCATAGATTAAGGTGAAGGGATAAACTGTAGACAGTCTAACAGCATGAAATACTAAAATGCTATACACCACGACACTACACAAAAAATAAAAATAAAACGAATTTGAGGATTTTTGTAGAAGTTAAGATTCAAAATATCTTAGAATTGTAACATGGGAAGGGCGCCGAAATTTGTAAAGCTTTTTAAAAAGGCGTAAAATAATGTAGGTACTAGACATATGTTAGATGACTATAAGTAAAACTTTTTGTAAGAACCATTGTAAAAACTCCAGCAAAGACCAGATGCAATGACCCACAAGTTGCAACGCGAGAAGTATCAAGAAAGAAAAGGACGTAATTAGCAAGACACGATTGCTACAAGGCAGAAGCATCGAGAGAAGGGAAAGGACAGCGACACCAACAGAAGTTTCTTGTAACTGAAGTGGGCAATAAATTTGACCGCTAGGCGGAACCCTGCTGGAACGAACATGGAGCCGCACAGTGACGGACCTGCAGAGACGGGACGCCGAACGCCGAATGCCGGAAAGGTCTCCGAGGGCCCCTACTCAGTGGAGTGAGCAAAAAACGGCCCGACGAGAAGACCGCTTGGGCAAGCCACCACTGGCAAAAAATATGTGTAAAAGTCACACTACTGCTATTAAACAGCACTCTGATGCACGAAACTGAAGAAAACGTCCACAAAGTAAAAATGACACGCCCAAACAATTTATCAAACTGTTACTAGGAGGAGAACTTCAAAGCGACTAGTTATCAATAAATATTTCCATATCCTGTCCACAGAAGAACCAAGAATCAAGTAAGAAGCAGAGAAAAAGCAGGAAGAACAGAAGTTGAAGATTTGCAAGACTGAGACCAAGAAAGAAGATGGGTGAAGAATAGACGACATACCTTCCCAAATCCCTATCCTATTGTAAAATAGTCGTCTGCAAAGTATTACAACGAAAAACGACCGCTTTCAGCGACACATGACGATGACTTTTACGTGTACAAAGCCAGTAAACCACGAGATTCTGCACTCACAGCTCCATTCCATTATGGGACCTCCACAACAGCAACACACACTTGCAAAGTCAACAAGGAACGACAAACGAAGCTGTACATCAAATACTTGCCCACATCCATCTCACTCAAGTCAATCACCTTCGTGCAAAAACATTCGCCAACCTCATGCTTAAACATTCATAGGATTGTGTGCATGTGTGAAATCAAATTATGTGATGTAGGAATTGTGAAAAAGAAACGTGTGAAAAACTAAATGAGGTAAGCACACGAGACAGCTAATAAACTACAAAATAACAGTCATTGACTATGGACTTAAGTAAAAAATAGACTATCGATAAAAATAAGTCATTACTTCTGAAATGGACAGTATATAAAGAACAAAAGTAAGGCATAATAAACACTAAAATTATATGCCACTTATTTTCTCCTCATAAAAATAAAAGAATAACTATATTTTACCTATTTTCTCCTTATAAAAACAAAGAATAAAAAATTATCTTGTTGGATGTTTTCCCTTTTTTTAACATTTGTACCATTTGTTAGGATAATATCTCAATACTTACGTATGTATATTTCTTTGTCAAAGCAATTCTTGGAAATAATTCTTATTTGTTAGTGTAACGATGTTGAAATGAGTGTCTAGAAACAAAAACATTTTACTCGTACATGATATTTAGAAAATGTGTTAGGAATAGATTTTACTTAATTACTACATTTATATAAAAATATACATATTTCTAAGAAAATCGATGTGAAAGACTCCTCACTTTCGATAACAAACTTCGTAAAAAAACAAACTTCACACTTAAATAAAGAAAGAAAATAATTAAAAATTAATAATAGCATAAAAATATTCTTCTCTTGTCATTTTTGATAATAATGTGGAAGAATATAAAAATATAAATTAGTAATACAAACTAGCATAGAACAGAATAACGTGGCTGAAGAGTAGGCAACAAAATTTAGATAAAGAAATAATTTTTGACTGACTTAGACAACGATTCAATCATTGCCTAACTTCAGTACAAAAATTAAGTTCGAAGGGTGGTGATATGTAAGGTGTCAGGCAAATCCAACACCTTCCATGAAAACCCTGACATGATAAGCAAATCCAGTAGTATGTCACATAGCTCCGAATAAATCGTGACATTAAATTTACCAAAGTAATACGAGTAACGAGTGAGCAAATGGAATACCACAGACTAACACAAGAATGCCTAAATGCATGTCATACCTTCCCACCGTGAGACAGACGCATTTCCGAGGGGAGAAACGAGAACAGAAGCCAAGAGCAGAACCGTGTTAAGCGAGAAGGCCCTACAATAAGGGACGGACACCCACATCGCCAGCTAACCGCTACGACTACACCACCCGCAAATTTTTAGCGTGAGACTTTTTCGCGTCTCTGTTACATTGCAAACTTTAAAAACATTGCCCCACCACGAAAAGTATAACGTTTCTCATTGGATAGACAGAATTTTTGTAGGCGGAGCTTAAGGTTAACATTGAGACCCTGATTGGTCAGATGAAAACACAGACAGATAGTTTTTTTTTAAACCAACTTCGGTAAATTGTAGTAAGGAGAAGTCAGAGAGAGCTGCTTCCGAGAGAGCGAGCTGGACGGAGCTACGCTGCCCGCCGCCCCCTGACGAACACCGACAAGGTAATGAACGCACGCGATGCCGCATAACAGCGCATAAAGCTTCACTCAGAACTGCAGAAGTCTCATCTGTTACACCCCTTTTTGCGTAATACTAGTGTCGATCGTCAATTAAAGCTCATGGTGTTCACATTTGCCACTTGAAGTAAAAATCTGAAACGCGATGATTTTTCTGTTATATAGTTATTGAGAAACCACATCAGCCACTGTAATTTACGACAAGTTAGATAAGTAATTAAAGATAATTGAGGGTCACTGTAGACCATTTTGATAGTTTGCTCTTTTGTGAAACTTAATTTAAACCTAGATTATAGATGTGATATGGCATAGGTCATCCTTCGATCCATTGTAGAACTTGGAAACCCATTCAGGGAATATTTGTTCACATTTTTGTTGAACGCAGTTGGTTTTTACCACCCTGTATTAAAACATTTCCTTTTATCAATAGTACAATTTATAAACGATGTTTTGTGAGTAGAATAAAATTTCCAATGGTAAAATTAACTGCTTTTTCGACATTATTTTACCAGCTAACTAAAAATGGGAAAGCCTTGAACCCCTTCCACTAAATTTAGTTAGTATTAAGATTTCTTTACAGGGAGTGCAGTGGAGCTGACGCTGAAATCATTAAGTATTTGGTTATATCATCGCTAGTCTCACTGAACTCTTCTGAATTCTACATGTCATGTGTGGTCTGGCGTCTCCTTACCAGCAACAGGTCCCAGGTTCAAACTAGTCAATTTCCTAAAAAACACGCTCAGAGCGTCGTTGCGCGAATGTGGTAGGGAGACACGATATAGAACAAACAGACACCACGCAGAATGTTTAGAAATTGACGCGATGTTGGTGTTGGACAGAGCGGAATACCTACATGGGGAATGGAAAGATGTGACAAGCATAGGAGAAATACTTTTCACCAAATAATAGTGATGCAGTGGGTTGGCGCACTTCACAAGCAAAAAACACTACTGCATGTGATAGAGCTGTACCTGTTTTTCGAAACAGCCAGTGAATCCACAGTGCAGGAGACAACTTCGTCCTATTCCATTACGCCAGACTGAATGACCCAGAGGTGCTAGTCTTGGTGGGTGGGACTCAACTGAGGATGCTTGAAACGGTTTTTGTTCCCATTTCCGATCAAGTATGTGCTCTAGTCGACAATACCACTCGAAATTGGTAGGGAACTGTCCTACAGTCGCTGCTGGAAGAATTGCTCCTACTGATCTACAAGTGTATAACTGCTGAGGAACTTGCACAGGCCGGCCACTGTGGGCGAGTGGTTCTAGGCACTTCAGTCCAGAACCGCACTGCTGCTACGGTCGCAGGTTCGAACCCTGCCTCAGGCATGGATGTGTGTGATGACCTCAGTTAGGTTTAAGTAGTGCTAAGTCTAGGGGACTGATGACCTCAGACATTAAGTCCCATTGTGCTTAGAGCCATTTGAACCATTTTTTGAACTTGCACGTAGATACATGGTAAAAGATGATGGGACAGCAAACTATGAAGTGTAGGAAGGGTAGCCTTCTACTGATTTGCAAATGTACAGATGCCGAGGAACATGAAGACACACACACACACACACACACACACACACACACATATATGATAAGTAATCTATCACCGAAATGTAGAAAGGCCAAGGCCAACACACACTATCACAACTTACAAAAAAATGCTTCACTGCTCTAATTACACGTCAAAATTGTTACGAAAAAAGTCCACCACTCGTAAACAGTGGATCATAATGCAACATGAACACTAGAAATCGAGAAAAGTCATTGTAGTATCACAACTATCACAGAAACTGACCCAAAGGGACCTCTTCAGGAGAGAGTGGCGGTACTGGATGTGCGCTCACAACAATGTGAGGATACTGACTGAGCAGCTTAGAACCAGTCTTGCCTCCCCTACTATCTCTCCTTGTCCCTCCCTCTCCACCCCATGTAGGTTTTCCAGGTCTGTTCTATCCTGCTGCTGATGGTACACAAACAGATACATATGTTAGCTGTGATATACTGTTTCCAGTCTGCAGAAATCAGTCCCAGACGGACAAAAGACTCAAGAACAGGACACTGCCTGCAAACCGTTAAACATATTTCTTGGAAAGAATGGCCCATCTGGAACAATAGCGAAATACTTGACTGTCCGCCACTGATGAGGAACTCAAAGGTCAACAGCAGTATGCTTTCAAAAGTTCTGCATGTGCTAACGGTGTAAGTGGTTCTCGGTGAAGTAAAATCAGTCTCACGTAGGAAAAACATTGAAATAATACGACCCATATATATGACATATGCACAGATTTTTATACTAGCTGTCTCACTCTGCACCGATCTGCCCCACTCTGCACCTGACAGGTAGAGAGCAGTGCCCCGCACTTGCAGTCCTCTGCTGCTGCACGTGGTTATAACTTGTCGTTGCTCTCATGGACCTATTTCTTCGGGTAAACTGTCTGAAGTCTGTCTGGTAGAGGTTTCAGATGCTCCACTGTACCGAATAACAGATTTGTATATATATATATATATATATATATATATGTGTGTGTGTGTGTGTGTGTGTTTGTGTATTCTAATATACTATGGAAGGATGAGATCCTGCTGTACAGATGGTGGAGGAATAGATGGTGGATGAATTGTACACAGATCACTTACACCTCATGGAGTAACACACTGCATGTCTGCCTAAGTGTTTCCGTTCTTAGCAGTTCACCTGCTGTAATGTTAGGTCATTTATTTAAAAAAAAAGTGACGAATATACACCAACACTTTTTCTTCTGGATGAAGTATTACCCTTGAGAATTCTCCAGATGTGATTCATATTCTTACTACAACGAGTATTGCACCTGAGCCGTGGTAAAAATTGCTGTTTTGAAGAGTGCTCCGCAGCGCGTAGTGTGAAGCAGTCGCCCTCTTTTTCTGGCGGTGGCGCCGCTGTGGCAATCTCAGCTTTGGTGTCTCCCTCTGGTGGGAAAGGGGAAAGGTTGCCTGTTCACGTGCATTTAAGGGGCGCTATGAGTTCGCCAGCGGGTCAGTCAGTCAGTCTGTGCCAGTCTCTCGTCCGCATTTGTTAGGCAGTCAGTGTCTGTCTGTCGTTCGGAGTGCTAATATGTCTGTCGTTCGGATCAACCTTTAAAGCCGGCAAAATGAGAGTCTTTCCACTCCGCCAGTAAGAGAACTAAGCGAGTGGTCGCCCGGTCGGGGCTTAGTTCCTGCATCTGAGTCTGCGCGTTAGGCCGTCAGTCTGCTCGAGTTTGCTCTGGCAATGGTCATTGGCAGTTGGATCGATCGATTGGTCTCTTCTCAAAATCCTTCATCACACAGACTAAAATCTCTGCAGGGACGGCAGCAATTTCTTGAATGATTGCATTCTTCAACTCGTCCAAATTTCGTGGTTTGTGGTTATAGACAAAGTTCTTAAGGTACCCCCACAAAAAAAAGTCACACACTGACAAGTCGAGAACCTGGGAGGCCAAGGAACATTGCCAAAACGTGAGATAATCCGGCCAGGAGACGTGCGTCTAAGAACTGTCATTGAAGTGAAACTATCTGGCAGATTAAAACTGTGTGCCCGACCGAGACTCGAACTCGGGACCTTTCCCTTTCGCGGGCAAGTGCTCTACCATCTGAGCTACTGAAGCACGCCTCACGCCCGGTACTCACAGCTTTACTTCTGCCAGTATCCCGTCTCCTACCTTCCAAACTTAGTGTCTGTCTGTCGTTCGGAGTGCTAGTATGTCTGTCGTTCGGATCAACCTTTAAAGGCGGCAAAATAAGAGTCTTTCCACTCCGCCAGGAGAGCTTCTGTAAAGTTTGGAAGGTAGGAGACGAGATACTGGCAAAAGTAAAGCTGTGAGTACCGGGCGTGAGTCGTGCTTCGGTAGCTCAGATGGTAGAGCACTTGCCCGCGAAAGGCAAAGGTCCCGAGTTCGAGTCTCGGTCGGACACACAGTTTTAATCTGCCAGGAAGTTGCATGTCAGTGCACACTCCGCTGCAGAGTGAAAATCTCATTCTGTCATTGAAGTGTTTGCGGTGTGCGATGTTGCCCCATCCTGCTGGAACCAAACGCGCTTTAAAGGGATTCGTCATCTTCTTAATTCTGGTTTCAAGAATGTTTCAAGCGTACGAATGTAACGAACGGAATTAACAGTAACTGTGGCCCTGTTCTCTTCAAAAAAATAAGATCCAATAATGCCAACAGAGCCAAGAGCACACCAGACGGCTACTTTTTCTGAGTGTAGAGGCCGCTGGTGGATAAGGTGTGGATGCTCTGGAGCCCATTAAGGTAGGCTTTGCTTATTCACACCCATTTAAATGAAAATGAGCTTCATCGCTCATCAATAACATTTCATTTTCATTCGATCCCAAAATCACTTGCATTTTGTAAGTGAAGTCTTCTCGTACAGCAAAATCAGTTTCCTTAAGTTGTTGGACAGTGAGCATTTTGTAGGGATGGAATTTTAATTCTATATGCAAAATTCGTCTAACCGTTTCACAATTGATTCGTAACTCACTAGCATGACGTCTAGCTGACCGTTCTGGGCTTCTGACTGGCGCTTGCCTTACCCTTTCAACATTTTCTGGTGTCGTTACTCTGCTTCTCGGACCAGGATGCTTCTTATCCAGTATGTTTCCAGTTGATCTGAAGTTTTCCACCCATCTGAGGATTGTTTTACGGCTCGGAACAGCTTCATGTCGACCTACATTAAACCGCGCACGAAACAATCGCTGCGTCGCAATAGTAGACTCACCACTTTTCACGAAACTGTCATAGTCAAACACTCGACGTTGCAAGTCCCACTGCTCCATAGTGAGTGAGTAAATGAAATGGCGTCTTGTGTGGATCAGAACTATCCCACCACGACCACCTCCCACCACCGCGCGCTAAGTACTACGCAGTTCAAAACCGTCCTTCTCCCGAGTGTCACCCTGTATTTAATACGGTGAGGGGGTGTACTCTAGAGATGTGGTGTTAGGATGAAATTGCTGTATTATCCTGCACATGACAAAAACAACCTGAGACCAGGACATCTTTTTGTGCAAGAGGAATGCTACCAGAGCTGTGGTGTACTGTAAACGGCAATGAGACTGTTACATCTCCTTTGTCTACTGATTGTGGTGCTTACTCCCTCACAAGAAGTTGTTGCTTCTTCGTGTGCACTTTCCTGCAGCATAATGTGTGTGTGGTACCTCACTGTATCAGCTATCGAAAGTATACAAGTCAGTTTTTTCTTCGCTCTATTTCCTCATGCGACATGGCCGCATACCACTATTACTCACGATATGCACGGCCGACATGGAAATGCGATTGAGGGTAAGTACGTTACCAACTTAAAAAGACGTATAAAAACCGTAATTTCCCAAGCGACGGAAAAACAGTCTCCAGACTTTGTTCTAGTTGGTTGATAAGCAGCTTGAATGGTGGATGTACACTGATGAAGCCTTCCTGGGACACCAGAATAGTAGAAGGAAGTAGTCTTATCATTTTAAAGTTTGTCACTGTAGTGATTAGGGTAGGAAACCTGTGGGGTGGTTGGATGTCTGATGTTGTACAAATATATCCCTCAATACAGTATTAAGAGCGTTGCATTCCGCACAAATAATACTTCGGGAACCATGTGGCTTTAAAAATATAGCATTTTTAGATGCAGAACCGTGTAATCATCTGAATGTGCGTTTATGCTCTACAATCATTTCTCTCAGCCGGTACCTTCCTGGTACTGACTCCGGACAGTGAAATAATACTTCAGAATTGATTGCACGGTTGAGTTACGTGAAATGTTTCAAACTCCATCTGGCTGGAGCTCCATCAAGTATAAATCGCACGTTTCTTCTTAACCGTCTGTTATACCAGCGCAACACTCATGTCTACTATACACCGATAAGAGGTGTCTCGACACGCACGCATCTGGGAAGATCTTGTGCTTTTGGATGGGTGCCGTGGGTAAGATTGGTGTTGCAGGGAGGATTGGTTAAGGACAATGTGGGAGGGATCCGTCAATCTCCGACTTTATCGTACGAATGCGATAATACTCTGTGGCGCCCATCCGCAGAGGCAAATATCGTAAATTCTGCACTATGATCGATGCGCTGGAAATATGTAGATAACTTCTTTGCATCGCTGTAGACGCTGTGGCTCTGAGGACTATGCGACTTAAGTTCTGAGGTCATCAGTCGCCTAGAACTTAGAACTAATTAAACCTAACTAAACTAAGGACATCACACACATCCATGCCCGAGGCAGGATTCGAACCTGCGACCGTAGCGGTCGCTCGGTTCCAGACTGTAGCGCGTAGAACCGCACGGCCACTCCGGCCGGCGTAGACGCTGTCTGGTGTACTTTGGTGTACATGGTCGAATGGATGTATTGCACAGTCATCTAGTTGCATTCGCAACCTATTATATGATACTTGCAAAATAGTAGAGGGGTGATTTAGAGATGATGCAGAAATTGGGAACCATTCTGCCGTGTCATTGGCTGGCGTTGAAATTACGGAACAATTGATATACTTCGAAGTATATGACCGAATGGATGTACTACACAGTAATGTATTTGGTACTTGCATAGTAGTGGACGGGTGATTTAGCGATAGCGCAGACATTGGGAAGCATTCTACCGTGTAATTGGCTGACGTTAAAATTACGGAACAAGTGGATATCTACTACTTGTCACTGTGGAGCATGGGAATAAATGTCGAGGTCATCACCTTCAGACAGTTGTTTGGAGGCGTTCCTCAATGCTACAGACTCGTCCTATTTCCATATGCTGCGATGCTCTCTTCAAGTTTTTATTTTTTCAATTTTTTTAATCAATAAGACAACAGTGCCTCTTTTTATTCGTATTACCTTGCGCGTGTTCTGACGATGGTCAACGCCAGGACAGCAATCATGAACATGACTGCAAAATGAGGAAACAATGCTCTTCGAAACGAGACACCGAGACATCCGTTACGCTGTCGCTGTGGAAGATGAGATTAACTGCACAGGTCATCATCTTTGGATAGCTGTTTGAAACGCTCTACAATACCGCAGACTCTTCCAGTTTCCATATGTTGCGAAGTCTTCCACATTTTTGTCAATGAGAAACATCACTTCTCTGTTTTATTTCTACACCATGTGATGTTCTGCTTTTTGTGAGAACCAGAGGATTTAAACGTATTAATGTAAGTTTAGCAGCAGCTGACACAGATCTCGAGGTCATGGTAGAAAAAAGAAATTGTATGCGGTGTACACTGATTGGATGTGTTACAACTGAAGAAAACAATGTATTAAATTGCTTGTAATGGACCAATACAGGAAACCTCTCGTGCGACTTATAGTCTGTTGGATATGGTCTTCCTCCGGTACAGACTACAAAACTTTGTGCAGACCTGTGCAAACGACTTCGACCACTGGTTTCCAGCTCCAATGGAGCGATACGTGTGTATGTAATATGCTCGATGACAGCATGCAGACAGTAATTGTTTTTCGATATATCTGAAGAGAAAGATGCGGTAAAATTTTATAGGAGGTTCTATTACAAGGAGTGCCATAACTGGTTGAAGTTTGAATGCAGATAGATCTCTCAAAACTACACCGATTTTGCTCATAAAACTAATAGGAATCGGCTGTATCTACTCTCGTGGATCACGACTGTTTTTATTATTATCGTCATTATTGCCTGTTTGAAACACAGCTGTTACCGCACGTCCTATGTTATTTCATACTTCATAACCTCTAATTATAAAGTAGACACCACTTGAATTATAGCTCGTTGTGGAACCGAGAAATGATAATTCTTTTTTTTTAACGACATGTGAGTAGTTTGCGTGAAACTGATTGTGATGATCAAACTGCTTATAAAAATAGAACACGACAATCTGCTGCTGTGTGACAGAACCTTTACAGACATGTCGGTAGAGTTGAGTTATGCATAAAAAATGTCAAACGTAAGCACGCAGATGGTAATTGGTTTCGATGTAACGGAAGAGAGAGACACGTGGTAAAATCTTATAGGAGGTTCTGTTACAAGACAGGCTCTTATGATTTGTTTCGTAAGCGGCGGTATGATATAGTATCACACTGGTTAAAGGAGATCTGCCATAGTGGACAAAACAGCTATGTCCTCTTGAATTATAGCTTGTTGTTGAGCGGTTCAAATGATTGAAATGGTTCTAAGCACTATGTGACTTAACATCTGAGGTCATCAGTCCCATAGACTTAGAACTACTTAAACCTAACTAACCTGAGGACATCACACACATCCATGCCCGAGGCAGGATTCGAACCTGCGACCGTAGAGGTCGCGCTGTTCCAGATTGAAGTGCCTAGAACCGCTCGGCCACTGCGGCAGGCTGTTGTTGAACGGAAAATGATTGTGGTTTTTTCTCCAACATCTAAGCAAATGGCGTGCGAGATCGTACTCTCTAATGTTGTTTCAAATGTGTGAAATGTTTGTAATACATACATGCATTTGAATGCGAGAGATGCTCTCAGGTCGTATAATTTGTCCATCGAGTTGAAAGAAATTGCTTAATATAGATATTAACAGAATCTTCCGTCGGTTCTTGGTAGAACAACATTATAATAAATGAAAAGCACCAGTTTGCTTTTGTTCTACAATATTGCTTTTATTGTTAACCGGTTTTCGGCTTACAAGACCATCTTCAAACATTTACTGAGTATTATCACCTGTAAATGTCTGAAGATGGCCTCGTAAGCCGAAAACCGATTAACAATAAAAGTAATATTGTAGAACAAAAGCAAATATAGATGTTGTTTCTTTGGAGTTTAATTCTCACATTTTCTTTACTCCGATGATGGTTTCGAAATAACGAGGACATTCTTTGGTGATCGGTAATTTTCGTAGAAATGGCTGGCTGGTTCAAATGGCTCTGAGCACTATGCGACTTAACTTCTGAGGTCATCGGTCGCCTAGAACTTAGAACTAATTAAATCTAACTAACTTAAGGACATCACACACATCCATGCCCGAGGCAGGATTCGAACCTGCGACCGTAGCGGTCGCTCGGCTCCAGACTGTAGCACCTAGAACCGAACGGCCACTCCGGCCAGCTTTCGCAGAAAAATAGTTGAAGTTTTTCCTGATTTTACGCAGGGTGGACATGTCTCTGCTGATCATTTGTGATCGGTGGCTGTGCACTTCGTTGGACGTCGCAAAATGATGAGATGCAAATTGTATCCCGCAGTCGAACGTAAAAACTATACCGATTTTGGTCATAAAACTAAAAGAAAGTGAATTGCGCCTCTTTTCATGGAAAGAGAACATTTATTATCGTCGCGATTGTGTTCTCTTTTAATAGATGCTCGATTATAAGAGATGTGCTGTCGTTAAATACACTTGTTCTCCATCATAGAATGGCGGAGCCGGCCGAAGTGGCCGTGCGGTTAAAGGCGCTGCAGTCTGGAACCGCAAGACCGCTACGGTCGCAGGTTCGAATCCTGCCTCGGGCATGGATGTTTGTGATGTCCTTAGGTTAGTTAGGTTTAACTAGTTCTAAGTTCTAGGGGACTAATGACCTCAGCAGTTGAGTCCCATAGTGCTCAGAGCCATTTGAACCATTTGAATGGCGGGCTGCTGGGGGAGGGGAAGGCGGATCTACTGCTGATGGTCGCCGGACACAGCCGCTCTCCGATTAGGGGTGGGGTGCTTCTGCTAAACCTCCCTTTTGTGTTGGGGAAGGGCCTTCGCCTCAAGGCAGGGCTGGTACTGCTAGCGACCGTAGAGGATGATGGAAAGCCTGGTGAGGCAAGTGACCGTGAAGGGGTGGCAGTGGGCTGCAGAAAAACCGCAAAGCGCTCGGCAGAGCAGCTGGCCGTTTCAAAAAGTGGTCTGGAGCGTTCTCCGGAATTTCGTTGTTGTTCCAGAGGGGTTCAGTCTTTCCGAGAAGTACGTTTAAACAGACTGCAAGAAGGAGTTGCGTTGATGTTAAATAAAAGAGTTCTCCATCGCCGAACAGCAGGCCTGTTGGAGGTGTTGGAGGGGCATGCCTGGTCTGTGTGAGGACGCTGATGCAGCTGTGCCACCTGACCAGGAGGGTGGCTTGTGGGGCTACGCAGTGTCGCTATACTACAGATGAACAAGTTGCACTTGGGGCGGACGTCAATTTAGCTCATTTTGTTTAGTTGGCTATACATATTTTTGTGCTGGCGAAGGACCATCGCCTCAAGGCGGTCAGCGTCTGTGGGGGTATGGTGGATGGCTGGGTGTGGCCAGCGACTGCGAAGGGATGGCTATTGGTCGCAGAAAAACCGCTCGGCGCTCGGCCGTAGCAGCTGACCGTTTGAAAAAGCCTGTGTCCAACTTTAGGCGGAGGGAACGATGGAGGGGGAGAGATTAGCGGAGGTAAGAGGTCCCTCTAATTTTCGACAGTTTGTGATCGTGCATTGAGGAGAACGCATGTTCAACTACCGTACCCTTTGCAATCTTTTAGGATGACCATTTTCCCCAGTACATGTATTGGATTGGTTACGAGTTCCAGTTTTTTTTTTTCACGGCAAATTTCGATGTGTAATTATAACAGTGGTGTATTTTTCATCAGTTGTGGTAACGTGTATTGGCCTCGATTACCCGGGCTGTAGGGTGATTGTTGAGCAGGCATCTGTCGCGAACTCAGGTGTCAAACACCTGTATGCTTACAGGTAATATACTTATTAATATTCTCTCTGCCCAACACCAGCATCTCGTCACTTGAACACATTTCCTGTCAAAAAGAATAAAGATTGTACCTTATACCCCAGCCTTATCCCCGCCAGTTTGCAGATGGAGGGTACAGTATGAGTGCAGCTGTCACTAGTTTGCGTGAAATTGTGAAATTTCTTCCCAGCGGGATAATACCAGTTGTAGGGCATTGTCAATTTTTAAGCTGTTTGCGGCTTTAGGCAGTCATTTGTGTAGTATTTGCATATAGTTGTGTAATTAGGACCGATCTGTGTGATTAATTTCGTAATTAGTATCGATCTAAACTTCAGTTTCCCAACCAAAATAAATAAAGTACACTAACCTAACCTTATTTTCCTGCACCTGGACAGCTTCCATGCGTTAGGGACTACACCTGGGCTTTCCACCCAGAAGGTCCAGGGTTTGAGCCCCAGAAAGGGCACAGCCCTTTTTAATTTCCCGCCAATTCCAAACGCCTCTGGTGGTATAATTGTGATAGGGAGGTGCACTTGGGCTTTCCGCCTAGCAGGACCAGGCTTAGAGTCCCGGAAAAAGCCCCACCACTTTAAATTTCTACCAATTACTGAGGGGTGGGGGGGGGGGTGGGGGGGTGGGATGTCAGGGCAGCCCTGAGACAATGAAATTCCCACCAAAATTTGAAATTGCAGCCAAAATTCGAAATTGCAGCCAAAATTCGAAATTCTCGCCACTAGAGTAGGTGGGGAAAGGGTAGGGATGGGGAGGGGGAGGGGTGGAGAGGGGGACACATGACGTCATCCAGGGATAGTGGGGTGGACTTGGCTGGGAGTGGGGTAATTAACTGATCAAATTAATTAAATTGCATATCAATTTGATATCAAAACTGCGCTGATACTCCCATCTCCCTGCCACTATTGACATGCATATGTACATTACATACATTTTGGGTGTACGAATATCAGTACAGGACAGAGGCTTTCACATTCTCTATTCTTATGGCAGAAAATAAACACAGTAATTTTTGCACCCAACAGCAAGTTACAATTCGCATCCTTCCCTCCTCGATATTTTGTAACATCCAACTAAGTAAGAAGACGAACTCGGTCTACAATACTGTTGTTGATTATGGATGAGAAAACTGTCGAGGAGACATTTTCCTCAACTTTACATTTTTTCATCAATTTAACAATTTTATCAGTTTTTCCATAATCAATGCATTTTACCCAGTTACTCCAGTTCCAAGCTACTGCTCTGGACGACTTCTCACGTCAGTAAAACGTCTCATGGTGTCATTCTCATGATGCTATCTGCCAATGACATTGCAGCGTGGTTCTCAATTTCTGTATCACTCTAAACCACCCTCTCCATTTCTTTGCGAGCGCTATATACATGTGGACATACTGTGAACCCTGTTACACTGCCTACATCACATGTCACAGATACTGTTTCGTAGTTTGGGAAATAGCCAGCAGAAGAGAGGAGGTGCAAAAATTACGTTCCTTAGCCGGAACTCTTTTAAATTCGGCAGGATTTTATTACGATTGGCCACCTCTCCCTATGTGGATGGGAATCGCAAAGTGTTCTCGAAATCGTAGATTAAAGTCGGAGGTTGAAAGACCTCACCAACAGCTCTGATGATTACCACCCGAACAAACGGAGCACATCCATAACAGCACTCTGTCCTCTATTTCGAAACGAGCTGCCCCTTCGCTGAACCTATCGGCTGAGTATCCTGAACAAAATTGTGGATGGTCTCTCTCTACGCATCTCGTAACTTTCTCTGTCTTTAATCAACCCTCCCTGTAACATTATCTCCGATTTAATTTAGAACTGACCAGAAAACGTAGGCCATTATACCCTCTTCATTTGACCCCTCGTGAAGGAACACCTTTGGGATGTTTTGGAACGCCGACTTCGTGCCAGGCGTCACCGACCGACATCGATACCTCCCCTCAGTGCAGCATTAAAAGAAAAAAATATTCATTGCACAAAAGCGTGTAGTCAGAATAATAGCTGGAGCCCATTCAAGATCGCCTTGCAGACTTTTATTTAAGTAACTCGGGATATTCACAGTACCTTCGCAATACATACACTCCTGGAAATGGAAAAAAGAACACATTGATACCGGTGTGTCAGACCCACCATACTTGCTCCGGACACTGCGAGAGGGCTGTACAAGCAATGATCACACGCACGGCACAGCGGACACACCAGGAACCGCGGTGTTGGCCGTCGAATGGCGCTAGCTGCGCAGCATTTGTGCACCGCCGCCGTCAGTGTCAGCCAGTTTGCCGTGGCATACGGAGCTCCATCGCAGTCTTTAACACTGGTAGCATGCCGCGACAGCGTGAACGTGAACCGTATGTGCAGTTGACGGACTTTGAGCGAGGGCGTATAGTGGGCATGCGGGAGGCCGGGTGGACGTACCGCCGAATTGCTCAACACGTGGGGTGTGAGGTCTCCACAGTACATCGATGTTGTCGCCAGTGGTCGCCCCGGAAGGTGCACGTGCCCGTCGACCTGGGGTGCACGTGCCCGTCGACCCGGGACCGGACCGCAGCGACGCACGGATGCGCGCCAAGACCGTAGGATCCTACGCAGTGCCGTAGGGGACCGCACCGCCACTTCCCAGCAAATTAGGGACACTGTTGCTCCTGGGGTATCGGCGAGGACCATTCGCAACCGTCTCCATGAAGCTGGGCTACGGTCCCGCACACCGTTAGGCCGTCTTCCGCTCACGCCCCAACATCGTGCAGCCCGCCTCCAGTGGTGTCGCGACAGGCGTGAATGGAGGGACGAATGGAGACGTGTCGTCTTCAGCGATGAGAGTCGCTTCTGCCTTGGTGCCAATGATGGTCGTATGCGTGTTTGGCGCCGTGCAGGTGAGCGCCACAATCAGGACTGCATACGACCGAGGCACACAGGGCCAACACCCGGCATCATGGTGTGGGGAGCGATCTCCTACACTGGCCGTACACCACTGGTGATCGTCGAGGGGACACTGAATAGTGCACGGTACATCCAAACCGTCATCGAACCCATCGTTCTACCATTCCTCGACCGGCAAGGGAACTTGCTGTTCCAACAGGACAATGCACGTCCGCATGTATCCCGTGCCACCCAACGTGCTCTAGAAGGTGTAAGTCAACTACCCTGGCCAGCAAGATCTCCGGATCTGTCCCCCATTGAGCATGTTTGGGACTGGATGAAGCGTCGTCTCACGCGGTCTGCACGTCCAGCACGAACGCTGGTCCAACTGAGGCGCCAGGTGGAAATGGCATGGCAAGCCGTTCCACAGGACTACATCCAGCATCTCTACGATCGTCTCCATGGGAGGATAGCAGCCTGCATTGCTGCGAAAGGTGGATATACACTGTACTAGTGCCGACATTGTGCATGCTCTGTTGCCTGTGTCTATGTGCCTGTGGTTCTGTCAGTGTGATCAATTGATGTATCTGACCCCAGGAATGTGTCAATAAAGTTTCCCCTTCCTGGGACAATGAATTCACGGTGTTCTTATTTCAATTTCCAGGAGTGTATATTCACTTATGAAATTAGTTATTAATAACCCATTGTAATTCAAAAATAACTACAACACTAGAATAAAAGATGATCTTCACTATTCTGGTTTATATCTGACTTTTCTACAGAAAGGGGTGAATTATGCTGTCACAAATATCTTTGGTCATTTGCCAAATAGCATTAAAAGCCTGACACATAGTAAACCAACATTAAAAACAAATTAAAATAATTTCTGAATGACAATTCCTCTACTCGATAGATGACTTTTTAGATATGAAGTAATAACTGAAAAAATTTAATTGTATGTGCAAAGAAAATTTATGTTAAACTGACACGTTCCACATCATTTAGAAATGGCGTATTCATGATCTCTGGAACAAATATTAATGTAATTTAATATAAGATTCGCTGATAACATTACTATCCTCAGTGAAAGTGAAGATGAATTATAAGATCTGTCGAATGGAACCAACAGTTTAATGAATACATAATATAAATTGAGAATAAGTGGAAGAAAGACGAAACTAACGAGACGTAGCAGAAATGAGAACAGTGAGAAACTCAACATCAGGACTGTTGATCACAAAGTACACGAAGTTAAGAATTCTTCTACCTCTACAGTAAAATAATCCATGATGGACAAAGCAAGATGGACATAAAAAGCAGATTAGGACAGACAAAAAGGGCATTCCTGACCAAGAGAAGTCTATTAGTATCAAACATAGGCTGTAATTTGAGGAAGAAGTTTCTGCAAATGTACAATCTGAGCGCAGCATTGTATGGTAGTGAAACATGGACTGTGGGAAAAATAGAACAGAAGAGAATCGAAGCATTTGGGGTATGGTGCTACAGAAGAACATTGAAAATTACGCGGACTGATAAGGTAAGGAATGATGTGGTTCCCCAGAGAATCGGCGAGGGAAGGAATGTGTGAAAAACACTGACAAAAGGAGAAACAGGGTAATAGGACATCTGTTAAAACACCACAGAATAACTTCCAAGGTACTAGGAGCAGCTGTAGAGGGTAAAAACTGTAGAGGAAAACAGAGATTGGAATACATCCAGCAAATAATTGAGGACATAGGGTGCAAGCGCTACTCTAAGATGAAGAGATTGGCACAGGAGAAGAGTTCATGATAGGCCACATGAAACCATTCCTCGTGTAGGAGTCTATGAATGCAACCCTCAGATGTATGCTTACAGGGAATAGACCTATTAAACTCCTCTCTGTCCAACACCAACATCTTGTCAATTGAACACATTTCCCCGCCAAAATAAAGACAGTACCTTCCTCTATAGGCCTTTTTCTCACCAATTTTGCAAACTCTGAAGGAGTTTGCACGTGCAATCGGAAAATGTGGGGATAGCAAAAAGTGTGAGCATGCGGCAGTCGAAAGTGGGGGCGGTTGGGGGCGGCTACAGGACAACCCAACAGCAGGATAATACTCCCAAAAGTAAATAAAGGCAGTACCTTATACATCCTCCCCTTTCAGCAGCTCAGCACAGACTGAGTCTTTTTCCCTCCAATTTGCAGATGGGGTGGAGAACGCAGAAGGGGAGGGGAGGTCTGAGGGGCTTCTCAGGAGGGAGAGAAGTGGCTCAGAACTGAACTCTGGAGGAGTTGTCCCTTTTCCCAGAGTGGCGATGGAGGAGGTTAGGGAGGGGAAGGGGTGGGATGTTTCTCAGAGGGACGAATTATCCCCCGAAGATCGTAAATCAACCCACAGGATGTCATAAACCCACTTTGATTTTAACGTCTCGTCGAGGCTGTTAGAAAATGAGCATAAAGTGGGTCTGAAGAGGTTATGGAACGATTTCAATCGCGTCCTACTCAAAGGAACAGGTCCTGCATTTTTCTTAAAAGATTTGGAATAACAGCGAAATATCTTTCTGAGTAGGGTATCTAGTTAATGCGATTTGTATCGATATATAGAGCAATCCAGTTTTTTATAAAACGTTTTCGATGCCTAATTAAAAACCCCATCGCAGGTAAAAAAATCTGTGTATATAAAAATATACATATGTGTGTGTGTTCAAAGACGTGTATCTTCGAAAGTACTTGACCGACTGCTTTCAGATTTTGGCACAACTTTGCATCCTTATATGTGTGTGTGTCTATGTGTATGTAAACCTTCTTGCAAGAACATATCCCTGTTACTAAATTTACGAAAAATTATACATACATATAATTAAAAAATAGGTATATAAAACACTAGCATATTCCGATGCATTGTTGGCTCAAAATTGCAAAGCATTTGGTCAAAAACTCTCGGAACAATTACAGTTTCTATATATGTGCAAACACAGATGTTCGTTTCTTCAAAACCTCAAATCTCCGAAAGCTCTTCACCGACTGCTTTGAAATTTTTTACACAATATTGTATTCGAATACTTACGTGTTTTTATATACCTACGGAGACGCTATCTCGTGTACGAGTAATATACACTACTGGCCATTAAAATTGCTACATCAAGAACAAATGCAGATGATAAACGAGTATTCATTGGACAAATATATTATACTAGAACTGACATGTGATTACAATTTCACGCAATCTGGGTGCATAGATCATGAGAAATCAGTACTCAGAACAACCACCTCTGGCCAATAATAACGACCTTGATACGCCTGGGCATTGAGTCAAACAGAGCTTGGATGGCGTGTACAGGTACAGCTGCCCATGAGCTTCAAAACGATACCACAGTTCATCAAGAGTAGTGACTTGCCTATTGTGACAAGCCAATTGCTCGGCCACCGTTGACCAGACGTCTTCAATTGGTGAGAGATCTGGAGAATGTGCTGGCCAGGGCATCAGTCGAACGTTTTCTGTATCCAGAAAGGCCCGTACAGAACCTTCAACATGCGGTCGTGGATTATCCTGCTGAAATGTACGGTTTCTCAGGGATCGAATGAAGGGTAGAGCCACTGAAATGTAACGTCCACTGTTCAAAGTGCCGTCAACGTGAACAAGAGGTGGCCGAGACGTGTAACCAATGGCACCCCATACCATCACGCCGGGTGATACGCCAGTATTGCGATGACGATGACGAATACACGCTTCCAATGTGCGTTCACCACGATGTCGCCAAACACAGGTGCGACCATCGTGATGATGTAAACAGAACATGGATTCACCCGAAAAAATGACGTTTTGCCATTCGTGCACCCAGGGTCGTCGTTGAGTACACCATCGCAGGCGCTCCTGCCTGTGATGCAGCGTCAAGGGTAACCGCAGCCATGGTCTCCGAGCTGATAGTCCATGCTGCTGCAAACGTCGTCGAACTGTTCGTGCAGATGGTTGTTGTCTTGCAAACGTCCCCATCTGTTGACTCAGGGATCGAAACGTGGCTGCACGATCCGTTACAGCCATGCAGATAAGATGCCTGTCATCTCGACTGCTATTGATACGAGGCCGTTGGGATCCAGCACGGCGTTCCGTATTACCCTCCTGAACCCACCGATTCCATATTCTGCTAACAGTCATTGGATCTCGACCAACGCGAGCAGCAATGTCCCGATACATAGCGAATACATAGAAAGAAGGATCCTTTATTGTATGATTATATGATAGCGGAACAAACACTGGTAGCAGTTACTTCTGTAAAATATCTGGGAGTATGCGTACGGAACGATTTGAAGTGGAATGATCATATAAAACTAATTGTTGGTAAGGCGGGTACCAGGTTGAGATTCATTGGGAGAGTGCTTAGAAAATGTAGTCCATCAACAAAGGAGGTGGCTTACAAAACACTCGTTCGACCTATACTTGAGTATTGCTCATCAGTGTGGGATCCGTACCAGGTCGGGTTGACGGAGGAGATAGAGAAGATCCAAAGAAGAGCGGCGCGTTTCGTCACTGGGTTATTTGGTAACCGTGATAGCGTTACGGAGATGTTTAATAAACTCAAGTGGCAGACTCTGCAAGAGAGGCGCTCTGCATCGCGGTGTAGCTTGCTCGCCAGGTTTCGAGAGGGTGCGTTTCTGGATGAGGTATCGAATATATTGCTTCCCCCTACTTAAACTTCCCGAGGAGATCACGAATGTAAAATTAGAGAGATTAGAGCGCGCACGGAGGCTTTCAGACAGTCGTTCTTCCCGCGAACCATACGCGACTGGAACAGGAAAGGGAGGTAATGACAGTGGCACGTAAAGTGCCCTCCGCCACACACCGTTGGGTGGCTTGCGGAGTATCAATGTAGATGTAGATACGATAAACCGCAATCGCGATAGGCTACAATCCGACCTTTATCAAAGTCGGAAACATGATGGTACGCATTTATCCTCCTTATACGAGGCATCACAACAACGTTTTACCAGGCAACGCCGGTCAACTGGTGTTTGTGTATGAGAAATCGGTTGGAAACTTTCCTCATGTCAGTACGTTGTAGGTGTCGCCACCGGCGCCAACCTTGCGTGAATGTTCTGAAAAGCTAATCATTTGCATATCACAGCATCTTCTTCCTGTCGGTTAAATTTCGCGTCTGTAGCACGTCATCTTCGTGGTGTAGCAATTTTAATGTAATAAAAGGGAAAATGTTATAAAAATGTTGATACTGATTTGTTCAAAATCGTTAATCGCCAAAAGTTCTTGGCTGATTGCCAATTTTGACACGATGTTGAATTCTAATATGGGCTTGTTTTTAGGTACCTAATGTTTTAATGTATGTATGTTTTAATACATATAAATATATGTATTTAATATATAAAGGGAAAACATTCTTGGCAAAAATCTCAAAATGTACCTTTCCAATTTAACTCAAATTTTTACACGTACTGTAATAAAAGTTTGGACACAAATAGAACATACACTTTTTAATATAAAAATTTATATGCATAAAATATACGACAGTGAAATGTTGTTAGCAAAAAGGAAGGTTGTATTTATTGCTTGTTGATTTATAATTAGAATACTGCTACAGAATCTGAATTTTGAGCAGCAATGAACAAGGCTCAAGGTCAGAGAGGGGGGGGGGGGGAGAGGAGATAGGGAGAGGGAGAGGGGTGGGAGAAAATGAACGTAGGAAACGGGGAAGAGGAGATGGATAGAGAGAGAGTAGCAAGAGATGGAGAGAAGGGGGAGGAGAAGATGAACAGAGAAAGGGGAAGGAGGTGATGGACTGAGGAGGGGAGAGGGGGCAGGTGGAGATGGAGAAAGATGAGAGAGCAGAAGATGGACAGAGTGGGAACGAGGAGGAGATGAACAGAGACATTAGGGTGTACAACCAATTCCCATACATACTAGAAACGTGTACTTTCTCCTTTCTTTTCCATTTAAGCAGGCTCAACCACAGCAAAGGGAGGGGGGGGGGGGGGTAAAGCTAGTAATATGATAAATAACACACTAACAACGTGACTAGTTGAGGAAAACAAGTATAACCTAAGGTGCAAAAACAGTTGGTAAACTGCGATACTAACAAATTAGTTGATACTCCATTAATGAAATTCTCTTTCAGTCTCCTGTCAGTAGTTACGCTCAATGCCTTTTTGATCGACATTTTCTCACTAAGTGATGAGTTTGTGTTCCAGGTCACTAATGAAATTCAAGAAGCAAAGCCAGTGCCATGTCAGTCCATATTCGCACAGCAGAGCGATGGCATCTCGTCTTCGTCCCCTGCGGTGTGCAAGCTTTGTTAACGGCCTACAGCCGGTGGTGCTGCTGTCTGCCTTGTCTGGAGTGTCCCCGTTTCGTCCTCAAGGGTCACTGCTCGCTGTCTGCTCCCGTCTCTACAGTCTCTCTGTCTTAACAGTAATTCTGTACCTAGACTACTGTGCGATACAACACGTATATCTGACAAGAAATGACGAAACATTGCACCGCTGGTTCTTACCAGCCACAGTCGTCTGTCTATTCAGCACCATAACTACACCCATTGTTCTACTTCACTGCTGGAACCGCGGTACGAAAACATTTCAGGAATTCGTTCAAGATATTCACGTACCAGGCAACCTGTTTATACGTGTCATGAGACCAGGTGACGAGAAACTAAGGATCTTCCTGATTACCGTGTCCTCTTTAAGTTTCTTCGTTACAGTTGCAAGCATCATTCATTATTCTACTTTACAATTCAACTTCCTTTTAGCTATCTTGGCTAACAGTTTAGTTACATTTCTGGTCCTACTTCAGTTTTTAGCACTTTGCGTGGCCCTCTGCCGAAACTTCAGCTCACTCAACTACGCACTAGTGGCGGATTTCCGTTGCGAGGATCTGCAGCATGCCCGGCTGGAGTTATTAAATGTATTGAGAAGATTTTCAGGCCGCGCTATTTCCACAGGGAACCAGTTACATCTCACACAGAGACTCTCGCTAGCTTCACGTAAACGACTACTGGAGATTCAACTTCAGCACATGAAACAAAGTAGTGTCACCTCCTCTTTGAATGACGACTATGCAGCGACGATCACTTTATTTCTAATACAGAATTTTATAGCGATCGTAACGTTTCTGTACTTTCTAATTACACTGTTTTTGACAGAAGGCAATATTATGGCGCTTGAAATGGCAGTTACCATATGCAATACAGCGGCATTAATTCTACAGATAACTTCCTTAGTTGTTACCTGTCAACTGACGTCATCAGAAGCAAACAAGACAGCTACATTCGCCGAAGCATTACTAACGTGCAACATTGCAGGTTTGTAGACGTTCACTTTACTGTTGTAAGTGTGCTATGCAAATGATCATAATGGTGTGATGTTGAAATGAACTAAAGAGTTGTTGGGTATACGTTACGTAGAAAAAACAGTGGTTGCGGAACCTGCTGATAAGTTTGGCTCTCCGACATGTGGGCATATTATATTAGCTAATGCTGTTCAATGTGTTACCTTACATCCATATGCTACTTTATAAAGGATATCTTCTGAAATAATGCTCGCTACGACAGCTACTGTGTTTGTAATCGTAGAAAAACAGAAGATCTGCTCTCATGCGTCAATATAGTCAGAATGTATTCGTGGACTGGTTAGGGCTATACGTTACGAAGCACAGTATGTTAGTTAGGTCATTCCATGTTACTTAGATCGTTTGTACCTTATCAGTCATAGTGTTAGAGCACTTTGAAAGGTATATATGCATAATATGTTTGCCTATACGACTATATGCTAGTATCAACCGATCCTTAAGTACTGTAATGTATTAAATTTACAATCAAAAGCGTTATCGTTAATACTGATCAGTTGAAACATACGTGTATTTATCCAAAACGTAAAAACATTTGCGTTTTTATGTAACACTATCTACTAGTGAAATGTAATGAAGAAACCTCCACATTAAATCTATTAAAAATATGGCTACACAAACTCCTAGTTCCTCGTTAACTATTCGCACAGAAAATAACCTCACACAAATTAGGCCGGTCACTGCTACAAACTTCTTAACGAATAGAAATCAAGTAGAATCGTTCGGCAGTCAGCTTCAAATGCCGGTTCTCTAAATTTTCTCAACAGTGTTTCTCGAAAAGAACGTCATCTTCCCTCCAAGGAGTCCCATTTGAGTTCCCGAAGCATCTCCGTAACACTTACGTGTTGTTCAAACCTGCCGCTAACAAATCTAGCAGCGCACCTCCGAATTGCTTCGATATCTTCTTTCAGTCCGCCATGGTAAGGATCCCAAACACTCCAGCAGTACTTAAGGAGAGGTCACACCAGCGCTTTGTATGCGTCCTCCTCTACAGGTGAACCACTCTTTTCTAAAATTCTCCCAATAAACCGAAGCCTTCCCTATCACAGTTTTCACAAACAAGATATGAACTAATCATACAATGAAGACTTTCACGACCGGATGGTACTGTTGTTGATAATTCTTCCGAGTTATATGTCCGTGGTCCATGGAATACTTCTGTTCCTAACGTTTCGTCCAATACTACGTTGGACATCCTCAGAGGTATGGCTGGTCCTCGGCAGGACTCAACAGGACCAGCCATACCTCTCAGTATGTCCAACGTAGTATTGGACGAAACGTTAGGAATAGAAGTATTCCATGGACCACGGCCATATGACCCGGAATTATCAACAAAGATACGAACTACCGTGCCACCGTTTGCGCTGAGTATTTATATCCTGTAAAATGCTAACTTCTATCCCCAAGTGACGTGTTCCCCACAACTCATGGAGTCATGGTGGCCGAAGGCGGAACTACAGGAGGTGGAAAAAAACACTGGAACACGAAAAACACATATATTAACATGGCTAATACGGTATAGGAAAATCATTGGCGTTTAAAGCAGCTTCCAGTCGTCTCGGAAGGACAAATACAGGTTATTTATGGTTTTCAAGGAAGTGCTATTTATGGTTTTCAAGGAAGTGTTATGTATGGTTTTCAAGGAAGTCTTATATTCCTGCAAAATAGTGGCAATTTCAAATAACGATGATGGAAGTGGGTAGCGATCACGAATCTCTTTCTCCAAAGTAGACCCAGAAGAGGCTCAATAATATTGAGACATCGTGACTGCCGTGGCCAGGGAAAATGCGAAAATTCATCCTCGTGCTCACACAACCAGCCCTGAACAATGGGAGATGTGTGAACAGGAGACCTGACGTCTTGGAACAGAGTAACACCACTGGGGGCCAAACATAATAGCACGGTACTGATCTGATCAACCAAAATGGACAGAAAGTCCTTGACCATAATACGATCTGGGAGAGTAACCATGGAACCAATGGAGTACCGCGATATGTTTGCGAAAATCATCACGGAACTCCTGCCACGTTTCTCTCTTGGCACCACCTAGTCTGCATCTCAGGCTTGCGTTGGCGACCGCCAGACGTAAACTCGGCCAGAGCTTGGAAACCGTGTGAAATAAGACTCATTCGACCAAAAGACATTCGTCATTTGCTCCATAGTACACTTCTTATGACTTCGGCACCACGTTTTCCTGTTATGGGCATTTGCATCACTGCTGTGTGGTTTGGGGATTCCACCTCGCCCTGTGATGCCCAGCTTCGTGAGCACCCTGCGTGTTGTTTTGGTGCTGACGTGGTTCACGACTGCTACATTCAGTTTTGCAGTGACTTTGCCAGCTGCCGTCTTCTTAATTTCCGTCACAATTCTCTTCAATGCGTCTTTCACGATCATCCAACGTACACTTTCGTCCAAACTGTGATTTAGCAGATGATGTTTTTCCGCTTTACCTTTCATGAAATACCAAACACTTCGGTCGCGTTGGTTACAGAAGTACCCAACATACGAACCCTAACAATTTGCCAATGCCGGCCGGAGTAGCCGAGCGGTTCTAGGCGCTTCAGTCTGGAACCGCGTGACCGCTACGGTCGCAGGTTCGAATCCTGCCTCGGGCATTGGTGTGTGTGATGTTCTTAGGTTAGTTAGGTTTAAGTAGTTCTAAGTTCTAGGGGACTGATGACCTCAGCAGTTAAGTCCCATAGTGCTCAGAGCCATTTGAACCATTTTTGAACTTACATAGGTCATCATGGTTGTAAGTGTATGGTATATGGTGTTTCATCAGAGACCGATACGCTAATCTGTTCTTATCACTTAATCATCTCAGCATATTTATCGGCAATACTAGTAGCTGTGGTAGCAGTTGCATTTGTTTCTAATTTAGATTTCGTAATATGCCACAGTCCTGTACGTTCAGGATCCACAAAATAAATGATATATGTATGTGTCTCTGGTAATAATTGTGAAGTAAGAACTTGTTTGTTGATCACCTGTCCATTCTAATCACTTTATCCGTTGCAACCTGTGGATGTTACAGTTATTGCAGACCTTATTTCACGTCAGAAAAGTAATGTTTTGGATTGTGTTGGTAAATGACAGGTTTAACAAATGAAGTAAACTACTCTCAAGAGCAATACAGATGGAGCTGCGTAGTGGAACTTCCTAGAAAATAGGGACACACAACGAAGATCTCAGTATAGTCTATCATGTGGAGCTCACTTCGTGATTTTATTTTGCCTCATGATGGTAATGTAAAAGTTATGCGTCATTATATGTTACATATATGTCTGTGTTGTATTGACAGTTTTCTTTAAGTAACAAATAATTTCTATAAGTTGTGACATGATTACGAAAAAGTTTCCAGCGACCCAGGAAAATATTTGCTTTATTGTAATTCCGGTCTTGGATCACAATGTTTATATGTAATCAGATTATTAATTTGATCAGTAATGATCATCTTCAGACCTATAAAATGTAAGCACATAGAGATAGCCTAATTTACAAAACAGTATGCAAGTCATGAGGGTGGTGCAGAACATGTCTTGAACAGTGTACAGTCTGGTCACCACAGTCTGTGAATTTTATTTGTGCAGGTGGCGGCCGCGAAGAAATTTCCCATCAGCTACGCCGTCTGTCGCAGCAGGTGCGTCACAGCCCCGTCACGTTCAGCGCGTGTTCCCTGTTCAGCGTGGACGGCCGGCTGCTGACGGGATACGTGGCCGCAGTCGTCACATACACCATCATACTCATGCAGTTCACAACAGACAGCTGTTGACATTGTTCACATTCAAGGGTAGAGTCCATCTATAGCGGAAAAATCATGTCTTTCTAATAGCATGCATGTTGTGGAATCTTTCAAGAAAGAAGCAGAAGCAAGTAGATATACCGCTAGAGTACAACCCAACACAGTGTCTGTTTCACCAATGAAGGAAAAAACAATGTATACTAGGCAAGTCTCGTTGGATAGTTCTGTCACCTATCCTAAGCGAGTGAGTTAGCTATGGAAGATTAAAAATTCGTACCAATGTTGTCTACATTTAAATTTTCTGTAATTTGTATAAATGGTTCCTTAATAACGCTAAGGCCAGTTATTTCCCCCTCACATCACCAAAAATTAACTTCAACTTTCGAATTATCTGAATGACTGTCTGAGCTGATATAGCCCTCCAATAAAGATTGAGAACTTAATTTCCATGTACAGCAACATTTTCTTGTCATTTGACACCCAGCATTTCTGAATGTTGTGTGAAACTCATCTGTCCTTATGATGCCGCATCTACTCTTCTTTTGTGATATTATGCATTTGTTGTAAAGCCATCACTTCATTAGCTTGCAAAACTTTGGATATCAATATTCAATAACTATAAGTGGAAGCATCATTTGTCGGAATAATGATTAGCTACTTTTGGTGTCCCATTTATGCACAACCAACACCCTTACATTGAGACCTTATGCATCAAGGAATTTGTGTTCTCACTGCATAGTCTTTATACGAAATTGAAAAACAACTTCTTCATATAGGCTATCGATTATGGCTAAACATCAGATGGGCAGAAACAACAGACAGTTTATTCACTTTCAGAGCATTACGAAGATGCTGTACCACCTCTAGTGACAAATGCTAGAAGAGATGTATTGCGCATTACAAAAAAACTAACTGTTAAAATTCTAATGGCTCACAGGTAATTAATTATCAAGGAGGATATGTACTTCCTACCAAACAGTTCTTAAGAAATGATGATGACATTAAAATGAGGCTCAAATTAGAAATTTTATAGACATAATGATACTCGCAGCTCACTGTGTATCAATGTGGAAGCAGACATCAAGATGAGGCTGCACTTGGGTGAAGACAGGAGATGGCTGTTGAGCTGAGCAGTCGGTGTAACGTATTTGTACAAATTATTAATGATATATCATCTTCTCTGTATGATAAAATCTCTTATGTCACTACTATGACTGAAAACTGATACAATGTTTCACTGAATCAGGTACAAAGGAACTTGTGGTACAATATCTTAAATGCTTGAAATATTAAATAATGTATAATAATGCTTTAATTCCATTATTTCTCATACTGCACACTAATTAAATGCAGAAGTTATCATTTTTCATATAAATGTTATCCCACTAACCTTTTGGAATAAACTCACCAGCAGAATTATTTATTTAATCTTGATTTATTTGTTGTTGTTCAGTGCAATAAATTTCAACAAGTTTCTTTTTCAGATCTGGCACAATAATTGATTTATATTGCATGAATTGCTTGTATCTACTTGATAACTTCCATATTCATGGAATGAATAAAGTCAGAATGTACTATGAGAAATCCTGTATGTTTCCTACTTTGTATGTCTTGATATTACACATATTGTCAGTCAGACTGCCTGTCAACCAATTCAACGAAACGCAAATACTCTTCAAGCTCTCCTGACGACATTATTGTCTTAGGTGGCCATCATTTTCGTAACGGTATCATGGTCCCCAAACTAAATCTCATTGGTAACCATGTCTAAGAAATTGGGTCTGTCTGTAGTCAGGCGATCTATAATATTTCTTTCACATCTGGAATCTTCGACTAGTTGTTCAATGCAGTTCTCAAACAATATATTCAGTAATACTTCACAAGATTGTGTGTTAGTACTGCCAATAACAGATGCTTATTCTTCCCAGTCGCTAGTATGAAGTTTAAAGTCACCACCTATTACTACCCTCTCCTGGCGGTATTTCCATGCTATCTGGATTAGTATTTCTTTGGATGATTCTATGATAAATGTGTCTCAGTCTTGTAGTCGATAGTAACATCCAATTAATAATCTGTCCAAAGACTTTATTTACTCTTTTCCATATTAGTTCACAGTCGGATTCGTTCTTGATCTCGCTAGACCTAATGTTTTTGCTAGCTAATATAAACACTCTTCCCGCCCTCCCCAGGGAACATAATCGATCTTTCCAGTGCACGTTCGAAGAGTCACCAAAAATCTTCCTTCTCTCTAAGTTGGGTTTCAGCCAATATTCAGTTTCTGGATACGACTGCAAATGTTCTGACAGTCACCAACTAGTATGTCCCTATTTGCTATCAGATCTGTTGAGGTACCTGCTTGATGTGATGGCTTTTGTGGTGGGGATCTCAGGGTATTTTACCTAATCAGAGAAAAAAATTATACCTAGGTCGAAAAATCTGCAGCTCGTCACAGAACTGACTAAGTCTCTGGTTCAGGCTCTCCACTCAGCTGTAGACTTCATGGCCCTGAGTAGTCATCAGAACGACGATGCAAATCGACAGATATGCGAGAACCTCACGAGTTAATCTGTCTGTCTTTACCGCATCCTCCGCCTGTTGAAAGAGCTAGAGTTATCTGAAGCCCCAGACAACAAACATCTTTGGTGCTGTCGCGAGCGACTACCTGCAGCTTACTGTAAACTGTGTTCATGCGTGGGCCTCCTCCATCTGGGGGACAATTCCTCTAGCGATAGAAACTGAGTGCACATTTCGTACATTAGGCCCCCTCCTACCCACAACTCACCAGTGATCTTATTTCCCTAGTACACATCACACCCCTAACATTGTAATTGCCTTAAACTACGAACCTTCTTAGTCTTGTAGCATAGGAATCAAGGGAGAGGATGTTGTTTGGTAACCGGTATCCTCTACCTACAACACAGCTGCATACATGTATTAACAGGGTTCTTTATTTACTAAAACAGATAGCTGCTACTTAACTTTACAGCTTCCATGTGTTGCGGTACTAGCTCTTCAATATTAGCCCATGTTAGCCTCACTGCTGGTGAAGTACATGTCCCACTATGGGATGAATGACAGACGCTAAACTAGACAGTGAGTTCGTGGGTCAGTGACTGAGCTAGTAACTGAGCGACTGCGCTAGTGACAGACTGAGATAGAGACTGCGACTGGGACTGAGCCCTCTGGTCAGCGTTGGCGATCTAAATACTTGCAGTCGAGAGGGCGTTGGCGGCGCATTGCTTGCGAGTCTGTCTTTGGCCTCTCTCTTCATGGACGTGCTCGATCCAGCACCTGCTATCGATCTTCTTGCTACATTTTTGCCATCTGGTGTGCTGGCGACAGCTTATGCCAGCACAGAAGCCCTCTTTTCTCTTTTTGTGTGGCCACTGCATGAAGAGGAGGAGCAGAAAAGAATTGGAGGCTGTAAATCCAATAAAGTTACATAGGCTGAAATGGATCTTGGGTACTAAGTTTGAAAGATGTCATTGTTTTCAAAACCTATAGCCACTATTCAAAAGATCACATTAACATGTCAATGTGCTTCTCTGTAGAACTGAATGTCCTTGAGACATTGACACAGACACATGACCCACTTCACTTCGTAAGATAGGATTGTGACGTTGACTTCTGTACTCAGAAACTTAGGAAAGCCCTGTGTGAGAAGGACGAATCTGTTCATCACGGTTCTGGATGAAGGACCTGTCAGGTTCCTCAGATGGAACGTGCCGTTTCAGCCGCCCTGTGCTTGTGAAGTTGGTAATGAACACTTTCATTATAATTACACATACTGGTACAGGTCTACAGCCAATCATTCCTTTTAAGGGGAGAGTTCAAATGTTATGCTTTCTTGCGATACGAACTTAAAACATCTAAGGACTTCTTAAAGCCACTTTCAAGCAAGTGTACAGGGTCGAAATTTCAGGAGGTAGTACATTTTTCGTGGACCCAGTAGCTTTCGCCGTTATCCTTATTCCTCTTGCTAATTATCGAGAGAAACTATGGTCACAGTGTGGCTCAGTTATTGTTATGGGCTTGTAAGTAATTAACGATCATGGGTCCTGCCCTTCTATCGTAACTTGTTTCAAATTGATAATTCAAAGTGTGCACAGCCCCATATGGACATCCTTGTTTCTAGTGCCTCATATTCATAATGTCATATATTTTCTCTTCTCGTATTTCTGTAGTACTTATAATAATTTCAGCTGCTTCGTAACTTCGTGTAAATTTCACCTTCGTAACAGGTGAGTAGCATAGTTATGCCAACTGCAGCACACTTTGAGGTAATTCATTTGTGAGGTAACTTGTAGGTGAGTACCATACACATGACAACACAAGCCATGCCAACTTCTATGATGTCGCAATGCCCCTCCTCTCTTCTATTGTAATCCACGCTCCTTTCCTTGAAATAGTAGACTAGTCAGAGAGTTTTAAGTCAATGCACACACGTTTACATTTTACAACGACTGCCCAGTATTTAACTGGCCAACTGCATGTTTTCAACTTCTTCCTAAGCAACGCCCATTGTCCAATCAAAGAGGCTCAAAGCCAACACACACGCACACACACACACACACACACACACACACACACACACACACACACACACACACACGCACACACATTGGTTGTGCCAATCTAATTAATGGGAATAAATTGTCTGTATTACTGTTCTATAAAAACATGTGTTAGCTAAAATAACGTGTCAGCTGCTGGGAGATTGTAATTGTCATGTAACTTACACTTCACATCAAAAACGTGACTATCGACTTTAAACTGATGTGCCATATTGTTTTTTCCACACCTAATTATTGTCTGTAGTAATGTTAGACAAAACATATGATAGCTACACTAGTAAGTCAGTCACTGTATGAGTTCACTTATTGTGCACCTTTCACCTGACACAGGAAACATGATTGTGGACTCTCAAATTAAGTGACACCGTGCTATCTCCGTATCTAAGTTGTCTATGGTATTGTTCTGGGAATGAATGCTAACTAAAATAATGTATCCGGTACTGGATCACAGCAGTAATAAAAAAGTAAAACATAAAAATTAAAACCGAACAGTCTCTAAATGGCACAGTAATATACTGTACCGATATTATGTAAGGATAAAAATATCTGACATGAAATGTTTTCCTGAAATGAAGGGATACGCTATTAATGTAAGGCTTCCTAAAATAGTAGAAGATAAAAATTTTTGGCAGAAGAACACAGTAAAAATTCAAAGAGTGTCTCACGACAGTTTGTGGAGATACAAGTTTTACCTATGTGGTGGTTTCTCTAGACATAAATTGCTGTCCTTAAGTTCAGTATTTTCTGTCTGAGAGAGGACTACCTTTCTAGATAAACGGTAAGTTATACACTGAAGAGCCAAAGAAACTGGTACAACTGCCTAATATCGTGTAGACCCCCCGCAAGCACGCAGAAGTGCCGCATCACGACGTGACATGGACTCGGCTAATGTCTGAAGTATTCTCGGAGGGAATAGACACCATGAATTCTGCAGGGCTGTCCGTAAATCTGTAAGAGTATGAGGGGGCGGAGATCTCTTCTGAACGGCACGTTGTAAGGCATCCCAGATATGTTCAATAATGTTCATGTCTGGGGAGTTTGATAGCCAGCGGAAGAGTTTAAACTAAACTCAGAAGAGTGTTCTTGGAGCCACTCTGTAGCAGTTCTGGTCATGTGGGATGTTGCGCTGTCCTGCTGAAATGCCCAGGTCCGTCGGAATGCACAACGGACATGAATGGATGCGGGTGATCAGACGGGATCTTTACTTACGTATCACCTACCAGAGTCGTATCTAGACGTACCAGAGGTTCCATACCACTCCAACTGCACACGCCCCACGTTATTACAGAGCCTCCACCAGGTCCTCTGCTGACATGCAGGATCCATGTACACTCCTGGAAATGGAAAAAAGAACACATTGACGCCGGTGTGTCAGACCCACCATACTTGCTCCGGACACTGCGAGAGGGCTGTACAAGCAATGATCACACGCACGGCACAGCGGACACGCCAGGAACCGCGGTGTTGGCCGTCGAATGGCGCTAGCTGCGCAGCATTTGTGCACCGCCGCCGTCAGTGTCAGCCAGTTTGCCGTGGCATACGGAGCTCCATCGCAGTCTTTAAGACTGGTAGCATGCCGCGACAGCGTGGACGTGAACCGTATGTGCAGTTGACGGACTTTGAGCGAGGGCGTATAGTGGGCATGCGGGAGGCCGGGTGGACGTACCGCCGAATTGCTCAACACGTGGGACGTGAGGTTTCCACAGTACATCGATGTTGTCGCCAGTGGTCGGCGGAAGGTGCACGTGCCCGTCGACCTGGGACCGGACCGCAGCGACGCACGGATGCACGCCAAGACCGTAGGATCCTACGCAGTGCCGTAGGGGACCGCACCGCCACTTCCCAGCAAATTAGGGACACTGTTGCTCCTGGGGTATCGGCGAGGACCATTCGCAACCGTCTCCATGAAGCTGGGCTACGGTCCCGCGCACCGTTAGGCCGTCTTCCGCTCACGCCCCAACATCGTGCAGCCCGCCTCCAGTGGTGTCGCGACAGGCGTGAGTGGAGGGACGAATGGAGACGTGTCGTTTTCAGCGATGAGAGTCGCTTCTGCCTTGGTGCCAATGATGGTCGTAGGCGTGTTTGGCGCCGTGCAGGTGAGCGCCACAATCAGGACTGCATACGACCGAGGCACACAGGGCCAACACCCGGCATCATGGTGTGGGGAGCGATCTCCTACACTGGCCGTACACCACTGGTGATCGTCGAGGGGACACTGAATAGTGCACGGTACATCCAAACCGTCATCGAACCCATCGTTCTACCATTCCTAGACCGGCAAGGGAACTTGCTGTTCCAACAGGACAATGCACGTCCGCATGTATCCCGTGCCACCCAACGTGCTCTAGAAGGTGTAAGTCAACTACCCTGGCCAGCAAGATCTCCGGATCTGTCCCCCATTGAGCATGTTTGGGACTGGATGAACCGTCGTCTCACGCGGTCTGCACGTCCAGCACGAACGCTGGTCCAACTGAGGCGCCAGGTGGAAATGGCATGGCAAGCCGTTCCACAGGACTACATCCAGCATCTCTACGATCGTCTCCATGGGAGGATAGCAGCCTGCATTGCTGCGAAAGGTGGATGTACACTGTACTAGTGCCGACATTGTGCATGCTCTGTTGCCTGTGTCTATGTGCCTGTGGTTCTGTCAGTGTGATCATGTGATGTATCTGACCCCAGGAATGTGTCAATAAAGTTTCCCCTTCCTGGGACAATGAATTCACGGTGTTCTTATTTCAATTTCCAGGAGTGTATTTATGAGATTGTCTCCATACCCGTTCACGTCCATTCGCTTCATACAATTTGAAACGGGTCTCGTCCGACCAGGCAACATATTTCCAGTCATCAAAACTCCAATGCCGGTGTTGACAGGCCCAGGCGAGGCGTAAGGCTTTGTGTCGAGCAGTCATCAAGGGTACACGAGTGGGCCTTCGCCTGTGAAAGCCCATATCGATGATGTTTCGTTGAATGGTTCGCACGCTGACACTTGTTGATGGCCCAGCATTGAAATCTGCAATTTGCGGGAAGGTTGCACTTCTGTCACGTTGGATGATTCTCTTCAGTCGCCGTTGGTCCCGTTCTTGCAGGATCTTTTTCCGGCTGCAGCGATGTCGGCGATTTGACGTCTTACCGGATTCCTGATATTCACACTACACTCTTTAAATGGGCGTACGGGAAAATTCCCATTTCATCGCAACCTCGAAGATGCTGTGTCCCATCGGTCGTGCACCGACTATAACACCACGTTCAAACTCACTTAAATCTTGATAACATGACACTGTAGCAGCAGTAACCGATCTAACAACTTCGCCAGTCAGTTATTGTCTTATATAGGCATTGCCGACAGCAGTGCCGTAATTACCTGTTTACATATCTCAGTATTTGAATACGCATGCCTATGCCAGTTTCTTTGACGCTTCAGTGTAGTTACAAGATAGATCCACGCAATTCCACATGAGTAATTCTTCGCCGACGTTTCTCGTCCTACTCTCTTCAAAAGAAGTCGCATGAAATGCAAGAGCGAGTCTAGTAATTTGAAAAAGTAAGACAACGCTGTTCAATATGACAGCTTCATTGTGTGTAGTTGTGTTCTCATTTGGGTATAAAGAGAGAATGATATTGCAGAATACAGTATGCATGGCTATCATGAGATTCTGATCAACAGCCGTGAAGATGATCTCAGCGGACACTTTATTCAGAGATACCGCAGTTTTCACAGTTTCACATGGGACACTTGAAACTGGAACACGCTCTTATATTCAATGTGTGTGACATGGATCTATTCACTCGGGAACATAGGTCAGAGTTGATCGTCGTAGAATAGTCAGAACGTCAGATTTTTGGCGTCCCTGGAATCTGAAGCCGAATTCTGTAATTATTGTCTCACATACACTGAAGTGACAAAAGTCATGGGATACCCCGTATATCGTGTGAGACCTCCTTTTGCCGGGGATAGTGCAGCAACTCGAAGTGGCATTTACTCAGCAAGTCGTTGGAAGCACCTGCAGAAATATTGAGCCATACTGCCTCTATAGCAGTCCTTTGCGAAATTGTTGCCAGTACAGGATTTTGTACACGACTATGTACAAGAAATGACCGATGGGATTCATGTCGGGTGTTCTGGGTGGCCAAATCATTCGTTCGAATTGTGCAATCGCGAATAATTGTGGCCCGGTGTCAGGGTGCTTTGTTATCCATAAAAATTCCATCACTGTTTGGGAATATGAAGTCCTTGAACGGCTGCAAATGGTCTCCTTGTAGCCGAACGTAAGCATTTCCAGTCGATGATCAGTTCGGTTGGACCAGAGGATCCAGTCCATTCCATGTAAACACAGCCTACACTATTCTGGAGCCACTACCAGCTTGTAAAGTGCCCTGTTGACAACTTGGATCCATGGCTCCTTGGGGCCTACGCCACACTCGGCCCCTACCATCAGCTCTTACCATTTGAAATCGCGACGCATTTGATCGGGCCACACCTTTCCAGTCGTCTAGGGTCCAAACGAAATGGTCACGAGCCCAGGAGAGGTGTTGCAGTGTGATGTGTTGTTGGCGAAGGCACTCGCGTCCGTCGTCTGCTGCCGTAGCCCATTAAGGTCAAATTTCGGCGCGCTGTCCGAAGGATACGTTCTTCGTACATCCCATATTGATTTCAGCTGTTATTTCACGCAGTATTCTTGTCTGACAGCACTGACAAATCTACGCAAACGATTCAGCTCTCTATCATCAAGTGAAGGCCGTCGGCCACTGCGTTGTATGTGGTGAGAGGTAATGTCTGAAATTTGGCAGTTCTCGTTTGTTCATAGAGGATGACGTCTGCGACCTGCATACGCCTCGCTGGTACGATGCGGCCGCTGCTGGTGGTTTCTGCAGCTCTTCGGGTCCTTCGCTGCCGCGTCCAGTCTGGTTCCGCAGTCGACGATTTGGCACACTCTTGGCACTATCGATGTCGAAATATAGTTGCCCAACAATTTTCGAAATGAAATGTCCCATGCGTCTAGCTCTAAGTACCGTTCCGCGTTTAAAGGTTGTTAATTCACGTCGTGTGGCAGCAATAAAAAGTCATCAAGCATTTCATATGAATCACCTGAATACAAATGACAGCTCCACCAATGCACTGCCCTTTTACACGTTGTGTACGCGATATACACACATAAAAAAAAATTGTATCACCTCGGTTCAGAGAGTTCCGGAACATGTACAGAAAATTGAAATTGAGATCAACATAAACATCACTTCCGCCATTTATATTGCTCATGAAAACCACACATTGCATGTTGTACCGCCAAACAGCGGGACCTTCAGACATAGTGGTCCAGATTGCTGTACACACCGGTACCTCTAATACACAGTAGCAAGTCCTCTTGCACTGATGCATCCCTGTATACGCCGTGGCATACTATCCACAAGTTCATCAAGGCACTATTGGTCCAGATAGCCCGACTCCTCAACGACGATTCGACGTAGATCCCTCAGAGGGGTTGGTGGGTCACGTCGTCCATAAACAGCCCTCTCCAATCTATCCCAGGCATGTCTGGAGAACATGTTGGCCACTCTAGTCGAGCGATGTCGTTACCCTGAAGGAAGTCATTAACAAGATGTGCACGATGTGGGCGCGAATTGTCGCCCATGAAGACGAATGCCCTGTTAATATGCTGCCAATATGGTTGCATTGTCGGTCGGAGGATGGCATTCATGTATCGTACAGCGACTCGCCTTCCATGACCAGCAACGGCACACGTCGGCCCCACATAATGCCACCCCAAAACAGCAGGTAACCTCCACCTTGCTGCACTCCCTGGACAGTGTGTCTAAAAGCATACAGCCTCAACGGGCTGCCTCCAAACACGTCTCCGACGATTGTCTGTCTGGTTGAAGGCATATACGACACTCATCGGTGAAGAGAACGTGATGCCAATTCTGAGCGGTCCATTCGGTATGCTGTTGGGCTCATCTGTACGACGCTGCATGGTATCGTGGTTGCAAAGATGTACAGTCATACTCAAAAGTATCCGACCAATCTGAATTGCATTTCGCATGATTCGCATGCAATCGGCATAACGCAGCTGTCTAGCAGGTCCTCTAATCGCCCCATGGTACAGTCGTTTGACTATTGAAAATGGTTCCAACTAGTCACCACTAGAAAACACTGCTCCGTATCGCAGTAACTCAAGATATAAAGTAATACCACGATTCTACAAATATCAGGGAACACCTTATCACAGATAAGACTGTCCTTACGGCTTGTAAGCTCACATTTATTACAATAAATGACATACCTGAAATGTTACCACTCTCATTATTACGTCAGGTAGGTAACGCACGTAGTAAGTTCGTCGTATTCATGATTTCCTCTTCAAAGTAACATACAGTACTTATTATTTAACACAAAATGACATGAAAAATTTAAGTTATCCACCAGCAGCTAGTTGAGAATATGTAATTCAAGTGACAAGACGAACCGTCTCGTTCTACCTATGGATTCAAACCCAGGCCAGGCAAACTAAGCAACGATTTCGAGACTGACGCAAACTAACAGTCATTCCTGATTAGGTATACAGAGAGTGATATACCTCGATTTTAGACAGTATCAGTTACCAAATATCAACTTTAAATTACATAACGTAAACATTTTTAACGCACGCGAATTCCTCCCCAGCATCTCTTGTCCCTGTTAACGATCTACGAGCGATCTTAAATATTGCTTCTTCACAAGTAACTTACTTGAAATGCCGTGAGGTTAAGCTCTGCGTTGGACAGGGATTCGAACCAGGAACCTAATCGGATTGATATCGAAACACAACCAACCGTGACATATCGGCTTTCCTTGGCAGTAGCTAGATGTTTTAACTTAAATGACGAGACGAAACAATAATTTTTTCCTTCCCAGGACTCCAACCCAGCACCTATCGCTGTTATATTCTAGAGAAAACGAACATTAAATATGGGTTTGTTGCACCAGCATGTTTGAACTAAAAATAATATGTCGAAGAGTTCAGTGCTCACTGGGAATAGAGCCCCGCACATATCGTTGTTGACTACACACAAAGAGACGTCAGCTACCGAATTTTTCTCCACCAGCAGCTCGGAATAACATCTTGAACTTACAGTGATGTCGCAAATAGTTCTGTGTCCCACTGGGAGTCAAAAACGTCAGATACCGTTAGTGTTGACAACGAATGAAAAAACATTAAAAATCAAAATTATTATCCACCAGCAGATAGGTGTTCTCATGCTAGAGCTTGATAATACACAATGAAATCTTTAGTGCCGGGCCAGGATTCGAACCAATTCACGCATAATATGTGGAGATGTTGAGGAATCTGCAGTTCTGAACATACAACAAATTGTAGCCGAGCTGTACTGTCACGAAGGGATCAAATTCCGCGTTAAGGGCGGTCTGAGTTGCATTCTCAGTTCAGAACCAATTTTATTGACATACAGAAGCTCAGATAAAAGATGGAATAAGTGTCCTGTGACTCTAAAAAGCGTTTGTTTCGTCACTAGAAATAAATAACTAGAATAAGAAAGGTTAGTGGAGATAGAGTTTCTACATGTCGCCACTCCAGACTTTATTGTGGTTCAACCTAACGTCTACTTGGCAGAGAAAGAATATCATCTTTAATGTGAATTTCAGAGCACACTGCTATTATATCTTCTTCACTTGGTGTAGTCAGGAGAATGGAATTTTTCTCTCCCTATGTGAAATCATTGATAGAAGTGGGAATCGAACCCAGACCAAAGGTATAAGATATTACCATCAGTCCAACAGACCACCAAACGCTCATTTCTGTGACTCATTTTTCTATCATAACGCCGTTGCGCCACACTGGATGACAATTCTGACACACAGGCTCCCTGTAGTAAATAGCAGCATCTTCAGTAAATTCATTTACTTGGTTGACCGAATCACCATGAACTAGTTGCCTCGGCTACCCAGTGCATGCATTCAACTTTATTTTGTAATCACCAAAATAAAATCGCGGAACTGCTACCAACACAGAACTGCCAACAGTGTAGGATGCAGAAATTTAAATAGGAAGTGTTCCTTTCCACTTGAGCTACTCTATTGCGCTATCTGTTTGTTGAAAACTTCGTGCAGTGCCAAAGAAAAGGTTTAACTGTTTGTCTCTCATAAGTATTGACGTGGCCATATGCATTATCCCACAGCGCCGTGGAATGCAGATGTTCTAAAGGACTTGTTCCTGAATTCTGGAGCCGTTATACACATGTTTCGGCTAGTAGCGTAATGGTAAGTATCACGCACGGTAGGTAAGCTGTCGCGAGTTCGAGTACATTCACTGCTATATTTTTTAAAACGCGATTCTGCTGTCTGCTGAAGTTACCAATATAATGGAACTTTGAACATAATTCCCTTCACTTCTCAACCCAAAATAGTCACATGTGGAAAAAGGGCTAACTTCTGTGACATTTTGTTCTTTTCAGGTTTAATAGACAGCCAGGTAGCAGATGCATCTCGAAGCTTTTGTATTATGTATGGGGAGAGCGCATCATGCCCAAATACGTTAGAAAAGTATTTCCTACATTAGCTGCCGTGTGGTAGTGGCATTTTATTCTTCTTCAAACATTGTTTGACAGCTTTAACTCAGAACAAGTTTCCTACATGCATGTAATCAATAAACTGCATGTGCATCGTCAGACTGTTATAGATAACATCAGAGAATTCGCATATATCGTTGATGATTAATTTCGCTCTAATGTTTACTCTTGTTTCAAGAACACTAAAGGAAACCTTATGAAAGTTGTGCACTGTATTATAAGAAATGAAATAAAACTACCCACGATAACCTTACGACGAAAGTCTGTTTTAATAAAACTGAGTATCTGTACACAAGCATGCCTCTATCGACACGAATTAGTAAAATACTACTCACTTACATTTTGATTGGGTCTATGTTTAATTGGTATGCTGTGTCAAACTCAAGAGGTATGCAAATGTGGCATTTCATAAATATAGTTATGTATTTCTAGAAACCCAAAATTTGCTTGTCAGCAGCGGAAAGAGGCGTTACCTGTTGTGCAGCATTGTAAGTTTTTCACCATTGCGCTATGAGCCGAAAGTATTTTCTTGCAATTTCCTTATTGACGTTTGATCTGACTGCTTGTAGCTCTTTCACAGAAGGGGTAAAAACGTTGAAGTCAGTGAGACTGGAACTGCGAATCACAACAGACGCTTTTTTTACAGGCCAGCACGTTACCACAGAGCTGGCGAAGATGTATGTCTGTTAGCTTCCTCTGACGAGGCCAATCGTGGCTAGAACTCATAAACCGCTATTTAAAGGACGAGATTAGCTGCGATTTCCACCTACAACGACTTTCCTGGGCTGAAAACCGTAAGTTTACAAGGTTTTGTTACACCTCAAGCGATAATAACTAAGATTATTCAATGGAAATGACAGGAAAAATCAAGTGAACTTTGAGACTTAATTCCTTGCACACAAGGAAGTAATTCGTCGATTACAGAGTTGCCAAACATACGTTGGCTTGTTGCCAAATCTCAGTTACAGTACCAGCAGGAAGAAGACGAACTGATGTGATCCTACAGCGGGCTGGGAAGCGACCATAGCTGGTGTCTCCAAGTCGCAGCTCCTACGGCCTGGAATACGTAATGCATCTGATTCGCATTTCTGTAACTAGGTTTAGGGACTGGAGCGTAGTTACTAAAAATACTAAGAATTGACTGCAAACTAAGCATCATAAATCAGTAACTCTGATAGTTGTTTTTGTATTTCCTTCGTAAGTGTACTCAAAACTAAGAAACTCATTCACAGTACAAAATTTTCGCAGTATTAGTTTTGCAACTGTGAAATACTTTCCTACATTATAGAAGCGAATATTAAATTTGAACTAACACTGCGAAAATTTTGTACTTGGATAGCTAAGAATGAAAATCTTTCTGTTTATTTCAAAGGAAAACAATTGATTTTCTAAAACAATGTCTGTCATACACAACTTGAAACAGGTCATGTCGACCAAATCATATGGAAGAACTGATAGCGACATATATCGGAAGGCAGTAAGATCTCTTGCCTTTGTGTTTGGCAGTACTCGATAGCCATTTCTAGGCGCAAGAAAATGAAGAAAGGCAGCCCGTTTTTGTTATCAAGTAACGTGTTCATCAATTACTTTAGTTTTAATGTAATCTACGAGAAACTGCTGATGTTTGATATTAACATGAAAAGAATTCCGTAGACAGGGAAAGAACCTGTTCTTGGGAAACTACTTCTGTATTGACCAAAAGGCATTAAATGATCTTCAACCACGTGTGTTCCAGCAGCGGTATGAATAAAATGATGAAGAGTCTTTACATCCTGCTGACGTGAGAATAGCATAATCTCCGCGTCAGAAGCTTGCTTCTACTTAACCATTTAATAGACTCGCATTTTTTCCACCGTGACTAATTTTGTAAGCTAAGCACATCATCCGTTTCAGCACACTCTTGAGGCTGGGAAATGTGGCCACAATGGTCTGGTGGAACGAATTATCACAGGTGCACTGCGTGGGTTCAGGAATTTACTTTGAAGAGGCAGAAACAGATTTTTTTTACCTTTGGTAACCTCAAGAGAAAGACGTTATAATCCATAATCCACATTAATCATCACGTTCCTTCATTGCCAACTGGGCAGAGCCGGTTTACATTGGGAAATGACATAGCGGAAGTCATGGCAAACAGAAATACAGTCGCCAGTAAACTTACTTACATTAAAAAAATTTATTTTATTTGATGAACCGATAGCCATTTAAATGAACAGGTCTCATATTTTACTTGTACTTGATTGAACAAGAGACGTTGAAAATTTTGGTGCTGGACTGTGATTCGAATTCGTATATCCTCTTTCGAGGATCTGAATCTCTCAGAACAGTATAGTTCAATCATTTCGTTCCTTTTCCCAAGACTGCAATCTTCTCTAGAGCTCCTCCAAAGGATCCAGTAGAAAAATATTCATAATTTCATTTCAAGCCCTATCAAGTGCACACCCACCTGCTAGTGAAAATTAACGTGCATTTTTAATGTCTGCTGATGTGTTGACAACAATTGCAATAGGTGTCGTTATTTGATGCTTAAGCTATATTCGTGGATGCACGGTAGGTGTGCAATTGGACTGTCGCTTAGGCAAAAACACCTAGCAATTAGTAAGAAAAACCGATTCGTAACATTTGATTTTTCTTAGTTAACAATCCGATTACGTGTTGGGTTCGTATCTCCGTCACAGAACTTCACACCGTGCACTTCATCTTTAATTGCATGCACACTTTGTTACTTCAGAATGGAGGTACATCAGACATCTTTCGTGGTTAGTCAACAGGGACGAAAGGGTCTTGATAGGAGTCACGGTTTATTACAAAAATTGTCGTCTTTTATTTTCAAGTTTAGGTTTGGTTACCGGTATTGGCAAAAATGTCGGTAATTCACGACTGTTCGTGGCTAGTCATCAATATGATGTGATTAGATTAGATTAATTCTTGTTCTGTAGATCATGAATACGACACTTCGTAATAATGTGGAACGTGTCACTTAAAATGAAAGATTTCTTTACATACCATGAGTCAATTGCTTTACAACAATTTTTACACACTCCCTCTCTCTCATTATTTTTTATTTCTCTCTCTCTCTCTCTCTCCCTCCCTCTCTCTCTCTCTGCCACACACACACACACACACACACACACACACACACACACACACACACACATTCTTTTTTATTTTTATTTGTTGTTGTGCTCGACTATCGCTCAGCCACGAAAACGCCTGTGAATGAGTTTCTTAGTTTTGAGTACACTTACGAAGGAAATACAAAAACAACTATCAGAGTTACTGATTTATGATGCTTAGTTTGCAGTCAATTCTTAGTATTTTTAGTAAATACGCTCCAGTCCCTAAACCTAGTTACAGAAATGCGAATCAGATGCATTACGTAATCCAGGCCGTAGGAGCTGCGACTTGGAGACACCAGCTATGGTCGCTTCCCAGCCCGCTGTAGGATCACATCGGTTCGTCTTCTGCATGCTGGTATTGTAACTGAGATTTGGCAACAAGCCAAAGTATGTTTGGCAACTCTGTAATCGACGAATTACTTCCTTGTGTGCAAGGAATTAAGTCTCAAAGTTCACTTGATTTTTCCTGTCATTTCCATTGAATAATCTTAGTTATTATCGCTTGAGGTGTAACAAAACCTTGTAAACTTACGGTTTTCAGCCCAGGAAAGTCGTTGTAGGTGGAAATCGCAGCTAATCTCGTCCTTTAAATAGCGGTTTATGAGTTCTAGCCACGATTGGCCTCGTCAGAGGAAGCTAACAGACATACATCTTCGCCAGCTCTGTGGTAACGTGCTGGCCTGTAAAAAAAGCGTCTGTTGTGATTCGCAGTTCCAGTCTCACTGACTTCAACGTTTTTACCCCTTCTGTGAAAGAGCTACAAGCAGTCAGATCAAACGTCAATAAGGAAATTGCAAGAAAATACTTTCGGCTCATAGCGCAATGGTGAAAAACTTACAATGCTGCACAACAGGTAACGCCTCTTTCCGCTGCTGACAAGCAAATTTTGGGTTTCTAGAAATACATAACTATATTTATGAAATGCCACATTTGCATACCTCTTGAGTTTGACACAGCATACCAATTAAACATAGACCCAATCAAAATGTAAGTGAGTAGTATTTTACTAATTCGTGTCGATAGAGGCATGCTTGTGTACAGATACTCAGTTTTATTAAAACAGACTTTCGTCGTAAGGTTATCGTGGGTAGTTTTATTTCATTTCTTATAATACAGTGCACAACTTTCATAAGGTTTCCTTTAGTGTTCTTGAAACAAGAGTAAACATTAGAGCGAAATTAATCATCAACGATATATGCGAATTCTCTGATGTTATCTATAACAGTCTGACGATGCACATGCAGATTATTGATTACATGCATGTAGGAAACTTGTTCTGAGTTAAAGCTGTCAAACAATGTTTGAAGAAGAATAAAATGCCACTACCACACGGCAGCTATTGTAGGAAATACTTTTCTAACGTATTTGGGCATGATGCGCTCTCCCCATACATAATACAAAAGCTTCGAGATGCATCTGCTGCCTGGCTGTCTATTAAACCTGAAAAGAACAAAATGTCACAGAAGTTAGCCCTTTTTCCACATGTGACTATTCTGGGTTGAGAAGTGAAGGGAATTATGTTCAAAGTTCCATTATATTGGTAACTTCAGCAGAGAGCAGAATTGCGTTTCAAAAAAATTTTACAGTAAATGTATTGGAATTCGCGATCTCTTATCTATGTTGCCGACACTTACCATTACGCTACTAGCTGACACAGAGCTACAACAGTTCCCGAGCTGAACAACAATTTCTCCAGAATTTCTGCATACCGCGGCGCTACGAGATAATGCAAGTGGCTGGGTCTAGACTGCTGAGAGAAACAGTTACAGCTTTTCTGTTGCGCTGCATGACGTTTTTTACAAACAGATAGCGCAATAGAGTAGCTGAAGTGGAAAGGAACACTTCCTATTAAAATTTCTGCATGCTACACTGTTGGCAGTTCTGTGTAGGTGGCAATTGCGTGATTTTATTTCAGTGATTACAAAATAGCGTCGAATGTATGCACTGGGTATCCGATGCAGCTAGTTCATGGTGATTCGGTCAACCAAGTAAATGAATTTACTGAACATGCTGCAATGTACTACAGGGAGCCTGTGTGTCAGAATTCTCATCCAGTGTGGCGCAACTGCGTTATGATAGAAAAATGAGTTACAGAAAAGAGGTTTTTGTGGTCTATTGGACTGATGGTAATTTCTTATACCTTTGGTCTGGGTTCGATTCCCACTTCTGTCAATGATTTTAGAGAGGGAGAGAAAGATTCCATTCTCTTCTGACTACACCAAGTGAAGAAGATATAATGGCAATGTGGTCTGAAATTCACTTTAAAGATGATATTCTTTCTCTACCAAGTAGACGTTAGGTTGAACCACAATAAAGTCTGGAGTGGCGACATGTAGAAACTCTATCTCCAGTAACCTTTCTTGTTCTAGTTATTTATTTCTAGTGACGAAACAAAAGCTATGTAGGGTCACAGGACACTTATTCCATCTTTTATCTGAGCTTCTGTATGTCAATAAAATTGGTTCTGAACTGAGAATGCAACTCAGACTGCCCTTAACGTGGAATTTGATCCCTTCGTGACAATACAGCTCGTCTACAATTTGTCGTTTGTTCAAAACTGCAGATTCCTCAACATCTCCACATATCATGCGCGATTGGGATCGAATCCTGGCCGGGCACTAAAGATTTCATTATGTATTATCAAGCTCTACCATGAGAACACCTATCTGCTGGTGGATAATAATTTTGATTTTTAATGTTTTTTCATTCGTTCTCAACACTAACGATATCTGACGTTTTTGACTCCCAGTGAGACACAGAACTATTTGCGACATCACTGTAAGTTCAAGATGTTATTCCGAGCTGCTGGTGGAGAAAAATTCGGTAGCTGACGTCTCTTTGTGTGTAGTCAACAACGATATGTGCGGGGCTCTATTCCCAGTGAGCACTGAACTCTTCGACATATTATTTCTAGTTCAAACATGCTCACATGTCGCTGCTTGTGCAACAAACCCATATTTAACGTTCGTCTTCTCTAGAATATAACAGCGAAAGGTGCTGGGTTGGTGTCCTGGGAAGGAAAAAGTTAATGTTTCGCCTCGTCATTTCAGTTAAAACATCTAGCTACTGCCGAGAAAATCCGATATGTCACGGTTGGTTGTGTTTCGATATCAATCTGATTAGGTTCTGGGTTCGAATCCCTGTCCAATACAAAGCTTTGCCTCACGGCCTATCATGTAAGTTACGTGTGAAGGAGCAATATTTAACATCGCTCGTAGTTCGTTAGCAGGGACAGTAGATGTTGGGTAGGAATTCGCGTGCGTTAAAAATGTTTACGTTATGTAATTTAAAGTTGATATTTGGTAACTGATACTGTCTAAAATCGAGGTATATCTCTCTGTATGCCTAATGAGGAATGACTGTTAGTTTGCGTCAGTCACGAAACCATTCCTTAGTCTGCCTGACCTGGGTTTGAATCCACATGCAGAACAAGACGGTTCGTCGTGTCATTTGATGTTCATACATATTCTCAATTTACTGCTCGTGAATAATTTAAATTTTTAATGTCATTTTGTGTTAAATAATAAGTACTGTATGTTACTTTGAAGAGGAAATCATGAATACGACGAACTTACTACGTGCATTACCTACCTGACGTAATAATGAGAGTGGTAACATTTCAGGTATCTCATTTATTGTAATAAATGTGAGCTTACAAGCCTTAAGGACAGTCTTATCTGTGATAAGGTGTTCCCTGATATTTGTAGCATCGTGGTATTACTTTATATCTTGAGTTACTGCGATACGGAGCAGTGTTTTCTAGTGGTGACATGTTCGGACCATTTTCAATAGTCAAACGACTGTACCAAGGAGCGATTAGAGGACCTGCAAGACAGCCGCGTTATGCCGGTCGCATGCGAATCAGGCGAAATGCAGTTCAGGTCGTTCGGATACTTTTGAGCACGACTGTACCTCGCCATGGACGTCGGGAGTGAAGTTGCGCATCATGCAGCCTATTGAGCACAGCTTTAGTCGTGACACGTTGGCGTTGCTGTCTGGTTTCCTCCGTGCTATAATCCGTAGGTAGCGGTCGTCCACTGCAGTAGTAGCCTTTGGGTGGCCTGAGCGAGGCACGTCTTCGACTGTTCCTGTTTCTCTCCATCTGTTCCATGTCCGAACAACATCGATTTGGTTCACTCTGAGACGCCTGGACACTTCCCTTGTTGAGAGACCTTCCTGGCACAAAGTAACAATGCCGAATCGTGGTATTGAACATCTAGGCATGGTTGAACTACAGACAACCATAGCCGTGTATCTCCTTCATGGTGGAATGAGTGGAACTGATCAACTGTCTAATAGGCGCTGCTCATGCATGGTTATTTACATCTTTGGGCGGGTTTAGTCACATCTCTGAACAGTCAAAGGGACTGTGTCTGTGATAAAATATCCACAGTGAACGTCTATCTTCAGGAGGAGTTCTGGGAACCAGGCGGATTCAAAACTTTTTTTGATGTGTGTGTGTGCTTATCGCTATCCCATGACTTTTTCATCTCATTGTATAGATCTGAACCTTTGGCCGAGAGAAACCGCTATGAACTGTAGCAGTACAACAAATGTTACGGGGCTATTCACAAAGACGTTTAACACGTAAATCTCTCCGATAACACCACAGTGGATCACGTCGGCGACTATTACTATGAGCATAAAGGAGAGCACTGTGGCCAGAGGCAGTATTAACTTGTGGCCACCACTATGTTCGAATATAATGAATTTCCTTGAGACAGAGAAGTTGCTGTACATGCATCGGCACGGCTTTAGAAAGCATCGCTCCTGCGAAACGCAACTCGCCCTTTTTTCACATAATATCTTGCGAACCATGGATGAAGGGTATCAGACGGATGCCATATTCCTTGACTTCCGGAAAGCGTTTGACTCGGTGTCCCACTGCAGACTCCTAACTAAGGTACGAGCATATGGGATTGGTTCCCAAATATGTGAGTGGCTCGAAGACCTCTTAAGTAATAGAACCCAGTACGTTGTCCTCGATGGTGAGTGCTCATCGGAGGTGAGGGTATCATCTGGAGTGCCCCAGGGAAGTGTGGTAGGTCCGCTGTTGTTTTCTATCTACATAAATGAACTTTTGGATAGGGTGGATAGCAATGTGCGGCTGGTTGCTGATGATGCTGTGGTATACGGGAAGGTGTCGTAGTTCAGTGACAGTAGGAGGATACAAGATGACTTGGACAGGGTTTGTGATTGGTGTAAAGAATGTCAGCTATCTCTAAATGTAGATAAATGTAAATTAATACAGATGAATAGGAAAAAGAATCCCGTAATGTTTGAATACTCCATTAGTAGTGTAGCGGTTGACACAGTCACGTCGATTAAATATTTGGGCGTAACACTGCAGAGCGATATGAAGTGGGACAAGCATGTAATGGCAGTTGTGGGAAAGGCGGACAGTGGTCTTCGGTTCATTGGTAGAATTTTGGGAAGATGTGGTTCATCTGAAAAGGAGACTGCTTATAAAACACTAATACGACCTATTCTTGAGTACTGCTCGAATGTTTGGGATCCCTATCAGGTCGGATTGAGGAAGGACATAGAAGCAATTCAGAGACGGTCTGCTAGATTTGTTACTGGTAGGTTTAATCATCACGCGAGTGTTACGGAAATGCTTCAGGAACTCGGGTGGGAGTCTCTGGAGGAAAGGAGGTGTTCTTTTAGTGAACCGCTACTGAGGAAAATTAGAGAACCAGTATTTGAGGCTGACTGCAGTACAGTTTTACTGCCGCCAACTTATATTTCGAGGAAAGACCACAAAGATAAGATAAGAGAGATTAGGGCTCGTACAGAGGCATTGTTGTTGTTGTTGTGGTCTTCAGTCCTGAGACTGGTTTGATGCAGCTCTCCATGCTACCCTATCCTGTGCAAGTTTCTTCATCTCCCAGTACCTACTGCAACCTACATCCTTCTGAATCTGCTTAGTGTATTCATCTCTTGGTCTCCCTCTACGATTTTTACCCTCCACGCTGCCCTCCAACGCTAAATTTGTGATCCCTTGATGCCTCAAAACATGTCCTACCAACCGGTCCCTTCTTCTCGTCAAGTTGTGCCACAAATTCCTCTTCTCCCCAATTCTATTCAATACCTCCTCATCAGTTATGTGATCTACCCATCTAATCTTCAGCATTCTTCTGTAGCACCACATTTCGAAAGCTTCTGTTCTCTTCTTGTCCAAATTATTTATCGTCCATGTTTCACTTCCATACATGGCTACACTCCATACAAATGCTTTCAGAAACGCCTACATAGCACTTAAATCTATACTCGATGTTAACAAATTTCTCTTCTTCAGAAACACTTTCCTTGCCATTGCCAGTCTACATTTTATATCCTCTCTACTTCGACCATCATCAGTTATTTTGCTCCCCAAATAGCAAAACTCCTTTACTACTTTAAGTGTCTCATTTCCCAATCTAATTCCCTCAGCGTCACCCGATTTAATTCGACTACATTCCATTATCCTCGTTTTGCTTTTGTTGATGTTCATCTTATATCCTCCTCTCAAGACACTGTCCATTCCATTCACCTGCCCTTCCAAGTCCTTTGCTGTCTCTGACAGAATTACAATGTCATGGGCGAACCTCAAAGTTTTTATTTCTTCTCCATGGATTTTAATACCTACTCCGAATTTTTCTTTTGTTTCCTTTACTGCTTGCTCAATATACAGATTGAATAACATCGGAGAGAGGCTACAACCCTGTCTCACTCCCTTCCCAACCACTGCTTCCCTTTCATGCCCCTCGACTCTTATAACTGCCATCTGGTTTCTGTACAAATTGTAAATAGCCTTTCGCTCCCTGTATTTTACCCCTGACACCTTTAGAATTTGGTAGAGAGTATTCCAGTCAACATAGTCAAAAGCTTTCTCTAAGTCTACAAATGCTAGAAGCGTAAGTTTGCCTTTCCTTAATCTTTCTTCTAAGATAAGTCGTAAGGTCAGTATTGCCTCACGTGTTCCAATATTTCTACGGAATCCAAACTGATCTTCCCCGATGTCGGCTTCTACCAGTTTTTCCATTCGTCTGTAAAGAATACGTGTTAGTATTTTGCAGCTGGCATATAGGCAGTCATTTTTCCCTCGTTTGTTTGGGAGCGGAACAGGGAGAGAAGAGGCTAGTTGTGGTACGAGGTACCCTCCGCCACGCACTGTATGGTGGATTGCGGAGTATGTATGTAGATGTAGATGTAGACGTACGGAATATCCCACCGCTACGTCTGATACTTCTGTGTGATCAATGAGGTCCATCACTACGATGACCCAAAAACAGTGAAATGGCACCGCTCTAGTAATGCTCTTAACTGTGAAAACAATTAAATCCGACCAGGAGCTGCGGTTGAAAATGGAGTCATTCATTGTGAGTGGCGTTCCTGCACAGTATTGTAGCCCTGGTAGAGAATCGTCGACAGCGGGACTAGACTGGACGCGGCAGCGAAGGACCCGAAGAGCTGCAGAAACCACCAGCAGCGGCCGCATCGTACCAGCGAGGCGTATGCAGGTCGCAGACGGGTGCTGCAGTGCAGAACGACGAGGTCGTTGTTCTTACTGACACGAAGCTCAACTCTTTCGCTGATTACAGCAAGACAACCCTCTAGTGCAGTAATTTGATAGAAATTACATTAATTGAGTTACGTACTTTGTCCTTCGCGAGGATTGTTGACTACATATCACTAACTCATGCCACCATATTTATATTGTTTTATCTTAATTAAATCGATCGTGGAAATTATTGCTATAGTAACGGCAATACATCGTTTCATTCTTCCGCTACGAGAAGTTTCGGCATGGCACTCTTCTGCGTCATGAATAATCAATGATTACAGCCGATACATTTCGTGCTGAATGTAGTGAACTCATGTTTCGTGTAAGTGGAGTCACACAGTTCGTAGATATTTAAAGAAAATAATATTTATGTACTACCAAGTGTACCTGATGCTAAAAATTTCGATCGAAACGGTCACCATCAGGAGACATAAAATTATTAAAGCATTTTATAAGGCAGCATATTTCCTGTGGTGTTAATAAAAATAAAGTTATGCAGAGTGTGTAACTGGGCATTTTACAATTATGTAATAATATAAACGCGCTTTCCTCTTGATTACAGTGACACAGCATGTTTTTTTTAATAAAATTACTTCTATTCGCATTGAGTAAGAGTGATGCCAGATAGCCTGCTGTAATTAATTTGTGTTGGCTGATGTTGATGTTCTCTGTCGAAACTGGTAGCGAATTTTATTTTATCAGCAGTTATTGACAGACCGTAAATGTCATTTTCTTTAAACAGCAAATATACGTCTTAGACCAGAGTACTCTGCAGCGGAGTGTGCTGTGCTCTGAAACTTCCTGCCTGCTTAAAAGTATATGCCCTGCCTGTACTCGATCCCAGAATCTTGCCTTATGTGGACAGAGCTGGTACCGATCTGGCCAACAAGGGAGAAATACTCGTTCCAGAAACAAAATCCCTAGGTTCTAGCTAAGTCGTGTCTCCTACATATTCTTTCTCCCAGAAGTGCTAGTCTCTCAAAGAATGTAGGGAGGCTGTCAGGTTTGAAAATTAGGAAAGTGGCAGTGCCAGATGTGAAGCTGTGATGGTTGGTCATGCATCGCGACTGTATAGTTCAGACGATTGTCCACAAAAGGCAAGGTTATGGGTAGGAAATGCCATGTAGTAACAAAAAAGTGATACATTTGATATGGAGACACGTTTCCATTGACCAACAGCCCAATCTCTGTAAACAATACACGTGAACTCTGATATAATTAAATTCTCCTTGAGGCAATGGAGCCTCTACGATAACGATAGAAGCTGAAGAAGTGAATTAAAATTGATGTCATGGTTGGGGCCTGACCCCACGTCTCCTTGCTTACTAGGCGGGTGTACTAGGGATGGCATTGGAATAGGGTAGTCTGTGCAGACTTGTTACCTCTACTGCTGTGGTGGTGTAGTGGATATCACTTCTACCTACTAAGGAGACCTGGGTTCAAGTCCTGGCCATGGTACAAATTTTAATTCACTTCTTCAGCTTCTGTCATTATCGTACATGTGCATCTGATCATTCAGTTGTGAATAGTCAGGGCTGAGTAGCGCATGTTCAACCATAGCATGTCAACATCATTGGGACACACATCAGAATGGAGTAACATCTCTAAGTACACTGTTCACTAATGCCTTTATCCTGCATTGTGTGCAGGGTCGGCAGGGCTAAGTACGGATTTGGCATGGTTAATTTTTAAAGGGTGGCCAGATGCTCTTCCTGCCGCCGCCCCATATCCCCCAAGATGAAAGTAGTGTACCCCAGCTGTCTGCGTCTAGTGTAAATCGTGAAATAGTGTGAATGTGTTTCAAATGCCTGTGAGTCGTGTAACTGAGGTGGGACGTGGGGACCAGCCTGGTATTCACCTAGGAGGATGTGGAAAACCGCCTAAAAACAACATCCAGGCTGGCCAGCGCACCGACCGTCGTCGTTAATCCGCCAGGCGGATTCGACCTGGGGCCGGCGCGCCTACCCGAGTCCAGGAAGCAGCACGTTAGCGCTCTCGGCTATCCTGGTGGGTAAGATCTCTAAGTACACTGGCATCCAAAATTAAAGCAAGAAACCACTATTTCCCCATCGTGTGTCTAATTGACGATATAATTATACAAACTGTCAACAGATGTCCATATGATCGTGTTCTGAAAAGAAGACGACATTCCGGTCCAAGGGCAACTATGCCACAGCTGACGACAGGGCACCTATCAAATGAGGTAGTGTTTGTTGGCTACTCTCATATCCACAATCACTGTGTACACACTCACAGACGGTGCAATCTCTGCAGTGGAGGGCCATAGGAAGAATGGCAGCAGGACATTGGAAACTGATGTGGCCTGATGGCTTAATGTGAGTCGTTCTGTTGTTTGTCGGATGTGGCGACAGTTTACAGAGACCGAAACTATATCCTGAAGACATGGGCAGGGCCATCAGGAAGAGAAGATCGTTAATTGGCTGTAAGAGCATGACGGTAATGCCCTAGTACTGCACAGCAAATGGCATCCACTGGACATATTGCATCAAGGCAAAGGGTGTACAGAAGGCTTCGGCAGACAGGCCCTGATTGTCAGAGATATGCTGTATATGTACGTCTGACATGTCTTCGCAGAAGGGAACGTCTTGAATGGAGTCGTCAATATGCCAACTGGACTGTCGAACAGTGGGCAAATTTTCTTTTCACAGATGAGTCCTGATCTGGTCTGGAGATTGATTCTCGACGGATTCGCATCTGGAAGGAACATGGAATACGATTTTGAGACCCAAACATCTGGCAGGAACATAGAACACGATTTTGGGACCCGAACATTGTGGAAAGGGACCGACATCGTGGAGGTCCCTAATGGTGCGGGCAGAGGATATGTTGCCCACTCTAATACCTCTTCGTGAAATTGTCCAGATTAATGGTCAAAGTTTGACAGTTGTCAGATATCGTGAAGAGATCTCGGGACCTCACGTGCGGTTGCTGCGAGGTGCTGTGGACCCAGACTTCTTACAGATGGACGATAATGCTCGATCTCATAGAGCAGGGTTGGCTCATGTTTTCTTGGAAACGGGAGATATTGCACACATGGCGCAACCTGCTCCCTCTTCCGATCTGAATACCACCGAGCATGTCTGGGCTCACTAAGGAGACGGGTTCCATCACATCAGCATCCACCAGTCACTCTCTAAGACTTGCGAGCAGCTCTGCAAGAAGAACAGGTGGTGACACACTGAGCACATTAACCAGTTGTCAGAATGAGCGTGCAAAGCAGTTGGAAAAAACTAAGAACATTTTTGTGTACCGTTATGAATCTTGCAGTTATTTACGTTATGTGTTCTTTACATTGTTTCTATTGTATTATCACCCGTGTAAACTGTTATGTGGAAAAATAAACGCAACCTTGAAAAATTTCCGTTTGTTGCTTTGATTCAAATAGAATGTTTTCAACAAATCTTACTATAATAACTGACTTAGCAGCTATAACTAACAGAGCTCAAACTCCTTTTTCTTGCTGATTTCCTGCAGAATTAAGGATATTAGTTGCCAGTGGGCACTGATTTATAACATAGGGGTAATATGAAAATTTATGCCGGCCGTGGTGGCCGAGCGGTTCTAGGCGCTACATTCTGGAACCGCGCGACCGCTACGGTCCCAGGTTTGAATCCTGCGTCGGGCATGGATGTATGTGATGTCCTTAGGCTAGTTAGGTTTAAGTAGTTCTAAGTTCTACTGATGACCTCAGAAGTTAAGTCCCATAGCGCTCAGAGCCATTTGAACCATTTTGAAAATTTATACCAAACCAGGATTCGGACCTGGGTCTCCTGCTTGCTAGGCAGATATGCTGACCACTACACCAGCCAGACACAGTGGTCAACACAAGTGCGTGGAGAATAGTAGCATGCCTCCTGTCAGACCCAGATTCTCAACTTACGCACACACTAAAGATGTAGTGCCTTTTGCTCATTTGCCTCATTACTCGTGTCATTTCGCGAATTCCCGTAGTAATTCGAGCTTGGTTTGTACCTACACTGAAGAGATCATTGGCTGTCCTCTCCTTAATGCCATGCCTGTTCTTTTGGACATGTCCGAAAGAACAGACATCGCATGTATAAAATGTTTTCAAGAAGAAACAAGTGAGTACAAAGTTTTCCAACACACCATCACTCCTGAATGAAAACATCGATCTGTGAACACCTGGTACAACTTGATTGAGACGCAAAATGCGGACGATTCTTTTCTGGAAAAAGTCATCACAGGTGACGCGACGATGTCTTATAAATATGAACATAGCACAAAACGACAGAGTGTGGATGATCATTTGAAGGGTCACTGCTTTAACAACATAACCGACATTAAAGCCAATGTGAAACGCGAGTTTAAGAACATTTCAAAGAAGGTTTCTTATGACAGTTTCACTTTGGTGTTTGAAAGTTGCGTACATTGCACTCACATACATGAAAACGAACGGGTCGAAAGTTATAAGCGGAAACCGTTCTGATACCTCTGCCAGTGGAATAAATGTACTGATACTGTTGTTGCTGGGACTGCAGGGTAGGTAGCTTCCAGATGTTGTAGTGTGGATCAAAACAAGGAAAAATATCCAATAAACATGCGCTCTAAAATGCATACCTAAAAAGCTTGAGCACGTGTTCAATAGAGGAGACGTGTTTAGCAGTAGCGAAGATGAAAGAGTGCTCATAGTTCGTCAGGTATGCATTTTAGACTGCATATTTACTGCGTATTTTTTTTCTTTTTTGGTCCATACTGCCGCCTCTGAAAGTTGTCTACCCTACAATTTAGCAACAGCAGTACCAGTTCATGCATTCCACTGTCGGAGGTATGAAAAGTATTTTCAGTTATAACTTTCTACCCGTTTGTTTCCGGTACCTCAAATTGATAAATTTATCCTTCTCCGTCATCGTACAAAAATCTGTAACATCATCACGGAATCGCCGAGTACACACATACATTTAGAGGTGCCGGCGCCTCTAACTTCGACGCTCTGTAGCGTCGTTGGATAACATTTCCAGACATGGGCTCCTATGTAGAGCTTGATCTACTGAGTCCTCTCTACAACGTCTAGACGTGTGTGACATGTATTGTTAAAGGCCCTGTATAACGAAATATAAAAGCTGTACTAGAAGTATTTGAGGAAACACAGTTTATACAATTCTGTACAGTAAATTGCATGACACCACTGATAAGTATAGACCAGGAACAGAAGTCTGTTGCCAAGGCAGAATATTCAAAATTTCTGTTTGTGTGGGTTGATGAGAAATTTGAATTGAAAGAAACACATCGATGATCTGCTGAAACGGCTAGGTTCAGCTACTTATGCTATTAAGGTTATGACAAATTTTGGTGATAAACATATCAGTATATTAGCCTACTATGCCTATTTTCATTCACTGCTTTCACATGGCATCATGGCAACTCGTCACTAAGAGAGAAAGTATTCATTGCACAAAAGCGTGTAATCAGAATAATAGCTGGAGCCCACCAAAGATCACCATGCAGACATTTATTTAAGGAACTCAGGATATTCACAGTACCTTGGCACTACATATATTCCTTTATGAAATTTGTCATTAATAATCCAACCCAATTCAAAAATAACAGTGAAGTGCATAGCTACAACACTAGAAGAAAGGATGATCTTCACTATTCTGGATTAAGTCTCACTTTGGCACAGAAAGGGGTGTATTATGCTGCCACAAAAATCTTTGGTCATTTGCCAAATTGCATTAAAAGTATGAAAGATAGCCAACTAACATTTAAAAGCAGATTAAAAGAATTTCTGAATGACAACTCCTTTTATTCAACAGATGAATTTTTAGATACGAAGTATGAAATGAAACAGCCATTTTTTTGTTTTACATTTCTGCTTTGAAAGTTCTGTGATTCCAATGGTGTCTAATAAGTGATTTCGTGTAATATATTAAATCTCATAAAATTTATGATTCAATTTGGGTACTGGTAGGTCAAGCTTGTCCAATATATGTTCGCAATATTTTGCATTTACAAATGAAGCCACAACTAAGAAAATTTAGGTTAGCATTGTTATCTTTTAGTATTTTATATAATATGATGTATATCCTATGTAAAAGTGTTTTTTTTATTGTATACGCAAGTGTCAGCATAAAATAAGCAAGGTTTTGTGGATAGTTACTCATAAAATTGTTAATCTTTTAATTATTAATTTAATAAATTTGCACTGTAGCTTTGTTGACTTGATTGTTAAGAAACATATAAATAGTAGGAGCACAAGGCTCAAGGGAGTCAGTCGGACACAGTTTTGAGACGCAACCACTGTATTGTACGTCTGTGCAATAATCTAATTGTTATAATACGGTATTGTGACTATGTAGCCTGTTATGTGGAGTGGGCTCCCACTAAGAAGAAGTGGTGCAGTTTATCACAAATAAACCAATTTAAAGCGATTTGGTACCTGTATTATTTCATGGAATTCACACAACTTGATTCAGTTAGCAGATGAAGTGGACCGCAGCAACAACAACAGCGGCGGCAGGAAGCAGATTACTTCGAGTTACACCGAACTAACATACGTATAAGAAATCAACTGAACTATATATGTGTCACTGCAGAACTAATTACTAAACTGTAATGTTTTGGAAACTGTTCTAGCAGTAACATTTACATTTGTCTCAAAGTAAGTCTTTGAGTGGTGTAGGCCAATGTGATCAGTAAGAAACACCCCCATGATCACACGTTTCTTGAATATCTATGGAACACAAGAACAATTTTTGAGGTTTTTGTGGTTACATCAAATACTCTCTTTCCGATGTTAAATTTTCTCCCCAGCAAAATTTCACTGCCTCCCCACGTAACGTAACAAAAGAAAATGGTTCAAATGGCTCTGAGGGCTATGGGACTAAACTTCTAAGGTCATCAGTCTCCTAGAACTTAGAACAACTTAAACCTAACTAACCTAAGGACATCACACACATCCATGCCAGAGGCAGGATTCGAACCTGCGACCGTAGCGGTCGCGCGGTTCCAGACTGTAGTGCCTAGAACCGCTTGGCCACCCCGGCCGGCCGTAACAAAAGAAATTTCGTTACAAGTAGTAACTGTAAAAATTAATTAATTAATTATTTTCTGTAAAGGAAACTTATGTTAAAGTGACACGTTCCACATCATTACGAAATGTCGTATTCATGACCTATGGAACAAGGATAATGTAGGTAATGTATGTATGTATATATGTAAAACCTTATGTAACAATTCGAGTTGTTAAAAGTCGACCACCACAGCAGCTTGAATATGAACACTGAAGCGGCTTATTACCCGTGATTCCGACCATAGCCTCCGCGACTGTAGCAGAGCAACAATTTGTATGTTAATACAGTCAACAAAAAAAGGAAGCTTAGGCTTAAACGCCTCCTCAATTAACGCCATTATAAATGCAGCAGAGTATCGGATTGAGGAAGGATATGGAAAGATATCGATCGTGTCCTGTTCAAAGGAACCAATCTCCCGTTTTTCTTAAGCGATTTGGCGATAACTCTGAACGGCTAACCCGACGGGGAATTAAGTAAATAGGATTTATAGTGGCAGAAATAGCAGGCACGTGTCTTTGAATACATTTTTGATGCCTCATTAATAGCTTTACCGGCCCGAAACAGGTCGGACGTAGAAAAATACAAAACAAAAGAAAGGTGTGACAAATAATGTACTAAAAACTTAAGTAGTTGCTGAGAACATGTGTAGCCTAAGGCATCAAAAACAGTTGGTAAACTCCGATAGTAGGCAATCAACTGATACTCCATTAACGTAATTTTCGTTCACTCGCCTGTCGATGGTAACATCCAGTACATTTTAGAACTACATCGCCTCATTAACTAATGTGTTTGATGTCCAAGCTGATTACGAAATTGAAGCAGCAAAGGTCGCGGTGTGTCAGTCTGCATTCGAACAAGGAGAGCGATGGCGCCTTCTACTCGCCCCCTGAGCCGTGCAGGCGTTGCCAAGGGTCTGCAGCCGGTGCTGCTACTGTCCGCCGTGTCTGGGGTGACACCCTGTCGCCCTCGCTGTTATCTGCTAGCTGTCTGCTCCCGACTCTACAGGTTCTCTGTCCTAGCAGTAATCCTCTATCTCGGCTATTGTGCGATGGAAGAAGTATATTTCTTAAGAAACAATGAAATGTGGCACCGTTGGTCCTTGCCTGGTTCAGTGGCCTGCTTGTTCACAACCATTACGACACCTGCTGTCATGCTTCACTGCTGGAATAATAGCAAGAAAACATTTGAGGAAATGATTGAAGATATTCACGTACCAGACACACTGTTTGCACGTGATATGAGCCCAGGTGTCGAGAAACTAAGGACCTTCCTGGTTATTGTGTCGTGTTCAATTTTCTTTGTCGCTGTTGTTAGCATCGGCTACTTTTTCACTACTGAACACCCCTTTCTTTTAGCTATCTTGGTTGACAGTTTTGTAACATTTCTGACCGTACTCCAGTTTATGGCGCTTTGTGTGGCAATTTGCCGAAGCTTCAGATCACTCAACTCCGCACTAGCGGCAGACTTCCGTTGCAAATATCTGCCGCATGGGCGGCTGGACGTATCAAGTATTTTGAGACCTGCAGGTAATTCCGTTCCCACAGTGAATCAATTCGATCCCACACAGAGACTCTTACTAGTAACACGTAAACGGCTGCTGGAGATGCAACTTTCCCACATGAAACTAAGCTGTGTGACCTCCTCTTTGAATGACGCCTACACAGTCATAATCGCTGTGTTTGTAATGCAGGATCTTATATCGACCATAATGTTTATGTACTATTTAATTACGCTGTTTTTGCACAAATGTGATATCTTGCAGCTTGAAATGATATTCACTATATGCAGCATAGTAACATTAATTCTACAAATAACTTCCTTAGTCGTTACCTGTCAGTTGACGACTTCAGAAGCAAATAAGACAGCCGTATTCGCCGAAGCATTACTAACGTGGAACGTGACAGGTTTGTAGACGTTCACTTTACTATTGTAGCTGCACTGTTGTAAATGTTCTTAATAGTATGGAGATAGAATACAGAAAAGTCTTGATGTTAACATGTTCAGTAGAAAAAGGCAGTGGTTGCAAAACTTACTGCTGAATTTAGTCTTTGATTTGTATAAATATTGCTCTCAAATGTGTGACTTTATATCCAAATGAATAGTATGGCTGTAGTGACTCCAGCGAACTTTTTTTGCATTTGTGACATCACATGAACAGATCAGTGCCCTACCATACGTCACAACACACATCTCCTTATCTATGATGTCATCACCTTTATGAATAACGTCATTCTCCTTATCAACGGCGTAATCATACTTCTCAACGACCTCACCATCGTTACGTGACAATCCACGGCCTCCCATCCTCTTATCTTTCTCATCACTCTCCAGCCAATTACATCATAGTATTTTAGTGGGTGTTAAAATGAAGCCGTCAGTCACAATGTAGCTCTCACATTACGTAAGCTTCACTTGAACTATGTGAAAATGGCGCCATGTCCAAAGATGTACAGTATTTCCAAGTAAAAAAAAATTTGTAGTCTTCGCTTGTATTGCATAAAATGGCACCATGTGCAAAGAATTTATGTAAACTCCATTTGAATTGGTGACATGTTCAAAAATTTACATACGCATCTTCACTTGAATTGTGTAAATTTGTGCTATTCATCACAAACACACACACACACACACACACACACACACACACACACACACACAAACAGATTTCAGTGGAGGTACTGGCAGGGTATCTGAGAGAAATAAACCTTAGGCTAGTGCGAGGGAGAAAGTGAGAACTCCTCATATCAGTGGTGTGGTGTTTGATAACATGCTCCAGCAGTTGCTAACAGGTGATGCATGTTAAGTCCATCACAGCTGTCTCGAATGCACCCCGAATATCTCTCTCTCTCTGTTTCTTTCTCTCTCTCTCTCTCTCTCTCTCTTTAATGATTACTTGCATGAAGCACAAACAATATATTACAGAGGGAATGGGAAGGAGAACTCTCGAGCACAAATACTGTAGATATAAAAGCATTATAAAAAAATGAGTAAATTCCAAAGAAACATTAGAGTCACACTTCCCTGACTGCACACATTTGCATACTCAATTCATCATAGCCTATTACATACACTCTAGCTGTGATAAGGGATATTCAGAGTTTAAATTGTACAATGTTTCTACAAATCACATTCAGCGTTTATGCTTTTTTCGTACATACTCTAAATTCAGTTACAATTCATATTTAATATTTTTATATTTCACGAACTGAGCAATTACTATGGCAATGAACTGAGCAATTGGTTCAAATGGCTCTGAGCACTATGCGACTTAACTTCTGAGGTCATCAGTCGCCTAGAACTTAGAACTACTTAAACCTAACAAACCTAAGGACATCACACACATCTACGCCCGAGGCAGGATTCGAACCTGCGACCGGAGCGGTCGCTCTGTTCCAGACTGTTCAACAATGTTCAATAATGCACCAAGAGAGTAAATTCAATATAAATTTCTGATTTATCGAATTACTAAATTTTTCGTGTGTTTTCTCCAAATCTGTACATCATACTGGAATTCAGATGAACTTAAGATAATGAGAACGTATTTTCCTGATTATTAATCTAGTAAATCATCCACTTGTGTATGTGAATTCACATCAGTTACAGATCACATTCACGCTTTGAAGTTTTGGTTATCACTAGCTACAATTACAAAAACAATTATCACTTACAGATTAAAGTTATATTTTTCACACTCACAAAAATTTTACATTTTTTTCACACATACATATTTTTACTTTTGAGGGTATTTACATTATTCACAATAAAATCAGTCATTCTGTACTGGTAAATCTAGCCTGTGCCGTTTAGCACTAGAAACTACATGGCACTTTGACTGAATTTCATATTGCACGGTTGTTTTAACTTCTGAATCCAACACACAATGCCTGTAATCATCGATGCTCAACTCCTATCCGCCGGCCGGGGTGGCCGAGCGGTTCTAGAAGCTACAGTCTGGGACTGCGCGACCGCTACGGTCGCAGGTTCGAATCCTGCCTCGGGCATGGATGTGTGTGATGTCCTTAGGTTAGTTAGGTTTAAGTAGTTCTAAGTTCTAGGGGACTGATGACCTCAGATGTTAAGTCCCATAGTGCTCAGAGCCATTTGAACCACTTTCTCAACTCCGGGAACTCTCTTTTACATCCTTTGTACTGTGGATTTTATGCCTCCTGACATGATGTTGAGTGCTTGCAATTTTGCTCATAGACTGACAAATTCAGCGACTGGTTCACCATTCAATTCGTCTTTCATTAAGCCAACTTTTTTTTATTTACCCGATGGATGTTATATCTATTAATAATACGGAAACACCATTCCTGACATCACAGTAAATGTCTGAAGTTTTACTGTGATAAATTAAGCTGTCGATGTCTGTGTAGCACAGTTTTACATAATTTGCCAAAATATCTATAAGACACCTTTTTGAAATATCTAAAATAGCCTTTCTACTACAGTAGGTTTATTAAAGACTACATTAAGCCTCTTCAATTCAGTCCCAACTAAACTTCGTTTAAAAAATACCACCGCTCTGAAAATTTGCTTTAGCAATTCATGCAACTGTTCCAAATCTGTCTTCCCAGGATGCAGGAAGTTTTATGTCCCTCATCTTTCACTCATTTTACACGGTTTTTCTAAGCACACTATTATTCATGAGTTTGAACAAAATTTTCTCGAAATTGTTACTTGCACTTATACATTTTTGTGCATTAGTCTCATTGTATGGTTTCATCCAGGGAGCTGTCTCAATGATAAAATTCTTTGATTTTTCTTTAAAACCAGCTGGTATGTTGCAAACATTGTTGCAAATTCATGTAGTGAATAACATAGTTTTTGTCATCATGTAGGACCGAAGTTACTTACTTTAGAGTCTTACTACTTGGTGGTGGTGACACTTTTTCGGGACATAGGAGCAAACATGAATGAAAACCTTAAATACTCTCAGGATGTTTGAGATTACCTTCTAAAATGTATTCATGATGGTATCGTTTGGTGCATTTTCCTCATCAAAAGTTTCAACACTCTCTGGAGAAATCCATACAAAACTAAACACTGAAAGATACTGTAAGGTTGCTCAGATGTAGAGGCTATTCACGTCAAGATTAGTAAAGTATGATGTTAACGCATTATTCAGTAAATTGGAGTTATTTAATATCAGTAATAACCTGAAGTTCTGCTCTAGAAATTTTCAGCAGAGCATCCAATGCCAAGCAAGATAAAGAAATGAAATGTACAGAATCCAATTCATATATTTTTAAAACTTTTACATTTGAATACATCCATACACTATGGTGCTGTGGTACTCATCTTCCACTATCATTTGACCTGCTAATAAACTTTAATACTTTTAAATAGGGGATAAAAGATCTTCCAGCAAAAACGATTCATTGCTCACATATTCACATGGAAATGCTCCTTTCTGTTTAACCAAATTAAACTCGCAATCAGCAGGAAAATATGCCAATGTTATCTTGAGTTCCATCTGACTTCAAGTGTGGTGCACACTTATCTAGGGAGAATGTCAAAAAATTTAGCACATCGATAGTTTGGAAATTTATATTAAATTTCCTCTTTTATTCTGACCCTGTAATACTCTTCATAAATAATTTATATTCATCCACACTAGATGGCAGCAGAAAAAAACGACTTGAATTTAGTTTAATTTCTTTGTCACCATCTGTCATCGTTTGTTTGCTTATGCTCATGATCAAGAAATGGCAATTGTGATTGCTCAAATTGTGGAATATGACTGGCACTACATAGTGAGGCAGTGGAGAGATACATTGCACAACTGGGCTAATTCTGCTGTCTTGTATTTTTAAACTTCTGAACACCATCATCTTGCATTTTGTCTGTAAATCTTGCTTCACTGGCATCTTGCATCTTTTAAATTTACCGCCACTGCCGTCTTGCGCTTTTCAGTTTTCCACTATCGCCATCTTGGATTTCTGGTGACTGCAGCGACGACTAGTGGCAGACGCTTGAACTCTGGCCCAAAGAGTTGGTAGCTGTACCACTCATGTAAATTTATAAAAGATTCCATAAGAAGCAAAGCTAAGGTCTACCACTAAAATGTATGTAATTGTAGGGAAACACGGGGTTGCTGTCATAGGTCGAAGGTGAATGTTTTGTAGTTGGGATTACCTTTTATGACGTGCAGGAGATCCGTTAGTTGTAGTTGGGATTACCTTTTATGACGTGCAGGAGATCTGTTAGTTGCTTTATGTTACTTACTTGTTAGATTATTTTTAAGATTTCAGTCTTATTGACATATCAACTTACAGGATACATATGCATAATATTGCCACTAGCTCTTGTGTGTATAGTGTGGTGAGTGGTTAGCGTCCGGCTTGTGTGCTGCGAACCACCAGTTCAAATCTGACCAACAGAAATTATTTGTCATTTAATATTTATCATTTCTTGAAGGTTCATTAACTATCATACGTTTGTAAAGTTATATTCTGGAACATTTGATGTTTGTACAAATACTAGCGTTCTGGAAAATTCAGTGTTTCTATAAATAGCTACACTAACCATAAAGGTGTACAGTTATGTTCTGGCTGTGCACTGGTGTCAGTAACAAGCGACTTTTCAGATCTACGTATTGAAGGCTACTTCATTGACGATCCTGCCTTTGGATTGTGGTTTGAACATGACATTGTTTGGTGGAGGCCCCGCATACTCCAAGGCATCTACACCACCGTGACTCTAATTACGCAATGTAAAAGCCATCGCCTACACAGACAGATACAAGCACAACATCGTTCCTAAGATCCATGTATTCGAGTAACAGGTGGATTCTAAAACAGTAACTAGTCAGCTGCACATCAGACATCCATCATTGTTTTCCAGCGACACTGCTCAGGACCGAACGAAATGGGTGAAAGGATTAGACCGAGTCGCCAAGTACAACTGGAGCAATTATCATTGACGTGTTAGACAAACGTATACTTTTACTTGGATGGCACAACTCATCAATGGTTCGAGAACAACGAAGAGTATCTGAATAGCTGGAACAAATTCCAGGGCGAACTGAACAAAAAATTTTGTGACAATCATCACGTGACACGACACAGTCATCGACAGGGAATGTTTCGGCCCTTTCCAACATTTTGAATCTGAATATGGCAGAAGCCGACAAAAATCTTTTATTTTACGGAAGCAGCCGCAGAAGTCATGAACGGTAAAGACAACACAAACACACCCATGCCCGAGGGAGGACTCGAACCTCCACGGAACAGGCACTGCGAGCACCTACACAGTACTAGTGTAGTGGCGGACTCTACGGACGAGCCGATCGTACTGTCGGATGGCAACGTAAAAGCGGAGAAACGCCGTCCGGGCGCGTCGGCTGTTCCCCCGTCGCAACTCAGAGCTGTTACGTTCTCGGCTGCCATCTGTGCTCTTACGTGACGTGGTCGAGTCAACTTGAGCCAGACGGAAGACCAGAGGTCGGAGGTCCTGAAGAAGGCAACGTGGTCACTCTTCTAGTAAAATATGTCCCAACAACAGAAGTGTTCAAGTGGTGCCAGCGCATCGAGGAATTGCAACAGAAAAAGAGTTGGACGAAGGAGGTACGAACGTCTCCCGACTGCGGTTGCTACGGCAGAACTGGAAGACCACCATGACATCACTTCTCTCATACGCCAGGTTGTAAGGAAAGAGGCACAGCATTTTGTGTAGGACTGAGTATACAAGAAATAACAGCCTTGACCATCGACTCCATACGTCAGGAGGTAATAGAGAATCTTGAAGAAAAAGTGTATCTGTCTACAGCATCGTCTCTTTCACCAGTCGACAACGCAGTGAAGAATAGATTCGGCTAACTGGGACTTACACAGCCTCCGTCAGACGAAAACTTAGCATCCGACCAGCGCAGGTAGAATTTCCTCCTCCACTACGTAAAACATCCTGGAGAAGGACAAGCTCATGGAGATCGGAGGACAAAACTCCGGTCTGTTTTCGCCGTGGGAGCTCTGGACACCTTCTGCGCCACAGCAGAGAGAGAAGGCGAGTTTTTGACGACTATTACGCAGCAAGACGTTTACCGTCACAACAGTCCTAGTTACGCCAGTCAACTGCTGATGGCTATAGCTAAGCTCACCGCCATACCCTAGACGAGGTCGGTGCCCCAGCACCCCGTAGCCGTTTCCCGTCGCTGTACGGAGGTACCGGCCGTTCGCCTAGCGGCCGAGTCTAGGAAAACTAAACGAGGCGATGGTCTATGGAGGTAAAGCCACCATAAATGAAAATCTTCCGTGGAGGACACTTAGCGAGATGACAAGAAAGTTTATCGACGGCCAATCATCGGAGCACTAGCGGACTCAGTGGCTTCTTTTTCTTTGATGTCAAATGCGTAACGTCGCCAGTTAAAGATGTGTATGTTCCATGATATGAAAGCGATTGTGCTGTAGATTGTAAATAGAAAATACTTCGAGCCAACAGAAAAAGGTATTGTAAAAATAATTACCTACGAACGAACACCGCCCTTCAGATGTGTCGTTTGTAGTCATTATTTTATTCTCGGATGGAACGTCTTGCAGGTATGAGAAGAGATAAGAGTTCGTGATTGACGAAGCTATTTAAACAGGCACACATAACAGCTCTGGGCGGTTGTTTGGCGTTAAAGATATTGTTATCCCACAATCAATAACGACACCAGTAGCAGTCGTCGATCGAGGTGTTCAGTTAAACTATGACTCTTTTGTCGATTACGAATAGCGCTCACGTTCAAAAAAGAAATATACGTGCCAGTGGCGATTATAAGCATTGGAGGTGGCAAAGGAGATCTGTGGTTTACTAGCCTTCACGAGCAACCACAACCTACCGCTATACGTATGTGCGTAGAGACAGCAGAACATATCCAGGAGTGGCAAATTAGTGCCATTGACGAAGAATTGTGCTCCACCGCCGCTACAAACAATGCATATGGGGAAACTGTTATCGAACAACCAACAGCATCTGACCTGACAGGGGAAAACGTCAGGGAGTGATAGCTATTCTGCGTCAATTGTCGGATGCTTTCACATCCAGGGCGGAGAAAAGACAGACCAGGTAGCCCATGGTGAAACACCGTATTAACACTGGGGCTCATCCTCCATCTAGCCAGCGCTCATATGCACTGAAGAGCCAAAGAAACTGATACATCTGCCTTGGAGCTAGAGAGCGGCAACACGACATGGTATGGACTCGACTAATGTCTGAGGTAGTGCCGGAGGGAATTGACACCATGTATCCTGCAAGGCTGTCCATAAATCCGTAGGAGGGTGGATAGGGAAGGGTGGATTCAGGACAGGTAGATAAAAGGGCAAACTTCATGGTCCAAAAGAGGGAGATAATAGAAATGTCTACGGGAGAAGACATGGAGGGTACACACGAGAAGGATAGATGGGAAGTGTGGATAGAGGTGTGGCAGAACACTAGAATTCGAAAGGAAAGGGGTCACTACAGAATAACTGGAGTCAAGTTTACGGATGGTGTAGGTTATTTGGAAGTATTCAATGTGAGTGAGGAGAAGTGAGAATTTTATGAGTTGCTAAAGGATCCTTGTGGGGGAAGGTAAACAAGATGGAGAGCATGGTGTTGATTATTTAGAGGGACTTATAGATCTGAAGAGGGGCAGATATCCATATAACATTTGTGTAATAAAAGATGGAGGTGGACCAGGAATTTGTCTGTGTGAAGGACAGTGGAGGAGTGTTAGGGCTGGTCAGTCTGTTGTGGGCTTCCTGCTGGATGATTAGTAGGTGAGCTTTCCATGTTAGTTACATGTTGAGGGTTAGTCCAAGTTATTTTTGTGTGTTAGCTGAATGGGATGGTTGTAAATGGTGACACAGAAGTCATAGAGATGTAAGGGGTAGGTGGAGTGTCCTATAATCTTTGCCTAGTTTTTGGACCATTTAATATTAAGCAGACATTAGTTACACCAGGAGGTAAACTGATTGAGGTAGATTTGGATGGATCATTGGGATTTCTGAAGCTTAGCATGAAGGGTGAGGAAAATGGTATCATCAGCATCCTGAAGTAGGTGGATAGGAGGAGTGGCTTGGGCATATTGGCAGTGTATAAGAGGTAAAGGAGAGAGGATAGAATGGAACCTTGGTGGACTCCTGCAGTGGCATAAAAGGTACGGGAGTTGGTATTGTTAACAATGACATAGGATGGGCGATTGGAGAGGAAGAATGCAATCAGGGAGACTTAGTTGACTGAAAGTGCATAAGACTGGATTGTGGAAAGCAGACTGGAACGTCTTTTGCTGTCATACGCTTTTTCTGTGTCAAAAGAGACAAAGATGGCGGATTTACCGTTGTTGAGCTGTTGGGACAGGAGATGGGTGAGTTCAAGAGTTGATCATCATCAGAGAAGGAGGGATGGAAGCTACACTGGGTAAGAGGAAGCAGGTGGTCTTGATGTCGGTGGCTGTGAATGTGTTGGGAGAGGAAGGATTCCAAGATATTGCTAAAAATTAATGTGAGGCAGATGGAGCAGTATGAAGAGGTATCAGTGGGTGGGTTTGTTTGATGAAAAATGGGATTTTGAAGGTTTTTCTCAGGTCAGGACAGTAGCCTGTGGAGAGGATACTGGTATAAAGGGTTGCAAGAATGATTGGGAAGGAGATAGGGCATTCTTTGAGGTGGCAAAAAATAATACTATCATGACCAGGCGATGTGATACGGTTTCTGTGAAGTTCTTGTTATATGTCCTGTACTGTGACAGGGGTGTTTAATTCTGTTTCTGGTATGTTGTTCAAGCTGGAAGCCAGAGATGGGACTGGGGTATCTGGGCGTTCATGGACAGTAGGGAGTTGAGAGCATTCAAAGTAAGGGTTGTCTCACATGAAGAAGGTGTCAGAAAGATAGGATGCAAAGTGTTGGCTTTGCTTGCATCTTCAGGTAAGGGAAGGTTGTTGTGAAGGGTCGTGTAGTGTGGGATGGGATGGGTGCCAGTAAGTTGGTGTAATACTTTCTAGTACTTGGAAGAGTTAACTGGGAGTGTAACATTGAGTCTGTTGCATGTCTGGCGCCACTCCCAGCGTTTTCTGGCACTGAGTAAATTTCTAATGTGTCACGGTATTTTCCAGTGGTGTGTGGGTGCATCCTGGTCATGAGTCTGGAGGAAGCATCTATAGAAGCAATGGGATTCACAGAAAGGGAGTATGGCTTATGGTGTGAGAGTGGGGCAGTGATGACATATGGGCAAAGATAGCATCTGACAATATCTGTTGCAGGATGGCTGTGGTATGGGATATATAAATGTGTTGCTGCAAGTTTAAGTTTAAGCAATGGCTTCCAATCTGGGTATATGTGTTTTCCCAGTAGGCATTCCAGTTGGTGTGGGAGTAGTCATGAAGACTTGTGGACAAAAAGTGGGATAGGGTGCATAGGTAGTGTGTAGGATATGATGAGGAGGGTAGCTAAGTGGTCACTTCCAGTTGGATTGGCGACTTCTGCAGGGATATGCCCAAAGAGGTTGGGAGATGCTAGAACAACATGGGGCATTGTGTTGGTTTCACAGTGGGTATGTTGTGGGATGGGGACAATGTCACCTTGGAGGGATCTGGTAAACTGATGCCACTGACAGAGTTCGACAGGAGATTTACTATGGATGTTGAGGTCAGTGGCAATAACATAGGTGGATAAGGTACAGTCACTATGGATGAGGAAATCGTAGGGGATGGGATTGTTAGGTCAAATGTAGATGGTAGTACAGATAACAATGAGGGTTTTGAAGAAGAGGATAAAGATAAGGTATTCAGTGGGTTTGTTGAGCAAGGATTTTGGCTCAGTTGGGATTTTCCTCTGATGGACAGTTGCCACTGCACCTCTGGCCATGGGAAGAGGGTAGTCAGTGTGGCAGAGGATATAGTGAGAGGTACAGGTGGTTTGGTGTGTTGGAGGCACATTTAATTGAGAATGAAGATATCAATGTAGTGTTAATGGGTACAGAGCAGATGTTGCTATACAGGATGCCACAGTGCTCTCACATCATGATGGGAGATTAAGAAGCAGGCTGGGAGGGGGGGGGGGTTAGGGATGGAGAGATTTATATGAGAGTGTGAAGATGACTGAAAATAAAGTGGACCTATTTTTGGGAGTATGTGGCTTGATGTTCAGGTGAAATACTGTGTGGACAGCAGGCGAGATTTGCTGAAGGGTGTGGTGTCACTGGAAGGGGTGGATATTTTGAAGGATGATGTAAGGAAACAGGTGATGTCCTCAGCAGTGGGAGGTGGGTGGAGGAAGTTGTTGGTATAGATGAGATGGTCAATAGGTTTGACAGGTGGTCATTTGGCCTTGGGGAGATCTAAGTTTGGACATTGCTTAAGGAAATAGGACTGCTTACATTGGGGGCAGGTGGGAGGATTCTTACAATTATCACTAAGATGGTAGTTATAAAGGAGCCATTTTGTGCAATTGTAGGATTGGGGGGAGGATTCAGTCTTGTGACAGTGGTTGCAAATGACAGCTCACTCCACGAAGAGGTGACTGATGGTTGGAGCATACTCTATGAACACTTCCAAGAGGAAGGTGGGATCAATTGTAGATATGGTGGGTGGTGCAGATTTGCATGGATGAATTGTAATTGAGTTCAGCGACCACCTCCTCTGCCCTGATCTCAGGGCCAAGCTACATTGAAGGTGGTTGGACGATGAGGAGGCTGGGATTGTTTTGTTGCGGTGGGGGGGAGGTGGGGGGGGGGTGAAAGGATTGAGAGTGGCATGAGGACCAAATGTAACATGGGGGAGTTTGAGGAGAAGGTCTGCGTGGAAGTTGAGATTGGTCCATTTGATGAGGAACACGCCTTTGCAGGGTAATTTGGGTGATAAGAATGTAGGAGACATACTTCCTGAGTTACAGGGTGAGGGATTTTATGTTCATGAATTAAGGGTGAGGAGGGAACAGAAGGAAGGTGTGGACAGTACAGGGAGAGGATGCAGGGGACGGAGCAGTGTCCATGTGTTCAGTGGGGCCTGGGATGGTTTGAGGTTCTTTGGTGGTGTTGCTGGCTGTGGTGCCTGTGTTGGGTTGCTTCTGAGGTTTTGGTGACTGTGGGATGGGGTGAGGATTGAGGAACTGGAGAGGTGGAAGATGGCGCTGGGCAGGCCTTTCCAACGGAGTCAGTGCATCTGCTGGTGGATGGTGTTGCAGTGTATAGTGTGGCGACAGTGGCCGGCGAGATGTTGGAGAGGCAGTGGTGAGTGTTGGGAAAGTTGGGAGTGGAGGATAGGCCAATGAAGAAGAGTTGGGTAGGTGAGGTGTTGTGGCGATGGGAGGGTAGGCAGCTAATGTGACTGCATATTGGGAGGGGTGGGGTGTACACATGGTGATGGTCCAGACGAGGTGCTATATGTAGTGATGATGGTAGCAGGGGGGGGGGGGGGGCTGTTGTAAATGATGGTGGTGGTTGGAATGTCTACTGAGGGTCAAAGGAAGCAGGTGACTGAAGGACGATGATAATTAGCGGCGGCAGAGCGCCGCCGAGGTGGGTGGAGGGGGCGGATTGCGGCGTTGACGTCTGGTGTGATGACAACAGACGAGGACGGCGGCGGCGGCGGCAGCTGCGACGATGCGAAGACAGCTGAATACGACTGCGGTGGCCACAAGAAAACGACGACACACAAAGAGATGATGTAAAATCACAGAAGACAGTCTCTACGACACAAACAAACTAAGCAAACAAGCAGAGACGGACGCAACGTTTAGGGGAGGGGCCCTTGCCAGCCTATGCACTAAGAGTAGCAACAAATTAGAGGCAGAAGCCTCTAGTCGGTTAATGCTGATGGATCGTTAAAATATTTCTCTTCGATTATCTAAACCTGATGTTTAGTAAGTAAAAAGGAGGTCATTTTTGTGATATATTAGTTGGGGACGACTTGCATGGCTTACTAACAGAATAAGGCTGTGAAATAAAACGGATGCCAAAACCACAGCTATACATTTGGTTCACTGTGTCTAAGCAGCGATCGTCACTATCACGACAGAGGCATCACAGTCTGCAGCACGTAATTTGTGGTACAGGGTGGGGAAAACGAAAGTGGCCCAGACGAATGGATATATGTTAAACTATTTGTGGTAGCATTAACGGAGGAGGAAAAGACTTACAGTTACTTGCAACGTGATGGAGCAACTACCCATACAGCGGGCCGAACCTTGGAACACATTTACACAATGTTCATGCCTGGCAGAGTTGTTGGCAGAGGTCAGCTCGGTCGGGTCCTAGCTGGCCACCCTGGTTACCTGATCTGTCAGCGTGCCATTACTTTGTGTGGGGAGCCCTCAAGTCTAAGTTGTATCGCAGCAAACATCACAGTCTTAAGGAACTGCTGCAGAGATTGCAGTAATTCCAGTAGTCCAGTAGTCGATATGCCTTCAGCAACTTGCCGACCAGGGCCCAAAAGTGCCAAGAGATGAATGATGGTCAGTTTCAACATCTGCAAAAGCCAGGTTATTACTGTATTTCATTTCTCCTGCTGTGTTTGTTTGTACCCTGAATCTCTGTTCTACGGGCCACTTTGATTTGCCCCACTCTGTACGTCAAGGAACCAGGCAATGGAACTGTTTATTTAACAACCTGGTTACATTATCTTTGCAATAGGTACAAGATCCCTTAACCTGTTCGTAATTCATGCAAGTCGCCAGCCACTTAATATACCACAAAAGAGTTCTCACTTTTACTTAGGAATAATCAAGTTTATATAACAGAAGATATATATTGTAACAATGTCTTCCACACAAGTCGGATGATTTTTGACTTGTGAGTAAGAAAACAAATCATATAATCTATACATTAATTATATATTACCGAGCGTGGTGGCTAGCAAACTGGACTGCATTTGAATGGACGACGGCCCAAATCCGCGACCGGGCATTTAGATTTGGTTTCCGTGCTTTCCCTAACTCGCTTTCGCTAACTCGCTAATGACCTCGGTGTCGACGGGACGCTAAGGCCAATCTTCTTTGCTTCCTTTTTATTATTAATTATACTTTTTGAACTACTTTGTTGTATTTGTATTTTCATTGTGTCTTCATTTATTTCAATCGCAACACTTGAAAATGGCCCAAGGCTGAAAACTAGATCGTGTAATAAAGCATATGATACAGTCACATGGCGGCTATACTGTATCTTTCAGTAAATACTATACAAATTATTGATACACTACACATACTCCTAGTTTATCTTCAAAAATTCGCACACTGGATGGAAAAAGGATAGAGGAAAAGTTATATTGTGTCGTAGCCAGACACAGAGCTCTCATGTCACTGCCGCGAACCTCTAAGCGACTGAAAACCAACATCGAGGCTACGCGGATGGCTGAAAGTGCCTAGGCACCAGAAATTGTGACTGCCAGTAGCGGAACGCAAACCGGTACCGACCAAGGGGGCACATATCCGCGACAAGGGAAGGGGAGGGGGATGGGGGAAGGCTGCGGCTCCCCTCTACTCTTCAAGGAAAGGAAACATAATGTTCGAAATGGTTCAAATGGCTCTGAGCACTATGGGACTTAACATCGGAGGTCATCAGTCCCCTAGAACTTAGAACTACTGAAACCTAACTAGCCTAAGGACATCACACACATCCATGCCCGAGGCAGGATTCGAATCTGTGACCGTAGCGGTTGCGCGGTTCCAGACTGAAGCGCCTAGAACCGTTCGGCCACACCGGCCGGCAAAACATACAGTGTAATAAGATGTTTTTCTTTCAAGAAAATGATGGAAAAGTCGGTATTACGCAGTTTTTTTTAACAAGGTCGGAACTGATCTTTTTAATGACTATTTAAAGGACGTCATTCGTTTTCCAAAACATTGAAAACACTCCATACCCCAGATCTTGCCCGCTGCCTCTCCACCCGAAACCAACTATCGTATGGGTGCCCTTCATACTAATGTCCGAAACTACAATGAAGAGCCAGAGAAACTGGTATAGGCGTGTGTATTCAAATACAGAGATATGTAAACAGCCAGACTATAGCACTGTGGACGGCAACGCCTATATGAGACAACAAGTCTGACACAGTTGTCAGATTGGTTACTGCTGTGACAATGGCAGGCTATCGAGGTTTAAGTGAGTCTGAACGTGGCATTATAGTCGGAACACGAGCGATGGGACACAGCATCTCAAATGCTGCGATGAAGTGGGGATTTTCCCGTATGACCATTTCACGAGTGAACCTTGAATATCAGGAATCCGGTAAGACAGAAAATCTTCAACATCACTGCGGCCGTAAAAAGACCCTGCTAGAATGGGAGTAAAGACGACTGAAGAGAATCGTTCAGCGTGACAGAAGCACAACCCTTCCGCAGATTAGTGCAGATTTCAATGCTGGGCGATCAAGAAATGTAGCCGGCCAGAGTGGCCGTGCGGTTCTGGGCGCTACAGTCTGGAACCGAGCGACCGCTACGGCCGCAGGTTCGAATTCTGCCTCGGGCATGGATGTGAGTGATGTCCTTAGGTTAGTTAGGTTTAATTAGTTCTAAGTTCTAGGCGACTGATGACCTCAGAAGTTAAGTCGCATAGTGCTGAGAGCCATTCGAACCATTTGATCAAGAAGTGTCAGCGAGCGAATCATTCAACGAAACATCATCGATATGGGCTTTCGGTGCCGAAGGCCCACTCGTGTACCCTTGATGACTGAACGACACGCCTCGCTCGGGCCCGTCAACACCGGCACTGGACTGTTGATGACTGCAAACATGTTGCCTGGTCGGACGAGTCTCGTTTCAAATTGTATCGAGTGGATGGACGTGTACGGATATGGAGACAATCTCATGAATCAATGGACCCTGCATGTGAGAGGGGACTGTTCAAGCTGGTGTAGGTTCTGCAACGATGTGGGAGGTGTGCAGTTGGAGTGATATGGAACCCCTGATACGTCTACAGACAACTCTAACAGGTGACACGTATGTAAGCATTCTGTCTGATCACCTGCATCCATTCACATCCATTGTGCATTCCGATGGACTTGGGCAATTCCAGCAGGACAATGCTACACCCCATACGTCCAGAACTGCTACAGAGTGGCTCCAGGAGCACTCTTCTGAGTTTAAACACTTTCACTGGCCATCAAACTACCCAGACATGAACATTACTGAGCATATCTGGGATACCTTGCAGTGTACTGTTCAGAAGAGATCTCCACCCCCTCGTACTCTTACGGATTTATAGGCAGCCTTGCAGGATTCATGGTGTCAATTCCCTCCAGCACTAATTCAGACATTAGTCGAGTCCATGCCACGTCGTATTGCTACACTTCTGCTTGCTCGTGGGGCCCTGCACGATATTAGGCACTTGTACCAATTTTATAGGCTTTTGAGTCTATAGCAACAGTAAGCTAAAAAAAAGGTTGCAAACTAGAGACCAAGTCCAGAAAGTGGGCGACGTTTGGATAATTAAGGCTCCAGTGACGAGATACGAACTACCGATTGAGCCGTTGGGCCAGTATTTATCCCCTCACGTGAAGTGTCTCACACAACCCCTGAAGGCGTGGTTTCCGAAGTTGCCACAATGTGCCGTACTAACTAATAACGTCACCAATTTCGGGCTCCGTTTCCATGCCGCTGGAGAGCAGGGGCTTAAGAATTTCAGTCCAAATCTTACATTTTGTTTGGTACCTGTCAGACATTGAATTCCAATCGGTACAATCGGTATATGAGTTTACGTTTTGGGGCTTCGTATTGAATCAGTCTCAATCCACAGACACCCTTGCGCTGACGTTGAAATAATCATTCTGCTAACGTCGAATATTTTATCTTTGTCCGTACCAATGAATAAACATGGTTTTCATAATTACACTTTCTGAAAACAGTTTTTGTGTATTTTAGAAGGCAGGGATATACAAACTATATTTGATCGTAGGCATTTACGGTGGCAAGCAACCAGTCATTTCTTCTTCTAGTATTTAGCTACTAACACTGTTATTAACTTTTAATTGTAATCTTTTGTTTGTCACTAATTTTCTAAGCGAATTCATATACGAGGGCAGTTCAATAAGTAATGCAACACATTTTTTTTCTGAAACAGGGGTTGTTTTATTCAGCATTGAAATACACCAGGTTATTCCGCAATCTTTTAGCTACACAACACTATTTTTCAACGTAATCTCCATTCAATGCTACGGCCTTACGCCACCTTGAAATGATGGCCGGTATGCCTGCGCGGTACCATTCCACTGGTCGATGTCGGAGGCAACGTCGTACTGCATCAATAACTTCTTCATCATCCGCGTAGTGCGTCCTACGGATTGCGTCCTTCATTGGGCCAAACATATGGAAATCCGACGGTGCGAGATCGGGGCTGTAGGGTGCATGAGGAAGAACAGTCCACTGAAGTTTTGTGAGCTCCTCTCGGGTGCGAAGACTTGTGTGAGGTCTTGCGTTGTCATGAAGAAGGAGAAGTTCGTTCTGATTTTTGTGCCTACGAACACGCTGAAGTCGTTTCTTCAATTTCTGAAGAGTAGCAAAATACACTTCAGAGTTGACCGTTTGACCATGGGGAAGGACATCGAACAGAATAACCCCTTCAGCGTCCCAGAAGACTGTAACCATGACTTTACCGGCTGAGGGTATGGCTTTAAACTTTTTCTTGGTAGGGGAGTGGGTGTGGCGCCACTCCATTGATTGCCGTTTTGCTTCTGGTTCGAAGTGATGAACCCATGTTTCATCGCCTGTAACAATCTTTGACAAGAAATTGTCACCCTCAGCCACATGACGAGCAAGCAATTCCGCACAGATGGTTCTCCTTTGCTCTTTATGGTGTTCGGTTAGACAACGAGGGACCCAGCGGGAACAAACCTTTGAATATCCCAACTGGTGAACAATTGTGACAGCACTACCAACAGAGATGTCAAGTTGAGCACTGAGTTGTTTGATGGTGATCCGTCGATCATCTCGAACGAGTGTGTTCGCACGCTCCGCCATTGCAGGAGTCACAGCTGTGCACTGCCGGCCCGCACCGTGGGAGATTAGACAGTCTTGCTTGACCTTGCGGCGATGATGACACACGCTTTGCCCAACGACTCACCGTGCTTTTGTCCACTGCCAGATCACCGTAGACATTCTGCAAGCGCCTATGAATATCTGAGATGCCCTGGTTTTGCGCCAAAAGAAACTCGATCACTGCCCGTTGTTTGCAACGCACATCCGTTACAGACGCCATTTTAACAGCTCTGTACAGCGGTGCCACCTGTCGGAAGTCAATGAAACTATACGAGACGAAGCGGGAATGTTTGAAAATATTTCACAAGAAATTCCCGGTTTTTTCAACCAAAATTGGCCGAGAAAAAAAATGTGTTGCATTACTTATTGAACTGCCCTCGTATTTTGAAGATGAATTTAAAATGCATAATCCGGGGAAGAACCTTATAAAATGTGACTGTGGCTGAATACCACATATTACTGTAATTGACCCCTTTTGCACTAAAATACTTTCCTGCTACAGTCTCTCCTCAAGTTATTTTAAAGCACTTCCTATTGGTCAGGATTAGGGATGGTGGTTGTCGCTGAAGGTGCTTTTCTCGAAAATTGATAAGGGACTGAAAGATACAAAAAAACCAGTATTCTCCTATTGAATCCAACATTTTTTAAAACTCGGCTCAAAAATAATGTTCCAATCGAGGATCATACCACTATTTGGGCACTACGAACAGTTATTGCTAAACGGTGAAAACTTAGGTAGAAGAATTCTATTTTTCGTGTTAAGTTGTCTGTTACCAAGGCTACAAGCAGATAAAGGAGTGTTTCGTAGATACAGCCAGTAGATAATCTACTTCATTTTTATTATAATTTATGAATGAACTATTAAGTTTTAATTTTCTCCTTATGCGATGCCGTGACGAGAGCGAAAAATTACCGAATAGATCAGGTGGGGCCATCTTGCACACTGAACGTCATATACAGCTACACTGACGAAAAAAAATCGCAACAGCAAGAAGAAGTTGTACGACATAACGAAAATTGGTAGGCGTGTTTCTACATCTGAAAAATGATGTCAATTCAAATTTTATCACCAATAGTATAGGAATGGCGCTAGTAACACCACTATGAGGATACAAATCGCGTTTGCATTACATAGACGCCGTAAGAACGATAGTTACCTTCGAGTTTGGACGTGGTGAATTGATGTTAGTCAAGAATACTTTTAATGCGACAAAGACGCCATTATCAACACCTCACTGAATTTGTACGAAGTCGTGTAATAGGGCTACGAGAAGCTGGATGTTTCTTCTGTGATATTGCAGAAAGGCTGGGCAGGAATATAGCCACTGTACGCGATTGCTGTCAGCGGTGGTCTCGAGAATGTACAGTCGCAAGAAGACAGGACTCTGGCACTACCGAGAGGGAAGACCATCGTGTTCGGCGTATGGCTCTGACACATTGTACTGAGTCTGCAGCATCAGTTTGAGCAGCAATTGGCACACTTAGTTCAAAGATAGCTCCGAGCCACATGCCCTGTAGCGTGCGTTCCACTGACCCCAAACCACTGCAATTCGCGACTTCAGTGGTGTCAAGCGAGAATTCATTGGAGGGCAGATTGGAGGTCTGTTTGTTTTCTGACGTAAGCTGGTTCTGCCTCGAAGCCAGAGATGGCCGTATGTTGGTTAGGAGTCCAGTTGAGCACTTTCAACCACCCTGCCTGTATGCTACCACCATGGACCTACAACTAGGGTTATGGTCTAAGGTGTGAATTCTTACGAGGACTCTAGAGGTGATCCTACGCACCCTGACTGCAAATTTGCACATCAGTCTGGTAATTCGAGCAGTTGTGCTGCCATTCCTGAACAGCATTCCCAGGGTGTGTTTTCCAACAGGATAACGTTCGTCCACATACCGCTGTTGTAACCTAACATGCTGTACATAACGCTTACATGTTGCCTTGGCCTGCACGATCCCTGGATCTGTCTCCAACTGAGCACATATGGGATATCATTGGACGACAACTCCAGCGTCCACAAACAGTGTCGACCGTTCCTCTATTGACCAACCAAGTGCAACAGGCATGGAACTGCATCGCACAAATTGACATCCGGCACCTGTACAACACAGGGCATGCATGTTTGCATAGTTGCATTCAACATTCTGGTATTTACAACATTGTTAATGTACCAGCATTTCACATTTTAATTGGCTCATCTCGCGCTTACATTAACCTGTGGTCTTGGAATGTCAGTCACTTAAATGCAGTATGTTACCCAGTAAAATGTATTCCCGAAATTTGATTACACTATATTAATTAATTTTTGCTGTTGAGATTTTTTCCACCAGTGTATTTAAACGCGAACAGTTATAAGGTGCTTTAGTTCAAATTTGGTTTTCGTCACGATAACGCTCTTCTTGCTGAGGTGACACAGATGACGTCAGTCAATGGCGGCAGGCTAAGTTATACTAGCCACCTACACAGTTTTGTTGCATGACAACGTTCGGTGTTCGATCAGCCATACTTTTGCATGACTGTGAGATGTATTCCTTGTACCTTTCCAGAACCAGTATAGTTACTCTTACGAAATTGTTCTGTGTCCCACATTGGTTTTTAAATAGATGTGAAGAATTTGTGTGTGGCGTACAATTTAGTTTTGTATCAGTTTATTTATTTCTTGATGTGCTGTATGTTCTCGAAAAAATATTTCGATGGTTTGTAGAATAGTACTCTTTTGAATACTTGTACCATATATACCATTTTTATTAGTTGTGTTCATTTCCGCTTGTAGTATTTGAGTAGTGATGGTACAAAGTGTTGGGGCCAGGTGTTTTATTGGAGAACGATTCGGCAATTCTAACTTGTCTCATAATCATCTTGATACATTACTCTGAAATACTGGTAGCTGTTACATCTGTTCCTTAGATTTTACAATACATTAGCTACCTATGTTTCTGAATCCAGGTATCCTTCGATTTATTTGTGTCTATGTTCCCTTGAATGTTTCTGGTATCTCAACTGCAGATTTTTTAGCGTTCATTTAACTTTAGGACTCTGTATCTCAGAATGAACAAAAGTGGACTTGTACCACTATTGAAATAAGCCCTTCAAATATAGCTACCTATAGCAACAGTTCTGCGAGCGCCAGCAAAATAATGTACTTGCTAGTGTCGGATGAAGACAGAGTTAACAAACTACACTCATGAGCAGTAGATCTAGAGGTAGGTGAGTTACAGAACATTCTGGAGTACAGCGTAGGTCTCAACATTTCATGATTAAATCTTGATCACAGTTGAAGTAGCATGTGTCATCCATGACGGTTAAGTAAAAATAGCCACAGATACGTTTGTCCTGTATGAATAGATTTTCAGGCAACAAGAAAAGGTTTCCCTTCACTTTTGTGCACTAAGAATATAAAAATAAATGCAATATGCATTACTAAACGTCAAACTACAGATCTAATCTCGATTGAAATCCTGTTATAATGATACAAGAAACAAACTACATTTCTCGGTAATGGCTTTTATTACAAACACAAATTCCTCGTAAAAAGGGTGCGAACGCGTGCGGTCTTAGATTCGTGGGGTGCAGAAATTGAAAGAATTAGTCTTATTGTAAAATGAAGTAATTTCACTGTAAAATAAAAAGAAAGCAACGGTCAAAATAAAAGCCGTCTTTTTGCTATCAGACATGTGTGACAACAAAATCTGTTACTGGGTAGCATTCCATACCATGATACTCCATCCCGTGCATTGCACCATGCCTGGATTCTCCTTGGCACATGGTGGTTGACGTTGTTGTTCAAGCGTGTCCCATTCTTCGAAGTGGGCCTCCCAGAGGTATGTGCCTGAATTGGACCTAAAACTAAACATTGCAATCTTCAACTGCTCCCACGTATTTTCAGTCGTGTTCATGTCAGCAGATATTGCAGACCAATCCACTCGATCGATTTAGGTCTCCGAAAGACAGGTGTTCTCAAGGTGGCGCAGTGCGATCTTGGATTGTCTTCTTCAAAACTAACCCAACTACAGGACTGGACAATAGATAGGCCATATTCCATAACCATCAAATTACCCCCAATACCAGTTAGAGATATCCGGCATCTGCACATTATTCCTGCGCAAAGCATGAGTAACCCAACCCACTGTTGGATCGCAGAGGTACTTGGCTGACTGTACGCTATCCTCTTCCGTAGGAGCGATCGCTAATGCACTCTTGTACAATGGTGCTCGACTTTTTGGTAGCTGGTTCGAATCCTTCTGACGGAAGAGAATCCTGGAGATGGAAGAGATTTTCTACACTAGTATCTGACCAGGAGAGGACCGTGGTTCCTAATCATCACACTTATTGCGAATTTTTTGGACTAAACTCAGACCTCTCTGCAATATCTTACGTAGTGAGGACATGTGACACTGTTGATGGTGACCATTAGTCGCCTAGAGTCGTCAAGCCTGGCGATCACATTGGTGGTATCCCAGAGGTGGGGGCTGTGTACCAGCACTTGCTTCTATCCTCCCTCTCATCGTAACTCAAGACAAACGTGACACGACTGGTCACACACACCCATTAACAGTCACCTATTCTCAGCAGATATACTTACGAAACTTATACATCACAATGAAGGGAGCCATTTTGAGTGAATGAAGAAAATCTTTTCCATCTAGGTGACAGAGGTCTCACAGTCAACAGTACCTCTTTCTTTGTCAGATAACCCGGCCTCAGTCATCCAGATTCCATTCCAGGTGTTTGCTTGCCCTGCTTCTCGCACACCACAGTGCTTGAGGCTGTAGCAACCCTCTGGCCCCTGCTTGCCAACCCTATAACTAACTAGAGATGTCATTATAAAATCCACTAACACACTGCTCTTGACAAGAAGGACCGTATTCATGTTCAATAAATGATTTCTCTATTTCAGTATTCCAAATCACGAATTCATGTACGAATTGGTGTGCGTTACTATTTGCGTATGGTCTACTATACATAGAGTTCGGAAATACTTGTTGCAAACTTCTAGGACTTGTAGCGGGGAGCGAGTACATAATATTTTGAATAGAAACCCATGTCCGGAAACGGTATTGCTAGGTAGGTATGCAACAAGGTAGTCATGGTGACGGATGGTTACGTGGGATCGGCTGATATCGTTTGACGTGTGTCCGGTTCGAGTCTCATCCACGTGTCCGTGAGTGTTAGAGCAACATGGTTGACTACACCTTTGTAGAATACACCGACATGACCTTTCTGAATGGCGGAGGTCACGGTAATGGAAAAGCTGCTCTTCGCCTTCATCAAGATCGTTCTGCACAACGTCAGAATCCATCGCATACCCTTTCTACCACAATTACGAACGGCTTCATGAACGGGTTCCTCCAGAGTCAACAGTCGTGACTGTGATACTCCAAGGAGACGCCGCACTCACAAGCTGGAAGAGGCCATACTGCATTACGTTGAAGAAAACTCATCAGCGGATACATGAGCAATTGATTTTAGCTACTAATGAATGGAACTGTAATACAAGTGATGTACTTGATCACGCCTAATCAGTTACTTGTAAATATGGTCGCGTCATCAACATGTCTTGAAAGGATTGTAGCACGGAAATGGTACGTTCCCGGACATGGGTTCCAATTCAAAATGTTATGTACTCATTTCCCTCTGCAAGTCCTAGAAGCTTGTAACGGAAATTTCCGAACACCCAGTATAAGCAGTTTTTGGCGATTTCTACTGTATTATAAATTTTCAAATGATCGTGTGTATTCTCACCATTTTAAAATGATATTCGAGTCGTCAGTTATCATTAATACTTTTTCTTGGGATAAAATATTTAATTCCGCTAAGTAAAATATTTAGAAATTCAGGTAAATCTGCCGCTTTTGCTGACACACGGCAATAGGACAAAGACTTAACTTCTTCCAAGTGATAATTTCGTATAATTATTTGTCTCCCTTTCCTCAAGGTTTCCGTTTAAAAGTTTTATGGCTTTTGTACTTTTTGTTTGAAAAAGAATTCCTGTTATTTATGATTACTATGCCTCTGATCCCTCTTTGTTTTCTTTTTTTTTACTTTTCTTTCACATTAACTCGTCTTTCCTTTTGTAGATAAGACAAAACTGTTACCAAATGAAGTGGATATTATTTAAATAATATTTTCATTAGACTCAACATCTAAAAAAATAATAACTAGTCTCTTTCTTTTCTTATAGCAATACACTCTACGAAATTTGTTAGCCTTTTTGTCATTGTATATGCTGATTTCCAGTTCACTATACAACTTAGCATACTACAACATGGTCTACCCTAAAAAAAAACAAAAAAAAAAGTTAGATATTCATCACCACTTTAACTCTGCCCGTTATTAAAATCTTAGAAAATGTCAACTTCCTCAGGAGTTGTCTCCTTTCTATACTATTGTCCCCAGTGATTTAATACACGGTTACACGATAAATCAGTCTAATCTAAAAGCCGTAAATTCAACTAAATATCTAGGTATTACAATTACGATCAACTTAAATTGGAAGGAACACATAGAAAATGTTGTGGGGACGCTAACCAAAGACTGCGTTTTATTGGCAGGACACTTAGAAAATGTAACAGACCTACTAAGGAGACTGCCTACACTACGCTTGTCCGTCCTTTTTTAGAATACTGCTGCGCGGTGTGGGATCCTTATCAGATAGGAGTGACGGAGTACATCGAAAAAGTTCAAAGAAGGGCAGCACGTTTTGTATTATCGCGAAATATGGGAGAGAGTGTCACAGAAATGCTACAGGATTTGGGCTAGGCATCATCAAAAGAAAGGCGTTTTTCGTTGCGACGGAATCTTCTCACGAAATTCCAGTCACCAACTTTCTCCTCCGAATGCGAAAATATTTTATTGACACCGACCTACATAGGGAGGAACGATCACCACGATAAAATAAGGGAAATCAGAGCTCGTACGGAAAGGTATAGGTGTTCATTCTTTCCGCGCGCTATACGAGATTGGAATAATAGAGAATTGTGAAGGTGGTTCGATGAACCCTCTGCCAGGCACTTAAATGTGATTTGCAGAGTATCCATGTAGGTGTAGATGTAGATGAATACAACAGATTGTGGTAACTCGATCGAGCTTCCTTATAAAGCAACTAAAAACGATTTTTTCCAGTAGACGATGGTTTCTTAAATTCACAGACAGGATCACAAAATCACCTGTAAGGTTTCATATAACCCTCAGAATTTGACTCCCACTTTAGGTCTTCGTGGCATATATCAGATACGATTCAGTTTATCGATTTAGCTATGATCAAATGATCAACTTCACTGCTGGGAGTCTCATGATATAACGTTCTGTCACCATTTACCATCGACGAAATAAAGGTGTTTTTAATATTTGTAACAGTGGTTTAGTTTTTTTATGTGTCTATCACTGTATTTCAGGGTACCCCTGCTCTTCATGATTTTTTTACTCAGATGTTGCTCATCGGTTCCTGCCTTCCAGCCTCTTTCTCCTTTTGTTAAGACAACTGCAACACATTTTCTTTACAAGATTTAGGTATGAAACAAGCAAAATAGATAAACAAATAATCATGCCGGCAAAAAATATCAATCAGTTCCTATGAGTCTGTAATTGAGGAAGTGCGGCGATCTCTCTCGTGATTAACGCTTACGCTGCTGGGCCTGTCACAAGGTTTTGTACTGTTGTTGGTAACGCGCCACCAGAGGCTATTGATCGTGTGAAGACGATTAGACAGCATTTGGGTCGATACAGGCCTCGAAGTTGCCTCCTGAAAACGCGACGTTCTGCTACACTTTCCCAGTGTTAACCAAAAAAATGGCTCTGAGCACTACGGGACTTAACATCTGTGGTCATCAGTCCCCTAGAACTTAGAACTACTTAAACCTAACTAACCTAAGGACATCACACACATCCATGCCCGAGGCAGGATTCGAACCTGCGACCGTAGCAGTCGTGCGGTTCCGCCTAGAACCGCTAGACCACCGCGGCCGGCTGTTAACCAAAAGCCCTAATTTGTAAGTAGTGGTAATTTGCTGACTGACCAGTACGAAGCCAATTTCAGCAATTTGTGTCTGACAATAGCAACTGAAAATCCCAAGCGTGTCACTCTGGAGTCCATCAGTTCGCTGGGCCACTTCAGATGCTCACAACTCTTCACGCCGCGAAGTCATAATGTATGCACACGCTACTCTAAATCTGAAAAGACCTTTCAAAGCGCATTGGAAGAAAGAACAATGTGCCCAAGCCACATTCAACAGTTCAGAATTGGAGACTGTGCGCTGTAGTGAACTATGCAGATAATGTGAGTTTAATTTTATCTTCATTGATTACCAGTAATCGAAGTCGTGTTGAGTGAGAGGTGTCCAGTTTTAAAAGAAATATGAAAGACGTGACACAAGCTGCCAGCTGTGATTTTAGTGTTTGGTAGCGAGCAGTAATATATATTTCTGGCTGAAAATAGGCAGAACTGTGACAGTAATCCCTTAATCACTGATTCATAAAGTTATTTTAAAACACCCGCCGATGATGATGTCATATCCTATATGTAGAATGGTCACATTGTATTTAATTAAAGTAGGAGGGATGCCCTGAAAACATGTAAAACAATTTATTGAATGGAACGCAACGGAAAACAAGCACCATAGTATGGACTTACGGAGACAAACACAATGTGTAGCTGTATCTAATATATTTCTAACTCTATTGCCTGGTAAGTCTGACTAGATCTGGAGCCCTCGAGGCTTAAGGCTGAATTCTAATCTGTGGATGTACTAACAGGCACATTTATATGGAGTAAATTTGAATTGCGTAAAAGGCAGTTTTCTTAAGTGCAACTATTCCTTATGAAATGATGACTTCACAGTAACTTAGAGGGCGAAATGATCAGCATGGAGTGTGCCTCTGTGCGCAAAAGGGAAAGGATTTTATAAGCTTTTATGTGATCCAACACGCTGCAGTAAAGATAAGCACTGATGAGGGCAAAGAGCAAAAGACAAAGTTGCTATTACTAATTCACAGAGATTCGCGGGACTGATACACTTACTATTTAGTTAACCATTTTTGCAAGGGGCAAAAACAGAGCGAAAGGATAGAAATGACGGAGAGGCTTCATCCCGCAGTAGCCCTCAGTGGTTCACAGCCCCACAACAGGCCATAGCAGTCCACCCACCTCATTGCCACCACACACTGAACCCAAGGTTATTGTGCGGTCGCCCCCCAGTGGACCTCCCCAGGAACGTCACATATCAAAATGGTTCAAATGGCTCTGAGCACTATGGGATTTAACATCTGAGGTCATCAGTCCCCTAGAACTTAGAACTACTTAAACCTAACTAACCTAAGGACATGACACACATCCATGCCCGAGGCAGGATTCGAACCTGCGACCGTAGTGGTCGCACGGTTCCAGACTGAATAGCCTAGAATCGCTCGGCCACACCAGCCGGCGAACGTCTCATATCAGACAAGTGTAACCCCAAATGTTTGTGTCGTAGAATGGTTATGGTGTACGCGTACATAGAAAAGGTGTTTACACAGCAATCGCCCACACAGTGTAGCTGAGTCAGAATAAGGGGAACTAGCCCGCATTCGCCGAGGTAGATGGAAAACAGCCTGAAAAACCATCCACAGGCTGGCCGGCACACCGGACCTCGAATCTAATCTGCTGGACAGATTCGTGCCGGGGACCGGCACGCCTTCCTGCTCGGGAAGCAGCGCGTCAGATAGCGCGGCTAGCCAGGCAGGCAAATTGATTATGACTTACAGTCATTAACACAAGAGAACGAACATACTGGTCAATCTAAAACAGGGCGGTATAAAGAATTTAGTTAATCACACACATGGCAAAGATTCCAGCAATTTTGGTATAAAGAACTGTGACTACGAACAAGCTCTGGTCGTGACCTAACTAGCAGTATGGCTGAAAGCAATTACATTGCATGTCACCGTCATTGCCTCGTGGTGCAACTGCACAGCGCGTCCCCACCAACCAACAGCGTCTCCAACACGTCCAGACTGAAGCTCGCCCCGTCTTCAGCTGCCCACCATTCGTTCCTCAACACCCCCAAGTGGAATACACTTTAAGGCACTCATTCCGACCAATGACAGGCATAGCTTGCAAGAGCAACACAACAGCCCAGTCGGCACGTATTAAAAAACACACCCTACGGATCCCCTGATCGTTTTAAATGACGTATTTTCTAGAAAGAACTAGAAGCTTCTACTGCGAATTTACAGCAACCAATAGAAACTTTCGCCCACGTATCCGGCGGGAAAGATCGTTCCACATACGTGCTCCTAGTCGCATACGCAAAGACAGAGAGGGCTGAGGTCCTCTGCCACCATTTCTCACCCTCTCCTATTGTCCTCCACATTCCAACGGTTCAGCCTTCCGTTTCTAAAACCTAGTTTACACGACGACATTGGGTTACGTCACTCGTTGCGTGGAATGAGTTGCACGCAAGTGGTTTCATATATGACTGTAGACATGGCGACACCAGTATACACTTCAGTTTCGTCGTTTTGTGGGTCCCTGAGTCGTGTCTGAAATGAGACTTTTGGCAGCTGCACGTCGCACGAATTGTGATGGAGTTAAAGCTTGTTGTGTGGAATCGCTGCATAAGAAAAAAACCAGAAACGTGTTTCTATTCGTGACTCGATCGAGAAAAGACGTGAACTCGGTTGCTCAGCATCCTTGCTGAAATAACTTATAACGGAAGATCCAAGAAGTTCTTTTAATTATCTTAGAATGTCACCAGAACTGTTCACGTTTCTTCTAAATAGAGTTAACAATGCGATAAGGAATAAAGGTACTGTAATACATGAAGCACTGTAACCAGAACTGAAATTACATGTCATATTGCGTGCATTACAATCGGGAACACTTGGCATGCTATAAGATACGGTTTTAGTTGGTGATGACGCTATTTCATTAACACCAATAATTATTAACATTAACAGTAACAATTATTAACATTAGCAACAACAATTACTCGAAGCAGACCGCATTAAGAAGAGAATGGTTTGCAAACTACTCTCTTGAAGATAGATCCTTACAGTGGCAATATTTCAAAATTTAACATATGTGAATGGGGAGCACTGCATTGACGTTTTAAATAGATGAATATTGAATGAAGAATGCAGCTTCTTGAATTTGTATAGCCTTCCTTAATGTCAACAATACTCCTCGTCTTGTAGATGAGAACACTGCCAAAGCTAGAATTACACTTGCTTGTATTTTTCTTAATTCAGTTGTATATGTGCTTCTAACTCAATAAATTTTGCCCTGCAGCTCAGATATTGTCAAACCATCTATGTTATGATCGCACATGACGGTCTCGGCGACAGCAATATGTTGCTTATTTTTATAATATGCATCACTGAAATCCCCAAATACCTATGTAAAGCATAGATATCCAAAAAGCGAACATTGTTCTCCGTTCCCCACTTCATATTTCAGTTTGTCTACACTCTATGAACACACATAACCTCAAAACTCATGCAACTAGTGTCGCCAAAGTTGGAACACGTCAAAAGTGTTTAGTTTCACCAACGAGTTGCGCAAACGCGCGGAGCACATGCGCAGTGGCCGGTAGCGCAGTTGTTTGCAACCTAGTGTCGTCGTGTAAACTAGGCATAAGCTCGGAGAGAGCAGAAAATTGGCTTTAACGCACAGCCAAACTAACAGAATAGATTTCTTGCAAGACATGGAGTGTTCATGAAATAGAGGCAGCTGATCATAAAGGGAGAGTTAGGATCAAATGAAACACATACCCACAGACAGTGGCGAAGCGTCCATGAAGGCTCTAAGGCGGGGCCTACCCAAAAAATTCCAAAATAATTCGTCCAAACTGAATTTAATCCGATCTGACCACGTACTCCCGTAAACGTTTTCAAATGGTTTACTTTTGAACTTCGCATATGCACCCGCCTGTATAATGCATCACTCCTCTAGCTTTGTAACCAATGGCAGCTTGGAATTCCGTGCTTGTTACGAGCATTCGCAGTAAGTACGTTTCTTCCACATGGCGGACTGGCGTTTCTACAATGTGGATACTTTTTTTAAAGATTGCGTTTGATTTGCTTCTACTTCTCGCCAGTAGATGGATACATGCCTAAGTTTAATGACAAGTCTTTCAGCAATTGCTTAACAAATAGCTCAAATGGCTCTGAGCACTATGGGACTTAACATCCTAGTCATCAGTCCCCTAGAACTTAGAACTAAATAAACCTAACTAACCTAAGGACATGACACACATCCACGCCCGACGCAGGATTCGAACCTGCGACCGTAGTAGTCTTGCGGTTCCAGACTGAAGCGCCTAGAACCGCTCGGCCACAGCGGCCGGCAATTGCTTAACAGATAGATAGCACTACTGCGCATCGTCTGGCACATTAGCAGCAAGCCGGGCAGAAGAAGGAACCATAACTCTTAATTTAAGTATTTATTTAAAACGCAAAGAACAAGAAGACATTCATAATTCATAGAAAATAAATGTGAATGCATCATTGAATATTGTTGCACGATGACAGGAAAGAGCCTATGTATTTTCATTGTTCCTCAGATTAAAATTTAGTAGCATTACTTATTTCAAAACTTAGTTCTGTAGCGTGCTTGTACGATTTCATATCAACAGTACTAGACGTGGCTTATGGTGCTACCTCGAACATGAATTTTGTAGTTAAAATGTATGGTGCAACCTCGAACTTGAATTTTGTAGTTAAAATGAGGTAGGCAGTGGTAGTGATTAAGTGATTAATGAAGTATATTTCAGTGTTCCCTGTCTCATGTGAGGTTTCATCGTCAATCTGTCTTATCATTGTGTTGTCGAAACAAACACTGTAAGTTGTCTAACATTTAAATCTTTATGTTGTGAAGTGTGGAACTGTTGACTAGCTCGAAGTCCCATGGAAGCGTTTATTTCATCACAAGACGCACTAAATCTTTTAATTGAAAACCCTGCACTCTTCTCTCGTCTTTCTTTGGAAGATAGACTGCTAGTGGAAGAACGAAAGCCGTGGAAGAACGAAAGCCGACGCCAAGTACGTCTATTAAAAAATCTTATGGAAAATTTGTAAGATGTTTTCAAACACAGTAGTGCAATTCAAAACCATGGTTAACTTGCAGCGTTGTAAGGGACAAACTTTTTTTGTTTGTTTGTATATGTATTATTTGGAATGGGCAATGACGGTTTTGAATGGCATACGTGGGGAGTAGGCGAAGACAGTCTTCAAAATTTTCTTTGAAAGTTAAAAAGCGTGAATGTTCCGTTTTACCTCGTATCACAGCAGGTGTTAAATACAGTCAGTTATGCACAATAAAAACTGATCATGCTCTTTCGGAAGCAACACGCATGGAAGCTTTGAAACGCAATGAGAAGGTTGATCTAAACAGAAGTATAATGAAGAGATTTCGACAAACTGCTTTTTAGCACTGCAAGAGTTAGTTCTTCGAGATCATGACGAATCCCAGGTTCAGTAAACGAAGGAAATTATTTAGAACTTTTGGATTTCTTGGCAGAAGAAGAACCATACATGAATGGTCATTTAGCATCCGACGGAGTATTTAAAGCCACTTCCTGTGACACACAGAATGATTTAATAGCATGTATTACGGATGTTGTTACAGAAAAAAATACAAATGAAGTTAAAAATAGTCCTTTTATATCAGTACAAGCTGATGAAACAAAGGATGTCTCAACTAGAAGTCAAATGAGTATAATTTTTCGTTTTGTAAATAACGCATCACGATAAATACAACAGAGATTCGTAGGGTTATATGACGTATCCATAGACCGGAGTACATAAGGCATAGCCACTGTTTTGTTGCAAACGCTAAGGAGTTGGAATGTTGCTAAAAACAAATTAGTATCGCAAAAATACGATGGAAAAATTACGGTGTCCATTCAATTGTGAAACAATGCCTCTGCCAGGCACTTAAATGTGATTTTCAGAGTATCCACGTAGCTGTAGATGTATCCTCATGCTCTCTTTATCCACTGCTGTGCACTTAATTTGAACATAGTCCTTGTCTATGCTTGTAAAAAAAAAAAAAAAAAAAAAAAAAAAAAAAAAAAAAAAAAAAAATACGCTGTTAAAAATTTTTGTGGCAAATCTATCAGGATTTCACGCGTTTTTTAACCGTTCCTGTTAAAGAAGTGAACTTCTGAGGGAAAGCGAATATAAACTACCAGGTCCTTTTGAAACAAGGTGGAATTTTCATTCAAGGACAGTAAAAACCATTATTTTTCACTATATAGGACCGAGAGCAGCGCCTCGTGAGATGATAAACAATGAAGGGTGGTTCAAAATAGTTCAAATGCCTCTGAGCACTATGGGACTTAACATCTGTGGTCATCAGGGCCCTATAACTTAGAACTACTTAAACCTAACTAACCTAAGGACATCACACACATCCATGCCCGAGGCAGGATTCGAACCTGCGACCGTAGCAGTCGCGCAGTTCCGGACTGAGCGCCTAGAACCGCGAGACCACCGCGGCCGGCAATGAAGGGTGGGATGATAATTCTATAAAACAGGCAATTGGGCTAAGTAGTATCCTGGATGACCAGACCTTTCTCTTTCCACTGCAGCTGTAAATGGGATTTCCAACATATACACGTCAGACGCTGTAAGCTTGAACCTGAAAACTGCGTTAAGGCTGTTGAAATAAGATGTAAGGAAATTATTATGAAATGCATAGTGGAAGCTAGGAACCTTATAAATTCAGCAGGAGTATCTGAAATTTAACGAAACATAGGTAAGTGTTCAGAAATTGAGAAGGCTAGTACTCGAAATAACTGATACAGTAGTGGTAAACATCGAAACCAGATTCCAGGACTCCCATAAAACAGATTTTACACAACTTGCAAATGAGAAAAAGTTTTCAGATTACAGTGCGAGTAGGCCAAACAGTTTCCTTATACGTGAAGTTGAAAAACTACTTAAAATATATCCTTTACCGACAATGAAAAATTGAAAAGAGAGCTTACGTTTATTTACAGCAGTGAGGATAAATGTTCAAAGCTTCAGAACCTCCTTAAATCCATTATAAGCAATGGATAAAGAGACATGCTTTCTCTATGTGTGAAATTACTGTCGTCGGTTCTTGCAACTCCAACCACCACTGCGACTTGCAAAAGAAGCATGAGTACATGAGAACGCGTTAAAGCGTACCTGCGCAACACAATGACAAATGACAGACTGTCTAACTTGACGATTTTGGCTGTAGAGAAGGGAATTTTGAAATCTTCAACCAAGCGGCAGGATTTCATGTCTCGTGTCTTTGATGTTTACGTTCACAAAACGACAGCAGGCTAGAATAAATTTATAAGAAGATGTAACGGTGCATTACTACGTTACATTTCTTACGAATGCTTAACTGTTTGATATGGTTATGCATTTATTTATCAGTGTCTATAGAACTTTCAGTCTTCGTAGAAATATGTAACTAATTTACTTTTGCAGTGTTTCTGTTATAGAAGATTTGTTTTAAGATTTTTTTCGAAATTCGTGATTCTTAGCGTAACCTATAAAAATGCCATGCTTTGTCACTGCCCACAGACTACTTCCTATAAGAATTAGCCCGAGTAAAATATGATAAAGATGGCATATAAAAATGATAAAAGATTCTACCTAGTTGATAACATCAACTCTAGTGAAAGATGCACTAAAATACACTAAAGAGCCAAAGCAACTGGTACACCTGCCTAATATCGTGTAGGGCCCCCACGAGCAAGCAGAAGTGCAGCAGCACGACGTGCCATGGACTCAACTAATGTTGGAAGTAGGGCTGGAGGGAATTGACACCATGAATCCTGCAAGGGTGTCCATAAATCCGTAAGAGGACGAGGGGGTGGAAATCTCTTCTGAACAGCACTTTGCAAGGCATCCCAGAAATGCCCAGTAATGTTCATGTCTGAGGAGTTTGGTGGCCAGCGGGAGTGTTTAAACTCAGAAATGTGTTCCTGGAGCCACTCTGTAGCAATTCTGGACGTGTGGGGTGTCTCATTGTTCTGCTGGAACTGCCCAAGTCCGTCGGAATGCACAGTGGACATGAACGGATGCAGGTGATCAGACAGGATGTTTACGTACGTGTCACCAATCAGAGGCTTATCTATGCGTACCAGTGGTCCTGTATTACTCCAACTGCACACGCTCCACACCATTACAGAGCCTCCACCAGCTTGAACAGGTTCTCTGCTGACATGCTGGGCCCATTGACTTACGAGGTTGTCTCCATACTTGTACACGTCCATCTGCTCGATACAATTTGTAAAGAGACTCGTCCGACCAGGGAACATGTTTCCAGTCATCAACAGTCCAGTCCAAAGGAGAACTTTGGTGTACTAACCTTCACGAGCAACCACAACCTACCAGTTTACGCATGTGCGGAGAGAAAGCAGAACAAATCCAGGAGTGGCAGATTAGTACCATTGACAAAGAATCATGCTCCACTACCGCTACAAACAATGCATGTGGGGAAACTGTTAGCGAACAACCAACAGCATCTGACCTGACTGAGGAAAAAAGTCAGGGAGTGATAGTTATTCTGCGTCAATTGTCAGATGCTTTCACATCCAGAGCGGAGAAAAGACAGACCAAGCGACCCATGGTGAAACACTGTATTAACACTGGGGATCATCCTCCATCTAGCCAGCGCTCATATACACTGAAGAGCCAAAGAAACCGATACACCTGCCTTGGAGCTAGCAGTGCAGCAACACGACGTGGTATGGAGTCGACTAATGTCTGAGGTAGTGCCGGAGGGAATTGACACCATGATCCTGCAAGACTGTCCATAAATCCGTAAGAGTTCAGGTGGCGGAGATCTCTTCTGAACAGCACGTTGCAAGGCACCCCAGAAATGCTCAATAATGTTCATGTCTTGGGTATTTGGAGGCCAGCAGAAGTGTTTAAACTCAGAAGAGTGTTCCTGGAGACACTGTGTAGCAGTTCTGGATATGTGAGGTGTCGGATTGTCCCGCTGAAATTACCCAAGTCCGTCGGAATGCACAATGGACATGAATCGATGTAGGTGATGAGGAAGGATGCTTACCTACGTGTCACCTATCAGAGTCGTATGTAGACGTATCAGGGGTCCCATATCACTCCAACTGCACACGCCCCAAATCGTTGCAGAATCTACACTAGCTTGAACAGTCCCCTGTCACATGCAGGGTCCACGGATTCATGAGGCTGTCTCCATACCTGTACACGTCCACCACTCGATACAATTTGAAACGAGATTCGTCCGACCAGGCAACATGTTTCCAGTCATCAATAGTCCAATGTCGGTGTTGACGGCCCCAGGCGAGGCATAAAGCTTTGTGTCGTGCAGCCATCAAGGGTACAATAGCGGGCCTCCGGCTCCGAAAGCCCATATCGATTATGTTTCGTTGAATGGTTCGCATGCTGATACTTGCTGATGGCGTAGTACAGAAATCTGCAGCAATTTGCGGAAGGGTTGCACTTTTGTCACGTTGAACGTTTTTCTTCACTCGACATTGCTCCCATTCTTGCAGGATCTTTTTCCAGCTGCAATGATGTCGGAGATTTCATGTTTTACCGTATTCCTGGTATTCACAGTACACTCGTGAAATGGTCGTATGGAAATTCCTAGCTTCGTTGCTACCTTGGAGATGCGGTGTCCCACCGCACCTGCGCCTACTGTAGCACCAAGATCAAACTCACTTAAATCTTGATAACCTGCCATTGTAGCAGCAGTAAACGATCTAACAACTGCACCAGACACTTGTTGTCTTATATAGGTGTTGCCGACCGCAGCACTATATTCTGCCCAGTTACTTATCTCTGTATTTGTATACGCACGCCTATGCCAGTTTGTTTGGGGCTTCAGTGTAGATGTGCGTCTTTCAGTGAGAGTAGTATGAAAGTTGTTTCGAGTAGTATACAATCTAATCGCCACTATGTGTGACACATTTTTTACAGGTGGCGGCCGCGAAGAAATCTCTCAGCAGCTACGCCGTCTGTCGCAGCAGGTGCGTCACAGCCCCGTCACGTTCAGCGCGTGTTCCCTGTTCAGCGTGGACGGCCGGCTGCTGACGGGATACGTGGCCGCAGTCGTCACATACGCCATCATACTCATGCAGTTCGCCATAGGCAGCTGATAACACTGTCCTCATTCAAGGCCACGGTGTTTGTATAACAGAAACTCATGTGGATGTAAAACGCATGGATTTTGTGAAACCAGAACGCCAAGTAGATAGATTGCTAGTATACATTCCAACTCAAAGCTAGTTGTACCTATTAAGAAAATGGCTATAAGTTAGTGTAGTATCATCAGCTAGTTCAATAACTTAGCCTAATCGTACGACTTAAACATCGAACTTTTATTCTGGACATTTAAATTCTTTGAGATTTCTGTTATTAGGCTCAGGGACAGTCTGCTATGGTTCCTTAACCGGGCTATGACCATTGCTTCCTCCAAATATTTCCAACGAAATTAGTTTTAAGTTCCTAATGACATGAATGCCTGCATATCATTAAGCTCTTCTGTCCAAAATAACAATATGATTTATTAAGACTAAACACAAAATAATAAACAAAAACACATGAAACATTTATAATACATCAAATTGGCTCAAATTGGATACTCAAACAAACGCTGTGAAGGTGAAGTTGTCCCTAAACTAGATTGTGAGGCTTATGACGAAGTGGTATGTGGAGCCAATTCCTTGCCACTCAAATCTTAAGAGAGACACACAGCAAACCCAACATTAATTGCTGCTACTCAAGACAGAACAAAGTTAGAAAAAGACGAACAGGCACGCTCTGCTGAACTCTGATTATCACCTAGGAAAATCCCTATCTGCCGGTGCTGTGGACATACATCACCAAACTGTCTTCTTAACTGCCAGAACACGATCTGGCGTACCGGAGGCGATGGCTGGTTGCTTCAACGTCCTCGACCGAAAGGCGAGAGCCGACTACCTAGAGCACCCGTACAGGCCGAACACACCACATTCCCGCCCCCACGACAGTGGCCGTGGTTAAACGTTCCAATCAGCAACTCGAAAACCGGCGGAAAATTCCACTCCATTGCCGGAGCACTACCATTCCACCGATGGAGATTCTTGGCGCCAATTTCTGCGCTGATTTTGCTACGTCACGGAGCTATGCCCTGAGTAAGCCAATCACAGTTACTATTTTGCAGAAAGCGCGGGAATTTTCCCGCCACAACTGCCTGGTTACACAAGTCATTCCCACACCTCGCTGGTAGCCCGCAAGAAAGTGTTTTCGCTAAGATTCTGCGAAGTAACGGAACCTCTAGCCCATCCGCTACTTCAGACCCCTCCGGGCATGTCTTTTGACAATGTCGGCGTCTGCAAAGCATTCAATCGACTTCCTCACACCCGTTGGCTTGACCTTTTCCAGATCAACAGAGCCCACCTGTCACCGGACCACCCAGGTGACGAGAGACGCTGTGTGGGAAGTCCGCGTGTGAAGGAATAGCGACTTTTCACTGCATGCAATTAGAGAGGAGAATCGTAAGATAGAAATATGAAAGGGGGCTCATGCCACCTCTCATTGCCCCTACACCATTTTAGATTGTAATTGGTGAGCGGTTGGCTCACTTAGGAGCAAGGTAGTGAGTCAATCGCCCAAGAACAATCTTGCAAACTGACTCCACATGCCGCACTCTATAAAGAAAATCACTACAACTGAAAAATGCAGCTCATAGAGGGAGGATTATTTATGGTGTAGCCAACCTCACCTTCTTAATATGGAACTCTAACACTCACATCACACGTCCATACCCAGGGAGCCCCTTCCAAACACCGATTCACACAGACTTTCATGCTCTAAATATGGCCCGGGCATGTGAGCCAAATATGGAGCAGTTTATTCTTTACAATCAGAGTTGGAATGCTCTGCAATTAAATGCCCAAGATGTTACAACAATTTGTATCATTAAACTAACCTGAACTCACTCACACATGATACTATTTAAGTTAACAATCTCTTTGTGAGCTTTCAGAATCTAATTACAACCTCCGATTCATTCTGTCTCCCTGCAGCAAGAATAACCTTTACAAAATGTTCCCTGAACTGATGGTCCATTCACAATGACAGTGGTGGTATCTGCTTCAGTTTATGGGGACTTCAGGCACACTGTTTGCATACACACAACAATAAATACAAAAATACAAAAAAAAAAAAACATGGTGTGGAGAACAATACAGTAATTTGTAATTTGTGCGCCCTACTCTATCACTTACATAAGAATTACAGTGTAAAACACAAACACATATAAGGTATAACATACATTACAAAAACAACACTAGAGAAAGAAATTTAAGAAAAAAACAAGGTTCATGGGGCATCAAGTTGTGCATGCACATTGCACAGTGTTCACGACTGTGCTGAGAATGAGGCACTAAATCACATTGTTAGAAATATTCGAAGCACTTCACAAATTCCACAGTACTGACATCACATAGGGCTAAACGCCGGGTGTTGTTGCTACATTGTTGCAACAGCAATAGGGTGTGCTGGAGCATCTGCAGTACTCTGTTGAGATTGCAGCAAGACCCACGGATACGATCACGGCAGTACGGTAGGAAGACACAGTAATAGGCTCTCCTCACGTTGATTAATTGTCTCTGAGGTCTAGTTGTTGGGATACATCACTAGTCTAGGTCTCTTCTCTCGCTGGACGGTACTTTACGTTTCCCAATATTGCAGTTCGACAAGGGATGATGGCATGTGGAGTGACTCCACAAGTGTGTGAGGTCATCCATACAGGATCGAACTAGTAGCGACGAGTGCTATAACTGCTCTCTAATAGAGAGGAGAAGTTAGAAATGAGACAATTCATTTGTTAGAGTTTGTGGCACGATACTGCTTTGTGTATGCAGATCGGCCAATGCTAGTGAGTTGTATAAACCCAAACAGGTGAGTATATAGCGTCCCTTTCTGTCCTGAGGCACATGAGACGCCGGTTATGACACCATATGTTATCTTCTTCGTGTACTCACGACAACGTGGTCTGCCGCAGGGAATCCCTCCAAACGGCTGCCGCGTCCGGAGAGCTAGCTGGCTGTCGTGTGTGGGTCGCATGTCAGTGTCAACAGCCAGCCTCACTTTCGCTTGTGGCCCGGCGAGGGCTGTCTGCCACCTAATCCCTCAGGTATACGGCCCGGTGACTGTCAGCTTGTAGGACCGGATGCTCTCGCGCCCTTCACGTCAGGTGGCGCGCTGACGCTCTCCTTGCAGGTAGCCGATGACCTCTTGTTTTTGCTCTGGCTGGCCTCTGCATTGCCACGATTCCCGTCATATAATTCCTGTTACGTTGAGATGTCTCGCTGTTCGCCGCTATTGACGACAGTGATGTGCGCGCCGTACGACATGACCTCCGAGTTTTCATTACACCTCACTGAAACTCCAGAGACTGGGTTAGCCATGGCTATACACGACAATAAATTTATAGTTGCAACTTCCTTCTCTATGTGATGCGGTATTCGCGATCAAAGCACACCTTAGGCAATGTAATATGACCAAGCCAGGACTGGTTCCTGTTGAGGATTCAGTCGCCCAACACACGCCAGCTACACAGTATGTCACGAATATCCAAGTATAAGTCCCTGGTTATTCATCTGTGACAGTCACGAGCAGCACACTAAATCCCCAACCAGCACATTGGCATGGTAGGCTTTATGCCCGCATTTCTCTCGTCTAGGGCACCATTGGAGTCAACGCTCACAGGTTCACCCCGACTTGCAAGACAACGATGCTGGCGCAGCTCTGCAAAAAACTATACTGCCCATATTCATCCTCGAAATCACGCAATATACCACAATCTTGCAGTGCACTGACGCGTGCCTCCAAGCATTGGTATGAACGTCTCACGAACTGGTTGTGGCCGCTATGGAGCGTATCACGACTTCTCAGAACGTTTCTAAGAGCACATTCTTGTATGCGCCCGTTTGTGCGACATCTCGTCACTCATCTTTATCCCTTAACATGGACACCAGATAGGAAAGGACAACAAAATTGCTCATGGAAAGGTAGTGCCTCTTATCGCAACGACAGAGGAGATCCCGAACATAGACAAAAAAAGTTAACAGCAGTAAATTCTTATGCGAGAAAACGCAGCGTGTTAATACTTTAACAATCTTAATCTATTAATGCAACGATTATTGTTCCCCGAAGAAAGGTTCATATATTTGCCTATTCTACTATGTACACCACTTAAACTACTATAATTCCACGAACTTCTTTGTGTGAGAGATGGTGGAGTCCTATGGACTAGCGCCAATCCCTTGTCAGACTCCCCCTCCTCTGACGTGCATTAGGATTTGCAGGTCTAATTTCAATCCCCTGGTTCTCCTGTTGTCCTTGGTTTCGCTCTCTCCAATTACGGTCGCTTTGCCGTTCGTTATTCCTCCTCTCCCAGATTCCTTGTCTAGCATGACCTTGTTCCCTGACGTTCTGGTTTCCGTGTCTCTGGTTTCCATAACCTTGAATAGCGTAACCTTGATTTCCGTAACCCTGGTTTCCTAACTGACGAGCGTGATTATGCGATCTGTTGTCGTCTGCCCTTGCTGGCCCGTGGTATTTGTTATTTTGCGCCTTCTTCCTGTCCTTTGCGTCTTGTTTATCGAAGACTACTTCGAGTTCGCGCAATAGACTCTTGAATGCTTCTATGTCAGATCCACACTTGCCGACAAGTGTCTGTTGATACCTAACAGGCAATTTGGAAAAACAAAATTTGATGATTTCTCCCTTGCTATATGGACTATCTAAAAATTGATTCTTCTTGAGTAAATCATCAAAAAAATTGGTTGCGCTCCTTTGCCCGGACACTTCCAGTTTGGGACAAAATATTATTTCCTCTTTAATCCTGTCTTGCGTTTCCTTTGACCAGTAGATCCCCAGGAACGCATCAACAAATTCCTGATAAGTCTGACACGTCGCTGCCACACCCCGCATCTTTTCCGCGGCTTGGCCTTCGATGTGCCCACACATGAATTCTAATTTTGCCAGGGTTGGTCATGATGACGGTAATGAATTTGTAAACTGCATCACCCAGCTCTTGGGATGCATCGACCCTCCATTATCTCTGAACTTTTGGAGTTTTAGTATCGACAGGAAGTGATTGTGATCAAGATCCTGTCCGATCCTCGCACTGGTGCTGTCACTCGTTTCTGATACTTGCACGTCTGCTGAGTGTCCTGATCTATATTGCTGATAACTGTGATGTGCTACATCTGTATCACAGTGGAAGTGGCACTTCGAATTCACTCTCCTAAGTGGGCTACAATTATTGGAGCTATTACTAGGTGTTTCTGCGTGTGCCTTGTTAGTTCTGCACTCTGTCACTGGGCTAGAGCACGGCGGTCTTTTCCTCGGAGACACAATTCTGTGTACTCCATCATTGGTATCCGAACGCGCAGTGCTCATGTGCTCGTTTCGCTCTAGTTTTGCTATCCGACTCTCTACTTCTTTCATTCGTTTCGTGATGTTCGTAACCACAATATTACCTTGAGTTTTTAAGAGCGCTAGGGATTTTGCGTGGGCTTGTGTCGCACGTCGCAAGCTACCTGCAAGTTGAGAAGTTACTTTTGCGATTTTCATTGCCCCTGTTGCTGCCGTTTTGGCTAGGCCTGCTACTTTTTGTGCTACCATTGACATTTGTTTTGCTTCTCCACATTCTTTCTTTATTGTTAGTGATTCCCCACGAATTTCCCCTATATGCGAAATTATTTCCTCTGTGTCCTTCTTACGCTGTTTCTCATCTTCTTCCTTCTCCTTCTTACGTTGTTTCTCATCTTCTTCCTTCTCCTTCTTACGTTGTTTTTCATCTTCTTCCTTCTCCTTCTTACGCTGTTCGTCAGCTTCTTCCTTCTCCTTCTTACGCTGTTTCTCATCTTCTTCCTTCTCCTTCTTGCGTTGTTTCTCATCTTCTTCCTTCTCCTTCTTACGCTGTTTCTCATCTTCTTCCTTCTCCTTCTTGCGTTGTTTCTCATCTTCTTCCTTCTCCTTCTTACACTGTTCGTCAGCTTCTTCTTTCATTGATCGTAGGAAGCTCAGTATTGGGTTAATGTCATCATTTTGATCCTCGTCACACACGGGTGATGTAACTCTGGACACCTGGGCGCTAGAGCTCTGACGTGACCGAGCTGGCCCCTGTCTGCTCTCGTTCGTTTGATTATAAACTTCTGCTACCGTCTCGACCTGTGTGCCTGTCTCTGTTCCATCCTCCACTTCACTATCATAATCACGGTCGCGACGTTGCTCTAAGATCGCGTCCAAATCACCTTCCTCTACAATGACCCTGTCGTCCTGTGCTGCTAAAAATGTGCCCATCTCATCTCCGAACCTATCCTCGTCAGTAACCTGCCTCTTATCCATTATGCTATCCTCTTTTGTTTTAGTTTCGCTCGATAGTAGTCGTGCCTTACTTCTCGTGATCATTCATGAAAAAAAACAAATTTATCTAAAATTCACAATAAAAATCATCTACTCCCAATATTTTTCCACATAGACATAAAATTTCAACAACGCCGTTCCAACGCTGTAACTACAAGCACGATTTGTTGTGGTACAGAAACTGCACACAAACCCGACAAAGTGTGATGAGGTACGGACACCACATCAAAGAAACACAAAAAAACAATGAACAAAAGAATATGTACACTGAAAACAAAAACTGTAATCATGCGCCGCTACTTAAAACTAAACGCAGAACTACCAGAAAAAAAACTTGGGTATTAATCAATAAAAAATTAAGAAAAAAAAATTCTGAGTGTCCCTACTACTAATAATACTTGCTTATCAGCGATTCACAGGAAAGATCCGAGGCTAAGGGTCGCCATTTTATGCGAGGTGCTGGGGCTAGCAGCGTATTTAACACTAAATTCTCGAATCTACATATGTAAATGATGCTCTAAGCCCCCCCTATTCTAACTCCGACTTTTGCTGTTGCACAAGGATTAAAAAATATATGCGAACTGACTGTAATCAACCCTGCAAGTGGAGTAGAAAAGAGTTTGGCACCTGCAATAATTTAATTTGATAAATAAGTTAAATAAAGGAAGGTTTCATTAACGTAGTGAGAAATGATGGGTTGCTCTACCGATTAACAGAATGAAAGTTCTGTCCAAAATAACAATATGATTTATTAAGACTAAACACAAAATAATAAACAAAAACACATGAAACATTTATAATACATCAAATTGGCTCAAATTGGATACTCAAACAAACGCTGTGAAGGTGAAGTTGTCCCTAAACTAGATTGTGGGGCTTATGACGAAGTGGTATGTGGAGCCAAGTCCTTGCCACTCAAATCTTAAGAGAGACACACAGCTAACCCAACATTAATTACTGCTACTCAAGACAGAACAAAGTTAGAAAAAGACGAACAGGCGCGCTCTGCTGAACTCTGATTATCCCCTAGGAAAATCCCTATCTGCCGGTGCTACGGACATACATTACCAAACTGTCTTCTTAACTGCCAGAGCACGATCTGGCGTACCGGAGGCGATGGCTGGTTGCTTCAACGTCCTCGACCGAAAGGCGAGAGCCGACTACCTAGAGCACCCGTACAGGCCGAACACACCACATTCCCGCCCCCACGACAGTGGCCGTGGTTAAACGTTCCAATCAGCAACTCGAAAACCGGCGGAAAATTCCACTCCATTGCCGGAGCACTACCATTCCACCAATGGAGATTCTTGGCGCCAATTTCTGCGCTGATTTTGCTACGTCACGGAGCTATGCCCTGAGCAAGCCAATCACAGTTACTATTTTGCAGAAAGCGCGGGAATTTTCCCGCCACAACTGCCTGGTTACACAAGTCATTCCCACACCTCGCTGGTAGCCCGCCAGAAAGTGTTTTCGCTAAGATTCTGCGAAGTAACGGAACCTCTAGCACAGCCGCTACTTCAGACCCCTCCGGGCGTGTATTTTGACAATGTCGGCGTCTGCAAAGCATTCACTCGACTTCCTCACACCCGTTGGCTTAACCTTTTCCAGATCAACAGAGCCCGCCTGTCACCGGACCACCCGGGTGACGAGAGACGCTGCGTGGGAAGTCCGCGTGTGAAGGAATAGCGACTTTTCACTGCATGCAATTAGAGAGGAGAATCGTAAGATAGAAATATGAGAGGGGGCTCATGCCACCTCTCATTATATTCTGGTTTCAGTCCCTATAGCTGTATGAATTTTATTTATTTATTTATTTATTACTATTATTTCTTTGTTAAGCGGGAAGCCAGTGCATTGCAGGTATTCGTAGGCGCTTCCGGAATGTCAACAAAAACTTGGCAGTGAACACAATCATTGTGAATCGCCGGGCGAGGCGCATGTCGTCATCGGACCGACGTCGCGCAAACCTGTCCGATACTCCACGTGTCGGCTGGCCACAAACAGCTGTGCTGGAACGTGCGTACACTCTCATCCCAAGTGATCAACGGATCGCAATCAAACACGGCACTGCTCAACTGGACGTCTCTGTTGGTAGTGCTGACACACTCGTCCACCAGTTGGGGTACTCAGAGGTGTGTGTCTCACTGCCACACAGAAGACCATAAAGAGCAATGAAGGACTATCTGTGAAGAATTGGTTGCGTATTACAATTTTTTGTCGCACATCCTCACTGGCGATGGTACATGGATTCACCACTTCTAACTGGAAACAAAAACGGCAATCCATGAAGTTGCACCACACCACTCTGCACCTTCCGACTTCCATCTCTTTGGCCCATTGAAAGAGGCACTTCGCAGGAAGCAGTAAATGGATGATAGAGTGGTTATTGATGCAACAAGACGTTGCCTCACGTCGACCAGTGGAGTGGTACAATATGGGGATACAGGCCCTTCCAGTAAGATGGCATAAGACCGTCTTCTTAGACGGATATTATGTTGAAAAATAGGGTTTGTAGCCAAAAGAATGGGGAATAATAAATTATGATGTAACGGAATCCTGAATAAAACGAATCTGCTTTCAGAAAAAAATTTGTTGCATTATTTATCGAACGTCCCTCGTAATCCGTGGTCTAGTTATGTTTTTTGTGCATAACATGGCACATGGAAGACCAAGCTAAGATTTCGTTCTCTTCTCGTGATGGAGAATTTTGTAGTGCTGTTACTTGAAGATATTTGAAAGTGTATGCTGAAATGAAAATTGTGGAAGCAAACATAAAGATAACTTCAGCGAAAGGATTTTGTTATGGCTGAATGTCAAATGCGTAAAAGCAACAGCATTACGAAGATGCTCAATGTGTTAGTTTTGTTGGTCGATTTTGAAATAACGGTGCTGTGAGGCAGCCCAACAGCTAACACAAAGAGTATGAAATTTACATATGAGAGATAATTACTAATTACAGTACTAGTATGAATTCTTGTTGAAACTAAATTTGGTGCCATGAACGGTCTTCCTCGCAACGTAAGGAAAACACAATGTTACTTACCAATACTGAAGTCACACAAACCATATTTTGCAGCAGACTAGGTGCTTAACAAAATCCAGTTGTTCCATTATTACACACACACACACACACACACACACACACACACACACACATAAAACACACACACACTATATATATATATATATATATATATATATATATATATATATATATATATAAAGTCATTAATAAGTTACACCAATATGGTTTTACCTCTAATTTTTCTGTGATTGCTGATGGTACAGTCCGTCCACTAAATCTTGATGATTAGCGTATATACAGGGTGATTCATGAAGATATGCAAGTATTTTAGTATGTTGTTCTACAAGTAAAACTAAAGAAAAAATTTTGTATAAACATAGGTCCGCAAATGTTTAGTTACGAAGTTATGGCAAATAAATGTTTTGCCCGAAATTTAGCAACCATGAAGCCATTGCAAAACTGTACGAGGTTAAAGTAAATCACAATTTTCATTTATTTTGTTGTTATTGGTCTGGTGAATCTATTAAAACATCTCACAGCCGTGAATCTGCAGTAATTTTCCAGAAATTGAGAACAACCCTGTGAAACTGAAACAAGCAACAAAATCCGTTCATACACTTGCTGCTAAATGCATTGAACTCGGTGGAGACATTTTTGAACATTTATTGTGAATGTATTGTGATATTGTATGTACACGAACAACTTCCTTAACATTGAGCTTTGTTTTTCCGGTTTAACATGAATTCACATGTGCTATGGAATTAATAAAAGCCCATTAACTGACACATTCATACAGTTTCAGTTAACGTTATTACCATGATTTTTCCAAAATTAAATTTTCTACAACTTCTGTTGAAAACTTTGTGCAATTGTCTGGAATTTGAAAAAGAAATTGGGCCACGTAGTTTATAAATTAAAAAATTTACGAAATTATTTCTTTGCTTCTCTGGATCTTCTGGAAAACTACTGCACATGCGCGTTTGGGATATATTTTATTAGATTCACCAGATCAATAACAACGACTTAAATGGAAATCGTACTTTACTTTAATCTCGTACAGTTTTGCTATGGCTTCATACTAGCAAAGTTGCTGAATGTTGGGCAAAATCTTTTATCAGCCGTAACTCCGTAACTAAACATTTGCGGACGTATGTTTATATGAACTTTTTTTCTTTAGTTTTTCTTGTAGAACAATATAGTAAAATATTTGTGTATCTTAGTGAATTATCCTGTTTATATTTTAAGAGGTCTTGCAGGATGGAAGAAATTACTGCCTCTTCTTATGATTGCAGGTGAAAGTCATTCGCCGGCCGAAGTGGCCGTGCGGTTAAAGGCGCTGCAGTCTGGAACCGCAAGACCGCTACGGTCGCAGGTTCGAATCCTGCCTCGGGCATGGATGTTTGTGATGTCCTTAGGTTAGTTAGGTTTAACTAGTTCTAAGTTCTAGGGGACTAATGACCTCAGCAGTTGAGTCCCATAGTGCTCAGAGCCATTTGAACCATTTTTGAAAGTCATTCTTATTGGTAAGAAATATTTTTGCGTCTATGATCACTCTTAATATGTATATATTTTTGCATATTTTGTCATACACGGCAGTCACTACACTCATTGTCGACGCAGCCGTAAAAACTACACGTCCTTCTTGTGTGAGACCTAAAACGTACGTACTCTCAAGCGAAATTGAAAACAAAAGTTGTTAAAAAATTGACTATTCTCCTGACGTTGCTCTTTTGTTACAAAGATAATTTTAAAAGTCTATCTGCCGTCTTGTGCTGCGATGTACCAATTTCTTGTTTCTAATGAGGAAAAGAAAACATTTATACAAATTGATAATGGGAGAAAAAATAAAAAGGTATTACACATCAATAGCCTTCAGCGACAGATGATACAAGAGAGGTGTTGAAAATTGTGGAGAAGCTTACATATTAAATTCTGTGATTATACATTAAAAGAAAAGTCGAGAAGGATATTACTTCCTCTCACAAAGATCTTAACAAACGATCGTGGCAGAAAATGAAGCAAAAAAAAGGAATATCTGAGACTTGTATTTTGATGGAATGAATAACACTGAGAGAACTATGAAGAAACGAGGACATTTTCAACTTTGTATGAGGTGTGAGTCTCCACACAGTTACAGCTGGGAAAAAATAATTGCAGTAAATAATTGACAATGGATACGTCACTGTGATCACTATGACCAGCACTCAACAATTATTTTATTACTGGTTATTTCCTGGGTCTAGCGATAAAGCGAGTGACTTGCACCAAGAGGTCGTGGGCTCGAACCCTGGCCAGACCTCGGAAATATTCAGGCTGCCTTTAATCTAATCTTCATTTCTCAACGACGTGACGAGCCACCAGCCTCAACACATTGCTCAGATTCCACATTGAACTGTAGATCCCCTGTCCTCAGTTGGATTATTGGAAGCAGAAGTCGCCTAAGTGACGTATAATCGAAAGACTTGTACCCAGCCTTGGAGTCTCACTGATAATGTTAATCGAAAAAGCGAACCGAATACCTGGCGGGGGTGACAGCACCGTCGTGTTTACTCCCGAGAATCCGGGAGAGGTGGCAGTAGCAGAGTACACTCTGGAATCCTTACAAATGGAGTGCTGCCACACATAGCACGTCTGTACGCCAGCCCCTGTGTTACGCATCAAATAAACCTTGAACGGCACTGTCATCTGATAATACTACTCACACATTATCACTCTAATAGCAATTATTGATAATGTAATGAGTTTTGCCCACTTTAATTCTAATGCTTAACCATCATCACAGTAGTAATTACAGTTTTATGCACAAAGTCTGAGCAGTAAAAGAAAATGCAAATGGAAGTAGTGGATTTCCATGCAGTGTTGAAGAAGCAGTGTTGTCCTTCCAACGGAAAGACAGTTCTGACTCTTGACATGCAGACAGGTAATAGGCCACAACAGAGCAAACCCACAGCAGAGTCAGTCGAAGTTTTGAAGAATATTGGTAGATGGGTCATCACAGAGCAGACCCACAGTATTTCTTGTAGAGATAGTGGCATTGGTGGGCCACCAAAGGTGCTGACCCACTGTAGTCCTTGTAGAGATGGCCAACAGCCATCCGTTGTGACTGTGTGGTTGCACAACCACCATCGAAGAGTCTTGATACTATAGCAAGTCCATGAAACACCACTTGTGCACCCAAAAAAAAAAAAAAAAATTGAAATGTCCTTAGAACCAGCAGTGCTGTTAACAAGTCCCTTGCTGAATTATCAACACACATGCGAGCACTAACAGTCCTTTTTGTAACTTTTCACATATTGTGAATATACTATGGCCAATAGAAATGTGTGCAGTGAAATGAAACCCTACTATATACTTAATTCGGAGAACTGGTGTCTAATTTTATGACATTGGAATACAATTACAAAGGTACAAAAAACATCGTTAAAAATATAATGTAACCTTAGTAGTAATCCAGGTGTTACAAAAGAGTAGAAATAAACATATACATGAGTATATGGGAACTGTGATGTAAGTAAATAAACAAAAAAATGAGAGTATTAACTAGCACATCAAATTGATACGTGGGCAAAAAAAGGAACATAACAGAATAAGCAATATCTAAACATGTTTGTTTTTCAAACCAAAGAACAGGTTGTATCTGAGGATAACAGTACCCCTCATCATAGTAAATGCATCTTAGTATTAGAAAAATTCTACAACATAACTGTTATCAGATAAACACATAAAAATAGGAAGAACAAAGGCACACAAGGGAACACGTAAACACACAGCGGAATAACACAAAAGGGATGGACAGGGTTTGTTACAGCATAACATTTGTATTTATCGTATTTCATTTGCAAACAAAACTTTCTTTACTTCTCGGAGATCTCCCTTAGTTCATCAATATTCCAAAAAAGTCCTACCTATGCGTGCTTTCTGTATTAGTATTTTCGCATATTCTTTACTACCTTATCTGTTTTCGAGAAAATCCTACCTAATTCTGTTGTCCCTAAGCCCTACTTGTGTATTCATATCCTCTTTCAAAATAGTTATTTCTCATTATACACTACTCATTTTGGCCCAAATCATTTTCATATAACTTCTCAATGCATTCTAACCCTATTCTTCATACTGAGTTTCTTATATAGTATCCCCCCTCTTAAGCTAACTTAAATCTACTAGCAGATGCATAAACTAAGGGACAAGGCAATGCAGCAGCATTAACATTAACACAAACAAGAACGAGAAAAAAATGGAAAGTGGCAAAGCAAGCAGCAATAAATGTAAATTAGCAAAGCAAATGCAACATCACAACTAAAATGAGCTAATGTGCAGCAATAACAAAAATAAATGAGTAGTAAAACTGGCTTAACAGAGTACTACAAAGTGAAATTCAGTAGGACAATGCCTGACAACCAGCAGCAGCAAAAGCAATTAACTATAACTAAACATGACAAAGCTCAAGTAGGAAAAATATTACTGTAAAGAAATGTCTAATACCTATGTCACATCTTAACACTAGCGTGATGCATCACAATAACTTACTCTAACAAACAAGTTACCCAGTCCTTAAAAAAATTATGTATGCAGTTCCTGAGAATCGAAATGTCTATTTACATCCTGATGTCTGTATCAGTTCTCCTTCCCGCACTTCTTTCGTTTCCTAGTGCTCCCCCCTTTTTTAAAAGAAAGTAGATCATAAAATTATTATTTAATAGATCTGTAGAAAGAAAATATTTACATTAATACATGTAATAAATTTTATTTTAACCAATGCTGCAGCTAGAAACTAGAAATCAAATAAAATAAGCAAGTATACAGGGTGGTCCATTGATCATGACCGGGCCAAATATCTCACGAAATAACTACCAAACGAAAAAACTACAAAGACGAAACTTGTCTAGCTTGAAGGGGAAAATCAGATGCCGCTATGGTTGGTCCGCTAGATAGCGCTGCCATAGTTCAAATGGATATCAGCTGCGTTTTTTAAAATAGGAACCCCCATTTTTATTACATATTCGTGTAGTACGTAAAGAAATATGAATGTTTTAGTTGGACCACTTTTTTCGCTTTGTCATAGATAGCGCTGTAATAGTCACAAACATATGGCTCACCATTTTACAGGAACAGGTGGTAACAGGTAATTTTTTAAATTAAAATACAGAACACAGGTACGTTTGAACATTTTATTTCGGTTGTTCCAATGTGATACATGTACCTTTGTGAACTTATCATTTCTGAGAACGCTTGCTGTTACAGTGTGATTACCCGTAAATACCACAGTAATGCAATAAATGCTCAAAATGATGTCCATCAACCTCAATGCATTTGACAATACGTGTAATGACATTCCTCTCAACAGCGAGTAGTTCGCCTTCTGTAATGTTCGCAGATGCATTGACAATGCTGTGGCGCGTGTGTTGATGCGTTGTCGGTGGATCACAATAGCAAATATCCTTCAACTTTCCCCACAGAAAGAAATACGGGGGCGTCAGATCCAGTGAACTTGCGAGCCATGGTATGGTGCTTTGACGGCCAGTCCACCTGTCTTGAAATATGCTATTCAATACCACTTCAACCGCACGCGAGCTATGTGTCGGACATCCATCATGTTGGAACTACATCGCCATTCCGTCATGCAGTGAAACATCTTGTAGTAACATCGGTAGAACATCAAGTAGGAAATCAGCGTACATTGCACCATTTAGATTGCCATTGATAAAGTGGGGGCCAATTATCCTTCTTCCCGTAGTTCCGCACCATACATTAACCAGCCAAGCTAGCTGATGTTCCACTTGTCGCAGCCATCATGGATTTTCCGCTGCCCAATAGTGCATATTATGCCGATTTACGTTACCGCTGTTGGTGAATGACGCTTTGTCACTAAATAGTATGGGTGCAAAAAATCTGTCACTGTCCCGTAATTTTTCTTGTGCCCAGTGGCAGAACTGTACATGACATTCAAAGCAGTCGCCATGCAATTCCTGGTGCATAGAAATATGGTTCGGGTACAATCAATGTTGATGTACCATTCTCAACACTGACGTTTTTGAGATTCTCGATTCTCGCGCAATTTGTCTGCTACTGATGTGCGGATTAGCCGTGACAACAGCTAAAACACCTACTTGGGCATCATCATTTGTTGCAGGTTGTGGTTGACGTTTCACGTGTGTTTGCTTAAATAAGTAACTATCCAGCAAATCGATGATGTCGTCTAGGATTCCGAGCAGCATACGCCCGTAACGCATTTCGATCACAATAGCCATACATCAACAAGATATCGACCTTTTCTGCAATTGGTAAATGGTCCATTTTAACATGGGTAATGTATCACGAAGCAAATACTGTCCACACTGGCGGAATATTACGTGATACCACGTACTTATACGTTTGTGGCTATTACAGCATCATCTATCACAAAGCGAAAAAAGTGGTCCAACTAAAAATTCATATTTCTTTATGTACTACACAAATATGTAATAAAAAATGGGGGTTCCTATTTTAAAAAACGCAGTTGATAGCCGTTTGACCTATGGCAGCGCCATCTAGCGAGCCAAACATAGCGCAATCTGGTTTCCCCCTTCAAGCTAGACGAGTTTCGTTCTTTGTAGTTTTTTCGTTTGATGCTTATTTCGTGAGATATTTGGCCCGGTCACTATCAATGGACCACCCTGTATACAAGGCAAAGCATAAAGATGTCATTCACTAGCCATATGGCATTTCATAAGGCAGTAAAAAAAAATCTCTCAACTAGAAAGACTGTATTCATAATCAGGTGTATAGACGTAAAATATTTCTCATCATTTTATAGGCATTTCGGTAAATATCAGAAAGTACGAGCTCCACACTGTAATCATATGTTTTCAAATATGATCGTGTCATTTTTGTGATGCTTTCAACAAAGAATTGTCAATAGCAAGGTTAATGGCCTCTTTTTCTACATCTGTGCCTCCAAAAGGCACACACTAATGGTTTTTTTCCAGGCGACTGTCGCACAGCTGGGCGCCCACAATGCATTATGTCAAGGTCACTTACCTTCTTTACCGAAATATTTACAACAGCTGTCGCACAGCTGGGCGCCCACAATGCATTATGTCAAGGTCATTTACCTTCTTTACCGAAATATTTACAACAGCCGTTTCCACTACAGTGACAGTCTCATATAAATAAAAAAAAATTGCAGGTTGAAAATTTACGTTAGAAATGTGTAGAAACAAAATCTCATATATGACTGTCTCCAAAAATTTTCCGGCGGCATTGTGAAACTCACAGTCAGGCATGTACATACATTTCATAACTCTTAAAGTACAGTTCTTGTTTTCCAACATCCTTTTCACAAACCAGAGTCCCTAACCACTACTCATTATTCCTTACCTTATTACACATATACATATTCGTCGACAATTCTTCAATATTTCATCATAATTAATATGTAGCATAATCAAATTCCTCATATAGCATCACCTCATTGATCATAAACATACCTCAACAGCATAATACAAATCTTCATCGTAATAACATCATCATAACAGATCAATCACATCTTAAAACCGTCATAACTTCTTTCAAAAAATATGAACAGTTCACAAAGTAGAGACAAAATACAATTTCATAAGTCTCAAGTTATCCAGCTGTGTAACTGGGTAAACATGTGTCACTGACCTAGTAAAAAGTGTTTTTCTCACTGTTAAATAATCAGATATCTGTGTAATTCTGTGTTAGAGAAGAACTGTAGTGATGTGTAAAGCTGAATAAGCAAATACCATGTTAGTTAGAGGTCCTTGCGCTTGCCACACGCTTAGTACACAAAGTAAAAATGTACCCCCTAAGGGTTAATGTAATTATACCCTCAGATGTTACAGATTACAGCAATGGAATGAAATGTATCACCAAAAACCTTTTTTGTATCTTTGTAATTCAAAAATCTTTCAGCAAAAATGTTTTAAGTACAAAAATTAATCACTCAAATGCATTTCCTGTAGCGCTTAACTGTGCTTCTTGCTGTGAGATAATTTCTGTCATTACTTAATGATTAAAAGGTGCCAAGTGTCGTAGTTATCATCGTCTGTAAGCAGAGATCTATAGAAGTCAATGTACTTACCTTGTCATAAACAAAAGTGTAATGTCATGCGTTTAGATGTCGTAGTTATTACGTACATTACCGTGACCAAAAAAGTACTGTACTGTAACGTATTGTTGTGTTGTAAAAAAGCTGTCTCATTGTAGCTATGCCACAAAGATTACTACTAAAACATATTTTACTTTCCAGAAGAATGTAGAAAAACTGTCAGATATAAAACAGATACAGCGCAAAAACAATAATGTAAATTGTGTTACTCATTAATAGCGATGTGATATAATCGTATAGCTGTCAAATAAACTAACCACTGTGTCATCTGTTATCTCTCAGAAAGTACTTTAAATCCAGAATGTCTTTTCAAGTAAACCAAAATGTTGCATTAAAATCTCATTAGCAATATATATTCTAAGTATGTAGGCCTTATAGTCGTTACGTAATCGTGCAACGAACAAGCAAAAATGTACACACAATAACACTGTGTCGTCTGTTCACTACAAAAATGCATTCGTAATTACTGTCTAAATAAGTTCCCTAGGTTCTGGACTGTATAGTTAACTTCAAAACATTGTTACACGTTAACAGTTTCCAAGTGTGACAAATCGTACTAGTAACATGAAGTGAAAAATTTTATGGCAAAGACGAATTTAAAAAGCAGATTCTCTCTCAATAAACGTTTTACATGTGAAACATGGTGTAATTCTTTACCTTTAATAGTCTGCAGAGTTTCAACTTGAATGCAATTATCATGCGGTATACATCGGTAAAGAATATTGAAATTTTTCTCAAGGTTATCTTACGCTATTTTTCTGAAACCCAGCCGGCGCACGTGGTCGCCTGCAGTGCAAGTCATTGTCTGTTACCTCTTTGTTGTCGCGAGTCGTTATTGGGATTTGGGGATCTAACCTCTACAATTTCACCTTGTCGAGAGGCCCCTGCCCTGTTTGAATCACGCCAATTTTGGTTAAAGTCTGGTCTGTCGTCATGATTATATCGTCTGTCGTCATGTCTGTAGTTTCTCTCTTGCTGGTTAAGTGGTGGAGAATTTCTCCCCGAATCGTAACTGCATGGTGGACCATTGCGTCTGAAGTTATTCTGTCTCCCTTGATAATAGTTATTCTGGTTCCCATATTGTCTGTTTCTATAATTATCTCTGTCATAATCATTACCACAGAGAGGTGATCTTTCCCTGTAGGTAATGTTACTCTGCCAACAGTTGTCATACGGGTGGTGTCTGTTTTGGCCACGATTTGCGTTATGAAAGTACTCTTGTCGTGTCCAGTTATTATTTCTGTCATCATGAAATTGTGACGGATATGACCTGTAATTGTTGTGTTCCTGTTTTCGCATTCCGCGACTGTCAGTGTCTATTTCCAATACTGGAAACAGTCCCTGAAAAGCTTCGATGTCGTCTTTGCAATGTCCTGCCAAAATAATATGTCGTAAATGTTCAGGCAATTTAATTAAGCAAGTCGGGATGAGTTCCGAGGGACTGTACGGATTTGTCAAATATTGATATTTGTGCAACATGTCTTCAAAATATTTTACCAGACTGGAAAATTCAGACTGTTCAAAATGCTTCATCATTATGATGCTAGGTTTTACTTGATCTTGAGAAGCTTGAGACCAATATGCTGAGAAGAAGGCATGATAATATTCTCCTTCACTGTGACAATCGCGAATGACCGAACGCATTCTTACAGCTGGTTCATTCTGTAAGTAGCCACACACAAATTCTAATCTGTGCTCTGATGACCAGTTGGGAGGAAAATAATGAGAGAATTGATGAAGCCATGCTTGTGGATGAATGTCGTTGCCAGAATTCTTAAATGTTTTGAATTTACGTGTAGTAATGAGCAGCTTATAGTCAAAGTCATCATGAAGGCGAGTCGCATATCGATCATTGTTACATCGTGTCGATGGTTTCATCTAAATATTTGGTGCACCTTGCCAATTTCTTTCAAATTTTCCAAAATACCCTGTGTTGTTACTTTGTGACTTTTCCTTATTTCTGAATCCCTCTTCCCGTGTCGGGAAGTACGTTTGTCAACTGATCTTGTACTTCCCGCATTTCTCTTTTGTGCTGTGTATTGATTTGATTCTGATTTTGTTTAAATTTCTTAATTTGTTCATGCTCTTCTGTGTCAGTAAAGGCTACCGGTCTTGTATCATTCAGATCATCATCTACCTTTGTAGATAAGTTAGTGAACTGATCCGAAAGTTCGGCTACTTTCTCCGATAATGAACTGATTTCCTCCGTGTGTTTTTCTGAACCATGTTTCAGAGTGTCCGTTTGTGTCGAAAGCGTTATTTACTGTGTCCTTTAAATTTTCCTGAGTTTTTGCAAGTTGCATAAACGAATCGGTAGATGCAACTAGGCCTGAGTCAGTTTTAGCCTGCAAGGTGTCGTGATTTTCATGAACAATAGTTTGCAGTTCTTTTATGCCTGCTTCGTGATTCTGTAATGCATTTCATGACGCAAAAAAATAGGTAGAAAATGGTCACAAATTTATGTTTTTTCGTGTTTACAAACTCTTTGACATTTAGCTTCGATGTTTTGTAACTCAGTAGTTAACTCTTCACGTATTTGTTGAAGCGTTTGTTCCTTTGTGTCTAACTTTTGCAGCTGTTGCGTAATTTGCAATAACAGTGTATTAGTGTCTGGAACTTGTTCCTTTGTGCTTATCGGCAGTGCATTTTCACCGGCAACATTCGCATTTTGAAAAGCAGAAAATAATGTCTTGAGTCGATTGAGAAAAGGATAATGACACAAAACCTGAATATACAGTATATGCAAGATTTTGTCCTGTCATTTCGGACTCCTGATGCGAGCTATAGCAGGCCGATCGATCGACAATACTACCCTATTCACTAGCTGTTTTACTGTCTACACCGTTATTTATTGCCTGGTCCATTTCCCTATGCACAATTACCAAATTACTATTTTGAATATCTGTTAATTCATTACACGGTGGTAATGATAAGCTACGCTCGTCGTCACTATAATTTCTCAATTTACTTTGTAACCTAGTGTTACGTTTTTCACACGCCATAATTGTCACATATATCACACGATAACACAGGAAAGCACAATTTGAAGAGCAAAATCAGAAAACACATTAAAATAGCACTGAACATAATATCTTATTAACTGCAAGCGCGGCTGCGAAATACTTGGTGCGACTCTACCTGTGCATGCCACACCTATTTTACTGTACAACAATGAAAAACTACAACTACAAAGGAAATTCTGTCTACAATTACGCACTAGCAACAACAATAACTACACGAATTACTCAAACTACAAGAAAAAATCAGAAGATTCCAGTGAGATATCCTCGGCTATGGGTAACTTCCCCTTTGAGTGTAAAGAAAAACTGTGCTGGTAGACTTATACGTTATTTGATACAGAAACAGATGAATAAAACTGAACACCTCGGACAGTTTTCTCTTTACTTACTCTGATCATTTCTAAACTGGCACACGATATTTTAGCGCAACGCAATCTGACTTTTAATAATCTCTACAAAAGATAGCCTTGACTAACAATAACCTATACCGTTCATGAATCACTTACCTCACAATAATCTTCGTTACTCGAACTACTGCAATACAACAAGCGCCAATAATGCCAGCTAAATAAAAGATTCTAACTATTGAAGGCACTAACTACTGATAGGCATATAGTTAGCAAATGAAAGATTTTGATAGAGAACAAACAATGTATTTATCTTAATAGTGTTCAAAAGTCATAAATTATTGACATCTGTTTTGACAAATTTCCTTTTTCTGACGGACACAAGTCCAGATCGTCCGCTCATATTAAGATCTCAAAACTCTGGCATCTCTCTCCCCCCACATCCACCACTGCTGGCGGATCACCTCAAACTGCCCAACGCTACACGCTGTTCACATTCAACTGACCAACACTACACTATCGAATAATCCAACAATGAGTCAAACCAGCCACAGACTGCACGCAGTGCAGTCAGCGATTTTAATACAGAACGCCACGTGGCGTCACGAACATAAAAACCAAACAGCCTACTTACACATGGCGTAATGTTTACATCAGGTTTATTATTAAGATGAACAGAGTATAGGATGCTTGGACTGCTGACGAATGGCGTCACATTGTGTTCAGTGTTGAATCACGGTTCAGCACTACGCTGGTTGACCACCATCAGCACGTATGACTGCGACCTGGGAAGAGATCTCATTCTTCCAATGTTTTGGAAGAGCGCAGCGGTGTTACTCCTGGGATCATAGTCTGCAGACCCATCAGGTATGACTTGAGGTCACAGCTAATAGTGAGTGAGGGAAATCTGATGGCAAACAGGTACATTACCGATTCCTATATCCTTGTGTTACATCTCAGGCGACTGGATTGTCGTGCCACTTTTCAACAGGACAATGCTGTGCGGATTGAAGCCTCGCTGCAGGAAAATACTACCCCCCAGGATACAAGAAGCCTATTTGCTACTACCTTCCAATCACCAACGAGAGATTGCCTACCAATCACTTAACAGAGTGGCAGCCGCGATACGCTATTCTCTACCAATCACCTATCAGAGTGGCCTTCCCATCAGCCACCAGGGTAGCACAAGAATAGCGTACCGTACAGCCATCTTCTCAACAACAACCTCTTCAAATTGTCCAGTGACATCTCAGATATGTGACGTGGGTAGACACCAGATAACCGAAAACGACAGTACACAAAGAAAGACATTGACTAGTATACAGCAGTGAAACGCCCTGGGGAGGACCGCAGCAAGTCGGTCGGAACGTCGACAATTTAGTTGTTTACAGCGACGATACCCAAAATTATTTTGCCCTAAATAATAATTTTGGCTGTTGGAACACATCACTGTAAACAACTAAATTGCCGGCGGTGGAAGCCAACAAACTTATGTTTGTCATCCGTTGAGTTTTGTACAACTCACAAAAGAGTTTTGGAACGCGATCACAGAAGCTGTGGTACCCAAACTGTAAGGTCATGATCTCTGCAACACACGTCGAGATGAAACTTCCTGGCAGATTAAAACTGTGTGCCAGACTCGAACTCGGGACCTTTGCCTTTCGCGGTCAAGTGCTCTACCATCTGAGCTATCTAAGCACGACTCACGCCTCCTCCTCACAGCTTTACTTCTGCGAGTACCTCGTCTCCTACCTTCCAAACTTTACAGAGTCTCTCCGGCACACAGTTTTAATCTGCCAGGGAGTTTCATATCAGCGCACACTGCGCTGCAGAGTGAAAATCTCATTCTAGAAACATCCCCTAGGCTGTGGCTAAGCCATGTCTCCACTATACCCTTTCTTTCAGGAGTGCCAGTTTTGCAGGTTCGCAGGAGAGCTTCTGTAAAGTTTGGAAGGTAGGAGACGACGTACTGGCAGAAGTAAAGCTGTGAGTTCCGGGCGTGAGTCGTGCTTGGGTAGCTCAGATGGTGCCGGCACAGTAGCTCAGCGTGTTCGGTCAGAGGGTTAGCTGCCCTCTGTAATAGAAAAATCTGAGTTAATGGGTCAACGACGAACTTAAACGGATGGCTTACGACGTCCGCGCTGAACATCAGCAACGAACGAAAACGAACAAAATGAGAAAATAAATTTAAAAAAAGATGGTAGAGCACTTGCCCGCGAAAGGCAAAGGTCTCGAGTTCGAGTCTCGGTCCGGCACACAGTTTTAATCTGAAAGGGAGTTTCATATCAGCGCTCACTCCGCTGCAGAGTGTAAATCTCATTCTGGACACTCCGAGATACCTGCAGAAAGGCGACCGACACTTGAGGTATCGTGTTAACACCGGTTCTCACTCATTTTTGTGTCAGCTCTCTACACCAATTCGTTTCTCACTGCACACGGAAGGCCACTTCTCTTATCTACAATTGTAACATCCCTCTCCCACCCCCCACCCCCGCCCCCCTCGGGCCGCTACACGAGCGCGCGAGCGCGCACACACACACACACACAAACACACACACACACACACACATTCGGCCATTACCAAACTGACAATTCCTTCTTCCCATAACATGTGTCCTGTCAACCAATCCCTACTTTTAGTCAAGTCGTGCCATAAATCTTTGGTCTCCCAGTTCGCTTCAGCATCTCTTTATTAGTTGTCCAAACTACCCATTTTGTCTTCAGCATTCTTGTATAGTGCCACATTCCAAAAACTTCTATAACCTTCTTGGCTGAACTGTTTAACGTCCACATTTCTTTCTAGGCTACGATCCAAGCCACAGTCCAGACAAAAACTTTCAAAGAAAACTTGCTAACATTTAACATTACATTAGATGTCAACAAATTTCTCTTTTTCAGTAATGCTTTGCTTGCCATTGCCAGTCTGCATTCTACATTCCCTCTGTTTCCAGTATCGTCAGTTATTTCCTGTTCAAAGAGGGAAATTCATCTACTATTTTTGGTATTTCATTTGCTTATGTAATTCCCTCAGCATCGCCTGATTTGATTCGTCTACACTCAAATACAGTTGTCGTAATTTTGTTGATATTCATCTTACGATCTCTTTTCAAGATATACAGCACGAACTTTGCGATTATATGGTTTATATGGCTCTAAGCACTATGGTACGTAACATCTGAGGTCATCAGTCCCCTAGACTTAGAACTACTTAAACCTAACTAACCTAAGGACATCACACAGATCCATGCCCGTGGCAGGATTCGAACCTGCGACCGTAGCAGCAGCGCGGGTCCGGACTGTAGCGCCTAGAACCGCTCGACCACAACGGCCGGCTGAACTTTGCCACTAAAAACCATATTACCAAATGAATTTCATATTTGGCGGAATTTTTAATTGCGTCACTTATCCACTTCGTCTTGAATGTTAATAAAGGGCTGTCGCATCTGTAAGCACAATGACCTACAGCCCAAGTCAGAGGATCGACTGTTCAGTTCCCTCTATCAGTCCTCACCTTTCATGAAAACGGAGATTACTTTCCGGGCAGCACTCCTACTTTGCACATAGGAGTGGTTGACGTAAATGATAAACGAATAACACAGTAAATACAAACTTCGGGAAACTGAAAAAGTATGCACACATAAGCGCAATTATACTGTTGGCTATTAAAATCGATATGAGGCGTACTACATGCTCGAATATGCAAATGAGTGGCGTTCCAGTGCAAGCGCACGAAGTGGATAAGAGTACCAGCGTCAACATTCTGTATATAAAAAACATCACGCAGCGTTTTCGTCTCTCAGAAATCCCATTTGAATGTCGTTTCCGTGTGAGACGCTCCTGTTATGCCTCGGATAAGAATCAGGAACATCTACCAGTATGTGTCGGAATTCTGCGGCGGCAGGACCGTGGCCTATCGAGAATTAAGTTTACCGCTCTGCGATATTGCTGCTCGCATTGTTGGGGTACTATGATTGTCATGTGAAATTGCAATTGATGGGTTCAGGAGGACCATCGGAAACTCCATGTAGCGTCTGTACGACCACACACGACCAGAGCGTAAGTTAGGGATGGCGGTTATAGCTGAAACAACCGGCCTTCGGTCATATCGGTTTTTTTTTTCACGCCATTGTAACCTGACTTAAAACCGCTCAAAAGAACTAGTTTCTGAAATAACAGATTATCCGTTTTTTATTCAAAGTTAATATAACGTATAACAACAGTAATAATAATATCGGGAGCTAAATTAACGACTCATAAACGATGTAGCCCATACAGTAGCGATTTGGTTAGAATAACGTTTATTCAGAAAGCAAACTAGTAGCGAAGGAAAATAAAAGAAAACTTAACCAGTCCACCGTCACTGCTTTTCTCGAAAACTGATAAGTAGTTGAATACCGCAAAAAGTCACCAGGTTTCTCCTATTCATTCCAATTTTTTGAAACTCTGGTCAAAAATCAAAGTTGTAAATGGGGATCATACCACTCTTTGGGCATTACAGTCTGTGAGTTAACGAGCATTTCGCTGTCATTTAAGTATATGACCGAAAGAGTGAGCGTTCTGGAATTGAGAAACGAACCCTGTCATCCAGGACCGTATGCCACAAAGAACGCAGATTCGCCACGAGATGGGAAAATTCGCAGTCGTCTATTGTGCTGTATAAGGCCAAGGCGCTGTAGTGTGCGAGTGAGACAGACGAGAACCTACGTCATAGGGAAACTCCGTAGAAGCCGTTTGTTGCCAGGAAGACATAGCAGTGTTAAATATGGTGGACCTAAGATCGGCCATAAAGGGAGACATTTATGAAAACTATTTAATTATGCAGTAATTCAGGGAATGAAGCCACAGTAATTTTAATCTACCATATATCATAAAATTTCATGCCGATCCCAATAAAACTTGAATAGTGATCATATCTATAATAGTTCAGGATTTACTGTTAAAGTGAAATTAACAAGTTTTGTAGCAAAGACCTGAATGATAAAATCTGAACGCTTTGGTCGATTTTAACAATCGACATTTCATATAGAAGCACATCATTAAAATGCCAAATGTTGTAAATATCAACTCTGTAACTTTATTTGTTTAAAAGATATAGTAAATTCCCTCCACACAAAACACATTGAACGTTGACAGCATGACACTTTATTGAATCATTAGGTAATAGAATATTTGTTATAAAGTTTATTGCATAACAGTAGCTTTTGTTCTTTATTTATTTATCAGAAAGCACATTGGGGCAAGGCTACTGGGCCTGACATTCGAAGTTAAGAAGGAAATTGTATTGGTTTAATGTAGAAGAATTTGTGTTCTTGTTGTTGTTGTTGTGGTCTTCAGTCCTGAGACTGGTTTGATGCAGCTCTCCATGCTACTCTACCTGTGCAAGCTTCTTCATCTCTCAGTACCTACTGCAGCCTACATCCTTCTGAATCTGCTTAGTGTATTCATCTCTAGGTCTCCCTCTACGATTTTTACCCTCCACGCTGCCCTCCAATACTAAATTGGTGATCCCTCGATGTCTCAGAACATGTCCTACCAACCGATCCCTTCTTCTAGTCAAGTTGTGCCACAAACTCCTCTTCTCCCCAGTTCTATTCAATACCTCCTCGTTAGTTATGTGATCTTCCCATCTAATCTTCAGTATTCTCCTGTAGCACCACGTTTCGAAAGCTTCTATCCTCTTCTTGTCTAAGCTATTTATCGTCCACGTTTCACTTCCATACATCGCTACACTCCATACAAATACTTTCAGAAATGACTTCCTGACATTTAAATCTATACTCAATGTTAACAAATTTCTCTTCTTCAGAAAGGCTTTCCTTGCCATTTCCAGTCTTCCTTTTTATATCCTCTCTACTTCGACCATCATCAGTTATTTTGCTCCCCAAATAGCAAAACTCCTTTACTAGACTACATTCCATTATCCTCGTTTTGCTTTTGTTGATGTTCATCTTATACCCTCCTTTCAGGACACTGTCCATTCCGTTCAACTGTTCTTCCGAGTCCTTTACTGTCTCTGACAGAATTACAATGTCATCGGCGAACCTCAAAGTTTTTATTTCTTCTCCATGAATTTTAATACCTACTCCGAACTTTTCTTTTGTTCCCTTTATTGCTTGCTCAATATACAGATTGAATAACATTGGGGATGTGCTACAACCCTGTCTCACTCCCTTCCCAACCACTGCTTCCCTTTCATACCCCTCGACTATTATAACAGCCATCTGGTTTCTGTACAAATTGTAAATAGCCTTTCGCTCTCAGTGTTTTACCCCTGCCACCTTCAGAATTTGAAAGAGAGTATTCCAATCAACACTGTCAAAAGGTTTCTCTAAGTCTACAAATGCTAGAGTCGCAGGTTTGCCTTTCCTTAATCTTTCTTCTAAGATAAGTCGTAGGGTCAGTATTGCCTCACGTGTTCCAACATTGTATTCCTTTTTGCCTACTTCATTTACTGCCTTTCCTTAATCTTTCTTCTACGATAAGTCGTAGGGTCAGTATTGCCTCACGTGTTCCAACATTGTATTCCTTTTTGCCTGCTTCATTTACTGCATTTTTATATTTTCACCTTTCATCAATTAAATTCAATATTTCTTCTGTTACCCAAGGATTTCTACTAACCCTCATCTTTTTACCTATTTGATCCTCTGCTGCCTTCACTATTTCATCCCTCAAAGCCACCCATTCTTCTTCTAATGTATTTCTTTCCCCAATTCCTGTCAATTGTTCCCTTATGCTCTCCCTGAAACTCTGTACAACTCCTGGTTCTTTCAGTTTATCCAGGTCCATCTCCTTAAATTCTCACCTTTTTGCAGTTTCTTCAGTTTTAATCTACAGTTCATAACCAATAGATTGTGGTCAGAGTCCACATCTGCCCCTGGAAATGTCTTACAATTTAAAACCTGGTTCCTAAATCTCTGTCTTACCATTATATAATCTATCTGATACCATTTAGTATCTCCAGGGTTCTTCCATGTATACAACCTTCTTTCATGATTCTTAAACCAAGTGTTAGCTATGATTGAGTTATGCTGTGCTCTAAATTCTACCAGGCTGCTTCCTCTTTCATTTCTTAGCCCCAATCGATATTCACCTTCTATGTTTCCTTCTATTCCTTTTCTTACTCTTGAATTCCAGTCACGCATGACTATTAAATTTTCGTCTCCCTTCACTACCTGAATAATTTCTTTTATCTCATCATACATTTCATCAATTTCTTCGTCATCTGCAGAGCTAGTTGGCATATAAACTTGTACTACTGTAGTAGGCGTGGGCTTCGTGTCTATCTTGGCCACAATAATGCGTTCACTATGCTGTTTGTAGTAGCTTACCTGTACACCTATTTTTTTATTCATTATTAAACCTACTCCTGCATTACCCCTATTTGATTTTGTATTTATAACTCTGTATTCACCTGACCAAAAGTCTTGTTCCTCCTGCCACCGACCTTCACTAATTCCCACTATATCTAATTTTAACCTATCCATTCCCCATTTTAAATTTTCTAACCTACCTGCCCGATTAAGGGATCTGACATTCCACGCCCCAATCCATAAAACGTCAGTTTTCTTTCTCCTGATAACAACGTCCTCTTGAGTGGTCCCCGCCCGGAGATCTGAATGGGGGACTATTTTACCTTCGGAATATTTTACCGAAGAGGATGCCATCATCATTTAATCATACAGTAAAGCTGCATGCCCTCGGGAAAAATTACGGCTGTAGTTTCCCCTTGCTTTCAGCCATTTGCAGTACCAGAACAGCGAGGTTCGCAGTGGTTAGACACTGGACTCGCATTCGGAAGGACGACGGTTCAATCCCGCGTCCGTCCATCCTGATTTAGGTTTTCCGTGATTTCCCTAAATCAGTCCAGGCAAATGCCGGGATGGTTCCTCTGAAAGGGCACGGCCGACTTCCTTCCCCTTCCTTCCCTAATCCGATGAGACCGATGACCACGCTGTCTGGTCTCCTTCCCCAAACCAACCAACCAGTACCAGAACAGCAAAGCCATTTTGGTTAGTGTTACAAGGCCAGATCAGTCAGTCATCCAGACTGTTGGCCCTGCAACTACTGAAAAGGCTGCTGCCCCTCTTCAGGAACCACAAGTTTGTCTGGTCTCTCAACAGATAGTCCTCCGTTGTGGTTGCACCTACGGTACGGCTATCTGTATCGTTGCGACACGCAAGCCTCCCCACCAATGGCAAGGTCCATGGTTCATTTAACGTTTATTATTTAATGGAGATTATTGTTACTTTATTTGGAACATGAAAGTGGCCAAGCTTTGATTATTTAAATATGTTAAAATGTAAAATAATATAGAATACAGCAAATCAGATGGACAGCTTCGGGAAGGAGGCTGTCCTACTGTCCAGTTGAGTGCGCGGGAAACGTGGCCGGGGACGGGCAGAGGGACAGTGCCGGTGCAAATGCGAAAGCGCACAGTTCTGGTCCAGACACCAAAGGGGACAGTTCGGATTGAGATGCGAAAGCGGACAGTCGGTGTGTAGATAGGTATAAAGTGAAACGACTTAGAAAATTTTGCGTTGTGAGGTGTCGCGGGACTTAAGTCTCCGACCGGTGAGCAGCCACGTGCCTTGTGTGAACTCCAACTTTTCGTGTAAATAACGAGGTGGAGAAATGGACTTGTGTTTCGCGATGAGATTGTGAATGATCGAACTGTGTCAAATGGATATGTGCTCGAGTGTAACAGTAACTCTAAAAAAGACCACTTTCGCTATTAGTTTCTTTCTGAATAAACGTTATTCTAACCAAATCGCAACTGTGTGCCCTACATCGTTTATGGGTCGTTAATTTAGCTCCCGATATTATTATTACTGTCGTTATATGTTATATTAACTTTTGAATGGTTCATACAATTTCGCAAACTTGCCATCAACCAGACAATTTAACCAAAGGGTCACAAGTGTGTAATTTAGGGCGTGTAAAGTAACACGTGCGGTTCAACCCCTAGACGAGTTTGAGCCAAGACATTTCGACGAAGAGGAACCGCATGTGAGCCTGAACATCTTTAGAATGTTAGCTCGCAAGATAGTCAGTGCTAAACTGTGAAATGTGAGGTTGTAGAACTCTGTTTTTCGCGTTAATATGTCCGTTTCGGGGAAGGATAGAAGCAGATAAATGTATATTATTTAGACACAGTCAGCAGATCAGCTACTTTTTATTCTTTTGTATAACACGAATGAACTGTTGTTACGTTTTGAATTTGTACCTTTGTACTGTTAATTTCCTTTGAGGCTGGCAGCTCTGCGCCAGGTGTGACACACCGTATTTTTGCACTCACGTAACGACAAGTTTTTTTAGATTGAAATAACAGTTAATTTAGCTGGCAGCAGCTTAGTACGCTGCTTTACAGCCTGCAGACTTTTTTAAAAACGGAAGAAGAAAGAAACAAGAAAAACAGGCAATAAAACGGTGACTTAAAGTGTAAAATGGCGGGAAAATGCCTGAAGTTAAAATAGAAAGCAAAAGGGGTTGGCAATGTTAATAAAATACACAGGAATCAGACAAGTAACATAGTAGACACACAATTAAAAAACATGGCGACAGTCTGGTTTCTGTTCGCAAGAGATAAAAAATCACACCCAGCGACAGTATGATGGCCGTTCGCTACACTTCCCAAAAGACACAGCACGGAACACTCACTGTAAAAACACTCACTGTAAAACACTGCACAAAAATGGCGGCACAAAGATGACACTCCCGAGCCACAGGCAGATGGGGGGGGGGGGGGGGGCTGGAGGAGGGGGAAAATCAAGGTGGGAGGAGAGGAAAAAACGAAAAGGGGGGGGAACCAAGGAGGGAGAGGACTCATAAGGGGGGAGAGGGGCAGGGCAGACGCGAGGGGGAATGAGAAGAGGCAGAGGAGGGAAATGCAAAAGGACTCGGGGGATGCTAAGTTTTTGTTACAAGCGGAAACAAATAACTTTTAATGTTACATCATACACTTTAAGTGATAACCTGTAGGCCTAATTTTTACTGCTCATAAGTAACGAAAATTCGTGTAGTGTAAATTGTGTTAACTGATTTAATTCTGTTTTTAAGCGTGTTATGAGCGTTGCAATGCGTGATAAGTGTGAATGTCGCAGGAATGTGTTTTCATTTGTATGCACTTTACGAGAGATACTGTGGCTGTGCTCCATTCAAAGATATGCTTTGGCTTTCTCTAAGGCATCGATAGATGTCTCTGACAGCTGCAGCATCTTCAGCATACGAATTGAAAAGCGGAAGCAGTTTACATGTTCAGCTGGTTAGTATTTGGAAACTGTTGGTTCTTTTTTCTTTGAAAGTGAGAAGCTGCCCACTTCATACTATTTATTTATGCAGTGATATGTAGTATGAAATGTACTTAAACAGCTCCCCCAATCTATATAAATAAAAATGAATTGCCAAATGCGTTGATAAGCGTAAAACTCGAGAACGGCTGGACCAATTCGGCAATTTTTTTTTTGTTGTGTTCGTAATTCTCAGGACAAGGTTTTTATGAAATAAAATTTTTCGAAAATCGACCGAAAATTTGGAAAATTTCAGAAAAACTGAAAGTGTGTTTTCATTGTGTCCGTGTGTTTGTATTGCATACAATCTTGATGAAATTTTGCACACTATACCTTGAAACCAAGAGGAAGGTCACAGTCTACTTAAAATTTCGTAGGGTGCATGGCAGAGGGTACTTTACCTAACGGAATTCGACAAATTGTACGTTTTTATTCCGATCTTGATGAAATTTGGCATACTTGATATTCAAAGCAGGATGAAGGGCGCTGTCTGCTTAAAATTCTGAATGGTACATGGCGGAGGGTACTTTACTAACACACTTCTGCACCAACCTACAGTTTTATTCCGATCTTGAAGAAATTTTGCACACTTGACTGTCAAGAGGAACATTACTGTCTACATAATATTTCGGACAGTGCATGGAAAAGAGTACCTTACAAAAGATTTTGACATCGTTTGCGGGTTACCATGTAATCCTTCTCCCTCTATACTGCTAAATGGTCTCAGGTCCTTAGCACACATTTCGACCCCATTTTCGGCCACTACATCTTTGTCCTCTTTCAAGAAATTTACGGAGTGAGGGAACTGCTTGTGCTAAATAAATGTGCTGGTTGTGTGCAATATGTTCTAATTTGTGCTCCAAATTACAACTATTGCTGCATTTTCTTTCTTTGAAAGTGTGAACCTGTCAACTACATACTAGTTATTTACATAGTAGTATGTATCACAAAACGTACTTAAAAAGAAGCGCAGAACACCTAAATAAATGAGCTGGTTGTGTGAAGTTTGCTCTAATTTGTGCGAAAAACTACTGGCATGAAAGTACATTCTTCCTTTGCTCCAGAAAGTAAATGAAACAACGAGAAAAAATAGCAGCAGGAATATGCCGACGCGTGTACGAGAAAGTATTTCGTCTGGATGTTTACTTTATTTGAAGACGTTCTTGTTTGGGAAGAGGTCTCCTCAAATACACTCCTGGAAATTGAAATAAGAACACCGTGAATTCATTGTCCCAGGAAGGGGAAACTTTAGTGACACATTCCTGGGGTCAGATACATCACATGATCACACTGACAGAACCACAGGCACATAGACACAGGCAGCAGAGCATGCACAATGTCGGCACTAGTACAGTGTATATCCACCTTTCGCAGCAATGCAGGCTGCTATTCTCCCATGGAGACGATCGTAGAGATGCTGGATGTAGTCCTGTGGAACGGCTTGCCATGCCATTTCCACCTGGCGCCTCAGTTGGACCAGCGTTCGTGCTGGACGTGCAGACCGCGTGAGACGACGCTTCATCCAGTCCCAAACATGCTCAATGGGGGACAGATCCGGAGATCTTGCTGGCCAGGGTAGTTGACTTACACCTTCTAGAGCACCTTGGGTGGCACGGGATACATGCGGACGTGCATTGTCCTGTTGGAACAGCAAGTTCCCTTGCCGGTCTAGGAATGGTAGAACGATGGGTTCGATGACGGTTTGGATGTATCGTGCACTATTCAGTGTCCCCTCGACGATCACCAGTGGTGTACGGCCAGTGTAGGAGATCGCTCCCCACACCATGATGCCGGGTGTTGGCCCTGTGTGCCTCGGTCGTATGCAGTCCTGATTGTGGCGCTCACCTGCACGGCGCCAAACACGCATACGACCATCATTGGCACCAAGGCAGAAGCGACTCTCATCGCTGAAGACGACACGTCTCCATTCGTCCCTCAATTCACGCCTGTAGCGACACCACTGGAGGCGGGCTGCACGATGTTGGGGCGTGAGCGGAAGACGGCCTAACGGTGTGCGGGACCGTAGCCCAGCTTCATGGAGACGGTTGCGAATGGTCCTCGCCGATACCCCAGGAGCAACAGTGTCCCTAATTTGCTGGGAAGTGGCGGTGCGGTCCCCTACGGCACTGTGTAGGATCCTACGGTCTTGGCGTGCATCCGTGCGTCGCTGCGGTCCGGTCCCAGGTCGACGGGTTCGTGCACCTTCCGCCGACCACTGGCGACAACATCGATGTACTGTGGAGACCTCACGCCCCACGTGTTGAGCAATTCGGCGGTACGTTCACCCGGCCTCCCGCATGCCCACTATACGCCCTCGCTCAAAGTCCGTCAACTGCACATACGGTTCACGTCCACGCTGTCGCGGCATGCTACCAGTGTTAAAGACTGCGATGGAGCTCCGTATGCCACGGCAAACTGGCTGACACTGACGGCGGTGGTGCACAAATGCTGCGCAGCTAGCGCCATTCGACGGCCAACACCGCGGTTCCTGGTGTGTCCGCTGTGCCGTGCGTGTGATCATTGCTTGTACAGCCCTCTCGCATTGTCCGGAGCAAGTACGGTGGGTCTGACACACCGGTGTCAATGTGTTTTTTTTTCCATTTCCAGGAGTGTAGATAACTTATAAATTTTGTTTTGTACTTTATAGGCGGTTGACAGTAAAACTACGGCAACTTTTAATTTTCTCTCACATATGTCCGTCCCTTTTTTTTTTTTTTTTTTTTTTGTTCTGACAATGAGTGGTAGTCTGTTTTTATCAATTAATCAATGTGTTTTGAACATTCGCTCGCACCTCTGTGTTTCATGCTTAATTTGTAAATTACTGACAATTACAAGTGCAAGAACATCTCGGAAATGTGAAGATAAGTAATAAAATTTCTGCCAATGGCAGGACGCGAACCAAAATTACTCATAGCCATTCCAATTCTTCATTTTCCACTCTCATGACATGACCCATTTTTTTTATCCCCATGCTCCTGATAGCGTCTAAAGCTACAAAAAAAAAAAAAAAAAAAAAAAAAAAAAAAAAAAAAAAGAGAGAGAAGGAAACCTAGTGCCACCGCAACTTTTGCCCTAAATGTTTAAGAAGAAATCAGAAAAGAAAAGCTCCACTACTTCAGGCTTTGGCCCTATCACGAAAGACCTCAATATCCTTCACCAAAAAAACGAAAAAACAGGAAAGGAAGATACAAGGAAGGTATTTTTTTAATGTTTTTTATTTTTATTTTCTTCATTTTTTTTATCATGAACGAATCTATCTTCGTCGCACAAGCACGTCCTCGCAAAGACTGGCGATCGCCTTCGACATCAGAGCGTAAGATAATCCCGTGTGGTGGCGACACAGCAACAGATCATCGATGCACGTCTGCTTGGAATTGAGTGTGATTAACGGTTGAGGGGATCGAATCTACAAATGGAAGAAGGGACTTACGTCAGCTGCTTGCATGGATGATCTAGTTGCGAGGGGTAGTTGTGGAAAACGCTCCGGAGGATGTTCGAGAAATATTGTTGGTTTTTTTGGGTTCTTGACAATTGCACAATGTCGGTCGTTACTGTATTACCAGAAATCGAGGGCTGATTTGGCACCATCAACACCAAATAGGTAGTGGACTGTGTGCCCGCTAATCCAAGTCACCAAGTAGGTCTTTGGACGCGGAAAGTAGTCCATTCCCGGGAAGAGAATCATTTGTTGGGTGATGGTGTCAGGAGTCGTGCGTCTGTCCAGCATCTGGCGGACCAGGACCAAACATTACTCGATCGCCGCACGCAAGTCGATGGCTATCGTCGTGCACGTGGTACATAATGGTGATGGCGGCAGGTGGATACGGTGGAGACGCGATTGGCAGACCTGCTTCCCATTAACCGTCATATACCAGGTGGGCTGGATGGCAGACGCAAGAGTGGCAGCGTGCACTGCCCGCCACACGGCATTCCACCGGACGAGGGGAAGTTTTTCTTCCATCACACTCGGAGGAAGCCGCGATTGCAGCGAGGCACACACTATCTTGGCCGTCATGCAGGGAGAAGCACTGTCCTGATGTAGCTGTATTCAAGGAAGAAATAGCTCAAGTAGAAAAAGGGCGCTGGGGCATCTGTCAGCGGCACTGGCGCAATGAGTGCGCTCCGGGTAAGGGCCTTCATCAGTAAGCTGGTGAGGCATGTTGGAGTGCGTCCCCACATCTTGATATGCTTGCTTACAAAGAGGGCTGCTGCTCGATGGTGGATATGACAGAGATTGAGGCCTCCTTTGTCCTTCGGGAGGGTGAAGGTCTCATAGCTGACTTTAAATAGCAAGCCTTGACTCACTAAGAAACCAACACAGCCAACATGCACCTGACCATGATGACGCGACGGGAAAAGTCTGGGCCACGTGCGGGATTCGCGACGCGGCATAAACATTAGCAACATCACATTAGCAAAGCGGGTTTTCTGCAGCATGTCCAGGGTTCGGAGTCGATGGTCACAGAGCTCTGCTCGAATCCGGCGTAATAAGCGTCTACTGTTCAGGGCCACTCATCGCAGCAGGTCGGTTGTATAATCAATACCCAGACATCGTATCAAGTCGCAGATCCGCAGGGGAGAGACGCATTCACCGTGAGGCCCACGGTCTATAGGCAACGTGCGAGATTTGCGAACATTAGGGACTCTACCCGAAGTAGCGCCGTAGAACTCCACCCACTCTTGCGCTGCCTAAACATCGTTGTTGTTGTGCAGGAAGAGGACAAGGTCGTCCGCGCAGGCCGTGCAACAAAGCGTGTGTCCGGCAGGAGCCATCCTGGTGAGGCGTTGGTACAGGCTGCAAAGTAACGGCTCTATGCCGACAGTGTACAGGGTCGCAGAAAGAGGGCATCCTTGCCGCACCGATCGTTGTACCAGGATGCGCGGCCTAAGACGACCATGGCACAGGATCCTAGAAGTGGCGCCCCACACTAGATCCTTTATACCTCCGTAAAGTTGTCTGGGAATCCCATGTTCCACATCACCGCTGTTAGGCAGGAGTTATGAACCCTATCGAAGGCGTGACTGAAATCGAGGGAGACCAGGACCTCTGTGATGCGCTGCGCCCGTGCAAGCGCTATCATGTCACAGTATCGACATAAGACAGTCCGCCTCCTAAAAAGGCCTGATCGTGGGACACCACATATGGAGCGACTCTCTTAAGACGTGCTGCCTAAAGTCGGGTAAGGATTTCATGTCACAATTTAGGAGCGTTGGGGGGCGATCGTGACTGATGGAGGTTCCACCATTTGCTTTATGGACAGGAACGAGCAATTCTTCCAGGAAGATACGCCACAGTGATGTCGAACAGAATGTAAATTTATCCCGTGTCATATGCCTTCTGAAACTTTTACACGCCGATAACTCATTATCTGACATTTAAAACCAATAAACTTCGAGAGCATTGTGCTAGTCTATTGTAACAGCATTTATTTGTAGGACGTAAGTTATAATGTGGTTATAATATAAAACACACCAAATACGAGCTTGATGAAATCCAAAGTTTGTCTTTAAAGGGAACGCAGCCACAGTAGCTCTCGTAACGTATGTGCAAATAAAGGCGCGTGCCGTAAGATAGTAAAGAGTGAGTGGTACTTGTCGACTGTGGGTTGGAATTTGACTGGAGCGACTGTAGGGAAATAAATGGGCGACTCAATGAGGCTCTCTCATGGAACTGTAAGCTTTGCAAAAAATACAAGAGAACCACTGAGCAAGAGACAAAGATTTGCGTCCTTCAGGCTGAATTAGATCACGCGAAATTTGAACTAGATAAGTTGAAAGGGGGAAAAGATATTGGAAACTTGGTAAAGGTAGCAAGCAATGGGCGAAAGGGGAACAGCTTTTAAATTTTCTTTTATGATTAATTCTGACGGGTTAGTGCATGGATAACTGCTTGGGAGTAAGTCATACTTATTAAAATAATTGATTAATTTCTTAAATAAATAATATTTGTAAATACATTACCTTTGTTAGGCGCACTTGACAATGACTTTCTGCGTAAGGTCCGTTCTGATTCTTTTACTCGACGTGGATATCTCTTCAAATCAAAACTTCTTTTATCGAACTTCGAAAACTTATTCTGTGTCTATTTGTGAGACAGTGCTCAGCAAAAGCTGATTTCTCAAATTCTCGATTGTATGAGTTGACTCATTTCAATTGTGAATCATCGATGCTGCAGTCGTAACATACTATTATTCTGCGTCGTATGAAACGCACAGCTTTTCATTTCTGAACACCTGAAAAAAGTCGACAATATTTACACCGATTTGATATCTTATCAGGACGTGCCTGAATATTTGTAAACCTTTCTTCAGATAGTACTTCGTTATAGATACCTGCATCATACAGAAAGTCTGCAGTTACCAGTAACATCAACAAAAAGGTCCTAACACACTTCCCGAAGGCATAATTGAAGTTACTTTTACTGCTGTTGGTAACTTCAAATCTAGTGTAACACGCAACTAGCAACTAATGTCTCTGAGATGGCGATTCCAGCTACTGCAGCACGTGTTGTGTATTGTGACCTCATCCAGATGCCTTGGTCGATTTTGTTGCGTAGTCTGGTCACAGAAAAGAATTTCCGTCTGTGGCAGAGCGTCCTGGTTCCCACTGTCGATATAGCAATGAAATTTTGCTAAATGGGATGCCTTCTGTGAAGCGACCCCCTTGTTCTCGTAAATTTTAATTTCTCGTTACATTTAACTCCTCCTGTAGGGGGAACAACCAGTATTAGAGACCGTGAAGGAAGACAAACTACACGTGGTCGATACTAGTGCCTCTTGACAACTAAATGTAACTACCACCAGACCGATGGTAAATACTACATACAGAGATAGGAATGAAGTTCAACCACTCTCTCTGTGGTGAGGGAATGGTCTCCTACACAGAACTTAAGCAAATCACTTAATCTTGTTTCTAGGAAGCCATGTTAAATTAAAATAAAACTAATAGACCGAAAGAAATTCCTGATGACACTGGCACAATGGTTAGTCGTGCAGGCCAAAATCTTCACGCTGGTGTTCTCCATGCGGTGACTAGTACTGAGGCAGTCCTCCAGAGCTACAGATTTGTTGTGATCTTTATATTCAATATAATGATTGACTGTGCTGGTGTACTGGCCAATACAGAGCCTGACAATAAAAGTGATGTATCCAGAAGGAAGTAGGAAACGAAAAGAAACTACATAGGTTGAAGGGGTGTGTGTGTCATTTCAGTGATAATATAACAGAGTCAAATTTATAAGATATGCCCACTGATGAGAATGACGTTGTCCACTCCCCTCATCTAGCATGACTGCACACTGATTCGTTTGGGAAGCGTGCCATAAAGCCATTGTATCCTCTACTGAGGCAATCTGCCCCACAGTTTTTGTAACTAGTTCTTGTTATTTTGGCTTGGATAGTGGCACTGGTAGAGTGTTGACGTCCGAGCTGGTCCCACACAAGTTCTATCAGGGTCTGATCTTTGAATCTTGCTGACTACCACAGTACCTCAACATCATGCAGGCATTTCATGGAGACACATGCTATTTGAGGAGCATTTTCCTGTTGAAAATGGCGCTACAGTATAGCCGCATGAGACATAATACACGCGACCGTGACGTACCATTATGTCGTCAGAGTTCCCTCAGTCACTACCAGCTGTGACCGGTTGATCCACACACTGTGGTACCAAGAGTATCAGCACTGTGCCTTTTCAAACTATGGAGGCATCTCCTAAGGCTGCCAGAAGCCTAATTCATTGCTGAATACAATGTGACGCTACTCATTAGAAGTCCACGATTCCCAGTCACAGTACCACACCAAGTACAGCCGTCTGTACTGAAGTGTTACGGCAGCCTTTGCATAGGACTGTAAACCCCTGGCCGGCCGAAGTGGCCGTGCGGTTAAGGGCGCTGCAGTCTGGAACCGCAAGACCGCTACGGTCGCAGGTTCGAATCCTGCCTCGGGCATGGATGTTTGTGATGTCCTTAGGTTAGTTAGGTTTAACTAGTTCTAAGTTCTAGGGGACTAATGACCTCAGCAGTTGAGTCCCATAGTGCTCAGAGCCATTTGAACCATTTTGTAAACCCCTAGCCCAGTTGCTACTAGTTATAGGATAAACTGTGTGAGTTGTCACAGAATGTTGCAGCGCGTTCATTACTTGTTTTCGGATGGCAGGTGCAGATATTAAGGTGTTATGATGTGCTTGGAGCACAATACGGTGATCCTCGCATCTGGTAATCACACGTGGTTAACAGAAAACATGACGAAGTATATCCCTGTTTCTTTTACTTTATTTGCTTACACGTCAAGTTCCGAAGGACAAGATTGAGGAACAAATCTTCAACGTCATGGAAAGTGTCCGTACATGGAATTACAACATAAAAGTAATAACAGATAAAAATAAAATATTTATGAACCCGAAAAAAGTAAATCCATAAGTTAAAGTAAACGCAATCAACAATACAACAACAATCAGCTTAATTTTTCAACTCCTTGACTGAACAGGAGGAGTGATCCATGAGGAAACTCTTCAGTTTCGATTTGAAAGCGCGTAGATTACTGCTAAGATTTTTGAATTCGAGTGGTAGCTTATTGAAAATGAATGCAAGAGTATACTTAACACCTTTCTGCACAAGAGTTAAGGAAGTCCGATCGAAATGCAGGTTTAATTTCTGCCGAGTATTAACTGAGTGAAAGTTGCTTAGTCTTGGGAATAATCTAATATTGTTAGCAAGAAATGACATTGAGAAATATATATATATATATATATATATATATATATATATATATATATATATATATATATATATATATACTGAGAGCCAATGTCAAAATAACCAGACTCGTGAACAGGGCTCGACAAGAGGTTCGTGAACTTACACCACTCATTGCCCGAACAGCCCGTTTCTGAGTCAAAAATATTCTTTTTGAATGAGAAGAGTTACCCGAAAATAAAATACCATACGACATAAGCGAATGAAAATATGCAAAATAGACTAATTTTCGTGTCGAACGATCACTCACTTCAGATACCTTTCGAATAGTAAAAATGGCAGCATTAAGTTAAAAGAGGTGCCTTGCCCATTAAAAGGGTTCGAGAATAGCAGGACCTCCCCTTTCATCACATAACGTAGATTTTGCTCACAGTTGCCATATCAGTGTGACTTTCCCTTATCTAGAAGGGAGAACTGGGGTTGAATTTCGTAGAGATAACCACACAAAAGAGTCGCCGGGTCATCAGAAAGGATTAGGGCCTGGCGCAAGAAACAAAAAAAAAAACAAAAAACAAAAAAAAACGATCAGACAAAAACTACTCATTGAATTTACAATTAATTTTACCTTCTCGAAAGGAGCATTTTCAACGGGGGTATTTCATTGACATCTCTATAAATGGGGTTAACAATATTCATTGAAAGTCGGATTAGAAGCACAACAATTTATTATAAATCGAAATTACACTTTTACAAGCGAAGTACAATTATTGAGTATACATATTTTGTTACATATGGATGTTAATACAAGATTGGGGGGGCATGGATGTGGTGTCACCGCCAGACACCACACTTGCTAGGTGGTAGCCTTTTTAATCGGCCGCGGTCCATTAGTATACGCCGGACCCGCGTGTCGCCACTATCAGTGATTGCAGACCGAGCGCCGCCACACGGCAGGTCTAGAGAGACTTACTAGCACTCGCCCAGTTGTACAGCCGACTTTGCTAGGAAAGGTTCACTGAGAATTACGCTCTCAAGTGCCGAGACTATAGTTAGCATAGCCTTCAGCTAAGTCAATTGCTATGACCTAGCAAGGCGCCAATTATCCTTTGCTATGTATCTAATGAAGCATGTACAGTAACAAGACCAATGTTCACCAATTGTGGATTAAAGTTAAGTATTCCAGCAGCTACGTACTTTTCTTTATAGCATTCATTACGTACCCTGTTTCAGACCTCACGCCAGCCTGCGTGAGTTTAAGCGCGTGCCTTTCGGTTACCCGTCACTGTGGATTGGCTGTCTTGCCAGTCCACAACGATGGATATGGCCTAAATTCAGCAGTCACCCACAATAATAGCGACCGAAATGGACAACGAAAGGTGGGAGCTGACCATCCAGAAAATAATTTACTCTAATAAATAGTGAAAGGTAAGAGATGGGATCCAATAGCTAATACGTAAATATATTGAAAAGGCAAACTATGAACCACTTATGGGTGCACGTTATTAAAGCGGCCTCCCGTCCGTAAACTAGTAAAATTCATAAAACTCATTCTGCAACACCCTGATTTACGGATACGAATAGCAAGAAACGCGGACCATACTGCTTCTGGTTCAATTTAGATATCGTGTAAGTGGCAGCGTGCAAACCATTCAACGAAACATCATCATTATGGGCTTTCGGAGCTGAAGGCCCACTCGTGTACTCTTGATGACTGCACGACACAAAGCTTTACGCCTCACCTGGGCCCGTCAACACCGACACTGGTCTGTTGATGACTGGAAACATATTGCCTGGTCGGACGAGTCTCAAAAATGGTTCAAATGGCTCTAAGCATTATGGGACTTAACATCTGAGGTCATCAGTCCCCTAGACTTAGAACTGCTTAAACATAACTAACCTAAGGACATCACACACATCAATGCCCGAGGCAGGATTCGAATCTGCGACCGTAGCAGCAGCGCGGTTCTGGACTGCAGCGCCTAGAACCGCTCGGCCACAGCGGCCGTCGGACGAGTCTCGTTTTAAATTGCCTGCAGCGGATGGACGTGTACTGGTATGGAGACAACCTCATGAATCCATGGACCCTGCATCTTAGTAGGGGACTGTTAAAGCTGATGGAGGCTCTGTAATGGTGTGCGACGTATGCAGATGGAGTGATATGGGACCCCTGATAAGTCTAGATACGACTCTGACAGGAAGCATCCTGTCTGATCACCTGCATCCATTCATGTCCATTGTGCATTCCGACGGAGTTGGGCAACTCCGGCAGGACAATGCGACACCCCACATGTCCAGCATTGCTACAGAGTGGCTCCAGGAACACTCTTCTGGCTTTAAACCCTTCCACTGACCACCAAACTCTCAGACATGAACATTATTGAGCATATCTTGGATGCCTTGCAACCTGTTGTTCAGAAGAGATCTCCATCCCCTCGTACTCTTACGGATTTATGGACAGTCCTGCAGGATTCGTGGTGTCGGTTCCCTCCAGTACTACTTCAGACATTAGTCGAGTCAATGCCACGCCGTGTTAGGCACTTCTGCGTGCTCGCAGGAGCCCTACACGATAGCAGGCAGTGTGCCAGTTTCTTTGACTCTTCAGTGTATATTGATATCTAACACATCAACAGCTTATAAAAACAGAAGAATGTATACAAACCAATACTGTTGGAATTAAATTAGAACCAGCAAATGGTTACCAGTTAGGTAATGCAGTTTAATTTACTGCAGATCGAAAGTGGAAGATATTTAAACTTAGAACACTCAAAAAACCGGAGGAGTCACACATATATCTAAAGACACTATCAAATTTTACATATATTTCTAAAGAACACATTGCAAAATTTTAATGATTGTTTAGTTCTTTGCCCCAAATTAACTTGTCATCAATTTTCTTCCTCAATAAAATCGACAAATTTTTTGGCTTAGACTGTCACTACCAAGAAATATCTCGTCTATTCCATCCTCTAATAGCACATGTGAAAAATGAACTATGCGCTGTTCAAGGATGGAAGGGTCGAAAATAATTTGAAAGTGGTGCTGTGAACTGATTGCCCAACACTGATGTGTGTCCATGAAACACCACTTGTGCACCCAAAAAAAAAAAAAATTGAAATGTCCTTAGAACCAGCAGTGCTGTTAACAAGTCCCTTGCTGAATTATCAATACACATGCGAGCACTAACAGTCCTTTTTTTAACTTTTCACATATTGTGAATATACTATGGCCTATAGAAATGTGTGCAGTGAAATGAAACCCTACTATATACTTAATTCGGAGAACTGGTGTCTAATTTTATGACATTGGAATACAATTACAAAGGTACAAAAAACATCGTTAAAAATATAATGTAACCTTAGTAGTAATCCAGGTGTTACAAAAGAGTAGAAATAAACATACATGAGTATATGGGAACTGTGACATAAGTAAATAAACAAAAAAATGAGGATATTAACTAGCACATCAAATTGATACGTGGGCATAAAAAGGAACATAACAGAATAAGCAATATCTAAACATGTTTGTTTTTCAAACCAAAGAACAGGTTGTATCTGAGGATAACAGTACCCCTCATCATAGTAAATGCATCTTAGTATTAGAAAAATTCTACAACATAACTGTTATCAGATAAACACATAAAAATAGGAAGAACAAAGACACACAAGGGAACACATAAACACACAGCGGAATAACACAAAAGGGAAGGACAGGGTTTGTTACAGCATAACATTTGTATTTATCGTATTTCATTTGCAAACAAAACTTTCTTTACTTCTCGGAGATCTCCCTTAGTTCATCACTATTCCAAAAAAGTCCTACCTATGCGTGCTTTCTGTATTAGTATTTCACATATTCTTTACTACCTTATTTGTTTTCAAGAAAATCCTACCTAATTCTGTTGTCCCTAAGCCCTACTTGTGTATTCATATCCTCTTTCAAAATAGTTATTTCTCATTATACACTACTCATTTTGGCCCAAATCTTTTTCATATAACTTCTCAATGCATTCTAACCCTATTCTTCATGCTGAGTTTCTTATATAGTATCCCCCCTCTTAAGCTAACTTAAATCTACTAGCAGATGCATAAACTAAGGGACAAGGCAATGCAGCAGCAGTAACATTAACACAAACAAGAATGAGAAAAAAATGCAAAGTGGCAAAGCAAGCAGCAATAAATGTAAATTAGCAAAGCAAATGCAACATCACAACTAAAATGAGCTAATGTGCAGCAACAACAAAAATAGATCAGTAGTAAAACTGGCTTAACAGAGTACTACAAAGTGAAATTCAGTAGGACAATGCCTGACAAACAGCAGCAGCAAAAGCAATAAACTATAACTAAACATGACAAAGCTCAAGTAGGAAAAATATTACCGTAAAGAAATGTCTAATACCTATGTCACATCTTAACACTAGCGTGATGCGTCACAATAACTTACTCTAACAAACAAGTTACCCAGTCCTTAAAAAAAATTATGTATGCAGTTCCTGAGAATCGAAATGTCTATTTACATCCTGATGTCTGTATCAGTTCTCCTTCCCGCACTTCTTTCGTTTCCTAGTGCTCCCCCTTTTTTTTAAGAAAGAAGATCATAAAATTATTATTTAATAGATCAATAGAAAGAAAATATTTACATTAATACATGTAATAAATTTTATTTTAACCAATGCTGCAGCTAGAAACTAGATATCAAATAAAATAAGCAAGTATACAGGGTGGTCCATTGATCATGACCGGGCCAAATATCTCACGAAATAACTACCAAACGAAAAAACTACAAAGACGAAACTTGCCTAGCTTGAAGGGGAAAATCAGATGCCGCTATGGTTGGTCCGCTAGATGGCGCTGCCATAGTTCAAATGGATATCAGCTGCGTTTTTTAAAATAGGAACCCCCATTTTTTATTACATATTCGTGTAGTACGTAAAGAAATATGAATGTTTTAGTTGGACCACTTTTTTCGCTTTGTCATAGATGGCGCTGTAATAGTCACAAACATATGGCTCACCATTTTAGAGGAACAGGTGGTAACAGGTAGTTTTTTAAATTAAAATACAGAACATAGGTACGTTTGAACATTTTATTTCGGTTGTTCCAATGTGATACACGTACCTTTGTGAACTTATCATTTCTGAGAACGCTTGCTGTTACAGTGTGATTACCCGTAAATACCACAATAATGCAATAAATGCTCAAAATGATGTCCATCAACCTCAATGCATTTGACAATACGTGTAATGACATTCCTCTCAACAGCGAGTAGTTCGCCTTCTGTAATGTTCGCACATGCATTGACAATGCTGTGACGCGTGTGGTGAAGCGTTGTCGGTGGATCACAATAGCAAATATCCTTCAACTTTCCCCACAGAAAGAAATACGGGGGCGTCAGATCCAGTGAACTTGCGAGCCATGGTATGGTGCTTTGACGGCCAGTCCACCTGTCTTGAAATATGCTATTCAATACCACTTCAACCGCACGCGAGCTATGTGTCGGACATCCATCATGTTGGAACTACATCGCCATCCCGTCATGCAGTGAAATATCTTTTAGTAACATCGGTAGAGCATCACATAGGAAATCAGCATACATTGCACCATTTAGATTGCCATTGATAAAGTGGGGGCCAATTATCCTTCTTCCCGTAGTTCCGCACCATACATTAACCAGCCAAGCTCGCTGATGTTCCACTTGTCGCAGCCATCATGGATTTTCCGCTGCCCAATAGTGCATATTATGCCGATTTAAGTTACCGCTGTTGGTGAATGACGCTTTGTCGCCAAATAGTATGGGTGCAAAAAATCTGTCACTGTCCCATAATTTTTCTTGTGCCCAGTGGCAGAACTGTACATGACATTCAAAGCCGTCGCCATGCAATTCCTGGTGCATAGAAATATGGTACGGGTGCCATCAATGTTGATGTAGCCTTCTCAACACTGACGTTTTTGAGATTCTCGATTCTCGCGCAATTTGCCAGTTTTGCAGGTTCGCAGGAGAGCTTCTGTAAAGTTTGGAAGGTAGGAGACGACGTACTGGCAGAAGTAAAGCTGTGAGTTCCGGGCGTGAGTCGTGCTTGGGTAGCTCAGATGGTGCCGGCACAGTAGCTCAGCGTGTTCGGTCAGAGGGTTAGCTGCCCTCTGTAATAGAAAAATCTGAGTTAATGGGTCAACGACGAACTTAAACGGATGGCTTACGACGTCCGCGCTGAACATCAGCAACGAACGAAAACGAACAAAATGAGAAAATAAATTTAAAAAAAGATGGTAGAGCACTTGCCCGCGAAAGGCAAAGGTCTCGAGTTCGAGTCTCGGTCCGGCACACAGTTTTAATCTGAAAGGGAGTTTCATATCAGCGCTCACTCCGCTGCAGAGTGTAAATCTCATTCTGGACACTCCGAGATACCTGCAGAAAGGCGACCGACACTTGAGGTATCGTGTTAACACCGGTTCTCACTCATTTTTGTGTCAGCTCTCTACACCAATTCGTTTCTCACTGCACACGGAAGGCCACTTCTCTTATCTACAATTGTAACATCCCTCTCCCACCCCCCACCCCCGCCCCCCTCGGGCCGCTACACGAGCGCGCGAGCGCGCACACACACACACACAAACACACACACACACACACACATTCGGCCATTACCAAACTGACAATTCCTTCTTCCCATAACATGTGTCCTGTCAACCAATCCCTACTTTTAGTCAAGTCGTGCCATAAATCTTTGGTCTCCCAGTTCGCTTCAGCATCTCTTTATTAGTTGTCCAAACTACCCATTTTGTCTTCAGCATTCTTGTATAGTGCCACATTCCAAAAACTTCTATAACCTTCTTGGCTGAACTGTTTAACGTCCACATTTCTTTCTAGGCTACGATCCAAGCCACAGTCCAGACAAAAACTTTCAAAGAAAACTTGCTAACATTTAACATTACATTAGATGTCAACAAATTTCTCTTTTTCAGTAATGCTTTGCTTGCCATTGCCAGTCTGCATTCTACATTCCCTCTGTTTCCAGTATCGTCAGTTATTTCCTGTTCAAAGAGGGAAATTCATCTACTATTTTTGGTATTTCATTTGCTTATGTAATTCCCTCAGCATCGCCTGATTTGATTCGTCTACACTCAAATACAGTTGTCGTAATTTTGTTGATATTCATCTTACGATCTCTTTTCAAGATATACAGCACGAACTTTGCGATTATATGGTTTATATGGCTCTAAGCACTATGGTACGTAACATCTGAGGTCATCAGTCCCCTAGACTTAGAACTACTTAAACCTAACTAACCTAAGGACATCACACAGATCCATGCCCGTGGCAGGATTCGAACCTGCGACCGTAGCAGCAGCGCGGGTCCGGACTGTAGCGCCTAGAACCGCTCGACCACAACGGCCGGCTGAACTTTGCCACTAAAAACCATATTACCAAATGAATTTCATATTTGGCGGAATTTTTAATTGCGTCACTTATCCACTTCGTCTTGAATGTTAATAAAGGGCTGTCGCATCTGTAAGCACAATGACCTACAGCCCAAGTCAGAGGATCGACTGTTCAGTTCCCTCTATCAGTCCTCACCTTTCATGAAAACGGAGATTACTTTCCGGGCAGCACTCCTACTTTGCACATAGGAGTGGTTGACGTAAATGATAAACGAATAACACAGTAAATACAAACTTCGGGAAACTGAAAAAGTATGCACACATAAGCGCAATTATACTGTTGGCTATTAAAATCGATATGAGGCGTACTACATGCTCGAATATGCAAATGAGTGGCGTTCCAGTGCAAGCGCACGAAGTGGATAAGAGTACCAGCGTCAACATTCTGTATATAAAAAACATCACGCAGCGTTTTCGTCTCTCAGAAATCCCATTTGAATGTCGTTTCCGTGTGAGACGCTCCTGTTATGCCTCGGATAAGAATCAGGAACATCTACCAGTATGTGTCGGAATTCTGCGGCGGCAGGACCGTGGCCTATCGAGAATTAAGTTTACCGCTCTGCGATATTGCTGCTCGCATTGTTGGGGTACTATGATTGTCATGTGAAATTGCAATTGATGGGTTCAGGAGGACTATCGGAAACTCCATGTAGCGTCTGTACGACCACACACGACCAGAGCGTAAGTTAGGGATGGCGGTTATAGCTGAAACAACCGGCCTTCGGTCATATCGGTTTTTTTTTTCACGCCATTGTAACCTGACTTAAAACCGCTCAAAAGAACTAGTTTCTGAAATAACAGATTATCCGTTTTTTATTCAAAGTTAATATAACGTATAACAACAGTAATAATAATATCGGGAGCTAAATTAACGACTCATAAACGATGTAGCCCATACAGTAGCGATTTGGTTAGAATAACGTTTATTCAGAAAGCAAACTAGTAGCGAAGGAAAATAAAAGAAAACTTAACCAGTCCACCGTCACTGCTTTTCTCGAAAACTGATAAGTAGTTGAATACCGCAAAAAGTCACCAGGTTTCTCCTATTCATTCCAATTTTTTGAAACTCTGGTCAAAAATCAAAGTTGTAAATGGGGATCATACCACTCTTTGGGCATTACAGTCTGTGAGTTAACGAGCATTTCGCTGTCATTTAAGTATATGACCGAAAGAGTGAGCGTTCTGGAATTGAGAAACGAACCCTGTCATCCAGGACCGTATGCCACAAAGAACGCAGATTCGCCACGAGATGGGAAAATTCGCAGTCGTCTATTGTGCTGTATAAGGCCAAGGCGCTGTAGTGTGCGAGTGAGACAGACGAGAACCTACGTCATAGGGAAACTCCGTAGAAGCCGTTTGTTGCCAGGAAGACATAGCAGTGTTAAATATGGTGGACCTAAGATCGGCCATAAAGGGAGACATTTATGAAAACTATTTAATTATGCAGTAATTCAGGGAATGAAGCCACAGTAATTTTAATCTACCATATATCATAAAATTTCATGCCGATCCCAATAAAACTTGAATAGTGATCATATCTATAATAGTTCAGGATTTACTGTTAAAGTGAAATTAACAAGTTTTGTAGCAAAGACCTGAATGATAAAATCTGAACGCTTTGGTCGATTTTAACAATCGACATTTCATATAGAAGCACATCATTAAAATGCCAAATGTTGTAAATATCAACTCTGTAACTTTATTTGTTTAAAAGATATAGTAAATTCCCTCCACACAAAACACATTGAACGTTGACAGCATGACACTTTATTGAATCATTAGGTAATAGAATATTTGTTATAAAGTTTATTGCATAACAGTAGCTTTTGTTCTTTATTTATTTATCAGAAAGCACATTGGGGCAAGGCTACTGGGCCTGACATTCGAAGTTAAGAAGGAAATTGTATTGGTTTAATGTAGAAGAATTTGTGTTCTTGTTGTTGTTGTTGTGGTCTTCAGTCCTGAGACTGGTTTGATGCAGCTCTCCATGCTACTCTACCTGTGCAAGCTTCTTCATCTCTCAGTACCTACTGCAGCCTACATCCTTCTGAATCTGCTTAGTGTATTCATCTCTAGGTCTCCCTCTACGATTTTTACCCTCCACGCTGCCCTCCAATACTAAATTGGTGATCCCTCGATGTCTCAGAACATGTCCTACCAACCGATCCCTTCTTCTAGTCAAGTTGTGCCACAAACTCCTCTTCTCCCCAGTTCTATTCAATACCTCCTCGTTAGTTATGTGATCTTCCCATCTAATCTTCAGTATTCTCCTGTAGCACCACGTTTCGAAAGCTTCTATTCTCTTCTTGTCTAAGCTATTTATCGTCCACGTTTCACTTCCATACATCGCTACACTCCATACAAATACTTTCAGAAATGACTTCCTGACATTTAAATCTATACTCAATGTTAACAAATTTCTCTTCTTCAGAAAGGCTTTCCTTGCCATTTCCAGTCTTCCTTTTTATATCCTCTCTACTTCGACCATCATCAGTTATTTTGCTCCCCAAATAGCAAAACTCCTTTACTAGACTACATTCCATTATCCTCGTTTTGCTTTTGTTGATGTTCATCTTATACCCTCCTTTCAGGACACTGTCCATTCCGTTCAACTGTTCTTCCGAGTCCTTTACTGTCTCTGACAGAATTACAATGTCATCGGCGAACCTCAAAGTTTTTATTTCTTCTCCATGAATTTTAATACCTACTCCGAACTTTTCTTTTGTTCCCTTTATTGCTTGCTCAATATACAGATTGAATAACATTGGGGATGTGCTACAACCCTGTCTCACTCCCTTCCCAACCACTGCTTCCCTTTCATACCCCTCGACTATTATAACAGCCATCTGGTTTCTGTACAAATTGTAAATAGCCTTTCGCTCTCAGTGTTTTACCCCTGCCACCTTCAGAATTTGAAAGAGAGTATTCCAATCAACACTGTCAAAAGGTTTCTCTAAGTCTACAAATGCTAGAGTCGCAGGTTTGCCTTTCCTTAATCTTTCTTCTAAGATAAGTCGTAGGGTCAGTATTGCCTCACGTGTTCCAACATTGTATTCCTTTTTGCCTACTTCATTTACTGCCTTTCCTTAATCTTTCTTCTACGATAAGTCGTAGGGTCAGTATTGCCTCACGTGTTCCAACATTGTATTCCTTTTTGCCTGCTTCATTTACTGCATTTTTATATTTTCACCTTTCATCAATTAAATTCAATATTTCTTCTGTTACCCAAGGATTTCTACTAACCCTCATCTTTTTACCTATTTGATCCTCTGCTGCCTTCACTATTTCATCCCTCAAAGCCACCCATTCTTCTTCTAATGTATTTCTTTCCCCAATTCCTGTCAATTGTTCCCTTATGCTCTCCCTGAAACTCTGTACAACTCCTGGTTCTTTCAGTTTATCCAGGTCCATCTCCTTAAATTCTCACCTTTTTGCAGTTTCTTCAGTTTTAATCTACAGTTCATAACCAATAGATTGTGGTCAGAGTCCACATCTGCCCCTGGAAATGTCTTACAATTTAAAACCTGGTTCCTAAATCTCTGTCTTACCATTATATAATCTATCTGATACCATTTAGTATCTCCAGGGTTCTTCCATGTATACAACCTTCTTTCATGATTCTTAAACCAAGTGTTAGCTATGATTGAGTTATGCTGTGCTCTAAATTCTACCAGGCTGCTTCCTCTTTCATTTCTTAGCCCCAATCGATATTCACCTTCTATGTTTCCTTCTATTCCTTTTCTTACTCTTGAATTCCAGTCACGCATGACTATTAAATTTTCGTCTCCCTTCACTACCTGAATAATTTCTTTTATCTCATCATACATTTCATCAATTTCTTCGTCATCTGCAGAGCTAGTTGGCATATAAACTTGTACTACTGTAGTAGGCGTGGGCTTCGTGTCTATCTTGGCCACAATAATGCGTTCACTATGCTGTTTGTAGTAGCTTACCTGTACACCTATTTTTTTATTCATTATTAAACCTACTCCTGCATTACCCCTATTTGATTTTGTATTTATAACTCTGTATTCACCTGACCAAAAGTCTTGTTCCTCCTGCCACCGACCTTCACTAATTCCCACTATATCTAATTTTAACCTATCCATTCCCCATTTTAAATTTTCTAACCTACCTGCCCGATTAAGGGATCTGACATTCCACGCCCCAATCCATAAAACGTCAGTTTTCTTTCTCCTGATAACAACGTCCTCTTGAGTGGTCCCCGCCCGGAGATCTGAATGGGGGACTATTTTACCTTCGGAATATTTTACCGAAGAGGATGCCATCATCATTTAATCATACAGTAAAGCTGCATGCCCTCGGGAAAAATTACGGCTGTAGTTTCCCCTTGCTTTCAGCCATTTGCAGTACCAGAACAGCGAGGTTCGCAGTGGTTAGACACTGGACTCGCATTCGGAAGGACGACGGTTCAATCCCGCGTCCGTCCATCCTGATTTAGGTTTTCCGTGATTTCCCTAAATCAGTCCAGGCAAATGCCGGGATGGTTCCTCTGAAAGGGCACGGCCGACTTCCTTCCCCTTCCTTCCCTAATCCGATGAGACCGATGACCACGCTGTCTGGTCTCCTTCCCCAAACCAACCAACCAGTACCAGAACAGCAAAGCCATTTTGGTTAGTGTTACAAGGCCAGATCAGTCAGTCATCCAGACTGTTGGCCCTGCAACTACTGAAAAGGCTGCTGCCCCTCTTCAGGAACCACAAGTTTGTCTGGTCTCTCAACAGATAGTCCTCCGTTGTGGTTGCACCTACGGTACGGCTATCTGTATCGTTGCGACACGCAAGCCTCCCCACCAATGGCAAGGTCCATGGTTCATTTAACGTTTATTATTTAATGGAGATTATTGTTACTTTATTTGGAACATGAAAGTGGCCAAGCTTTGATTATTTAAATATGTTAAAATGTAAAATAATATAGAATACAGCAAATCAGATGGACAGCTTCGGGAAGGAGGCTGTCCTACTGTCCAGTTGAGTGCGCGGGAAACGTGGCCGGGGACGGGCAGAGGGACAGTGCCGGTGCAAATGCGAAAGCGCACAGTTCTGGTCCAGACACCAAAGGGGACAGTTCGGATTGAGATGCGAAAGCGGACAGTCGGTGTGTAGATAGGTATAAAGTGAAACGACTTAGAAAATTTTGCGTTGTGAGGTGTCGCGGGACTTAAGTCTCCGACCGGTGAGCAGCCACGTGCCTTGTGTGAACTCCAACTTTTCGTGTAAATAACGAGGTGGAGAAATGGACTTGTGTTTCGCGATGAGATTGTGAATGATCGAACTGTGTCAAATGGATATGTGCTCGAGTGTAACAGTAACTCTAAAAAAGACCACTTTCGCTATTAGTTTCTTTCTGAATAAACGTTATTCTAACCAAATCGCAACTGTGTGCCCTACATCGTTTATGGGTCGTTAATTTAGCTCCCGATATTATTATTACTGTCGTTATATGTTATATTAACTTTTGAATGGTTCATACAATTTCGCAAACTTGCCATCAACCAGACAATTTAACCAAAGGGTCACAAGTGTGTAATTTAGGGCGTGTAAAGTAACACGTGCGGTTCAACCCCTAGACGAGTTTGAGCCAAGACATTTCGACGAAGAGGAACCGCATGTGAGCCTGAACATCTTTAGAATGTTAGCTCGCAAGATAGTCAGTGCTAAACTGTGAAATGTGAGGTTGTAGAACTCTGTTTTTCGCGTTAATATGTCCGTTTCGGGGAAGGATAGAAGCAGATAAATGTATATTATTTAGACACAGTCAGCAGATCAGCTACTTTTTATTCTTTTGTATAACACGAATGAACTGTTGTTACGTTTTGAATTTGTACCTTTGTACTGTTAATTTCCTTTGAGGCTGGCAGCTCTGCGCCAGGTGTGACACACCGTATTTTTGCACTCACGTAACGACAAGTTTTTTTAGATTGAAATAACAGTTAATTTAGCTGGCAGCAGCTTAGTACGCTGCTTTACAGCCTGCAGACTTTTTTAAAAACGGAAGAAGAAAGAAACAAGAAAAACAGGCAATAAAACGGTGACTTAAAGTGTAAAATGGCGGGAAAATGCCTGAAGTTAAAATAGAAAGCAAAAGGGGTTGGCAATGTTAATAAAATACACAGGAATCAGACAAGTAACATAGTAGACACACAATTAAAAAACATGGCGACAGTCTGGTTTCTGTTCGCAAGAGATAAAAAATCACACCCAGCGACAGTATGATGGCCGTTCGCTACACTTCCCAAAAGACACAGCACGGAACACTCACTGTAAAAACACTCACTGTAAAACACTGCACAAAAATGGCGGCACAAAGATGACACTCCCGAGCCACAGGCAGATGGGGGGGGGGGGGGGCTGGAGGAGGGGGAAAATCAAGGTGGGAGGAGAGGAAAAAACGAAAAGGGGGGGGAACCAAGGAGGGAGAGGACTCATAAGGGGGGAGAGGGGCAGGGCAGACGCGAGGGGGAATGAGAAGAGGCAGAGGAGGGAAATGCAAAAGGACTCGGGGGATGCTAAGTTTTTGTTACAAGCGGAAACAAATAACTTTTAATGTTACATCATACACTTTAAGTGATAACCTGTAGGCCTAATTTTTACTGCTCATAAGTAACGAAAATTCGTGTAGTGTAAATTGTGTTAACTGATTTAATTCTGTTTTTAAGCGTGTTATGAGCGTTGCAATGCGTGATAAGTGTGAATGTCGCAGGAATGTGTTTTCATTTGTATGCACTTTACGAGAGATACTGTGGCTGTGCTCCATTCAAAGATATGCTTTGGCTTTCTCTAAGGCATCGATAGATGTCTCTGACAGCTGCAGCATCTTCAGCATACGAATTGAAAAGCGGAAGCAGTTTACATGTTCAGCTGGTTAGTATTTGGAAACTGTTGGTTCTTTTTTCTTTGAAAGTGAGAAGCTGCCCACTTCATACTATTTATTTATGCAGTGATATGTAGTATGAAATGTACTTAAACAGCTCCCCCAATCTATATAAATAAAAATGAATTGCCAAATGCGTTGATAAGCGTAAAACTCGAGAACGGCTGGACCAATTCGGCAATTTTTTTTTTGTTGTGTTCGTAATTCTCAGGACAAGGTTTTTATGAAATAAAATTTTTCGAAAATCGACCGAAAATTTGGAAAATTTCAGAAAAACTGAAAGTGTGTTTTCATTGTGTCCGTGTGTTTGTATTGCATACAATCTTGATGAAATTTTGCACACTATACCTTGAAACCAAGAGGAAGGTCACAGTCTACTTAAAATTTCGTAGGGTGCATGGCAGAGGGTACTTTACCTAACGGAATTCGACAAATTGTACGTTTTTATTCCGATCTTGATGAAATTTGGCATACTTGATATTCAAAGCAGGATGAAGGGCGCTGTCTGCTTAAAATTCTGAATGGTACATGGCGGAGGGTACTTTACTAACACACTTCTGCACCAACCTACAGTTTTATTCCGATCTTGAAGAAATTTTGCACACTTGACCGTCAAGAGGAACATTACAGTCTACATAATATTTCGGACAGTGCATGGAAAAGAGTACCTTACAAAAGATTTTGACATCGTTTGCGGGTTACCATGTAATCCTTCTCCCTCTATACTGCTAAATGGTCTCAGGTCCTTAGCACACATTTCGACCCCATTTTCGGCCACTACATCTTTGTCCTCTTTCAAGAAATTTACGGAGTGAGGGAACTGCTTGTGCTAAATAAATGTGCTGGTTGTGTGCAATATGTTCTAATTTGTGCTCCAAATTACAACTATTGCTGCATTTTCTTTCTTTGAAAGTGTGAACCTGTCAACTACATACTAGTTATTTACATAGTAGTATGTATCACAAAACGTACTTAAAAAGAAGCGCAGAACACCTAAATAAATGAGCTGGTTGTGTGAAGTTTGCTCTAATTTGTGCGAAAAACTACTGGCATGAAAGTACATTCTTCCTTTGCTCCAGAAAGTAAATGAAACAACGAGAAAAAATAGCAGCAGGAATATGCCGACGCGTGTACGAGAAAGTATTTCGTCTGGATGTTTACTTTATTTGAAGACGTTCTTGTTTGGGAAGAGGTCTCCTCAAATACACTCCTGGAAATTGAAATAAGAACACCGTGAATTCATTGTCCCAGGAAGGGGAAACTTTAGTGACACATTCCTGGGGTCAGATACATCACATGATCACACTGACAGAACCACAGGCACATAGACACAGGCAGCAGAGCATGCACAATGTCGGCACTAGTACAGTGTATATCCACCTTTCGCAGCAATGCAGGCTGCTATTCTCCCATGGAGACGATCGTAGAGATGCTGGATGTAGTCCTGTGGAACGGCTTGCCATGCCATTTCCACCTGGCGCCTCAGTTGGACCAGCGTTCGTGCTGGACGTGCAGACCGCGTGAGACGACGCTTCATCCAGTCCCAAACATGCTCAATGGGGGACAGATCCGGAGATCTTGCTGGCCAGGGTAGTTGACTTACACCTTCTAGAGCACCTTGGGTGGCACGGGATACATGCGGACGTGCATTGTCCTGTTGGAACAGCAAGTTCCCTTGCCGGTCTAGGAATGGTAGAACGATGGGTTCGATGACGGTTTGGATGTATCGTGCACTATTCAGTGTCCCCTCGACGATCACCAGTGGTGTACGGCCAGTGTAGGAGATCGCTCCCCACACCATGATGCCGGGTGTTGGCCCTGTGTGCCTCGGTCGTATGCAGTCCTGATTGTGGCGCTCACCTGCACGGCGCCAAACACGCATACGACCATCATTGGCACCAAGGCAGAAGCGACTCTCATCGCTGAAGACGACACGTCTCCATTCGTCCCTCAATTCACGCCTGTAGCGACACCACTGGAGGCGGGCTGCACGATGTTGGGGCGTGAGCGGAAGACGGCCTAACGGTGTGCGGGACCGTAGCCCAGCTTCATGGAGACGGTTGCGAATGGTCCTCGCCGATACCCCAGGAGCAACAGTGTCCCTAATTTGCTGGGAAGTGGCGGTGCGGTCCCCTACGGCACTGCGTAGGATCCTACGGTCTTGGCGTGCATCCGTGCGTCGCTGCGGTCCGGTCCCAGGTCGACGGGTTCGTGCACCTTCCGCCGACCACTGGCGACAACATCGATGTACTGTGGAGACCTCACGCCCCACGTGTTGAGCAATTCGGCGGTACGTTCACCCGGCCTCCCGCATGCCCACTATACGCCCTCGCTCAAAGTCCGTCAACTGCACATACGGTTCACGTCCACGCTGTCGCGGCATGCTACCAGTGTTAAAGACTGCGATGGAGCTCCGTATGCCACGGCAAACTGGCTGACACTGACGGCGGTGGTGCACAAATGCTGCGCAGCTAGCGCCATTCGACGGCCAACACCGCGGTTCCTGGTGTGTCCGCTGTGCCGTGCGTGTGATCATTGCTTGTACAGCCCTCTCGCATTGTCCGGAGCAAGTACGGTGGGTCTGACACACCGGTGTCAATGTGTTTTTTTTTCCATTTCCAGGAGTGTAGATAACTTATAAATTTTGTTTTGTACTTTATAGGCGGTTGACAGTAAAACTACGGCAACTTTTAATTTTCTCTCACATATGTCCGTCCCTTTTTTTTTTTTTTTTTTTTGTTCTGACAATGAGTGGTAGTCTGTTTTTATCAATTAATCAATGTGTTTTGAACATTCGCTCGCACCTCTGTGTTTCATGCTTAATTTGTAAATTACTGACAATTACAAGTGCAAGAACATCTCGGAAATGTGAAGATAAGTAATAAAATTTCTGCCAATGGCAGGACGCGAACCAAAATTATACTCATAGCCATTCCAATTCTTCATTTTCCACTCTCATGACATGACCCATTTTTTTTATCCCCATGCTCCTGATAGCGTCTAAAGCTACAAAAAAAAAAAAAAAAAAAAAAAAAAAAAAAAAAAAAAAAAAAGAGAAGGAAACCTAGTGCCACCGCAACTTTTGCCCTAAATGTTTAAGAAGAAATCAGAAAAGAAAAGCTCCACTACTTCAGGCTTTGGCCCTATCACGAAAGACCTCAATATCCTTCACCAAAAAAACGAAAAAACAGGAAAGGAGGATACAAGGAAGGTATTTTTTTAATGTTTTTTATTTTTATTTTCTTCATTTTTTTTATCATGAACGAATCTATCTTCGTCGCACAAGCACGTCCTCGCAAAGACTGGCGATCGCCTTCGACATCAGAGCGTAAGATAATCCCGTGTGGTGGCGACACAGCAACAGATCATCGATGCACGTCTGCTTGGAATTGAGTGTGATTAACGGTTGAGGGGATCGAATCTACAAATGGAAGAAGGGACTTACGTCAGCTGCTTGCATGGATGATCTAGTTGCGAGGGGTAGTTGTGGAAAACGCTCCGGAGGATGTTCGAGAAATATTGTTGGTTTTTTTGGGTTCTTGACAATTGCACAATGTCGGTCGTTACTGTATTACCAGAAATCGAGGGCTGATTTGGCACCATCAACACCAAATAGGTAGTGGACTGTGTGCCCGCTAATCCAAGTCACCAAGTAGGTCTTTGGACGCGGAAAGTAGTCCATTCCCGGGAAGAGAATCATTTGTTGGGTGATGGTGTCAGGAGTCGTGCGTCTGTCCAGCATCTGGCGGACCAGGACCAAACATTACTCGATCGCCGCACGCAAGTCGATGGCTATCGTCGTGCACGTGGTACATAATGGTGATGGCGGCAGGTGGATACGGTGGAGACGCGATTGGCAGACCTGCTTCCCATTAACCGTCATATACCAGGTGGGCTGGATGGCAGACGCAAGAGTGGCAGCGTGCACTGCCCGCCACACGGCATTCCACCGGACGAGGGGAAGTTTTTCTTCCATCACACTCGGAGGAAGCCGCGATTGCAGCGAGGCACACACTATCTTGGCCGTCATGCAGGGAGAAGCACTGTCCTGATGTAGCTGTATTCAAGGAAGAAATAGCTCAAGTAGAAAAAGGGCGCTGGGGCATCTGTCAGCGGCACTGGCGCAATGAGTGCGCTCCGGGTAAGGGCCTTCATCAGTAAGCTGGTGAGGCATGTTGGAGTGCGTCCCCACATCTTGATATGCTTGCTTACAAAGAGGGCTGCTGCTCGATGGTGGATATGACAGAGATTGAGGCCTCCTTTGTCCTTCGGGAGGGTGAAGGTCTCATAGCTGACTTTAAATAGCAAGCCTTGACTCACTAAGAAACCAACACAGCCAACATGCACCTGACCATGATGACGCGACGGGAAAAGTCTGGGCCACGTGCGGGATTCGCGACGCGGCATAAACATTAGCAACATCACATTAGCAAAGCGGGTTTTCTGCAGCATGTCCAGGGTTCGGAGTCGATGGTCACAGAGCTCTGCTCGAATCCGGCGTAATAAGCGTCTACTGTTCAGGGCCACTCATCGCAGCAGGTCGGTTGTATAATCAATACCCAGACATCGTATCAAGTCGCAGATCCGCAGGGGAGAGACGCATTCACCGTGAGGCCCACGGTCTATAGGCAACGTGCGAGATTTGCGAACATTAGGGACTCTACCCGAAGTAGCGCCGTAGAACTCCACCCACTCTTGCGCTGCCTAAACATCGTTGTTGTTGTGCAGGAAGAGGACAAGGTCGTCCGCGCAGGCCGTGCAACAAAGCGTGTGTCCGGCAGGAGCCATCCTGGTGAGGCGTTGGTACAGGCTGCAAAGTAACGGCTCTATGCCGACAGTGTACAGGGTCGCAGAAAGAGGGCATCCTTGCCGCACCGATCGTTGTACCAGGATGCGCGGCCTAAGACGACCATGGCACAGGATCCTAGAAGTGGCGCCCCACACTAGATCCTTTATACCTCCGTAAAGTTGTCTGGGAATCCCATGTTCCACATCACCGCTGTTAGGCAGGAGTTATGAACCCTATCGAAGGCGTGACTGAAATCGAGGGAGACCAGGACCTCTGTGATGTGCTGCGCCCGTGCAAGCGCTATCATGTCACAGTATCGACATAAGACAGTCCGCCTCCTAAAAAGGCCTGATCGTGGGACACCACATATGGAGCGACTCTCTTAAGACGTGCTGCCTAAAGTCGGGTAAGGATTTCATGTCACAATTTAGGAGCGTTGGGGGGCGATCGTGACTGATGGAGGTTCCACCATTTGCTTTATGGACAGGAACGAGCAATTCTTCCAGGAAGATACGCCACAGTGATGTCGAACAGAATGTAAATTTATCCCGTGTCATATGCCTTCTGAAACTTTTACACGCCGATAACTCATTATCTGACATTTAAAACCAATAAACTTCGAGAGCATTGTGCTAGTCTATTGTAACAGCATTTATTTGTAGGACGTAAGTTATAATGTGGTTATAATATAAAACACACCAAATACGAGCTTGATGAAATCCAAAGTTTGTCTTTAAAGGGAACGCAGCCACAGTAGCTCTCGTAACGTATGTGCAAATAAAGGCGCGTGCCGTAAGATAGTAAAGAGTGAGTGGTACTTGTCGACTGTGGGTTGGAATTTGACTGGAGCGACTGTAGGGAAATAAATGGGCGACTCAATGAGGCTCTCTCATGGAACTGTAAGCTTTGCAAAAAATACAAGAGAACCACTGAGCAAGAGACAAAGATTTGCGTCCTTCAGGCTGAATTAGATCACGCGAAATTTGAACTAGATAAGTTGAAAGGGGGAAAAGATATTGGAAACTTGGTAAAGGTAGCAAGCAATGGGCGAAAGGGGAACAGCTTTTAAATTTTCTTTTATGATTAATTCTGACGGGTTAGTGCATGGATAACTGCTTGGGAGTAAGTCATACTTATTAAAATAATTGATTAATTTCTTAAATAAATAATATTTGTAAATACATTACCTTTGTTAGGCGCACTTGACAATGACTTTCTGCGTAAGGTCCGTTCTGATTCTTTTACTCGACGTGGATATCTCTTCAAATCAAAACTTCTTTTATCGAACTTCGAAAACTTATTCTGTGTCTATTTGTGAGACAGTGCTCAGCAAAAGCTGATTTCTCAAATTCTCGATTGTATGAGTTGACTCATTTCAATTGTGAATCATCGATGCTGCAGTCGTAACATACTATTATTCTGCGTCGTATGAAACGCACAGCTTTTCATTTCTGAACACCTGAAAAAAGTCGACAATATTTACACCGATTTGATATCTTATCAGGACGTGCCTGAATATTTGTAAACCTTTCTTCAGATAGTACTTCGTTATAGATACCTGCATCATACAGAAAGTCTGCAGTTACCAGTAACATCAACAAAAAGGTCCTAACACACTTCCCGAAGGCATAATTGAAGTTACTTTTACTGCTGTTGGTAACTTCAAATCTAGTGTAACACGCAACTAGCAACTAATGTCTCTGAGATGGCGATTCCAGCTACTGCAGCACGTGTTGTGTATTGTGACCTCATCCAGATGCCTTGGTCGATTTTGTTGCGTAGTCTGGTCACAGAAAAGAATTTCCGTCTGTGGCAGAGCGTCCTGGTTCCCACTGTCGATATAGCAATGAAATTTTGCTAAATGGGATGCCTTCTGTGAAGCGACCCCCTTGTTCTCGTAAATTTTAATTTCTCGTTACATTTAACTCCTCCTGTAGGGGGAACAACCAGTATTAGAGACCGTGAAGGAAGACAAACTACACGTGGTCGATACTAGTGCCTCTTGACAACTAAATGTAACTACCACCAGACCGATGGTAAATACTACATACAGAGATAGGAATGAAGTTCAACCACTCTCTCTGTGGTGAGGGAATGGTCTCCTACACAGAACTTAAGCAAATCACTTAATCTTGTTTCTAGGAAGCCATGTTAAATTAAAATAAAACTAATAGACCGAAAGAAATTCCTGATGACACTGGCACAATGGTTAGTCGTGCAGGCCAAAATCTTCACGCTGGTGTTCTCCATGCGGTGACTAGTACTGAGGCAGTCCTCCAGAGCTACAGATTTGTTGTGATCTTTATATTCAATATAATGATTGACTGTGCTGGTGTACTGGCCAATACAGAGCCTGACAATAAAAGTGATGTATCCAGAAGGAAGTAGGAAACGAAAAGAAACTACATAGGTTGAAGGGGTGTGTGTGTCATTTCAGTGATAATATAACAGAGTCAAATTTATAAGATATGCCCACTGATGAGAATGACGTTGTCCACTCCCCTCATCTAGCATGACTGCACACTGATTCGTTTGGGAAGCGTGCCATAAAGCCATTGTATCCTCTACTGAGGCAATCTGCCCCACAGTTTTTGTAACTAGTTCTTGTTATTTTGGCTTGGATAGTGGCACTGGTAGAGTGTTGACGTCCGAGCTGGTCCCACACAAGTTCTATCAGGGTCTGATCTTTGAATCTTGCTGACTACCACAGTACCTCAACATCATGCAGGCATTTCATGGAGACACATGCTATTTGAGGAGCATTTTCCTGTTGAAAATGGCGCTACAGTATAGCCGCATGAGACATAATACACGCGACCGTGACGTACCATTATGTCGTCAGAGTTCCCTCAGTCACTACCAGCTGTGACCGGTTGATCCACACACTGTGGTACCAAGAGTATCAGCACTGTGCCTTTTCAAACTATGGAGGCATCTCCTAAGGCTGCCAGAAGCCTAATTCATTGCTGAATACAATGTGACGCTACTCATTAGAAGTCCACGATTCCCAGTCACAGTACCACACCAAGTACAGCCGTCTGTACTGAAGTGTTACGGCAGCCTTTGCATAGGACTGTAAACCCCTGGCCGGCCGAAGTGGCCGTGCGGTTAAGGGCGCTGCAGTCTGGAACCGCAAGACCGCTACGGTCGCAGGTTCGAATCCTGCCTCGGGCATGGATGTTTGTGATGTCCTTAGGTTAGTTAGGTTTAACTAGTTCTAAGTTCTAGGGGACTAATGACCTCAGCAGTTGAGTCCCATAGTGCTCAGAGCCATTTGAACCATTTTGTAAACCCCTAGCCCAGTTGCTACTAGTTATAGGATAAACTGTGTGAGTTGTCACAGAATGTTGCAGCGCGTTCATTACTTGTTTTCGGATGGCAGGTGCAGATATTAAGGTGTTATGATGTGCTTGGAGCACAATACGGTGATCCTCGCATCTGGTAATCACACGTGGTTAACAGAAAACATGACGAAGTATATCCCTGTTTCTTTTACTTTATTTGCTTACACGTCAAGTTCCGAAGGACAAGATTGAGGAACAAATCTTCAACGTCATGGAAAGTGTCCGTACATGGAATTACAACATAAAAGTAATAACAGATAAAAATAAAATATTTATGAACCCGAAAAAAGTAAATCCATAAGTTAAAGTAAACGCAATCAACAATACAACAACAATCAGCTTAATTTTTCAACTCCTTGACTGAACAGGAGGAGTGATCCATGAGGAAACTCTTCAGTTTCGATTTGAAAGCGCGTAGATTACTGCTAAGATTTTTGAATTCGAGTGGTAGCTTATTGAAAATGAATGCAAGAGTATACTTAACACCTTTCTGCACAAGAGTTAAGGAAGTCCGATCGAAATGCAGGTTTAATTTCTGCCGAGTATTAACTGAGTGAAAGTTGCTTAGTCTTGGGAATAATCTAATATTGTTAGCAAGAAATGACATTGAGAAATATATATATATATATATATATATATATATATATATATATATATATATATATATATATATACTGAGAGCCAATGTCAAAATAACCAGACTCGTGAACAGGGCTCGACAAGAGGTTCGTGAACTTACACCACTCATTGCCCGAACAGCCCGTTTCTGAGTCAAAAATATTCTTTTTGAATGAGAAGAGTTACCCGAAAATAAAATACCATACGACATAAGCGAATGAAAATATGCAAAATAGACTAATTTTCGTGTCGAACGATCACTCACTTCAGATACCTTTCGAATAGTAAAAATGGCAGCATTAAGTTAAAAGAGGTGCCTTGCCCATTAAAAGGGTTCGAGAATAGCAGGACCTCCCCTTTCATCACATAACGTAGATTTTGCTCACAGTTGCCATATCAGTGTGACTTTCCCTTATCTAGAAGGGAGAACTGGGGTTGAATTTCGTAGAGATAACCACACAAAAGAGTCGCCGGGTCATCAGAAAGGATTAGGGCCTGGCGCAAGAAACAAAAAAAAAAACAAAAAACAAAAAAAAACGATCAGACAAAAACTACTCATTGAATTTACAATTAATTTTACCTTCTCGAAAGGAGCATTTTCAACGGGGGTATTTCATTGACATCTCTATAAATGGGGTTAACAATATTCATTGAAAGTCGGATTAGAAGCACAACAATTTATTATAAATCGAAATTACACTTTTACAAGCGAAGTACAATTATTGAGTATACATATTTTGTTACATATGGATGTTAATACAAGATTGGGGGGGCATGGATGTGGTGTCACCGCCAGACACCACACTTGCTAGGTGGTAGCCTTTTTAATCGGCCGCGGTCCATTAGTATACGCCGGACCCGCGTGTCGCCACTATCAGTGATTGCAGACCGAGCGCCGCCACACGGCAGGTCTAGAGAGACTTACTAGCACTCGCCCAGTTGTACAGCCGACTTTGCTAGGAAAGGTTCACTGAGAATTACGCTCTCAAGTGCCGAGACTATAGTTAGCATAGCCTTCAGCTAAGTCAATTGCTATGACCTAGCAAGGCGCCAATTATCCTTTGCTATGTATCTAATGAAGCATGTACAGTAACAAGACCAATGTTCACCAATTGTGGATTAAAGTTAAGTATTCCAGCAGCTACGTACTTTTCTTTATAGCATTCATTACGTACCCTGTTTCAGACCTCACGCCAGCCTGCGTGAGTTTAAGCGCGTGCCTTTCGGTTACCCGTCACTGTGGATTGGCTGTCTTGCCAGTCCACAACGATGGATATGGCCTAAATTCAGCAGTCACCCACAATAATAGCGACCGAAATGGACAACGAAAGGTGGGAGCTGACCATCCAGAAAATAATTTACTCTAATAAATAGTGAAAGGTAAGAGATGGGATCCAATAGCTAATACGTAAATATATTGAAAAGGCAAACTATGAACCACTTATGGGTGCACGTTATTAAAGCGGCCTCCCGTCCGTAAACTAGTAAAATTCATAAAACTCATTCTGCAACACCCTGATTTACGGATACGAATAGCAAGAAACGCGGACCATACTGCTTCTGGTTCAATTTAGATATCGTGTAAGTGGCAGCGTGCAAACCATTCAACGAAACATCATCATTATGGGCTTTCGGAGCTGAAGGCCCACTCGTGTACTCTTGATGACTGCACGACACAAAGCTTTACGCCTCACCTGGGCCCGTCAACACCGACACTGGTCTGTTGATGACTGGAAACATATTGCCTGGTCGGACGAGTCTCAAAAATGGTTCAAATGGCTCTAAGCATTATGGGACTTAACATCTGAGGTCATCAGTCCCCTAGACTTAGAACTGCTTAAACATAACTAACCTAAGGACATCACACACATCAATGCCCGAGGCAGGATTCGAATCTGCGACCGTAGCAGCAGCGCGGTTCTGGACTGCAGCGCCTAGAACCGCTCGGCCACAGCGGCCGTCGGACGAGTCTCGTTTTAAATTGCCTGCAGCGGATGGACGTGTACTGGTATGGAGACAACCTCATGAATCCATGGACCCTGCATCTTAGTAGGGGACTGTTAAAGCTGATGGAGGCTCTGTAATGGTGTGCGACGTATGCAGATGGAGTGATATGGGACCCCTGATAAGTCTAGATACGACTCTGACAGGAAGCATCCTGTCTGATCACCTGCATCCATTCATGTCCATTGTGCATTCCGACGGAGTTGGGCAACTCCGGCAGGACAATGCGACACCCCACATGTCCAGCATTGCTACAGAGTGGCTCCAGGAACACTCTTCTGGCTTTAAACCCTTCCACTGACCACCAAACTCTCAGACATGAACATTATTGAGCATATCTTGGATGCCTTGCAACCTGTTGTTCAGAAGAGATCTCCATCCCCTCGTACTCTTACGGATTTATGGACAGTCCTGCAGGATTCGTGGTGTCGGTTCCCTCCAGTACTACTTCAGACATTAGTCGAGTCAATGCCACGCCGTGTTAGGCACTTCTGCGTGCTCGCAGGAGCCCTACACGATAGCAGGCAGTGTGCCAGTTTCTTTGACTCTTCAGTGTATATTGATATCTAACACATCAACAGCTTATAAAAACAGAAGAATGTATACAAACCAATACTGTTGGAATTAAATTAGAACCAGCAAATGGTTACCAGTTAGGTAATGCAGTTTAATTTACTGCAGATCGAAAGTGGAAGATATTTAAACTTAGAACACTCAAAAAACCGGAGGAGTCACACATATATCTAAAGACACTATCAAATTTTACATATATTTCTAAAGAACACATTGCAAAATTTTAATGATTGTTTAGTTCTTTGCCCCAAATTAACTTGTCATCAATTTTCTTCCTCAATAAAATCGACAAATTTTTTGGCTTAGACTGTCACTACCAAGAAATATCTCGTCTATTCCATCCTCTAATAGCACATGTGAAAAATGAACTATGCGCTGTTCAAGGATGGAAGGGTCGAAAATAATTTGAAAGTGGTGCTGTGAACTGATTGCCCAACACTGATGTGTGTCCATGAAACACCACTTGTGCACCCAAAAAAAAAAAAAATTGAAATGTCCTTAGAACCAGCAGTGCTGTTAACAAGTCCCTTGCTGAATTATCAATACACATGCGAGCACTAACAGTCCTTTTTTTAACTTTTCACATATTGTGAATATACTATGGCCTATAGAAATGTGTGCAGTGAAATGAAACCCTACTATATACTTAATTCGGAGAACTGGTGTCTAATTTTATGACATTGGAATACAATTACAAAGGTACAAAAAACATCGTTAAAAATATAATGTAACCTTAGTAGTAATCCAGGTGTTACAAAAGAGTAGAAATAAACATACATGAGTATATGGGAACTGTGACATAAGTAAATAAACAAAAAAATGAGGATATTAACTAGCACATCAAATTGATACGTGGGCATAAAAAGGAACATAACAGAATAAGCAATATCTAAACATGTTTGTTTTTCAAACCAAAGAACAGGTTGTATCTGAGGATAACAGTACCCCTCATCATAGTAAATGCATCTTAGTATTAGAAAAATTCTACAACATAACTGTTATCAGATAAACACATAAAAATAGGAAGAACAAAGACACACAAGGGAACACATAAACACACAGCGGAATAACACAAAAGGGAAGGACAGGGTTTGTTACAGCATAACATTTGTATTTATCGTATTTCATTTGCAAACAAAACTTTCTTTACTTCTCGGAGATCTCCCTTAGTTCATCACTATTCCAAAAAAGTCCTACCTATGCGTGCTTTCTGTATTAGTATTTCACATATTCTTTACTACCTTATTTGTTTTCAAGAAAATCCTACCTAATTCTGTTGTCCCTAAGCCCTACTTGTGTATTCATATCCTCTTTCAAAATAGTTATTTCTCATTATACACTACTCATTTTGGCCCAAATCTTTTTCATATAACTTCTCAATGCATTCTAACCCTATTCTTCATGCTGAGTTTCTTATATAGTATCCCCCCTCTTAAGCTAACTTAAATCTACTAGCAGATGCATAAACTAAGGGACAAGGCAATGCAGCAGCAGTAACATTAACACAAACAAGAATGAGAAAAAAATGCAAAGTGGCAAAGCAAGCAGCAATAAATGTAAATTAGCAAAGCAAATGCAACATCACAACTAAAATGAGCTAATGTGCAGCAACAACAAAAATAGATCAGTAGTAAAACTGGCTTAACAGAGTACTACAAAGTGAAATTCAGTAGGACAATGCCTGACAAACAGCAGCAGCAAAAGCAATAAACTATAACTAAACATGACAAAGCTCAAGTAGGAAAAATATTACCGTAAAGAAATGTCTAATACCTATGTCACATCTTAACACTAGCGTGATGCGTCACAATAACTTACTCTAACAAACAAGTTACCCAGTCCTTAAAAAAAATTATGTATGCAGTTCCTGAGAATCGAAATGTCTATTTACATCCTGATGTCTGTATCAGTTCTCCTTCCCGCACTTCTTTCGTTTCCTAGTGCTCCCCCTTTTTTTTAAGAAAGAAGATCATAAAATTATTATTTAATAGATCAATAGAAAGAAAATATTTACATTAATACATGTAATAAATTTTATTTTAACCAATGCTGCAGCTAGAAACTAGATATCAAATAAAATAAGCAAGTATACAGGGTGGTCCATTGATCATGACCGGGCCAAATATCTCACGAAATAACTACCAAACGAAAAAACTACAAAGACGAAACTTGCCTAGCTTGAAGGGGAAAATCAGATGCCGCTATGGTTGGTCCGCTAGATGGCGCTGCCATAGTTCAAATGGATATCAGCTGCGTTTTTTAAAATAGGAACCCCCATTTTTTATTACATATTCGTGTAGTACGTAAAGAAATATGAATGTTTTAGTTGGACCACTTTTTTCGCTTTGTCATAGATGGCGCTGTAATAGTCACAAACATATGGCTCACCATTTTAGAGGAACAGGTGGTAACAGGTAGTTTTTTAAATTAAAATACAGAACATAGGTACGTTTGAACATTTTATTTCGGTTGTTCCAATGTGATACACGTACCTTTGTGAACTTATCATTTCTGAGAACGCTTGCTGTTACAGTGTGATTACCCGTAAATACCACAATAATGCAATAAATGCTCAAAATGATGTCCATCAACCTCAATGCATTTGACAATACGTGTAATGACATTCCTCTCAACAGCGAGTAGTTCGCCTTCTGTAATGTTCGCACATGCATTGACAATGCTGTGACGCGTGTGGTGAAGCGTTGTCGGTGGATCACAATAGCAAATATCCTTCAACTTTCCCCACAGAAAGAAATACGGGGGCGTCAGATCCAGTGAACTTGCGAGCCATGGTATGGTGCTTTGACGGCCAGTCCACCTGTCTTGAAATATGCTATTCAATACCACTTCAACCGCACGCGAGCTATGTGTCGGACATCCATCATGTTGGAACTACATCGCCATCCCGTCATGCAGTGAAATATCTTTTAGTAACATCGGTAGAGCATCACATAGGAAATCAGCATACATTGCACCATTTAGATTGCCATTGATAAAGTGGGGGCCAATTATCCTTCTTCCCGTAGTTCCGCACCATACATTAACCAGCCAAGCTCGCTGATGTTCCACTTGTCGCAGCCATCATGGATTTTCCGCTGCCCAATAGTGCATATTATGCCGATTTAAGTTACCGCTGTTGGTGAATGACGCTTTGTCGCCAAATAGTATGGGTGCAAAAAATCTGTCACTGTCCCATAATTTTTCTTGTGCCCAGTGGCAGAACTGTACATGACATTCAAAGCCGTCGCCATGCAATTCCTGGTGCATAGAAATATGGTACGGGTGCCATCAATGTTGATGTAGCCTTCTCAACACTGACGTTTTTGAGATTCTCGATTCTCGCGCAATTTGCCAGTTTTGCAGGTTCGCAGGAGAGCTTCTGTAAAGTTTGGAAGGTAGGAGACGACGTACTGGCAGAAGTAAAGCTGTGAGTTCCGGGCGTGAGTCGTGCTTGGGTAGCTCAGATGGTGCCGGCACAGTAGCTCAGCGTGTTCGGTCAGAGGGTTAGCTGCCCTCTGTAATAGAAAAATCTGAGTTAATGGGTCAACGACGAACTTAAACGGATGGCTTACGACGTCCGCGCTGAACATCAGCAACGAACGAAAACGAACAAAATGAGAAAATAAATTTAAAAAAAGATGGTAGAGCACTTGCCCGCGAAAGGCAAAGGTCTCGAGTTCGAGTCTCGGTCCGGCACACAGTTTTAATCTGAAAGGGAGTTTCATATCAGCGCTCACTCCGCTGCAGAGTGTAAATCTCATTCTGGACACTCCGAGATACCTGCAGAAAGGCGACCGACACTTGAGGTATCGTGTTAACACCGGTTCTCACTCATTTTTGTGTCAGCTCTCTACACCAATTCGTTTCTCACTGCACACGGAAGGCCACTTCTCTTATCTACAATTGTAACATCCCTCTCCCACCCCCCACCCCCGCCCCCCTCGGGCCGCTACACGAGCGCGCGAGCGCGCACACACACACACACAAACACACACACACACACACACATTCGGCCATTACCAAACTGACAATTCCTTCTTCCCATAACATGTGTCCTGTCAACCAATCCCTACTTTTAGTCAAGTCGTGCCATAAATCTTTGGTCTCCCAGTTCGCTTCAGCATCTCTTTATTAGTTGTCCAAACTACCCATTTTGTCTTCAGCATTCTTGTATAGTGCCACATTCCAAAAACTTCTATAACCTTCTTGGCTGAACTGTTTAACGTCCACATTTCTTTCTAGGCTACGATCCAAGCCACAGTCCAGACAAAAACTTTCAAAGAAAACTTGCTAACATTTAACATTACATTAGATGTCAACAAATTTCTCTTTTTCAGTAATGCTTTGCTTGCCATTGCCAGTCTGCATTCTACATTCCCTCTGTTTCCAGTATCGTCAGTTATTTCCTGTTCAAAGAGGGAAATTCATCTACTATTTTTGGTATTTCATTTGCTTATGTAATTCCCTCAGCATCGCCTGATTTGATTCGTCTACACTCAAATACAGTTGTCGTAATTTTGTTGATATTCATCTTACGATCTCTTTTCAAGATATACAGCACGAACTTTGCGATTATATGGTTTATATGGCTCTAAGCACTATGGTACGTAACATCTGAGGTCATCAGTCCCCTAGACTTAGAACTACTTAAACCTAACTAACCTAAGGACATCACACAGATCCATGCCCGTGGCAGGATTCGAACCTGCGACCGTAGCAGCAGCGCGGGTCCGGACTGTAGCGCCTAGAACCGCTCGACCACAACGGCCGGCTGAACTTTGCCACTAAAAACCATATTACCAAATGAATTTCATATTTGGCGGAATTTTTAATTGCGTCACTTATCCACTTCGTCTTGAATGTTAATAAAGGGCTGTCGCATCTGTAAGCACAATGACCTACAGCCCAAGTCAGAGGATCGACTGTTCAGTTCCCTCTATCAGTCCTCACCTTTCATGAAAACGGAGATTACTTTCCGGGCAGCACTCCTACTTTGCACATAGGAGTGGTTGACGTAAATGATAAACGAATAACACAGTAAATACAAACTTCGGGAAACTGAAAAAGTATGCACACATAAGCGCAATTATACTGTTGGCTATTAAAATCGATATGAGGCGTACTACATGCTCGAATATGCAAATGAGTGGCGTTCCAGTGCAAGCGCACGAAGTGGATAAGAGTATCAGCGTCAACATTCTGTATATAAAAAACATCACGCAGCGTTTTCGTCTCTCAGAAATCCCATTTGAATGTCGTTTCCGTGTGAGACGCTCCTGTTATGCCTCGGATAAGAATCAGGAACATCTACCAGTATGTGTCGGAATTCTGCGGCGGCAGGACCGTGGCCTATCGAGAATTAAGTTTACCGCTCTGCGATATTGCTGCTCGCATTGTTGGGGTACTATGATTGTCATGTGAAATTGCAATTGATGGGTTCAGGAGGACTATCGGAAACTCCATGTAGCGTCTGTACGACCACACACGACCAGAGCGTAAGTTAGGGATGGCGGTTATAGCTGAAACAACCGGCCTTCGGTCATATCGGTTTTTTTTTTCACGCCATTGTAACCTGACTTAAAACCGCTCAAAAGAACTAGTTTCTGAAATAACAGATTATCCGTTTTTTATTCAAAGTTAATATAACGTATAACAACAGTAATAATAATATCGGGAGCTAAATTAACGACTCATAAACGATGTAGCCCATACAGTAGCGATTTGGTTAGAATAACGTTTATTCAGAAAGCAAACTAGTAGCGAAGGAAAATAAAAGAAAACTTAACCAGTCCACCGTCACTGCTTTTCTCGAAAACTGATAAGTAGTTGAATACCGCAAAAAGTCACCAGGTTTCTCCTATTCATTCCAATTTTTTGAAACTCTGGTCAAAAATCAAAGTTGTAAATGGGGATCATACCACTCTTTGGGCATTACAGTCTGTGAGTTAACGAGCATTTCGCTGTCATTTAAGTATATGACCGAAAGAGTGAGCGTTCTGGAATTGAGAAACGAACCCTGTCATCCAGGACCGTATGCCACAAAGAACGCAGATTCGCCACGAGATGGGAAAATTCGCAGTCGTCTATTGTGCTGTATAAGGCCAAGGCGCTGTAGTGTGCGAGTGAGACAGACGAGAACCTACGTCATAGGGAAACTCCGTAGAAGCCGTTTGTTGCCAGGAAGACATAGCAGTGTTAAATATGGTGGACCTAAGATCGGCCATAAAGGGAGACATTTATGAAAACTATTTAATTATGCAGTAATTCAGGGAATGAAGCCACAGTAATTTTAATCTACCATATATCATAAAATTTCATGCCGATCCCAATAAAACTTGAATAGTGATCATATCTATAATAGTTCAGGATTTACTGTTAAAGTGAAATTAACAAGTTTTGTAGCAAAGACCTGAATGATAAAATCTGAACGCTTTGGTCGATTTTAACAATCGACATTTCATATAGAAGCACATCATTAAAATGCCAAATGTTGTAAATATCAACTCTGTAACTTTATTTGTTTAAAAGATATAGTAAATTCCCTCCACACAAAACACATTGAACGTTGACAGCATGACACTTTATTGAATCATTAGGTAATAGAATATTTGTTATAAAGTTTATTGCATAACAGTAGCTTTTGTTCTTTATTTATTTATCAGAAAGCACATTGGGGCAAGGCTACTGGGCCTGACATTCGAAGTTAAGAAGGAAATTGTATTGGTTTAATGTAGAAGAATTTGTGTTCTTGTTGTTGTTGTTGTGGTCTTCAGTCCTGAGACTGGTTTGATGCAGCTCTCCATGCTACTCTACCTGTGCAAGCTTCTTCATCTCTCAGTACCTACTGCAGCCTACATCCTTCTGAATCTGCTTAGTGTATTCATCTCTAGGTCTCCCTCTACGATTTTTACCCTCCACGCTGCCCTCCAATACTAAATTGGTGATCCCTCGATGTCTCAGAACATGTCCTACCAACCGATCCCTTCTTCTAGTCAAGTTGTGCCACAAACTCCTCTTCTCCCCAGTTCTATTCAATACCTCCTCGTTAGTTATGTGATCTTCCCATCTAATCTTCAGTATTCTCCTGTAGCACCACGTTTCGAAAGCTTCTATTCTCTTCTTGTCTAAGCTATTTATCGTCCACGTTTCACTTCCATACATCGCTACACTCCATACAAATACTTTCAGAAATGACTTCCTGACATTTAAATCTATACTCAATGTTAACAAATTTCTCTTCTTCAGAAAGGCTTTCCTTGCCATTTCCAGTCTTCCTTTTTATATCCTCTCTACTTCGACCATCATCAGTTATTTTGCTCCCCAAATAGCAAAACTCCTTTACTAGACTACATTCCATTATCCTCGTTTTGCTTTTGTTGATGTTCATCTTATACCCTCCTTTCAGGACACTGTCCATTCCGTTCAACTGTTCTTCCGAGTCCTTTACTGTCTCTGACAGAATTACAATGTCATCGGCGAACCTCAAAGTTTTTATTTCTTCTCCATGAATTTTAATACCTACTCCGAACTTTTCTTTTGTTCCCTTTATTGCTTGCTCAATATACAGATTGAATAACATTGGGGATGTGCTACAACCCTGTCTCACTCCCTTCCCAACCACTGCTTCCCTTTCATACCCCTCGACTATTATAACAGCCATCTGGTTTCTGTACAAATTGTAAATAGCCTTTCGCTCTCAGTGTTTTACCCCTGCCACCTTCAGAATTTGAAAGAGAGTATTCCAATCAACACTGTCAAAAGGTTTCTCTAAGTCTACAAATGCTAGAGTCGCAGGTTTGCCTTTCCTTAATCTTTCTTCTAAGATAAGTCGTAGGGTCAGTATTGCCTCACGTGTTCCAACATTGTATTCCTTTTTGCCTACTTCATTTACTGCCTTTCCTTAATCTTTCTTCTACGATAAGTCGTAGGGTCAGTATTGCCTCACGTGTTCCAACATTGTATTCCTTTTTGCCTGCTTCATTTACTGCATTTTTATATTTTCACCTTTCATCAATTAAATTCAATATTTCTTCTGTTACCCAAGGATTTCTACTAACCCTCATCTTTTTACCTATTTGATCCTCTGCTGCCTTCACTATTTCATCCCTCAAAGCCACCCATTCTTCTTCTAATGTATTTCTTTCCCCAATTCCTGTCAATTGTTCCCTTATGCTCTCCCTGAAACTCTGTACAACTCCTGGTTCTTTCAGTTTATCCAGGTCCATCTCCTTAAATTCTCACCTTTTTGCAGTTTCTTCAGTTTTAATCTACAGTTCATAACCAATAGATTGTGGTCAGAGTCCACATCTGCCCCTGGAAATGTCTTACAATTTAAAACCTGGTTCCTAAATCTCTGTCTTACCATTATATAATCTATCTGATACCATTTAGTATCTCCAGGGTTCTTCCATGTATACAACCTTCTTTCATGATTCTTAAACCAAGTGTTAGCTATGATTGAGTTATGCTGTGCTCTAAATTCTACCAGGCTGCTTCCTCTTTCATTTCTTAGCCCCAATCGATATTCACCTTCTATGTTTCCTTCTATTCCTTTTCTTACTCTTGAATTCCAGTCACGCATGACTATTAAATTTTCGTCTCCCTTCACTACCTGAATAATTTCTTTTATCTCATCATACATTTCATCAATTTCTTCGTCATCTGCAGAGCTAGTTGGCATATAAACTTGTACTACTGTAGTAGGCGTGGGCTTCGTGTCTATCTTGGCCACAATAATGCGTTCACTATGCTGTTTGTAGTAGCTTACCTGTACACCTATTTTTTTATTCATTATTAAACCTACTCCTGCATTACCCCTATTTGATTTTGTATTTATAACTCTGTATTCACCTGACCAAAAGTCTTGTTCCTCCTGCCACCGACCTTCACTAATTCCCACTATATCTAATTTTAACCTATCCATTCCCCATTTTAAATTTTCTAACCTACCTGCCCGATTAAGGGATCTGACATTCCACGCCCCAATCCATAAAACGTCAGTTTTCTTTCTCCTGATAACAACGTCCTCTTGAGTGGTCCCCGCCCGGAGATCTGAATGGGGGACTATTTTACCTTCGGAATATTTTACCGAAGAGGATGCCATCATCATTTAATCATACAGTAAAGCTGCATGCCCTCGGGAAAAATTACGGCTGTAGTTTCCCCTTGCTTTCAGCCATTTGCAGTACCAGAACAGCGAGGTTCGCAGTGGTTAGACACTGGACTCGCATTCGGAAGGACGACGGTTCAATCCCGCGTCCGTCCATCCTGATTTAGGTTTTCCGTGATTTCCCTAAATCAGTCCAGGCAAATGCCGGGATGGTTCCTCTGAAAGGGCACGGCCGACTTCCTTCCCCTTCCTTCCCTAATCCGATGAGACCGATGACCACGCTGTCTGGTCTCCTTCCCCAAACCAACCAACCAGTACCAGAACAGCAAAGCCATTTTGGTTAGTGTTACAAGGCCAGATCAGTCAGTCATCCAGACTGTTGGCCCTGCAACTACTGAAAAGGCTGCTGCCCCTCTTCAGGAACCACAAGTTTGTCTGGTCTCTCAACAGATAGTCCTCCGTTGTGGTTGCACCTACGGTACGGCTATCTGTATCGTTGCGACACGCAAGCCTCCCCACCAATGGCAAGGTCCATGGTTCATTTAACGTTTATTATTTAATGGAGATTATTGTTACTTTATTTGGAACATGAAAGTGGCCAAGCTTTGATTATTTAAATATGTTAAAATGTAAAATAATATAGAATACAGCAAATCAGATGGACAGCTTCGGGAAGGAGGCTGTCCTACTGTCCAGTTGAGTGCGCGGGAAACGTGGCCGGGGACGGGCAGAGGGACAGTGCCGGTGCAAATGCGAAAGCGCACAGTTCTGGTCCAGACACCAAAGGGGACAGTTCGGATTGAGATGCGAAAGCGGACAGTCGGTGTGTAGATAGGTATAAAGTGAAACGACTTAGAAAATTTTGCGTTGTGAGGTGTCGCGGGACTTAAGTCTCCGACCGGTGAGCAGCCACGTGCCTTGTGTGAACTCCAACTTTTCGTGTAAATAACGAGGTGGAGAAATGGACTTGTGTTTCGCGATGAGATTGTGAATGATCGAACTGTGTCAAATGGATATGTGCTCGAGTGTAACAGTAACTCTAAAAAAGACCACTTTCGCTATTAGTTTCTTTCTGAATAAACGTTATTCTAACCAAATCGCAACTGTGTGCCCTACATCGTTTATGGGTCGTTAATTTAGCTCCCGATATTATTATTACTGTCGTTATATGTTATATTAACTTTTGAATGGTTCATACAATTTCGCAAACTTGCCATCAACCAGACAATTTAACCAAAGGGTCACAAGTGTGTAATTTAGGGCGTGTAAAGTAACACGTGCGGTTCAACCCCTAGACGAGTTTGAGCCAAGACATTTCGACGAAGAGGAACCGCATGTGAGCCTGAACATCTTTAGAATGTTAGCTCGCAAGATAGTCAGTGCTAAACTGTGAAATGTGAGGTTGTAGAACTCTGTTTTTCGCGTTAATATGTCCGTTTCGGGGAAGGATAGAAGCAGATAAATGTATATTATTTAGACACAGTCAGCAGATCAGCTACTTTTTATTCTTTTGTATAACACGAATGAACTGTTGTTACGTTTTGAATTTGTACCTTTGTACTGTTAATTTCCTTTGAGGCTGGCAGCTCTGCGCCAGGTGTGACACACCGTATTTTTGCACTCACGTAACGACAAGTTTTTTTAGATTGAAATAACAGTTAATTTAGCTGGCAGCAGCTTAGTACGCTGCTTTACAGCCTGCAGACTTTTTTAAAAACGGAAGAAGAAAGAAACAAGAAAAACAGGCAATAAAACGGTGACTTAAAGTGTAAAATGGCGGGAAAATGCCTGAAGTTAAAATAGAAAGCAAAAGGGGTTGGCAATGTTAATAAAATACACAGGAATCAGACAAGTAACATAGTAGACACACAATTAAAAAACATGGCGACAGTCTGGTTTCTGTTCGCAAGAGATAAAAAATCACACCCAGCGACAGTATGATGGCCGTTCGCTACACTTCCCAAAAGACACAGCACGGAACACTCACTGTAAAAACACTCACTGTAAAACACTGCACAAAAATGGCGGCACAAAGATGACACTCCCGAGCCACAGGCAGATGGGGGGGGGGGGGGGGCTGGAGGAGGGGGAAAATCAAGGTGGGAGGAGAGGAAAAAACGAAAAGGGGGGGGAACCAAGGAGGGAGAGGACTCATAAGGGGGGAGAGGGGCAGGGCAGACGCGAGGGGGAATGAGAAGAGGCAGAGGAGGGAAATGCAAAAGGACTCGGGGGATGCTAAGTTTTTGTTACAAGCGGAAACAAATAACTTTTAATGTTACATCATACACTTTAAGTGATAACCTGTAGGCCTAATTTTTACTGCTCATAAGTAACGAAAATTCGTGTAGTGTAAATTGTGTTAACTGATTTAATTCTGTTTTTAAGCGTGTTATGAGCGTTGCAATGCGTGATAAGTGTGAATGTCGCAGGAATGTGTTTTCATTTGTATGCACTTTACGAGAGATACTGTGGCTGTGCTCCATTCAAAGATATGCTTTGGCTTTCTCTAAGGCATCGATAGATGTCTCTGACAGCTGCAGCATCTTCAGCATACGAATTGAAAAGCGGAAGCAGTTTACATGTTCAGCTGGTTAGTATTTGGAAACTGTTGGTTCTTTTTTCTTTGAAAGTGAGAAGCTGCCCACTTCATACTATTTATTTATGCAGTGATATGTAGTATGAAATGTACTTAAACAGCTCCCCCAATCTATATAAATAAAAATGAATTGCCAAATGCGTTGATAAGCGTAAAACTCGAGAACGGCTGGACCAATTCGGCAATTTTTTTTTTGTTGTGTTCGTAATTCTCAGGACAAGGTTTTTATGAAATAAAATTTTTCGAAAATCGACCGAAAATTTGGAAAATTTCAGAAAAACTGAAAGTGTGTTTTCATTGTGTCCGTGTGTTTGTATTGCATACAATCTTGATGAAATTTTGCACACTATACCTTGAAACCAAGAGGAAGGTCACAGTCTACTTAAAATTTCGTAGGGTGCATGGCAGAGGGTACTTTACCTAACGGAATTCGACAAATTGTACGTTTTTATTCCGATCTTGATGAAATTTGGCATACTTGATATTCAAAGCAGGATGAAGGGCGCTGTCTGCTTAAAATTCTGAATGGTACATGGCGGAGGGTACTTTACTAACACACTTCTGCACCAACCTACAGTTTTATTCCGATCTTGAAGAAATTTTGCACACTTGACCGTCAAGAGGAACATTACTGTCTACATAATATTTCGGACAGTGCATGGAAAAGAGTACCTTACAAAAGATTTTGACATCGTTTGCGGGTTACCATGTAATCCTTCTCCCTCTATACTGCTAAATGGTCTCAGGTCCTTAGCACACATTTCGACCCCATTTTCGGCCACTACATCTTTGTCCTCTTTCAAGAAATTTACGGAGTGAGGGAATTGCTTGTGCTAAATAAATGTGCTGGTTGTGTGCAATATGTTCTAATTTGTGCTCCAAATTACAACTATTGCTGCATTTTCTTTCTTTGAAAGTGTGAACCTGTCAACTACATACTAGTTATTTACATAGTAGTATGTATCACAAAACGTACTTAAAAAGAAGCGCAGAACACCTAAATAAATGAGCTGGTTGTGTGAAGTTTGCTCTAATTTGTGCGAAAAACTACTGGCATGAAAGTACATTCTTCCTTTGCTCCAGAAAGTAAATGAAACAACGAGAAAAAATAGCAGCAGGAATATGCCGACGCGTGTACGAGAAAGTATTTCGTCTGGATGTTTACTTTATTTGAAGACGTTCTTGTTTGGGAAGAGGTCTCCTCAAATACACTCCTGGAAATTGAAATAAGAACACCGTGAATTCATTGTCCCAGGAAGGGGAAACTTTAGTGACACATTCCTGGGGTCAGATACATCACATGATCACACTGACAGAACCACAGGCACATAGACACAGGCAGCAGAGCATGCACAATGTCGGCACTAGTACAGTGTATATCCACCTTTCGCAGCAATGCAGGCTGCTATTCTCCCATGGAGACGATCGTAGAGATGCTGGATGTAGTCCTGTGGAACGGCTTGCCATGCCATTTCCACCTGGCGCCTCAGTTGGACCAGCGTTCGTGCTGGACGTGCAGACCGCGTGAGACGACGCTTCATCCAGTCCCAAACATGCTCAATGGGGGACAGATCCGGAGATCTTGCTGGCCAGGGTAGTTGACTTACACCTTCTAGAGCACCTTGGGTGGCACGGGATACATGCGGACGTGCATTGTCCTGTTGGAACAGCAAGTTCCCTTGCCGGTCTAGGAATGGTAGAACGATGGGTTCGATGACGGTTTGGATGTATCGTGCACTATTCAGTGTCCCCTCGACGATCACCAGTGGTGTACGGCCAGTGTAGGAGATCGCTCCCCACACCATGATGCCGGGTGTTGGCCCTGTGTGCCTCGGTCGTATGCAGTCCTGATTGTGGCGCTCACCTGCACGGCGCCAAACACGCATACGACCATCATTGGCACCAAGGCAGAAGCGACTCTCATCGCTGAAGACGACACGTCTCCATTCGTCCCTCAATTCACGCCTGTAGCGACACCACTGGAGGCGGGCTGCACGATGTTGGGGCGTGAGCGGAAGACGGCCTAACGGTGTGCGGGACCGTAGCCCAGCTTCATGGAGACGGTTGCGAATGGTCCTCGCCGATACCCCAGGAGCAACAGTGTCCCTAATTTGCTGGGAAGTGGCGGTGCGGTCCCCTACGGCACTGTGTAGGATCCTACGGTCTTGGCGTGCATCCGTGCGTCGCTGCGGTCCGGTCCCAGGTCGACGGGTTCGTGCACCTTCCGCCGACCACTGGCGACAACATCGATGTACTGTGGAGACCTCACGCCCCACGTGTTGAGCAATTCGGCGGTACGTTCACCCGGCCTCCCGCATGCCCACTATACGCCCTCGCTCAAAGTCCGTCAACTGCACATACGGTTCACGTCCACGCTGTCGCGGCATGCTACCAGTGTTAAAGACTGCGATGGAGCTCCGTATGCCACGGCAAACTGGCTGACACTGACGGCGGTGGTGCACAAATGCTGCGCAGCTAGCGCCATTCGACGGCCAACACCGCGGTTCCTGGTGTGTCCGCTGTGCCGTGCGTGTGATCATTGCTTGTACAGCCCTCTCGCATTGTCCGGAGCAAGTACGGTGGGTCTGACACACCGGTGTCAATGTGTTTTTTTTTCCATTTCCAGGAGTGTAGATAACTTATAAATTTTGTTTTGTACTTTATAGGCGGTTGACAGTAAAACTACGGCAACTTTTAATTTTCTCTCACATATGTCCGTCCCTTTTTTTTTTTTTTTTTTTTTGTTCTGACAATGAGTGGTAGTCTGTTTTTATCAATTAATCAATGTGTTTTGAACATTCGCTCGCACCTCTGTGTTTCATGCTTAATTTGTAAATTACTGACAATTACAAGTGCAAGAACATCTCGGAAATGTGAAGATAAGTAATAAAATTTCTGCCAATGGCAGGACGCGAACCAAAATTACTCATAGCCATTCCAATTCTTCATTTTCCACTCTCATGACATGACCCATTTTTTTTATCCCCATGCTCCTGATAGCGTCTAAAGCTACAAAAAAAAAAAAAAAAAAAAAAAAAAAAAAAAAAAAAAAAAAGAGAGAAGGAAACCTAGTGCCACCGCAACTTTTGCCCTAAATGTTTAAGAAGAAATCAGAAAAGAAAAGCTCCACTACTTCAGGCTTTGGCCCTATCACGAAAGACCTCAATATCCTTCACCAAAAAAACGAAAAAACAGGAAAGGAAGATACAAGGAAGGTATTTTTTTAATGTTTTTTATTTTTATTTTCTTCATTTTTTTTATCATGAACGAATCTATCTTCGTCGCACAAGCACGTCCTCGCAAAGACTGGCGATCGCCTTCGACATCAGAGCGTAAGATAATCCCGTGTGGTGGCGACACAGCAACAGATCATCGATGCACGTCTGCTTGGAATTGAGTGTGATTAACGGTTGAGGGGATCGAATCTACAAATGGAAGAAGGGACTTACGTCAGCTGCTTGCATGGATGATCTAGTTGCGAGGGGTAGTTGTGGAAAACGCTCCGGAGGATGTTCGAGAAATATTGTTGGTTTTTTTGGGTTCTTGACAATTGCACAATGTCGGTCGTTACTGTATTACCAGAAATCGAGGGCTGATTTGGCACCATCAACACCAAATAGGTAGTGGACTGTGTGCCCGCTAATCCAAGTCACCAAGTAGGTCTTTGGACGCGGAAAGTAGTCCATTCCCGGGAAGAGAATCATTTGTTGGGTGATGGTGTCAGGAGTCGTGCGTCTGTCCAGCATCTGGCGGACCAGGACCAAACATTACTCGATCGCCGCACGCAAGTCGATGGCTATCGTCGTGCACGTGGTACATAATGGTGATGGCGGCAGGTGGATACGGTGGAGACGCGATTGGCAGACCTGCTTCCCATTAACCGTCATATACCAGGTGGGCTGGATGGCAGACGCAAGAGTGGCAGCGTGCACTGCCCGCCACACGGCATTCCACCGGACGAGGGGAAGTTTTTCTTCCATCACACTCGGAGGAAGCCGCGATTGCAGCGAGGCACACACTATCTTGGCCGTCATGCAGGGAGAAGCACTGTCCTGATGTAGCTGTATTCAAGGAAGAAATAGCTCAAGTAGAAAAAGGGCGCTGGGGCATCTGTCAGCGGCACTGGCGCAATGAGTGCGCTCCGGGTAAGGGCCTTCATCAGTAAGCTGGTGAGGCATGTTGGAGTGCGTCCCCACATCTTGATATGCTTGCTTACAAAGAGGGCTGCTGCTCGATGGTGGATATGACAGAGATTGAGGCCTCCTTTGTCCTTCGGGAGGGTGAAGGTCTCATAGCTGACTTTAAATAGCAAGCCTTGACTCACTAAGAAACCAACACAGCCAACATGCACCTGACCATGATGACGCGACGGGAAAAGTCTGGGCCACGTGCGGGATTCGCGACGCGGCATAAACATTAGCAACATCACATTAGCAAAGCGGGTTTTCTGCAGCATGTCCAGGGTTCGGAGTCGATGGTCACAGAGCTCTGCTCGAATCCGGCGTAATAAGCGTCTACTGTTCAGGGCCACTCATCGCAGCAGGTCGGTTGTATAATCAATACCCAGACATCGTATCAAGTCGCAGATCCGCAGGGGAGAGACGCATTCACCGTGAGGCCCACGGTCTATAGGCAACGTGCGAGATTTGCGAACATTAGGGACTCTACCCGAAGTAGCGCCGTAGAACTCCACCCACTCTTGCGCTGCCTAAACATCGTTGTTGTTGTGCAGGAAGAGGACAAGGTCGTCCGCGCAGGCCGTGCAACAAAGCGTGTGTCCGGCAGGAGCCATCCTGGTGAGGCGTTGGTACAGGCTGCAAAGTAACGGCTCTATGCCGACAGTGTACAGGGTCGCAGAAAGAGGGCATCCTTGCCGCACCGATCGTTGTACCAGGATGCGCGGCCTAAGACGACCATGGCACAGGATCCTAGAAGTGGCGCCCCACACTAGATCCTTTATACCTCCGTAAAGTTGTCTGGGAATCCCATGTTCCACATCACCGCTGTTAGGCAGGAGTTATGAACCCTATCGAAGGCGTGACTGAAATCGAGGGAGACCAGGACCTCTGTGATGCGCTGCGCCCGTGCAAGCGCTATCATGTCACAGTATCGACATAAGACAGTCCGCCTCCTAAAAAGGCCTGATCGTGGGACACCACATATGGAGCGACTCTCTTAAGACGTGCTGCCTAAAGTCGGGTAAGGATTTCATGTCACAATTTAGGAGCGTTGGGGGGCGATCGTGACTGATGGAGGTTCCACCATTTGCTTTATGGACAGGAACGAGCAATTCTTCCAGGAAGATACGCCACAGTGATGTCGAACAGAATGTAAATTTATCCCGTGTCATATGCCTTCTGAAACTTTTACACGCCGATAACTCATTATCTGACATTTAAAACCAATAAACTTCGAGAGCATTGTGCTAGTCTATTGTAACAGCATTTATTTGTAGGACGTAAGTTATAATGTGGTTATAATATAAAACACACCAAATACGAGCTTGATGAAATCCAAAGTTTGTCTTTAAAGGGAACGCAGCCACAGTAGCTCTCGTAACGTATGTGCAAATAAAGGCGCGTGCCGTAAGATAGTAAAGAGTGAGTGGTACTTGTCGACTGTGGGTTGGAATTTGACTGGAGCGACTGTAGGGAAATAAATGGGCGACTCAATGAGGCTCTCTCATGGAACTGTAAGCTTTGCAAAAAATACAAGAGAACCACTGAGCAAGAGACAAAGATTTGCGTCCTTCAGGCTGAATTAGATCACGCGAAATTTGAACTAGATAAGTTGAAAGGGGGAAAAGATATTGGAAACTTGGTAAAGGTAGCAAGCAATGGGCGAAAGGGGAACAGCTTTTAAATTTTCTTTTATGATTAATTCTGACGGGTTAGTGCATGGATAACTGCTTGGGAGTAAGTCATACTTATTAAAATAATTGATTAATTTCTTAAATAAATAATATTTGTAAATACATTACCTTTGTTAGGCGCACTTGACAATGACTTTCTGCGTAAGGTCCGTTCTGATTCTTTTACTCGACGTGGATATCTCTTCAAATCAAAACTTCTTTTATCGAACTTCGAAAACTTATTCTGTGTCTATTTGTGAGACAGTGCTCAGCAAAAGCTGATTTCTCAAATTCTCGATTGTATGAGTTGACTCATTTCAATTGTGAATCATCGATGCTGCAGTCGTAACATACTATTATTCTGCGTCGTATGAAACGCACAGCTTTTCATTTCTGAACACCTGAAAAAAGTCGACAATATTTACACCGATTTGATATCTTATCAGGACGTGCCTGAATATTTGTAAACCTTTCTTCAGATAGTACTTCGTTATAGATACCTGCATCATACAGAAAGTCTGCAGTTACCAGTAACATCAACAAAAAGGTCCTAACACACTTCCCGAAGGCATAATTGAAGTTACTTTTACTGCTGTTGGTAACTTCAAATCTAGTGTAACACGCAACTAGCAACTAATGTCTCTGAGATGGCGATTCCAGCTACTGCAGCACGTGTTGTGTATTGTGACCTCATCCAGATGCCTTGGTCGATTTTGTTGCGTAGTCTGGTCACAGAAAAGAATTTCCGTCTGTGGCAGAGCGTCCTGGTTCCCACTGTCGATATAGCAATGAAATTTTGCTAAATGGGATGCCTTCTGTGAAGCGACCCCCTTGTTCTCGTAAATTTTAATTTCTCGTTACATTTAACTCCTCCTGTAGGGGGAACAACCAGTATTAGAGACCGTGAAGGAAGACAAACTACACGTGGTCGATACTAGTGCCTCTTGACAACTAAATGTAACTACCACCAGACCGATGGTAAATACTACATACAGAGATAGGAATGAAGTTCAACCACTCTCTCTGTGGTGAGGGAATGGTCTCCTACACAGAACTTAAGCAAATCACTTAATCTTGTTTCTAGGAAGCCATGTTAAATTAAAATAAAACTAATAGACCGAAAGAAATTCCTGATGACACTGGCACAATGGTTAGTCGTGCAGGCCAAAATCTTCACGCTGGTGTTCTCCATGCGGTGACTAGTACTGAGGCAGTCCTCCAGAGCTACAGATTTGTTGTGATCTTTATATTCAATATAATGATTGACTGTGCTGGTGTACTGGCCAATACAGAGCCTGACAATAAAAGTGATGTATCCAGAAGGAAGTAGGAAACGAAAAGAAACTACATAGGTTGAAGGGGTGTGTGTGTCATTTCAGTGATAATATAACAGAGTCAAATTTATAAGATATGCCCACTGATGAGAATGACGTTGTCCACTCCCCTCATCTAGCATGACTGCACACTGATTCGTTTGGGAAGCGTGCCATAAAGCCATTGTATCCTCTACTGAGGCAATCTGCCCCACAGTTTTTGTAACTAGTTCTTGTTATTTTGGCTTGGATAGTGGCACTGGTAGAGTGTTGACGTCCGAGCTGGTCCCACACAAGTTCTATCAGGGTCTGATCTTTGAATCTTGCTGACTACCACAGTACCTCAACATCATGCAGGCATTTCATGGAGACACATGCTATTTGAGGAGCATTTTCCTGTTGAAAATGGCGCTACAGTATAGCCGCATGAGACATAATACACGCGACCGTGACGTACCATTATGTCGTCAGAGTTCCCTCAGTCACTACCAGCTGTGACCGGTTGATCCACACACTGTGGTACCAAGAGTATCAGCACTGTGCCTTTTCAAACTATGGAGGCATCTCCTAAGGCTGCCAGAAGCCTAATTCATTGCTGAATACAATGTGACGCTACTCATTAGAAGTCCACGATTCCCAGTCACAGTACCACACCAAGTACAGCCGTCTGTACTGAAGTGTTACGGCAGCCTTTGCATAGGACTGTAAACCCCTGGCCGGCCGAAGTGGCCGTGCGGTTAAGGGCGCTGCAGTCTGGAACCGCAAGACCGCTACGGTCGCAGGTTCGAATCCTGCCTCGGGCATGGATGTTTGTGATGTCCTTAGGTTAGTTAGGTTTAACTAGTTCTAAGTTCTAGGGGACTAATGACCTCAGCAGTTGAGTCCCATAGTGCTCAGAGCCATTTGAACCATTTTGTAAACCCCTAGCCCAGTTGCTACTAGTTATAGGATAAACTGTGTGAGTTGTCACAGAATGTTGCAGCGCGTTCATTACTTGTTTTCGGATGGCAGGTGCAGATATTAAGGTGTTATGATGTGCTTGGAGCACAATACGGTGATCCTCGCATCTGGTAATCACACGTGGTTAACAGAAAACATGACGAAGTATATCCCTGTTTCTTTTACTTTATTTGCTTACACGTCAAGTTCCGAAGGACAAGATTGAGGAACAAATCTTCAACGTCATGGAAAGTGTCCGTACATGGAATTACAACATAAAAGTAATAACAGATAAAAATAAAATATTTATGAACCCGAAAAAAGTAAATCCATAAGTTAAAGTAAACGCAATCAACAATACAACAACAATCAGCTTAATTTTTCAACTCCTTGACTGAACAGGAGGAGTGATCCATGAGGAAACTCTTCAGTTTCGATTTGAAAGCGCGTAGATTACTGCTAAGATTTTTGAATTCGAGTGGTAGCTTATTGAAAATGAATGCAAGAGTATACTTAACACCTTTCTGCACAAGAGTTAAGGAAGTCCGATCGAAATGCAGGTTTAATTTCTGCCGAGTATTAACTGAGTGAAAGTTGCTTAGTCTTGGGAATAATCTAATATTGTTAGCAAGAAATGACATTGAGAAATATATATATATATATATATATATATATATATATATATATATATACTGAGAGCCAATGTCAAAATAACCAGACTCGTGAACAGGGCTCGACAAGAGGTTCGTGAACTTACACCACTCATTGCCCGAACAGCCCGTTTCTGAGTCAAAAATATTCTTTTTGAATGAGAAGAGTTACCCGAAAATAAAATACCATACGACATAAGCGAATGAAAATATGCAAAATAGACTAATTTTCGTGTCGAACGATCACTCACTTCAGATACCTTTCGAATAGTAAAAATGGCAGCATTAAGTTAAAAGAGGTGCCTTGCCCATTAAAAGGGTTCGAGAATAGCAGGACCTCCCCTTTCATCACATAACGTAGATTTTGCTCACAGTTGCCATATCAGTGTGACTTTCCCTTATCTAGAAGGGAGAACTGGGGTTGAATTTCATAGAGATAACCACACAAAAGAGTCGCCGGGTCATCAGAAAGGATTAGGGCCTGGCGCAAGAAACAAAAAAAAAAAAAAAAAAAAAAAAAAAAAAACGATCAGACAAAAACTACTCATTGAATTTACAATTAATTTTACCTTCTCGAAAGGAGCATTTTCAACGGGGGTATTTCATTGACATCTCTATAAATGGGGTTAACAATATTCATTGAAAGTCGGATTAGAAGCACAACAATTTATTATAAATCGAAATTACACTTTTACAAGCGAAGTACAATTATTGAGTATACATATTTTGTTACATATGGATGTTAATACAAGATTGGGGGGGCATGGATGTGGTGTCACCGCCAGACACCACACTTGCTAGGTGGTAGCCTTTTTAATCGGCCGCGGTCCATTAGTATACGCCGGACCCGCGTGTCGCCACTATCAGTGATTGCAGACCGAGCGCCGCCACACGGCAGGTCTAGAGAGACTTACTAGCACTCGCCCAGTTGTACAGCCGACTTTGCTAGGAAAGGTTCACTGAGAATTACGCTCTCAAGTGCCGAGACTATAGTTAGCATAGCCTTCAGCTAAGTCAATTGCTATGACCTAGCAAGGCGCCAATTATCCTTTGCTATGTATCTAATGAAGCATGTACAGTAACAAGACCAATGTTCACCAATTGTGGATTAAAGTTAAGTATTCCAGCAGCTACGTACTTTTCTTTATAGCATTCATTACGTACCCTGTTTCAGACCTCACGCCAGCCTGCGTGAGTTTAAGCGCGTGCCTTTCGGTTACCCGTCACTGTGGATTGGCTGTCTTGCCAGTCCACAACGATGGATATGGCCTAAATTCAGCAGTCACCCACAATAATAGCGACCGAAATGGACAACGAAAGGTGGGAGCTGACCATCCAGAAAATAATTTACTCTAATAAATAGTGAAAGGTAAGAGATGGGATCCAATAGCTAATACGTAAATATATTGAAAAGGCAAACTATGAACCACTTATGGGTGCACATTATTAAAGCGGCCTCCCGTCCGTAAACTAGTAAAATTCATAAAACTCATTCTGCAACACCCTGATTTACGGATACGAATAGCAAGAAACGCGGACCATACTGCTTCTGGTTCAATTTAGATATCGTGTAAGTGGCAGCGTGCAAACCATTCAACGAAACATCATCATTATGGGCTTTCGGAGCTGAAGGCCCACTCGTGTACTCTTGATGACTGCACGACACAAAGCTTTACGCCTCACCTGGGCCCGTCAACACCGACACTGGTCTGTTGATGACTGGAAACATATTGCCTGGTCGGACGAGTCTCAAAAATGGTTCAAATGGCTCTAAGCATTATGGGACTTAACATCTGAGGTCATCAGTCCCCTAGACTTAGAACTGCTTAAACATAACTAACCTAAGGACATCACACACATCAATGCCCGAGGCAGGATTCGAATCTGCGACCGTAGCAGCAGCGCGGTTCTGGACTGCAGCGCCTAGAACCGCTCGGCCACAGCGGCCGTCGGACGAGTCTCGTTTTAAATTGCCTGCAGCGGATGGACGTGTACTGGTATGGAGACAACCTCATGAATCCATGGACCCTGCATCTTAGTAGGGGACTGTTAAAGCTGATGGAGGCTCTGTAATGGTGTGCGACGTATGCAGATGGAGTGATATGGGACCCCTGATAAGTCTAGATACGACTCTGACAGGAAGCATCCTGTCTGATCACCTGCATCCATTCATGTCCATTGTGCATTCCGACGGAGTTGGGCAACTCCGGCAGGACAATGCGACACCCCACATGTCCAGCATTGCTACAGAGTGGCTCCAGGAACACTCTTCTGGCTTTAAACCCTTCCACTGACCACCAAACTCTCAGACATGAACATTATTGAGCATATCTTGGATGCCTTGCAACCTGTTGTTCAGAAGAGATCTCCATCCCCTCGTACTCTTACGGATTTATGGACAGTCCTGCAGGATTCGTGGTGTCGGTTCCCTCCAGTACTACTTCAGACATTAGTCGAGTCAATGCCACGCCGTGTTAGGCACTTCTGCGTGCTCGCAGGAGCCCTACACGATAGCAGGCAGTGTGCCAGTTTCTTTGACTCTTCAGTGTATATTGATATCTAACACATCAACAGCTTATAAAAACAGAAGAATGTATACAAACCAATACTGTTGGAATTAAATTAGAACCAGCAAATGGTTACCAGTTAGGTAATGCAGTTTAATTTACTGCAGATCGAAAGTGGAAGATATTTAAACTTAGAACACTCAAAAAACCGGAGGAGTCACACATATATCTAAAGACACTATCAAATTTTACATATATTTCTAAAGAACACATTGCAAAATTTTAATGATTGTTTAGTTCTTTGCCCCAAATTAACTTGTCATCAATTTTCTTCCTCAATAAAATCGACAAATTTTTTGGCTTAGACTGTCACTACCAAGAAATATCTCGTCTATTCCATCCTCTAATAGCACATGTGAAAAATGAACTATGCGCTGTTCAAGGATGGAAGGGTCGAAAATAATTTGAAAGTGGTGCTGTGAACTGATTGCCCAACACTGATGTGTGGATTTCAGAGTAATTATGTTGATATACGAGGGTCTGCCAAAAAGAAACCGAACTGATTTTTTATGGGCAGATCTTTTGTAGTACCGCGTTTTACTGCTAGTACCACATAGAACGAACATTCCAGAGTCAGCAAGCCGAGTGCCGTAGCTGAAGAAGGTCAGGACTAGTTTCGTCAGTGTTTACGGTGACATGTTTTGTGTGATTGTCGTTGTCGTCATGGCTGATTTTCGTGAACACCGAGCGGCGGTGAAATTCTGCTTTTTGCTCGGGAAAAGTGGAACAGAAACTCTTGAAATTTTAAAAACGGCGTACAACGACAATGCTACGTGGAAAACTCAAGTATGAGTGGCTTTCCCGTTTCAAAAATTATGAAATATCAATTGATGACAAACTTCGTTCTGGTTATCCTTCCACGGAGCAAACACATTAAAATGTTGAAAACATTCTTGCAGTCATCAACGAAGATCGACGGCGGACTATTGAAGAATTTGTGAAGCTCTCGGAAATGACTTGGAGTTTAGTGCTGTGAATTGTTACAGAAGATTTGGAAATGAAAAGGGTGGCTGCCAAATTCGCGCCACGACTGCTGACTTTCGAACAAAAACAAGGTCGCGTGGAAACATGCTGTGCCTTGGAGGAAGAGTCCCAAAATGATCCATACTTTTTTTCGAAAATTACCACAGGCGACGAATCTAGGTGCTCTGCTTACGATCCTGAATCAAAGGAACAATCAAGTCATCGGAAGACTTCAAATTTGCCTCGCCCCAAAAATGGTTCATATGGCTCTGAGCACTATAGGACTAAACATCTGAGGTCATCAGTCCGCTAGAACTTAGAACTACTTAAACCTAACTAACCTAAGGACATCACACACATCCATGCCCGAGGCAGGGTTCGGACATGCGACCGTAGCAGTTGCGCAGTTCCGGACTGAAGTGCCTAGAACCGCTCGGCCACCGCGGCCGGCTGCCTCGCCCCAAGAGAGCTTGTCAGATGAAATCGAACATTAAGACTGTCGATTTTTTTATGTGAATGGATTCGTCCATTTAGAATTTGTTCCGCAGGGTTAGACAATCACCCAGGCTTTCTACTTGGATGTTTTGAAAAGACTGCGCAATAGTGTGAGGCGGAAGTTGCCTGATTTGTGACAGTAGATGAATTTAAACAATGTTTTAAAAAATGGAATTATAGGAATCGCTGATTTATGGCTTACACTGGCCTTCGATTAGGTTGTCTGTGGACAGATTGGTGTCCCCACAAGCATAAGCCAGATTCATCGTGAATACCACAGAATGGCACTCAGTGTCTCAGTTAACTCTGGCTCCACACCATGCAGGTGAATGTTGTCTGTGGTGCGGTGTCTGCTATAAACGACGCATGGAAATTCGAAATAACAACTCAATTTCCGGTAATTAAATGATGCACGGAAGTTCGAGATCACAGTTCAGCTTCATGTAATCTGTTTCCGACCATTCGTAGTGCTACTCTGCCAGTAGTCTTTGCCTGGATTTCAGCTGTTATTTGTCAGAGCAAGATGAAAAATCCTACTACCTTCTCGTGATGTAGTATTTCACTCTTCTTTCCACATTGTTGTACTGAGCCCATCTAGCCACCAATCATTGCACCACAACCAATTGTCTGTGCGACCTGTCGGTATAATACTTCAGTGTTCCTAATGCTAATGATCAACCTTTCCCCAAGTTTGAAAGATGGTGATATGCTGGACGTGCACATCCTCTCAGTATGCTGTGTTGCTGTCTCCATCTGAAGAGTTCCAGTAACGTTAGAAACCCCTAGCAACCATCATGTACTCATACTGTTCTCAAACTATAGGAATGGCTTTTTTTGTACTTAAGATAATCTCTAATAAGGATGAAATTTTAATCAGCATATCCCACAGGCCTAGAAATATTGGAGCATCAGTTTGGCAGTGTGCGGAAAAGGTGCTCATGGTGTAACACAGGGGTCTCCAAACTACGGCCCGCGGGCCAATACCGGCCCGCGAACACCATCAATCCGGCCCGCGGTAATGGCCAGACATCCGTGGTACCCGGCCCGTCGTATTTTATTTTTTTATTACCCTCGAACGTTGCTTATCGAGCACATCCCATAACGAGTGATTAGCACAACGAGCAGAAAAACGTAAGAAACTAACCTGCTTAACGAACGTTATTTCGCGTAAAAAATCTGTTTAGTGCTATTTTTTCAGTCTTGAATAATCATTTCAAAAACAATTTCCTGGCTTATACGTGTTGGAACATTACTTAGGAACAAGTGCAAATAACACAGGGTTGTGAAACATGTCATGTACATAAAAGCATTTAAGTAAATAAAAGAATCAAAAAATTTCAAGTTAAACAGCACATTTAAATTTAACATAATATAAAACGCGGGGATATCATAGTATTTGTTAATGGTTGATGAGATACAATTACAGACGTGAGTGCACAGTGGTATTGATACATATGGCTGTAATCTTGGTGCTATAAATCTTATTTACATGTTATAGTAGTGACATCTTATTTATATGACGTGAAAGTGTCATAGTAATGTTAACAACTGAATCAGCTACCACATATGAAAGCCATCTTAGGCAGTTTGTAACACTTGTAAGTAAACCTTACAAATATGGATTGTTATACGATTATATCACTTGTTATGTATTTCACTGTTATTGTCTAACCTGCTTTCAGAAAACACTTGTAATGGCACTTTGAAGCCGAAATCATGATTGTGTAAGTGTAAATGTAGCACTGTAAATAAACAACAGTCTAATGGCGGTACTGACTTTAAAGAAATATATAATGACTGTGGCCCCGCATTATGAAAAAATTATATAGTATTTCTTTGTACCAATGTAACTGAAATGAAATTAAGTCCACAGCTCAAGGTCAAACAAAAAACAGTTCACTGCTTAATGTCTACCGCAGTGTCACTCAGTAAAGAATGGCAACAGCGGTAAGCACCACAAAAACTTCTGAACTGTACCGAGAAGTTCCCAGCGGTACTGGGGTATCAGGCCACAAGAAGGCTTTGACAAACTGCAGGTAGGTCGCGGGCCCTGGTGCTCGGTGGAAAAGCCAGTGTGGCCCTTAGGCTAAAATGTTTGGAGACCCCTGGTGTAACACTTTCTATTACAGTCAGTGCCTGCTGCGAGCGATTTGGTGCAGGCGATAAGTCCCTGGGTACATATTCGCATGGAACAGGCTTCAGTCCCCCCCCCCCCCCCCCCCCCCCACCGCCATGGCCATCCTGATTTTTTAGGCTTTCCGTTGCTTCCCTCAGTTGCATGAGGCTAACACTGGAATAGTTGCTTCTTTATCATCCACCAACTCGAAGATGCTTTCTACCTCCAATGACACCATCTTTCATGGGACATGAAACACTTATTTCCTTTCTTCTTTTGACTTTTGTTAATTTGAAATAATTTTGTGAACACAAGAAAATAGGTTCTCATCTTACAAAGAAATGAATTCACCGTTCAGAGTGTCATGTGTGTTAAAGTGCCACTTTTGGTACGGGGCGGCCCCAGATCGGATCCACCCAATGGATTAAGGAGGGGGGTCGGTGGGCCGACCAGCCTGGATGTGGTTCTCAGGCGGTGTCCCACATCCCACTAGGTGAATACTGGGTTGGCACTCAAGTCCTGCCTCATTTCCACGATTCACAAACATTTAGAAAACTTTCACTCACTTTCACATGAATAACAGTACTCACAGACATATGGGCTATACACATTTCGTCCGGGAGGGTAACGATGTGGCGAGAGGAAAGGCACCTGGCCACCACACAAATTAACCATGACGCCTCCATTAATAACAATACCGACCCTGCGCCGTTGCAGGACAATGGCACAAGTAAAAAAAGGTGTTACAATAAAAAGAAGAGTTAAGTGAGTGAAAGTTCTAACGATGACATCCTTGTATAAAATATTCTCTGTTTTCTTGCCTCATAAATCCCAAGTAAAATTTCGAGCTTACAACAAAATCATCTATCGTCTGGGTCCGGAGCAACTGGCTGTCACGGCTGTTGTGATAATCCTTTATAACCCGTAGGTGACCTGTTATGGACCTGGCTGGCGCCGGTTTAAATGAAACTGATGTGGAATGATGACTGCGAATCGGAAGCGTAATTAATTAAATTGTTTGCTGTTGATTCCCAGTTAGCTGGATTAATTAGCCTCTCCTGCCAATCTTATTCTCACCCTCCATAGTGGTACAGGAATCTATCTCGTGTACCATGGATTTCTACGAGCAAAATAAAAATTTAGACATGAGGCCATAGAAGAATGGTGTAGACCAGAAGACTGATAGATCTGGTAAAAATTCAGATGTATTGACCATAAAACATACGAAAAGGGTGGTAGTTTTTTATATTCTATTTAGACCTAATCCATACATAATTTAAGCAACAACGTGGCACAGAACGTCTTGCTGCAGTTAAAGACAAAATAATGGCAATCACTGAACTCATGAAACAGAGTATAAATAACTCTTCCCGTCACATTTTAGTGTGTGTGTGTGCGTGTGTGTGTGTGTGTGTGTGTGTGTGTGTGTGTGTGTGTGTGTGCGCGCGCGCGCGTGCGTGAGAGAGAGAGAGAGAGAGAGAGAGAGAGATTGGTTCAAATGGTTCTAAGCACTATGGGACTTAACAGTTCAGGTCATCAGACCCCTAGACTTAGAAACTACTTACACCTAACTAACCTAAGGGCTTCACACACATCCATGCCCGAGGCAGGATTCGAACCTGCAACCGTAGCAGCAGCACGGTTCCGGACTGAAGCGCCTACAACCACTCGGCCACAACGGCAGGCGCAGAGAGAGAGAGAGAGAGAGAGAGAGAGAGAGAGAGAGAGAGTACAAAGTGATAACCACGTTGGAAATAAGTAATAGCCAAGAGATCTGCAATGATTGATGTGCAGGCAGGTACGCACAAACCAACCTATCCCAGATGTATGGATAACTTCGTCGTGCCTACCGATCGAGATAATGGTGGAAGCATCACCAGTAAAGGATGACCGAAACAGCTGCGAACGTTTTACCGAGCGACGATAGTACAAACACGAGCTGTTCGGTCCATGGATGCTACCAAGTAAAGGAAGCATGCGCAGTTATCATCGTGCTGTGTTTCTACTCCACAAATCGGAAGTGCTGCGCTGTGGTGAACCTGCTGTTCGATGTTGATTCTGCTGCGCTCTAGACTTAGAATCCGAATGTTATGCTAGAACTTGGACTTCAGCGTTCACTAGGCTTAGTATGTCAACGGAATTCTTCGTAGAACAGTGATATATTTATTGCGTTATTCCTAGGTACACTACTGGCCATTAAAATTTCTACACCACGAAAATGACGTGCTACAGACGCGAAATTTAACCGACAGGAAGAAGATGCTGTGATATGCAAACGATTAGCTTTTCAGAGCATTCACACAGGGGTGACACCGATGGCGACACCTACAACGTGCTGACATGAGGAAAGTTTCCAGCCGATTTCTCATACACAAACAGCACTTGACCGGCGTTGCCAGGTGAAACGTTGTTTTGATGCCTCCTGTAAGGAGGAGAAATGCGCACCATCACGTTTCCGACTTTGATAAAGGTCGGATTGTAGCCTATCGCGATTGCGGTGTATCGTATCGCGACATTGCTGCTCGCGTTGGTCGAGATCCAATGACTGTTAGCAGAATATGGAATCGGTGGGTTCAGGGGGGTAATACGGAACGCCGTGCTGGGTCCCAACGGCCTCGTATCACTAGCAGTCGAGATAACAGGCATCTTATCCACATGGCTGTAACGGATCGTGCAGCCAACTCTCGATCACTGAGTCAACAGATGGGGACGTTTGCAAGACAATAACCATCTGCACGAACAGTTCGACGACGTTTGCAGCAGCATGGACTATCAGCTCGGAGACCACGGCTGGGGTTACCCTTGACGCTCCATCACAGACTCAATGACGAACCTGGGTGCACGAATGGCAAAACGTCATTTTTTCGGATGAATCCAGGTTCTGTTTACAGTATCATGATGGTCGCATCCGTGTTTGGTGACATCGCGGTGAACGCACACTGGAAGCGTGTATTCGTCATCGCCATACTGGCGTATCACCCGGCGTGATGGTATGGGGTGCCATTGGTTACAGGTCTCGGTCACCTCTTGTTCGCATTGACGGCACTTTGAACAATGGACGTTACATTTCAGATGTTTTACGACCCGTGGACCTACCCTTCATTCGATCCCTGCGAAACCCTACATTTCAGCAGGATAATGCATGACCGCATGTTGCAGGTCCTGCACGGGCCTTTCTGGATACAGCAAATGTTCGACTGCTGCCCTGGCCAGCACACTCTCCAGATCTCTCACCAATTGAAAACTTCTGGTCAATGGTGGGCGAGCAACTGGCTCGTCACAATACGCCAGTCATTACTCTTGATGAACTGTGGTATCGTGTTGAAGCAGCATGAACAGCTGTACCTGTACACGCCATCCAAGCTCTGTTGAACTCAATGCTCAGGCGTATCAAGGCCGTTATTACGGCCAGAGGTGGTTGTTCTGGGTACTGATTTCTCAGGATCTATGCACCCAAATTGGGTGAAAATGTAATCACATGTCGGATCTAGTATAATATATTTGGCCAATGAATACCCGTTTACCATCTGCATTTCTTCTTGGTGTAGCAATTTTAATGGCCAGTAGTGTATAACAGAGACGTAGTAACATTCAAAATGAACTAGATAAGTGTGACAAGCGTATCATTCATGACATAATAAGAGACTTTTATGCGATGCAGAAAGTTGTTCACAGCATAACGAAACTGCTGCCAGTTTTGAGATCAAAGGTATCAAAGCCGTTAGGGAGGCAGAAACCGAAATATTCTATCTAGTCGAATCTTGGCTCGATAACAATCTTACTTGCGGCAAATGATGTCAGAGCGGAGATGTAGTTAGTGTGACAGCTTGGGAAAGAGCCTCAAAAGATTAGTAGTAGCAACTGTTGGTTCCAAGAACAGTTTTGTGAGGGCAGCTGAGCTCAAGTTCTTTGCCAGATCGAGCCAAGGAGATTACCATGGCCAGATGAACTCTGATAACTTTGAAAGGTGGTCTGAAGAACTGGTATTAACAAATCTTCCCCCTTACTCAGTTATTGTGTTGGACAGTGCGCCCTATCACAGTAGGCAGCTGGACAAACCTCCCACACATTACGATTCAAAGACGGAAATGCTCGAAAACATCGAGTGCGACGAGATCATGAGAAAGGAAGCTCTTTGATCGTTAATTCGGCTACATAAGCCTGCTGAAAAGTGCTATGCTGTCGACATGTTGGCCATAAGCAAAGGTCACAGATTAATACGCTTGCTGCCCTACAACTGACCCTAGATGCAGTCGAGCTTTCGTGGGTGAAAGTAAAGTGTCACTGGAGACATGTCTGCGGAAAATCTCCGTGAACTTGTGGACGATTTCCTTATGTCAGTCACTCGAGGTGACTGGGCAGGTTACTGTCGTAAGGTGGAATGATTGGGGAAGGAGTACTAGACGAAAGATGGTATAATGGAAGTTGTTGTTGATAACATCAATTTTATTGTTGGCACAGGTGACTTCAATGAATCGTCAGAATCCAGTTCATATAAAGCTGACGATGTTATTGGAGTGTCTGAACTTGAATGTCTTTATACAGAGTTCATTTTTTGTTTCATTTTCACGTTGTATTCTTCTTTCGCTTACGTCATAGTCCCGCAGCGATCGCAGGGTCGGCGTGGTGAGAACGGATTTGGCAAGGTTAATTGTAGGGGTGGCCGTATGCCCTTCCTGCCGCCACCCTGTACCCCCTGGAATGGAATCAGTCCACCCCAGCAATCTGTATATAGTGTAAATCATGAAATAGTGCGAACGTGTTTCAAATGTCTGCGACACGTGTAACTGAGGCGGAACGTGGGGACCAGCCCGGTATTCACCTAGCGGGATGCGGAAAACCACCTAAAAACCACATTCAGGCTGGCCGGCACACCGGCCCTAGTCGTTAATCCGCCAGGCGGATTCGATCCGCGGCGCGCCTACCCGAGTCTAGGAAGCAGCGCGTTAGCGCTCTTGGCTACCCTGGCGGGTCTCATTTTCACGTTGTATATTGTGTATATATGAAAAATATAAGTAAAAAATTACTAGTAAACTTTTATTTCAGGTATCACATCCGCCTAAATACCTTTTATATTGAGATTTCATAGCTATTACACTACGTAATATGTAGCAATGCGATTTGTCAGTAAGTTAGACTTCTTCAGTCCTAATTATTAGACATAACACCGGAATTATATCTATAATGCTTTCTGCTGCGACCTCAGAATAGGTTGGCAGCGAGGGAAAGCTGTCACTGACGATCAAATGCATTCGATCTGTAGCGAATCAACCATCTCACAAGTCAGCTCACCGAGTGTCAACTTTGCGTGATAAAGGGAGGGGGGGGGGGGGGGAAATGTTACAGACGTCATTTTGAAAACTACGTTTAGCACAGCCATCTATCGGAACTTCATGAAACTACAGGCGCTGAAACGGGAATATTCCTCAATATCCCACAGCAAATTCCACATTTTTTTCAGCCGAAATTAGCCAAGAAAAAAATGTGTTGCATTACTTCTTGAACGCCACTCGTACCAACATCCTGAGAAGGGAATGACGTTCATTTAATATCTCCGTCGTTTCACCAGTGAGAAAACGGTATCTTACACAGAACTTACCTAAACTCCTTTAGTCCTGTTTGTAGCGAGTTGGTGCAGTCGTTAGCACACTGGACTCGCACTCGGGAGGACGACGGTTCAATCCCGCGTCCGGCCATCCTGGTTCAAATGGCTCTGAGCACTATGGGACTTAACTTCTGAGGTCATCAGTCCCCTAGAACTTAGAACTACTTAAACCTAACTAACCTAAGGACATCACACACATCCATGCCCGAGGCAGGATTCGTACCTGCGACCGTAGCGGTCGCGCGGTTCCAGACTGTAGCGCCCAGAACAGCTTGGCCACCCCTGCCTGTCGGCCATCCTGACTTACGTTTACCACGATTTCCCTAAATCACTCCAGGCAGATGCCGGGATGGGTCCTTCCATCCCCGTCCCTCCCTAATCCGATGAGACCGATGACCTCGCTGTTTGGTCTCTTCCCCCAAACAACCCAACTCCTGTTTGGAAGAAGGAACACTAAATTAAAATCAGAATTAATGTACCGAAGGGAATTTCTTAGAACACGTTGATATTCTCCATGCAATGATGGTCTAAATTTTCCCGCGGGAGCTCTGAGTTCTGTTATTTTATCACGCTGATTGTTTCTTCCTTTATAGTTAGGAGTCGACTAAATATTTTGGCATTTGGGGGAGACAGTTATGGACTGTGCGGCTGATCCTGGCGGAGGTTCGAGTCCTCCCTCGGGCGTGGGTGTGTGTGTTTATCCTTAGGATAATTTAGGTTAAGTAGTGTGTAAGCTTAGGGGCTGATGACCTTAGCAGTTAAGTCCCATAAGATTTCACACACATTTGAACTTTTTGGAGACAGTTGATGATTGTTAATCTGTGAAAAGATGTCATCACAACGGAAAACTTTTTTCTTAATGATTGCTACACCAACTCACTTATCACGTCACTCTCTGTCTCCACTATTTCGTCATATTAAAAATGGAATTGCCCTTCTCCAAACTTTTTGATGTCCTTCGTGAATTCCAACATTGTTTCTTTTCAACTTCTCCGTCCCGACAAGCTTGTAACTATCGCTTTTGAATAAGACGTATTTCTAGACCCCACATTGCGGGCTCGTTATTTACGTCACTGGATACGGTAAATTACCACCATATACTTTCTCTCCGTGCCTCACAGCTTCAGACAGCTGTATCCAGTAAACTAGTGATCATAGAGCATTTATTTATATGAAGCGTTCCTCTTTCGTCCCAAAACACGTCGCACAATTTGAGACATGTAGGAGAACGATGTGTATTGATTCACAGAGAACTTGCAGCTAATGCTCACTGTAGATTGTGTGCGCATTGCGTACCAATCAGCGAACATTTAACATGTGCGTAGAAATGTAGCTTATTAAAATACACATCGGTAATCTTGCGTGCTGTTTTGTATCCATCAACACTGTCCCTTAAATTGCTCTAAAGTTGGAACTTAATCTGCTCTGACAAATGTCCTACCGTACTGTCGTTTGGATTTTTTTAATAAATGAAAACACGAATTTACGAAAAATGTTTACTTTCTTATTGGCTCCTCTTTTCTAGCAAAGCTGAGAGTCCTTTAGGCAGCAATATTTCGATCGTGAATTACGAAGTAGGTCGGATGTCACACAGCAGACAATTGTCATCAGCTTTTCTTTAAACTGTAGGCTGCAATGCATGTTCGATACTCATCGTTGAGAGAGGCGCTAAAGGTGCGTATTATGAGTAAATTGTGTGTATTATGTGCATTCGTTCACTGCATTGAAGACTGCTAGTTTATGTACTTACTGGTCTATGGCCTGTCTTGCACAGAAATGAAAACTGCGAAGTGGTTACATGCACTATGGCACGCGTTTGGACTCGCATCCGCAGAAGAAAATAACGGTCCAAAAATGTCAAGTTTGCAACGCAAAAGGCACCCATGGAAGAACGTATTTAGCACTGCTGGCTTTTGGTTTGTGTTGTTTTCCGTTGTTCTAATCCTGAAATTGTTCATTTATCCTCGTTCTTTTCCTCACAACTCTACATTTGGATTCCTGGCTCATGCTCTTGCTTTTACGACTATAAGAATAAAAATAGTATTTACGCTCGCAAAAAGAACTTTGTTTGAACGTGAGTTCTCTACATTATTTTTTCTAGCTCTGAAAAAATTTGATGTTATTCTACAAAGAAAACCAGTTGAAAACGTTGGGATAGCAAGAATAATCATAGCTGTCATAACTGTCTTTGTACTTGCTACCGGACTTTTGGTTTCTCATATTCGCTTTCAAAATGAGTCTGTTTACAACTACATCTTTGGGTTTAGTACGTACTTTTACATTCTTTTTATGGATTTCATGATAACGATGAAGTACATCATCTGTGTACTGCAACTGAAGGCCAGGCTTAAGAAACTGAACGAAGTTCTTTTTGAAGTAGCTATGCCAGCGAATCACCTTGCTGCAATAATGGGGTACGGGCATCAGCCACACCCTTACACAAGAAGAAATATTCATCGCATGCAAAAGGCACATCTCTTCTTGCATGAGGCGGCGGAATTATTGGATAAAGAATTTGGGCTCATAATATTCTTCGATATTGCGTTGTCCATTAGTGGCACTATATACGTTTCAGCTGGCATATTCACACTTATTATTTGTGACAGTGAAGAAGAGCATTTCTTGTTTACGTGGCCCATGTGTGTCTCCCTCTTCTGGCTGCTGTACCATACTGGGAAGCTAATGGTGCTGGTGCTGAGCTGTTCAGTGACATCACACGAGGCAGAAGTCCCTTGCGTCATCCTGATCAGAGCCGCAGCACTCCGAGGTTGGCAATCCGCTCTGCTGGAAACGTTCCTGGAGCAGGTCGCTTTCACGCCGAGCTTACAGTTCACTGCTGGTGGGTTCCTTACAGTCGACCGGCAACTTCTCGTCTCTGCACTCACTGCAACTGCCACCTACCTTGTTATTCTCACACAGTTCAATATCAGTGCATAAACATACAAAGAAGTGGTCTAATACACTGGGATGTGGCATGTTCCCAAATTTAACAACAAATTTACATCTGTAGAGCATTGCACAAACTATTACAAAACTGCTTGTTCAGGTACCAGGACGAACATATTTAGAACTGGAAAAGGTGGTCGCTGATGTCAGCTGTTGGAGGTGACACGCTTGTTGCACTTTGCTGTTTTGTTGGGGAGACTTCTAAACAAGAGATATGTTACCTGTTCTGCACATCCGAAGTTTCTTATGAGCCTGTGCTAATTTTCAATATGATTTGCAAGGGATATATATCAAACGTGTGAGACCTCTTCCATGTCAAGACATTGATTCCTTGATGAGATTAATTTGCCAGAAACAGGCATCTTTTGCTAATACAGGTAAGACTTGAAAACTCTGATTACTATCGCCTTTGAAGAAGAGATCCTGCGAAGAAGAGATTCTGCAAAGAAGAGATTCTGGGAAGAAGAGATTCTGTGAAGAAGAAATTTTGCGACAGAGTGAAGACAACCCGTCCTGGAGTAGATGATGTATCCATGTATATTCAGTGTTGAGTGCTGGAGACTACTGCATGAGCAGCAGTTTCATCTTTTCCTAGTATCACTCGTTGCAACATTGTGAACTGGTGATCATAACCCACTCCTGGAGCTTGTGCATTGCTTCCTTCACCAGAATTTTCTGAAGTCCTATCCAGTCTGCATTTTCTTTTTACATAGGTTAGTGTTGCTTCTGTCGAGGAGGCTTCACTACATTCAAAGTGCAATTTTGGGCAGTACCTAATGCATGTGGTACAAGATACCATGTGCATCAATACCGATCCGAGGTCAAAGTCATTGTTCCAGGATGATTCAAGTCATGCTCACCAATTACAGAACTGTAATTAACCCAAATGATTGTTGCATAGAAATTTACCTTGAGGTTAACGTAACTGTTCCAAGCGCTAGTTCAGCAAAATGTTCAAACAGATGGTCTCCAAAATCTTCAGAATTCTGAGTAAGTGTCATGAGAGATTCTGTTTCTCACACTGAATTAAGCCTCACCTCCTGAATACACACAGAGATTGACTTCATTTAACTGATGCAATCCATATAAATGGTGATTGCATTTCACACAACAAACATCCGACAGTAGGAAATACATAGAAGAGGTCTCACTAGTTAAAAATAAATAAAATGTTATTTAGGAACTTTATATTAACAGCACTAAAGAATATGCTGAAGGTCATTTTTGACGAAACCCGCTTGCATTTATTTTGTTTATTCAAACTTAAATTAATACAGGCAGCTTTTGTGCACTTATGTGTCAAAAGTGGTCAACATATACGTTGAAGTTGTACAGCACAGCACCTATGACCGAAAGTTTTTTTCAGTTAAATAATGATTTGATCCATTATTAGTCATAACATAAGAATTTTCCTAAATATTAAAATAGTTCAAATAAAAAAGATCAAAGAAACTACTCATTTGTATTTTTGTATCTGTTTGGAATATTTCCTCTCTCTCTCTCTCTCTCTCTGTCTCTCTCCCCACCCACCTCTTTCCATCACCATTGTATCAGTGGTAATAGGCACCCTGTTGAGTAGAGATAACCAGAAGAGGAAGCGTAATGACAAAAACCAAGAAGATTGTGACCACACAATTTTGAGTAAAAAAGTTGTATTTTTACTAGTTGTTTCATTTTGTTATGTTTTGTAACATACCTGTGACACTGTTTTAATATATCATTGCTTATACTTATGTAACACTGTGTTTGAATGCTGAAAGCTAGTATTTATCTGTGTAAAAGTAGTTCTTTCAAATCGTTAGAAGTTCGTTTATTTTGTGTTCCTATATTGGGGTTATCTGTAGAATTATTAACATATTTTGATTAAATCTGAATAATCATACTATGTCTAACATCACTGTATGGATCCATGTAATACGCAATAAAAAAATAAATAAAATCTGAAAACTGTGTACATCATTCAGTGAAACAAACAACTAAAGATTGACTGACTGAAATGGTTATACCATTTGAATACAATCAATGTCAGTGCTCTGACAGCATTATCAGATATTTGTCAGAGACTACAGATGATTTTGGCCACAATGCGTACACAGAGGTCATCAGCACATTTATTGTTAACGTTAAAATCTGTGCTGTTTTTCCTTCTTATCTCTGAGTAGGCCTACCATAAGGCAAGAAAATCTTCAGAAACCATAACCATAGTTTACTTGAATGTTAGACATGAGCTATTCATCTGCCTGATAAGCATTACTTGCAAGTTAGGTTTGATGGCAGTAGGACACTTGTAAGTGTAAGAATCTAATAAAAACAAACAATGAAAACCCCAGGTTGGAATCTCAACAATATAGGAAAAAAGAGATTTCTACGTGCTGAAAACATGGCAATGTCAAGTTGGGGACCGGTACAATTAGAAGACACTTACACAGAGGCTTTCAGACACAGCCTTTGTCAGAACAAGAAAGAGAAACACATACCATTAATTCAAAGAAACAAGCACAGCTCAAGCACACTCATATGTACCTGAGTTGTGCTCGTTTAATGGTGTGTGTTTTCTTCCTTGTCCTGATGAAGACTGTGGCTGAAAGCTTATTTGTAAGTGTCTTTTAACTGTGCCTGTTTGCAACTTAACTTGTCATCTTTATGATAAGTAGCAAGACCCTAAACTTACACACTACTTAATCTAACTTTAACTTACGCTAAGGACAACACACACACCTATGCCTGAGGGAGGATTCAATCCTCCAACGGAGGAGCAGTGTGGACCGTGACAAGACACCTCAGACTGGCCGGCTACCCCGTGTGGCGATATGTAGCAATCTATATTTTGCTACATTGTTAGAATCTGATAAAAATTCTTTATCGACATAGTTTCCTAAAGAGATTATAAATGTCATTTGTTTTTTCCATGACAGCTGTAGGTATAAGCTGCTCTGGGTTTCATATTGCGTCTATAGTGTTGTAAAATAAGATTCTGATGAGATAAACAGGCATATCATTGGCAACCACATTGGTTATATAACTGAAACCACTGTCTCCTAGGCTTTATAATTTAAACTAAAAGCTACAAAAATTGCTAGTATGCATTACTATACTATCAAAGTAGGATTTAATGCACTAAAATAAACGTTCCTCACATTTTAAATTGTGCTACTAAAATATAAGCTAGTCTGCTACCTGTTACTAGAAAGGGGAAGTACATTACTACTGATGTCCTTGAAATTGTTAATCAAGTACAACTGCAAAAAAAAGAACATAGTACCTCCAGTATTGAGAGATTCAAGTAAATCTTTTGATTATAACTCTTGTTATATACAACTTGAAATGTTACATACAACTTGAAATGTTACATACAACTTGAAATGTTACTGACCGTTTGATGCCTTATAACTCCTGTAGACTTTCTTCTTCAGTCTTCCTCCCTTGATTATTTGTTGTGGTGAACAGTCAATGAATAAATGTGCACGATGCTAAACTTTACATTTTCCTCTCTTCCAATTTATTGTCACTAAATTCAGTTTCAAAGATCAGCTAGCTTGAATGTATTAACATCAATTTTGTAACATTGATAAGCTACACCAACTGTGAGAGGTTTTACAGAATTAACAAGTGGCAATGACTGACAGGAATTACATTATGCTTGCTGAATACAGACTGCCTCTGGTTTTGAGTGCCATTCCTATATAAGGATGTATGTAGTATGGGTATTAAAAAACAATAAAGTACTAACCTATTACATTTTAGATCTTAATATAATAAACAGTAAAAGTAAAACATACCAAACCGCTTTAGGTAGTGAATTTATCTTGTTTCACTATTAGCTGTAGAATCAGAAATTGGCAAAATTGTAGGTAGTGTTTTATCATGGGTAACACTAGGATTTTCAAAGCTTGCCAAGAAGTTCCTAGAAAGTTTGTGTAGATAAGGTGTATATTTCATAAGCCAACCTATTTTTTAGTGAAAGTACCAATTTTTTGAAACAGAAAAATTGGGGCTACGAAACTGTAACACTTGATTTTGGAAACAATTATATTTCAAGGCCTAAAAGTTCCAGAAAAATTATGAAAATGAGTAACTTCTTAAATATTAAGTTTTCAGGAAAAGTTAAATGTTTGCTTGAAAAATGGAAATGAGAGCTTTCAAATAAGTCAGGTCAATCATAAAACAAACAGTCATTAGTTGGCTTGAATTCCAAAGTGTGTGTGATTTACAGGTATTGTAAATTTATAATATTCCATCAAAGAAAATATATCTACATAAACTATTTAAACTACTGTCATCGACAGACTGCTTATTATACTGTGACTAATAAGGTGTAGTAGAATAAAGTGTAGATAAGAATTAGGCAATTTTGTGTACACATTATGCATTACATCTAGAGCAGAGTGTTGTGCAATAGAACACGTCAGACTTTCACTTTTATCTTCCTCTGTAATAGAAATATTATACAGTTTATGATACTATTTTTAAACGATAACATTCGCTTTATGTGCGCTGCAGTCTTTTACAGAAATTACAAAAATTACTACATAAAAGTAAAGTTTTTCCTAATATTATGAATACTGTACTTAAGATTCTTTCTGTTACATTACTACTCTACTAAGTAACAGTAGTAATACATGAAATCAAATTAACTAGAAGTATTATCAAAACTCAGGTACGAGTTCAATGCATTTTGAAATAGCAGCTATTGGAAACTAACACACATTTCAGTTCTATATGCAGAATTTTTCTCACCATAAAATTCTGTAACTGATGAACTAACAATATATTCCAAATACCTTTGGTCTGTTACACAAACTTGAATGAATAGAATTCAAACTATTTCATCTCTCACAACAACAAAAACAGAAGAAAACATCATAAACTGCTTATGGCAGTCTTTGGTGCACATTCTGTCATCTGTTTTGAAAATTGCTCACTAGATTAAAACACTGGCCAGGAAACAGCATGTGTTCCTAGGTACACTATCCTCAAGGTATAACACTATCCCCTATAATAAAAACAAAACAAAAATATTTGTATAAGTATTATGTAACAGAGCAGGATGGGACCATCCTACTTGTTCTTATACCACTCCTGACATTAATATTCTTTGCTTTTTCCTTTTATATCTCATTTTGTTAATAATAAATATACAATAGTTACTCAGAGTGTCTAGTTTCTTATTCAAACAGAAATTCATAAACATTTATTACTCATAGTTTAATTACCTAATTACAATGCTTTATTTCAAGAAATATTTGTGATTTATTATAGACCTATATACAAACTATGGGAAGGCCAAATTTTTGATGAGCTAGAAGTAATTTGTTTCTAGAGTCTTACAATGCATTTGAAATACAACATTCTTCTCTTTTCTACAAATGTTCCGCCCGCATCTCGTGGTCGTGCGGTAGCGTTCTCGCTTCCCACGCCCGGGTTCCCGGGTTCGATTCCCGGCGGGGTCAGGGATTTTCTCTGCCTCGTGATGGCTGGGTGTTGTGTGATGTCCTTAGGTTAGTTAGGTTTAAGTAGTTCTAAGTTCTAGGGGACTGATGACCTAAGATGTTAAGTCCCATAGTGCTCAGAGCCATTTGAACCATTTCTACAAATGTTCCACTTTTTCCAGAAACTTCATAGTTTAAAAACGATCATTTAAAAAAATTTTCTCTTTCAGAATGTTTCAATCTTAAAATGTAATTACTTTAAAATCAGTGCCATAGTTTTGTAGTCCGGATTTTTTATTTCCAAAAGGGGAAATTTTCACAAAAATAACTTGTTATTCTGTTATTTTTTCAAATTATAAATTTTTGTTTTCTTAAGAATTTTTAACAAACTTCGGGTATCTTCTTCCACAGTTTATGCTTTCCTGTAAAATAGTGCTGATAACTTTGCCATTTTCTAATAATACAGCTAGTGCTTAAACAAACTCACCTAATTGGCTATTGTAGTGTGCCTCTTTTAATTTTTCTTGTTTTTTATATTAATATCTAAGATTTAATAAGCTTATATTTTACATTTTTGATCCCTGTAATATGCCTATCTACAAACAGGCAATGTGAACAGTGCCTAAGTGAGAAGCTAGCAGTCACTACCCAAACAATATATGCTTCATCATGTAATTTTTAGTTCTGGTCACATTATTTAATCCAACCATAAACATCATGTTTTTAAGCAGTTTGTGTAACAATCTATGTGTATCATATGAGGGTGAACAGTACAAGTGTACAGTTACTGTGTGTCACTCAGTTAATGCCACAATGGAAAAATGTGAAGCTACTATATCATTCAGAGTCATGCAAAGTAATATATTAGTTTACCACCAGTGAACTTTGTGAAGTATGGTTAACTGTGTAGCTTACACATCTGTATTAAATACTGAGGCAGTCACATTTTACAAAGCTGATTTTAAAAAAGAAAACATAGTGGCAATAAATATAAAGGGATCAAAATTCAGATTCTGCAGTGTTGTGTGCTTTATTCAACAAATGTTCGTCAGATTCAGTAATAACAAGCGAATGATGAAATAAAATATGAGACTTCAGAGAAATAATTTCAAATCAATAAAGCCACAAGTAGAATTGTAGCAAGTAGAATTGTAGCAAGTAGAGCTAATCTGCCTTGCTGCATCACAAGCTTGCAGAGCTTGAATACCATGAAGTAATTAACTCACTATTATCTTGATTCACATTTAAGCGACAGCAGACAATTTGATTCAGTTAAAACAGACACTCCCCTGTGAAGAAAGTAAGGAATGCGCCACACAGGTAGTACTGGTACCACTATTTCTAGAATTGTATGAGAATCCTGTGAAGAATAAAGTCTATATACTCCAAATTTGGAAAGGAGAGGGCAAATGTCCCTTTGCAGGTACCCATATATCTGTTATTCAGATTTTACAACATTGGTTAATATGCATCATGGTGGTATAGTATTTCATCACACTATGTAATGAACCCTAGGCTCGGCACTGAATTGGCCGCATATTCAAAGGTAATTCTAATTACTACATTCACTTGGACAGTTTCTGTGCAAAAGGGACACTAAAACTATTTAGTCTAGATGCTCTAATGATCTACCTCAGTATCTACACATGCTTGGGCTAGGGGAGAAATAGTTTGAATTTGAAATGTAACAAAGTGGAGTTAATCCACCTCCTATTATTTTACTCCCCTGAAGTAACTTTTTTTCTTATCTTTTTTTCAAATTAGTTATACACACTAGTGTCTAGTCAATGTGTAGACATTATTAATCTAAAAATGCCAAAAAAACTGTCAATACAGAGTTTCACATAATTGTATTATCCCTAATTTACTGTTGGTTGGTTACAGTAGTGTATTTTGTTTTGTTTGAAACCATATTAAGAGAAATTGGTAACTGAAATTGTTATCTCAGTATGTAATGGTAAATTTTGTGTGAGATAATCAATAATACCCTGTAATATCTTTGAGAGGATAAACACCACTCACGAGAAAGTCATGATTTTATTTCTTCTAGTAATATGTTTCAGCTTTCCAAAAACTAATCAACTTGAAAGGTATTAGTAATTAAAGGTCTGTCACACTCACAATCACTTTTGACATTTGAGCCATTATGCTTCTTAGATTCCAGGATTTGACATTATACTTTTACTAGTGAACATGGCAATGCTTCGCAGTTACTAAGTATGTTAGTGAATTTGATACATATCCTATACATTTCTCCCTCCCACCCACTGCCTCTGTAAATCTATGGTTTCTCCCCCTCTCTGTGTCTATTTCCCTCTACCCTTGACCTCTCACCCCTCTATCGGACCGTGAGGCTTGTTTACTGTTATTGTAAACTGAAACTTGATTGGAAATGAAGTCACTTAAACTGTATGGGTAAATTGGTTGGGATCATTGGTATACAAGGTATTGTTGTATCTGTAAAGACAATAGCTTCAGTGGCAGAATTTCATATAGTTTTAATCTGTGAATGGGTAGGATTACAAAGTGTTTGGCGATTCAGATTCCATAGTAGTATTCTAATCATCAACCAATAAGCCATAAATACTCATTTCCTGTTCTTTGTAAAACTGGTGGTAAGGAAGAAAGCAAATCAACACTTTGTTTTGCATATAATATTTGTTGGTAAATATACATAAGAAGCAAAAATGTATATGAGAGAAACAGTTTACCTGTTTCAAAAATTTGAAGTAAATTGATCAAGAACTTCCTGAAATTTGTGATAACAGTGTTTTTCCTTTATATATTATGTACATAAAATAAGAAAAGTGACAGAGTATCATGTAAAACTTCTAAGTAAATTGGCCAAGAACATTTCAAAATTTTTGGTAATGCAGCCAACTATTTTTTGGGATTTTGGCAGCAATGTTAAATAATGACTTATCCTTATGTTATAGCTGTATAATTGTCCTCATTTTTTTGAATCAGATAACACCCTTCATTCTGCAGTTAGGCCTTTAATTAAGAATTTACTGAAATTAGCAAAAATTCAAACATGCCAATTTTACAATTAAGTTGGTAATCTACCACATAGGTGTAACGTTTGCTAATTAAACAGTACTGTGAACTTTTACAGTTTTCTGCCTAGCTACCATTTAGTTAAACCAAATTATTGTTGAAACTTATGTGTCATTACTATAATAAATTTTCATCCTGTAATTTTAGAAGTTATAATGTAATTAGTGAAATTGCAAAATATCATTACACCAGTCTTTTTACACCATCTGACCCCAAAAACCTACAGTCTGCATACCACAAACACTGTTCTAATACCTCCATGTCACTCACTTATCTAAGAAAGTACCTTGCACACTTGGTAACTATAAATATACATTTGCATTTTAAAACTTGTGGGCAGTTTTGAACATGTCAACGTCTCCATGTAAAGAGTTTGGAATTATCTGTTGGAATACACTTTTATATTGTGAATAACAGGACATGTATGCACCTGAAACTGTGATCTGTTGGGTCAGCAATGCTGAACAATGTTTTGTATGATAATTGTGCTAACTGTCATTAAGTATGTTAATTCAATTAGTGGACCATTGCTTAGACTATGTTGAAAGTGAGTTCAGTGAATTATAAAGTAATGTTATGTATATATAAACCTAATAAAAACAACAGTAATGAACCATTTACATGAGCTACACAGAATGTGACTTTTGTTTTAGACATTACTATATGTGAAATGATAAGGAAAGTGTTGTTAATTGATAAGTAGTGCTCATCAGTCAATAGTGTGTTCAGGAAAATAAATGCACCTACCACTGAATCTAAAAATCCATGGTGTTGTTTTTGTTATTGTTCACTGTAGTTAGAATAACCATACAGTTTTTCAGTTTGAGGCTATGAACTTCTCGTGCTACCAAGAAAAGAAGAACCAGGTAAGTTCACTTATAAGGTCTAGTTATCCAGAAGCATTATATTAAGCAGTGTTGGTTACGTTTCTGATGATCAATTTGTTTGTTAGATTCATATTGGTTCCTTTGGCACAGAGATACCAGTGGTGTAGATGGATAGGATGCTCATGTGCTTCAACATTAATGCATTTCCAGGGATGGATATGAATGGTCCAAAACAAGCTCTCAGCACTTTTCATTGGCTTTAATTAATTCTATTGAGGCTTACTTGAGTTTTGCTCAGTCACATATATCCTATTTATAACCATACAGTTTTTCAGTTTGAGGCTATGAACTTCTCGTGCTACCAAGAAAAGAAGAACCAGGTAAGTTCACTTATAAGGTCTAGTTATCCAGAAGCATTATATTAAGCAGTGTTGGTTACGTTTCTGATGATCAATTTGTTTGTTAGATTCATATTGGTTCCTTTGGCACAGAGATACCAGTGGTGTAGATGGATAGGAGGCTCATGTGCTTCAACATTAATGCATTTCCAGGGATGGATATGAATGGTCCAAAACAAGCTCTCAGCACTTTTCATTGGCTTTAATTAATTCTATTGAGGCTTACTTGAGTTTTGCTCAGTCACATATATCCTATTTATCTGTTGTTAAGGTGTCACTGTTGCAAAGCTGGTCCCAAGAAACATCCCTCCCCCCTTTCTCAATTAAAATTATAATCATCTGAATTTATACTGCACTGCTTTGTGTTAAGAGAGTAACCTGAACCATTTTGACAACAGAGAGCATATCAATCCACCATAGTACCAGATGCAAAGTAAGGACTGAAGGTCCGAAAGTGTCACAACTTTCTGTGTAATTACGACCATTCTGGCCTAACAATCCAGTGCTGTGCTTTTCATAGGTGGCAGGTAGTTTTCATTACAAAGGAATAAACACAGGTTCTACAAATAAGTGCTCTAGTAGACAATCACATTGACAACCACTCTGCAGCTGAAGTTGAAGACATAATCACAGTACCTCCTGCAGAAGATTCATATGATAAACTGAAAGCAGAGTAGATCAGTTGAGTCTTCATCACAAGAGAAGCACATGCATCAAATGTTAACACCAGAAGACTGAAGAAAGGAAGTCATTGCTGTACCTCATGCGCCCGTACAGTAAAATCTATGAGAACTGTATCCAACACATTACTTCATACTCTCTAGAGTAGCTGTCTTCTGGTTACAGCCAGACAGAAAAGTAGCAACTCAGGCAGAAATGCTCTTTGACTCATCACAGATCTGACTAACATGATTCAGGATGCAATAATACTGCCATCAACTGTACTCTAGAGGCACTGTGTAACAGTACCTCACCATAGACAGATGGTGATTGCCTGCAGACAAGGGGGACACTCTGCTAGTCAAATTAGTGAATTGCTGGCTTGACACAGTTACAACAGGGATAGAGATTGTTTACCGCAGAACGTCACACAGACATTCTGAAACAAAACTTGGGAGTTCTAAGTGACGCAGAACAGTCACCTGCGGTGTTTTGGTATCGTGAAATTTTGGGATCAGGTGTGCAAGTGCACCTAACCTTGCACCTACCCAAATGACAGTGGCAGTCAGACATGGGTGCAAGTGATTATGGGACAGTCTCTTAGGATCTCTATATTAGTGGTCAGAAGACCAGATGGAAATTCCTTTTGGATACAGCCTTGGATTTGTGCATTTTCCTCACAGGTTTTTCTGTATAACTGCTGCCTACCAACTTTGTTCGTCTTCCTGCTGCTAACAACTGAAATGGCTACCTACATTAATATGTCGAGCTGGGCTTGGGGCTGTGTCATGCCTTCATCTGAGATTTTGCTGTTGCAGATGTCATGGAGCCTATAATCAGGACTGACTTCATGATATATTACTGTCTGCTACCTGATGTAGAAAATGTATGGCACACTGATGGTATCACCAGCCTTCCTACTGCTGTATTCTGTCATAGTACAGTAATTCACAATGCCAAGCTAGTACAGGCAGATTCGTTGAGTTGCATGACCAGTTTCCAGCCGTAACCCAACCACCCATCTTGCTGAGGGAATACATTACAACACTATGCGTTCTACCAAAACTATCAAATGGTTCAAATGGCTCTGAGCACTATGGGACTTAACAGCTGTGGTCATCAGTCCCCTAGAACTTAGAACTACTTAAACCTATCTAACCTAAGGACATCACACACATCCATGCCCGAGGCAGGATTCGAACCTGCGACCGTAGTGGTCACACGGTTCCAGACTGAAGTGCCTAGAACCGCATGGCCACACCAGCCGGCAAAACTATCAATGGCCCACCAGTTTCACGTTGTCACAGATATTTAGCTCCCAATTGTCTTGCGATTGCAAAGTCAGAGGTTAACCTAGCACTCTGGTAAGTTATTATTCATTCTTCTTGTAGTCCTTGGTCTTCAGTCTTCCATTTGGAACCCAAAAAGGACGCCATGTGGCACCTGTGTGGTGAGTATCATGTGCTGAATACAAGAAGAGTTCTGGACAGAGATCCATTGGCATCATCAAGGGACTACAATTATGCTCTCAGTGGTGCAACTATGTTTAATGTACTGGAAAATGCAAAGGCTTTATCACAAATTCCTGTGGTGAATGAAGACATTCCAAAGACTTCTATAATTATTCCATTTCGCTTATTTGACCGTCTTTATACGACGTTTGCTTTGCACACCACTTCTATTAACAGTTGATGCTAATCAGGCAGCTAATGGTGCAATGTGGTAGCAGCGACTCAGTGGTAGTTAGCAATCACTTGACTTTTTCTCAAATAAGCATTCCACTTCTCAACGGAAATTCAGCGCTCAGGATCATGAGCTTCTGTGTGTGTACAAAGTAATCATGAACTTTTGACCACAATCGAAGGCCAGTGAATTTACAATAGTTCCCAGTCTTAAGCCACTTCTCTATGCCTTCAGACAGAACGTTGTTGCAACACAGTCACCTAGAATTTATAGTACAATTCAACACTGATATCAGCCACATTTACATTATAAATGATGTGGTCACTGCCTGTCTGTCGCTGTTAACAGTGTAACAAATTTTATTGCTTTTGTTCAGCTCACAAAGGCATATGAATCTAATAACTAACTCTAGAAGTAACTGTGTGACGTGTCACCCAGCCTTCAATTACAACTTGCTGATGTTCCTCTTTCTGACATCAAACTACATTTTGATATCTCAAGTGAACGGTTTTGCTCATTTCTGCCACCTGCTTTCTGTAGATGTGCTTTTTACAGCTGCCATCCTGGTGTTAGAGCATCGACCCACCTGGAATCAAAACACTTTATCTGGCCTGGACTGTAAAATTGTTATGAATGGGCTTGTGCATGTACAGTAAAATAACGTGTCATATGCATGTACCCAATGAAGAATTTCCAGAGGGAACAATGCACTTTGTAAATGTGTATGTTGATGTTGTGGGTCCACTGCCTCCTACCAATGGCCAACATTATCTATTGCCTGCCACTGGCCATTTTACCAGTTGGCTGGAAGCTATACCAGCGGACAATGTATAGGTTGAGACTATTGCCTTTGCCTTAATTTCAAACTGGGTTCCTTGCTTCGTTTGTCCACTGGTTACTACGGATAGTGGATGTTAATCTGAGTCGTAGCTATCTAACCAACTCAGCAAAGTCTGTGGCTCTTCCCATCAGCAGACAACCAGTTACTACCCAGTAAGCAATGGCATGGTTGAATGATGGTATTTATTCCAACTCCAAGCACATTAGGAAATGCAGTTATAAGAAACCAACAAAATTTATTTCAATCATGGTGTGAGAGCATAACAAAGACAGAACATAATTGTTTAGTAACTTGTACAAGAGAGACTGGCTGGACCCAGTGCACCATCATTCATGGTTGGCAGCCTGTGGTGGCAATGCCCGGAGCCGGAGCTGCTGAATGGTGTGCTACATGAATGAGATGTGCGCCGTGGCTGTAGTGGGAGAGGTGCAATAACGAGTGGCTTACAGTACCGTTCTCTAAAGAAAGCAATAATGTGCTTTTTATTTTTATTTATTATTTATTTAGTCCTTCAAATCCTATATGTATAGAATATATACAAGGATATTGGACATGGTTAGGTATTTACAAGATAAAATACAGTTTGTATTGCAATCCTAAGGACTAGATATTGAAGTAATTTAGCACAGATTCATAAATACAACAAACATTACAGGCAACATACAAAGTAGAATATTAATAATGTATCTTTATTTTTGTTGTTTGGGTTTTATATATTCTGTCAGACTGTAAAAGCAATGATCGATTAAATATGCCTTTACTTCAGCCTTAAAACTACAGAGTTTACCTATTGATTTAATATGTTTAGGTAGATTATTGAAAATCTTTATCCCAGTATGTAGTGTGCCTTTTTGGCACAATGATGTTCTCTCCTGTTTCATATGAAGGTCAGATTTTTGCCTTGTATTGTGTGCATGTATATCTTCATTTTTTAATAAGATATCTGGGTGTCTATCGATATATTGTTTGCTGAAAACTGCTGTTTCGTAGATAAAAATGCAAGGAAGAGGAAGAACTGACAGTTTTTTTGAATATGGGTCTGCACGATTTCGTATTGTTTACCCCTTCAATAATTCTTAGTATTCTCTTTTGCATCCTGAAAAGTTTAATATTTGTTGCTGTATTGTCCCAGAAGATTATGCCATATTTAATTACAGAATGCACATAGGAGTAGTATACATTTAACAGGCTGGCTTTGCTGCAACAAGTTTTTAAGATCAGTATCATGTAACAGGTTTTGCTTAGTTTCCTTTGCAAATATTCAATGTGTACCTCCCATTTTGCGTTGTTCTGGAGCCAGAGTCCCAGAAATTTAGTGCTGTCAACACTTTCAAGAACTCTGTCCCTAAGTTCTATTTCTATGTTTGGGTGGTGTCTTCCTTCTACATTATAGAAGTTCAGTGCTACTGTCTTTTCTTTGTTTATAATTGGCTTGTTGTAGCTGAACCACTATTATGCAGTGTTCTTTGTTTGGATAGCAGAGTCTTTTAGTTTTTCTTCTGTTTTGCCACTAATAAGGGAGCTTGTATCGTCTGCAAATTGGAGGGTAGTTTGGCAATACTTGTTGTACTAAGATCATTAACATAGAGGAGACACAGAATGGGTCCTAATACTGATCCTTGAGGGACACCATATTTCACATTTTCATATCCTGAATACAAGTAGCTGATTTTGTCATGGTCAGTATATGTGCCATCTCACCAGCAGGACAACTGCATTACCTATGGTCTTACTTGCCCTTCACACTGCTTTACCAACCAGACTTAAATTGGTGGAGCTCATATCTGCTGAAACACTTTCACTGCATGGCGAATTCATCGATCTGAGGTCTGTACCGCTGCTGGACCATGACCCACCACATTTCATTTGTTGCCTTAAGAACAGCATTGCATGCATTCACCCATACAAATCCCTTTGACATGGAATGGCACCTACCTACATAGATCATGTCCTGCAAACATGCAGGTATATTACGTAACATACAGACAGTGTCATACCATCTCTACATACTCTGTGCACATTCCCAAAGGGTGATCAAAAGAGAGGCATGAACAACAATGAATATTTTATTATATGTTGAAACTACTATTATCTCAATTGACACGGTAAAACTGACATATTTATTTCCAGAAATTCCACCTACACTTGTACATCAAAATTGGCCTCAGCCTGAAACGCAAGTACTACGATCCAGAACAGACTCATGGTCTAGTGAAGCAGGGGATACAACCCGTCGGCTTTGACCAATGATGTCAGCGTTGCCCAGAGAGCACTTATTACACAGATGAAAGAGTTGACAAGAATGTTCAGAAACAAAGGAATATGAGAGGCGAAAAATATAGTTGACACATATAAATGCCAGTAGTATTTTCACGTTAAGGATATCGCGTGTTTGTATCGTATTATTTCTCTGGTAAATGAAAGGGAAAAATGGATGGAAAATATTCGTAGCATAGAATACATCACGTCACATACACTACTGGCCATTAAAATTTCTACACCAAGAAAAAATGCAGATGATAAAAGGGTATTCATTGGACAAATATACTATACTAGAACTGTGATTAGATTTTCACGCAATTTGGGTGCATAGATCCTGAGAAATCAGTACCCAGGACAACCACATCTGGCCGTAATAACGGCCTTGATACGCCTGGGCATTGAGTCAAACAAAGCTTGGATGGCGTGTACAGGTACAGTTGCCCATGCAGCTTCAACACGATACCACAGTTCATCAAGAGTAGTGACTGGCATATTGTGACGAGCCAGTTGCTCGGTCACCATTGACCAGAAGTTTTCAATTGGTGAGAGATCTGGAGAATGTGCTGGCCAGGGCAGCAGTCGAACATTTCCTGTATCCAGAAAGGCCCATGCAGGACCTGCAACATGCAGTCGTGCATTATCCTGCTAAAATGTAGGGTTTCGCGGGGATCGAATGGAGGGTAGAGCCATGGGACGTAACACATCTGAAATGTAACGTCCACTGTTCAAAGTGCCGTCAATGTGAACAAGAGGTGACCGAGACGTGTAACCAATGGCACCCCACACCATCACGCCGGATTATACGCCAGTATGGCGATGACGAATACACGCTCCCAGTGTGCGTTCACAGCGATGTTGCCAAATACGGATGCAACCATCATGATGCTGTAAACAGAACCTGGATTCATCCGAAAAAATGACGTTTTGCCATTCGTGCACCCAGGTTCGTCATTGAGTACACCATCGCAGGCGCTCCTGTCTGTGATGCAGCGTCAAGGGTAACCGCAGCCACGGTCTCCGAGCTGATAGTCCATGCTGCTGCAAACGTCGTCGGACTGTTCGTGCAGATGGTTGTTGTCTTGCAAACGTCCCCATCTGTTGACTCAGGGATCGAAACGTGGCTGCACGATCCGTTACAGCCATACGGATAAGATGCCTGTCATCTCGACTGCTAGTGATACGAGGCCGTTGGGATCCAGCACGGCGTTCCGTATTACCCTCCTGAACCCACCGATTCCATATTCTGCTAACAGTCATTGGATCTCGACCAACGCGAGCAGCAATGTCGCGATACGATACACCGCAATCGCGATAGGCTACAATCCGACCTTTATCAAAGTCGGAAACATGATGGTACGCATTTCTCCTCCTTACACGAGGCATCACAACAACGTTTCACCAGGCAACGCCAGTCAACTGCTGTTTGTGTATGAGAAATCGGTTGGGAACTTTCCTCATGTCAGCACGTTGTAGGTGTCGCCACCGGCGCCAACCTTGTGTGAATGCTCTGAAAAGCTAATAATTTGCATATCACAGCATCTTCTTCGTGTCGGTTAAATTTCGCGTCTGTAGCACGTCATTTTCGTGATGTAGCAATTTTAATGGCCAGTAGTGTATATAGGAGTTGTATCTCGAACCTCATTCGAACTGTATTGCTTAAGTACAGTACGGGATACAAGTTTGCCGGACGTCGATTTCTTCGTTTCCAATGGCATTAGTGTTCTGTTGTTCAGCTGAACTATGTATCCCCTGCTTCACTAAACCCTAAATGAAGCACGGGATACAAATTTTACAGCTGCTGTTTATTTCGCCTCTGCTGTCTCTAACAGTCTGTTCTTAACGTAGATGTTAGTAGGCCCACTACCGATGGCAGGAGGAGCTACGTACATAATATTTGCATCCCATACTTCCGCTGACCTCTATATATGTACACTGCTAACGAAAACGTGGAAATGGACGTACGTTACATTTGTAACCTGTACCTCAGTTGAACTGCGTGAAGAGGCAACAAGACGACATATATAGAATTTGTATCCCATACTTCACTATGGGGTACAGTTCTTTTCTTTTTTTTTCGCCTTCTACACTGATAGTATCCCATTCTTTACTTGAGCTATATAGCTATACACATTTGTATCCTCCTCTCTAGTTGACATATATTGGTAAATCTCATCAATGTTACATATGTCGTTCTTTTTGAATACATAGTGTCAGTTTAAAGGTCAACTGAAGGACGGGGTACAAATTTCAATTGTGTCGGCAGTTTCGCCTTCAATATTGTTAATACAGATTCGAAAAAAACCGTACTGATACTAGTGCTGAGAAACGAAAGAAGAACGACAGCTGCGAAATTTCTGTTACGTACTGGACAACACGAAAACATACGTATTGGTGTGATACAACAATGAAATGCGTCAAAATAGTCAAATGCAGTAAAAGAAGAAAATGGAAAAGTGAACTTGCCGGATGGGAACTTCCTAAAAGAACTGAAGCTCACCTATAAAGACATCAACAAAAATCACATACCCACATACACAACATTACGAAAACACACACACACACACACACACACACACACATACACGCACAGACACACACTTCACCCCCCTCCCCCCCCTAATGTGAATCATCCTTAACGGAATTCAAAAGTGCTCTAATTTTAGATGGAGGTCGGAAAACACATTTCACATCGTATTTCCGTAAAATACGACCGATCTTATTGGACGTGTTTCCTACGTAAGGCAAAAAGGCAGTAGACTTAGGTGTTGACTCAGAATTATCATCAATCACCCGATGTACAGTTGGTCGATAGCGCAACGCACGTTCAATCTGTCTATCACTATAACCATTTTGACGAAATGTAACTTCAAGATGGGACAGCACAGCTGGCAAAGTCTCAGCGTCAGAAACGACATGTGCTCTGTTTTACGGAAATACGATGTGAAATGTGTTTTCCGACCTCCATCTAAAATTAGAGCACTTTTGAGTTCCGTTAAGGATGATCTTGGACTGCGTAAGGCGGGTGTATATCGTATTCCTTGTAGCTGTGGCATGGCATATATTGGTCAAAATATCAGGACCGTGGAGGACAGATGTACTGAGCACAAACGGCACACACGATTACAGCAGCCAAATAGATCTGCTATTGCCGAACATTGCTTGGATACTGGTCACCCCATGTTATATAATAACACCGAGATATTGGCATGCACGTCCAGCTATTGGGACAGTTTCATTAGGGAGGCAGTTGAGATTAAATTAGCGAGCAACCTCGTTAACAGGGATGGAGGTTTCTGTTTAAACTCTGATTGGAATCCGGCTCTCTCCCTTGTCAAAAAACAGAGGAACAGAGTCAATGCTGCCTCACCTGCGAATTCATAGTCTCACTATCGATAGCTCTGACTTTGGTCATCTTTGGTGGCACTAGTGTCCAGTGTGTGTGTGTGTGTGTGTGTGTGTGTGTGTGTTATCTTTCCTGCTTCTGTCCGAGAACCGAGGTATTAAATTTGCATGTACGCCGCCTGTCCGTTGCAGTTTGCCTTGAAAATGGCGGGGTGTTCTCCCGCCGAAATATCGGCGGTCGCTGAAAGTGTTACCTGGCTGAATTCCCGGAAGTTATTTGAAACATGTGGATATTGATCTGAACTCAATATTGTGATTTACTACGAGATGCTGACAACCCCTTTTCCTTAAATCCCTGTATGAAGAAAACCCATCTGAAATTACAGTGGAACCATCTGCAACGTGATCTTCAATTAAGCTGACCGAAACTTCTTTCCTTCGACTGGGTACTACGTTGAACACTACATCGTCACCCTCCTGACCTGAAACTACAGCTCCCCCCCCCCCCTCCCCCTGTTGTACTTCCTTTTGTCAAAATGTGATTCGTCAATTTTCACCATAAGAGCCGCCCCCGCCGCCCCCCCCCCCCCCCCCCTCAATGGCCCCCTATATTTCATGTATTCCACACAAACTTCCCCACAAAATGAGTACCAATCCACAACTGGACGCTTACTCACACGACATTCATGGGCACACAGTCACACAGGATATCTCAAACACCAACACTAAGTGATTTTCATAATGTCTCTCAAGGCGAGCTTAGATTTTTCGAACCACGTCCCTCTACTAATGGATCGCCACAACCTATCTCTGCTGCAGCGCCATAAGAATAAGTCGTGAGTATGGCGACGAGATACACTTGTGAGGCGCACATGTTCGCCGCATTCACGACATCGAACATACTCAACAATGAGACCAGACATTTGCAAAAAACAAATCGTGGCCAACACGTCCTCGCCCATAGCCTCTCGTAAATCATCAGATAAATCCATGCCTACAAACGAAAATGAGATACTAAAAATTGTTCTAAAATAAGAAACTAATAGTCCAAATTACCTCAATATCACTAAGAATGAAATTAAGTACCGAATGAATTAGAAACAACCAATTTATTTAATAAATGCACACGAAGAATATTTTCAGCAATATGTAGCGATCTTTTTTAAAATCAGATTCAGTTATTTCAGTGTACAATGATACCGCTTATCCGGAACACAGAACTGTTTTATTATCTATGGCTCGAAGTGAAGACATTACTATCTATGTGTAATGTATGACGTCATTGGTCAACGGGTTGTATCCCCTGCTTCACTAGACCCAAGACTCATAACCCAACTGATGAACCTGCTCTGGATGTCAAGTTCGTTTTCCAGAAAGATCTTTGGAAGTCACTCAGTTTCTCCCTAAGGGGCTGATATAATGAATAAAACCTTCACCTGCTGCGTTTCACAGTTGTCAGTGAGTTCACAGGCCAGCCACCAGAAGTGCTCTTAACTTGGCGTAAGCAGTAGTTTTGTTTCACCATGATGCAAGAAAGTACACAATGAGTACTTCTTTGTTTATTAGAGACACATTGTGCTTAGCATTAATTTACTTCAATTTGTAAGCTTCAAAGTCTTGTTTATTTGCAACATATATGTGTTAAAATATTCATTGTTCAGATTTATGAGTGCCAATAAACTGTATCCTGAACACATATACACTCCTGGAAATGGAAAAAAGAACACATTGACACCGGTGTGTCAGACCCACCATACTTGCTCCGGACACTGCGAGAGGGCTGAACAAGCAATGATCACACGCACGGCACAGCGGACACACCAGGAACCGCGGTGTTGGCCGTCGAATGGCGCTAGCTGCGCAGCATTTGTGCACCGCCGACGTCAGTGTCAGCCAGTTTGCCGTGGCATACGGAGCTCCATCGCAGTCTTTAACACTGGTAGCATGCCGCGACAGCGTGGACGTGAACCGTATGTGCAGTTGACGGACTTTGAGCGAGGGCGTATAGTGGGCATGCGGGAGGCCGGGTGGACGTACCGCCGAATTGCTCAACACGTGGGGCGTGAGGTCTCCACAGTACATCGATGTTGTCGCCAGTGGTCGGCGGAAGGTGCACGTGCCCGTCGACCTGGGACCGGACCGCAGCGACGCACGGATGCACGCCAAGACCGTAGGATCCTACACAGTGCCGTAGGGGACCGCACCGCCACTTCCCAGCAAATTAGGGAAACTGTTGCTCCTGGGGTATCGGCGAGGACCATTCGCAACCGTCTCCATGAAGCTGGGCTACGGTCCCGCACACCGTTAGGCCGTCTTCCGCTCACGCCCCAACATCGTGCAGCCCGCCTCCAGTGGTGTCGCGACAGGCGTGAATGGAGGGACGAATGGAGACGTGTCGTCTTCAGCGATGAGAGTCGCTTCTGCCTTGGTGCCAATGATGGTCGTATGCGTGTTTGGCGCCGTGCAGGTGAGCGCCACAATCAGGACTGCATACGACCGAGGCACACAGGGCCAACACCCGGCATCATGGTGTGGGGAGCGATCTCCTACACTGGCCGTACACCACTGGTGATCGTCGAGGGGACACTGAATAGTGCACGGTACATCCAAACCGTCATCGAACCCGTCGTTCTACCATTCCTAGACCGGCAAGGGAACTTGCTGTTCCAACAGGACAATGCACGTCCGCATGTATCCCGTGCCACCAAACGTGCTCTAGAAGGTGTAAGTCAACTACCCTGGCCAGCTAGATCTCCGGATCTGCCCCCCATTGAGCATGTTTGGGACTGGATGAAGCGTCGTCTCACGCGGTCTGCACGTCCAGCACGAACGCTGCTCCAACTGAGGCGCCAGGTGGAAATAGCATGGCAAGCCGTTCCACAGGACTACATCCAGCATCTCTACGATCGTCTCCATGGGAGAATAGCAGCCTGCATTGCTGCGAAAGGTGGATATACACTGTACTAGTGCCGACATTGTGCATGCTCTGTTGCCTGTGTCTATGTGCCTGTGGTTCTGTCAGTGTGATCATGTGATGTATCTGACCCCAGGAATGTGTCAATAAAGTTTCCCCTTCCTGGGACAATGAATTCACGGTGTTCTTATTTCAATTTCCAGGAGTGTATAAGTACAATACGATATTGCAGAGTATGTGTTATTCTGATAACGATGCAAAGCTCCTTTGTAACCACCCTGTTAAATTGTTAAAAACTTGATCAGCCAGTGTCGTAATTTTGAAATGAGAGTTAGTATGATGTCGCGTAATAAATATCTGCGACAGAGGCAATGGTCAAGTGCGGAAGCTAAGCCACTGAATATTAAAAGCAACGTTATTAAGGAATGCACCCGACTGACTACACAAAATAAGAGAGACCATACATTCGTGAGTGAGTGGTTCAAAATAAGAGTTAATACCGTAATGGAAATGGGTCATATGTATAGTTACGTCGGTAAACACACAGTTATATGCGAACTTACGATCGGGATAAAGGCACGTACGTTTTATCATTTCCTGTGGCCTGAGTAAAAAGAATTGTGGCAAAAATGCATTTATTCGTCAAAGAAATAAAAACAATCGGACTTCTTAATTAAATGAAAAGAGAGGTTGCAGGTTCTGAATGTAGCGGCAAAAACGATCTAAATAAGGAAATTGGGATTGGCGGCCACGAAGGGAAAGAGATGAACACAAATGGTTCAAATGGCTCTGAGCACTATGGGACTTAACATCTGAGGTCATCAGTCCCCTAGAACTTAGAACTACTTAAACGTAACTAACCTAGGGACATCACACACATCCATGCCCGAGGCAGGATTCGAACCTGCGACCGAAGTGGCCGCGCGGGTCCAGACATGATACGCCTAGAACCGCTCGGCCACTCCGGCCGGCTGATGAACACATTCACGTACCTCTATTGTTGAGCAGTGCCGTCGTGAACAACGTCGCCTCTATGTAAATTCTCAATACAAAACTGAAAGAATAATAATCTTCCAGATTTATACCATGTTATCTAAAGAGAAAATAGTATTGTTTCAGAATTTGCTGTCATTATTTAGCACAATTTCACTTGAAATTACAGAGCATTCGTTTATACGTCTTATCACCAGGACATGAGAACAACGAAATGTAAATATTACTAAAACAAATGAATCTTTGGCATGAGCGTCGAATAATTATCTATACATTTATCAATAAGAAATAATTATTGTTACTTTACACTGCCCCCTTTGGCGAATTGTCCGAAGAACTGTCAAATTACGGGCAATGAGCCAATCCACTTTACACACTGGTAGTTCTTTCACTCCTTTACACACGTATTTGAATTGCAATGTTCGTGTCTTTTAAGGGATTTCTCATCACCAATTTGCTTACATAGTTCTGGTGCGGGACCTGGCACTTAGTTAATCACTTGTTGTAGCATTCGTTTCACTCGTATACTGCACATTTATAGTTCTTTTAGCAATGAAAACATATACGCTAGGATACACAAAAAATACATTAACTTACATACTACATACAAAAATTACTGCATCGTCCTTTACATAAAATACACGAATATTACATTAAGTTTTATACATATCCATAGTTTAGATCTTTATGATTTGTTTGTAGCGTCATTGTTCCTGCGTACAAATAACATTTTCAGTAGCACGCTGACATCAAAATTACATTTCACAAGTCTTTTCTGTTATTCTACAATTACATTTTTTCCTAAAAACGAAAATAAAAAAAACTACCAAAGAACGTAGTATATTTTGGTGTGCTGATCCAAGCTGTAGGGTTAGCAAGGGTATTTGGAGTGATAAATTGATAAATTCTTCATTATAGTTGCTTACGCTCTCCACTGCCTCCCTGTTTTATACCAGGATCTATTTGATAATGTCCCAGTATATCTCCTTTCTGTGTTTTATATGTGTCTCATCACGGGCAAGATAAACATGTAACAAACAAAATTCAAAGACATTAGAACTTAGACTAACTTAACTCTAACATATACATAAATATAGGTGCTGATCAATGAATATAGGTGTTGTTTTTCTTTCGTAACGTGGGACGCAAATCATGAGCTGTACTGGTAAGACTTTATTTAGTGGGTCAGGAAATCGTGTCTCTACATCTCTGTGCATTATGGTGGGCGTCCATTTGACGGCAGATTTTGCTTTCCATTCAAATTGTCCTCCTGCATCACGCCGTCGGTCAATAATGCGTCGGTTACAAGTAATCACACACACAACAATTAGTCTGGGAGCAATTGTCTCCAAATGACGCAAAATCTGTGCCGTAAATACCTGCGAGTTACTGTGGGGGGAAGAATCTCACATGTACGTCACCCAAACCTACGTAACAACACATGATACAAGCACCACATGATACACAAATAGAACAAATCTCAATACCTGACATCACATATAAATACAAAACAGACAAGAATAACCCGACAAGTAATACGAATAACATTTGTAATAATGAAGCTTGGTCACTGTGCATTAGACTGTGAGTGCGTGTCAGTTACCGTACATGTCTCGTGTTTGCTTCTTGCTTCACTCGTATGTGCATGTATTAATAAGCATCGTGACCTCTGTCACCTCTCAACTCTCATCACACATAAAATATCTCCCACCTATGTTGATTTAAATATAATAAATATGAGAAAATTTCAAAGAATGTACATTTTTTTCAGTAGTAATCATATCATGTTTTGACGACGTAAAACTCATGTTTCCCCTGGCGTCACTGAGCGGTATGTTGTGTGCAGCCAGTGCTCGTGATAAACTTTACAGCATTGCCTGAAATAATTGTGACGTCTGTACAACTTTACTGCTTTTTATCGCCGAATGAAGTCTTGTAGAATTTCGATGGGTGCCACCCGTAAATAATTGTGTATGACTCGGTGTTAGCTAGTATCCCCCCCCCCCCCCCCCCCACGCAAAAAAATAAATAAATTGTAAATTATCTTGTACTTACTTGTAGACGGTGTCGTATTTACCTTATTTCACGTTAACAGATCGTACATAATTAGCGTACTTATCCCATCACATATACAGATAAAGATAAATGTATCATTGCCAGTTCACACTAATTCTCTATCATAAGTATTATCTCTTGATGCATATAACTTAGGCTAGGTTGCAGAGCAAATAGTAGATTATATGAGAGACTTTCTTCAGCAGCACGAAATAAATTCATCCTCATAAAATGTACTGTAATCAATTCTGTTCTAATCGAAGTTGCGTCGAAATTGCGTTGTGGAGTGGATACGTCGTTAAAGTTACTACGATATGCACAATGACATGTGTAACCATATACTAATACCGTGCCTTAGGGAGTCCGAATTTTTTGCATAGCTTACCCAGATCCTTATTATCCTGATACAGAAATGACGAAAAAAACTTACAACTACTTTATTTTAATACCAGGCTTATTCTTCACTCCAGGTACCTGTATTCATTAACTTGAAACTAAAACCACCATTATAAAAATATCATTCAATCAAAAATTACAAGTACATTCTGTGCTTATTTCACTAGTCACTAATTTCTGTCTGTGTGTCCTAGTGTAATTGTAAATGTCCACATTCGCTTGCGGTGAAAACAAAATAGCATTACTCTGACAGTTCGCTTTGCTGCATGGTATAAACATAAATTACCTTGGCCAGATTTTCTTTCTCTTGTTGTTGTTGTTGTTGTTGTTGTGGTCTTCAGTCCTGAGACTGGTTTGATGCAGCTCTCCATGCTACTCTATCCTGTGCAAGCTTCTTCATCTCCCAGTACCTACTGCAACCTACATCCTTCTGAATCTGCTTAGTGTATTGATCTCTTGGTCTCTCTCTACGATTTTTACCCTCCACGCTGCCCTCCAATGCTAAATTTGTGATCCCTTGATGCCTCAAAACATGTCCTACCAACCGATCCCTTCTTCTAGTCAAGTCGTGCCACAAACTTCTCTTCTCCCCAATCTTATTCAATACCTCCTCATTAGTTACGTGATCTACCCACCTTATCTCTTATTATAGAGTACATAGTGTATGTATGTGCATAAACAAGAGTAACGTGTGATTCTAAACATGGTAAAAGTTCTGTAAGTCTCGGTGTGCGTAAAGTCCTTTGACTTTGCCGTTGTGAGGGTATGCGATTAGGTAACATCCATCGTGTGAGGAATATGTACAATAGCGTAAGGGCCAGCATATTTAATTTGCCACTTAGCGTTTCTTTTAGCTAATAAAGATGATTTAACGTGAGTTTTAAGCAAGATCTTTTCTCTAATAACAAATCTGGTTACAGCATGTAATTTCCTGTCTAAATTTTTCTTTCCACGATTGGCATTCTCTGTAATAGAAACTAGCGATTGTCTCACCAATCATCTAAATTTACTTTTTCTCTTGGAACAGACAGGGTGGGATTTACCCACTCATAGTCCTCCTTCTTCTTATGAATTAGATCCGACGGTGTATCTGTTGTGTCGTAAATCGGTAGATTGTTTACCACCTGTTCAAAGACAGTTAAGTTCTCAATCCATTTTGATTGCTTACCGGCTACATACGTTCTCATGACTCTATTTAGCTCACGTAACATTCTTCCGATGGGGTTCGATTGAGGGCTATACTTGGATATCAAAATTTGCTGGAGCTGCGCTCCATTAAAAATTGTTTAAAAGCCCGGAAGGTAAAATTAGTTGCATTGTCAGATAAAATCACTTGAGGTTCCCCAGCAGAGGGGAAGTAGTCGTTTAGCATACGTTTGACGATAGGATTAGCTACTTTAGATTTTGTGTTGGAAAATACATCATGTATGCCTATTACGAACTTACCACCACTTCGAGCAAAGCGCAGGGGTACCGTAGCATCAATACAAACTAGTTCTAGTATATTCTTTGTCAGTATAGGATGTAATAATATTTCACAGTTCTGGGTTCTAAAACTTGCTGGTGTGTCTATTAGGAAAATAGCAGTAAGCATTTAACCTCTTACACCACTTGCGGGCACCTTGGCGTCCCAAGCGAAATAAGTGTGCCAAATTAAATTCTCTTCACACACTTTGGGAATACAAACACACTACATATCGCTGTCTGGGTTTCGCCTATAAAGTAACACATCGTGATACAGTTGGTAATGCTGCTGCACATGTTCCTGTGGATTATTGCTTAACTGAAACCTTACTTTTTTCCACCACCGATACTCCTCTTGCAGATTAGCCATGTTATTACACATATCCAAGGGCGTACCCAGGATCTGAACTAGGCGGGGACAGGTCGTACTAGTCTCGGGAAGTAAGGACTCGGCACAACATACAGCACTTCTTATTAAATAAAACAGTACACCAGTGAAAAACTGCTTTTAATTAACATTTTAAATACAAGAATGCACTTGTACAATCCGAGAAAACATGCAGCATTTCTTATTAAATAAAACAGTAAACTAATGAAAAACTGCGAATATCGTCTGGGGGGGGGGGGGGGGGGGGGGGGGCAGCTGCCCCTCGCTGGGTACACCCACGCACATATCCAAAAAATATTTTCTAAACTCAGTGTCCTTTATAAGCATAATCCTAAACTCAGTATCCTGTTCGGACCAATTCCTCGAATTCAGGTAAACCTTGAGGCAATCGTGATAAGACGTCAGCACTTATAATTTCAAAATCGTAGGCTTGTAAGAACAGTGTCCACTTTGCAAGTTGATTGTTTAACAATCTACAAGTGAGTAGAAACTTAGTGCTTGATGATCTCTGTATACTCGCACATGCTTACCAGACAGATAAAAATGGAATTTCTTAAATGCCCACACAATAGAGAGAGCCTCCAACTCTCTTGGTGAGTACCTGCGTTCACATTCAGTAAGTGTCCTGCAAGCGAAACCGATCTCTTTCAAATCTTCGGTGCTCCCACCTTCGGTCGTCTAAAAGAGACAGGCACCTAAACCTAGTTTACCAGAGCATGGCCGGCCTGTGTGACCGAGTGGTTCTAGGCCCTACAGTCTGGAACCGCGCGACCGCTACGGTCGCAGGTTCGAATCCTGCCTCGGGCATGGATGTGTGTGATGTGCTTAGGTTAGTTAGGTTTAAGTAGTTCTAAGTTCTAGGGGACTGATGACCTCAGCAGTTAAGTCCCATAGTGCTCAGAGCCATTTGAACCATTTGAACCAGAGCATGTTTTATTTCCTCAAAGTCGGCTTGGCACTGTTGTGTCCAAATCCACTGCCTGCCTATTTAGCAGTTGATTAGGTACAAAACGGCGGAAGAAGAACACAAACCCATGAACGCTTTTAGCTGCCGTTTTGTGCAAGGTACAGGGAAATTCTTAATCGCCAGTAATATTTTAGGGTCAGGCTTTATTCCAGCGGGTGAAATTATGTGACCTAAAAATTTAATGTTTTTCCTAACAAACTTTGGTTTCCTAAGATTCGCCGATATTCCGGTTGTCGAAAATCTCTGTAACATTCTCTGTAATAGTTCTAAAAACGCTCATCCCAGGTAGATGTTGAGCTTAATATATCATCAATGTACACAGTGAGCTTGTCTAGATCAGGCCCTAATACAGTATCAAGTGCAGTTACAAAGATTTGATTTGATTTATTGGGCACCCGTTTTATCATGTACAATGATACGTGATTTGTCATGTGTTACATACAGAAAAAATATGAATAACAACATATTATGTAAAAAATATCACTGAAGAAATCTGAAATAAATATATAGGCAAAAATAATTATAACTTACATGACATAAATTTGTAACAATATAGGACACAAATAAGTTAGATATATATTCTGTGTATAATGGACAGCAACAAGAAACAATGATTATAACACTCTATATTGACAAATTAATTAATTTTTGTGTGTACATAGAAGAGTCTACCCAATGACACAAGTTTGTATATGAGTGAATTATAAGATATGTGAAGGCATGCTATCTTTCTGAAGAATTCATGTATTCACTAACACTGTAAAAACTATTTCTAATTAACATTGTTTTGAGTTCACTTTTAAAACTGCTCAGCTTCTGAATCCTTTTAATTTTTAAGGGAAGAGCACTATAGAGAATTTTCGGGTGGTATATTGCACTCTTGTTGTAATAGGCTTTCTTATGCACTTCTCTGTGAAAGTCATTACTCTGTCCTGTTGTGTAATCATGGAACTCGCTGTTTAAAGAAGAAAACTGGGGGTGAGACTTCAGAAAGCATATACTTTCATAATGTAAATGGATAGAAGAGTCATGATTTTATATTCCTTGAAAAATTCCCAACATGGATCTCTAGGTGCAGCTCCTTTTATGATCGTTATCGCTCGATTTTGAATAATAAAAGAGCGCTTTGCCTGACTTGAATTGCCCCAAAAGATGACACCATATCGCAAAAGACTATGCATAAATGCATAATATGTACACAATACTGTTTGATCACTGCAGCAATTTTTGAGCATTCTAAATACATAGCAACATTTACTTAATTTTTTATTGAGCACATCTATATGCTTGTCCCACTTTAGATGCTCATCTAACCAAATTCCTAAGAATTTTGTATTTGGCGTTTGTAGTATATTCTGTTGGCCTAGCTTCACAGTTATATTGGGCTTGACATTATTTGAGACATGTCTGTAATTCATCCACAATGTTTTTTTCTCATTCACAAATAAACTGTTGTCCCTGAACCATTTACTTGCTTCAACTATTGTTGTTTCAGTTTTACTGTTAAGGTCAGTCTCATTCTGAGCTTTAATAAAGAGACTTTTATCATCAGCAAAAAGTACACAATCAGCTTGTGTCAAATAATTTGGCAAGTCATTTATAAAGATGAAGAACAACAGGGGTCCCAACACCGAACCTTGTGGCACCCCATAACTAACTTCCTTATAACCAGAAAAGTATGACTTTCCATCATGAACTATTTCTACTTTCTGGCATCTGCCAGATAAGTATGACTTAAACCATGCATGAGCAGAACCAAGGACTCCATAGCAACTAAGTTTTTCGAGCAGTAGTTTATGATCAATAACGTCAAAGGCCTTTGATAAATCTAAAAAGACCCCACAATTTACTTCATTGTTATCAACGGAATTTAGGACAAGTTTTAGAAAGTTGTATATAGCTGTTTCAGTTGATCTATTCTTTCGAAAGCCATTTTGTTCATTGACCAATATTCCACTTTTTTTTAGGAAAGTAGAGAGTCTTCCATACATTACTGTTTCTATAATTTATATATAATATAAAATTACAGCACTAACGTCCAACCCAAAGGGTAAAACGCATTACTGGTAGGATCTGCCTGCAAAAATAAAGACTGTATACTTTCTGCCTTCAGATAACAGTGGGATCTGCCAGTAAGAGCTCTGGAAATCAACACTGGACAGATACTGCACACCATGAAAACGTTGTTAAGTGTTCCTCTAAATTTTCAGACCAGGTGGTTACTGGGACAATAATTTTGTTAATTTCCTGGGCGAGCCTCACTGTGTTATCTGCCATTTTTACAGCGAATAGCAGGCTGCAGCATGGTGATAATGACGTCTCAACAATATTCCAAAACAACATTCTTTTTATCTCATGAGCTACCGCCTCTCTTTGCGACCTTAGCATGGAATACGTGTTCTTGAAAAACGTGTAATGGGGCCGAATATCCATGTGGTACTGATACGTTCTAATAACTCCGGGTCTTTTATCGAACACACATGCATAATTAAACAATAAACTTTTAAGTTCTTCTTTTTGTTGTGGATAAATGTCTAAGCTCTCTTCTACCTTATTTTCGGTTTCATCAAGCTCCACTTGTTGGCACCACTGTTCTGGGAGTCGTGGTAGTGAAACGCGTTGACCTTCAAGATTTGAATGTGTATGTTTGTACGAGGCTTACCAATCCTACCGTTAACCCTTATTAAATTTATTACACAGTTCTGACCATTGATAAACAGATGACATTCCACAGTTTCTAAATGAATTTTAGCACACTTTTCCCTCAGGAAATTCAGTACGAAAATACATCGTGCTGTCAACCCTTCGATCATCAGGAAAATCGACTGGAATACGATCTACTCACTCTACACTTCGATCATGGTTTGCACTTTCATCAGCTTGGATTTATCGCATATGGCACCTAGTATCCTTCAGTTTAGTGCAGGGTAGGTTGGTAGGGCCTTGTGGCTGTCAATCTCTTTGGCTCTGAGCACTATGGGACTTAACATCTGAGGTCATCAGTTCCCTAGAACTTAAAACTACTTAAACCTAACTAACCTAAGGACATCACGCACATCCATGCCCGAGGCAGGATTCGAACCTGCGATCGTAGCGGTTGCGCGGTTCCAGATTGTAGCGCCTAGAACCGCTCGGCCACCCCGGCCGGCAACTGTTGGTTGGTTTGAGCATACTGCCATTGCATAATTCTGGGATTGACTAAGTTTTTATTGCTATTTTGCTGTGGTTGACACTGGTTATAAGCGTTTCCCCACTGATTTCTTCTACCATCCTGCCTATTCCAGTTTTGTTTTCCTTTGCCAGAATAATTCCTATCACCATTCTTCCTCTTTCTTTTAAAGCATTGGTTGTAATTAGAATTGTAATTGAAATTAAAATTGGCTCCCGAATTCGGGTTTTGCATTTGCGCTGCAGAGGCTGGATCGACAAAAGCCGGTCGTGGCTCAGTCGCGCGCTCAACATTGTTGACTCAGTATTCCCTTGGTGCGTCAGAGACTGATTTCCGCTACCGTTATGATAACTATTTTGGCTGTTAGGTCTACCGCTGTGCCTCGCGTCTTTATAAATAAAATCTATGGAATCTTAGATCGATAAGAAATACTTCAAATTGCTCTTAGGTACCTGTACAACTTCTACATCGATGTTAATGGGCAATTTGGCTTTCAAAATCTGTATAACATCAGTATGTGAAACTGGTTCATTCCAGAAACGCGATTTGTTTAGATACTTTTCGAAGTAGTTTCGTAAAGATCCAAATTTTATTGTATTGTTCCGGAGCGAACAGCGATTTCCTCAATCGTTCCTGCATACAATGTGACCATTACTTAGAAAGAAGAGGATTTTCAAATTGCTCTAATGCTTGGCAAGTTTCAGACATTTCGGTCGCCAACAGCGCACCATTGCCTGCAATGTATCCGGTAACATACTGAATCTTTTGCTGTTCGGACCATGCCATGGGCAACACATTCCTGAATGAGTTGATAAAAATAACAGGATGTACTCATTTGCGTTCAGAGATAAACATCTGAAATTACCGATGTTTTATAGGACTCAGTTCAAGCCATACAATCGACAAAGTTGGTTGTACTGTTTTCTGTTTCCCGTTCACATTCTGGTGTCGTTGACTGCCATACCCCTCGTAGTTAGGCGAGTACATATTAACTTTGGTACTGAGATAGTCACTACGTGCGCTGCCGTCCTTACCTGTATGCATCTTTTCACGTTCTTCCTCTTCTTCTGCGTCTCTATGTTGCGCCTTAATGTCATGAACTTGCCTGTTAATTTGCTCTTTGTCCGTCTGTTATTTTGTAACAGATGTGATCTGTTTGGTGTAAATTGTTCCGTTGTGTTATTTATAGCTTCCTGTAATTCTTTTTCTAAAGTGCGGTTGATATGAATATCTTTCTCTTGCAAAAATTTATCAAACTGCCCCTTCTGTTTTTTAGTTACCTCTTTAACTTGCGTGAAAGCTTGCTCCATTCTTGTGTTAAGTGTTGTTTGTTGTAAGTGCATAGCATTAAAGTCTTCAGTTAGTTTTCTTATTTGGTCAGGTATATGTTTTACTGTTGATTTTAATTTGTCTACATCCTGATTCATATTATTTAAATCTTCCCACATTACTTCAATCACCTGATCTGCCACTTCGGGTGTTAACTGTGTTATCTGTTTTGTCAGGTTGTTTTGAATTTCTGTTAGATACTTTACATCAGTTTCTAAATTGCTCATCTGTGTAGTCATTTGTGTGGTTACCTGATTTCCAAACTGTGTCAACAGATCAGTTTGCATAGCTTCGAACCATTTTAATAAGTTTGGCTCTGCTGGAACCTGCGTTAAGTGCAGAGCCTGGTATGGTTTCTAGTGTAGGCATGTAATCGCCTGCCACTTGCAAAACAGTACCACTAGCCGCTGCGACCGTGGTATCACTATCGTGTACATTTTCTACCTCAGGATTTATTAAAGCTGAGCAACAGATTCGTCGTCCGATGAACTAACCATCGTGTTAGTTCGAGACCTAAGTTCCACAGTCGTTATTTGTACACGTTAGTCAATGTACAACCAAGCTTCACTATTGCAGTAATTCGAATCACATATACAAATCACAGATGACGTAGTGATGTCTGTTTAAATTAATGCAGTAAAATATCTCTCTGCTCAAACAACAGACTGACGATCCAGAATCCCGGACGCAACTAATAAAAATTTTCCGCCATCTTGTGGTACATTCACGTATAATACATTAACAAAAACCTACACAAATATCTAAAAAAGAAATTTAAAAAAAAATGCATGCTATGCTGTGGGTCTCGCAATAAGGCAATCCTATCCCACATTTACGATCAATCAAAAACATAGTAGTGCTGTTGCTCTTACCGTATGTATATTCTTTTGGCGGTCGGGTTTCTTGGTAGTAGGTTTAATGTTCCAAAACTTCCTTCTTTTCCAAATTTTTGGGATAAATAATTGTCAATTTTATGAGCTCATTTCGGTAGTAAATTTTTTGTCTCGTACGCAGTTGGCGTAAAATGTAACAAACAATTGATTATAGTCACAAGCTGGAAAAAATTACTTAAATATTTCAACTTAAAATTTGTACTAATTTTTTCTGAAACAAAAGTATGGCACTCAGTCGCCATTGTAACCGCCTCGTTAAATTGTTGAAAACTTGGTCATCCACCGTCATAATTTTGAAATGAGAGATAGTATGAATGTCGCGAAATAAATGTTTCGCGTGAAGCGCCGTTACGACAGAGGCAAAGGTCAATTGTGGAAACTAAGCTACTGAATATTAAAAGTAACGTTATTAAGGAATGCACCCAACTGACTACACAAAATAAGAGCGACCGTACATTTGCGAGTGAGTGGTTAAAAATAAGAATTAATACCGTACTGTCAGGGAAATGGGCACAAGTATAGTTACATTGGTAAACGCTCAGTTGTTTGCAAACTTACGTTTGTGATAGAGGCATGTACGTTCAAAGTACTGTAATTCCCCATAGCCTGGGTAAAAATAATTATGGTTAAAATGCATTTATTCATCTGAGAAAGAAAATAGTCGGACTTCATAATTAAGTGAAATGAAAGATTGCAGGTTCTGAATGTCGCTGCAAGTATGACCTAAATATTTAAACTGACTGGCGACCACGAAGGGAAAGAGATGAACAGATTCATGTACCTCTGTTCTGGAGCAGCGCCGTCGTGAAGATCGTTGCCTCCATCTAAATTCTCAATACAAAATTAAAATCATAATAATCTTCCAGAGTTACAGGAGCTCGGATCCCTGGTATCGTAAATGAGAAAATCATATTGTTTCAGAAGTTGCCGTCATTATTCAGCACAATTTCTCTTGAAATTACAGAGCACTTCGTTTATACGTCTTATCACCTGGACAAGAGAACAACGAAAGGTAACTATTACTATAACTAATAAACGAAGAGCGTAAATCTTCTTTTGCCCATCAGTGTTAAATACTTTTCAGCTGCATCTTTGGTATGAGAGTCGATTAATTATCTACACATGTATCAATAAGAAAAGATTATTAAATTTCTTTACACTTTGGACATGTATGCATGTGCAAAAAGCACTGCGGCAACGAAAGCCCTTACGTAACACATCAAATGAATTCGCAGTTATGAATAAGGACTACCATCAGCTGTAGAGTGGGATGACGACAATGAAATTTGTGCTGGACAGGGACCCAAAGCCAAATATCCTGCTTTGCGATCGGTTGCCTCACAATTTGGCTATCCGTGCACGACTCACAGCCAGACCCATGCTTGACAATATATGGAAGGTTGGGTGTGGCTGTGAGTCGTGCACAGTTAACCAAATGGTAAGATGACTGCTTGTGAAAAGTGCGGAATCTGGGTTCGAGTCCCACAAAAAAAAAAAAAAAACTTTCATCGTCGTTATTCCGTTCTACAGCTGATGGTAGTCCTTATTCACAATTGCGAATTCATTTGACATGAATGCATAGCTCAGATGGATATTGCCAAAGCCGCTACAACAGCACTTTTAAAGCTATGGACCATTGCTGGTAACTGAAACAACAATTCTATGAATTCCATGTTACGAGCAATATTGACCTTTTGCTTAAAAATACTTTGTAAAAGTTGCCTATATATATATATATATATATATATATATATATATATATATATATATTTTTTTTTTTTTTTTTTTTTGTAAGAATCCTGTCGGGGAGAAGAAAAAGCTTGTTTAATGCCAGAGAGTCTATTCCACTCTGTGTATTCAATGGCAAATAAAGTTCAACTTAAATATGATGCATACTTTTGGTGGACAGAGGCCTGGAAGAGTCTGTATATATATATATATGTGTGTGTGGGGAGGGGGGGGGGGTTGTGTGGGTGAAGCAATTTAGTTGTCAGTTTCTTCATTTCTTCAGTCTCATCCTGATATTTTAATTTGTGTTCAAAGGTAGTTTCATAAAATACTCATATTCTTATAATGGTTCAAAGCTTTAATCATTTACTTCTATCATCACTTGCCACAAGAACAATCTATTTTCTGTTCAGCAGATGATCCCTTCAGAGAACTGCAATTTTTTGCCTAGCAACATGACATCATATGATAAAAATGCTTCATTTAGAGAACATATTTTCATCCTAAATTTGTAACATAGTGGAGCATCTTAAATATCTCAGAGTTTAGAGTAATATTTATAGCATTTAAAAAACAGAATTCAAGAATTTTTAAATTTATTGTATACAATAATTTCTGAAATAATAGAGTTGCATCTAATGGTAGTTTTTATGAGAATGAAATAAAGTAACTACAGAAAATATCATGCCATGCCTATGTAATATACTTCTAGGAGAGACAAACAAAGCAACAATGCCAGTAAGCTTCCATAGGATCTTGATCCAGCAGCTTCTTCATGGTAAGTCCACTTCCAGTTTCCACACTGAGGAAAATCTGATGGAATTGATACCATCTCATCATGCCCACCAACTTTCAGTACTACACCCATACCAAGTTCTGCATGATTTGATATATGACAGTGAAAGAACCAGTATCCTGAAAACAGAAATAAGGAAAAATAAAGTTTCTGTGCTACAACATTTGAATATCCAAAAATCACGCCAGTTCGGAAGTTCATCCCTCTTTCTGCAGAATAGTGTACTAAATATTAATCGCAGAGTATTTCCTCTCGCTTACAGCATGCATTTACTTGCTGTGCTTCACTGTAAATACTCTGTATGACACAACACTTTGTGACTAATATTATATTCTGAAGGTGGCTTACAACATAACAATCATCAGAGTAACATACAAAGAAGCAGCTGTACAATCAAAAGAGCAACGGGTATGACCATCACTGTAACTGGAACTTTGTTTTGGGTCATCAGTCTTCTGGATGCTTTGATACGGCCTGCCACGAATTCCTCTCCTGTGCCAACCTCTTCATCTCAGAGTAACACTCGCAACCTACATCCTCAATCATTTGCTGAATGTATTCCAATCTCTGTCTTCCTCTACAGTTTTTGCACCCTTCAGCTGCCTCTAGCATGATGGAAATCATTCCCTGATGTCTTAACAGATCATCCTGTCCCTTCTCCTTGTCAGTGTTTTCCAAACATTCCTTTTCTCTCTGATTCTGCGCAAAATTTCCTCATTCCTTACCTTATCAGTCCACTTAATTTTCAACATTCGTCTGTAGCATCACATCTCAAATGCTTCAATCCTCTTCGGTGCCGGTTTTCCCACAGTCCATGTTTCACTACCATACAATGCTGTGCTCTAGACGTGCATTCCTAGAAAATCCTTCCTCGAGCTAAGGCCTATGTTTGATATTAGTAGACTTCTCTTGGCCAGGAATGCCCTTTTTGCCATTGCTAGTGTGCTTTTAATGTCCTCCTTGCTCTGTGCATCATTTGTTATTTTACTGCTGAAGTAGCGGAATTTCGTAACTTCATCTACTTTATTACCATCAATCTTTGTGTTATGTTTCTCGCTGTTCTCATTTCTGGTACTTCTCGTTACTTTTGTCTTTATTTGATTTACTCTCAACCCATATCCTGTACTCATTAGATTGATCAGTTGATTCAGCAGATCATGTAATTCTTCTTCAATTTCACTAAGGATAGCAATGTCATCAGCAAATCGTATCATTGGTATCCTTTCACCTTAAATTTTAATTCCACTACCGAACCTTTTTTTTATTTTGTCGATCATTGCTTCTTTGATGTACATATTGAACAGTAGAGGTGAAAGACTACATCCCTGTCTTACATCCTTTTTAATCCAAGCACTTCGTTATCGATCGCCCACTCTTATTATTCCCTCTTGGCTCTTGTACATATTTTTATTACCCATCTCTCCTTATAGCTTACCCCTATTTTTCTCAGAATTTTGAACATCTTGCACCATTTTAGATTGTCAAATGCTTTTTCCAGGATGACTAATCCTATGAACATGTCTGGATTTTTCTTTAGTCTTGCTTCCATTATCAACTGCAATGTCAGAATTGCCTCTCTGCTGCCTTTACCTGTTCTAAAGCCACCATCTAGCACATCCTCAGTTTTCTTTTCCATTCTTCTGTATATTATTCTTGTCAGCAACTTGGATGCTTGAGCTGTTAAGCTAATAGTGCGATAATTCTGCACTTGCCACCTCTTGCAGTCTTCAGAATTGTGTGGACGATATTTTTCCAAAAGTCGGATGGTATGTTGCCAGACATACATTCTACACACCAATGCAAATAGTCGTTTTGTTGACACCCCCCCCCCCCCCCCCAATAATTTTAGAAATTATGATGGAATGTTATCTATCCCTTTTGCCTTATTTGATGTTAAGTCCTCCAAAACTCTTTTGAATTCTAATACTGCATCCCTTATCTCTTCTAAATCGATTTCTATTTCTTCTTCCATCACATCAGACAAATCTTCCCCCTTATAGACACTTTCAATGTATTCTTTCCATCTATCTGCTCTCTCCACTGCATTTAGCAGTGGAATTCCTGTTGCACTCTTAATGTTACCAACCTTTGTTTTAATGTCACCAAAGGCTGTTTTTACATTGCTGTATGCTCAGTCTGTCGTTCTGATCATCATTTCTTATTTGATTTCTTCACATTTTTCATGCAGCCATTTCATCATAGGTTCCCTGCACTCCCTATTTATTCATTCCTCAGCGACTTGTATTTCTGTATTCCCGAGTTTGCCAGAACATTTTTGTACTTCCTCCTTCCATTGATCAACTGAAATATTTCTTCTGTTACCCATGGTTTCTTCACAGTTATCTTCTTTGTACCTATGTTTTTCTTTCCAACTTCTGTGATGGCCCTTATTAGAGATCATTCCTCTTCAACTGTACTGCCTACTGAGCTATTCCTTACTGCTGTACCTAAAGCATTAGAGAACTTCAAGCATATCTTGTCATTCCTTAGTACTTTCATATCCCACTTCTTTGCATATTGACTCTTCCTGACTTCAGACTACTCTTCTTCACTACTATATTGTGATCTGAGTACGCCTTAAAATCCAGTATCTGATTTCGAAATTTCGTCTGACCATGATGTAATCTAACTGAAATTTTTCTGTGTCACGTGGCCTTTCCCAAGTATACTTCCTCCTCTTGTGATTCTTGAAGAGAGTATTCACTATTACTAATTGAAATTTGTTACAGAACTCAATTAGCCTTTCTCCTCTCTCATTCCTTGTCCCAAGCCCATATTCTCCTGTAACATTTTCTTCTAGTCCTTCCCCTACAACTGCATTCCAGTCCCCCATGATTATTACATTTTCATCTCCCTTTACATACTGTATTAAAATTTCAACATTCTCCTCATATACTTTCTCTATCTCTTCATCTTCAGCTTGCAACGTCGACATGTATACCTGAAATATCATTGTCGGCATTGGTTTGCTGTCGATTCTGATAAGAACAACCCTGATGCCCTTATGATGTCATAAACCTACTCTCAGAGCAACACTAGTAATCCTAAAAGAAATATTTATTTATTTCATGTTCCGTAGATATGGTATTGTGAGCACGTCACATGAGATGTGGATCGAGTCAAACATACAAAACAACAAACATACAAAAAGTTACAAAACAGTCTTCATTAAATTTATAAAAAATGTTCTACATAACTGCATATAGTTAACGCAAAGTTTAGAGGAAAAACAGATATTGTACATATAACAGCATATTTCTTTGAGTGTAAATACAAAATTTCATGTTTTAATTTGGAGAAAAACTGCAAGCACATTTCTTTGTTAACAAGATGGAGAATTCTATCTCAATGCTATTTCCCTTTTTGCATCATAAAACTCTTCTAATGTATAAACAGACATATTTAACAAATATTCCTTTAGTTTTGCTTTTAAAAAGAGATTCATTTTCTCTTAAACAGGTCAGGGAGAACAACTGTCAGGTTCTTAAGTTCACAATGAGGACTTTCTTTCCCTCTTGTATTATATTTGTGATAGTTCCTATTTGATGGAAATTGTGCAGGGTTCTTAATTACAAAACACATCAGCGAATACATGTACTGGGATACAGTGGTCATTATTTGCAGCTTTTTCAAAAGGTTACAGCATGATGTCCTAGAGGGTACTCTGCACATAATTCTAATAGCCCTTTTATGGGCCACAAAAATTTTCTTTGCCAAAGCTAAATTTCCCCAGAAGATAATTCCGTAACACACAATGGAGTGAAAATACTCATAGTACGTGGACTTAATAGTCGTTAAATCTCCAATGGAAGACATCATTCTGATAGCATACATAGCCGAGCTCAATTTTTTTAGGGTCTGTTGTATATGGAAGGACCATTTCATTTTGCTATCAATATGTACTCCAAGAAATTTAAACACATCCATTCTTTCTATTGGTTGATTTCCACATGTTACATTTATTTCTCTCACTTTTTTTGTTTTTGTATGGAACTGGATAAAATTTGTCCTACTTGAGTTTAGAGAGAGACCATTAACACTGAACCAGTTAATCACTTCAGAGAGTATGTTTTTAACTCATCATCATCATCATCATCATCATTTAAGACTGATTATGCCTTTCAGCGTTCAGTCTGGAGCATAGCCCCCCTTATACAGTTCCTCCATGATCCCCTATTCAGTGCTAACATTGGTGCCTCTTCTGATGTTAAACCTATTACTTCAAAATCATTCTTAACCGAATCCAGGTACCTTCTCCTCGGTCTGCCCCAACTCATCCTACCCTCTACTGCTGAATCCATGAGTCTCTTGGGTAACCTTGCTTCTCCCATGCGTGTAACATGACCCCACCATCTAAGCCTGTTCGCCCTGACTGCTACATCTATAGAGTTCATTCCCAGTTTTTCTTTGATTTCCTCATTGTGGACACCCTCCTGCCATTGTTCCCATCTACTAGTACCTGCAATCATCCTAGTTACTTTCATATCCGTAACCTCAACTTTGTTGATAAGGTAACCTGAATCCACCCAGCTTTCGCTCCCGTACAACAAAGTTGGTCGAAAGATTGAACGGTGCACAGATAGCTTAGTCTTGGTACTAACTTCCTTCTTGTAGAAGAGAGTAGATCGTAGCTGAGCGCTCGCTGCATTAGCTTTGCTACACCTCGCTTCCAGTTCTTTCACTATGTTGCCATCCTGTGAGAATATGCATCCTAAGTACACTCCTGGAAATGGAAAAAAGAACACATTGACACTGGTGTGTCAGACCCACCATACTTGCTCCGGACACTGCGAGAGGGCTGTACAAGCAATGATCACACGCACGGCACAGCGGACACACCAGGAACCGCGGTGTTGGCCGTCGAATGGCGCTAGCTGCGCAGCATTTGTGCACCGCCGCCGTCAGTGTCAGCCAGTTTGCCGTGGCATACGGAGCTCCATCGCAGTCTTTAACACTGGTAGCATGCCGCGACAGCGTGGACGTGAACCGTATGTGCAGTTGACGGACTTTGAGCGAGGGCGTATAGTGGGCATGCGGGAGGCCGGGTGGACGTACCGCCGAATTGCTCTACACGTGGGGCGTGAGGTCTCCACAGTACATCGATGTTGTCGCCAGTGGTCGGCGGAAGGTGCACGTGCCCGTCGACTTGGGACCGGACCGCAGCGACGCACGGATGCACGCCAAGACCGTAGGATCCTACGCAGTGCCGTAGGGGACCGCACCGCCACTTCCCAGCAAATTAGGGACACTGTTGCTCCTGGGGTATCGGCGAGGACCATTCGCAACCGTTTCCATGAAGCTGGGCTACGGTCCCGCACACCGTTAGGCCGTCTTCCGCTCACGCCCCAACATCGTGCAGCCCGCCTCCAGTGGTGTCGCGACAGGCGTGAATGGAGGGACGAATGGAGACGTGTCGTCTTCAGCGATGAGAGTCGCTTCTGCCTTGGTGCCAATGATGGTCGTATGCGTGTTTGGCGCCGTGCAGGTGAGCGCCACAATCAGGACTGCATACGACCGAGGCACACAGGGCCAACACCCGGCATCATGGTGTGGGGAGCGATCTCCTACACTGGCCGTACACCACTGGTGATCGTCGAGGGGACACTGAATAGTGCACGGTACATCCAAACCGTCATCGAACCCATCGTTCTACCATTCCTAGACCGGCAAGGGAACTTGCTGTTCCAACAGGACAATGCACGTCCGCATGTATCCCGTGCCACCCAACGTGCTCTAGAAGGTGTAAGTCAACTACCCTGGCCAGCAAGATCTCCGGATCTGTCCCCCATTGAGCATGTTTGGGACTGGATGAAGCGTCGTCTCACGCGGTCTGCACGTCCAGCACGAACGCTGGTCCAACTGAGGCGCCAGGTGGAAATGGCATGGCAAGCTGTTCCACAGGACTACATCCAGCATCTCTACGATCGTCTCCATGGGAGAATAGCAGCCTGCATTGCTGCGAAAGGTGGATATACACTGTACTAGTGCCGACATTGTGCATGCTCTGTTGCCTGTGTCTATGTGCCTGTGGTTCTGTCAGTGTGATCATGTGATGTATCTGACCCCAGGAATGTGTCAATAAAGTTTCCCCTTCCTGGGACAATGAATTCACAGTGTTCTTATTTCAATTTCCAGGAGTGTACTTGAAACCATCCACCTGTTCTAACTTTGTTCCTCCTATTTGGCACTCAATCCGTTTATATTTCTTTCCCACTGACATTACTTTCGTTTTGGAGATGCTAATCTTCATACCATAGTCCTTACATTTCTGATCTAGCTCTGAAATATTACTTTGCAAACTTTCAATCGAATCTGCCATCACAACTAAGTCATCCGCATATGCAAAACTGCTTATTTTGTGTTCACATATCTTAATCTCACCCAGCCAGTCTATTGTTTTCAACATATGATCCATAAATAATACGAACAACAGTGGAGACATGTTGCAGCCTTGTCTTACCCCTGAAACTACTCTGAACCATGATCTCAATTTACCGTCAACTCTAACTGCTGCCTGACTATCCATGTAAAGACCTTTAATTGCTTACAAAAGTTTGCCTCCTATTCCATAATCCTGTAGAACAGACAATAACTTCCTCCCAGGAACCCGGTCATATGCCTTTTCTAGATCTATAAAGCATAGATACAATTCCCTGTTCCACTCATAACATTTCTCCATTATTTGCCATAAGCTAAAGATCTGGTCCTGACAACCTCTAAGAGGCCTAAACCCACACTGATTTTCATCCAACTGGTCCTCAACTAATACTCGCACTTTCCTTTCAACAATACCTGAGAAGATTTTACCCACAACGCTGATTAAAGAGATACCTCTATAGTTGTTACAATCTTTTCTGTTTCCATGTTTAAAGATTGGTGTGATTACTGCTTTTGTCCAATCTGATGGAACCTGTCCCGACTCCCAGGCCATTTCAATTATCCTGTGTAGCCATTTAAGACCTGACATTCCACTGTATTTGATGAGTTCCGACTTAATTTCATCCACCCCAGCCGCTTTATTGCACTGCAATCTATTGACCATTTTTTCCACTTCCTCAAATGTGATCCTATTTCCATCATCATTCCTACCCCTTCTACCTCGAAATCTGAAACATTACTGATCGCATTTTCACCTACATTGAGCAACTCTTCAAAATATTCCCTCCATCTGCCCAAGGCATCCACAGGATTCACCAGCAGTTTTCCTGACCTGTCCAAAATACTTGTCATTTCCTTCTTACCTCCCTTTCGAAGACTGCTAATTACACTCCAGAATGGTTTTCCAGCAGCTTGACCCATAGTCTCCAACCTGTTTCCAAAGTCTTCCCACGATTTCTTCTTGGATGCTGCAATTATCTGTTTGGCTTTGTTTCTTTCTTCAACGTAACTTTCTCTGTCTACCTGGGTTCTGGTTTGTAGCCATTTTTGATACGCCTTCTTTTTCCTCTTACAGGCTGCCTTGACTGTATCATTCCACCAAGCTGTTTGCTTCATCCTACTTTTACACACTACTGTTCCAAGACATTCTTTAGCCACTTCTAGTACTGTGTCCCTGTACCTTGTCCATTCCTTTTCCAATGACTGTAATTGACTACACTCAACTACCTGGTACCTTTCTGAGATCGCTGTTATGTACTTGTGCCTGATTTCCTTATCCTGAAGTTTCTCCACTCTTATCCTCCTGACTTTAACTGACTCCTCGAAATTAAAATCTGATTTTCCACTCATGAAGATGGTGGTATCGTCAGCAAAAAGAGTAAATTTGCAAGGCAGGCTTGCACACAATGGTAAATCATTTATAAACATCAGAAACAACAGTGGCCCCAGAATTGAGCCTTGAGGCACACCACAACTAATAGAAGTCCATTCAAACTGAGCGGAGGTATCCGTTGACTCATCTGAGCTGTTTAAAATTACTTTCTGTTTTCTTTCCTGAAGATAAGATTGCAGCCAGTTACCTGAGACACCCCTTATTTCCACAGTTTGGCTTTCTGCCTGAGAATGTGGTGATCTACACAATCAAATGCCTTTGATAAGTCACAGAAAACACCAATTCCTATCATTTTTTTCATTTAGACATTCAAGTACTTCATTTGTAAGTGCATACACTGCATCCTCAGTTGAACAGCCCCTCTGAAAGCCAAACTGGCTCTTGTTGATAAGTCTGTTCATTATGAGGTGTTCAGTAATTTTATTGTGCATTAATTTTTCTAGAATATTAGAGAAGGCTGTTAACAGTGAAATAGGGTGGTAGTTAGTGAGCTCAGCTCTATCACCCTTCTTGTGTAGGGGCTTCACAATGGCACACTTGAGTCTTTCAGGAAAAATGCCTTGTTGAAATGATGCATCAAAAATATGGCACAGAATATCACTAATCCATATACATGAAAATTCCAATAAACTATTGGATAACTATTGGATATATTATCTACTCCTGCTGAGTTCTTACACTTTAAAGACCAGATGACTGTTTGAATTTCCTCTACAGTGATAGGATTAATGTACATTTCTGGTATTATGTTGGAGTATGCATCCTGACATAAAGTCATAGCTTCCTCAACAGACGGCCTACAGCCAATTTGTTGGGTTACTAACAGGAAATGTTTGGTAAAAATTTCAGCCACACTTTTTTGATTTTCTATTAAGTTACCCCCATGCTTGATTTTTAGGTCATCTGTGTCACTTGTTTTTGTCTTTGTCTCACTTTTTATAATGTTTCAAATTGTTTTCATTTTATTATTAGATTTATCGACAATCTATAATGATCCATTTTTGTATATCATTAGTTGTTCTGATTTTAGCATAAATTTCTCTCTTAGTCCTGCATGACTGTTTAATACCTTCTGTGATATAAGGCTTACTTACGGAATTTGGATTAATATTTTTGACTCATTTCTTTGGAAAAGATTCTTCGAAAAGGGCAGAAAAATCATTTATAAAATAGTTAAATTTGTCATTAGCATTATCCCTGTTGTAAATAAAGGACCAGTTAGCTGCAACTTACAGTTGAAGGATTCTTTTGCCTCTTTGTTCATTATTCTTACACATTTCCACTGCGGAGATAGTTTAACAATATTGTTAACGCTGTAAAGAGTGATTAATTGACCATCATGGTCTGTGAGACCATTTATAACCTGGTTTACATTAATGTTCTGGTATCTAGTTACATTTAAAAATACATTGTCTATCATAGTTTGGGAATCTGGTGTGATTCTAGTGGGAAAATTGATTACTGAATTCAGATTATAAGTGGACATCACATTCTGGAAGTTACTTCTATTGTTATTATCAGTCAGACAGTCTACATTAAAATCACCTAAGGCTACAATATCCTTTGTTTTTGAAAATAAAGCTGACAATATCTGCTCCATGAGACTAAAAAACATTTTTATATTTCCTGATGGTGCCCTGTAAACAGCCAGGACTATTAATGAGTTCAGATTAGTTTTTATTTCAGTAGCACATGCTTCAAAATGTTGGTCCATACAGTATTTTGTAACGTCAATTACTTTGTAATCAAAATTTTCCTTAACATATATTGCCACTCCCCCCATTTCTTTATTTACTCTACAGTATTGGGTTGCTAAGTTGTAACTTGATAAAAAGGGCATGATGCAGTTGCTAGTAGCATGGTGCTCAGTGAAGCACAATATCTGGGCATTATTTATACAGTCTTTCTCATTAATGTTGATAAGCAATTGGTCTATTTTGTTAGGGAGGCTTCTCACATTTTGATGAAAAATTGATAACCCTATCTTCTTTATTTTGTCAGTGCTGTTATTTCTTGACTGAGAATCCAGAGGAGTCTGCCTAAAGTCATGTGGTAGTAAACATTTGACACTGTTTAGGGTATTGACTTTTTCTTCTTCAAGCCTGCACATAAAAAATCATTGACACCATTCTATCTGTTGTAGTTGTCTTCTCATTTGTGGTTGCTGGTGATACTATTGGCTGCCCGGATGATTCTGTCATTGCTGGGACTGATGCTCCTGTTAATGTAGCTTTTGTTGACTTCATCTTTTCAGGTAGACCTACTGCTTCTGTCACTGTTCTCTCTGTTGGCATGTTAGCAGGAGTTGTATTTACAGTACCATTGCTTTTGAAGTGGTAATCAACTGATACTGATAACTGCTCGTCTGTTTTTGGATACATCATTGGGATGGCTGTATTGTGAAGACTGTTATCTTGCAACTTCTGTTCAGATGCATTCCATGTTTTCTGTAGTTGCACCTTTGAAGAAAGTCCACACTAAGAAAATGTGCATTTGGGTACATTTTGCAGATCTTGTGGAACTGCCTGTTTGCCCTTTTAATTTCGAAATTTACGCAGGAAGTAGGCATCAGATCGTGTCTGTGAGGTATTCCAGTTACAATCACGATGTTCTCTCTTGCAGAATGTAAAACTTGCTTCAGGTTACCGATAGCAGATGCTACTTCATTTCTATAGACATCATTGGCTCCCCCAATCAACACAATACTTTTGTTTTTGTTTTCTAAATATTCCTGGTCGATACTTTTGATAACTTCCTTCATGGGTGCCCCAGGTTTAACAAAGCCACATGCTTTCACATTGAGTTCAAACGAAATATTTCTGAGAGATTTCGTTCATGACTGTCAGAGTAAATAACTATTTCTTCACTTTTACCAAACATCTGCGACTTCTTACACTTTTCTTGTGCTAAATTGTTCACTTCAGATTTTTCTACAGCTGCGGTGTTTGCATCTGAATGTAAGTTCTCACAGTCAGTACAACTTAAGTAGTCTGGAGATGAGTCTCATCATTGTATAAGCGTTTCTCATATTGGCTGTTTTTCTTCTCTAGTTCCTCACATCTGGTATGTAAAGCGCGCATTTCACTTAAAAGCACTGCAATTACGTCGTCTTTCCTGTCTCTTTTGTGTATACTGAGAGCAAGATTTGCATTGATACATTGCGAACAAAGCCACGTCTTTAAATTGGGATTGATGTTTACACAGTTAAAATGGTACACAGTTCTGCAATTCACGCACATTATACTTTTTACAGCACGCTTCTGACAATGGCATACCCTCGAGATCGGCGGAACTTCATGAATTGACAAGCTAGTCGCACGCGCAATTTTTCTATCACATTTTTCTGCTCTAAAAGTGCTTCTTTCTACTACTTTTGCGACAATATAGCACGCCACACATAGCTGATCACAATACAAACCGAAATTATTGCAAGACGAACACTTTTCTTCGTTTACCGAGCATTTATTTTTGGAACTCACAAATTCACTTTCCACCACCGCCGCCATCTTGCCAAGATATCTGTGGCAGGTATGTCCTTTTCAAGTAAGACATTCTGACCTTCTCCCTCTTTAAGTGAGAGTGACTTCAGAGAAACATTTTATCTTGTAGCTCTCTTGCATGTTGTTTTAAGTGGCAATTAAGCTGTCACACTACTACTCTACAATGACTTTTTCCCTTGAAAATAAATTATAACTGTCAGCAGTAATAAACAAAGGATAATCAAAAATTGCAAAGAGCAAACATAACATAAAAATGGTCTCTGTACCATAGCTTACACAAATCTTTTCTAGTGGCAATTTCAACACAGCCCTCCTGCTCTCAAGTGGAGTCCCCAGAATGTGTAGGTATTTGAAATGCTCTCATTGCCCTGCCCTGGCGGGATTTGCTGGAGTCCCCGGTGTCTTGTCTGGAGTGGCATTAGCTGTGTTTCCCCTGCTTGCTAATCTTCTGCGCCCTGTACTGATGCTCCCTGTACTGATGAAGCAGGTGCCGGTTCTGTCTGATCCTGTGTCTATCCCATCGTCTGATGTGAGGATATAAGCCAGTTTCCCTCATTTGAATGACACTGCCTCTACTTACCATCACATTTCATGCACAATGTAGGCTCATCTCATTGTGACACTTTGTGTGGCCCAGTGCGTGTTGATTGCAAAGGGGGCGTACACACCTGCCCACAGAATTACATGTGAGCATGTTTGCAATTCTTTGTGGATGAAAATATCATTATCTCCATGCCATGATGCTGGAAGGGTTGTAACTTTGCAATTCGGCTCTACACTTGTCGAAGCAAATATGGTAAATTTGTAGCTTCCAGTCCAGGCCATGAAAAAAAAAACTACTCTGTTGGTAAATGTAAAGCCTCTCCCTACAACATCTCCACATGCAGTTCATAGGCTCCACAAAATCATAGGCAGTGTGGAGGTCCATCTGTTTTTATGGTACATGAGTGCAGCCTTTAAAGTTCTGCACAACCACTCCACAATCCCATTACTCAAATGCATGGTAACTGGTGGTTCAATGATACCAAAATCCGCACAGATTGTATAACTCATGGAACAGGCTGAGTCAAATTGCAGTCCTTGATCCATGGTGACATGTGACAGGTACCCGAACCACGGTATTTGTGCAGATGAAAAGCCTTTGTCTACCATTTCTGCTGTTATGTCTGCAACTGGTGCTGCTTCATCTCACTGAGCATACCTTTCAATGTCAGTCAGTAAGCAGTGATATCTTTCAGAGAGGGGCAGTGGTCATGTGATATCTAGATGTATGTGTGAGAATCGGTCTGGTGTGTTCGGAAACTGTCTGACCTACTTCTGCACATGGGTGCCCGTGTCCCATTGCTGGCACAATATGTTCTCCCTTGCCCATTTGTGGCAATCCTTTTTTAATGCTGGGCCAAATGAATTTATCAATTTTATGCTCATATACATGGGGCAGGGTGGGTCAATTTATGCACACTATCAGACAACATCTTGTGGAGGCCGTCAGGTGTAAAAGGGGTTGGTCTGGCTTGACACACATCACAGCAAATCAGAACTTTTGCCCCTGCTGACCATATGTGCTAAATTTGCAGTCCTGTAGAGCTGTTTTGCAAATAGTCCTGCAATCGGCTGTGGGTAGCGTGTGCTTTGGTGAGTTGCTCATAATCCACAGTATGTTTGATGGCTCCAATGCCAAAAAAATAAATAAGTAAATATTGGCTGCTATGATCACAGCTCCTCTAATGTACCTCAAACCTGTTGTGAATTGTCTGATGAGCTCCAGCTGTTGGGGCTGAATTGAGGAGCAGCTGTCTTTGTATGTACTAAAAGCAAAAGTTATTGGTTTATGATCTGTATGTATATAGAGTATGGTTTTGCTTTCACATACAAATATGTTAATATTATTGCAGCTGCAGATACACTAAAATTAAACTTCTGTAGCTATTAAATTGTAAACTATTAATGTAGCTAATTAAAACAACACTTAAATAATAATGACCTCTTTTTAAAGTCAACATCATAAGGTGCTATGTTTTGTATAACCACTTATGTCATTCTGGTCTTTGGTTATTATTTTAAGTCTTTCTGCACATTTACATATTACTTTTTACCTACTTTTGTTTTTGTCTACTACATTATTTCCTTGGATGGAATTTTTTTTTTTGCTTCTAAAAATTTTTCCCAAATAAGCGCTTTTCTTCTAAATTTTTTTATCATTGAATGTTAAGTTCTGACACAATGTTTCTGTTTTTATCCTCTTGTTTTCCTTTTGATATAATTTTTATTGTGTCTCTTTTTTCATATGGTATCTATTCTAATAATTGGTATCCTTCCACTTTTTGTCCTTTTTTTCTTTGCATCCAGAAGATAAATTTCACTCTAAAGACTCGTGAGAAAGTTTTCTGACTTTCTTATTAATTAATATTCATTCATCTGTAGTCAGTGTTAAGCTCCATTTTAGTGCCTCTTTCATTGGATGAGTAATGGCAATGCAAGAACTGCGACAGCAAATATTTGATTTAATGTTTGCAGCACTTAAATAAATATTCAGTAACCTGTCTCAGTATTAAATCCTATGGTCTCAGAAGCCTATCTGCCCTTTATTTGCTCTTTACTATGACATGTAGGTTTATAGGTGACACACCTCTTCCTTTGATAGATGTCCATTATAACACATTTCGTTATCCTTCCAAAAATTTATGCTTGTCGGTACTAATAGTTCGGTCTTGGTTATTAGAAACCCAAGATTTCATCAAATTCCACATGATTTGATGCTTATTTATGGCTGCCCTGTCAACAAGAATATTGTTTTCACTTTGACAACTTATGTTGCATTCCACAAGACATCTCTGTGTAACTTGTACAAACAGGAATGTTTAATAACTGGAACACTGGAAGAGCATTATTTATAAATAATTGAAATAGGAACAACTATAGAATGCTAGTGGGCAGACATGGTTAAAAATTTTAGAAAACTTCAAATTCAGGAATTTTTGTAAAAAAAACTGTCACCTCAAAAGACAGACAGGAAAGAGGAACAAGATAAATTATGGTACACATTTAAGAATGAAGAGGAAAATAAATTCTCTATGACTGAACTCTCTCCCTTTTTCTTATGTGTCAATCCTAGGTGAAAAAGCTATTAAATGTATAAAATGCAGATTATGAATAATTAGTATTTTTTATTTATTTATTTATCTCTTGTTCTGGTGATCCATGTGTGACACTATCACAGGATATGGAACGTGTCAATTTTACAAGCTTATGGCCAGAATTTATGGTAATACAAAAAACAAAATAAACACAGTAAACAGTAACTTAGGTCCCACTACAAAAAAATACATTTTAGAGATAGATAGAGATTACAAAACAAAAAACAGTAAACAGTAACTTAGGTCCCACTATAAACATACATTTTAGAGATAGATAAAGATTACAAAATAATAAGTGTTACAGAGAAATAAATATTGCAAAATATATGTTTACAATAAAAATATTCAGTATTACAAATACAAATTTGGGCATACAATTGCAATTTACAATACAAGAAATTTTAAACACTGTAGTTCAGGAACTCTTCTAATGTATAAAATGATCCTTGCAATAGGAACTGCCTTAAGGTTTTTTTAAACAGGAGATCATCATCTACCAAACACTTAATTCTTGAAAGGAGGGCATTAAAAATCTTACAGCCACTGAAATAGACTCCATTCTGCACCATACTTAGATTTGGCTGTTCATAGTGGATATCATGTTTCCTTCTAGTATTGTGACTGTGATATGCAATATTTAGCTTAAAGATGGATTTTTCTTTCCTTATGAAGCACATCAACGAGAATAATTGTGCAGTGGACGTAAGTATTTCAAGCTTCTTAAAAAGATTCCTGCATGTGGCTCTAGGATGGACTCCACACATGATCCTTATGGCTCTTTTTTGTACACACAGTACTTTTTTAGCCAGTGGCTGATTTCCCCAAAATATAATTCCAAATGCATGAAAGTAACCATAATACGCTGACTTCATGGTTTCCATGTTTCTATAAGAAGAAACAATGCGCAACGCGTATGTTGCTGAATTTAATAGAGACAGAAGATGGGGTTCATCATACATGATGTGACTGATGTGAAGGCTGTACTTTTCACTCAGTTGCATCACATGTAATACAGCATGTATCTGAATATCTCTCTTTAGAGGTTACATGTATGTCTTTTTGCCAATAGCATTCATAGGGACCAGAGCACAGTGTCTTTTATCTCTGAGATTTCAAGAGTCCATTGTAACTCTTCTCATGTAAATGTTTCTGGAAGACAGAGCCATAATATAATCATAGTTAAGTACTAGCAAAGAGAAATACAACTTGGGCATGAAAATCGTGATATTTTTTCACAAAACATGAGAAGAACCTTTAAATCAGAATCAAGAATCTTTACTGCTAGTACACAAAGCTGATTGGCCAAAAGGTTTATGTTATGTATTATGTTAATGAGAACATCATCTGGAGTTTACAGAAGTTATCCTCGAGGTTACAGACGTGTGTAATATTATTATAGAGCTAATAAAAGGTAATACAAGCTGATGCCAATCAGCTATACACACAAGAAGCAAAGTCATGTTTAAGATGACTGATGTTAATGTTTACTACATTCAACAGCTCTTTCAGTCCTGTGGCACATTAGAGCACACGGGAACACAATACATTGTAGGATTAATTGTATAAAAACTGTCATCAGTGGATTATTTTAACACAGTAGAAACAGATTACGACAGTGTTAAAATAAGTGGCTATAGGACAAATGTAAGTCTATAAAAGTATGTATAACTATGGAAAAATAGATACCACCTATAGGAACATTAAAGAGGGCTTTGGAAAAAAAGAGAAGCAGCTATATGAATATCAAGTACTCATGAAAAAGTGCAAGTGATGTGTTATAATAAATGTGGGTGAAAAAACATTGTAAATCAGCCAGCTGGAGCATGAGGACTGAATGAACACATCTCTAGTACCACACATATGGACTAACAACACTGCAAATCATAAGTAACACCAAACAATAATTTTAACATCACTATATTTGTGCTACAAAAGTTTCTAATCTAAAAAACATGAGAAGAACATGACAGAATGTAGCATAGTAACATACTGTAACTACCACGTAATACATTTATCATATATCTAAAAAGAAATATGTATTACAGGCCACTGAAGATGCTTTACAAGTAAAAGAAGCAAAACACGTATGGCAAAATGCAAACTGCCTTTCATTTAGTGGCATAGACAGAACACATCTCCATAAATTCTGCAGCAACTAAGTAATGATGGAAAACAAAAAAATGATGATCAAAAACTTAGAAAAACCAGTACTAAGCAAATAAGGGAAAGCTGAAAGACAGAATGAGTGTATAGAGGAGCTATAAAAGGGAAAAGAACTTGAAGGCAATATTACAGAAATGGAAGAGGAAGTAGTTGAAGGTGAGATGGGAGACATGATACTGTGGGAAGAATTTGACAGAGCAGTGAAAGACCTAAACTGCAGCAAATCCCTAAAGTTGACAGTGTTCCCTTACTGCTGGTATCTTGGCGAGAGCCAGCCATAGCAGAACTATTTCACCCAGTCTGCAAGATATATGTGACAAGGGAAAGACAAAGAGTTAATAATTCCAATTCCAAAGAAAGCAGGTGCTGACAGGTGTTAATAATACAGAACTATCAGTTTAATAGGTCAGGTTGCAAAATACTGACATGAATTATTTACATAAGTACAGAAAAACTCTTGGAAGTCAACCTTAGGGAACATTAGTTTTAGTTTTGGAGAAATGTTGGAACACATGAGGCAGTACTGGTACTATGACAGATCTCAGATTATACAGTAAGGAAAGAGAAATCTACACTTGTAGCATTTGTAAATTGCAAAAAGCTTTTGACAATGTTGGCTGGAATACACTCTTCAAATTTCTGAAGCCAGCAGGTTTAAAATACAGGGAGAAAAGGCTATTTACAAGCAGATGGCAGTTATGAGAGTCAAAGGATGTGAAAGGGAAGCAGTGGTTGAGGAGGGAGTGACACAGTGTTGTAGCCTGTCCCCAATGTTATTCAGTCTGTACATTGAGCAAGCTATGAAGGGAAGCAAGGAGAAATTTGGAAAGTAAATTAAAGTTCAGGGAGAAGAAATTAAAACTTTGCATTTGTTGATGACATGGTTATTCTGCCAGAGACAGCAAAGAACTTAGAAGTGCACTTGAATGGACTGGACAGTGTCTTGAATGGAGGCTGTAAGATGAACATTAACAAAAGCAAAACAAGGCTAATGGAATCTAGTCTAAGTAAATAATGTGATGCTGAGGGAATTAGATTAGAAAGTGAGAACTAAAAGAAGTAGATGAGAACTGGTGTATGGGCAGTAAAATAACCGATGATGGCCAAAGTAGAGAGAATATAAAATGTAGACAGACAATGGCAAAAAAAGCATTTCTGAAGAACAGAAACTTGTTACCATTGAGTGTAAATTTAAGTGTTAGGAAATCTTTTCTGGAGGTATTTGCCTGAAATCTAGCCTTGTACAGAAGTGAAATATGGATGATAAGCAGTTCAGACAAGAAGAAAATATATGCTTCAGAAATGTGTTGCTACAGAAGAAGGCTGGAAATGAAGTGGGCAGATCATGCATGTTTGAGGTACTGAGCAGAATTGGGGAGAAAAAATAATCTGCAGCATATTTGCCAGAGGAATGACACTTAAAGAACTTTTAATTCATAGAGACTGGTCATCATTTGAATGAAAATGTCTAATATGAATAAATGTGAAATTGTTTAAAGTTTAACACAAGGGAATTGAATTCATCATTAGACTGAATAACTGCCAATAAAAGTAATTTCAGATTATGAAACTGCCATTCTGTGTGTGCTCCTGAGGAACTTCAAACAACTAAGTAACTCAATGATACAAGGGATGTGAGCAATGTGGCAAGGGGCTGGAAGTGGGAGTGGCTTAGGTATGACCTGAAATACTTTGTAGGCTGGATGGGTGGCAGAATACCACTTCATGAGGTGTAGGAAGGATTATGGACAGGATATCCACTATTTTCAGGACAGTCTAAGCCCACGCAATAGACATCAGTCAGTTGCCCCAGTCTATAATGACACTGGGTCACTTTTATTTTTTTTTTTTTGGGGGGGGGGGGGGGGGTGATCCTTCTCAGCTGCTTCTTGAGATTGATGGCAGGATTTGGGATGTGTGAGGATATGGCAGGGTAAATCTGTCAGCGGACTGTATTTGGGAGATAATACCTGTCTGTGAAGGCATTCAGCATACTGGGCAGGGCAATAATCATCACTGCAGTTGCATGCTCAACGGGTAACCAGCCCATATGGTGAGATTTGTTTATATATCTTCCCCTCAAAGGAAAAGTAATTTTGTGTGAGTATGTTATTAGTTAGATATATAAGGAATGAGACAGTGGTCTTGGAGTTAGAAGGACATCAAGACAATAGTGTTCAATAGCAGCAAGGTCATGGGCATTGGGGATGTTGATGTATATGGAGGTGATGTCAATAGTGATGACCAGTGATCTAAGTGGTAATGGGTGAGGATGGATGAGAACTATTGAAATAAGTGGTTCTTATCTTTGATATGATAGGCTATGCTACAAACAGTTTTTAAATGTTTTACCATCCTTCAATGTACTGTCCACATCATTGTCATTGTGTGTTGCACGAATTCACTGGCTGCAGTTCCCTCTTGTCGCATTCCTATCCTAACCACCTGCTGCTTCTCTCTCCCACATTCCTATCTTGTACACTAGTAGCCTCCCTCCAACCTGTGAGACACACTTTTCCAAACCCCCTTTCACTTCCTGCCTCCTTTCTCCCCTTGCCCACTCCACCCAGCACAACCCCTCATCACAATCAACCTGCCGTAATGCAGTCCTGGCATTATATATTCAGCCAGCACAATGTAGCTCTCTCTGTGTGTGTGTGTGTGTGTGTGTGTGTGTGTGTGTGTGTGAGGGAGAGAGAGAGAGAGAGAGAGAGAGAGAGAGAGAGAGAGAGAGAGAGAGAGAGGGAGACAGAGAGAGAGAGAGAGAGAGAGAGAGAGAGAGGGGGGGGGGGGGGTGCACATGATTTGAAAGCCAGTGAAGTCTTCATTCTTTTCTGTGAGTCTGTCAATGAATTATTGCATTTACTCCTAACTATTCACTCTAGGAATGGGCTTTTCAGCCAAGATAAAGTTCCCTTATTGTGTAGTGTCACATAAAGAACTTGTCATTCAAAATTATGTAGAATAATAATATTCATTAAGAACATTATGTGTTACTCAAAAGAAATAGGATGAATTTTATTGGATAATCTTACTGTTAACAGCCTATGTGTCACAAGACTTATATAATATATGCATACTGTTTTAGGGAAAAAAAGGAAAAAAGTGGTCTTACCTGGATTGTCTGCTATGAATCTAATGACTGTATAACCTCTCATTGGAACAGATATAGTATCTTTAAGAGGTGCTGTTTCAAGATTCTTGTGTATTGCGCCATTGTCATTCATTTCTTTTACACGACCAACTGTCACAGGTCCTTCTTCTTCTTCTTCTAGAGGTTCCATAGCAACCACATGGAAATGATAACCGTGCATGTGAAATGGATGGTCTTGATCTCTGATGACGCCTTTAAAAAGAGGAAAGGAAATGGTAACAATCCAGCCAGTTCCAAAAAAGATCTGCCTGACAGCAAAAGTAACTCTAATAATGAAATATCAGGCAGATTAATTAATACAATAACTTTGATAGGGAATACATTATTTAAGCCCAAATTTAGAGGATGCTAAACTTTAATAATAAATTTTGCCGACATAGTCTATGGAGGACACTGACCTGTTGTTATATTTATATTAAAATGAACAGTCAAGATCACAATAATATTTCTTTATTGACCGGTTTTGACTTACACAAGCCATCTTCAGATATTTGTGTGTGTGTGTGTGTGTGTGTGTGTGTGTGTGTGTGTGTGTGTGCATGCATACGAGCAAGTGCTGACTGCCCTCGGATGACGTACAGTCATGGTACCAGAGATCCAAGGAGCTGTCAGCACCTGCCATAACTGAAGATGACTTGTATATAAGCTGAAACCGCTCAATAAAGAAATATTATTGTCATCTCAAATGTTCATTTTAACATAAACTTGAATAATATCAATAACATTTTCAAGCAAGTGATGCAACAAAGGTACCAAAATCATAGAGTATGACAGCATCTAATTCAATATTGTACTTTTAAGGAAGATACATGAGTGGTGAATACAATCAAACTGCCGAAGCAGTTTCCAAAAACGAGTGACTATTAGAAGTGCTGGGAAGGTATCCATTACCAGTACAAACTTGGTATTGTCACAATTATCAATAGAGTTGCAAATCAGTTTCTTGGCTGCATACATTTGTATATTTTTTTCCCTTAACTGTCATTGTCTCTTAGGAGAATGAATTCAGAGAAATATAGTCTCCCATAAATGTAATTCCGTAGTCTACCTGCTTGCAGCTGCAACTGATGAAAATGCATTTAAGGAGAGCCAGAGGTGCCTATGCTGCCCACGTTAAAATCACTAAGTTTGAGGAACATTTATGAATAAAGTACCAAATAGAAAAATTTGAATTTTTTTTTTATGTATAGAGTGGTTTAGTACTGCAGTTATGACAGAGGGATTTTGGAGTATCTTTTCTAGTTTCCTTCCAATTATTTTTTTTATTAATGACCCAATTTTTTTTTTACAAATAATTGCTTTATAATTAAACTGAAATGAAACTACTGAACATATTGCCAAATGGCTGTGTTACAATGTAAGGTTGATCACTAGGAGTGCTGTGTAAAAATTTCATCTCTCTAGCTTGAGTGGATTTTGAGAAAATGTTCCTTATATTCGAAAAATTCTAATTTATGGGAAATGGCTATCAAAGTTTCTCAATACATTCCTGCACTATAGGATGGATTATCAGGGTCTTCTTCTTCATCCTCCAAAAGCTTCCTCTTCTGTCTTCTTTTCTGTCCTGTTGTTCCATCATACTTCATATGCCTTTCTCTTCTTTCTGCTCCTCTTATCCTTTCTCTGTCAATATTTCTTAGTGCTCGTACAGTGTTCACCCCAGCTGTAAATCCTAGTGCCTTCAGAACTTCACACTTCACACTGTTCCCTTGGTTGTAGGTTGCTATTGCATCACAAATGCCAAAGTGCAGTGTTTTTACGCTTACAAACACCCTTTTAGCAATCACTTTCCAAATCAAATTGTTTATGCTCTCATTAGGATTCTGCGTCTTTCCGTGTAGACATTTGTGTAACAATTCTGGCTGTGCTAAGTCATGAAAAATTGGTTTTATTGCATTTATCACAGCTGCTGGCAAACCATGTTTGTGATCATAGTCCTTTTTTGCATTATATTTGCACCAGGAATCTTTTGGGCACAGGCTGTGTAGAGGGTATTCATTGGAAGAGGCAGTATGAAGGAACAATGCCCACACTGCTTTTCGCATGTCACTAACATTACTAGTATTTTGCCTTATAGCATACCCATAGTATCTCTGTAGACGTTCAATCACCTCATCAGTAAGCCTGCCTCTCCCTCCTATTGTCTTTCCATCACTGAACTTACTTGAACCCAAAGTTTGTTTGAGCCTTCGAAGCCGTGCTTTTGCACATGCCCAGTGCATTCCAACTTTTCAACTACAAATTCATTTCCATATGGTTTCAGTTCCTCTGTAGTCTTGAAACCTTTGAAGTCATCATCCCCAAGGTAGTATTTGTACCTAACGTTGTATCTGGGAACTGAACGTTCAAAAATTTGTTTCACTCCATCCACTTCCATTGCTCCACTTGATCCACTAAAATATGCCTCACAGGTTCCACTGTGCTCTCCTTTGATTTTATTTTTGCACCTACAATGTTTTGATAATATTGCAACATCTATCACTTTTGCACTATCACCACAAGTAGCAGTTACAACCCCATTCAGAGATTTATGACCCCTCTTTTGCCAGGAACCATCTAATGCCACTACCAAATCCCGAGAACCACCGTTCATTTCTACAGATTCCTCCACTGCTTCCTTCATGGTTTTCGAAGCCACATCTTCAGCAGAGGATCCCACCAGTTCACAGTAGTACCCAAATTTGCTTGGAGGCGATTGCAAGTTCATAATACCACAAAACAGTTTACCAGCAGCAGACCCTTTTCCAATGGATCGAAGACCATACACAAGTCAAACATTCACATCAAACACTCTAGATCGTCCATTTTCACCAAAGAGACTGGCATGTGAATTGTAGAAAGTCACTTGATACTTGCAACATGCACAGATTATCTTGATCTCACAAGCTAAACCATAGTGCTTTGTTATCTCTAGTCCCACTCCTACACTTGAACACATTTTGCACAGAATACTTTCTTTCAGCACAGAAGATAATAATCCAATATTCAGTACCTCGTTAATATCTTCCCACCCTTCTCGAATCTGATGGGACCAATGACCTCGCTGTTTGGTCCCCTCCCCCATATCAACAACGAACCAAGAATTCATCCATATGTCACGCGTAGAGTTTGCTTTACAAGCTTTAGTCTTCTTTCAGCAACATTTTTGTGTAGGCTGCATAGATCACTTCATCTCACACTTTCATCAGTTTAAATGCTGTCACAATAACTGATTTTCAAAGTTTGCTTCAAGAATTGTTGGTGAAAAACAATGAGCTTGTGTGCTGATTTTAGTGACATTTTCTAGGTCTCATAAGCATACACTATCAGATTACAGGTATTTGGACACCTACTAGTGGATATGTCCACCCTTTGCCTTTATAATGGCCTGAACTCTTTTGGGGAAACTTTCAGTGACATGTCTGAATCTGAGGAGGAGTGGCAGCCCATTCTGCCTCAAGAGCTGGATCCAGAGAAGGTAGTGATGCTGGGTGGTGGAGAGAATTTGAGAGAGTTAGACACTCATCTCAAAGGTGTTTCATTGGGGTCATGTTGGGCCTCTGGGCAAGCCAGTCCATTACATGAATGTTATTGTCCACAAACCATTGCCCCACAGATGCTGCTCTATGACATGTTGCAATCTCATGCTGATACAGTCACCATCCCCAAACTGTTTCTCTACTACATAAAGTATTCAGTGCTGTAAAATGTCTTCATATCCTTCTGCATTTAGTGTTTTCTTAAGTGCAATAACGAGACCACACTCTAACCACGAAAAATACCCCATACTGTAACACCCCTCTTCCACACTTCACTATTGGCACTACACATGATGGTAGGTAAAGTTCTTCAGGCATTCACCAAATCCAAACCCTTCCACCAGATTGATACAAGGCATAATGTGATTCATTACCCCAGGTAATTCATTCCAGTCATTCACTGTCCACAGATAACACTCTTTACACTATGTCAAGCAATGCTTAGCATTGGATGCAGAAATGTTTGGTGTTTAGGGATCTGCTTGATCATTGTACCCAATTCTTTTAAGTCTCCTCACACAGTTATTGTGGTAGTTAGACTGCTAGTAGCACTCTGAAACTCAAAAGTGAATCCTTCTTCTGATTTCATGAGATTTTCTACAATCACTCATGATCCTTGACAGTCCCTGTCCATCAGTACATGAGGTCTGCCTGGTCTTGGTTTAGCTATGGTTGCTCCTTTGCTTTTCCACATCACATCATAACATGAACAGTCAACATTGGCTGTCCTGGATGGATTTGTTGCTCAGGTAACATTCAAACACTAGTACACATTTGAGTCAGTGAGCTCTTCTGACCAATCCATTCTGCTGTTATTGCTTCTCTACTGCCGGGTCTGTGTCTTGTAGCACCAAGTGGTCAATTCTGCATTACATAGGAGTGTCTGGATACCTTTGATCAGATAGTGTATATGGCCATCAGTAAGTTGGAATACAGTCAAAGCTTTATGGATATACTTGGAGAGTAATTCCCATAAAAACATCTTTTCCATTTCGCTGGCTGACTGGCACAGAATCTGTTACAAGCTACTTCTAAAACAAAACATTCTTGACAGGAAAATAATGATTATTTAATAATGTGTTTCACTCTCTTGGAGTATCAGTAGATTATCTGCAATGAATGGTAAAAAGGAAGATATTAATAATGAATGGAGCATCATCCTATCATGCACCTCTACTATCTATCTACCTAATTATCGCTTGAGCCTTGTCCCATGGTTATGCAGGCTCGGCCATGGTTAATTGGATTTAGCATGTTAATGTTAAGGGGTGGCCGGATGCCCTTCCTGCCACCACCGCGTACTCCCTGGTACGGAAGTATTGTACCCCAACTGTCTGCGTCTAGTGTAATCCGTGGAATAGTGCGAATGTGTTCAGATGGCAGCGAGCCATGTAACTGAGGCAGAATGTGCGGACCAGCCTGGTATTCACCTAGTAGGTTGTGGAAAACTGCCTAAAAACCACACTGAGGCTAGCCGGCACACCGGCCCTTATCGTCCACCGGGCAGATTTGATCTGGGGCCAGTGCACCTACCCGAGTCCAGGAAGCACTGCAGGTATCATGCACCTCTGCAAGGAGGAAATAAGTAATTGAAATAAATGTTGTAAAGGAAAATTTAGGTAGTATTCTGCAAATAAGCAGCCATGCAAGATAGGGCATGGACCTGTGGGATGAATGTAGTAGTAAGAAAGTGTGAAAGTAATAGGTAAAATGGGCAAAGAGCACAAAGAAGCCAGAGCACCAACTGTAAACTTTACTTTAAATACACCAGTAGCCACAGATGTAGAACTGCAGAAATAGGACCATGCTTACGTATCTGTACAAATGTGGCATCATCTGTATACAGATTAGTAGTTTCATCTAAGCAGACATGTAAACATATCCACTGAACTGGAGGAGAGACTGTACACCATGTGAAGTTTAGTAAGGGAAAACTTCACTTAGGTGGCACAGATATATGTAACATATTAATTACAGCTTTTAACATACAGTCAACCGTTATAATAAAGAACAACAATGAAAATCATAAATTTTTAAAAGAATTTTCTAACAATTTAAAGGAATTACAAATATACTGAAGGGCAATTTGGAAACATAGAAAGAGTGTTGATGTAGAATTAGTAATGGACAGTGCATGTACTGACATGAACCATCAGATAAGATAGGTATAATTATCTGGTAGGAAAATAATTGTAATTAGGATTACAGTAAATAAAAAAAAAGTGCAAAATTCAGAATTAAAATACAAAGCCCACAACATGGGTGGACAAGTAAGCAAGAAAACAGCACTCAGCCAAGTTGCTAATAATATAAATCCGTACCACTTCAGGCAGGGGAGTTACCTTCATGGTCTTGGATGTCATTGAATTTATAGCATATGTTTAGCATAAGTTAAAATTCAGTAATAAGTAAGAAACACTTATTGTTTTGTTTTCTCAAAAAAAAAATTGTCCCGAGGCATAGGCCTCCAAATATGACATTGTGAATGCCATTTTGATGATGCAAATTTTGGAAAATTTTTAAAAATGATGTATCTCTGGAACAGTTCTAGGTATTTTGTTGGTTTTTTTTTATCTGAAAGATAGTTGCTTTATGATTACAAAGAAATCCTCCATTTGAACTTATCCATTAAAGTCCTTTTACCATAGCAATCTGAACTTTTTTTTATAATTTATGGAATTTTCTTTTCTTTTTTTTTAAAAAAATACCTATCCATAAAATTTGGATTTTTTTTCTGTTGATTAATACCATATAGTTCCACATTCCCTGAAAAGGAGAGCTTCCACTTTTAAGTTGGACAGGTTTTATTTTAAAAATAATTTTTTTAACTCTCAAGGGTAATGTATGTCTTCACTGAAGTTGTTTCGTACTAATTTCTTTGTTATAATGTGTATCCTATTGTCTTTGTTGCAGTTGTTTTTTTTTCACTTTCATTGTTGTAGATATTTCGTACACTTTGATGTAGTTTCTTGGTAGTTTCTTTGTCGTGGTTGTTCATTGCGGGTTTCTGTATTGTAGTTGTTCAGTGCTAATTTGTTTACTGAAGAGGCTTCTAAGAAATCTGAGACCATCCAGAGAGTTCTGTGTTTTCATGAGAAATTTGCCAGTTGACACAGGTGTAGTGTGTTTTGCAAAAAAATCTATTTGAAATGTCTTCTGACTGGGGCCACAGGAGAGTGAAACGTGCTGACTATTTGCATATCCAAAAAAGAGTGATATATAAGACAAACAAAAAAACAGACTTCGTACATGTTGGGAGTAAGTGTTCCCATTTGAAGACTCTGTTTGAAAGTGAAGATGTTTCCAATGACGACTTTTTGTGTTTTGATACAATAACAACAATGATAGTATCTGAACAAGTTGAGGCCTCCCATGGTGCAGATAATGCAGATTTTGCATCAATAGAGGAAAAATTAAATACCCTGAATCAGCCACCTACTGGGGTAGGCGTTGGTCCTGTTAAGAAACCATGGTCAGTGAAGTCGAGTCATAAGCTCTATGCATCAAGAAAGCACAGAGAAATTGCTAAAGCTATGGATGAATACACTACAGAAAAACTGATCACACTATTCAAAGTAGAAATTCCATCTTCAGAAGAAAATGAACCAAAGCACTCTTGCACCTCTTGCCAGGAATTTTTCACAGATATCAATTCAGATGTTTAATATTGTACATCCTACAGCGAAAATGTGCAAGTTTTAACTACTATTCAAGAGACATTTTCAAAGAAAACAATTTTGAACCATTTTCCATCAGTGTCAAAGTACATGGTAGACAAATCAAGAAATGTGAGGTCTGTAAAAGGACTCTTTAGGAGACCAGATCCCTATTATGGCCATGATGTAGAAGCAGCTCAAGTTCAAATAGTGCAGTCATTTTATCTAGAAGATAAATGGGACTGTTCTTGCCAGAGTGCCAGCAAAAAAGACACTATAACTGTAATAGTTGAATGTCAAAAAGTTGTGAAAGTGAAGAGGTACACGAATCGCAGTATCAATGAAATTTTTGCAATTTATAAGAGCAACTATACAACTTCACATATTGGAAAATCAAAATTTTATGCACTACAAACTAAGTGGGTAGCTTCACACCCACCTAGAGATGTCTGTTTATGTGTGTACTGTGCGAATTGTGAACTTTGTGTGGTAACTCTGAAGAACTTATTGGAGCACGTGACATATGACACCTTGGTTGGGCATCTGAAGTCGTTAGTAGTCTGTGACATAAAGCAAGAGACTTGTTTGTCTCAAGAATGTGGTGACTGCCCAGGAAAGGGAGGACTGTCTTTACAGACACTTGGCCTGGAAGACATAGCAGATAACTGCAGAAATTACATATGTGACATGGGAGGAAAATAAACTAATTAAGAAAATTGTTGTCATTGACAGCTTCCTTAATGAACTTGGTAAATGGTCGGTGAAAGCAGTAACACACCAGCATCTGAAGAAATTGCAACAGCAACACATTGCAGAAGTGAAATGTTGTGTACAGGCTGAAGAACTATGTTTAGTGTTTCACTGTGATTTTGCTGAGAACTGCTCTGTAATTCTCCCACAAGAAGGAGAAGGGCATCATTGGAGTAATGACCAGGCTTCAATTTTTACAGGAGTGGCATATTTTCAAATCAAGACCATAAGTGCTGCAGTTATAAGTGATTACACAGGGCATGACCCAGCACATGCTTTGCTAGCAATGCGCAAAATTCTTCAACTGCAAACAAGGACAGAGAAGGTCATCATTATTTCTGATAGTGCTCCTAGTCATTTTAAAAATCGTTACCAGCTGTTTGAATTGAGTAAGTTGCTTGTGCCAACTGACTGGGCATACAGCGTTACTGATCACGGGAAGCGACCTTGTGATGATGTAGGTGGCCTGCTGAAGCACCATGCTATAAAACATAATCTTTCCAGACCAAAAACAGCTGCAATTCAGAATGCTGAGGATTTTATGAGAGTTGTGAAATCTTACACATCCACAGCCCTCATTCTTTTGTCCAAAGAGGAAATCGAAGAATTCCATGAGCAAGAAAAAGAAGAATGGTCCAAACAAACTACTCCTGTTAATGGATTTCAGAAGACACATTTTTTGACTCAGAGTGATGGGTGATCTCATATTGCATGCACTTTAAAGAGCAAGAAAGAAGAAATTTCATTTGTTCGGCCAACACCTCAGAAACAACAGGATAATATTCAGATTCACAGCCTGAGAAGGGGGATGTTTGTGGTTTGTGTGTATGACTGTGACTGGTGGATTGCTGAGGTTATAACACCAGTTATGAGTTAAACGAAATTGTAGTGAACTTTGTGCTACCACATGGACCAGCTGCTGGATATAAATTTCTGGCTGAAGGACAGAAACAACATCATCAGTGCTCACTTCCTGTTCATAATGTTTTGAAGATTGTGCTCCAGTTCCTATTGGTTCAACAGGAAGGTATCACTCTATATCAAAGGAAGATAATGAAGCAGTGGAACAAATTTTTAGTTCACTAACTGGCTAATTTCAGTACAAAACAGAGTGCACAGAAGTTTTATAAATGGAAAACTTTAAGTCTTTGGACCTTTCATATACATTTTGGAACCATTTAAAATGCTTGAAAAATGAGTTTCTTACTCATCTTGCAAAACTAAAATTATGTTAAGTAAGTCTAAGTTTTGATTTTCGTTTGCCTGTTATGTGATAATGTGGTAATAAAACAGTTTTTATGTATGGCAAAAATTTCAATTGTTTATAAAACCTGTTTAATCTAAAAGTGGAAGCCCTCCTTTCCAGGTAATGTAGAACTATAGGTTGCCAATCAGTAGAAAAAAAAAATCAAAATTTTATGGATTGGCATTTTTGCAAAAAAAATTTTTTCCATACATTATAAAAAAATTCTGAACGCTATAGTAAAAGAACTTCGACAGGCAAGTCCAAATGTAGGATTTCTTTGTAATCATAAAGCAACTATCTTTCAAATAAAAATACCCCAAAAAATCTAGAACTGTTCCAGAGATACAGCATTTTGAAATTTTTTTCAAAATTCGCATCTTCAAAATGTTATGGGCAGTCATCTTTGGAGGGCTATATCTCAGAACAGAAATTATTTTAGAGAAAACAAAAAGATACGTGTTCCTTACTTAGTCCTTGATTTTAACATATGCTAAATTCAATAACATCCGAGACTATGAAGGTACGATTTTTTTCCTAGCCTGCCTGAATAGATGTGTACTATGCCTATACTAAACGAAAAATTTAAGAAAAACAACAGTAAAAAACAGAAGTTCATTGTGGCAATCAAAGAGTAGTCAAAAGCCATAAAATAAAAGGAAGGCAAATGCAGCTAAGTGAACATTTTAAAAACTGACAATATTGAGTGATGGTGGGATTCACTTTTCCTGATCAACTGATTGTTGAAAAGCAGTTCTTTTATGGTATGTGAATGTTTAACTACTTTAATTTCTTCAAGGAAACTTAGTTTTTTGTCTTTATGAGTGTAGTGTAAGATCCACAGATTGTCAAGTGTAATAGGTTAATGCCCATCAATCTTGAGGTGCTCAGCAAAAGCAAACTGCCATTGGACCTGAGCTATCCTTGTTAGTAAATGTTCATAAAACCTAGTTCTGAATATTCTACTGGTTTGTTCATATGAGTCATTTGACCATCATTACATCCTAATTTATAGACACCAGGACACACATGTTCCCGTGTCTGAGAAAGACATTCCCATGATGGCAATAATTACACCTTTTGGCAATAATTACACCTTTTGGTTTATGTGAGAGACCTTTGATCTCAGGAATTCTGCACAAACCTGGCAGAGATTCACCGATGCTGTACTATGAGGATTGCCACATTGCTTCACTTACCTTGATGGTATCCTCATCTTCTCAGAAATGCCAGTATTACACCAGCAGCACCTTACTCAGGTTTTTGAACATCTTGCTACTTATGGCATCATCCTAAACATGTCAAAGGACATGTTTGGACAACTGGAGGTGACTTTCTTGTAAGACATCACATTTCATTAGAAGGCTCTTGCCCACTACTGAAGAAAGCTGAGGCCATGTTAAACATCCCATGATCAGCTACAGCAAAAGAGTTGTGCAGATTCCTTCACATGCTCAATTTTTATTGATGCCATCCACAACATGCCGCTGAAGTTCAGGAACAACTTACAGCTGTGCTGTCAGGTCCCAAGCTGAAGGGCAAAGAATTACTGCAAAGGACCCCAACAATGAGAAACACATCTGAGGAAGCCAAGAAGACTCTTGCCGATGCTGCACTCCTCACACACACTACCACATATGTGCCCCTGGCATTAGTTGTAGACGCCAGTCAAACAGAAATAGGAGCAGCACTTCAGCAAGATGTCAGTGACAAATGGCAACCTCTTGCCTTCTTTATGCATAAACTGGCACCAGCACAGCGAAGATAGAGTGTATATAATTGTGAGCTGTTAACCATGTATGCAACAGTACGGGACTTCCACACCCAATTGGAAGCAAGAACCTTCACCATGTACAGGGTGTTACAAAAAGGTATGGCCAAACTTTCAGGAAACATTCCTCACACACAAAGAAAGAAAATATGTTATGTGGACATGTGTCCAGAAACGCTTACTTTCCATGTTAGAGCTCCTTTTATTACTTCTCTTCAAATCACATTAATCATGGAATGGAAACACACAGCAACAGAATGTACCAGCATGACTTCAAACACTTTGTTAAAGGAAATGTTCAAAATGTCCTCCGTTAGCGAGGATACATGCATCCACCCTCCGTCGCATGGAATCCCTGATGCGCTGATGCAGCCCTGGAGAATGGCGTACTGTATCGCAGCCATCCACAATACGAGCACAAAGAGTCTCTACATTTGGTACCGGGGTTGCGTAGACAAGAGCTTTCAAATGCCCCCATAAATGAAAGTCAAGAGGGTTGAGGTCAGGAGAGCGTGGAGGTCATGGAATTGGTCCGCCTCTACCAATCCATCGGCCACCGAATCTGTTGTTGAGAAGCGTACGAACACTTCGACTTAAATGTGCAGGAACTCCATTGCGCATGAACCACATGTTGTGTTGTACTTGTAAAGGCACATGTTCCAGCAGCACAGGTAGAGTATCCCGTATCAAATCATGGCAGTGAATCGAGGAGGTACAGTACATATTGACGAAACTAAAATGAGCTCTAACATGGAAATTAAGCGTTTCCAGACACATGTCCACATAACATCTTTTCTTTATTTGTGTGTGAGGAATGTTTCCTGAAGTTTTGCCGTACCTTTTTGTAACACCCTGTATACTAATCAGAAGCTGCTCACATATGCCTTCTAGTAAAACAATGACAAGTGTTCACCAAGGCAATTTAGCCAGCTGGAATACGTAACACAATTCTTGACCAACATGCAATATGTCACAGGCCTCAATAATGTGGTGACTGACTCCTTGAACAGGTTAATGCAGTCACAGAGACTGTTGATCTTTCACACCTATGCGACATTCAACATACCGATCAGGAGCTCTGTAAGCTTCTGCATGTTTCATAGACTGGCCTGCAGCTCAAACTTGTCACTGTACCTGAAGCAAACAAGAGACTATTGTGAGACTTCTGTGGGAAGGAACCACCCATATGTGCCAGCGGGACAACACAAATTGATTCTCCATGGCCTACACGGCCTCTGCCACCCAGGCATCAGAGCATCGATGAAACTCATTGCCTCCTGTTATGTTTGGCCAGGTATCCAAATGGACTGACAGCAGTGGGCCTGCTCTCGCATAGCATGCCAATGAAGCAAGGTTGTTACACGTCACATGCATGTGCCCATTGGCAACTTTGTGTAGGTCACTGAGAGATTTGCGCACATTCAGTTGGACGTTGTGGGACCCCTGCCACCATAAGGAGGACAGTGATACCTATTAACAATTACTGATAAACTCACGCATGGGCCTGAAGCAATCTTGGTTAATAATACCTCTGCTGAGACACTGGCAGCAGCATTTATGGCACAATGAGTTGCACAATTTGATTGTCCACTACACATAATAAGTGATAGAGGGCAATAGTTTGAATCTGAACTTTTTGAGCAGGTAGGCAAATTATGTGATGCAAGACAGCATCTGACTACAAGCTAGCACCCAATGAGCAATGGGATGGTGGAGCACTGGCACTGCTCCTTCAAAGCAGCACTCATGTGCTAGGATATGAATTGGACCACAACCTTACCCTTTGTACTTCTCGGCCTACGAACAATACACAAGCCAGAACTGGATGCATCACTGGTGGAGCTTGGTTATGGACAGACATTGTGTCTATCAGGGGAAATTGTTGAGCCAAGAGCATCGTCAGGAGACCTTTTCCATCAACCAGAATTAATAACTCGACTCAGAGAATGCGACCTCAACCAGCATCACACCATGAGTCACGTCCTCTATTTGTGCATGAAGAATTAACAGACAGCACTCACGTCATACTTCGACAAGATGGAGTTGAAGCACATCTCGCACTGCCATATACTAGACCTCATCATGTACCTCCCTCTACAGCTAAAACAATGGACATCCTTCTAAAGAACAAATGTAGTGCCATCTCCATTGATAGTGTCAAGCCCGTATTCGTGTTTGATGACTCTTTTGACACAGCTGTGCCTTCTACAACCAGCCAACCACCTTCCTTGTCTTCTACGATCAAACCACAATCTGTTGAACCACCAGTGCCTCAGCTGTCTCGCCACATGCGGTCGGGCCAGCACATCAATTTTTCATCGAGATTTCTTGACAGTATCGGGGCTGATGGAGGCAGACTATGCCCTGCTTCTGTGAAGGGGGCTGATGTGGTGATGATGGAGATCACATGTTCTGCAGTGCGATCAGCTGATCACCAAATTACGTCAAAGAAGTTGGCATGCTCACTGCCTGGGGTACTGATGTGTGTGCTTATTCCATGCCCAAGAAGAGAGACTATTGAACTTTTTTATACTATTATTCCATTGTTATCTGTGTTAGTGACAAGGTTACTTATCCTTTCCTTATCAGTTCCAATAACTGTTCCTGTTCTCAACGTAGCGACTTTCTTTTACATAGTTGAGAGTGGAGAGTTTTTTAAACATGGAAGAAAGAATAACGTGCCCATTTGCTGCGTGCTATACCATGGCATCTTGTAGCCCTACAAGATAAGCTTCAGGTATTATTCCATTGATATTTAAGCAGTATAATGCTCCTCCTTTTATGCTCCAGTTGTTTACAGTGCTGGAGAATTGCAGAGCAAACCCGTTCATTGCTCAAATTAGGTTTGTGTCTTCATTTTTACTAAGAAATGAGTTGTAGTAGCAGTGAAGCAGGAAGCATTGGAAGCATACAGATCAATCATATGTGTTGTTCTGTCCCATTTCACAGAACAAATATTTGTTCAATGCAGGATTTTCCATTTTGGAAGCCAGCCTGTTCTTCTCATAGCCAACAGTCTGCTGCTTCTTATATCCTTTTAAGAATAACAAGGCAAAATACCTTGCCTGACACTGAGAGAAGCATGATACCTCTCCAGTTTGTACATTTGGTTATATTTCCTTTCCTTGGTAGTTTAACAATGATACCATGTCTCCAGTCTTCTGAAACTTCCCTTGTTCGCCAACACATATTGCTCAGCTTAGTAAAAAGGTGATGAATTAAGTCCGGATCTCAATGTTTCAGAATTTTGGTTGAGATTTCATCCAAACCAGGCTACTTAAATATTTTAAGTGTTATGATTGCTGTGCCCGTTGCTGCTTTTGCGATATGACCTGTTTTTATGATAGCTTTTGTGTTTTTGGTTCTCTTGTTGTAAGCATTGTGTGGGTTGAGCAGGTTTAAGGTTTCTTTAAAGTACATCAGGTAACTTGTTCATCTCTTTTTGTGAGCAAAAGTGTACCATTTTTATCCTTCATGAGGCCTTAAGAAAAACTAGTTCTCAAACAACATGGTATAATTTCATAGTGTCATTTTGAGAGACAGCATTGTGCAGCTCTCTGGTAGAACTGTTGTACTCCGTATTTCAAGTGAGTAGGTTCCAAAATGTGCTTCACTCATCATTTAAATGTAAAAATCAGCATAAATGTGCACTTTTACTGCATATGTGGATTTTAGCTACTGATAAGCATCAAAGGAGTGCTACATATGTAGACATCTAAAATACCACAAGGTGCAGCTTAGATGTGCGCATTTTTACTTGGAACAAACCTGTTTGTAATTTTATTTTTGGCAAACCTGTGTGGAATGCACATCATACTCTCCACTAAGATGTTAACATGGGATAAGTAATAAATACACAATGGAACCAAAAAAGTTTTCAAAGATTTGAAGAAGATAGTCTTATCTGTTGAAATCAGTCAATAAAAACAATTTTGGACACAATCTTGGATATAAAAATTTCTTTAGAGAAAATAGATGAAAGCTGATTGAAATAAATTTTTTTTTCATAAAAGATGAGTAGAAATGGAGTGCTACATTCTTTAACCAACAATTTGTAGTGTTTATCATTGACATCTAAAAAGCATTAGCATAATCATACCTTCTTTCATAAGGGAAAAAATGGATACTGTACTCACTTGTGTCTACAAGCACAATTTCCACAAGGTCACCCAAATCAAATTCGATAACATATGGGCAGTTACAGAATTCATCATAACAGTCACTACTCTCAGCTTGTATATTTGGGCAGAACATTTCAGAAGATATCAAGTTTCTCTGGGTCAGCAAAGGCACTGATGGATATTTGAATGTAACGTTGTTTACTTGAGGATATGGGCCTGGTATCTCCAATGAATCTGTAAAATTAAGTAATATAAATAATGGCAATTCCATGGCACAAAATATACATTTACATAATACATCCACAGTTTAAGTTGCTCAACAGTCAACAGAAGCATAGTACCTTATGCCCACAAGTGTAAAATAGGCAACAGTGAGTAAGTTTCATAATGGATTTGAAGTTTTAGGCAACCAAAGCACAAAAAGTAGAATTATTATTACCTCAAAACTAAACAATAAGTATAATGTTACATTATTTATATTTTGATTAATAACAATATAATAATTTCAGTACTAAATATGAAAACATGTATATTCCAGTTGGTTGATCCAGCTTCCCCAGTCAGTGACATAAGGCAAAATAATTTCTTAATATGTGATCCACTGTTCAGTTTCCCTCAGATATTTTGTAAATCCTGTCTCTGTTTATCAGACTAGTACTCTGTCATTCATTGATTATTGGCATGGTTCTCCTGTGAGAGAGATACCAGAGCATGTTTTTAATACTTATAAATTAAAAGATCAATGTAGAACAATAATGGGAATTCCTGGAAATATTCGAAAGAGGGTGTTGCCGCAAGTGCAGGGAGTAGCACAGCACTATGTAGTGTGGTGGGAATATTAAGGAATAAGAAATGGACAATGGGTTCTAGATAAGTAAAAAGAGACCAAAAGTAAAAGGGTATGGGAGACCCAAAATATTGAAAAAGGAGGTGTCGCTGCAAGAGCAGGGAAATGCAGCGCAGCCCTGTTTAGTGTGTTGGACCATTACAACAGCTGATATTCAAATTGCACAAGGATCAATGTAGATTGTAATGATCCTGATCCATTTGAGAAGTGAAGAATATTTTTCTTAATTTTGTATGTATGATGAACGATTGCACCATATGGTGATACTAAGGCTAATCTTTGTTGTGACAGTGGAAAGCCAAAGAGGGAAAACATTTTGAGGAAGCCCAATGATTGATGCAAGTGGTGAATAGGGGAACTCAAGCTTTAGAAGTCAAGTTCACAGAAATTACAAAAAGGGTATGAAAGAATCAAACCAAAAAGACATTTAGAAAGATATGGTAAAATTAGCCCAAATAAGTGTTTGTAAAGAGATTTCAACAGTACAGAACAAAATCTATAGAAGGAAAGCTACAGAATAGAGACAGGGCCACAGAATTCAACAGCCAAAAGACAGGTGCCATGTGATGTCGTTAATGCAAGCAGTTACATGCTCAACAGAGAGATGAGGATGGCACACAGTGAGGGTCAGACATGCATAAATTGGCGCTGGTGTTTAGACTTTGGTAAATTCTACCGAATACCAAAGAACAAAGTGACACATCTGCAATAATTCTTGGAAATGTTGGCAACAATCTTTCTTAAACCTGTGACAAATTGCTATGCCGTGAAGCATGAATGACAAGCAACGAGTTGGGGCTGTGTATGCTGATGCAGAGTGGCAAAATCGAAAATGATGACTATCTTGATCAAGAACAAATTTGAGTGATTTCAACATTGACTGTGGTTAGTACCTCAACTGTGATTAATAGCAAATATTCATGAAAACACATGCACTGGAAACAATACGGAGCTTGCCACATTATGTCTGTCATTCAACAGAGATTGGTTCTGTATTGATGGTAAACAGTACCAAGCCAGCTTGCTCCATCATGTAATTTGATCTCTGTTCTGTATTGATGGTAAACTGTACCAAGAAATCAGTATAATTGATTCAAGATGGTTAAACTGTGTCTTTGTTGCCATAAACGTTAGTCCAGTGTTGTTCAAGAATATTCAAAGGTTTTTCAATCCCCAAAACTGCTAAGAACCCTTTCTAATACACAGATCAGCAATGAAAGCTACAAATTCTGAGTGATGCCAACTGCTGTCACTGTCAACACAGCGTGATGCTGACTGTGATATCTTAAAGCTGCGATTACCCACTAAATGAATGTCCAGTGCCAGTGAGACTATACTGAGAACATTAGCTTCTGGAGGAGGAATAGTAAAAACTAATTAACTTAACATTGACAACTGCAGGTAGTTTAACAAACCAGTAGTCACTGAACTTCATACAGTGTCTAATATAAAAGCCATCTCTAATCCTGCTACTTTTGAAAGCCCCTGACCACTGTGACATCCTGCAGTTTGTTTTAACATAAACATTGTAATATAGTTGTGCACCTATGGGCCCAAACTCTCTGAGCTTGGGAATTGAAATTTTGGCATTGGGAATGCTAAGGTGAATGCAGACACAAAGTAGAGCATGGTGACAGTGCTGTTTGACTACTGGAGTTACTAACTTTTTGATGGTCAAAATATCCCAGAGAGTTCGCTGGACTCACACGTGATGTGTGTATTGGAGTTAGGTAAGGGCTCATGGAGAAGGAAAATTAAATTGGAGCCATAAACACTCAGGCAAGAGATATACCCACAACAGGGGCTGGCCTGGGCAAGGGTGACCACACTGATGGAACAAACACAGAGTCATATGAAACTTCCTGGCAGATTAAAACTGTGTGCCCGACCGAGACTCGAACTTGGGACCTTTGCCTTTCGCGGGCAAGTGCTCTACCAACTGAGCTACCGAAGCACGACTCACGCCCGGTACTCACAGCTTTACTTCTGCCAGTACCTCGTCTCCTACCTTCCAAACTTTACAGAAGCTCTCCTGCGAACCTTGCAGAACTAGCACTCCTGAAAGAAAGGATATTGCGGAGACATGGCTTAGCCACAGCCTGAGGGATGTTTCCAGAATGAGATTTTCACTCTGCAGCGGAGTGTGCGCTGATATGAAACTTCCTGGCAGATTAAAACTGTGTGCCCGACCGAGACTCGAACTCGGGACCTTTGCCTTTCGCGGGCAAGTGCTCTACCAACTGAGCTACCGAAGCACGACTCACGCCCGGTACTCACAGCTTTACTTCTGCCAGTACCTCGTCTCCTACTTTCCAAACTTTACAGAAGCTCTCCTGCGAACCTTGCAGAACTAGCACTCCTGAAAGAAAGGATATTGCGGAGACATGGCTTAGCTTCGGTAGCTCAGTTGGTAGAGCACTTGCCCGCGAAAGGCAAAGGTCCCGAGTTCGAGTCTCGGTCGGGCACACAGTTTTAATCTGCCAGGAAGTTTCATATCAGCGCACACTCCGCTGCAGAGTGAAAATCTCATTCTGGAAACAGAGTCATATGTTCATGCAAAAAGAATCAACACAAGTGACAACATATCAATTACTTGATTGATTCATTTCATAGCATTTTCTAGTTAGTTCAGAATGTAGTGCATTGCAGATTATGTGATCTGACAGGACAAAACGTTTGTCTCTTGCTCATCTTGGTTTTCACTGAATGAAGTATGATACACAAGGAATAATTAGAGTACAGCCACAGGAGGTGTTACAAGTAACGACTTATGCAGCACGAGGGTCTAGTAGTTATACGGCTTATGTGCATCAACATTTTCAGATTAAAACATATCTATAGATAGGAGGCCAATGTAAATACTAAACAGCAGAAATCTATTGATCATAGGGCTGTAAGTGAAGAACAAGGGGCAGATGATTCAGTACAAACAAAAGACGAATCTACAGGGTGGAGAAAAGTCGTGTCACAAAATTTTAACCCTGGATAGCTGATGCCATTAGGAACCAAAATTACCAATGTTTTGTAGGTTGACAAAGCACCATTTTTTAACTATGGAAACTTTGCACCACACGCTCCAGTTGCCTGTGGGATTGCCCTGTTGCCATTTGGTAGCTGACGGGCAGCGCTATGGTTGGCGGTTCACACATACAAATGTCCCTCACCCCACCACAGCCCCAATGTGATACGAACACATGTCGAATAGGTTTTGCTGTTAGTCACCAGCTCACATAATTGGTATTCACATGTAAGCTTTGCTTAGGAGCACACACACATCACCTGCAATTTAGTTATACAGTAAGCATGGCTGCGCAGTATTCATTTGAAGAACAATGAGATATGGTTTTTGTTTATGGACTAGCCAACGGTAATGCTCATGAAGCTTGAGGGTTGTAAGAGGAATGGTACCCAACAACATACCACCCACACCCATAAACATTTACAGTAACTGAACCCAAAACTTGGTGAAACAGTCTTGTTAGTGGGTTATCATGGGGATGCTGGAAGACCTCGAGCATGACGGGATGCTGCATATGAAGAGGGTGTTCTTGAGCGCTTGAAGGAAGCACCTACGGCAAGTACTTGAGCGATTGGACATGACATGTGGGTCACTCATCAGTTAGTCTGGGAGGCTTTGGGGAATGAAGGCCAGCATCCATTTAGTTTCCACCCTGTCCGAGACCTAAATCCTGTGGCGGATATGAGTACAGGCTAGGGTTTTGCCTGTGGTTTTTACGACATGTTGCATGAAACCCTGACTTCTCTGCCTTTGCATTGTTTACTGACAAGTGCACCTTCCACCAGGATGACCTTTACAATGCTCGAAACGTTCATTACTGGACAAGGGGAAATCCTCACATTACTCTACCCGGCTTGCTGTAAGATGTTCCCCTGGACATATGACTATGCATGTGATTGCAGCATGATGGGGCACCTGCACATAGCAGTCATGCTGCACCCGGATATTTAAATGAACTCTTCGACAGCTGGGTAATTGGCAGAGGTGCTCATAGGACATGGCCCCCGTGATCACCAGACCTCATGCCGCCGGACTTTTTCCTGTGCGGACTCTTTAAGGTTCTAGTTCACCTACCTGCATGCAAACCACCCATAAATGAAGATGAACTAATGGATCACATTCAGCATGCCACCAGTCACATCAGGGCAATGCCAGGAATCTTTCAAAGAGTTCTGCAAAACACTGTTTGACATCACAAAGCTTGTGTCGTGTCAGAGGGTTGCCAGTTCAAGCACCTGCTTTAAGTAAAAATGTCCTAGTTATAAAAAAAAGCCCTTTTCAGGGCTGACACAATTTGTAAAAGACTAACAGCTGTTGATGGGTTTGTTCCCGGTACATCTTATCATGAAACTACAATGGATGTGTCGGGACCCCAGCGGATTCGCCTCCAGACCCCCAGAGTGGAAGACTGGCGTGCTACCAGTGAGTGTGCTGGCCGCCAAGGATACATCATGATCCCTGGCAGGCAAAGCATTCACAGTCATGCATTATCCAGAGCATCCAGCAACAGGGCAATCCCGCAGCCAATCAGAGCACATGGTGCAGCCAATCGGAGCACATGGTGCCAAATTTCAGTCTCAAGCAACTGAAACAAGTAGCAGTGGCAGTGTGGTTTCAGTTGCCTGAGCCTGCAGTCATGTGTGAGTTGCGTTTGCATAAGTGTGTGTTTGTGTTTGTGTGGCTATTGTTGACAAAGGCGATTGGCCGAAATCTTTAAGTGCGAAAATCCTTTTGTTGTGTCTATCTGCGACTCAGCATCTTTGCTATATGGTGAGTAGCAACTTTCCTTCTCATGATATTGTTACATTACATCCTGGATTTTCCATTGTTCAATGTTAGTAATTTTGGTTCCTACTAGCATCAGCTATCCAGGGTTAAAATTTCATGACTCAATTTTTCTCCACTCTGTGTACTAGGATACAAAGACAATTCATTTTTTAACACTGTTACCAAAAACCTCAAAAAGTTCTTGACTGAGTTACATCAGTTTTTTTCATGGTATGGTCATAAATGTTTGGATGGACATAGTCTCCACATTTCCTTAATGTATACAGTATATAAATATAAATAAACTATGTGGAGGGGAAAGACTGTTAGCAAAAAATATCAGAAAGTTCTTGGCCAATTTACTTCAGATGTGTACAAGATACTCTAATAAATTCTCAGACAGACATATGCTAAACATTTCCTTAATGTATATGGTGTATAAATATATATGTACTATATAAAGAGGTAATGTTGTTAGCAAAAATCTCAGAAAGTTCTAGGCTGAGCTACAACAAATTTTTAGACAATACTCCAATAAACATTTGGACAGTCATAGACTATATATTTCTTTAACATATGTGATGCATAAATATGTATACATCATATAAAAGGAAAATGTTGTTAGTAAAAATCTCAAAAAGTTCTTGAGTGATTTACTTCAAATATTCACATGATACTCCAACAAAAATTCAGACATACAAGGGCTATGAACGTCTTTAGAACACCTTCATATGGTATATAAATATGTATCTACCATGTACAGTGGCTATGCTTCTCCAAAAATTTCAAAAGTTCTTGACACATTTACATTAAATTTTTACATGACACTCTAATAAAATTTCAGATAAACACAGGCTACAATTTTTGCTGTGCACAGTTTTTTATTATGCTGTGCTGTAAAAATGCATGGTTTCATCTTTTTTCCCACAGTCAATTTTAACTACAAAAGCAGCATCATTGAACATTAGACATATTTTTGTCCAGTACATATTTTTATTTTTATATACAATTTTAAACATAAATTGTACACACAATGTGCTGTTTTGTTGTCTTCTTTTCATAATCTGCTTCAATAGGAGAGAGAAAAGTTGTATTTATGGCTTATTGGTTTACACCTAGAATACTGAATCTAAATCATCAGAAAATTTGTAATCCTACCAATTCACATGTTACAACTATGCGATATAATATCATTGAAACTACTATCCCCACAGATGAAGAAGCAAGGGAGGTCTTTTATATCCCATATACAATTTACCCATTGATTTTAAGTGACTTGAATTCCAAATCAAGTGCATCCTTGCTATAACAATAAACAAAGCTCACAGTCAGAGAGAGAGGAGAAGATGAAATGGACAGAGAGAGAGGGAAAAGGAGATAAGGATATACAGGGTGAGTCACCTAACATTACTGCAGGATATATTTCGTAAACCACATCAAATACTGACGAATCGATTCCACAGACCGAACGTGAGGAGAGGGGCTAGTGTAATTGGTTAATACAAACCATAAAAAAATGCACAGAAGTATGTTTTTTAACACAAACCTACGTTTTTTTAAAATGGAACCCTGTTAGTTTTGTTAGCACATCTGAACATATAAACAAATACGTAATCAGTGCCGTTTTTTGCATTGTAAAATGTTAATTACATCCGGAGATATTGTAACCTATAGTTGACGCTTGAGTACCACTCCTCCGCTGTTCGATCATGTGAATTGGAGAGCACTGAATTACGTAGGGATCCAAAGGGAACGGTGATGGACCTTAGGTACAGAAGAGACTGGAACAGCACATTACGTCCACATGCTAACACCTTTTTATTGGTCTTTTTCACTGACGCACATGTACATTACCATGAGGGGTGAGGTACACGTTTGACGGGCGTTTCATAGGACGTGGAGGATGCATAAATTGGCCAGCCCATTCTCCTGATCTTACACCTCTGGACTTCTTTCTGTGGGGTACGTTAAAGGAGAATGTGTACCGTGATGTGCCTACAACCCCAGAGGATATGAAACAACGTATTGTGGCAGCCTGCGGCGACATTACACCAGATGTACTGCGGCGTGTACGACATTCATTACGCCAGAGATTGCAATTGTGTGCAGTAAATGATGGCCACCACATTGAACATCTATTGGCCTGACATGTCGGGACACACTCTATTCCACTCCGTAATTGAAAACGGAAACCACGTGTGTACGTGTACCTCACCCCTCATGGTAATGTACATGTGCGTCAGTGAAAAAGACCAATAAAAAGGTGTTAGCATGTGGACGTAATGTGCTGTTCCAGTCTCTTCTGTAGCTAAGGTCCATCACCGTTCCCTTTGAATCCCTATGTAATTCGGTGCTCTCCGATACATACGATCAAACAGCGGAGGAGTGGTACTCAAGCGTCAACTTTAGGTTACAATATCTCTGGATGTAATTAACATTTTACAATGCAACAAACGGCACTGATTACGTATTTGTTTATATGTTCCGGTGTGCTAACAAAACTAACGGGGTCCCATTTAAAAAAACGTAGGTTTGTGTTAAAAAACATACTTCTGTGCATTTTTTTATGGTTTGTATTAACCAATTACACTAGCCCCTCTCCTCACGTTTGGTCTGTGGAATCGATTCGCCAGTATTTGATGTGGTTTACGAAATATATCCAGCGGTAACATTAGGTGACTCACCCATTATATACAATTCCCAATTCTCACACATATTTATCAGATGTGAAACATTGATGGATTTGCTAGTAGGATTATATGGATGAAAGCCAGGGGGAAATAGCAGGAGAATCTGGCAAAACAAAAAAGAAACTAGATGAGGGAAGAGAATTTTAGTATGCTAACCCAAGAAGGAAGGTAAGTAGAAAAACAGGCATGTTGACGTTATTTCAATGCTTTACACAGCTGAAATCAGAAATAAGTCCATAGACATGATACTCAGATTCTCTGAGATCACAAATGATAATCATCTCAGAATCTCTTAAATCAGAAATAGGTTTGTTGCAAGCAAGCTGAGAATCCTTGGGCATCAAAACTGCAAATAAAGACAGAATCTTTGAAATTAGAAATGATGTTCTAAATACTGGCTTATATTCCCTGAAGAAGGACCCATGAGCCACGCAAACAGATTTGGATTCTGAAATAATGTTAATTGTGAAGGAAATTAATCCTAATGTGGGGGAGACGGATTAATGTATCAGTTCATTAGTAACTGAAACAAACAAAGTTAGAAAATGACTATCAAGAGCAAGTGGTAGAAAAGGAACATGAATACTATGCCATAATAGTACAGAAAACTGGCAAGAACAGAATGAGATAGACAGTGATTATGACACTCGAAATGAGTCAGATGAGATAGACTCAGATGAGAATTCTAATGATGATTATGGGAAGAGTATAGTATTGTTGGGAATGCAGCAAATGAAGAAGTACCAATATTAAACAGCAAAATGGGAAAGCAAAAAAAAAAAAAAAAAAAGAGTGCAATAACAGAGGTCATTAGTTCAAATGAGGAAGATAAGATTAATATCCTTTATAAAAGGTAGGATATAGTGGTGTATAGCAAGACTTCAATAACAATATGGGGATAAAGAGTCTTTGAGAATATTATCAAGAACAGAAACGTGCTAAATTAATTGTTATGAAGGAAAGGATGCCACAAAGTAAAGAGTTAACAATGATGTTAGTGGTTGATCCCAATAAGCATAAAGGATGATGATGATGATGATGATATGATGAAGTTTGGTTTGTGGGGCACTCAATTGCGCAGTCATCAGCACCTGCACAAAGTCCCATGTTTTACACAATCCAATCTATCCACTCTCAGAAATGATGATGACGATGATGGTGATGATAAAATGATGAGGACAACACAAACACCCAGTCCCCAGGCAGAGAAAATCCCCAACTCAGCCGGGAATCAAACCCGGGACACAATAATCCAGAGGCAGCAATGTTAGTCACTAGACCAAGAGCTGCGGACGAGTATAAAGGAAAACAGCTCTGTGAGTTCACTGCTTAAGTGAACATGTATGTGGTATACACGGCTTCCCAAGGAGATTGCAGTTTTATTTCATCTTGGTTATCTGAACAGCAAGCTCTTTTCTTTCACTGTAGAATCTATCTCTAAAAATGACATATGAGCAACCGAGAGGAGAGTAACAGCAATCAAGAAAATCTAATGGGTCTTAACAGAGGGAGGAGAAGACAAAAAAGGTGGTTTGGTTAAAGAGCTAAAGTTTGCAACATCTGGAATAGAAGAGGAAGAAGTTGAGACAGAAAGGGTAAGGTTTAATAGTTATGTTAGAAAATTGCTGCATAAACAAAGAAAGCTTCATCACAGTCAAGGGAAGTCATAACCTAGCAGACAAGCAAAAGATAAACAAAACAAAAGTGAATGCAAGAAGAGCAATGATAAAAATAGAAGAGTACAGTTACCTTGAAAGTAAATTTTGTCAACTAATCTAACTAAAAACCCTAAGAGGTTTTTGTTTTATGTAAAATCAGTAAGTGTTCAAAATCATCTATTCATTTACTCAGTGAGCATACAGGTACCCAAATCGAAGATAACAGAGATATGGCAAAAATACAGTATTCAGTCCTTTGCATATGTTTCCTTGTGAAACTCAGCTCACTTTGTTCCCCCATGAGATCCATAGCACTGTAGACAACAGTGCACAGTTTGAGGCCATGCTCCTTGACTTCAGGAAGGCATCTGAAAGCCTCCTGCACTGTCTTTTAGTGAAAAAATATGAGCTTACTGAGTATTGTATCTGATTTGTGGCTAGATTCAAGACATCCTTGCAGATATAACTCAACACGTCACTCTAAATGGAATAAAACTGACAGTTGTAAAGGTAATTTCTTGAGTACCAAAGGAAGTGTGATAGTACTGTTACTGTTTACAATGTATATAATGATCTAATAGAAAGCACTGGAAGCTCTTTAAGACTGTTTGCAGATGATGTAGTTGCCTCTAAGAAAGTAGCAGTTCCAGAAGATAGTATGATTTGCAGAATGACCTACAGAGGAGTGACGAGTGGTGCAAGCTCTGTCAGTTAACCCTGAATGTAAACATATGTAACATACTGCACATACATAGAAAATAATCTACTACCGCAAAGTATACTGTTGATGACAAATTACTGGAAACAGTATCTACCACAAAATATCTAGAAGTAACTATCCAGAGTGACCTTCAGTGGAATGACCTTGTAAAACAAATAATAGGGAAAGCAGATACCAGACTGAGAGCCATAGGAAGAATCTTAAGAAAATGTAACTCATCCATGAAAGAAATAGCCTATAATCCATACCAATTCTTGAGTATTGTTCATCAATTTATGACCTTGCACAGGTAGACCTGATAGAAGGGATAGAGAAGATCCAACGAAGTGCCATGCATTTCACCATGGGATCTAGTCAGCACAAGAGTGTTACAGATGCTCAATCAACTCCAGTGGCAGACACAAAAACAGAGGCAGTGTCTTTCACGGAGAGATTTACTTTTGAAATTTTAAGCTGGTACCTTCAGGAAGGCCAGACAACATGTAACTTCCTCTCACATACATTTCTTGAATGAACACAATGAGAACATTTGAGAAATTAGAGCTGATACAGAAGCTTGCTGACAGTCATTCTTCCCAAGCACTGTTTGCATGTGGATCAGAAAAGATGGGATCAGTTAGTGGTATCAGAGGTACCCTCTGCCACACACCATGAGGTGTTCTGGAGTACTGATGTAGAAGTAGATGTGGAAAATGATCACATAATGACTAGGTGGTTTCAAGTGAGAAAAGAAATAATTAAACATCAATAAAAAGGAGAGAAGATTAGAATTTAACATCCTATCGACAGCCTGGACACTAGAGGTTGAGCATGAAAGGATAGAGAAGGAAATCAGCCATAACCTTTTTAAAGAGACCATTCCAGCATTTGCTTGGAGAAATTTAGGGAAATCATGAGAAACCTAAAACTGGATGGCTGGCCTGGAATTTGAAGCATTATCCTCCTGAACGAAAGTCCAGAGTGCTAATCATTGCACCATCTCACTCAGTGACATCAGTAAGAAAAGGAAATGGTATTTTTATGTTATGAAATGATAAAAGAGGAACCTTATTAATAAATGAGATCTCAAAGAATATTAGAAATGAAATATGTGGATTAATGTCAATATTAAGATGGAGAAAAAAAATGCACTGGGAAAAGACAGAGAAACTTAAGAAATAAAGATATAATAATGAAGTGTAAAAGGAAGCTATAGAGGAGAATAATGTAGCAAAATGATGAAACAAAGGAACAGATGAAGTCTGAAGAATAAAGAAGAGTTAAAAGAGTAAGTTCACAGCTAAAAAAGGAATAGGGAATTGTGTAGTAATGACGATGACATCCATGAAGATGTCAGAAAATAATCACAGAAGAGAACATGCATAGAAAAAAGAGGGAAGGAATAATAGAGGTTCAACAAATGAAAAGAAGGGAGAGTTGTAAGGAGAACCTTTCGGGATGTGGGTACAAAGGGAAGTACAAAATGGGAACCATGGAGGGGATCATTACGGAGAGCAGCCATTGGGTAGTTAGAGCATAATAAGGATAACAGGTAGAAATAGAAAGTTAACTGAAATACAGAAAACCAAAGTAACAGAAAGTAAAGAATGAAGGCTAACCCATAGTGCAGACTGACCGCATGACCAGGTTAAAATACATTAAATGACAGTTAATATCCAAAAGTAAGTGAGCCCCTACCAACCGAAAGTAGCATAACATTCAAAGAATATGAACAGGATCAGTAGAGTAAGTATAATTGCATAGTGGAGGGCTAAAAATAGCAGTTTAGTGGGAGAATATATGTTGTAAGTAACGGTGGTGAAAATTCCATTCTGTTAACGGCAGGATTATTGGTCATTACATGAAATGAAGACTTTAGGCAAGAGAAGTACAACTTCAATGAACTCATTTGCTTCTTCTGTTCAAGAATGTGTGTTTTGGGTTTAATTAGTACATTGTTACTGTTTATCTGGGTCTAATTAATATCTATCCTTTTCTATTTTTCCTTGTTGTTGTTGTGGTCTTCAGTCCTGAGACTGGTTTGATGCAGCTCTCCATGCTACTCTATCCTGCGCAAGCTTCTTCATCTCCCAGTACGTACTGCAACCCACATCCTTCTGAATCTGCTTGGTGTATTCATTTCTTTTTCTCCCTCTACGATTTTTACCCTCCACACTGCCCTCCAATACTAAATTGGTGATCCCTTGATGCCTCAGAACATGTCCTACCAATCGATCTCTTCTTCTAGTCAAGTTGTGCCACAAACTCCTCTTCTCCCCAATCCTATACAATACCTCGTCATTAGTTATGTGCTCTACCCACCTAATCTTCAGCATTCTTCTGTAGCACCACATTTCGAAAACTTCTATTCTCTTCTTGTCTAAACTATTTATCGTCCATGTTTCACTTCCATACATGGCTGCACTCCATACAAATACTTTCAGAAACGACTTCCTGACACTTAAATCTATACTTGATGTTAACAAATTTCTCTTCATCAGAAACGCTTTCCTTGCCATTGCCAGTCCACATTTTATATCCTCTCTACTTTGACCATCATCAGTTATTTTGCTCCCCAAATAGCAAAACTCCTTTACTACTTTAAGTGTCTCATTTCCTAATCTAATTCCCTCAGCAACGCCCAAGTTAATTCGACTACATTCCATTATCCTCGTTTTGCTTTTGTTGATGTTCATCTTATATGCTCCCTTCAAGACACTGTCCATTCCGTTCAACTGCTCTTCCAAGTCCTTTGCTGTCTCTGACAGAATTACAATGTCATCGGCGAACCTCAAAGTTTTTATTTCTTCTCCATGGATTTTAATACCTACTACGAATTTTTCTTTTGTTTCCTTTGCTACTTGCTCAATATACAGATTGAATAACATCGGGGAGAGGCTACAACCCTGCCTCACTCCCTTCCCAACCACTGCTTCCCTTTCATGTCCCTCGACTCTTATAACTGCCATCTGGTTTCTATACAAATTGTAAATAGCCTTTCGCTCCCTGTATTTTACCCCCGCCACCTTCAGAATTTGAAAGAGATTATTCCAGTCAACATTGTCAAAAGCTTTCTCTAAGTCTATAAATGCTAGAAACGTAGATTTGCCTTTCCTTAATCTAGCTTCTAAGATAAGTCATAGGGTCAGTGTTGCCTCAAGTGCTCCAATATTTCTACGGAATCCAAACTGATCTTCGCCGAGGTCGGCTTCTACTAGTTTTTCCATTCGTCTGTAAAGAATTCGCTTTAGTATTTTGCAGCCGTCACTTATTAAACTGATAGTTTGATAATTTTCACATCTGTCAACACCTGCTTACTTTGGGATTTGAATTATTATATTCTTCATGAAGTCTGAGGGTACTTCGCCTGTCTCATACATCTTGCTCACCAGATGGAAGAGTTTTGTCAGGACTGGCTCTCTCAAGGCTGTCAGTAGTTCTAATGGAATGTTGTCTACTCCCGGGGCCTGGTTTCGACTCAGGTCTTTCAGTGCTCTGTCAAACTCTTCACGCAGTATCGTATCTCCCATTTCATCTTCATCTACATCTTCTTCCATTTCCGTAATATTGTCCTCAAATACATCACCTTGTATAGACTCTCTATATACTCCTTCCACCTTTCTGCTTTCCCTTCTTTGCTTAGAACTGGGTTTCCATCTGAGCTCTTGATATTCATACAAGTGGTTCCCTTTTCTCCAAAGGTCTCTTTAATTTTCCTCTTGTTGTTGTGTCTTCAGTCCTGAGACTGGTTTGATGCAGCTCTCCATGCTACTCTATACTGTGCAAGCTTCTTCATCTCCCAATACATGCTGCGGCCTACATCCTTCTGAATCTGTTTAGTGTATTCATCTCTTGGCCTCCCTCTACGATTTTTACCCTCCACACTGCCCTCCAATACTAAATTGGTGATCCCTTGATGCCTCAGAACATGTCCTACCAACCGATCCCTTATTCTTGTCAAGTTGTGCCACAAACACCTCTTCTCCCCAATCCTATTCAATACTTCCTCATTAGTTACGTGATCTACCCATCTAATCTTCAGCATTCTTCTGTAGCACCACATTTCAAAGGCTTCTATTCTCTTCTTGTCCAAACTATTTATCGTCCATGTTTCACTTCCATACATGGCTACACTCCATACAAATACTTTCAGAAACGACTTCCTGACATTTAAATCTATACTCGATGTTAACAATTTCTCTTCATCAGAAATGCTTTCCTTACCATTGCCAGTCTACATTTTATATCCTCTCTACTTCGACCATCATCAGCTACTTTGCTCCTCAAATAGCAAAACTCCTTTACTACTTTAAGTGTCTCATTTCCTAATCTAATTCCCTCAGCATCGCCTGACTTAATTCGACTACATTCCATCATCCTCATTTTGCTTTTGATGATGTTCATCTTATATCCTCCCTTCAAGACACTGTCCATTCCGTTCAACTGCTCTTCCAAGTCCTTTGCTGTGTCTGACAGAATTACAGTGTCATCAGCGAACCTCAAAGTTTTTATTTCTTCTCCATGGATTTTAATACCTACTCCGAATTTTTCTTTTGTTGCCTATACTGCTTGCTCAATATACAGATTGAATAACATCGGGGAGGGGCTACAACCCTGCCTCACTCCCTTCCCAACCACTGCTTCCCTTTCATGTCCCTCGACTCTTATAACTGCCATCTGGTTTCTATACAAATTGTAAATAGCCTTTCGCTCCCTGTATTTTACCCCCGCCACCTTCAGAATTTGAAAGAGATTATTCCAGTCAGCACTGTCAAAAGCTTTCTCCAAGTCTACAAATGCTAGAAATGTAGGTTTGCCTTTTATTAATGTAGCTTCTAAGATAAGTCGTAGGGTCAGTATTGCCTCGTGTGTTCCCTTATTTCTACGGAATCCAAACTGATCTTCCACGAGGTCACCTTCTACCAGTTTTTCCATTTGTCTGTACAGAATTTCCGTTAGTATTTTGCAGCCGTGACTTATTAAACTGACAGTTTGGTAATTTTCACATCTGCCAACGACTGCTTTCTTTGGGATTGGAATTATTATATTCTTCTTGAAGTCTGAGGGTATTTCGCCTGTCTCATACATTTTGCTCACCAGATGGTAGAGTTTTGTCAGGACTGGGTCTCTCAAGGCTGTCAGTAGTTCTAATGGAATGTTGTCTACTCCTGGGGCCTTGTTTCAACTTAGGTCTTTCAGTGCTCTATCAAATTCTTCATGCAGTATCATATCTCCCATTTCATCTTCATCTACATCCTCTTCCATTTCCATAATATTGTCCTCAAGAACATTGCCCTTGTATAGTCCCTCTATATACTCCTTCCACCTTTCTGCTTTCCCTCCTTTGCTTAGAACTGGGTTTTTCATCTGAGCCCTTGATATTCATACAAGTGGTTCTCTTCTCTCCAAAGGTCTCTTTAATTTTCCTGTAGGCAGTATCTATCTTACCCCTAGTGAGGTAAGCATCTACATCCTTACATTTGTCCTCTAGCCATGCCTGCTTAGCCATTTTGCTCTTCCTGTCAATCTCATTTTTGAGACGTTTGTATTCCTTTCTGCCTGCTTCATTTACTGCATTTTTATATTTTCTCCTTTCATCAATTAAATTCAGTATTTCTTCTGTTACGCAAGGATTTCTACTAGCCCTCATCTTTTTACCTACTTGATCCTCTGCTGCCTTCACTACTTCATCCCTCAAAGCTACCCATTCTTCTTCTACTGTATTTCTTTCCCCCATTCCTGTCAATTGTTCCCTTATGCTCTCCCTCAAACTCTGTACAACCTCTGGTTTAGTCAGTTTATCCAGGTCCCATCTCCTTAAATTCCCACCTTTTTGCAGTTTCTTCAGTTTTAATCTACAGTTCGTAACCAATAGATTGTGGTCAGAATCCACATCTGCCCTTGGAAATGTCTTACAATTTAAAATCTGGTTCCTAAATCTCTGTCTTACCATTATATAATCTATCTGAAACCTGTCAGTATCTCCAGGCTTCTTCCATGTATACAACCTTCTTTTATGATTCTTGAACCAAGTGTTAGCTATGATTAAGTTGTGCTCTGTGCAAAATTCTACCAGGTGGCTTCCTCTTTCATTTCTTACCCCCAATCCATATTCACCTACTACATTTCCTTCTCTTCCTTTTCCTACTACCTAATTCCAGTCACCCATGACTATTAAATTTTCGTCTCCCTTCACTATCTGAATAATTTCTTTTATTTCATCATACATTTTTTCAATTTCTTCATCACCTGCTGAGCTAGTTGGCATATAAACTTGTACGACTGTAGCAGGAGTGGGCTTCGTGTCTATCTTGGCCACAATAATGCGTTCACCATGCTGTTTGTAGTAGCTTACCTGCATTCCTATTTTTTTATTCATTATTAAACCTACTCCTGCATTACCCCTATTTGACTTTGTATTTATAACCCTGTATTCGCCTGACCAAAAGTGTTGTTCCTCCTGCCACCGAACTTCACTAATTCCCACTATATCTAACTTTGACCTATCCATTTCCCTTTTTAAATTTTCTAACCTACCTGCCCGATTAAGGGATCTGACATTCCACGCTCTGATCCGTAGAATGCCAGTTTTCTTTCTCCTGATAACAACGTCCTCCTGAGTAGTCCCCGCCCGCCCTGAGATTCGAATGGGGGACTTTTTTACCTCCGGAATATTTTACTCAAGAGGACACCATCATCATTAACCATACAGTAAAGCTGCATGCCCTTGGGAAAAATTATGGCTGTAGTTTCCCCTTGCTTTCAACCGTTTCTATTTTTTATCAGATGTAATTAATACCTAGGTTTTGTCAGTGCTTTTGTGTTTATAGTAAAAGCAGACCGTCAATAGCTTGTGGGTTTCATTAACACCCATCTTGATAGTTTTTCTTGAATCTAATCAATACCTGTTGTATTTTATGTCTACATTGTATTGAGTCTAATTAACACCCAGCTTTAGAATTTTTGGGCAATGGCCTTGCCACAGTGGATACACCGGTTCCCATCAGATCACCGAAGTTAAGCGCTGTCGGGTGTGGCTGACACTTAGATGGGTGACCATCTGGACTGCCCAGCGCTGTTGCCGTTTTCTGGGTGCACTCAGACTCGTGATACCAATTGAGGAGCTACTTGACCGAATAGTAGTGGCTCCGGTCACAGAAAACCATTGTATCGACTGGGAGAGTGGTGTGCTGACCACACACCCCTCCTACCTGTATCATTAGCTGAGGATGACATAGCGTTCAGATGGTTCCAATGGGCCACTTGTGCCCTGAAGATGGAGTGCTTTTAGACATTTTTGGGTTTAATTAATACCTGATTTTTTTTCAAATAACTTGTATCGGAAGTTTAAGTAATAATCAGAAATTAATAGTGTGATTTTAGGTGATCTGTCGATTTGTTGTTTCCATTTTTTGCACAATATTTCAATGACCAACCCAGCTATCTTCTTCAGGTGCTGCAAGTTTCACTGTTATGTATACTCACAGCATCTGTAAAAGACAGCTGGGTCAGTCAGTGAAGTATTGTACAGAAAATAGAAACAACTTGGCAGAACATCCAGAACCACACAATCAATCATGCCAAGGAAACTTGAGAGTTCAAGTAGTTAGAAAGTTCAAAATTTTGGAAGGACTTCTAAATCAAGAAGATTAGCCTAAATGTATTATACTGTTGGAAACTGAGTTTTCTGAATATTACTTTGAGAGAGTGTCTTAAGGCAGATAAGTAAGACAGTTTGATGGCTTAATGTTTATTGTTTTGTTGAAACCAGGAAGGACAGGCTGTATAAATTAACCTAAGTACATTACCTCTTGTTATTATGAGAAATAATTAAATGAAGAAATGTGGGGCCATATGCAACAATGATGCTTCATTTGAGAGGTTACAAAAATTCTTAATTTTATGTGAATGAGGAATGATTGCTCCATACGATGGCATAGAGGCCAATCTTTGTTGTGGCTTCAGTGGAAAGCTCAAGTTGGACAACATTTTGAGGAATCCAACTGACTGGTACAGATCAGTTCAAAATGTAAAAGTGAAGTTCACATAAATTATAAAAATGGCATAAGAAATCAAACCAAAATAGCAGTTGTGAAGAGATGGTAAAATTAGATTACAAGTACAAAGTGCAAAGAAGGTTCTGGACAGTACAGATGAAAATCTATTGAAGAAAATGCGTAGAAACAAATAACAGCCACAGAATTGAATAGTCAAAAGCCAGGTGCCATATGGTGTTGCAAACAGGAGTGGTGACATAGGTCTCAACACAGGCAATGACAGGACATTGTGAGTGTCAGACGTGTTGCCTCGTGGGTGCAAAAACTAGTTCTGTAACATAATATTTAGTAAATTCTACTGAATACTGATGTATGAAGTAATACAAGTGCAGTAATTATTACAAGTGTACATAACAAACTTTCTTTAACTTGCAAAATCACTGTAAGCCGCAAAGTATGGATGACAAACAGTAAATCGGCAATGAACACATTTGACATGGAGCAGTAAAAATGAGAATAATTAATATCCTCACTGAGATCAATTTTGAGAGATTTCAACATTAACTGGGCTGGCATCGCAACTGTGGCCAATAGAAAACATTGACGTTGGGATGTATTGAGAACAATCTGCTCACATTGGTCAGGATCACATGACTGTCACACAAGTACAGAACTTATGAGTTCAGGAGTGCTATATTCAGTGTCTCACAGGACATCAGTGACCCCATGTACAAGCACTCAAAGAAACAGACGTATTGTTAACTTGGCTACACAGACTCATACAGCTATATTACTTAGCTTAAATTAGGAAACAGGCTTCTTTGCCACAATACAGGTGTTTACATAGACAATGCAACAGGAACTGGACCGCCACTATCAACAGGACAACCATTTTTAAGACTCTCTTGGCATGGAGACAGAGAGAGAAGTGTTGAAAGTGGTATACCTAACAACAACATTAGACACAGGACTGGCACAATATCACTTTTTCCATATGATTCCACATTTTGCATACAGCATCAAGATGGAAACATCTGTGTGTGGAGGCTCTGAGGAGAATGAATGTTGCCAAATTACATTCATCTGCATATAGGTTCAGCACATGGTTTGGTGGTGTGAGAAGCCACTGGTAACCCATCACAGTCACCTATGGTTCACATACCAAATAACTTGGAAAGCACCCATTATATTTTTCATGAGTTAATGCACGTGGTTGTGCCACATTTTCTAGATCCTCCTGACGCTATCTTTCAACAAGATAATGAAAGCCAACATGCTGGGCATGCTGTTCTGATCTACCAGAATACAGAGGGTGTTTGACTATTTGTGCTGACCAGTGTGTTCTCTAGATATCTTACCCACTAAAAATATCTGGTCATGGGTTCCTAAGAGACTAGCAATTTGCCACTTACCAAACACAGTGATCAAATTTGGAATACATTTGAACCAGCATGGAATGACATACATGTATGAGGGCTATTCAGAAAGTAGGGAACATTTTGGCATTAAAAAAAACTAAATACAAGGAATACATTTTATTATATACATCTGAAAGAGCAACTGACGTACTACTTTTCCACATAGTCACCAAACACATTGAGGTGCTTATCATAGCGGTGGACAAGCTTTGAAAGACCTTTGTCGTAAAATTCTGCTGCCCGAGACTTCAGACAGTGAGTCACACCCACCTGGAGTTCTGCGTCATCATCAAAGTGCTGCATTGCAACCCAGTTCTTCATCTTGGGAAACAAGTGGAAGTTGCTTGCTGTAAGATCGGGGCTGTAGGGCGGATGAAGGAAAATTTCCCATCTGAATGAATTAAGGAGTTCTTTAGTGTGGTTTGCCATGTGAGGTCGAGCATTGTAGTGCAAAAACAAAATTTTGGATTTCAGCTTTCCTTGGTGTTTATTTTGAACTGCTCTTCTAAGGCTGTGTAAAGTTTGACAGTACTGGGGAGAATGTATGGTTGCTCCATACTTGAGAAAATTAATGAGAAGCATACCTTGCCTATCCAAAAACACTGTCGCCACCAGCTTCCTTGCTGACAAGGTTTGCAAACATTTTCTTGGTTTTTGGGGGGACCTTGTGTGCCTCCACTTTGTGGACTATAAGTTTTTCTTGCAATTAATGTGTTTCACCCAAGTCTCATCACTGGTTATGATTTGATCCAGTAATGAATCACCATGTTTGTGGTAGGTCTGCAGAAATGACAAAGTTGCCCCCATTCACTGTTCTTTATGGTGCTCTGTAAGCATTTTGGGCATCCATTGCGCACAAAATTTGTGGTAGCCTAGCTTTTGAGTGATGGTTGTGAAGGGACGGTTTTCAGGAATTGTTTCATCAACTTTAGCAACAAGATAATCAGTCACAAATCTTGAGGGTCCACTTTTCTCTTCATCATGAATGTTGGTTTGGCCATTTTAAAACTGAATGCACCATTTCTGGACAGAACATTCACTCAATACAGTGTTTCTGTACACTTCGCACAGTTCACAATTAATTTCTATAGGTTTTAGGTGTTTTGTCAAGAAATACCTCATCACAGACTGCACCTCACAACTGGTGGTATTCTAGATTGCAGCGCACATTTTGAATTTGAATATCGAAAAAACCAGATGCACAGAGACATTCCCGCTGTCACGGATGGATGCCGACTGAGCTGCTGAGCACGCACATACACCAAAATATACGCAATAGGCGTGCTCCTAGTAGTGTCAGATGGAAATGTTTCCTACTTTCTGAATAGCCCTTGTATGTGTCATCCAAGTGCAGTTTGACTAGATGCTCAGCTGGGCTAGAGCTGTTGTTGCTGCCAGCAGTATGGACTAAATTTCACATTCTGTAGACACCCAAATAACCTAAACATTTATGAATATATTTTCTGACTATACTGTAAATGCAAAATAAGTAAAATTTTGTTATTTGTTATCCTTTCCAGTGTTTCAGTTTTAGTAGACAGCAGTGTAAATGTTTTACTGAACAATTGAATGTGTATGGAATAGCTTGAGAGATTACATGATGGCGTCAGCAGGGTAAGCAAAGTCTTTTTGCTTTAAAAAAACTGCCAAGATGTTGGAATGGTTGGTTCAAAAGTGTGATGTTCAATTTTTGATTAACTGAAAGTAGTGCAGATTTATGTCTGTGTTATACATTACCAATGGTGACTGATTTGTTACTGGAAACAAGAAGAGCTTCATCAATGATTTTTCCAACCATGCTGCAGATGGAACTAAAGATTACAACAGAGGTTCTCAGATACCTTGCAAATATTGATAAAATATGATTAAAATGCCTGTTTTAGCAGTCAAAATGCTTATGCAGAAGGTATTTTCCATCAATTTAATAAGGCAGAAGCAAATTCTGCCTAAACATCAATTAAGAAGCACGTGCAGGTGGAAAATTTAAGCTCACTATTGAGAAGCAGTGGGATGCTTGATGTGTTTGGCACTAGCACACATTCAAACATTGGTAAAAGTTACACACTGGACATCCCCTTGCATTTTTCAATATGATGTGGACATAAACATTAGGCTTCACTACTGGTAAATTTGTTACCACAACCAGATTTTCTGCTTTCAAATTCGTTTGCTTCACTAACAATCAAATTGTCATCTTCTAACCTAACCATGGCCTCAGACAGTGCTAAGATCAGTCTTTCACCACAACCAAGATTTCAGTGTGTGTCCATTATGTAACTTAGCCCAAATATCCATCTTTCTGTAAATTATGTTTAAGTAAAAACCAGAAGACACTCACTGGTTAATGGTTAAAAATATTTTTAAATATGTCAAATGGATGTTGTAACCTGGACTTAGGTAGAGAGCTGCTGAACTGTCAAGAGAGCTCAAAGTATTTATTAGTGCTAATTATGTCACTGAATCACCCACTTGCCATCCAGTCAGTGGAATTCTCTTCACAAACAGCTCTGGAACAGAAAGCTGGACCAGTAGGCAACAAGACTCTGTGTCCCAATTAAAATTGAAGCTGAGTTTCTTGCTTTCAGTGAAGCTGTAAAAGAAGTCATATGGCTAGATCATCTTCTCAGTGAATTTTCAAAATTGAAAACTGTGTCCATACTTTGAATGCACAAAGAAAGTGCAAGTCAGTTGGCCATAAATAGTAAGTTTCACAGATACTCAAAGCATATAGATGTATGTTTCCACTGTATATGAGATATATTTCAGAAAGGTAAATTGCACACTGAACCAAATGAACACTGAGCATCACACATTATTACAAATCCATTCAAGTGTGTGACTTATCAACATTTACAAAAAGGATCGTTGCTACTCACCATATAACAGAGATGCCGAGTCACAGGTAGGCAAAACAAAAAGACAGTCAAAAAGTGGTCTTTTGCCAACAAGGCTTTTGTCGAATAGAGACATCATACACAAACACTAATCCAAATGCAACTCACACACGCATGATACAGTCTCTGGCAGCTAAAGCCAGACTGCAAGCAGCAGCACCTGATGGCAGAGGTAACCAGGTGGGGGTAGGGAGGAGGCTGGGGCATGGAGGGGGGGAGGGATAGCAGGGTGTGTGTGTGTGGGGGGGGGGGGGGGAGGGGGGGTTACAGTAAAGTGCTGCTAGCGGGAGTGTGCAGGGACAAGGTTGCGAGAGGGTAGGGCTGTTAGGTGCAGTTGGGAGATTAGGTGGAGGGCGCGGTTGGAGGGGGGGGGCAGAAAAGGAGAGAAGTAAAAGGAGTTGGTGTGTTGGTGGAACACAGGGCTGTGGAGTGCTGGAATGGGAACAATGAAAGGGCCAGATGTGTAAAGGTTCAGACCAAGATGGTTATAGGAATGTAGGATATAGTGTAGGGAGAGTTCCCACCTGCGCATTTCAGAAATATGGTGTTGGTGGGAAGGATCCAGATGGCACAGGCTGTGAAGTAGTGATTGAAATGAAGAATGTCATGTTGGGCAGCATGCTCAGCTACAGGGTGGTCTATTTGTTTCTTGGATGGAGTTTGTCAGTGACCATTCAGATGGACAGACAGTTTGTTGGTTGTCACGCCCATGTAGAATGCAGCACAGTGGTTGCAGCTTAGCTTGTAAATCACATGGCTGGTTTCATAGGTAGCCCTGCCTTTGATTGTATAGGTGATGTTTGTAACCAGACTGAAGTAGCTGGTGTTGGAAAGATGTGTGGGACATGTCTTGCATCTAGGTCTATTACAGGTATATGAGCCATGAGGCAATGGGTTGGGATCAGGGGTTGTGTAGGGATGGACTTATCTAGGTTTGGTGGGCAGTGGAATACCACTGTGGGAGGGTACCTCCCAACCTTCTCCAAAAACAGCTCCCACCAACTGGCCACAGAGGATCATTCCCCTCATGACTCAGTACCACCCAGGACTGGAGCAACTGAATTGCATTCTCCACCAGGGTTTCAACTATGACCTAAAATGAGAAATGCCCTGCCCACTCTCGTTCCCATCCCACAGTGGTATTCTGCCATCCACCAAATACACAATATCCTCATCCATCCCTATGTGATCCCTGCTCCAAACCCCTTGCCTCATGGCTCATATTCCTATATTAGAACCTTGGTGTAAAGGTAGCACCTTTGAGTAGTAATCAAAATGCCATCAGCTTAAATTTTGATTAATAATCAGCATTGGAGACTGAAGACTTCCGGCATAAGAAGCCACCCTTATTCTGGCAATGGCCTTGTCAAAGAGGGTGGAGCAGCGGATAGAGGTTCAGGGCATTCTCTTGTCCTTGGCATGGGAAATTTCCCCTAAAGGTGGAAGAGTCCGTAACGATCAATGGTATGAGGATGCAGAAGACAATGGAAACCACTGCATTAAAGATACATAACACATATCCACAGGACATGTGGCCAGTAACTGAAGAAGTGTCATGATGATCTCTGCATTGCCAAAAGATACCAGAATAGTCCCCCATTCGGATGTCCGGGAGGGGACTGCCAATGGGGAGGTGATGATGAGTAAAAGATTGAATAACCAATGAAAGGATAATGTTCTACAAGTAGGGTCATGGAATCTCAGAAGCTTGAACATGTTAAGGAAGTTACAAGATCTGAAAAGGGAAATTCAAAGGCTCAAGCTAGATATAATAGGGTTCAGTGAAGTGGAATGGAAAGAAAGAAAGGATTTCTAGTCTGACAAGTATAGGGTGATATCAACAGCAGCAGAAAATGGTATAATGGGAGTTGTTGTTGTTGTTGTGGTCTTCAGTCCTGAGACTGGTTTGATGCAGCTATCCATGCTACTCTATCCTGTGCAAGCTTCTTCATCTCCCAGTACCTACTGCAGCCTACATCCTTCTGAATTTGCTTAGTGTATTCATCTCTTGGTCTCCCTCTACGATTTTTACCCTCCACGCTGCCCTCCAGTGCTAAATTTGTGATCCCTTGATGTCTCAAAACATGTCCTACCAACCGATCCCTTCTTCTAGTCAAGTTGTGCCACAAACTTCTCTTCTCCCCAATCCTATTCAATACCTCCTCATTAGTTACGTGATCTACCCACCTTATCTTCAGCATTCTTCTGTAGCACCACATTTCGAAAGCTTCTATTCTCTTCTTGTCCAAACTAGTTATCGTCCATGTTTCACTTCCATACACGGCTACACTCCATACAAATACTTTCAGAAACGACTTCCTGACACTTAAATCTATACTCGATGTTAACAAATTTCTCTTCTTCAGAAACGATTTCCTTGCCATTGCCAGTCTACATTTTATATCCTCTCTACTTCGACCATCATCAGTTATTTTACTCCCTAAATAGCAAAACTCCTTTGCTACTTTAAGTGTCTCATTTCCTAATCTAATCCCCTCAGCATCACCTGATTTAATTTGACTACGTTCCATTATCCTCGTTTTGCTTTTGTTGATGTTCATCTTATATCCTCCTTTTGAGACACTGTCCATTCCGTTCAACTGCTCTTCCAAGTCCTTTGCTGTCTCTGACAGAATTACAATGTCATCAGCGAACCTCAAAGTTTTTATTTCTTCTCCATGGATTTTAATACCTACTCCGAATTTTTCTTTTGTTTCTTTTACTGCTTGCTCAATATACAGATTGAATAACATCGGGGAGAGGCTACAACCCTGTCTCACTCCTTTCCCAACCACTGCTTCCCTTTCATGCCCCTCGACTCTTATAACTGCAATCTGGTTTCTGTACAAATTGTAAATAGCCTTTCGCTCCCTGTATTTTACCCCTGCCACCTTCAGAATTTGAAAGAGAGTATTCCAGTTAACGTTGTCAAAAGCTTTCTCTAAGTCTACAAATGCTAGAAATGTAGGTTTGCCTTTTCTTAATCTTTCTTCTAAGATAAGTCGTAAGGTTAGTATTGCCTCACGTGTTCCAACATTTCTACGGAATCCAAACTGATCTTCCCCGAGGTCCGTTTCTACCAGTTTTTCCATTCGTCTGTAAAGAATTCGCGTTAGTATTTTGCAGCTGTGACTTATTAAACTGATAGTTCGGTAATTTTCACATCTGTCAACACCTGCTTTCTTTGGGATTGGAATTATTATAATAATGGGAGTAGGATTTATTATTAGCAGGAAGGTAAGGCAGAGAGTGTGTTACTGTGAACAGTTTAATGATAAGGTCATTCTTATCAGAATCTACAGCAAATGAAAACTGACAATGATAGTTCAGGTATACATGCAGATGTTGCAAGATAAGGTTGAGGAGATAGAGAAAGCATATGAGGATATTGAAAGGGTAGTACAGTATGTAATGGGAGATGAAAATCTAATAGTCAATGGGGGACTGGAATGCAGTTGTAGGGGAAGGAGTAGAAGAAAAGGTTACAGGAGAATATGTACTTGGGACAAGGAAGGAGAGAGGAGAAAGACTAATTGAGTTATGTAATAAATTTCATCAAGTAATAGTGAATACACTGTTCAAGAATCACAAGAGGAGGAGGTATACTTGGAAAAGGCCAGGTGCTACAGAAAGATTTCAGTTAGATTACATCGTGGTCAGACAGAGATTCCAAAATAAGATGCTGGATTGTAAGGCTTACCTAGGAGCAGATATAGACTCAGATCACAATGTAGTAGTGATGAAGAGAGGGCTGAAGTTTAAGAGATTAGTCTGCGAGAACCAACATGCAAAGAAGTGGGATATGGAAGTACTAAGGAATGATGAGATATAGTTGAAGTTCTCTAAGACTGTAGATACAGCAATAAGAAATAGCACAGTACGCAATACAGTTGAAAAGGAATGGACATCTCTAAAAAGGGCAATCACAGAAGTTGGAAAGAAAAACATAGGTACAAAGAAGGTAACTGCAAAGAAACCATGGGTAACAGAAGAAATACTTTAGTTGATCAATGAAAGAAGGAACTACAGAAATGTTCAGGGGAATTCAAGAATACAGAAATACAAGTTGACAAGGAATGAAATAAATAGGAAGTGGAAGGAAGACAAAATGTAATGGCTGCATTAAAAATGTGAATAAATAAAAAAAGAAATGGTTGTGGGAAGGACTGACTCAGCATATATGAAAGTCAAAACAACCTTCGATGAGATTAAAATGAAGTGTGGTAACATTAAGAGTGCAATGGGAATTCCACTGTTAAATGCAGAGCAGAGAGTGGATAGGTGGAAAGAGTACATTGAAGGCCTCTATGAGGGAGAAGATTTGTCTGATGTGGTAGAAGAAGAAACAGGAGTCGATTGAGAAGAGATGAGGGATCCAGTATTAGAATCAGAATATAAGAGAGCTTTGGAGGACTTAAGATCAAATAAGACAGAAGGGCCAGATAACATTCCGTCAGAATTTCTAACATCTTTGGGGAAAGTGGCAAGAAACCAACTATTCAAGTGTAAAATGTATGAGTCTGGCAACATAACATCTGGCTTTTGAAGAAATATCATCCCCACAATTCTGAAGATTGCAAGATCTGGCAAGTGTGAGAACTATCACACAATCAGCTTAACAGCCCATGTATTGAAGTTGCCGACAAGAATAATACACAGAGGAATGGAAAAGAAAATTGAGAATGTGTTACATGATGATCAATTTGGCCTTCGGAAAGATAAAGGTATGAGAGAGAATTCTGACTTTATGGTTGATAATGGAAGCAAGACTAAAGAAAATTCACAGGATTTGTTGACCTGGAAAAGGCATTTGACGATGTAAAATGGAGCAAGATGTTCGAAATTCTGAGAAAATAGGGGTAAGCTATAGGGAGAGATAGGTAATATACAATATGTACAAGAGCCAAGAGGGAATAATAAGAGTGGATGACCAAGAATGAAGTGCTCAGATTACAAATGGTGTAAGACAGTGATGTAGTCTTTTGCCTCTACTGCTCAATCTGTACTCTGAAGAAGCAATGATGGCAATGAAAGGAAGGTTCATGAGTGGAAATAAATTAAAGGAGAAAGGATAGCAATGATACAATTCACTGATGACATTGCTATGCTGAGTGAAAGTGAAGAATTACATGATCTGCTGAATGGAATGAACAGTCCAATGAGTACAGAACGTGGATTGAGAGTAAATTGGAGAAAGATGAAAGTACTGAGAAGTAGCAGAAATGTGAGCAGCAAGAAATGTCACATCAGGATTGATGTTCATGAAGTAGATTAAGATAAAGAATTGTATCTAGGCAGCAAAATAATCAATGAGAGATGGAGCAAGGAGGACATTGAAAGCAGACTAGCCGTGGCAACAAGGGCATTCCTGGTTGGGAAAAGTCTACTAGTATCAACATGGCCCTTGATTTCAGGAATAAATGTCTGAGAATGTACATTTGGAGCACAGCATTGTATGGCAGTGGCCGGCTGGAGTGGCCGAGCGGTTCTAGGCGCTACAGTCTGGAACCGCGAGACCGCTACGGTTGCAGTTTCGAACCCTGCCTCGGGTATGGATGTGTGTGATGTCCTTAGGTTAGTTAGGTTTAAGTAGTTCTAAGTTCTAGGGGGCTGATGACCTCAGAAGTTGAGTCCCATAGTGCTCAGAGCCATTTGAACCATTTGTATGGCAGTGAAACGTGGACTCTGGAAAACCAGAACAGAAGAGAATCGAAGCATTTGAGATGTGGTTCTACAGACAAATGTTGAAAATTAGGTGGGCTGATAAGGTAAGGAATGAGGAGGTTCTGCACAGAATGCGGGAAACACTGGCAAGGAGAAGGGACATGATGATAGGACATCTGTTAAGACATCAGGGAATGGCTTCCATGGTACTAGATGGAGCTGAAGAGTGCAAAAGCTCTAGAGGAAAACGGAGATTGGAATAAATTCAGCAAATAACTGAGGATGCAGGTCCAGTCTGGTCACAAACATCACCTATCCTACCAAAGCCAGGGCTACCTGTGAAACCAGTCATGTGATCTACAAGCTAAACTGCAACCACTGTGCTGCATTCTACGTGGGCATGACAACCAATAAGCTATCTGTCCCTATGAATGGCCACTGATGAACTGTGGCCAAGAAACAACTGGACCACTCTGTTGCTGAGCATGCTGCTCAACATGAGGTTCTTCTTTTCAATGACTGCTTCACAGCCTGTGCCATCTGGATCCTTCCCAACAAAATCAGTTTTTCTGAATTGCAAAGGTGGGAACTCTCCATGCAGTGTATTCTATGTTCCTGTAAACCTCCTGGCCTTGACCTCCATTAGCCATTGTCCTTACCCATCTAGCCCCTTCCCTATTCCCATTCCAGCATTTCGCAGCCCTCTATTCCATCATCACATCCAGTCTTCTTACTTCTGTCCTTCTCCTCTATTCCCTCTCCTCCACACTCTTGTCTAACCTCCCAACTGCACCTAGCTGCCTTACCCTCTCGCCACCTAATCTTACTGCCCCCTTCCCACCTGGCCTATCCTGCTACCCTTCCCTCTCCACACTCCATCCTCCTCCTTACCCACACCCGGTTGCCTCTCCCATCCTGCACTGCTGCTCGCAGTCTGGCTTCAGCTGGCAGAGACTGTGATCATGTTTGTGTGAGTTGCATTTTCATGTGTGTGTGTGTGTGTGTGTGTGTGTGTGTGTGTGTGTTGCCTATTTTCGACAACTGCCTTGTTGGCCTAAAGCTCATTTTCTGACAGTCTTTTTGTTGTGTCCATCTCTACTATATGCTGAGTAGCAGCTATCCTTTTCATAATATTGTTACATTCCACCCTGGATTTTCCATTGTTTGACTTATGAACATTTACATTATTTACTCAGCTTGGTATAGCATGGTATAGGGTCAAACATTTGTGGTACCAATAGTCAGAAGTTTTAGGCAAAGTGTTAAGAGTACCATTTGTATGTATCAAAAGGAAATTTCTCTTGAGAAAACTGTAAAACTGTGAGACAGAACTACTGGTCAGTATTTACCTTCAAAACAAATGTCAGTAATGCTGATAGACACATGTAAAATTACATACATTGCCCTAGTTTCCTTCCTTGGGAAGAAGAGAGGGACAGGTTGGGGAAGGTTAATAAAGAAAGGCTGGTCACTCAGACCCTGCAATTAGAGGAAGCTACCTTCGTGGGACTCTCTCAATATGGGTCATGATTGGCCTGTATTTCCTTTCTAACCTTCTCCAATCCATCCTTGTTCTTCCCCTGGGAAAGGAACTACAGTACCTTATCAAAAATATCTTGACACATCTATATAATGTGGAATTGACCACTAGATGATATGAGAGGAGGATCCACTGGTACAAAAGTAGGTAGAAAGCAGGCAGAAAGTATTGTGTTGTCAGTAGTGATGCATCAACAGCAAGAATGGGTTGGTCAGGACAGCTCAGTGTCTTCGAACCTTGTCTAGTCACTGGATTCCATCTGAGTAATAAATTTATAAGTGACATTTCAGCTCTTCTAAAACTGCCCTATTTGAGTGCTGATGAAATGTAAATGTAAAGGAATGACCACACTACTCAAGACCAGGCAGATCTTATGTATTGATGGACAGGGACTGTGAAGCACTGTAGAGGGTGGGTGAAAACAGTCACATGAAATCAGTGGAAGGAATCACTCATGAGTTCGACAATGATAACAGCAATCCAGCTAGCACAATGACTGTGCATAGGAAATTACAAAGAATGGGGTACAATGGGTGAGCAACTCCTCATAAGCCACATGTTTCTGTAGTCAGTGCTAAAGCAACATTTGAGGTGGTGTAAAGTGCAATGCCACTGAATAGTGGATGACTGGAAACAAGTGATTTGGAGTAAAAAATCATGCTGTACCCTGTGACAGTCCAATGGAAGGGTTTTGATTTGGCAAATGCCTGGAGAACATTATGTGCCGTCATGTGTAGTGCTGACAATGAAGTATCAGGGGGGAGGTGTTATGGTAAAGAGGTGTTATCATGATTAGGGTGTGGTACTTTTATTGCACTTAAGTAAACACTACATCTGGAAGGATGTAAACACATTTTACAGCACTGTCTACCGAATTACAGTAGAGGAACAGCTCAGGGTCAATGATTATCTCTATCAACATGATAGTACATCCTATCATAGAGTAACACCTGTGAGGCAATGGTTTGTGGACAGTAACATTCCTGGAATGGACTTGTGTGCCCAGAGTTCCAACCTGAATCCAGTGGACCACCTTGTGGTGAGTTACAATGTTGAATTCTCCAGACTCAAGCATCCAAAATCACTCCCATCTCTGGTTTTGGTTCTTGAGGAATAATGGGCTGTATCACAGATCGTTAACATAAATCAGTCTCCATATGCTGATTTTTTTCCACTATATACTAGTAATCAGCTGAAGTCTGCCATCTGCTCTACCTATATCTGAACCTATGTGACTGCTCCATTTCATATCCCTGACAATTATTACACTCACACATTTGTACAACTTAATCATTTCCAGTCGTGACTCATTGATACCCAGTCATCGGATATTAAATCTTTTTGTTTTGTGAAGTGCAAAATTTTAAATCTTTTAACATTTAAAGCAAATTGCCAATTATTGTACCACTTTTAAATATTATCAAGACTTGACTGCACATTCATACACTTTTTTTTCAGATAGTACTTTATTTTAGGTAACTACATCATCTGTTAAGACTTTGAGATTACTATTAGTATTGTCAGCTGAGTCACTAATATACAGCATGAACAGAAATGGTCCAACACTCTTCACTGGAGAATGTGTGAAGTTACATCTATATCTACTGAGAAATCTCTGTCAAAGATAACATGCTGTGTCCTCCCTAACAAGAAATCCTCAACTCAGCCACATATTTTGTTTGATGTCCACATGGCACAGTTTCATTAATGCATAGTGGTGTGGTACTGAGTCAAATGCTTTTTGAAAATAAATAAATACTGCATCTACCTGGTTGCCTTCAGCCACAACTTTCAGCATTTCCTGTGAAGAAAATGTGGTTGTTGTTTTAATCAATGGGCGGAACACAGTAACACATAACAGAAAACAGCATTCACGCTAGCTTTCAAGCACACCAGCTCTTTTCATATTTATAGTACACACATTCACAAGTTCAACCAGACAGCTGCACAAATGTTGACTCTTATGGCTACAGCAAGACTAATTACTGATACTCATCTGCTGAAATGGGAGGTGTGGAGAGGGTAGGAAAGGATACAAGAATGTGACAGTGGGAAAGGTCTTTGGACAGATGACTTCATGGCTGTACAACATGTCAAAAAGAACATGTGTAGGAAGAGGGAGAGGGGGAAAATTGAGGGGGGGGGGGAGGGAGGATAGAAAGTTGCAGATGAAGAGGGGGGAAAGGGAGGAGAGACAGAAGAGAGAGGGGTTGAAAAAGGGGAGAAGAGAGAGGGGGGAAGGAGATGGAGAATGTCTGCATGGAGGGAGGGGGGGGGGGGGGGGGTAAGAGTGGCAGGAGAAGGCAGGCATTATCTGAATAGAGAAGGAGTGGTGTGGATAGAATAGAGAAGGGAAAAGGCAAGGTGAGGCAGTGGGAACAGGGTAGTGGAAATTTATGCTCAGGGCATTGCGAGAGCACAGGATGTATTGGAAAGACAATTCCCATCTGCAAGGTTCAGAGAAATCTGTGTTTGAAGGGAGCATAAAAATGGCCCACATAGTGAGTGAATCAGCTGTTGATGTCACTTGTGTTGTGGCATGCAGCATGTTTTGCAACTGGATGGTCAAGTTTGTGATTGCCGCAGTTTGGTGGTGGCCATTCATGCAAGAAGACAGTTGGTTACTAGTCATGCCCATATAGAATGCTTTACAGTGATTGCACCATAGCTGATATATACCATGGCTGCTTTCATACATGGCCCTGCCTGTTATTGGTAGGAAATGCTTGTGACTGGACAGTTGTGGAAGGTGGTGAATGGGTGTATGGGCAGGTCTTGCACCTCGGCCAATCACAAGGGAATGACCCATAACGTGCACGATTGGGAGTAACTGGAAAAGGAATGGATAAGAATATTCTGTAGGTAGGATGGGTGGGCAAGTGAGTAGGATTTTGGGTGGATATCCCTCATCCCAGGACATGCCAGAAAGTAGTTGAAGCCCTGATGGAGGATGCAATTGATCTTTTCAAGCCCCAGGTGATCAGAAGAGTGCTGATTAGTGGTTGGTTAACAGGTTTACTGTTGTCAGAGGAGCATATTGCGTGGGAGACTTGTTTATAGATGAGCTGGATAGGATACTGTCCATCAGTAAAGGCTCTGGTAAGATTATTGGTATATTTCAACATATCCTGCTTTTCACAGCAGATGTGGCATGCATGCATGACAAGGTTATAAGTAAAGACTTTTTGACATGGAATGGGTGACAGCTGTCAGAGTTTTGGTACTGTTGGTGGTTGATGTTCTTGAAATGGACAGATGTATTTACGGAGCCATCTGAGAGGTGGAGATCAACATCCAGGATGGTGGCTCAGTGAGTTGAGAAGGACCAGTTGAAACAGATTTGAGGATAGGTGATGAGGTTACAGAGGAAAGACCAAAGGTTGTCCTCATTTTTTTGAGCTCAGACCATGAAAATGTCATCAATGAATCTGAACCAGACAGAGGTTTGAGGTGTTAGCTGGACAAGAAGGATAATTTCATATGGCCCATAAATAAGTTAGCATAGAATGGTGCCATGTTAGCACCCATGGAAGTATCATAGATTTGTTGGTAGATCTGGCATTCAAAAGTGAAATTATTTTGAGTCAGGATGTGGTTGGCATGAGGATTTGAAAGAAATGGTGAGTCTGATAACAGGAGGATGTTAGGAAAGGTAGTGTTCCATGGCCACAAGGCCTTGGGCAAGGGGGATGATATCACATACACAGTGACGAAGTTGAATGTGACATCCTTGTACACCAACAGCCCCCGTGCCCCTGGTCTTACCGTCATGAGCCACTACGTTTCCCAACGTCCTCTTGATACCAAACTCAACACCAGTTTCAATTGATAAGCCATATGATCATACATTAATAAGCATTGGTATTTTACTGAGTCAAATGCTTTTCAGAAGTCAAGAAATAATGCTCCTACCTATTTACCTCACTCCATGGCTTTCAGGATGTTATGTGAGAAAAGTGCAAGTCGGGTTTCCCATAACCTATGTGTTTGGAATCCATAATGGTTGGCATGAAGGGAGTGATTCTGATCGAAATACCTCATTGCATTTGAGTTCAGAATATGTTTCAAGACTTCACAATGGTTGGATATCAAAGAGATGGTATTTGTCTTGCATCACTTGTGCTACCCTTCTTAACTACTAGATATAGTTTTTCTTTGTATGTGTTATAGAAACCTATGATATAATATGGTTAAATGAGGAGCAAACTCAGCCACAAATTCTGTATAGAATGTGGTATGAATTATCAGGTCCTGGAGTTCTGTTCAATTTTAGCAATTTCAGCTGTTTCTCAATGCCATTCAGCTAATATTTACATCAGTCACCATTGTATAGTGGAAGATTTAAACTGAGGCACTACTCATGGACTATGCATCATAAGGACTCTCAATTTGGGGTATAAAGATTTTTAAATAATAACCTACATGAACAAATAAATATCATGAATTTTATTTCATATTTTACATTGTAATAACATAATAGCAGCAACAACAATAAAAATGGAAATCACAGTCACTTTAATAACATAATACAATGCTCAAGTGGCCATTATCTGCCACAATACACATTGCTGTCACTTGTACAAGGGCATATAGGCAGAAAACTGTGACAACAATGCAATCTTTTAATGGTTTGGAGTCTGCAGAAACTGTGCATAGAGTTTATCTTTGAAATTATTCCAGTGAAAAGAATTCCAATCAGGTTAACTTTGGCAAATATGTAACATACTTTACAATGTTACAGATGGTGGCCACAGTAAATGTTCACAATGTGCCATTGCAAAAAATTGTGTATTGGGCAGTGAAAAAGCATATGTGTACAAAGTGTAAAGATGAAATTATGAAGCTGAAAGAATGTTTTCAAGTATGTAATGTGTTATTGGTGAATGAAAAATGGGTATCTCAAAACTCCAGGAAGAAAAAATTTTGTTGCTATCAAAGCAAGACTCAGCAAATTTTCTGCAAAATAGTTCAAACAAGTGAGAATGGTGGACAAAAGTGTCGTATAAAAACAACAGGTACAAAGTAAAAACTGTTAAAGACAGTGTAGTACATAAAAATTTAGTGAATCCCAGTCACTTTCAAATAATTTCTAATATGGACTGCACAAAGCTGTGAACAGTCTGTCACCACTTGGCAAGATTGAAGATGGTGCAAAACAACATAAGATAGGAAAGCACTTTACTATGGAAAAATAACCAACGTAACATGAATGTGAACGGTATTCATTTACTGACTATTAGAAATTTTCCTCAGGTATCATCATCTCTTGTTGATGAAAATAATGACTTAGGAAATGTGGAACAATACACCACTGGTACCTGTAGTGATTACAGACCAAATAATAGAGAACTTCCTGTAACAAGTTAATATAAAATTAAAAGTTATGCTGATAGTCGAGGGTGAGTAATTGCTGTGAATTGCGAAGTATATGCAGACATGAGATCAACAGCATGATAAAACCAGGTCCAAATTTATGGCAGCAACTGCAGTCAGTCACGAAAAAATTTCAGGTCCAAACAGTTTTGATATTTCCATCTTTCTTGTTGGGGCAAACAATGCAGCAAAGAGGAATGCAAAATATTTCATGCTTTCCCTTAAACAGAGGTTTCACAAATTCCGAAATACGAATTTGATCATTTTCTCTGTACACCATCATCATGACCTACATAACTGGTCCTCTGTGAATAAAGAATTAGAAAAGAGGAGTAAGACTGTGCAAAATTTATGGAAGGAATTTAAAAATGAAACAAATGTTGATATAAGCACACTAGGGATATGATTTCATACAGCACAGGGTTTCCACATCAACAGACTGGGAAATGCTATTTGTTAGTTGCAATTCTCAGATAAAGTTTATATGAAATTAAACATGAAGTGGGGTGTTAAGCAAGTTATACCTTTGAAAGACAAAAGTGATGTGTGTCTAGAATTTAGCTTGCAATATGATGAAACAGTAGTGTTTTTTTTTTTTTTAGCAGAAGCGAACATTCCAGCAGTTCCAGCTTAGACAATTACAGTGTGTGTAATTTTTATAGGACTATGCCACATGCAGATGAGTACTTGCTTGAGAAAAAAAAACAGTGATAAAATATTTACATTGCTGCAAGTCAGTGCTGTTGTATAAGAAATAAACTATTAGAATTGGATTATTTTTGTAGAATTAAGTATTTAGATGTAATATGTGTGTTGAAATACTGGATAACAGAAAATCAAATTGATAGTTTTGTTCCTCAAGGATATGTTGTAGCTGACATAATATATAGGGACAAAAGAAAAAAATGTGGTGCTGGAATTTATGGCAAACACAGTCAAAAATTTTCAAAATTATGACTGCACCATATTGTTCAGAAATAAATGCTGAGTTCAGTTGTCAAAGATTGACTGAAGAAAATATAATAATCATTAACCTGTATAGGTCTCCAAATGGAGATATGAATGTATTTTTTGAACAGTTAGTGGTTATGAGATTTATTAAGTTTAAAACAAAAGTTGTTATCTATGGATATTTTAATATTGAAATGGGAACTTCAAAACAACAGGACTTCAGAACATTCTTTTAATATTTTAAGATCCTTAAACTTAAATTTCATGAATAAGTGTCCTAATAATAATGCATGTCTAGGCAATGTTATTGTTAATTTACACGAAGAGGACTCTATGGCTAACCTGGCTGACGAAGTTTTTTCAGGTTGTGTTCCATTGCTTTTAACACTTTATCATAAGCAACCAGTCTATCTCAATGAAATTAGTGTGGCATTGGTTAGAAGTCAGAGGTGAGCACATCATGTTATTTACTGAACGCAAATTGGGAGTCTGTACATGAGGTCCTTTTTTTAAAAAAAGTAAAAAGAAGAGCTGAAAGCAATTTTGGTGATTTTTTTTGACATATGGAAGCTTATGGTATTCACATCCCTAATTAATATAAGTTAGCTCCTTCAGTAAATATAAAAATACAAAAAATTACTGGTATAGAAAAGAATTGAGAGAAATTAGAGAAAACATCCTCATACCATAGGGAACGTACGCACTGATGCAATGAAAGTCATGGGACAGTGATATGCATATATACAGTTGGTGGTAGTGTCACATACATGAGATATAAAAGGGCAATGCATTGGTGGAGCTGCATTTGTACTCGCGTGATTCATGTGAAAAAGTTTCTGACATGGTTATGGCCACACAAAGGGAATTAACAGACTTGGAATGTGGAGTCAGATATTCAATTATGAAAATCATTAGGGAATTCAATATTCCAAGATCCACATTGTCAAGAGTGTGCCAAGAATACCAGATTTCACACATTTCTTCTCACCATGGACAACGCAGTGGCCAATGGCCTCCACTTGACAACCAAGAGCAGCGGTGTTTGTGTAGGATTGACAGTGCTAACAGACAAGCAACAGTGTGTGAAATAGCAGCAGAATTCAATGTGGGATGTACAACGAACATATCCATTAGGACAGTGTAGTGAAATATGGTGTTAACGGGCTACGGCAGCAGACGACCAATGCGAGTGCATTTGCTAACAGCACAACATTACCTGCAGTGCCTCTCTGGGCTTGTGACCATATTGTTTGGACTATTTATGACTGGAAACCCATGGCCTGGCCAGATGAGTCCCAGAATTCAGTCTGTAAGAGCTACTTGTAGGTTTTGAGTGTGATGCAGATCTTAGGAAGCCATGGACCCAAACCGTCAACTAGGCACAGTGCAAACTGTGTGAGCAGTGTTCACATGGAATGGACTGGATCATCTGGTCCAAGTGAACTAATCATTGATGGAAATGATTATGTTTGGCTACTTGAAGACCATTTGCAGTCGTTCATGGACTTCTTGTCCCCAAACAATGATGGAATTTTTATGGATCACAATTCACCCTACCATGGGGCCAAAATTGTTCGCGATTAGTTTGAAAACCATTCAGGACAATTCAAGTGAATGATTTGGCTACCCATATTGTTCAACATGAATCCCATTGAACATTTATAGGACATAATCAAGAGGTCACTTCATGCACAAAATCATGCACCGGTAACACTTTTGCAGTTATAGACAACTGTAGAGGCAGTGTGGCTCAATATTCCTGCAAGGGCTTCCGATTGCTTGTTGAGTCCATGCCACATCAAGTTTATTTGTAATAAATGTATAGAGCGTAGAGTTTCTCCAGATTTCCTCACAAGTTATCCCTGTATTCCAAAAAGATGATAAACAGCTCTCCCAGAACTACTACCATGTTTCTGTTGTGGCAATAGTAGCAAAAATATTTGAATAATTCATATACTTATAAATAAATAATTATTTTGAAAACCGTGACCTCCTTGGCATCAATCAGTATGGATTTTGGCCAGGTAAAAATATTGTTGCAGCTGTTCTGAAAATTGTTGATCAGACTTTAATAGCTTTCAAAAATAAGAAGATGTAATCACTTGGATTATGTGATTTAAGTAAAGCATTTGACTGCATCCCTTTTAACATATTACCAATAAAACTGGAATATTATGATGTACACAAATCTACATTGAAACTTCCTGGCAGATTAAAACTGTGTGCCGGACCGAGACTCAAACTTGGGATCTTTGCCTTTCGCGGGCAAGTGCTCTACCATCTGAGCTATCCTAGCATGACTCATGACCCATCCTCACAGCTTCAGTTCTGCCAGTGTCTTGTCTCCTACCTTCCAAACTTCACAGAAGCTCTTCTACAAATCTACATTATCAGTAATTGCTTCCTAGCTGAGCAACAGAAGACAGTTTGTTTCAATTAGAAACAGACATTCCTCCTCAGTAGAAACTGGTAGATGTGTTCCACACGACTCTGCTCTTGGCTCTTCTTTTTTGTTGTGGCTATCAATGACCTGCCCCACTGTGTATCACAGTCTGTGATCTGCCATGCTGATGATACATGTTTAGTTACTTTGCAACACAGCATTCCAACTCTTGATAATTTTACCCAAGAAACTCTTGACCCTGTGTTAAATTAGTTTGCAGCCAATAAACTTGTTTGGAATTCAGACAAAACCCAAAATCTTACGTTAGTGTTGTTAAAGAGTGTAAAAAATAAACATGCCAAACTCCTAGGAATACATACTGATGCCAAACTCAGTTGGGAAGAGCATATCAGGCAAGTCTGTAAAGATATATCACCTGGAAACTGTGAGATATGGTCAGTAATAATTGTCCCAACATGGGATATTTCACACTCCTTCAATTGCATATTGTATGGCCTGCTCATATGGGGACATTCTTCTCAAATCAGTAACATATTTTGAGTACAAAAAAACACTATCTGTATAATATGAGAAGCTGGTCCTGTAGACTGTAACAAAGCTGGTGGATCCTTTCCAGGTGTGTGTGTGTGTGTGTGTGGGGGGGGGGGGGGGGGGGGGGGTGGCTGGGTGGGTGTGTGGCTGGGTGGGTGTGTGGGTGTTCATTTATATGACATGTATACAGCACCTAAAAATTTTGAATACTGACTTAGGGTTTGTCCAACTTACATTTATTACATATTACCTTTTGTTATCAGGAGATAATGAGCTAGCTAGTGTGTCTAGAAACTGTGGTAATTACAAAATATCATTGTTCAAATGCAAACATGTAGCTGATTTCCAAACTTTTGATAACATAGATGACAAAGCTATGTAAATAACTATATACAACCAATGATGAAAATATGATAGAAATGTTTGCACTCATTTAGTTTTAGAATAATTAAGACACTTAGTAGGAACATTGTTACTGAAATGGAATCCCATACTTAGACAAACTAGCCAGCATAATTCAACAGAAATTATTGTTTTATCTTATTGTCATTGTCAAAATTAATATTCCTCCAGTGTTTAGTAATTCAGAAACGTATAGTTTTAATTGAAATTTATGAAAATATAGTAAATACCAATAGCTAACTGCAGTTTTAATTGTTGCAAAATTATAGAAGAAAGTTGTTGTGGGCCATTTTAAGTCAGTCTTCATTGAGTTTATAAGGAGCAAGACCTATGCTCTTAAATGTGGGACAATGTACTGCAGAAAATGTAGAGTACATTACAAGTAAGAAAATGTACTTTATGTTATATCTAAAGTTTGTACCCATGAGTTTAATCCCTGATTCAGGACTGTTTTTAATGGTTGACTGTGAACTTGAAATTAGTTTCATCTACAGCATAAAACTTCAACAATAGTTAATGCAGATGGTAACATTAAGATAAAACTGTGAACTATGTTTTTTTTTATTTTTTTATTTATTTTTTATTAAAATGATAATTCCTGTACACATTATCCCCATACTACTTGAATGTTGGTTCTAAAAGACAGTGATTTAATAATTTTAATTTGTGACTGTGAATTATTTCTTTGCCTCACACAAACTTTTGTGAATAATTACTTCAGTATTAGGTTACTGCACTCAAAAAACAGTAGTTTATCCAATGTCTAAGTGGAAGTAAAGGATCTGAATTGCAAATTTTCTGTGTGGACTACATTACTAGTTGTATATTGTCCTCACCACCAGTGTTTCACAAAGTTTCAATGGATGTGTATCTAGTGAGGACATCCTTGTACAGGTAATGGATAGACTACAAGAGTACTCTCACCCTGTTTTTACTAAGCTTAGGATACTAACAATTGTGAATCTGTATATCTGTGAGTTTGTTCTCTTTGTCAGGAAGCATTAAAGAATGTGTTAGCAGGGAAACAATTCACAAACATGATACTCAGATTAAGGTGCAAATTAACATGCCAAAGCACAGGCAAGCATTAACAGGAAATTTCCATAAAGTGAATGTCCACAAAATTTTTCATAAGGTTTCTCTTGTTGTTATTTAAAACATTCAAAATAAAACTATATGACCAGTTGACAAAAAAACAATGTTAGAATATAAAAGAGTTCCAGGATATGGATGATACTGACATTAATATTTAAGATTATAGCTGTATACAAGAAATTTTAATTGTACATGTAACGTGAACATCAATTTTAATATCCAGATTACGACTTTAAGTTTCTATCACTGAGAAGGCCTATTCCACTGTATTTCATCAATGACAAACAAATAATCTGAATGCCTCCTTATCCTATCCAGAGAGTAGCGCAGTGCTAGATGAGCAGTGAACTGGGCACCCAGTGTACTAGTATCACATACATCTTTATACACTGAAGTACCAAAGAAACTGGTATAGGCATGCATATTCAAATACAGAGATATGTAAACATTCAGAATACAGTGGTGTGGTTGGGAACACTATATAAGACAACAAGTTTTCTAGTGCAGTTGTTAGATCAGTTACTGCTGCTACAATGGCAGGTTATCGAGATTTAAGTGAGTTTGAACATAGTGTTATAGTTGGTGCATGAGCGATGGAACATAGCATCTTCGAGGTAGTGATGAAGTTGGGATTTTTGATATGACCACTTCACAAGTGTACAGTGAATATCAGGAATCCAATAAAACATCAAATCTTCAACATCACTGTTGCCAGAAAAAGATCCTACAAGAACAGGACCAATGACGACTGAAGAGAACCATTCAGCATGACAGAAGTGCAACCCTTCTGCAAATTGCTGCAGATTTCAATACTGGGCCATCAGCAAGTGTCAGCATGTGAACCATTCAACGAAATGTCATTGACATTGGCTTTTGGAGCTGAAGGCCCACACACGTATCCTTGATGACTGCATGAGACAAAGCATTATGCCTTTCCTGGGCCCCTCAACACCGACATTGTGCTATTGATGACTGGAAACATGTTGCCTGGTCAGACGAGTCTCATTTCAAATTGTATTGAGCAGGTGGACATGTATGGGTATGGAGACAACTGTATAAATCCATGGACCCTGCATGTCAGTAGGGGACTATTCAAGCTGGTAGAGGATCTGTAATGATGTGTGGCATGTGCAGTGGGAGTGATATGGGACCCCTGATACATCTGGATGTGACTCTGAGAGGTAACACATATGTAAGCATCCTGTCTGATCAGCTGCATCCATTCATGTCCATTGTGCATTCTGATGGACTTGGGCAAGTCCAGCAGGACAATGCAACACCCCACTCGCCCAGAATTGTTACAAAATGCCTCCAGGAACACTCTTCTGAGTTTCTACACTTCCGATGGCCACCAAACTCTCCAGACATGAACATTATTGAGCTTATCTGGGATGCCTTGTAATGTGATGTTGAGATCTCCACCCCCTCATACTCTTACAGATTTGTGGACAGCCCTGCATGATTCATGGGGTCCATTCCCTCCAGCACTACTTCTGACATTAGTTGAGTCCATGGCATGTCATGTTGTGGCAGTGTTTGTGCTTGCAGGGGCCCTTCAAAATATCAGGAAGGTGTACCAGTTTCTTTGGCTCTTCTGTGTATTTCAAGTGGTACCATCTCAAGGGAAGTAAGTACTGTTCTGGTAAGAAATTGTGTACATCTGTTAATGCTGAGTTTGCCTCATTGAAGTGAAACCCAACTGCATAGTCTAATATTCCACTGAAAATGTTCACACTAAACAGCCTCTGATGTTTAACCTGACTCAGCCAGTGCAGTGACATATGATAAGGATGGAATTTGTTTGTCAACGAAATGTGGATGAGACTTATTTCAGAATATCTCACAACTTCTCTGGAACTAGTGCGTGGATTTAGAGAAAACACAGCTATAATATCTACTTGCTTTATTTTGCTCATTGCAGAATTCTTCTGACAAGTTGTTGTTTGTGACAATAATTCAGACTGCCATCCAGGTTCCTCTCACCAATACCAGTTTTTCTCAATTGCACAGGTAGGAACTCTCCCTGCAACACATCCTTCCGTCCAGTAACCTTCCCCATGTCAACTTTCACTATTGGCTATTCACCACATTCCTCTTACCTTCACTGCTCCCACTCCAGCCCTGATAGTCATTTCCCCTTCTCTACTTTTGGCCCCTTCTCTCTGCACCTAGTGGCCTATTATCCCATCTGCACACACTCCCTCTTCCCTGCCCCACACCTCTTCTCTATCCCACTACACATTCCAGTTAAAATCACTGATCACCTCAGACACAGTTGCAGTCAGATGTTAGCACCTGAAGATGACTATGGCCATGTGTGTGTAAGTTGCAGTTGTGGTTGCACTTTGTTTTGCCTACATCTGATGAAGGACTTTGTCCAATAGCTAAATATTATCTAGAAATCTTTTTTCAGTGTGCTTGTCTGTCATTCAGTGCCTCCTGTATATGGTCAGTAGCCATCTGCCCTTTTACATTGTGATAAATATTCATCTAAAGCATTTCAGGAAATCAGATGTCAAAAGCTTTCACTAGCCTACATCAGAAATGAATCCAACACAGATTCCTTTAATTCATGACTGTGAAAGGGTCTAAATGAGAAGATATGATTAGAATTATTTTGGATTTCTGACAAAATATGGCACTCTTCATATCTACATTGCTGTAATAGAAATAGATAACTGAAACTCACCATAAGATTTGAAGTCAAAGCCCAAGTATACTGTTTTATCTGGATCTCCACTAACATTCATTGCAGAATCAGTATCAATGTTTGTAAGATCAGAAACTCTAATAATAGTTCTGTTTGCAAGGTAATCAGGCTTAGTTTCCTGAACTGGGTTGAAAAGCTGAAAAATTTAAAATAAATAAGTCTTGATCCTTAAGGAGTTACTTAAATATTATTCATAAGGCTGCCATATGAAATTGTTTTTTAGTTCACTATGGAGATTTAGACTCAACCATATCTATTAAAATATGTTACTATAGACTGAAACATGGTAGTATATTGATTTAGACAAATAAAAGCCTAACATTTAACTGTGTAATTATGGATTTAAATGAGCTACATGTAAAATCAAATTTTGAGTCTTTAGCTGTACTGTAGTTGTGATTCTTCAAGTTTTTCTGGCTTAATAAGTATTGCATGAGGTTTAAGGACTGCAGCCAGATTATATTAACATCTTGCATAATGTAGGTGTCATCTGCCTGTAGTCCTAAACTCTTATGATGTACTGCATTTTCACTCATTATTGCCTTCTCAACAGTAATAAACATTTGTTCATTTAGGCCCTGACAAACGTGTAATGTTCTTTTTGTAGATAACAACACCTTACTAATAATGTATGTTAATCTAATGTTCACTGCACAGCAGTATAATAGAAAATGAAACTTTTAGGTAAACATAAGACAATCTTACAGAGTTAAACTAGTATTTTTGATCACAAAGAGCTGTTTTTCAGGACACCTCTAAACAATAAGACAAAACTGAGTAATTTAGCTGATCAGGGAAGAGTTACTTGGTTCACTAATGAACAAAAGCTAAACCAACTAAAATCCAGATTAAACTAATAGACTGAAATGAATCAGTCACACATGCTGTGACAGCTAATTAGTCAACCCATCAATTCTTAAATGTGCTAACTGAAATCTTTGGAAAAATATGTCATAAATGCTATAAGAAATACAGCAATCAGAACCCTTCTTCCACATCAGAAAGTCTAAAATTCACGCACTTGCTGCAGATAAAAATACACACATCAAAATAAGTTTTGCATCACCCTAGTTCCCAGAACTCCTGAAAACAGACATTGACTGTAGATATTGTATCACAGATGCAGTGCCATTGACTGTTCACCAATGTCACTAAACCCACCCAAAAGATGGATACAACTATGCATGAGCAGCACCTATTAGATGGAGGGGGGCCGACAGCCAATCAGTTCCAGTCATTCCACCAGGAAGGAGGTACATGGCTCATGTTGTCTGGTAGTACAACCATGCCTAGATGATCAATACCATGATTCGATAGCATCCACATTGTTACTTTCTGCCAGGAAGGGCTCTCAACAAGGGAAGTGAGATGTCTCAGAGCGAACCAAAGTGGTGTTTCCAGCATGAGATTTGGACTCTACAGCAGAGTGTGCACTGATGTGAAACTTCCTGGCAGATTAAAACTGTGTGCTGGACCGAGACTTGAACTCGGGACCTTTGCCTTTCACGGGCAAGTGCTCTACCAGTTTGAGTCTCGGTCCGGCAAACAGTTTTAATCTGCCAGGAAGTTTCACATCAGCGCACACTTCGCTGCAGTTTGAAAATCTCATTCTGGAAACATCCCCCAGGCTGTGGCTAAGCCATGTCTCCGCAATATCCTTTCTTTCAGGAGTGCTAATTCTGAAAGGCTCGCAGGAGAGCTTCTGTAAAGTTTGGAAGGTAGGAGACAAGGTACTGGCAGAAGTAAAGTTGTGAGGACACGGCGTGAATTGTGCTTGGGTAGCTCAGACGGTAGAGCACTTGCCCATGAAAGGCAAAGGTCCCGAGTTCGAGTCTCGGTCTGGCACACAGTTTTAGTCTGCCAGTAAGTTTCACATCAGCGCACACTCTGCTGCAGAATGAAAATCTCATTCTGGAAACATTCCCCAGGCTGTGGCTAAGCCATGTCTCCGCAATATTGTTTCTTTCAGGAGTGCTAATTCTGCAAGGTTCGCAGGAGAGCTTCTGTAAAGTTTGGAAGGTAGGAGACAAGATACTCGCAGAAGTAAAGCTGTGAGGATGGGGCATGAGTTGTGCTTGGGTAGCTCAGATGGTAGAGCACTTGCCCATGAAAGGCAAAGATCCCGTGTTCGAGTCTCGGTCTGGCACACAGTTTTAATCTGCCAGGAAGTTTCAAAGTGATGTTGTTCAAACATGGAGGAGATACAGAGAGACTGGAACTGTCGATGACATGCCTCGCTCAGGGTGCCCAAGGGCTATTACTGCAGTGGATGACCACTACCTACGGAACCCCGACAGCAATGCCACCATGTTGAATAATGCTTTTCATGCAGCTACAGGACGTCGTGTTATGACTCAAACTGTGTGCAATAGGCTGCATGATAAGCATCTTCACTCCCGATGTCCATGGCAAGGTCCATCTGTGCAACCACGACACCATGCAGCACAACACAGATGGGCCCAACGACATGCCAAATGGTTCGCTCAGGATTCGCATCACATTCTCTTCACTGATGAGTGTCACATATGCCTTCAACCAGACAATCTTCAGAGACGTGTTTGGAGGCAACCCGGCCAGGCTAAACACTTTAGACACACTATCCAGCAAGTGCAGCAAGGTGGAGTTTCCCTGCTGTTTTGTGGTGGCATTATGTGGGGCCAATGTATACCGCTGGTGGTCATGGAAGGTGCCATAATGACTGTATGATATGTGAATGCCATCCTCTGACCGACGGTGCAACCATATTGGCAGCATGTTGGCGAGGCATTTCTCTTCATGAATGACAATTCGCACCCCCGTCATGCACATCTTCTAAATGACTTCCTTCGGAATAACTTCATCGCTTCACTAGAGTGCCAGCATGTTCTCCAGACATGAACCCTATCGAACTTTCCTGGGATAGATTGAAAAGGGCTGTTTATGGATGACGTGACCCATCAACCACTCTGAGGGATCTACGCTAAATCGCCATTGAGGAGTAAGACAATCTGGACCAACAATGCCTTGATGAACTTGGGGATAATATGCCATGACAAATACAGGTATGCATCAATGCAAGAGGACATGCTACTGGGTATTATAGGTACCGGTGTGTACAGCAATCTGGACCACCACCTCTGGAAGTCTCTCTGTATGGCAGTACAACATGCAATGTGTGGTTTTCATGAGCAATAAAAAGGATGGAAATGGTGTTTATGTTGATCTCTATTCCAATTTTTTGTACAAGTTTTGGAACTTAGGTGATGCAAAACTTTTTTTGATGTGTGTAGTACAGGAATCTTAACCCTCATATAGTGTGATAGGCTACATCATGGTTAAGTGGATAAAGACATTCACATACTTTTTAAAAATAATTATAAATTTGCAATTAAGAAAGCTAAGTGCATATCTGATGTCGAATACATTCTTAATTTGTTAAATAAATATAAAACAGCATGGGAAATCATCAGAACAGAGATAAATTACTAGCATATTGTAAGGGAAATTCTGGGAGAAGGTAAATAATTTAGGAGTAACGGAGACTGCTCATCGTGTAGCATAAACATTGAGTCATCAACACTTTTGCGCAAAAGAGAAAGAAGGCAGGAGGTTTTATGATAAGAAATGCAGGAAGAAGTAGTGGTAGGTGCACAGGCTAGGCACATGACATGTAGATAGTGGAGCTGGTGAGGAGCAGCACACAATCATGTTACTGTGGAGGCATGGATTGGGAGAGTGTGACAAGGCATAGGAAGGGGAAACTGTTGCACAGAGGGTGTGGGGACAGTAGAGTAGTGGAGGCTGAGGCCAGGATGACTGGGGGAGCAAAGCACTAGTTCAAAGGATCCCTCTCATCTGTGTGCTTCAGAAAAGCTGGTGCCAAAGGGAAACACCAGATGGCATGGGTTGGGAAGCAGCCATTGAACTTGAGCATGTTCAGCTGAAGAACTCCTAATGAAGAAGCTGATGGTAGTAGGAACAAATATCTACCACTACAAGAAAATTTTCCAATTCGAAAGCAGTCATAGAAAAAAATTCTTGCTGATGGCCAAACAAACATCAGCAACCAAAAATTACTAAAGAAGCAAAACATCTAATGGATAAATAGTAACCTCCCTCCAGCCATCATAAGAACATTATCGCCTAAACCTGGCAGACATACCCACTAACAACCATCTACTCCACTACCATCGTAGATTAGCAGTTGCTACAGCCACAAATACAAAACAAAAGATGATCGCATTCCGTGCAGTCGAAGCAACGTACATTTAACCACAAAGTGAATGTGGATGTATAAAAGGATGCAAAAAAGAAAATATTGTATCTATTGTAGTGTAGTGTGTTAAAAATCAGGTGCCTATGTATAAGAGATCACATGAAATAATGTAGGAGGGGAGAGGAGAAGGGACTAGTTACTAAATAAGTAATTTTCAACATGAGAACTGTTAGTGATCTCATTAAACTGATTTGTAAATGAAATCTCAATTTTTACAGTGAATACTGATGGTCGCTCCCCTTTCCTATCCCAAACCTGTCCTCACCATTTCCTTTTCCTGTCATTCCCTGGTATATGTACAAAAGGGCAGAAAGACCTCTATAGGCGTGGAGAAGCCAATCTTTCTACGGGAGAAAACCCTGAATGAAAAATCCTGGTCCTCCAGGTTGGGGGTTGGTGACGAGCTACCAACCCGTCCTGGAAAAAATAATCACCAGTACTAGCATCACAAAAGAGCCTCGGATAGGACTGATTTCTGTAAAACGACCAAAGCAAGAACAAGGACTATGGAAGGAAATACAACTAGGGACCTGGAATGTCAGAAGCCTATACCAACCTGGGTCAGCAAAATGTGTAGTAAGGGAGGCAGATAAGTATTAAATTGATCTATTGGCCCTGCAAGAAACAAGGTGGACAGAAACCGGAGCTACAGAAATGGAAAACTATGTCATATTCCATGGAGTCTCAGAAACAAACCACTCACTAGGGACTGGTTTTGCAGTGAAGAAATCACTCTGTACCACTCTCATAGATTTGAAATCAATCAACCCCAGAATCTCACTCCTAACCATAGACACGGGAAAACACAAACTCACATATATAAATTGTCATGCCCCAACCGAAGAAAGCAATGACATCAAAAAAGATATTTTCTACAAGGAATTAGAAACGGATTTAGACAATGTACCAAGTGAACATTACAAAATTATCCTTGGAGATTTTAATGCGAAAATAGGGAAAGAAGCAGCCTTCATGGGGACCATCAGAAAGCACAGTTTACATGATGTGAGCAGTGATAATGGCACTAGGCTGGTTAGCTGTGCGACTGCAAAAGGCTTGTTTATAAGTAGTACTGATTTCGACAGGAAGAGAATATATAAAGGAACCTGGGTGTCTCCAGATGGGAAAACAGTGAACCAAATTGACCACCTAATTGTAGAGAAGAGAATAAAGAAGTGGATACAAAATGTTAGAACGGCAAGAGGTGCAGAATGTGGATCAGACCACTTCCTTGTCAGAGGAAGGATGAAAACAATATGGAGAGCCAGGAAGCACAAAAGAATGCAAAGAGTCACTCGATATGACCATGAGAGTCTGACTGAAGATAATATAAGAAGAACTTTCAAGATAGCACTAACAAACCGTTTTGAGGCTTTGAATGAAGAGGAAGGAGATACTGTGGTAGATCAGAACTGGAAGGCGATTGCAGAGACCATTAAAGAAACAGCCCAAGAAGTAATCCCAAAGCGAACTAGGGGAAAAAGAGTGTGGTTCAATGAGGAGTGTGAGGGAGCTATCAGGGAGAGACAATGGGCCAAACTACTGTGGATACAAAGCAATATGCAAGAAGAAGAAAAATCGAAGTTTGAAGAAACATGACAGCAGACCCAAGCCACATTGAGGAAAGCAAAGAGAATATATGTTAAAAGTATCGTGGAGGAAGCTGAACAAGACTTTCATGGAAATAGGTATAAAGAACTTTATAGAAAAGTGAAAAGTTTTAAAGGAGGGACATACCATCAACACAGATCCATAAAAGATGCCAATGGAAGAATGTTAACAGAAGGTCAAAAAATTGGAAGAAGATGGATGGAATACTTCAGAGAATTACTAAACTCAGATGAACCAGCCGAACTACTTGAGTTTGATGAACCATTAACAGTAGACCCAGAATATCCTCCACCCACCATTGAAGAGATAAGGAACCAGATTAAAAACCTTAAGAATGGTAAAAGTCCAGGTGAGGACAGTATTCCTGCTGAACTTCTCAAGGCTGGAGACGAAATCCTCTGTTTCAAAATCCACAAGCTAATCAAGCAAATTTGGGTAAAACATGAAATACCAGAGGAATGGAAGGTAGCTGTGATATGTCCCATATATAAAAAGAAAGACAAATCCGTATGTGACAACTACAGGGGCATAGCGCTACTCAACACCTGTTATAAGATCTTCTCCAACTGCCTATTAGAACGAAAAAAACCTATAGCAACAGACATAATTGGAGAATACCAAGGAGGTTTCCAGGCAAGGCGATCAACCACGGACCAGATTTTTGTCCTAAAACAGATCTGTGAAAAAATGTACGAATATGGACGAGAGATACATCTCCTGTTTGTAGACTTCAAGAAGGCTTACGACAGTATACATAGACCTAGCCTGATTAGAACTATGACAGAGTTTGGTATACCAAAGAAGTTGGTCAAACTGGTAGAGGTATGCCTAAATGACACAAAACTTAAGGTTAAGGTAGGCAATCAAATGACAGAAAGCTTCCAAGTTGTAACAGGATTATGCCAAGGAGATGGGCTATCACCTGTCCTCCTCAACCTGGCACTTGAGAAGGTAATGCGGGATTTCAACAAAGAAAACATCAAGGGCATTCAAATTGGTAATGAACACATTACATATCTGGCCTATGCAGATGACATTGCACTATTAGCATGCACACAAGAAGATCTGAAGAGAAGTATCCAGACCTTGGAGTTATTGGCAGCTAGGATCGGTCTACAAATTAGCTCTGAAAAGACAGAGTATGTGACCATAGGAAGAAAGATCCAGAACTCTCAAGATTTAATTGTGAACAACACCAGGTATAAACATGTGAAAGAGTTCAAATACCTTGGATCATTTTTTACAGAAGTAACATCAACTGAAGCAGAGATAAAAGCACGACTGCAGGCAGGAAACAGATGCTATCACTCTTTAGACCCTATATTAAAATGTAGAAGTGTCTCGCAACAACTAAAGCTACGGTTGTATAAGACATTAATAATGCCAGTAGTACTTTATGGTTCTCAAACTTGGAGCACTCGAAAACAAGACCTTAAGCGACTGCTAACATTTGAAAGGAAAGTCCTCAGGAAAATATTTGGACCAGTCAGAGATCAGACTACTGGAGAATGGAGAAGACGCCATAACACTGAATTAGAAGAGCTGTACAAGGAGCCTAACATCTTGGGAGTGATGAGAAGCAAAAGACTGCGATGGGCTGGACATGTTGTTAGAATGGAGGCAACAAGATGGCCCAAAATCACAATGGACTGGATCCCGTCAGGCAGCAGACCAGTGGGAAGATCTAGAAAGAGGTGGATCGATGGAGTGAGAGAAGACCTGTTGCAGCTGGGAGTCACGGAAAACTGGAGACAGATAGCAGAAGACAGAGACGGATGGAGAGCTCTAACTGTGGTGGCGCGCGGTCCTCTGGGCCTGGTCGCGTGAAGAGAGAGAGAGAGAGAGAGAGAGAGAATACTGATGGTCATTTAAATAAAGCAATTCATTTATAGTACAAATAAGACTTTATATAACTGCTGTGACTGTGAAAGAGAGACTTCAAAAACAAAAAAGCAAGATGTATTCTCAGTCTTGTTTATGAGCTACTTGTTGGCTCAATGCTTTTATTATTCTGTGAGTAGTTATCTTTACTCCTGAAGCAATTGACACTCATATTCTTCCCATTTTATCATAATTTCACTTTTGTTATTTTTCCTAAACAGCTGCCAGATGAGGAGCAACAGCACTGTGTTAGTGCTTTCCCAACTTCTAGAGACAAATATGCAGCTTTGTAACATATCAGATGTATACAGTTCTCATTGTCATTTGAAAGAATCCAAACAAAATGGAAATTAAGGCAGATATAGTCACGAGTGTATTTTAAGAGCATATTTTTTTAATGTAAGCATTAATTTTTTCTTGTTCAGCAAGAATAATGATGCTGATAATGCTAACGATGATGCTGTTGATAAAGGAAACTAACCACTCCAGAGGCATAGCCTTCTTCATAAGTAGGAATTCCATCAGGTAGTGTTGTGTTCACAGCTGCATCGTCATAATGTAGTACAGCCTCTGCATGAGCTTCTACCGCCTTGCCAGAAGATTCTTCAGTTTTATGGCAATCTCCCATTCCACGGAATCTCATCCAGTAGTTTCCTGGTGCCTGATTAGCCTCAATCACAAAATCATAACGCTCACCACCATTTATTATAAAAGAGTCCACTGCAACAAACAAAAGAATCATTAGTGACAGCAGTAATATAGTACATCATATTATGTTGCAGAAAGTACATACTGGAGTGTAAAAATCACTGTGTGTGTGTGTGTGTGTGTGTGTGTGTGTGTGTGTGTGTGTTTGTGTTTAAAGTTCTTTTGAAGTTAATCTTAACAAGTTAACACTTGCCGTGACAGATACGTAACACATAACAGGATGTGAGGCCAAATTATATGTCAAGTGGAAAGAAAATCACATCACAAGAAAGACAAAGCAATAAAAACAAAGAAAGTCAACAATTCACATATAGCTCAGTGATGTGTTACACAAAACAACATGTAAAAGCACAGAGATGTTACTACCTTCTGAGTACACCTCTTTATCTTGTGTAAGTACATTTTCACATACACACAACAAGACAGACACCAAAATGTATCCACCCAGCAATTCATATACAATCAGTGTTACTGTCATCATTGGTGGATACATTTAGGTATGTTTGAATATCTGTGTTATTGGGTGTGAGGGTGTGTACATACATTCACAAAAGCTAGTATGATCTTCGTGCTGTTACATGTTATATGAACAACCCCTCAATCAGCTACAGGTGAATGGTTGCCTTCCTTCATTTTTGTTTGTTTCTATCTTAAAATTTCCTCTACGATAGCAGGACAAGGTGTACTTTTGTGTTAGTTTGCTGAGAAAATTAGTCACATTCACTCTAAGCATATTACTACCATAAGATGTTGTAATGCTTGAAAAGTAGCTGCTCCTTAAAAGCTATACATTAATTACAAATGTTTATCAGTAATATCAGAGAACAGTTATTTTTTTCTGTCATAACACAATGAAATGATGCCTTCTAAGCATAATGATGTAGCACTTGTGTTATGGGGCATTATGTTATGCATGGACTATAAACAGTTTAAATATAGTGGGGTGGGGGTGCAGGAAGTGGAGCTGTAGGGTAGAATAACTGCACCTGCCATTAGTTGTTAGTCCACTCTTCAAATAATATTTTTCCTTTCTTTTTTCAGTTATAAACTTAATGCATACACGAGTACATGAACTTTGTGTGCTCAGTTTCACTAAACTTAATTATCCATTGCAGAGTTAAAAGATCACTGAGTATAAGAGTATAGTTAGCGTCAAGGAACTATTTTCTTTATAAATTATTTGAAATTCATGATTTGCTAAAATGATGAGCTATTCAGAATTCAAACCCACTAACAACAGATTGCTTCAAGACTGACTGTCTTACCTGAAAGCCCTCTTTCAACACTTGCCAATGATTATCTCACTTACAACAAAAACTGCTTATTTAAAAAGTTGTATTTATTCAAAATTGTTATAGTTCAGATGTTCAAATTTAAAAATGCAGTCTTGTTAGAATTCCACTGTTATAGTTTTGAAGCCCTGATTTTTCTGATTGAAAGAATATTTAGGTTGCCTAAATTAACATGAAGTTTGTAAAATATTTCAATTAGAAAATCGAAGTTTCCAGAAAATTCTTGGTGGGCTTTTGATATCCCAGTGCACATTAAAACCTCTGCTTCTTGTGCAGCAGCTTTTGTAATCATATTGAACATATAATTTCATGGCTGACAATGAGCCTTGCTTTCCAAGAAGGAACCATAGTATCTACTATGGACCATCAGTTGCTTCCTTAGACATTCAAAGACAAACAACTAAAATGTATCACTTAAATGTTGAACATGGTATTCAAGAATGGCAAAGTCATAGTGTCTGGATCCAAAATCATTAGAGGGCTAAAGCCTCATGGTAAAGAATGGTTAAAAATTAGGGAGATGGATGTTCCTGAAATAGATTACAAACTGTGCAGAGCAAAAGCCATTAATTACTGTGTCTAGAGGATCACACTTTAGCAAAAAAGTGGCAATCGTTGGACATTAGCAAATACTTCACACGTAACTATGGAGAAGCCAAAAAAAAAAAAAAAAAAAAAAAAAAAAAAAAAAAAAAAAAAAAAAAAAAAAAAAAAAAACCTTGCAAATCCACAATTTATATGCGTTAGTATAGACCATATAGTTTAGGTATTTCCATACACGTTTGTGTGTGGACAGGAACTGTAACAATATATATGTATATTGAGCACTGCTTATTAATTATTTGCATCCTTTAGAACTATTAGTATTGATATAATTCTAATAGTGTACAATGACCCACCAGGTTAGCCAAGAGCGCTAATGCGCTGCTTCCTTGACCCGGGTAGGCGCACTGTTCCCGGATCGAATCCGCACAGCAGATTACCAACGTCGGTTGGCATGTCGGCTGGCCTGGATGTGGTTTTTAGGCGGTTTTCCACATCCCACTAGGTGAATACCGGGCTGGTCCCCATGTTCCGCCTCAGTTACACGACTCGCAGACACCTGAACGCGTTCGCACTACTCCATGAATTACAATAGACGCAGACAGCAGGGGTACATTAATTCCATCCCAGGGGGGTACGGAGTGGTGGCCGGAGGGCATCCAGCCACCCCTTTCCACTAACCTAGCCACATCCGTTCCTAACAATGCCGACCCTGCATCAGCATGGGACATGGCACCAGTGAAAGAAAGAATCCTTATAGTGTACAATAGTTCTAGCAAGCTTTACTAATAGTTACTGTCACAATTCATTAGATTATCATTCTAGACGGTTTAAGATCCTCTTAAATATTCTTAAAATTCAAATTAGATTTTATTTCTAATAAAATATAAATAGGGACTGTGTAGGCTGTTTACAGAGACAGAGAGAATTAGCAATAGAGCACAAACAGGTAAAAGCTATGTTGGCTGGAGTTGCAATTTAAAACAAAAGATCAAAGTAAACAAAAACAAAATTGTCCTCTTAATTTAAGGCTGCAGTAGGTATGCATTGTTTCTGTGATTAGTTGGCAATATGTTGGTTGCTATTGAAAAAAAGTATTAAGTCAGTAATTTCTTGTAGTCTTGTGACTTAATGTACTATTTTAAGTAAAAGAAAATTCCCAGATTTTATGAGTTATCTTGACTGTTTATGGGTACAGTAGAGCTGGGAATCTGGAGAAGTAAAAAAGTGGTAATTCGCGAGTGTGAAAAGACAGCCTTTCCTGTATTAGATATGTGTATCATATGTTTCAGTATGGCTTCATCAGCAGTACACCAGCTGCTGTGGCCGAGCAGTTCCAGGCACTTCAATCTGGAACTGTACAGCTGCTACAGTCACAGGTTCGAATCCTGCCTCAGGCATGGATGTGTGTGATGTCCTTTGGTTAGTTAGGTTTAAGTAGTTCTGTCTAGGGGACTGATGACCTCAGATGTTAAGTTCCATAGTGCTTGGAGCCATTTCAATTTGAATCAGCAGAACATGTAGCATTAAATGGTGTGCCAAAATTAGCAGATGCTGCAAGTTTTCCATTATGGGACTTGGAAATGAATGTGATATTCATGGCCAAGGACCTCAGTGGTTATTACTGGCAATAGATATCAAGAAACCTGAAAATGTAAAAAAATCAAAGTGAGGAAAAAAGACCTACCTTCAAAACACTATATTCTGAGAACCATGGCAGTCAATATAAAAATCAATGAGGCCTGTAAAACATCTAAAGAAATGCAAAATATATTTGGAAATGCTTGTGACTCTACAAGCAAAGAGCAGAAAACTCTGGAAAACTTGAAATCACGACTTAAATCTGAAGATATAACATGAAGAAAAATATAGAAGAAATGTATGTTGTATTAAAAGCTACAGCCTACAAGAAAAAGGATCAGAATAAAAAAAATCGAGAAGTCAGTAAGGTGCTTTGGATGTGGAAGTTTGGGTCACTGTGTTATTGCATGAAAAAAGAAACTTCGTGATAACAAGAAAGAAACACAGTGCTCTACAGGTGGTAAATATCATCTGGGAGAGTTTTGGGCAGTAAAGGTACTGCCTCCATTTAAGTACCGCAAAAACACAAATTACTGATCTGAAAAATGTTACTACAAAGAGGAGCATCAGAATACAAAAATAGTACCAAAGACAGTTTTTCTTTCAGAAGTGTTATTCACAGAAAAATAAGAAAAGAATATTGATAAAATAGATACCAAGTTTGTTGTAGACATTGGAAGTAATGAGCACGTCACATGAAAGCGAAATTATGTCAAATGTGAAGAGCTGTGAAGGTACAGAAATTAAGATTGCTAATGGAAATTTTGTGTTTTCTATCTTGTTGGTGACATCAACTCACAAAAGATGTTATTGACAAATGTGTCACATGTCCTTGAACTATCAAGAAACTTATTGTCAGTAAATGTCATTAGCAAAAAAGGGAGAGCGGCCATACTTGACAAGAAAAATTTGAATGTTGTGAAAGATGGAGACATTAGTTTGGAAGGCAACCACCAGAAAATGGACTGTACATCATTGACATCAAAATGTTCTGTAAGAAAGAAAGCACTAATGACATATAAGAAGAAAACAATTCAATGACGAAACTAGGGCATCTAAGTTACAAGTATTTGAAGAAAATACCAGAACTCTATGATGGTGTGGACAAAATTGTGACAGAAGAGGACACGCCCTGTTGCAGAACAGATATTATGGTGAAGAAAATAAGAAAACCACTCAACACTGTGTGGCCTCAGAGCAACTAGACCTCTTGAGATTATTCACATTGGCGTATATGATAAAACATGCCCTCCAACTTATCTCAGTGAAGAACGTTCTTTGATGTGTCTTGTTGATTATACATATTTCTTGAAAATCTATCTTTTGCACACATCAGATGAAACAGAAGACTGTACCAAGTAATAAGTAAGTGAAAAGCTCACTTTACTCTGAAGACAGAAAAAATAAGATGTGACAAAGGAGGCAAGTATAGAAGTCCTTTTTTTTTTCAAGGAATTGTGTAAAAAGTAAAGTATAATGATTGACTACACAATTAAAGGATATTCTGAATGGTATGGTAAGAATAAATCCTACTATCATGAACACAGTAAGGGCCATGTTGTTTGATTCAGAAGTCAGAAACAAAATGTGGGGCTTTGGAGTCTTGACTACACTTACCTCATAAACAGAAGGAAGACTATTTAGTTGTTTGGTCCAAGAAATCATTGTATGTATATATGATAAAGAGCATGGGCAAATATAATTAATTTATGATTACAGTAGTCATTGTGACAACGTGTTCAACACAACAAAGTATTTAATAATATAAATTGACGTACTACATTGCTTCTTTATATCACAGCAGTAGTTATGAAGTCAGACTTTATGATCAATGCAAGGTAAATTATAGTATGAAGTGACATAAAATTTAATTAACAATATCTACATCTAGATCTACATATATACTCTGCTAGCCACGAAGAGGTGTGGGGCGGAGGGCACAATTCGTGCCAAAGCCATATTTCCCCCCCTCTGTTCCACTCGCGGATTTTGCGAGGGAAAAATGACTGTCTGAACTCCTCAGTACGAGCATTTATTTCCCTTATCTTTGAATGATGATCATTACGCGATTGGAAAGTTGGTGGTAATAATATATGCTCTACATCCTCGGTGAAGATTGGATTTCGGAATTTAGTGAGCAGCCCCTTCTGTTTAGCGCATCGTCTATGTGCAAGTCTGCCTTACTTCAAACTTTCTATGAGATTTGTAATGCTCTCGTGATGGCTAAATGTACCAGTCATGAATCTTACCGCTCTTCTTTGGAGCTTCTTAATCTCTTGAATCAGACCCAACTGGTAAGGGTCCAATACAGACGAACAGTACTCTAAGACTGGACGATTTAACATATTGTAAGCTATTTCCTTTGTTGAAGGACTGCATCGCTTCAGGATTCCACCAATAAACCACAATCTAGAGTTCGCCTTACCCGTTACTTGTGTAATCTGATCATTCTATTTGAGATCATTTCAGATAGTCACAACCAGATACTTGACTAATGTTACCGCTTCAAAAGGCTGATCATTTATTTTGTACTCATATATTAATGGGGGTTTTCACCTTGTTATACGTAGTAGGTTACACTTACTAATATTGAGAGATAACTGCCAGTCATTACAACACGCATTTATTTTCTGCAAATCCTCATTGATTTGTTCACAACTTTCATGTGATACTACTTTCCTGTAGACTACAGCATCATCGGCAAACAGTCTAAGGCTGCTTTCAATACCATCAACCAGACTGTTTATGTAAATCATAAAAGGCAGAGGACCTATTACGCTGCCCTGGGGCAGACCTGAAGTTACTCTTGTTTCTGTTGAAGTTACCCTGTTCAGGACAACATACTGCTCCCTGCCTGTTAGAAAACTTTCTATCCAACTGCATATGTCATTGGATAGCCTGTAAGTGCACACTTTTTGTAGCGACAGTGTGGAACTGAGTCGAACGCCTTTCGAAAGTCGAGAAATATGGTCTCAACATGGGAGCCTGTATCTAGAGCCTGTAGTATATCATGCACAAAGAGGGTCAGCTGTGTCTCGCATGACTGCTGTTTCCTAAAACCATAATGGTTTCTGCAGATGAGCTTCTCAGAGTCTAGAAAGGTCATTATGTCTGAACACAAAATATGTCTCGTAAATGAGGTTTACTTATTATGGTGCTCCAGAAATTTAGAGATAGAGTAGGAATGGTCAAGAAACAATTGTCTCAGCTTTACCTCAGATGCATTAAATGTTGGTATGCATTTTAAATAAGTTGCACAAGTTTGTACTTACTGTGTTTACATGTAAGTTCAGCTTCTGCTTGGTTTAATATGTGTGTCTATCATAGTTATTAATCTCAATATACAAACAAGGTAGAAGTCCTGTGGAGACATATTGATGACACAGATTGACGGTTGAGGAATCTATGCGAGTGCATGGAGTTTAGACATGATCTGCAAAACCTTGTATTTTCAATTGTTTTTAGTGTATCTAGTGACTCCAGATCATGAAGATGTCATCAATAAATCTGTACCAAACTTTGGGTTGGCAGGCCTGCGTAACCAAGAAGGCCTCCTCTAAGCGACCCATGAATATGTTGGCGTACGAGGGGGCCATCCTGGTACCCATGGCTGTTCCCTTTAATTGTTGGTATGTCTGGCCTTCAAAAGTGAAGAAGTTGTGGGTCAGGATGAAGCTGGCTAAGGTAATGAGGAAAGAGGATTTAGGTAGGGTGGCAGGTGATCGACGTGAAAGGAAGTGCTCCATCGCAGCGAGGCCCTGGATGTGCAGAATATTTGTTTATAAGGAAGTGGCATCAATGGTTACAAGGATGGCTTCCGGGGGTAACAGATTGGGTAAGGATTCGAGGCATTCGAGAAAGTGGTTGGTGTCTTTGATGAAGGATGGGAGACTGCATGTAATGGATTGAAGGTGTTGATCTACGTAGGCAGAGATATGTTCTGTGGTGGCTTGGTAACCAGCTACAACGGGACGGCCGGGATGATTGGGTTTGTGAATTTTAGGAAGAAGGTAGAAGGTAGGGGTGCGTGGTGTCGGTGGGGTCAGGAGATTGATGGAGCCAGGTGAAAGGTTTTGTAGGGGGCCTAAGGTTCTGAGGATTCCTTGAAGCTCTGCCTGGACATCAGGAATGGGATTACCTTGGCAAACTTTGTATGTGGTGTTGTCTGAAAGCTGACGCAGTCCCTCAGCCACATACTCCCGACGATCAAGTACCACGGTCATGGAACCCTTGTCCGCCGGAAGAATGGATCGGTCAGCCTTCAGATCACGGATAGCCTGGGCTTCAGCACTGGTGATGTTGGGAGTAGGATTAAGGTTTTTTAAGAAGGATTGAGAGGCAAGGCTGGAAGTCAGAAATTCCTGGAAGGTTTGGAGAGGGTGATTTTGAGGAAGAGGAGGTGGGTCCCGCTGTGACGGAGGACGGAACTGTTCCAGGCAGGGTTCAATTTTAATAGTGTCTTGGGGATTTGGATCATTAGGAGTAGGATTAGGATCATTTTTCTTCATGGCAAAGTGATATTTCCAGCAGAGAGTACTGTCCTCACGTCGATCACCTGCCACCCTACCTAAATCCTCTTTCCTCATTACCTTAGCCAGCTTCATCCTGACCCACAACTTCTTCACTTTTGAAGGCCAGACATACCAACAATTAAAGGGAACAGCCATGGGTACCAGGATGGCCCCCACATACGCCAACCTATTCATGGGTCGCTTAGAGGAAGCCCTCTTGGTTACCCAGGCCTGCCAACCCAAAGTTTGGTACAGATTTATTGATGACATCTTCATGATCTGGACTCACAGTGAAGAAGAACTCCAGAATTTCCTCTCCAACCTCAACTCCTTTGGTTCCATCAGATTCACCTGGTCCTACTCCAAATCCCATACCACTTTCCTTGACGTTGACCTCCATCTGTCCAATGGCCAGCTTCACACATCCGTCCACATCAAACTCACAAACAAGCAACAGTACCTCCATTATGACAGCTGCCACCCATTCCACATCGAATGGTCCCTTCCCTACAGCCTAGGTCTTCGTGGCAAACGAATCTGCTCCAGTCTGGAATCCCTGAACCATTACACCAACAATCTGAAAACAGCTTTTGCATCCCGCAACTACCCTCCCGACCTGGTACAGAAGCAAATAACCAGAGCCACTTCCTCATCCCCTCAAGCCCAGAACCTCCCACAGAAGAACCACAAAAGTGCCCCACTTGTGACAGGATACTTTCCAGGACTGGATCAGACTCTGAATGTGGCTCTCCAGCACGGATACGACTTCCTCAAATCCTGCCCTGAAATGAGATCCATCCTTCATGAAATCCTCCCCACTCCATCAAGAGTGTCTTTCCGCCGTCCACCTAACCTTTGTAACCTCTTGGTTCACCCCTATGAAATCCTCAAACCACCTTCCCTACCCTGTGGCTCCTACCCTTGTAACCGCCCCCGGTGTAAAACCTGTCCCATGCACCCTCCCACCACCACATACTCCAGTCCTGTAACACGGAAGGTGTACACGATCAAAGGCAGAGCCCCGTGTGAAAGCACCCATGTGATTTACCAACTGACCTGTCTACACTGTGAAGCTTTCTATGTTGGAATGACCAGCAACAAACTGTCCATTCGCATGAATGGACACAGGCAGACAGTGTTTGTTGGTAATGAGGATCACCCTGTGGCTAAACGTGTGTTGGTGCACGGCCAGCACATCTTGGCACAGTGTTACACTGTCCGGGTTATCTGGATACTTCCGACTAACACCAACCTATCAGAACTCTGGAGATGGGAACTTGCCCTTCAGTATATCCTCTCTTCCTGTTACCCACCAGGCCTCAACCTCCACTAATTTCAAGTTGCCGCTGCTCATACCTCACCTGTCATTCAACAACTTCTTTGCCTCTGTGCTTCTGCCTCGACTGACATCTCTGCCCAAACTCTTTGCCTTTACATATGTCTGCTTGTGTCTGTATATGTGCAGATGGATATGTGTGTGTGTGTGAGTGTATACCTGTCCCTTTGTCCTCCTAAGGTAAGTCTTTCCGCTCCCGAGATTGGAATGACTCCTTACCCTCTCCCTTAAAACCCACATCCTTTCGTCTTTCCTTCTCCTTCCCTGTTTCCTGAGGAAGTAACCGTTGGTTGCGAAAGCTTGAATTTTGTGTGTATGTTTCTGTTTGTTTGTGTGTCTATCGACCTGCCAGCGCTTTTGTTTGGTAAGACTCATCATCTCTGTTTTTAGATATATTTTTCCCACGTGGAATGTTTCCCTCTCTCTCTCTCTCTCTCTCTCTCTCTCTCTCTCTATATATATATATATATATATATATATATATATATATATATATATATATATATATATATAAAAGAACACAAGGGGCATATACAGTTGCTATTTCTACACCTCCAGCAGTAAGGTGTTCTCCTAAATGCAAACAAGTGCACATTGCAGAAGCTGTCTATTAAATTTTTAGGGATTATGTGTCAGCACAGGCTGTCAAACCACTCCCAGACCACATTCAGGCAATTTTGAAGGTGCCTCAGTCAAAAACTTATAAAGAATTAAGACATTTTGTAGGCATAATAAACTTTTACTGATGGCATTTGCCAAATGTTGTACAAATCCAAGCCCCTCTCAATGCTGTTTTTAAAGGTAAATACACCACTGGCGAATGCTCAGTACCATGAAGACAAATGATGACAGAAGCCTTTAGCAGATTTAAGGACACATTCACAATGGCTACATTTCTCTTCCATTCAAGTCACTCTGCACAATTATCTGTAACATTAGATGCTAGCCAGATGGCCATTGGTGTAGAGTTAAAATGGATATTGGGAACTTGGCAGCTATCAGAATTTTTTCCTCATAAACTTACACACACTCAAACCCTTTGGTCAGCAATAAACAGAGTTACTGGTAACATACAATGTTATAAAAAAATTCTACAGCAAAGTTGAAATGGGAACATTTACCATCTTCAGTGATCATTGACCTCTCCTTGTAACTTACCAGAGAATTACTCAGCAAAGCTTACCTTGCCGCATAAGACATTTAGAGTACATAGGACAGCTTCCTATGGCCATTCACGAAATACCCATGGTTATGGATTACCTTTCATGGGCATGCGATACTATCGGTGGAGCTTCATGGCCAGACATTGTTGATGTTCAGTGCACGGACCCGGAACTACAGATACTATTTACACAGTGGTAATACTGTTACACATTTAAGCAAATTTTTGTTCTAGCATTGCAAGTTGCCTTATTGTATGATACATCACAAGATCAATCATGCCCATACATTTTTGCGACACAGTGTGAGCAAATATTCCACACTGTTCATGATCTTTCTCACCCTGGTGTTCATGCTTCCACACGCAGCACAGTGAATCAACTTTTTGCATGACCAGGAGCTGATAAACAGTGCTGCCAGGTAGCATGAGCATTTTTACATTGTTAACAGAACAAAGTCAGTCAGTATACGTTCACATCTGTTGGAGATACAGTTACCCCAGTTATAAGAGTTATGCATGTGCAGCTGGGCGTCATTGGGCCACATTCTTACTCCACTGGATGCAAGTTATTGTTGATGGTAACAAACTGCTCTACCTGTTGGCCAAAAGCTACACCAACTACCAATATTTCAACTGAGATGATGGCCAAGTTCCTAATCAGGGGCAAATTATTTAGGTTTAACCTGAGTGCCTCAGTAGTTAGGCTTTTGAATCTCTGTGTATTAATCTAATTTATTAGACATAGTTCCTCCATTTTTGTCAGGGTCTACAGTAGATTTCCGTAGCACAAGTCAATAGTCATTTGTTTGTTTTGAGAGCTAGTGACTGCTTGTTGGCTTTAGTCACCCAGCCAATCAGGCAGCAGTAGCCGGCTGGGATACAAGCAGCAACAGGGAAGTAACCAATATTGTGACTTTTATGAGTTCTTAACTAGGAGCGAATTTTATAATACCATCTGTGTGCTTTAATAGTTTAGTTTCTTGAGATTCTGTGTGTTAATTTAATACCTAATAGCCACTGTTCTTGCATTTTCATTTGCATCAGAAAGTAAACTGATTTTGTGACATATTACAAGTTCCTAATCAGAGGCAAATTATTTAGTTTCACAGGAGTGCTTCGGTAGTTAGGTTTTTGAATCTTTGCATATTAATCTAATTTATTAGACACAGTTCCTGTGTTTTCGTTAGGGTCTACAGTAGAATTGTGCAGCATTTGCTGATAGTCGGTTTATTTGCATAGTTTAGTTTTCCATGGTCTTTTGTATGGACAGGGAGTACGATTGTTGTGTGCAGATGAGAGCCGAGGTGGTGACACTTCATTCGCAGCTTCAGGCTATGATGGCTTTGGTTACACAGCTGTAGACTGCAGTGGATGGGCACCACTGTTGTGGGTTGGCCGTGGGAATCCAGTGAACGTCCAGCACATCTGTGTCCTCTGATCGGTCCTCGCTGGTGGCCAGCCCAGTTACTGCTTGCACTGAGATTGACCCCTCACCTGTGGTCGAGTGGAACATCGCCCTGGGGCATAGCAGGTGGCGTAAGACTTCCCAGGCTGCCGCATGTAAGGTCTCCCTGGTTTGTCTGACAAACAGGTTCCAGGTGCTGTCTGTGGCTGACACTGTCACTGAGCCAGATGCTGTCACCTGTCCTGTTTCAGAGGAAACCTCTCAGCCTGCAAGATCCGGTCAATCACAGAGGATGAGGTTATTGATAGTTGGGAGCTCCAACCTTAGCAGCATTATGGGGACCCTTAGGGACATGACTGCCAAGAAGGGAAAGAAAATCAATGCGCATTCTGTGTGCATACTGGACGGAGTCATTCCAGATGTTGAACGGATCCTCCTGGATGCCATGAAGAGCACAGGGTGCAGCCAACAGCAGGTGGTTGCTCACATTAGTACCAACGACATGTGTCACTTTGGATCAGAAGAGATTCTCTTTGGTTTCGAGCGGCTAACTGAAGTGGTAAGGCTGCCGGTCACACTTGCAAGATGAAAGCAGACCTGACCATTTGGAGCGTAGTCAACAGGACCGATTGCGGACCTCTGGTACAGAGCCGAGTGAAGGCTCTGACTCAGTCACTCAGATGGTTGTGTGACCATGTAGGCTGCAGATTCCTCGACTTGTGCCAGAGAGTGGTTGGGTTTCGGGTTCTGCTGAATAGGTCAGGTGTCCACTATACACAGGAAGTGGCTACACAGGTAGCAGGGGCTGTGTGGTGTGGACTGAGCAGTTTTTTAGGTTAGAGGGTCTTGGGAAAACGCAAGAAGAACTTCAGTCACAAAGAGTGCAGGCCGAACACAGGAAGAACATAGATACAGGAACCATTGGTATAACAGTTGTAAATTGTTGTAGCTGTGTTGGGAACCTACCAGAGCTCCAAGCGCTAATAAAAAGCACTGCTGCTCAAATTGTTATAGACACAGAAAGCTGGCTAAAGCTGGAGATAAGCTCAGCTGAAATTTTTGGGAAGAACTTAACAGTGTTCTGAAAGGATACGTTAAAAAGTGTTGGCGGTGGTGTGTTTATTGCTGTTAGAAGTAGTTTATTTTGTCACAAAATTCTAGTAGATAGTTCCTGTGAGTTAGTATGGGCAGAGGTCATTGTTGGCAACAGGAATAAAATAATAATTGGATCCTTTTATTGACCTCCCAATACAGATGATACAGTTGCTGAAAGGTTCAAAGAAAACTTGAGTTTGATTTCAAACATGCGCTCAACTCATATGATTATAGTTGGTGGTCACTTTAAATTACCCTCGATATGTCAGCAAGAAACACATTTAATTCCTGAGGTATGCATAAAACATCATCCGAAATTGTGCTAAACGCATTCTCTGAAAATTATTTTGAGCAGTTAGTTCCTGAGCCCATGCGAATAGTAAACAGTTGTGGAAACACACTTGACCTCTTAGCAGCAAATAATCCTGAGTTAATAATGAGCATCAAAACGGGTACAGGGATTAGTGAACACAGGGTTGTCATAGCGAGATTGAATGTTGTAACCCCCCCAAATCCTTCAAAAATAAACCCAAAATATACCTGAAACTTCCTGAGAGATTGAAACTGTGTGCCTTACCAAGACTCGAACTCGGAACTTTTGCCTTTGCGGGCAAGTGCTCTACCATCTGAGCTATCCAAGCATGACTCACGACCTGTCCTCACAGCTTCAATTCTGCCAGTACCTCATCTTCTACCTTCCAAACTTCACAGAAGCTCTTCTGCAAACCTTGCAGAACTAGCACTCCTGGAAGAAAGGATATTGCAGAGACATGGCTTAGCCATAGCCTGGGGGATGTTTCCAGAATGAGATTTTCATTCTGCAGCAGAGTGTGCACTTATATGAAACTTTTCATCTGCCAGGAAGTTTCATATCAGCACACACTCCACTGCAGAGTGAAAGTCTCATTCTGGCAAAATATACTTATTCAAAAAAGCAGATAAAAATTCACTGGATGCCTTTCTGAAAGATAATCTCCACTCCTTCTAAATTAATGGTATTAGTGTCGACCAGATGTGGCTAGAATTCAAAGAAATAGTATCGACAGCAATTGAGAGATTTATACCAAATAAATTAACAAACGACAGAGCTGATCCTCCTTGGTACACAAAACAGGTAAGAACACTGTTGCAGAAACAATGAAACAAACATGCCAAATTTAAACAGACGCAAAATCCCCAAGATTGGCGATCTTTTACAGAAGTTTGAAATTTAGCATGGACTTCAATGTGAGATGCTTATAACTGTTTCCACAATGAAACTTTGTCTCAAAACCTGGCAGAAAAACCAAAGAGATTCTGGTCTTATGTGATGTATGTTAGCGGCAAGAAACAATCAATGCCTTCTCTGCGTGGTAACAATGGAGACACCATTAAAGACAGTGCAGCCAAAGCAGAGTTACTAAACACAGCCTTCCAAAATGCCTTCACAAAAGAAGATAAAGTAAATATTCCAGAATTCGAATCAAGAACAGCAGCCAACATAAGTATGCTGATGCATTAGCTGCATACTTAACAATCATATACAACCATCCCAGTGACTGGAAAGTTGCACAGGTCACACCAATATTCAAGAAAGGTAGTAGGAGTAATCCTCTTAATTATAGGCCCATATCATTAATGTTGATGTGCATCAGGATTCTGGAACATATATTGTGTTTGATCATTATGAATTACCTCGAAGAGAATGGTCTATTGACACACAGTCAACATGGGTTTAGAAATCGTCATTCATGTGAAACACAACTAGCTCTTTACTCACATGAAGTGTTGAGTGCTATTGGCAATGGATTTCAGATCTATTCCGTATTTCTGGATTTCCGGAACGCTTTTGATACTGTAGCACACAAACGGCTTGTAGTAAAATTGCATGCTTATGGAATATTGTCTCAGTTATGTGACTGGATTTGTGACTTCCTGTCAGAGAGGTCACAGTTCATAATAATTCACAGAAAGTCATCGAGTAAAACTGAAGTAATTTCTGGTGTTCCCCAAAGTAGTGTTGTAGACCCTTTGCTGTTCCTTATCTATATAAACGATTTGGGGAACAATTTGAGCACCCATCTTAGGTTGTTTGCAGATAACACTGTCGTTTATTGACTAATAAAGTCATCAGAAGATTAAAACAAATTCAAAACAATTTGGAAAAGGTCATCCACATGAGTGCTAAAAGGAATTCATTAAACTTTGGTTACACAATAAATCAGTCAGATCTAAAGAGCGTAAATTCAACTAAATACCTAGGTATTACAATTATGAACAACTTAAATTGGAAGGAACACATAGAAAATGTTGTGGGGAAGGCTAACCAAAGACTGCATTTTATTGGCAGGACACTTAGAAAATGTAACAGATCTACTAAGGAGACTGCCTGCACTATGCTTGTCCATTCTCTTTTAGACTGCTGCGCAGTGTGGGATCCTTACCAGATAGGACTGACGGAGTACACTGAAAAAGTTCAAAGAAGGGCAGCACATTTTGTATTATCATGAAATATGGGAGAGAGTGTCACTGAAGTGATACAGGATATGGGCTGGATATCATTAAAAGAAAGGTGTTTTTCGAGGCGACAGAATTTTCTCACAAAATTCCAATCACCAATTTTCTCTTCCAAATGTGAAAATGTTTTGTTGACACCAACCTACATAAGGAGAAATGATCACCATGATAAAATAAGGGAAATAAGAGCTCTTATGGAAAGACATAGGTGTTTGTTCCTTCCGAGTGCTATACGAGGTTGGAATAATAGAAAATTGTGAAGATTGTTCGATGAACCCTCTGCCAGGCACTTAAATGTGGTTTGCAGAGTATCCATGTAGATGTAAAGAATTTTTTTCACATGTGGATCACCAGATATGGAGTTCCAACAGCCATGGACCATGGCCGTCAGTTTGATTGCTCGCATTTTACAAAACTCACAAAAATATATTGAATCTCCCAGCTCAAGACTACAAACTTCCATCCTGTGAGTAATGCAACTGTGGAGTGGGTGTGCGGAACACTCAAAGCAGCACTCATGTGCAACAACATTATCTGGACTGATGCATTACCTGTCATAGCAATCCACTTAACAGCAGCTATTAAAGCAGACTTCAATCTGAGTCCAAGTCACCTAGTTTACAGACAGCAAATTCATGTCCCAGCAGACCTCATAGAGTGCCAGGAGGTTACAACTCTCCCAGGGCACATACTGAAATAGTCCACACAGACACTGCAGCACACAATGTATTGACTCACTCCAGCAGCACCATCCATCGTGGGATCCAAGCAAATGTCTTTTTACAAGGATCTCCAAAACTGTTCACACTTGTGGTTGTGAGTAGGTGTAGTCAAGCCACCACTGCATCTCCCATATATGGGGACATATCGAGTATTACAACATGGCGTGCACCCTGTTATAATACTGCAAGATGGCAAGCCACATCAGTGTCTGCTGAGAGGGTGAACTCTACTTATGTCAGTCTCCTGAGATGACACATGCGACTTTTCCAAGGCAAGGCCCACCAAACAAATGACCATCAGAGAACACCACCACAGCTTCACCAAATCAGTCTGTCAACAATGCAATCCCATCAGCAACATCTTCAAGGTGCAATTCACCAACATTCAAAACCAGATATTATTACTCAAGGAGGTTGGAAAATTAAACATACCAACCAGTACATATATGTCTGACAGACACAAGCAGAAGAGCCTCTGCCAATATCATTTTCACCACCTTTGGCAACCATCTCCACTTACAGCATCAAGACCTTTTACAGGTATGTTCACTCATGCAGGGTGGAAGATATGCCCCAAAACTCTATTCCCATTGCCCTCAGATTCTGCAAGCAGAAAGTGGGGTCAATGGTAGCCAGTTGTTACCTCATTTTAGCAGAGACTCAGGACTCAGCTGGTAATGACACTCCCATATGGAAATGGTACAACTGTGCTCTACCCTGAGCAATGTCACACAACCAGTTGCCCACCGTTCCATTCTCAAAAGAGGCAGGGGCTACTGTGGCGGCATATCGGAGACACAGATTGGCAGTTAAGGAATTGACATGAGTCCATGGAGTTGAGAGATGGCTTTATATTTTAGATTATTTTTAGTTTTTCTAGTAACTAATATTCATTACTGATCTCTTATATGAAAGCTAAAAATTATTTTTAGCTTTTCTAGTGAGTAATATTCATTACCGATTTCTTGTGCAAAGTTAAAAAAAAGTATCTTGCATTGTTATCATTTATCATCACTCTTGACTTTAGGGTAAAATGAATAACTACAGTCCTGCAACAGTTGATGTGATACCGGCTCAAATTTGGCATGGAAGAAGAACCACATTTGTCAAGATTGGGTATTTTTGGATGTGTGGTGTTGATAGAATGACTTGTGTATTTAAAACAACTGAGTGTATGAGGTGAATGACTGTCCAAGTAGAATATATGGACAATGGCTGTGTCATATGGAATCCTAAGACTGTAAAATCTTCTGAAGCAAGATATGTTGAGACAAAAATGAGGAAACCAAAGAATAAGGTTTAAAATGGCTCTGAGCACTATGGGAATTAACTTCTAAGCTCATCAGTCCCCTAGAACTTAGAACTACTTAAACATAAGTAACCTAAGGACATCACAAACATCCATGCCCGAGGCAGGATTCGAACCTGCAACCGTAGCGGTCGCTCGGTTCCAGACTGTAGCGCCTAGAACTGCTCGGCCACTCCAGCCGGCAAAGAATAAGGAGTAAATGCAACTGCAGAGAAACAAATTTTGGAAGAGCAGGAATAAAAAAAAGACTATGAAGAAGAAAAAGAGAAGATTTTGAAAAAGAAGAAGAAAGAATCGATTAACCAGAAGAGAAACTCCAGAAGAAGAATACAAGATGTCAAATAAATTTTCCAAAGAGATATGACATTATATCATGCTCAGTTCTATAAGTGAAGAGAAAGAATCATTGAAGAAAAATAAAACATGGACTCTGGTGCATAAAGACCCCCCACATGTAAAAAAATAATTACAGGAAAAATGGATTTTCAAGAAAAAGAATAATGGAAAGTACAAAGCTAGGCTAGTTGCACGAGAATGTCAGTAGAATCAAACAAATTGAATTTTAAAGGTTTGTTTACTTTTGCTGTACAAACATATTCCCTAAATTTCTATTTGCACTTGCTGCACAAGAAAATTTGGTAATTATGACGTCTGATGTCAAAACAGCCTTTTTTTTAATGGTGATCTGAAAGGACAAGTTTTCATGGATGTTCCACATAGATACAAAGCACCCACGAAATTTTGCCTGCTTAAAAGGGCAGTATATCGATTGAAACAAGCTCTTCTGCAATGTAATAAGAAAAAGAAACTAAGTGAGACTCTTAAGAATGAAAACTCATGCACCTGCAATATGACGAATGTATTTTCAAATCAGATACTGAGAAGAAACTGTGTCTTACTGTACATGTTGAAGACAGGATTCTATTTTGATACAACACCTGTCAAATGAAAAATCTCCTGCAAAAAACAGAAGAAAAATTTTGATATTACAACTGATGAAAAACCAGAAATATATCGTGGATGTGAAATCAAAAGAAGGTATTTATATTCCTCATGAAAAAGTGCTAAAGAAGTGGTGAAAAGGTACAGAACGGAAAAATCAAAAACTGAAACAACTCCAACTTCAATCAATGGAGCAAAGTCAGATGTTCCATACTGTGATGTGATATGTATTTTATTGTATTTAACATGGAAAACAAAACTGCACTTAGCATATGAAGTGAGGTATGAAAGCAGATCAATGACTAATCCAGATCCCACATACACTCAAAATCTGAGGAGAACTTTAAGATATCTGAATTCAGTGACAGGGAATAAAATATTCTACTCATCAGAAAAACAAGAACAAGAAAAGTGACTTACTATGATGCAGATTTTGCAGGTGACAAGAAAGATAGAAAAAACACTACAGGATATATGTTTTTGTACAATAATGATCCAATGCTGCAAGAAACAGTGTGCAGTTGCACTACCTATTATAGAGGCAGAATACATGTCTGCTACTCAATGTTGTCAAGAGGTGGTGGTTTTGAATACTTTCATAGAAGAATTGTTAAATAAAAACAGCAAAACAACACTTTTTGTGGATAACCGAAGTGCAATAGAAATTATAAAATCAAATTAAATGTCAAGAAGAAGCAAGCACAGTGATGTGAAGCATCATTTCAGCAGTGATGAATTGAATCATGGCTAGTTCACCATAAAACAATGCCAGTTCAAGTACACCTTGCTGACATCCTAACTGAACCTCTCCAAAGTATTGCTTTTGAAAGACATTGAAAAGTTGATGTTTAATTGATATGAAAATCTGCTGTTTGTTTAATAGACATATTTTCAGAGATGTGGTTACAAATGTTTTATGAGCTAATAACATATTGCTTTGTTTAAGTGAGTGTGTTGTGCTTTAAAACAATATGTGCCTGTTAATGTAAGGCTACAGTCAGTAAACACTGTTTCTGTAATAAGCTGGCATTATGAGGAAGTTGTGATTTTTTAAACAAAAAAAATTAAGAAATGGTCAGTCATTCCATGTAGCCTTGTGCTTTAATGTACTATTTTACATAAAAGACAGTTTCCATATTTTATGAGTTATCTTGACAGCTGGTTTATCCTAACCAGAGGGTAAATGGTAGACAATGGTGAGGATATGGACCTTTAGGTGAATGGAATATGTGGATACTGGACATACTGCTCATACTGCTGGCCTCGTACACTTTAGAAATAGATATGAAGTGTCACCCATTGTCAAAATGATGACTGAAGCAGTAAATGTTAGGACTGGAATTGACCATCTTGCAAGGTTCAAACTTACACAGAGGGAGGGATTGATTGTTATTGGTAGCTCCAATGTTAGGTAGATTATGGTGCCCCTCACAAAAATAGCAGATAGTTTTGGAAGGAAGTCCATTGTAGACTTGATCTGCTTGCTGTAAAATTCAGATGAGATGTGGAGGCTTTCTATTGGCAGCTGCTGAATAGACTGAGAGCAACAATATGCAAGCTATTGCTCATGTTAAACACTCAATGCACACGTTGTTTGGCTTCTGTGGTTATTAAGGATTTTTATATTAGAAGGGCTTACTGAATATGAAAACAATATCATACCCACCAAGTTCTCATAAAACCCTTGAAAGGTTTGATTCTACACAAAGTCAGTTAATGGAACAAAGTCATCTATCTTAATGCTTGTAGACCATGATGGTACAAAAATGATTATACAATAAAATTATGGTCAAATTACTAATTATGTCTTTTGAAACAACTTCTCTGAAGAAGATTACAAAACAGTTACTATATTTGTGTGTAGCATGAACTGTAAAATGACAGACATGAAAATACGAGGGGTAGTTGCATTGTTTATGAAACTTTTTACCTTCGAGAACTGCTCATCCACATGATAATTATTGCTACAATCTGAAATGAAGTAAGTGTATGTTACTTCACTGTTTTCCTAGATTAAATCTGAATTTCATGTGCATAATTTTAGGCATGTCAAAAGTAACTACAGTTACTTTAATTTTTACCTAGAATGGAAAAAAATGGAAATGAAGTCCATGCTTCTTTACAGAGCATAGGGGAACGATGCGGGAGACCCTCACCGCCGCACTAGGCAAGGTCCTAATGGAGGTGGTTTGCCGTTGCCTTCCTCTGACCGTAATGGGGATGAATGATGATGATGAAGACGACACAACAACACCCAGTCATCTCGAGGCAGAATACTTTCCTACAAAAAGTAAATATTCTCTACACTTTTAGTTTGTGGAATAAATGTCAAAGATAAACAAAACCTACGACAGAGTTTAATAGTACACCTGAAGTATGGCTGGAATGGTTCCATGAATTGAAGGATGAAGATCCTGACAGTGTTACTGTTGACTGAGAGAATGAGGCTTGTGTACATGAAAGTGGTCATGATTCAGGAACAGAACAAGCAGTGTTAGAAGATGATGAATAGGAATCACAACAAGAAGTAATTCAAGAGGACATATTTCTTTTAGGGAAAGAGGGAATAGCTAAATGGAGGAAAGGTAAATATCCTATCAGTATTAGAACGAGATCCTGTAATATTATTACACTTTTGCCTCGACTTAAAAATGAAGCTTGTATAACAAAGACAGAAATTATTGCTCGACAGGTACTTGTCGGTGCCGTTTGACCGCTGTGTCTACTTTTTTCCCATGACTGATTTTAACCTGCACACACAAACATGTGACACGTAGTAGGTAGGATTCTACCATCCCACACTCATATCTAGAATATTGTGTGTTTGAGATGGTGGAAGGCTGCGTGGTTCTAGGATTTTCACAGAAATTCTCAGATCACTACAGCTGCTGTCCCTCTTGAGGAACCACACGTTTGTCTGGCCTCTCAACAGATACCCCTCCATTGTGGTTGCGCCTATGGTATGGCTATCTGTATCGCTGAGGAATGCAAGCCTCCCCACCAACAGCTAGGTCATGGTTCATGGGGGGAATATATAATACCTTTAATTCATATGACAGAATTTTATGAGTTGCTTTTTCAGCATACTGCTGTGATTTTTCTCTTGAACTGTTTGTCCCTATATATTCTACTGCATTTAAGAAATGATTATTAAATATATTTGCTGCCTGTGATTCATAATTAATAGCCATTCCACTCAGATCGAAAGTGATGTTATCTTGTACTGTGGTTGGTTGTCCTGTCTCTCGTTTCACCACATTAAATATAGCCATAAGTCTACTGTTGGAATTACTGATTTATGACATTATGTGCATGTGCATTGTTTTTTAATAACCTTTCTAAGTAATTTTGAGTAGATTTTGTAGTGTGCAACAATTGCAGGACCTCTATTTTTTCTTGCCAACAGATACATTTCCCTTTTCCTTCCACAAGATACTTTAATCATTCTAGTGATTGATGGTTTTTTACATGGCTGTTTAATGTCCTTTCTGATTATCTTATGAACTACATTATTTTCCAATAACAAGGAGAATTTATCATGGAATATATTAAATTTTATGTTAAAAATTGTTACAGTATAAATCCCATGTGGTTCTTGGAAACTGTTCTTAAAAACATTTGTCCTGGAGTTAATAATTATTCTAACAAATTTCCAGTGAGGAGTATATTTACTTAAGGCACTATTTCATTCATCTTAACTAACTGTGCATCATAATCAGAGAGAACATTTGTTATTGGGAAAACCGTTATTTTCTTGCTTTGAGCTTCACCAAAGGAAACATTATTAGTTAGTGTCCTACTCTCTTTATCCACCCATTTTGGAAAGTTAATTACTGAGATCCAATTGTAGGATCCAAATAAAGATTCTACATCATTTTTCCCATCAGAATCATTTAGAAAATCTGCACTAATGTCACTACAGACTATTAACTGCTTGCTGCTGTCTGACAGCTAGCATAGTAAGTAATTAAAATTCCTCACAAACATTTAAAAATTAGCCAGTGGTCAACTACATAAAGTTACAGTTAAAAGGGAACTATTTTTCAGCATTAATTCATAAGCACACATTTCTATATGCTGATCGCCAAATAATCTGCTTGTCTCAATGTTATTGAACTTGTATTTTGTCTTAATATATGTAACAACTTTGCCAATGGTTTCTTGTTTAATAACGTTCCACACAGAATGATGGAAAATCCAGGATGGAATAATGACAATATTATGGAAAGAACAGTGTTACTCACCTTATAGTGGAGATGTTGAGTTGTAGACAGTCACAACAAAAAGAATACTGGCCTTGGCAGCAACAGACTGTGGTAATGTTCGTGTGAGCTGCATTTGTGTGAATATGTGTGTGTGTGTGTGTGTGTGTGTGTGTTTATTTCACATCAAGGCCTTCTGGCGAGAAGCTTGTGTGTTTAGTAGTCTTTTTGTTGTGCCTGTCTGTGATTCAAAATCTCTGCTATATGGTGAGTAGCAATCTATCCTTTTCATATCATTGTCAATATTCCAAATAGCTTTTGTCTTAGTCTTAAGAGTACTAGATTTTTTGAATGTTGTACAGAGTGGATCATTCAAAAATACTGGTGGTAATGAAGTTTTAAATCTTGACTACTGCTCGTTTTCAGAAATTTGTAGGGTTCTCTCTTCCTAGCACAAGATATTTTATTCCCAGGACTTGTCAACTCCACACTTCCATCCAGTTTTGCCACTGTTTGGTTTAGGAGAAATCAAGACTCAATATACTGTAGGAATATGTTTAAGAAAGAGTTACATTTTCCATTAACACTGTTTACTTTATACATTTCTTTTCAGTGTTCTCACCGTAATTACTCACTAATCACTGAAATTGAGTCATTGTTTATGATTACCAATACAGTACTTTCCTGCAATGATCTGTATCTAAATGGTCACTAACTTTTATTGTTAAATGTCCACCATTACCTGATAAACCACTGAATATAGGTTTTGCAGCTAAATTACTGAATGTTGATAGGTCTAAAGACAAACTCTCAATAGCTGTGCACTGTCCTTTAGTCCTCATAGGAAATTTTACTGTGGATAATAATCTAAAGTTGAGATTTAGTGTTTCTTGTCCACTATACTGAGACTGTAGTCAAGAAGTTTTTCGACACGGTACTCATTAGCCCAAAGAACCTGTGACTTACCATCATTTTTGAAGATATACCCGTTTCACCTTTTTGATTTGTTTGTCTATTTGTATACCTCTTGCCACTCTATCTGCAGGTGTAGGTAACTATTTTCTTTGCAAAATAGCTATGTAATGAAGTAAATATTAAGCTATCAACATGAGATAAACAAGGGCTGTAAACAAAGCAGGATTATGTTGTGATAGTGGGTGGACTTGGTAAAAATAGCATCTGCAATGAACCATACAAATGTTGGCTTGGTTCCTGCTTTCATGCGGTATGATTGAACCCAATTGAACAGCTCTGTCAGGAGGGTTAATATGGAGCTAGATCAGCTGCTTTGGGTGGCTACTTTGTCAGGCATAGGTTTGGTTCCTGTTGATGGTATTTCGTAGGTGGGACTTCACAAGACGAGGCTTGCATCTCAACAGGAAAGGGAAGGGTAAGCTGGCTGGGATGATAGCAAAATTTTTGGTGGGTGGGGGTACTGAATCTCATGAGAGTACTTTTTTAGGCTAAGATCAAAGTCCAATCATCCAACATTGATTGAAGTTAAGCTTAATGAGAAGTTCAGACAGGCAGGTACAAGAGATATTAAAATATCACAAGAGTCTCACAACAGCACAGTGAAAAATAATATTAGCATGTCACAAGATTCTCAAAAAACCACAGTGAAAAATTTGTTAGTATATTGCATCAGAATATCAGGGGATTAAAAAACAAAGTAGATGAGCTTCTTGTTTGTTTGGAATATTTAGAAACTGAGGGTGGAATAGATGTACTACGATTGTCTGAACATTATATAGTCACAGGTATGGAAATGGTAAATGTAGGTGGATATAAGCTTTCAGAACATGTAAATAGAGACACTATGGGGAGAGGAGAAGTTGCCATATTTGCTAAAATCTGTTACAGTGTGAAAAATTTGGAAACTGAAAATATTTGCATAGAGCAACATATAGAAGCATGTGCATGTTAGCTTAAACTAAATAATGGCACTTTTATAATCATATCCTTGTATAGGTCTCCATTGGGAAATTTTCAACTATTTTCGAAAAACTTGGATTCATTGTTGTGCTATTTGTCAGAGAGAGAAAAGAAAATTATTGTTTGTGGGGATTTCAGTGTAGATTTTCTGAAAGAGTCCAATAGAAAGCTTGACCTTGAAGTATTACTTGGTTCTTTCAATTTAACATCAGTTATTGATTTTCCTAATCAGGTGGTACAGGAAAGCAGTGCACTGATAGATAATGTTTTCATAGACCAAGATAAATTTAATCAGATAAAAACTTTTCCTGTTAAGAATGGTCTGTCTGATCATGATGCAGTATATGATATATGATATAGCTCCATACAGTAATGCCAAACAGTCCTCGAAAATATTGCATTCAGTTAACGATTTAAAAATTCAAAATTTTAGGGAAAGCTTACAACAGTTAGACTATGGTGAGGTGTACAGGGAACCTGATGCTAATTTAAAATTTAACCTATTTCATGATACCTTTGTGAGTATATTTGAAAACAATTTCCCTAAGAAAACAGTGAAATATAATTGTAAGAAACCATGCAAAAAGCCATGCCTTACTAAAGAGATAAAAATATCTTGTAAACAGAAAAAGGAAATGTATCTTATAGCTAGGAGGAGTAATGATCCCAAAACAGTGAAACATTATAAAAACTACTGCATCGTATTAAGAAAAGTTATTAAAAAGTCCAAAAGTGTGTGCATTGCGTCTGAGATTAGCTCATCTGACAATAAAATTAAAACAATTTGGAATATTGTTAAAAGGGAAACAGGACAACTGAGGGCACAGGAAACGGTATTCTTTCAATTTGACATCAGTTATTGATTTTCCTAATCAGATGGTACAGGAAAGCAGTGCACTGTTATCAAGAAGTCAGAAGTAGAAAACATTTTTAATTATCATTTTTTTATGTGTTGTAGAGAAAATAGGTTCCAGTTATTCATTAGAAAATGCAAGGCACTATAAGGAAGAGGCAATATCTATGCAACTTGATAAAATTGAAATTCAACCCACCTCTCCTATGAAATTAGGAAAATAATAAATTCACTCAAAAGTAAAAGCTCACATGGAATTGATGGCATTTCCAACAGAGTACTAAAAGCTTGTCCCAACAAATAAGTAGGATTCTCAGCCATATTTGTAGTAGCTCGCTGAAACAAGGCATTTTTCCAGATAGTCCAAATCTCACTTCTGACAGCTTTATCTATAATTCTTGAAAAAGTAGTGTATTCAAGAGAAGCATCACATATTTGTAAAAATGAAGTACTAACAAAATGTCAGTTTGGTTTTCAGGAAGGATTTTCAATAGAAAATCCTATATATGCTTTCACTGATCAAATACTAAATGCACTGAATAACCAAATATCACCAATTGGGATATTTTGTCATCTCTCAAAGGCTTTTGATTGTGTGACTCATGAGATTCTTCTAGATAAGCTAAAGTACTGTGGTATGAGTGGGACAGTGCACAAGTGGTTTAATTCACATTTAACTGGAAGAATGAAGAACATTGAAATTAACAGTACAGATAGCCTGCAAAAAATCAGCAGAGTCCTCTAACTGGGGAGGTATCAAGAATGATGTCCCACAGTGTTCAGTCTTGGATCCTTTTTGTTCTTAATATATACATTAATGACTTGCCACTCTATATGCATGAAGATGTAAAGCTAGCTCTTTTTGCTGATGATACAAATATAATAAACACACCCAACAAGCAAGAATCAGCTGAGGAAATTGTAAATAATGTGTTCCAGAAAATTATTACGTGGTTCTCTGCAAATGGACGCTCACTAAATTTTGAGAGAACACAATTTATACAATTCTGTACAATAAATGGCATAACACCATTGATAAATATAGACTATGGATGGAAGTCTGTTGTGAAAGCAGAATATTCAAAATTTCTGGGTGTGTGTATTGATGAGAAATTGGACTGGAGTAAACACAACGATGATCTGATGAAACGGTTAGGTTCAGCTAATTATGCTATTATGGTTCTTGCAAATTTTGGTGATAAACATATCAGTAAATTAGCCTACTATGACTATTTTTATTCACTGCTTTCATATGGCATTACATTTTGGGACAATTTGTCATTAAGAGAGAAAGTATCAGAATAATAGCTGGAGACCACCCAAGATCACCTTGCAGAGATTTATTTAAGGAACTTAGGATATTTACAGTACCTTCACAATACATACTTATGAAATTTGTCATTAATAACCCACCCCAATTCAAAAATAACAGCAAAGTGCATAGCTACAACACTAGAAACAAGGGTGATCATTACTATCTGGATTAAATCTCATCTTGGCACAGAAAGGGTTGAATTATGCTACCACAAAAATCTTCGTTCATTTGCAAAATAGCATTAAAAGTCTGACAGATAGCCAACCAACATTTGAAAAATTAATTAATTATTTTGTGTAAAGAACGGTAAGGTTAAAGTGACATGTTCCACATCATTACCAAATGTCGTATTTATGATCTAAGGATCTATGAAACAAGGATTAATGTATGTATGTATGTGTGTTTGTATGTGTGTACATAAGTATGTATGTTTGTATGTAACTGAGGAGCCAGCAGCTTTTTTTTAAAGTTCCAGATTTTTATCCAAATTGCATCACTAAATTTAGCTAGAATAAGCATGACTCACACCACTAAGTATAGTGGTAGTTTGTTGTTAATACAGTTTATCTCATGAAAAATACATGAGAGTTCTTTTATGTGTTGGAATCTACAGAACATGATGAATGAAAGAATAAATGAAACCAAAGAGCAATTTGAAAAGGAAATTAAAGATCAGGGCAAAGAAATTTAAACATCGAGGGTCATTTTGGCAGAACATTTCAGCTCCATGGGAACTGCTCTTACATGTCATCAATGCCAGCAAAACATGAAACCTTATAAGAAGCTCATCATTTGCTGATAACACTATAACTCCTTCAGAGAACTTGGAAGATCAGTTGAATGGAATGTACAGTGCTTGACAAAGATAATGCAATGTAGTCAGTTTAAATCTAGGGTTGCTTAGGAATTATATAAGGAAATGATGCACTAAAAGTAGTAAATGAGTTTCGCTATTTGGGCAGCAAAATAACAGATGACAGTCAAAATAGAGAGCATATAAAATGCAGACTGGTAATTGCAAGAAAAATATTTCAGGAAAAGAGAAATTTGTTAACGTCAAATATACATGTGAATTTAAATGTTTGGAAGCTATTTATGGAACTATTTGTACAGAAAGCAGCCTTGCATGAAACTGAAATATGGATGATAAACTGTTTAGATGAGAGCATAATTAAAGTTTTTGAATAGTGGTTTTACAGAAGAATGTTGAAGAATGGATGGGTAGATCTAATAACAAATGAAAAGGCACTGAACCAGATTGGGGTAAAATAAATTTAGGGCACAACTTAAATATAAAAGAAGGGATCCTTTGATAGGGCACACATTGGGGAATCGAGGTATAGTCAGTTTGGTGGAGGAGGAAACTGAGGGATAAAAATTATAGTGGGATTGATTTTTGTAAGCACATTCAAATAGATGTAGGTTGGCAGAGATGAAGAGGATAGACTAGTAGAGGGAGTTTTGTCAAACCAGTCTGACAGAAAACTTCAGTGACAACAAAGATGTTGTTAATGAAATAGAAATTGTATGGAATAGGCAGAACTGCATCAGTGACACTAATAGCTTTATGAAATTTATCAAGTTAAATTATGTATAGATATACGGTAACTACCAATGCCAGATTAACAATAAATTAGATTTAGCAAGAATGTTGAAGACTTCACAGAAATATTCCCTGGAAAGAGTGCAGTATGTATACATTAAAATTTACACATACACTATAGATCATCCAGTTTCCAAATCATAACCCCTAAGCAAGATGCATGTGTCAAAGGAAAGTTACACCTCTGGCCCAATGTAGTGACAGATAGAAGTAAGTCTACTACCAAAATATATGTTGATGCAAGTTTGAATACAAAGGACACTAAAACACATCAGATATCATTTTTTAATGTACCCTGGGAGATAAGTAGATTAAAGAGCTCCACTTCTTGTGGACAATTTCAGCAGTCTGAAGAATATATATGGGTTAAATATGAAATACGGGAACAAAAATAAAGATCATAACTTGCAAAACAAATGAGTTTATGCAACAACTGAACTTCTATTTGTTTCACCAATAGTAGATAGAATAACTAGCTGTACCCTTGGAAAAAGCTACATGTCATTTTTCAGTAAAAATCAATAAATTTATCAGTGATCTTCAATATTATTTTGACATTGAATTATAATTTAGGATACCGATGGTTATGAAGATCTGGGTCTTGTGAAATGTAACTACTGTTCAACAAATGTTTGAGTTAATCATTCCATTGAAAATCACTATTATCACATTTCAAAAAAGATTATATTGCAAGAATCTTCAGATTTCTATTGGTTTGTTATTTCTTGCATGTTCTGTAATTTAGAAAATTTCAGAAATTTCAACAGTTGCAAGATGATACACTTGCCACATGTACTTTCAACTATCTGTTCCTAAAAAACGTTAGTATTCCCTACAGTATTGTTCACAGTGAACAACAGGATGGCAGTTAAAAGGTAAATGGCAATTGTTTCTTGACTCATTATACTGAAAGTCATTAGGAAAGCCTCACTACAATGCCACATCATTACTTCCAGTACTAATACCATAATCATTTAAATAGTTTCATAATTTGTTGGGATTTGTGCTTGTTCACATGTATTTTTCTTATCAGGTGTGCTACCATACCACCAATGTTCCCCGCATATTCCAACCGCCTATGGGTAAAAAAAGTTTCAGAAAAATATGATGTAAAACTATTTATCTCCAATAAAATATGTGACACATTAAATGAATAACTATATGACAAATTACAACACTTGTTCTGAGAATAAAAATAATGTGAACAATTTATATAGTAGACTTTGGCTGTTCCAAAGGGTTGACTGAAAAAAATAACTTTGTTGTTAACATATAAAACGTTACAAGAAAGTAAAATATCACAAGTGAAACTAAAGAGGTAAGTGGAGGAACTGTAACTGTGTAAAGTAAGATATTTTAACAGGGTGACTGAGAAAACAGTAACTGAAATAAAGGAGAAATAGGGCATGTTAGTCGAAGTGGTAATTTAGAAAGTGGTCTGAATGGGATTATTTGCAGCATCTGCAGTTGTGCTGTAATCCTGATCAGTTATATATTCAAGTACTTAGAACAACTCATGCCACCTTTATGGCTCTGCTATTTTAATGTCAGGTGGTGTAAATATAATACTATAATTTGAGCTCCACCATATAAATTAACTTTAGAATAAAAAATTTTAAGCTTAAATGTAATGATACAGTACCTTCAATAGGTTCAAAATATGAGCTTTCACTGCCAATGACCAATAGTTTATGATTGTCAACTGATACTTCAACTGGGCAGTAGAGAGCTGCATTGAACATAAGCCGGAAGCGGTACCTGTAACCCTGAAAATGAGATGAAGACAACAGTTTTATCTGCTAAATACTTAAAAGAAATAAAAGTCATTGATTTTGATGGCTTAATAACTATAAATTTTCCAGGAAAGCAAGAAAACTTTAAAATACATTATTTTCATATAATCCCTCACTGCTCTGGACGCACATGTTTTTCATTACCTATAAAGATAACAACTCATTCATTTGACTGTTGAACTTAAGCAGAATTTAATAATGAAAATATATCCTCTTTTTCATAAAAGTACATAAATTAATTCAGCCCAAAATACAATATGTGCAAATGCAAAAATATTATCCATAAAATGGAAGTTAAGACTATAATGGAAATAGATTGCAAACTATCGTTTCATAGATATGACATCACTAAACAACACCTCAAAATAGAAATTAAATGTTCATTAATTTGAATGGATGCTAGTTTTGATATTTAATGAAAATAATCTTCTTGTAATTCAAATAAAAATGGTAACAAAGGAGGTTCATCTTATTTATTTTTAGTCAGTGAAAAAAATCAGCAAGCATGGAATGAGGTAACAGGAAGGAGGAATAGCTAATGAAGACATGTAAACACATAGAGGGAATTTAAAAATGTGACTTTTGCTAATAAAGGTAGTTTACAGTAAGTATTTCATACAGCTCTTTATTTTCACCCTACCACTTTGGGTAAATTATTTGTTAATTGTAATACGATTAATGCTTCAGAAAAAGTATATAGGATATTGAAATTAAATGTGCTGTGTGATGTTAAGCACACAATTTCACCAAAAGATAACAGTGAAACGTCTTTTAAGTCAAGGTTCAGATTCAGATTCTTCATTAGCCATTGACCACATGTAGCAGAATGGGCTTCACATTATATACAAAAGCAATTGCTGCATTAATAACTGTTCACATTGCAAGTACAAATAATTTATCTTATATTAACCTGTTGTACAGAATCATAATCCTGATCCTAAAACTCAAATCCTACACTACTAGTGTCCAAGAATTCTTTTAAACTGCAGAATGGATTGTTTATTTACCATTTATACAACTTACTTCTAAAATTATTGAAAGGTGTATTCATTACTCAATGTGTCAATTAATGAAAAAAGTTTCAAAAAGTTCACTTTGTGTTAACTGCTCATTTTTGTCAGACTATGTCTAGGAATATCAATTCTCATCTTATTTCTGGTATCACGACAATGTATGTTCTCTCTGGTATCAAACCCTGCTATATATATAAACGATACATAGTTACAAAGATTTATCAACCCTGCTATATATATAAACGATACATAGTTACAAAGATTTATCACTGTCATAATTTTGGTCTTAGTGAAAAAAGGGCAGCAGTGTTCTCTTGTACCAGACTTACACATTATTCTCAGCAACTTTTATTGACTCAGTAATACAGTACATCACTGACATGGCAGGAGTAACTCCATAACAACAGCCCGTAGGATATATGAAACTGAAAAAGTTTGAAGTAAGCTATCATGAGATATTCATTTCTCACTAAATCAGCCAATTTCCATATGAGATAGGACACCCTTGATATCTTTCTGCAGACATGATTAATATGGGGTTGCCAGTTTGGTTTGGAATCAATATGTATTCCAAGCAGTTTTACAGATTTTGCTTCCATGTCTTTATTTAGTACAGCAGCAGGTGTTGAGTTTTCTCTGGATTGCACAGTAGTTTATTAGATGCGATCCAGTTTAGTATTAAGGAGAGTGTGTCCTGTGATTTCTGGCATAACTTTAACCTATCTTGATCTGTGGCAAGTAAAGTTGTGTCATCCACATGGCAGATAACACTGAAGCCGAACATAATGTGAAAGATTGTTAATTGCGGCAGTGAAGAAGAATAGCCCAAGAATAGAGCCTTGAGGCAGACAAGATATGACTTTCTTCAGGGAAGTACGCTTATTTTCAATTGACACAAATTGGCTCCTTATATTTAGAAAAGACTTAATTATTTCTAATACTGTATTATATATGCCATTATACTGTCATTTGGCTAGTAAGATATCATAGGGAATGCAGACAAAAGTCTTACTCAAATTGCATAACTCAAGAGACGCTGTATTCTTATTTTCAAATGCAGATCATGTCTGAGTAACAAATTCAAAGACTGAATAAGTGGTATTTTTTCCTTTTTGAAAATCTTGCTGTCTACTACAAAGAAGCTTATGTTTTTCAAGTAGTTGCTGAGCTGTATGTGAAAAATTGCTTCAAATATTTTGGAGGAAATTGTAACAATATACACTGGCCTATAATTCTCAGAGAGATGCTTTTCCCCCTTTTTGTATGTAAGTATAACTTCTCAAATTTTGAGCTGGTTGGGGAGAACTCCAAACTCAAGGCATTTATTCATCATAAAAGCAGATGGTTTGCAAATAAGAGGTATTATCCTTTCTATTGTGTAGCAGTCCATGCTTTTTGACTTAGAAAATTTTGAAACAGCATTAACTGTATCTAAGGGTGTGACGAGATTCCAAAGGAATTCATGTCCTCTAGGAAGCCGACCAGAAAGTATATCAATTGCAGATGTTTCTGACTGCTTAATTTTACATCTTAATTCATTTACTTCAGTAATAAAGTATTTATTGAGCATCTCCAATAGATTCATCTGCTATGCTAACAATTTATAGGCCTCTTGAGAAACTAACTGTAATATTGTCCAAATGGGTATTCCTTAGCATTGTGCTATTGTTAGTACAATATAATAAATGTTTTTGAATTGGACTTATCTGAGCCAGACAACTCTATGTTGAAATCCCCATTTCTCTGCCTTGTGATGACTGGGTGTTGTGTGATGTCCTTAGGTTAGTTAGGTTTAAGTAGTTTTAAGTTTTAGGGGACTGATGACCATAGATGTTAAGTCCCATAGTGCTCAGAGCCATTTTTTTTAGCCAAATCCCTATATACTGTAACATTAGTTTCAAGTTTTAAAATTTTTCTTTTCGAGTGTAGAGTGAGCTGATATTACACAAGCCATACCTCTAAAAATGAAATAACTGACCCAAAGTCATATAGAGTAGACGCTACACTTTTCAAGTTAATTATGCAATATTTATTTTTACGTGTATGTTTGATACATTGTATTTTTACTATGTGTATCTACATTTGTGATTATGTTTCTCACTGTCAAACTTAACTTTTTATCATTGTTCAATACTATTTAAAGTAATTTAATGACTGGCAGATGACAAAGTGCATCATTTCATTTCAAATGCTAAATTACAAACTTATGCACTTTGATATTCAGTGTAAACATATTTCAGACCAGCCAATTTAGTAATTTCAAATCCAGGAAGGCAGAAATTCAGTTCTGTAATTTTTGCATACAAACACACATTTACACCAAAGAAATCTCTTGAAAACAATGTTAATTAAAACAGTATTGTCAGTCATTAAAAACGTATATTTCAAACTTTCACAACCTTTGGCTTGATTTTAAAGACATCTTTATGCCTGACTTAATAACACTTCAGTATCAGTTGTTCATAAAGGAAGGCAAATAGAATACTTACATAGTTTACTTATAATTTGTGAATTTTGAAAGCCAATTTTTTTAAACAATTTTACAAATTTTTGTAGGAAAAAATTAATATTCAACAATTCCAAATTCTTTTATGCAGAACTTACTGACACACTCAAAACTTCCTGACAATGTAATTTTTCATTATAAACCTTTAAATGTGATAATAATAACAATGTATACAAAGTTTTTGAGTGTTATTCATGTCTATAAGAATCAGTGCCAGACCAGTTTATGATTTAGTTTTGTAACAGTTGGAATGAGTTTCTGAAACATTTATAAGACAGTCCTGATACAGAATTTTATGAGTTTGAAGCGGTTTTGTGCCAGTTTTGAAGTAGTTGTCTCTGATGTTTTTTGATGAAAATATATATGTGACCCATAAAACAGTGTTTCATTCCATAGCTTGCATTTTGACCTGAACTTCTTGTTGGCCCAGGACAGTGTGCCAACTTCAGCAGTTAAATATTTAATGAATTGTATGCACTCCTCTTGTCACAAGCTTATCTTTCCTGAGTCTGGCTCCAGCTCTCGGCAGATATATGAGTAGAACTGCACAGTGGAAAGTTAAATGTTTATCTTTTTCTGTGTTTTTTGTAGCATATTTTTTAAATTTAATACGTGTTTTTTTCTGTTTGTGGTTTAATCTCACATTTCTGTAGGTGTAAATTCATTCAGCCTGTAGCACAGAAGTTACTGAACAGTTCTTTAATGCATCAGCGTCTATTGGTGACAAATCAGCAAGGTAGCAAGTTGCATGTCTAGAATTCTGTCTGCTGTTGTACTTTACTTCTTCTAGTCATGCTAGGATGCTGTGTGCAGATGCAGGAGGAGCTGGCTACAGTCTACGAACAGATGAATGTGTTTTTGGCTATGGTCAGTCACCTTCAGGCTGCTGCCTCAGGGTGTAGCAGTGGCGGAGAACCTGGCAAGTTGCATGGGACACTTCAGTTGTTGCTTGTTTTGCTTATGGGTTCTGCTTTTGAGGCACCTGCTATTGCACCTGATGTGGTGGATCTGGGGCCATCGCAGCAGGGTGAGTAACGCATTCATGTTGCTCGAGGCGGAGGGCCAATGTGGAGGCCAGTTGCTTGGCCTCACCCATTCACACTGTGAGTGGACAGGTGGCCGCTCCATCAGCAGGGTTTGAGCAGGTACACAGAGGGAGAGGTTTACTAGTTATTGGGAGCTCCAATATTAGGTGCACTATGGAGCCCCATAAGCAGATAGTGTTCAGGGCTGGAAAGAAAGCCAATGTGCACTTGGTATGTCTGCCAAGGGGTCTCATCTGAGATATGGAGACAGTCTTGCCTACAGCTATCAAGTGTGCAGGGTGTAGTCGTCTGCAAGTTGTGGCTCATGTTAGCACTAATGATGCTTGTCACATGGGTTCCGAGGTGATCCCCAGTTTGTACAGATGGCTGGTAGAGATGGTGAAGATTGTTGCCTTTGCATGGGTGGCACAAGCAATTTGCAGCATTGTTCCTAGAGTTGATTAGGGTCCTTTCCTTTAGAGCCGAATGGAGGATCACTCCCCTTGATAGGTCAGGGGTGCACTACACAAAGGAAGCAGCTACTCAGACAATAGAATACTTGTGGAGTGCACATGAGGGTCTTTCAGGCTAGGCAGTAGTTTAAGGGGCTCTGATGAACACTCGCCGGTCGATATGCAACAAGAGAAGTCAAATGGCATTCAGAATAAAGTCATTTTAACAGTCATAATTTTGAAACTTCCTGGCAGATTAAAACTGTGTGCCCGACCGAGACTCGAACTCGGGCCTTTGCCTTTCGCGGGCAAGTGCTCTACCAACTGAGCTACCGAAGCACGACTCACGCCCGATACTCACAGCTTTACTTCTGCCAGTACCTCGTCTCCTACCTTCCAAACTTTACAGAAGCTCTCCTGCGAACCATGCAGAACTAGCACTCCTGAAAGAAAGGATATTGCGGAGACATGGCTTAGCCACAGCCTGGGGGATGTTTCCAGAATGAGATTTTCACTCTGCAGCGGAGCGTGCGCTGATATGAAACTTCCTGGCAGATTAAAACTGTGTGCCCGACCGAGACTCGAACTCGGGCCTTTGCCTTTCGCGGGCAAGTGCTCTACCAACTGAGCTACCGAAGCACGACTCATGCCCGGTACTCACAGCTTTACTTCTGCCAGTACCTCGTCTCCTACCTTCCAAACTTTACAGAAGCTCTCCTGCGAACCTTGCAGAACTAGCACTCCTGAAAGAAAGGATATTGCGGAGACATGGCTTAGCCACAGCCTGGGGGATGTTTCCAGAATGAGATTTTCACTCTGCAGCGGAGCGTGTGCTGATATGAAACTTCCTGGCAGATTAAAACTGTGTGCCCGACCGAGACTCGAGCTGTGAGTACGGGGCGTGAGTCGTGCTTCGGTAGCTCAGTTGGTAGAGCACTTGCCCGCGAAAGGCAAAGGCCCGAGTTCGAGTCTCGGTCGGGCACACAGTTTTAATCTGCCAGGAAGTTTCATATCAGCGCACGCTCCGCTGCAGAGTGAAAATCTCATTCTGGAGACATGGCTTAGCCACAGCCTGGGGGATGTTTCCAGAATGAGATTTTCACTCTGCAGCGGAGCGTGCGCTGATATGAAACTTCCTGGCAGATTAAAACTGTGTGCCCGACCGAGACTCGAACTCGGGCCTTTGCCTTTCGCGGGCAAGTGCTCTACCAACTGAGCTACCGAAGCACGACTCACGCCCGGTACTCACAGCTTTACTTCTGCCAGTACCTCGTCTCCTACCTTCCAAACTTTACAGAAGCTCTCCTGCGAACCTTGCAGAACTAGCACTCCTGAAAGAAAGGATATTGCGGAGACATGGCTTAGCCACAGCCTGGGGGATGTTTCCAGAATGAGATTTTCACTCTGCAGCGGAGTGTGCGCTGATATGAAACTTCCTGGCAGATTAAAACTGTGTGCCCGACCGAGACTCGAACTCGGGCCTTTGCCTTTCGCGGGCAAGTGCTCTACCAACTGAGCTACCGAAGCACGACTCACGCCCGGTACTCACAGCTTTACTTCTGCCAGTACCTCGTCTCCTACCTTCCAAACTTTACAGAAGCTCTCCTGCGAACCTTGCAGAACTAGCACTCCTGAAAGAAAGGATATTGCAGAGACATGGCTTAGCCACAGCCTGGGGGATGTTTCCAGAATGAGATTTTCACTCTGCAGCGGAGTGTGCGCTGATATGAAACTTCCTAGCAGATTAAAACTGTGTGCCCGACCGAGACTCGAACTCGGGCCTTTGCCTTTCGCGGGCAAGTGCTCTACCAACTGAGCTACCAAAGCACGACTCACGCCCGATACTCACAGCTCGAGTCTCGGTCGGGCACACAGTTTTAATCTGCCAGGAAGTTTCATATCAGCACACGCTCCGCTGCAGAGTGAAAATCTCATTCTGGAAACATCCCCCAGGCTGTGGCTAAGCCATGTCTCTGCAATATCCTTTCTTTCAGGAGTGCTAGTTCTGCAAGGTTCGCAGGAGAGCTTCTGTAAAGTTTGGAAGGTAGGAGACGAGGTACTGGCAGAAGTAAAGCTGTGAGTACCGGGCGTGAGTCGTGCTTCGGTAGCTCAGTTGGTAGAGCACTTGCCCGCGAAAGGCAAAGGCCCGAGTTCGAGTCTCGGTCGGGCACACAGTTTTAATCTGCCAGGAAGTTTCATATCAGCGCACGCTCCGCTGCAGAGTGAAAATCTCATTCTGGAGTCATAATTTTATCAGTAAACTGTCTAAGTATTCATAATAAAAAATTTCTCAATTTACTCCCTATCAGGAAAGTTCTCACCCTGAAATTATTCTTGGGACTGAGAGCTGGCTGACACCTGAATTGGAAAGGTCACTGACTGAAACCTGAATTGGAAAGGTCTGAGATATTTTGTGAATCACGGAACGTATATCAAAAGACAGAAAGGTGGCCATAGGAGGGGGATTATTCATTGCAGTTGACAAAAATACTGTCTCCAGTGAGGTCAAAGTTGAGTGTGACAGTGAAGTTATCTGGTCACATGTAACAGGTTTGGGTGAAACCATGTTAATTGTTGGATGTTTTAAATGACCATCCGATTCTGCTGTGACAGTTCTAGAGTCATCCAAAGAAAGCATATGGTCAATAACGTGTTAATACACAGATCATCCAGTACTAGCTTGATGTGACTTTAACCTACCGAATAAAGACTGGTATGTCTATGGATTCGTTGTACAGACAGATGGTCATGCATCTACATCTACTCTTCATCTGTACTCAAGCTACCTGATGGTTTGTGGTGGAGGGTACCTTGAGTACCTTTATTGGTTCTCCCTTCTATTCCAGTCTCATATTGTTGGTGGAAAGAAAGATTGTCAGTACGCCTCTGTGTTCGCTCTAATCTCTCTGATTTTATCCTCATGCAAGATATATGTAGGAGGGAGCAATATACTGCTTGACTCCTCGGTGCAGGTATGTTCTCGAAACTTCAACAAAAGCCTGTACCGAGCTACTGAGCGTCTCTCTTGCAGAGTCTTCCACTGGAGTTTATCCATCATGTCTGTAACACTTTTGTGATTACTAAATGATCCTGTAACGAAGCACACTGCAAAATGCTTTTGAACATGTTTTCTGAAAACTATCTTGAGCAGCTAGCTCAGTAGCCCACACACAATGGAAAGATCTTGGACCTTGTAGCTACAAATAGACAGGATCCTATCAAAAATGTCAGTATGGGAACAGGGATTAGTGATCATGATGTCATTATAGCAACTATGATCACGAAAGTTAATAAATCAGTCAAGAAGACTAGGTGAGTGTTTCTACTAGAAAGAACAGATAAGCAGTTAGTAGCATCTCACTTAGACAGTGAACTGGCATCACTTAGTTTCAGTAGAATTAATGTAGAGGAATTATGGGAAACGTTTGAGCAGATTGCAAATCATGGTCTGCAGAGTTATGCACCTAATAAATGCATAAAGAATGGAAATGGTCCGCCATGATTTAGCAATGAAATTTGGAGGATTCTGAGGACTCAGAGGCTGTTGCACTCTTGATTCAAAAGGGAACACACATGACTATGAGCGAAGATTAGTAGAGATTCATGCATCTGTGAAAATTTCTATGCATGAAGCATACTGCAACTACTACCATCACACCGTAGCAAGAAATTTGGCAGGGAACCCGAAGAAATACTGCTCTTATGTATAATCACTAAGCGGGTCTAATGCTTCCGTTCAGCCCCTTGTTGACCAGTCTGGTGTGGTAGTTGAAGATAGCAAAATAAAAGCTGAATCATACAAAAATACCATCAATTGACCATCAGACAGACTCCTGTATGGACAACATAGTAATAATCATCTCTGGTGTAGAGAAACACCTGAAAGATTTGAAAGCATATAAATCAGCAAGTCCGGATGGAATCCCAGTTTGATTTTACAAAGGGTATTCTACAGCACTGGCCCCATACCTAGCTTGCATTTATTGTGAATGTCTCACCCAACTCAAAGCCCCAAGCAACTGGAAAAGGCGTAGGTGACTTCAGTATATCAGAAGGGTAAAGGAACAGAAACGCGGAATTACAGACCAATATCCCTAGTTTCTGCCTGCTGCAGAATCCTTGAACATATTCTCAGTTTGAATATAATATACCTTCTTGAGGCCGAGAAGCTTATGTCCACAAATTTGCACTGTTATCAAAGGCATCACTTGTGCAAAACTCAGCTTGCCCTTTTTTCACATGATATACAGCACACTGTGGATGAAAGGTAATAGGTAGATTCCATATTTCTAGATTACTGGAAAACATTTAACATGGTACCTCATTACAGCCTGTTAACGAAGGTATGAGCATATAGAATAAGTTCAAATATATGTGAGGGGCTTGAAGACTTCTTAAGTAGCAGAAGCCAGTATGTTGTCCTAAATGATGAGTGTTCATTGGAGACAAGGGTATCATCAACAGTGTCCCAGGGAAGTATGATAGGGACTGCTGTTGTTCTCCATATACATAAATGATGCCCCCTTACAAGCATCTATGATCGTGCCTCTCTTCTTCCCCTTAATCATTCCATAAAGGACCTTCTTACTGTTTCCACTGTCACATTCCATCATATTTGGCCACTCTTTGATTCAGTTCTTCTCCCCTGTTACCTTTCACTAGGCTATCTTCTTCTTCTCAGTGTATTCCGTACTTGCTTCCTCTGCTCTCCTGAAACCATATATGAAATTCTTTATCTTTGCATCTTCCTCCTTTACTCTACCATTCTACCAGGGTGTTTCTTTCAACCTTTTCTTATCACTGGTTCTTCTACACACATTTTCTGCTACTTCCATCATCACTGTTATGAACCTTCCCCATTCCTCCTCTACTGACTGCATTTCATCCCTTGGCACACTGCTCCTATTTTCTAAAATTCTTCTTTGCATTTCACTTCTTTCAGCTTTCACATCTTATCATTCTTTTGTATATTTCTGCCCCATTCTTTCTTCTTATCATTCTTTTCTGTCTTTCTGTCCCATTATTCCTCTTCAGTCTCTTTTACTGCCCCTACTAGAAGATGATGGCCACTATCTACGGAGCATTAGTGCCTGGCTGCTTTGTCCATTAAACCCTTGGAATTTCAATGATCAAAGTAGAATAGCTGTAAATTGATTTTTGGGAATTATGCAAATTATGTACGTTGCACAGATTTCCCAGTGACATGACTTTTTTCTGTGTTCATTACTATTACAAACTCTATGATGACTAAATTTGGTTTCACTCAAATGTTTTTGTGCAAGTTGACAAGTACACTCTCCTATGACACAAGGCATTGGACTGATGAACATTCTGCAGTTGGTACTGGATTAGACAGTTATTGGACACAGTATGTTGCAAGATGACAGATAACAAAGCACAGAAATTATTTAGTTGACATCAAAACCTTTAAACAAAGTAAACAGATGATAACTTTAAAGTAATGCCTGATCAATGTTTAGCATGAACTGAATGCTAACCAAAAACCTTTTCAAAGTTACAGTATATGAAATGAGATGATGTTTATACCTTTGATGAATAGGTGTTACATGTGTGCTGCCATGTGCAGGGCCCTCATAATAAAATTACACCCAAATGTTACACGCTTTCTTCCCAACTGCAAACTGAGGATTTTGGATGATGTCCAACTATTTAGAGAATGGTGTATGAATATATTATGATCTCAGAAACTATATACGCATATTAAAAATGACTAGGTTAGATTTTTCTACTTAGTACAGACTATAATTACGAACAGATACTTGGGTTTTGAAATATGTGGTGTTTCAGGAAATTAGAAAAGCTTATGAAACCATTTTACACAGCTGCATTGGGAAAATCTCAGTTATGGGTACAAGAGTCTTTCTGAAAACTATGCAAAAATCTTAATGGCTTGTCAAATCAATTAGTGAAGTAGTCAGCTTATTTATAAAATGTGGGCCACTAAATCTGCAATAGAAAATGTAGCTAGTAACAAAATTAAATTTTGGTTCTGTCATAAGTTAATTAGTATCACATAAATTGAAATAAGTTGCTGAAAAGTCAGAATGCCAGTCTTTCTAATGAGTGTTGTTGTTGTTGTTGTGGTCTTCAGTCCAGAGACTGGTTTGATGGAGCTCTCCATGCTACTCCATCCTGGGCAAGCTGCTTCATCTCCCAGTACCTACTGCAACCTACATCCTTCTGAATCTTTTAGTGTATTCATCTCTTGGTCTCCCTCTATGATTTTTACCCTCCACACTGCGCTCCAATACTAAATTGGTGATCCCTTGATGCCTCAGAACATGTCCTACCAACTGATCCCTTTCTAGTCAAGTTGTGCCACAAACTCCTCTTCTCCCCAATTCTATTCAATACCTCCTCATTAGTTATGTGATCTACCCATCTAATCTTCAGCATTCTTCTGTAGCACCACATTTCAAAAGCTTCTATTCTCTTCTTGTCCAAACTATTTATCGTCCATGTTTCACTTCCATACAGGGTTACACTCCATACAAATACTTTCAGAAATGACTTCCTGACACTTAAATCCATACTCGATGTTAACAAATTTCTCTTCTTCAGAAAGGCTTTCTTTGCCATTGCCAATCTACATTTTATATCCTCTCTACTTTGACCATCATCAGTTATTTTGCTCCCCAAATAGCAAAACTCCTTTACTACTTTAAGAGTCTCATTTCCTCATCCAATTCCCTCAGCACTACCTGAGTTCCTAGTTCCATTATCCTAGTTCCATTATCCTAGTTGTGCTTTTGTTGATGTTCATCTTATATCCTCCTTTCAAGACACTGTCCATTCCATTCAACTGCTCTTCCAAGTCCTCTGGTGTCTCTGACAGAATTACAATGTCATCAGTGCACCTCGAAGTTTTTATTTCTTCTCCATGGTTTTTAATACCTACTCTGAATTTTTCTTTTGTTTCCTTTATGAGTGATGTTACTATGTCTATAAACACATATTAGCTCACATGAAAACTGAAGATGCATACAGTAGTAAAAAGTTCAGTTATTCATGTCTTTTTGTTAACAAGGCTTCCAATACAAGTAGATGAATCATTCAAATCACCACACTGAAAGTAATGACTCAAATAATGAATCTAAGTGCAGAAAAGCTTAGTTAAGGTTCTGAAATATTTGAGCACCTAACATATGTACACTCCTTCAAAAATGTAAAGAAATTAAAAAATAAATACTGGTAAAGACAAAAATTAATTATTGGCCTATTTCAAGGACTTTGGCAGGTATTTACCTTAAAACCTGTCACTGTTCTCTTTGTGTTCTGGTCACATATTCTGTACTCCGTCAGAGATACATTTATCTTGGCTGATCATGACTGCGGGTAGTATGTTGCACCTGGTATACACTGTCTGTTACATCAGCGTATTGTCATTGCTGTACAAAAGCAAAAAGTCTCCCAGCCATGACCAATTTGTGTTCCATCATTTTGCTTTCATGCAAGATCATTGTCAACTGAGTATGAGGCAGCAGTTTGAAGAGTCACTCTGTCTACAATGTGTTGTCTGGAATGAGAGTCAAGTTGATTTTTTTTTGTACAGAGATGTCTCCAAAGTTGATATAGTGTTGTGTGGTCCAATCTTTCCTCGTAAATTACTTGTTGCAACAGTTGTTCTGGTGTCTTGGTGAGGCAGTCAAGTAAAGCTCCCTTCATGCTATTGAATTTGCCATCAGCTGGAGGTGCTTGTATGATGCTGATGATGTGAACATGCTGTTGCTCAATAGGTCCATGAACTTAGGAGTATAATAAAAGATGCCATGGCTGTGTAATATGTAGTCAATGACAGTGAACCATGTTGCTGGGTGTTCCAGTTGGAAGGGTTGTATTTTATGGTGAAAACTCAGTTTTATTTATGTTCCACAGAAAGTTTGACATTGATGTTCTGGGAAGTAGGGTCTGAAGCTGTGTCAGATGAGGTCCCTGAGAGCACACACAATGTGGATGGCATTCCAAGAAATTTCTCAGCTGGTCCAGCCTGCTGGCCCCACATGAGATTACAAACAAATTCGGCTGTGGCATGCCAGGTGCAGATGAAACAATAAAACCACACAAGGTGATGCTGTGTAGACCTGAAGTAGCTGGCAGAATATTGTCTTTTTGGCGTGAGGAAAGTCTGAACTCATCAATGAAATTGCCAAGGAGGTTGAAAGTCATTACACATTATTCATGCACTTGTTCATCAAGTCAATGGTACGATGTGGTAGACCATCACTTTCATGTTTTACATACAAAGTAGGCTGATCTGGGTGGAATAAAACATTATGGGAATCAGTGTGCAATTCACCATTTTGCCCAGTTTGTTCGTAAAGGTGGTGACTGTGGGATGGCTCCTTTGTCAAAGCAAACACAATCTGACAAAATACACTTATTGTGTTGAAGTAGCTTCTGTTATTCATTATAGGTCACCACTTGGGAATTCCAACTTGGAATGCTCACAGGAAGAAGCAGAATGCAAGTAGATGAATGCAAGTAGATGCAATTAATGTGCACTTTATTACTAAACACAGATATACAAAGAAATGTGTGTGCACGATACAACTATTCACAATAAAGTGAGCAAATTGACAGTATTCTCCCTGTGGGATGCTAAACTCTTTGCCAAAATGTCATGTTTTCAAATATGTTGCATCAGCAATGGTCAGGTCCTACAGACACTTTTATCACAGGAATTATTGAGCTCTGGTCCCTGCTTTTCTTTAATTTTGGTCTTGTATGTTTTAGGGGCAAACAAGACTGGAAGTGTTGTATGAATATGTGTAAGAAAGAGTTAAATATTTCATCTATATTTTCTCTTCTCAGGCTTGTTCCCACCATTTTTAATTAGACACTGTGATTGAGTCATTGTTTACGATTCTTTGACACAATATTTTTCTTCCATGACCTGCACGTAACTGCTCAGTATACTTTATTGTTAACATTTGACCATTAGGATTAAATAAACCAATGTGTATTGGTTTTACATTTAAATCACCGAAGATTCTTATCTACAAACAACTGTTGCATGTCAACTTTGTATAGGGCAGTAAAATGGGTAAAACTTTTCAGAGTCCCAGAGCAAAGCCATGTTGCTACATTACAGCAATGTTGAAATGAAGTGGCCACAATGAGAACATTTCACCACTGAAACTGAGTCAGGGCAATATTTCCTGCTTGTGCCCTGTAAACTGTCTGTGCTAAAAGTAAGTACAACAACAATTCTTATAAATACATCTTAACACTCAGAAAGATAGTAGATGACTAAGTGGAAATGTCACATATTTGTATCCAAAACACTTATTTTTAGCTGGTATGTGCAGAATGCAAATGCATTATATCAATCAAACTTAATTACTGCTTTTTCTATTGTATGATAGAATGTTATGTGCTTCTGATCTATTTTTATCAAGCAATTTTTTGTATCTGATAGAAAACGTATGAACTTATGGTCTTATATATATTATATACACAATGTCAGTCAGCGCTCTCGTATATATGAGGCCTGACTGACATTGAAATGTCCAAGTGATCTGTCATTATTTTCTGCCCTCCTTGAAATCCTCTTTGAAGAATGAATCTGTAGGTTTAAAACGCAGGAGTACTGTTTTTTTATTCATTTATTTTTGGTATATGCATTTTTATTGAGCACATTAAGTGTTGAAAGTAAATACTGACTATACTACCTCAGACACTGATACATCATTGTTATGCACATCATCTCAATAGAAGATATATAAGATTGCTAAAAAGTACTCCTTACTGTTACTGAAAGACGTTCATTACGTCAGAGCAGCTCCTTATTTTCAACCACTGCCCAGCTTTACTGATGTCATAGTTTGGAGGAAAGTTCTTATAATGGAAAGAGGTATCCATAAAATAACAAACTTCACTCATACTCACAGTGAAAGATTCTTCCATAAAATAACAAACTTAACATATTATTGACTTAACTTCAAACAGTGCACTGTATGCCATTTGGAAATTCCTGTACTCAGCACCTTACAGTGGAATACTTTAGTTTCTGTTAATTCCATAAATTCAGTTATTCTGTTTTGTGGGAGGCTAGATTCTTGAAGTTTGTTGCTTCAATTTCTGCCTACAATGGTAGATCAGAAGGCTAAAACAACCTACAAATAATTTTGTGTGTCTGCTCAGCCACTCCTCAAGTTTTTTGATCTATAAGACCATGAATTTGTATACAGTAGATGTTTGGAAGTTAATGAATTTGTAGACTTCAAAATTGCAAATTGATAATGAAACAGTGCTGTGTAATAGACAAATTACAAATTATGACTGCCATCTTCACAAAAGTTGTCAATGAGGCACTGTTTGGCAGAAAGCTACAGATTTAGTTGAAACAATATATTTAAACACATGTAGCACTTGAAAAGGCATGTTTCCCAAAACAGAAGTTGGATTGTTGTCACACATTCTTCCCATATTTATCACTGAAGTGCACAAATGGATTTCAGGGAAGTTGAAGTATTACCAGTCTGTTTGATGCCTCAAAACTCTTCTGGAATATTATCAATCCAGCCCTCTTTAGATATATTATTAGATGATTCAGGTTAATAATGGTCAACACAACACAGTCAGTTTTACTTTTTAGTTTGTGGTGTCTCTGGTGCAGAGTGCCCTATCTTTGACTCTTATTTCTTTGAACTGCTTTTGTTCTATGTCTTCTCTCGACACACAACTTGTGTTCTGCGATGTTTCTTCTTTCTGTCTCTGTGTTTAATAAATGTATATATGATTATTAGTGTGTGTTATTACTGACCAACCATACGTGACACCCACAATGGTGACCCCAGCATCGTCATGTGATCACGAGTTATTTTGTGCTTGTTTTCATCACTAACAAACTTCACGTGCCAGCCGTGTTATTCTCACCACACTGGATCTAGCAGTGTGTTTCTGTGCCAGTGCCATGCACCCTATTACTTGTGGTTGCGACCACAAGTGGTCAAGTGTAGCTAATGCGCATTTGGTTAAAAGTGAACAATTATTTAAGCCCGGCCATACCGACGGCCAGCTAACCTTAACCGGCTCAATATGGCCACCGTCTAGTGCAGCAGCACAACAACAGCCACAACATGGACAGTGCATGCTGCCTAATGACATCGTGAACCATCATCCAGTAAAAGACGTTGTAGTTTACCCTTCATGTATGCAGCTACCTTCTGGTTGGTTTGACATGCAGATGAAGTTCCAGAACTGTGATTTGAACATTTCTACACATGGGGTAGCAAATTCTTATATGCCAGCACAGCAAGGTCAGCAGGCATGTTCAACCTTCAATGGGCAAGTTTTATTTTCCAAAGAATTGCCTTCAGCACATCCACATCTACATTGTTGGCCCCCTCCCCCCTTCCAAGGCTTATAGATACATCTTACCAATCATCGACCATGTGACCCACTGAGTTGAGGCAGTCCCTCTTATTGACATCATGGCTGAGACCATCGCTTACTCTTTTGTCTCGGCATGGGTTGCTCATTTTGGCTGTCTCTTTCCTCTCATGACCAATCAGGGATGACAGTTTGAGTCTGTCCTCTTTGCACGGCTGCAAACTCTGCGGTGTTGACAAATTCCACACCACGGCTTACCACCCACAAGCGAACGGCCTGTTCGAATGGTGGCACCGCACTCTCGAGGCTGCACTTCTGTGCCACATTGGCTTATGTTCTGAGGCCCTCCCTTGGGTCATGCTGGGCATTCACTCATCTCATAAAGATGACTTGCACCCATCGCTCACTGAGATTCTATACAGCGAACCCCTGCTCCTTCCCACAGAATTCGTGGAAGATTCACCGGCAGCCAATACAGTGGATCTTCCTGTTCTGGTTGGACGGGTTCATTTGGACGTTGAACACCTCCAAACCCCCTTCCACGCCCTCACTCCACCCCACCTGTGTTCATCCACAAGGACCTTGCCTCGTGTGAATTTGTGATGTTGCGCGATGACACAGTGTGACCGGCCTTGCAGCCACCTTATTCAGGCCCTCACTGCGGGATATGTCGGGTCATGAATATGTTTGAAATCCACGTACAAAGATGACCACAGACTGTGTCTGCTAATCTCCTGAAACTGGCATGGTCACTAACTGACCTGCATTCTGACACTGTCGACCTGCCTCCCGATGCTGTTACCCTGCCGCCTAATGCTGCTGACCAACGTGATTATGAATTCGAGTGATGAAGCTTCCCTCTGGCATGCTCTGCACTACTGGGGGGAGGGGGGGGGGGGAAAGGGGGGGGGGCTCAGTGGCATCACGGGTGCAGAGTACCCTATCATTGACTCTTATTTCTTTGAACTGCTTTTGTTTTATGTCTTCTCCTCTCGGTGTGCAACTTGTGTTCTCCCGTGTTTGTTATTTCTGTCTCAGTGTTTAATAAATGTATATACAATACTTAGTATGTGTTATTAGTGACCAACCATACATGATAACCACAAGTTCATTCATATTTATTGTCACTTAACCCACGATGATCAGCATGCTTATAATGTGATACAGATTTCACAACAAATGTCACTTAGCAACATACACATGAGTAGTTTGACAAAATTCATGTATGGCAAAGCTGACTAACATATATGTTTGCATTGTAGTGATTGTGCATTGTGTATCAAATATGCTCAAGGCCCAAAGTGTTTATGCTAAACAACATTATTGCTGACATTCATTTATTCTTTGGTTTTGTAATCATTCCTTGTAATGATTCTTGCTTTATGTTCTCAGACTGTTTTACACTTTTGCATGCTGGGTTACTAAATGTTGCAATAAAGCTGACTTACCCCAAACTGCAACATTTTTGTTGCTCCCCAGAGTATACAGAAGTTTTGTATGTCAAGCACAAATCAATCATGCCAGCCACACCATGTGCCATCTGCATGTTGAAGCACAGTTCCTCATCAAGTGTCAAGCATAAAACAATAGCACCAGCCACACTGCACTCTGTCTTTGTACTGAATTACATTTTTGCAATGTCGGATCCACTATTGACTGTTGAAAAGCCTCCGAGTATGCTGATTAATTGGGTCACAGTGAAACCACCACCATTGTAGCAGTAAAATCCTGTCTTATAGTTTATGCAGCTGTGTAGTCCATGTGTGCTAGCAAATTTGGTGTACACCAAGTATAGTTACACCATCACTTTGTTAAACAAAGACATAACTATGAGAGTGCAGGACATTTTGGCTTTACCACCAAGCACTGACCAGCACTTGAACATCAAGAATGCCCTATCACTTGCCTGTCACTGTCTGAAGCAAAGTGTCTAGAGAAGTTAGTGGGTACCAAGGAGTTAGGTGACCGCACTCCCTCACATTTGGTGCACTGGTTATGGCTCTAGGAGATAACGCTATCAATGAGGATATCAGAGGCCATTGTGCCTATCATCAAATGCACAGAAGACATTCACTGTGTGCCAGTGATTTTGATGCACTTGCACAAACAGTAGACCACATTGCAGAAATGTATCTATCCACAGGTATAGCAGTTACTGGCTCACAGTCAGATAATACTATCAATTCCTTAAAGGCACACATTGCTGAACTCACTACATACATGATTGGTCTGGAAACACAGCATTCCAGTTGCCAGCCATGATGTCACTGCTCACCAAGAAACTGCTGCTGATAGCCCTCAGCCAAGAAGCTTTGGTGGTTCCACCCAAGAGTTTCCTTTATGCTTGCGCAAGGAATCTGCCACCTGTCAAGCAGCAGCTGGGCCTCACCACTATACATAGATGCCAAGAAGGTTACTGGATGGTGTCCATGTGATGCTCACTGGCAGCTCAGTGTTAGAACAATTACTGATAGCTATCCGGCCCTGCACACTGAACACTTTGGATTCAACATCCACAGCAGGCATGTCTTTTCCATATAAGATTTGTTACATACATTTTACTAAATACCTTTTTGTTCCAAAAGACAGAGGTAAAACTGCTGTCTGTACTCCATTTGGTCTCTCTGAATTTATGGGAATGCCTTTTGGACTATTTAATGCTGTGCAGACCTTCCAGCATTTTATGGATGAAGTTTCATGAGATCTCAACTTCTGTTAAGTTTATACTGATAATGTTTTGATGACGTCCATTTCAAAAACTGAACACCTGGAACATTTATGCCAGATCTTTACTCACCTATGTTCACACTGATTACCGATAAATCTGTCAAATGGCATCTCTGATGCACCAGAAGTCCACTTCCACCCAAGGAATGTGGCCACCACTGGAGAAAGTAGAAGCTATAACGAACTTCCCATAGCATATTACTGCCTGTGAGTTGCAACGATTCCTTGGCTTTGCTAATTTCTACTTCTGTTTCATGTGCAACCATGAACTCTTGGCCACCCACTTTTATAAGGCTCACCAAGATCAAGTGACAGACTACTATGGACAAGTAAATTTGAGATGGCCTTCAAAAATGTGAAAACTTACTGAGGCTGGGTTGTTAACACACCTTTCCCCGTAATCGCCACTCACCTTAAAGGTTGACATGTCTGTTACAACAATAGGTGCCACATTTCAACAAGTAGAAGCATATGCTTTAATCAAGAAGTTCCATCATGTACTTAAAGGTCAACACTTTACTCTCATCCCAGACCACAAGCCACTGATGTACGCTTTCTGTCAGAAACCTAACAAAGCATTGCCATATCAACTGCACCAGTCTATATCGAACAATTTATGACTCATATAGTCAATGTTAGTGAAAATGAATGTACCAGCCGATGCCTGTCTCATGCAGAAGCAATTAAAGGTGCAGTTGATTATGAAGTAAGTGCTTTGGCACAGCAATCCAACAATGAGTTCCAATATTTACTGGCACAACCATCTAGTCTGCAGCTCCATTATGTCCAAGTACCTCCATCAAGCATGCTGTTGTATTGTGATGTCTCCATGTCATAGCCATGATCATTTGTGACTGTTAACTTCCAACAACATATAATCATATCCTTACATGATTTGACTCATCCAGGGGTCTGATGTATGATGAATTTGCTTAAAAGAACTTTTGTGTGCCAATCATCTGCAAAGACTGCGAGACAACTGTGCACCAGTGCATGGCCTATCAGCAGAACAAGATCATTCGCTGTGTCAGTCAGTGCACCCCTTTGCACATTTGTCACACTTAACCAGTGATTTGACTATGTACTTATGGCCACTGTCAGACTTTAACATCATCTGAAGTATACTTTTACTGACTAACTGCCATTGACCCATTCACTCATTGGCCTGAAGTCTTCCCAAGACTGACATTGCCACCAAAACAGTTGCAACCACATTCTTTTGTGGATGGATTGCTCATTTCAGAGTGCCCCTTCACATTACCACTGGCCGTAGAAGGTGGTTTGAATCCTGCCTGTTTAAAGCACTATCCTCCCTATTAGGCAGCAGATGCAAACAAAGCTTATCACCCAGCTCTGAATGGTTTAGTGGAATGTCTGTACTGATTGTTGAAGGTACCCTTTCACTGCCACGAATTGCAGTGTTGGTTGGAAACACAGCCGATCATCCTCCTGGGCCTCTGTGCATCCAACATGGATTATGTGAAATCTACAGTAGCAGATCTTGTCTATGGCCGACCAATATGAGTGCCCAGTGAGTTCCTCACAGGAGCTCCCACCCACTGTGTCAAGAGACCTACAGACTCACCACCCTTTTGTCTTTGCTGAACTCTGCAAATGTAAGCAAGTTCTTTTTCTTTTTTTCCACCACAATGCTGTCTGTACGCCTCTTCAGCCACCATATAATGGACTATGTCTAGCCCTCAGCAGAGATGACAAAACATTTAAGGTTGATGTCTTGGATACCCCAACAAGAATCTCTGTTGACCTTCTTAAACTTGTGTTTGGCACTCCCTACGGTGATGCTAGTGATCATCTGAAACTCCAGCCACAGACAGGACAGAAGCACCTGCCACTCCACTGCCCTTCATGGACAAACCATAACGGACATCAAATGCTGACTCTAACGTCCTGGCAGCAGCAAAACCTAGTGCCCAGTGAGTTCCTCACAGCAGCTCCCACCCACTGCATCAAGAGACCTACAGACTCACCACCCTTTTGTCTTTGCCAAACTCAGCAAATGTAAGCAAGATTTTTTTTTTTTTTTTTTTTTTTTTTTTTTTTTTTTTTTTTTGCCCCCACCACAATGCTGTCTGCAAGCCTCTTCAGCCACCATATCATGGACTATGTCCAGCCTCCAGCAGAGATGACAAAACGTTTAAGGTTGATGTTTTGGTTACCCCAACAACAATCTCTGTTGACCTTCTTAAACTTGTGTTTGGCACTGCCTACGGTGATGCTAGTGATCGTCTGATACTCCAGCCACAGACAGGACAGAATCACCTGCCACTCCACTGCCCTTCATGGACAAACCATAACCGACATCAAATGCTGACCCTGACGCCCTGGCTGCAGCAAATCCTATTGTCACACGATCTGGGCACCATGGGGGGAGGGGGTTATCTGCATTGTGTATCAATTATTGGGGGAGGGGTGGAGGATCTCCATCACATGTCAAATATGCTCAAGATGCAAAGTCTTATTGATTGTTAGCTGCAACAGACAAAAGGTGTACTTTATTGGTGCTGCATATTTTAGTGATTTTGATCGAGATAAATTCATGCTCCAGTGTTCTTATCCAGAATGCAAGTGAAGAAGTGCACAGAATCAGCTAGGTGGAAAATATGCACAATACACACATTCATTTATAGGTAAAAGCCAACTTAGGAATTTTCCTTTGTGTCATCTTGTGTACAAGTTTGTGTGCTGATTTAGAGTTCTAGATTCACATATTTTACTATTCGCATTGATTCTGCATAATCTTTCATTGACTGTATCAACACTTGTTTGCATTGTGATACATTGTGAAATTTCTAACATTTGTGAGTGCCCTGATAAACTTGTACCGTTATTTTTAATTGCCAGCCTAAACTCAATTGTGTTCTTTTAAAATTTTTGAGTACAATAGGCCTAAAATTGTTATGTAATTTCATTGTACAATTATGTGAGGAATAGGTTATTTTGAGAATTTTTGGAAGCTTACAAAACTATATTTTCATAAATTACCAGTTCGAGTGTTTTGGAGATGTAATTTATTTTGTAGCAGAATCTGCATTTGTGTGTCACAGTTCTGCCAATGAATACATCACCCTTGAACTTCATTACATATTGACACAAATAAATGTGCATTTTTGAGAATTTTCAGAAAGTGTCATTGTCTTTTGCATAATCCACCACCAGTTTGTAGTAAATCAGAGTTTGTGATTTAGTTACAGAAGCAGATTTTCTAAGTAACACATTATGTTACATTTAGTTGTCCCTTAAAGAGAAGTAGCCCTGTATATTACCTTCAATTTGCAGATTGTGCTTCAGAATGGTGAATAAGGGAATAATTTAGGGTAAAAAGGAAATTTCTGGTTTTGGAAACATGTCTCTTTAAGTACAATCTATGTTGTTTCAGGCAAATCTTTATCTTTGCATCAAGTAACACATTTATGGCTCTTGTGATCTACTGGTCACAACTTTGTCACATTGTACTATCTTCTCAGCAGCTTGTGGTTCTGTTGAATTTAGATTCATTAGTAGTCAAAACATCAGTTGTACACAAATGCAGAATTTTACATATAAATGGCCATTGTGGATAGTAGAACAGATGCATATCTGTATTTTAAAATAACTTTTACTTCATTGTAGTTGTTCAAGCTATTTTCTTCATTAGTGCCATAATTTCAAGACATTATCTGTGTAATTTTACAATTTAGACTTTTTCTGTAGCAAAAGAATTATTAATCATGTCATCGGTCTACTTTAACAAAACCTGCTTTATGCTTCCGGCTGATTTGATGCTGGTTGGAACACATGAAGTATAAAAGTCTTCACTTACTTCAATGAATAAACAGCCTCAGAGGACATTATTTGGTTGTAGAATGTCTAAAAAGATTCAATTTGAATGCCACTTTTAATAGTACTGCTAGAAATATTACAATCTCACATGCTCTAGGAGTACTACCTATTTTACTGTCTCATTTCTATCCTTTGAACTCATCATATTATGAGGGACAGTCAATAATTACAGAGACAAATTGGTCTGGGGAAAATATGTTAGTAGGGCAAGTTTGGTACTTTTATGGCTTTAAGTTGGCATCACTGGGATGAACCCTAATCAGCTGATGTATGAACATTGTTTTGCTTATAACCTCAAAAATACATTTCAAGATGGCGAGTCTGCTTGAAACACCCACATTAGTTGAACAACATTCTGTTATTTGTTTTTTATTTGCTGAAGGCAAGAAACCAGTGAATATATACTATAGAATGTCTAAAGTTTATCGTGAAGGTTGTATGAATCATGCAAATTTTTACAAGTGGGTAGAGCAGTTTAAAAATAGTCACAACTCAGTGACTGATGAACACCGTTCTGGCCAACCAATTGCAGTTTCAACTCCCTCACTTGAAAGTTTAATTGATGACATTATTCGTGCTGACCGCCATGTGACTGTGGAAATGATAGTTGATAGGTTCAAGTTAGTACTGGTACAGTTCATAACATTAAGTGTAACAAGCTGAAGAACTGCACAACGTGCAAGATGGGTGTCAAAGGAGTTGACGTGGCTACACAAGGAAACAAGGTTGAGAGTATGCACAGGAGCTAAAGGAACATTATGAAAGACAAGGTGAGCACTTCCTCAATAAAATTTTAACTTGTGATGAAACTTGGGTTCACTATTATCAGCCAGAATCAAAACGACAAAGCATGGAGTGGAAGCACACCAACTCACCTGACAATAAAACATACAAAACCCAAGTATCAGCAGGAAGTCATGATGACATTTTGAGATGCTGAAGGTCCAGTTTTTTTGTGATTATCTCAAAGAGCAACACACAATGAACAGCTAATACTACTTGGATTTGCCTTTAAACAAGGTGAAGCCAGCCATGAGAGAGACGTCGTGGATCTCAGAGGAGAGGTACGATTCTCCAGCAAGACAATGCACGTCTTCATATTGCTCAACTAACCCATGATACCATCGACAAAATGTGCTGGGAAGTACTGCCTCATTCACCTTACAGTCCTGATTTAGCACCTAATGATTTGCATTTGTTTGGTGCACTGAAGGTAGCATTACGTGGGAAGAGGTTCCAGGACAACAAGGACATAAAAAGTTTGTGGGAAATTGGTTCAAACATCAAGATAAATAGTTCTTTGCAGCCACAATAAAAATGCTTGTAGCCTGTTGGAACAAATGCATAAATGTTCAACAGGATTATGTTGAAAAGTATAAAAAGTATTGTTTTGCAAAAATAAACACTTTTTTCTCCAGACCAATTTGTCTTTTTAATTATTGAAAGACCCTCATACAAAACAGTCATCAACCTGCCACAGTATCTACTTGAAGCTTTTAGTATGATTTCATAAATGGCGTTTAGAGAATTGGCAACTTCTAAAAGCAAGGAATGTTTTTGGCTTACCTCTGAAACATTAAACACCTCTCTTGGCATTCTGAAGTTTTCATTATCAAGGAAATTTCCTTTTCCATTTATAATATAGCCATTTCCAAAAACACTTTCATTTCTATTCAGTGCTGTTTTAACCACATCCCTTGTTGGTTGACTGAACCAATGCCAAACAACAATTGTGTGTTCCGGTAGGTCATAGTCATAGGTGTAATTATTGAGTTCTTTGGATGGAGGTTGGCGAATAACCATAGCTCCAAAGAGCCCATCAGCCTCTTCAAAACCTGTCAAAGAAAAATTGTTTTATTTTGATTTACCACAATCTTAATGTCTTACTTGTATCTCTGTAAACTAAACTGTACATTTAAAAACGAGTTGCTTTCTATCAAGACATTAGGGTGTTCACATACGAAAACACATACAGTTGTGAGTCCACAGAATAATTTAGAGATATGTTATGCAGATATCACAAACACAGATAAAGGTTAAAAACACAGATGGCAAGAAGCACTGAGGTACCAACAAAGAAGCAAAATATATTGCAAAATTCATTATGTTATTCTAGTTTGCCTGAGGAAAGTTCTACGAAGCAATAACAAAAATTCAACACCTTCTTACTGTCAACTGTGTATGGAAAATGGCAAATTCATTTACATATTTTTTCAGCTAATAGTTTATTACATCATTCACAGGAACAGATGTCTACAGGATGATAGTGCATGAGCACCATGTATTATTCTTACAGCATGTTTTTGAACAAGAAGACTTTCTCCCTTAAGAGGTAAGTTACCATAGAACATTGTTCCATATGACATAACTGAATGATAATATGCTAAATATATTAACTTATTGATTTGCTTCCCTCCAAGATTTGCAATAATTCAAAGTGAAAATGTAGCTGAACTAAGTTGATTTAGGGATTCAAAAATGTGCATTTCCCAGTTTAAGTTTTCATCAATATGGACACCTAAAAATTTTGAAGTTTCCACCCTATCTATTACTTCTTCATTGTGTATTTCATTTATAGTTGGTGTAGCACCTCTGGATGTGGAAACTGAATATGTTGAATCTTTCTGAAATTGAGATTGAGCTTGTTTACAGAAAACCAGTCAATAATACTTTTCTGAATATTATTTAGCATTTCTTCTGTTGCTGTGTGTATGTTTGGGTTGAGTACAATACCAGTGTCATGTGCAGAAAGAACCAATTCACTTGTTTCTTAGCTGAAAGGTCATTTACATGCACAAGAAACAATAGTCAACCTAAGACCCTAATCAGAAAAATCTCTCCTCCTTCAGTTATTAAGTACAACTTTCTATTTTTTTTTTTTTTTTTTTTGGTTAGATATGACAGTATCCGTTGGTTGGCTGTAGCATCAATTCCATAAAACACCAGTTTATCTAGGATAGTTTCGTAATAAGCAGTCAAAGCCTTAGAGAGGTCACAGAAAATACCAACCAGCACTATTTTTATTTTTTTTTGTTTAATTCCTATAGAATTTGGTAAGTGAATATGTAAGTAGCATTTGCACATGAGCAACTCATCTGAAATCCATATTTACTGAGTAGATTCTTGTTGCTCAGGTGGAACATTATTCTAATATAACCACCTTCTCAAAAATTTTGAAGGAAAATGTTAGTAGTGTAACAGGTCAAAGGTTATTGTCATCTCACATCTCACCTTCCCTTCTGAGAGGTCTAACAGTGGTATAACAATTTTTCTGAAAAAATGCCCAGAGTTAGTGATGCATTGTGCATTTCAGAAAAGACAGTACTTATTGTGTGGGAAAAAGTCTTTAATATTCTGTTGGAAACACTATCAAATCCAGATAAGCTTTCATTTTTGAGATATGTAATTTACTCACTTTCAGAAGTAGAAGTGTGTGAGACACACTGCTCTGATTTTCTCTGGAACTATTTGTCCCTACATTCTCTACTACACTGAGACTGATAATTTATAGCCCTTCTATGGCCTGTTGTCCTGTCTGTTGTCACTACATTCATTATAGACTTACATCTGTTGGAAGGATTACTGACTTCTGACGTAAAGTGCATGTTCCTTGATTATTTAATGCCATTTTGTAGATATTTTGAATAGGAATCACTGCAGTAATTTCACTCATTCCTACCAACCGATACAATTCCCTTTGTTTACTTACTTACATTTAACATTACTGGACTCAGATTTGTTCCAAAGTTAACACATTATCACAAATTTATGCAATTTTATAGTAGAATAAAAATAATATATTTCTTAATATTCTTTAGTTTGATGTATTTTGTGTTTTTTCTTTTCCAAAGTTATTTTGTTTGACAATGAATGAAAACTGTGGGAGTTGCCAAAGGGAAGTGAGCAGTGAGATATATTGTTGGGGCTGCGGCAAATGGTTTCACTGGGAAGAGTGGGAGGGGGGTGGGGGTGGGTGGGGTGGGGGTGGGGGAATGTAGTGGGGAGAACTCTGGCTACATCACTACTGAATATCTCTCTTTAAACAGCAAAATACAGTATCTGTCAAGAATAGATTGATAGAGGAGCAAAAAAGGATGATCTCTGCCCTTCAGGCACATTTGGAACAAGCTAGGAAAGAACTAGTGAGATGTAGGAAGGCAGTGGTGAGGGGGTGGTTGGAAATTGGCAGGTGGTAGGAAGGCTAGGAGGAGGAAGAGGAAGACATGGTCTGAGACTTTGGTGTGCTTACAAAAGTAACAGGTTGCAGCTGCCAGAATTGAGGGGAGAGGAGCCTAAGGATGGTGCAGAAGTAGTAAATGTGCAGCAGACTCTGCCCATATGTAGGAATCCTAGTAATACCAAAAGAGGTAGGAAGAAGGGAGTTCTACCACTAGGTAGCCATTACAGCAGGGATGGGCCCTCAATTGCAGGACAAATTCAGGGAAGATTAACAGTTTACCAGCATTTTCGAGCCAAGTTCTAGGCTGAATAAAATGATTGAGGGATTAAGGTATTTTTGCAAGGATTTCACAGAAGAAGATCATACAATAATAATGTGTGGGACAGGAGACAGCTTGAAAAGGGACCTGAGCAAGATAGCTTCCCAAACTATCTGTGCGTGGTTGAACTGTTCCCTGCCATGATCAGACTTGTCTTGTCAGTACTGTGTAGTGAGTGAGTCAGTGTGAAGCTGGAAATGATGCTGATGACTGCTGACCAGGCACACACTACACTGGCTCCAGTGGGGACTATCAGGAGACAGGGTTACTTTAGGTATGGTCTGCACCTCAAGCAGACTGGTAAGGGGAGTTTAATGAGGTCAGTTAGTTGGAGTTCAACAGGTGGGCATGGGGCCACACATGATCAAATGCCAGTTGTCATGGGTAGGACAACTAGCTTTATTTTGGATAAATCATAGCAAGAGGCTGGCCTCCCTTAAACTCCTCTCAATGGTAAGAAATTTTTTTCATTGTGCACACATACAACAGAAAATATCACACCTGATGTCCACTCACCAGTTGTCAGAGTGAAAAAGAAATTATAAGGACAAACACCACAGAATTTTGCCCAGAATTATCTGTTGTTCAACAAAACATGCAGTCTGTTAAAAATAAGGGACACCTATCTGAAGCTGAATTGCAGTCTTTAAACAGCACAGTGGTATGCATACTCAGCAATATTGTAGAGACACTGAATTAGAGCATATAGTGCTATTGTCATATTAAATGTGGAAATGGAAAATGTTCTAAGTTTCTGTTTTTCAAAAAAGCATTTTCAGTGGTATTATGGTCTTGGTACTCTGTAGCATGTCCATAGACTTGATCCAGATGTCAAACAATGGAGAAATCTTTAAAACATACATTAGTACATGGTGCATGGCCTTTGTGCCAGACTGTGCTTCCCTCTCCAGTTCCAAAATTTAAAAGGTATGAGTAATGGTTTTTGTTGTCTATAGTTCTACTAGTTGAAAACCTAATGCTGCATTTCTGTACTTGTATAAAATGTAGTACCTCAGTATCAGTGGCACTTGAAACAAAAAGCTTCTTCCTGTTGTTTTGTCCAAAACTGGCATTTTTGAGATGGTGACTGTGTACAAAACACAAGTTGATTCTTGTAAAGAAGAAAACAGCAACCAGCCACTGTTATCATTGCTATTTATTTACACAAATAGTTCCTTTATCGGTTTCAAACTGACATGTTCATATTCAGATCACTGTATACATTTATATTATATCTTTTGTTGTTTACATTAGTTTTTGAGAAAAATCGACCAAGAACTGATGTAAACAATAAAAAATCTGATATAATCATGAAGAGCCATTGTGGCGGTACATGTAGCTAGTCAAGGTAGCAACATGGCCAACTTCCTTTCTACTGTGCCAATGGAAGATGGTCAAGGAGAAACCTTAATTTTTGGTAGTAGTGGTACAGGAAAGACTGCACACTGTTGGCACATTTTTTATTTAAGTGCAGATACAAAATGCAAATGCAAGCACAGTACAGCTACAAGGCATGAAGGAGTGTGAGTATTTTACTGGTGAGTAAGGAGCGATTTACACCTAGATGTCATGACTTGGCATTGCCATGGACACCATTGAAGAGGAGGTCAGGAGGATAGTGGCTACTGTTCCAGAAAGAAAAAACAAAATAAGACTGTGTGGAATTATGTAATTAATTACTGACTTACTTCTTGACTTTGGGTTACTAATGATCTGTCTGATCAGTTTTGTTATTAAGAGCTTAAATGTGAATATTTAATTGATATGTTGAAAGTATTTTGATGTCTGTTAGATACAGAAGGATTTTGAAAAGAAGTGGTTAAATGATTTTGTAACTACACTCCTGGAAATGGAAAAAAGAACACATTGACACCGATGTGTCAGACCCACCATACTTGCTCCGGACACTGCGAGAGGGCTGTACAAGCAATGATCACACGCACGGCACAGCGGACACACCAGGGACTGCGGTGTTGCCTGTCGAATGGCGCTAGCTACGTAGCATTTGTGCACCGCCGCCGTCAGTGTCAGCCAGTTTGCCATGGCATACGGAGCTCCATCGCAGTCTTTAACACTGGTAGCATGCCGCGACAGCGTGGACGTGAACCGTATGTGCACTTGACGGACTTTGAGCGAGGGCGTATAGTGGGCATGCGGGAGGCCGGGTGGACGTACCGCCGAATTGCTCAACACGTGGGGCGTGAGGTCTCCACAGTACATCGATGTTGTCGCCAGTGGTCGGCGGAAGGTGCACGTGCCCGTCGACCTGGGACCGGACCGCAGCGACGCACGGATGCACGCCAAGACCGTAGGATCCTACGCAGTGCCGTAGGGGACCGCACCGCCACTTCCCAGCAAATTAGGGACACTGTTGCTCCTGGGGTATCGGCGAGGACCATTCGCAACCGTCTCCATGAAGCTGGGCTACGGTCCCGCACACCGTTAGGCTGTCTTCCGCTCATGCCCCAACATCGTGCAGCCCGCCTCCAGTCGTGTTGCGACAGGCGTGAATGGAGGGACGAATGGAGACGTGTCGTCTTCAGTGATGAGAGTCACTTCTGCCTTGGTGCCAATGATGATCGTATGCGTGTTTGGCGCCGTGCAGGTGAGCGCCACTATCAGGACTGCATACGACCGAGGCACACAGGGCCAACACCCGGCATCATGGTGTGGGGAGCGATCTCCTACACTGGCCGTACACCACTGGTGATCGTCGAGGGGACACTGAATAGTGCACGGTACATCCAAACCGTCATCGAACCCATCGTTCTACCATTCCTAGACCGGCAAGGGAACTTGCTGTTCCAACAGGACAATGCACGTCCGCATGTATTCCGTGCCACCCAACGTGCTCTAGAAGGTGTAAGTCAACTACTCTGGTCAGCAAGATCTCCGGATCTGTCCCCCATTGAGCATGTTTGGGACTGGATGAAGCGTCGTCTCACGCGGTCTGCACGTCCAGCACGAACGCTGGTCCAACTGAGGCGCCAGGTGGAAATGGCATGGCAAGCCGTTCCACAGGACTACATCCAGCATCTCTACGATCGTCTCCATGGGAGAATAGCAGCCTGCATTGCTGCGAAAGGTGGATATACACTGTACTAGTGCCGACATTGTGCATGCTCTGTTGCCTGTGTCTATGTGCCTGTGGGTCTGTCAGTGTGATCATGTGATGTATCTGACCCCAGGAATGTGTCAATAAAGTTTCCCCTTCCTGGGACAATGAATTCACGGTGTTCTTATTTCAATTTCCAGGAGTGTAGTAGGTAACAAACATAATCCTCCATTATCACAGCACTTTCCTGCAGATGGTGAAAAAGTTCAATATAGTTATGAGTGGCCCTGCATAACAGGATCACAACTGCTAGGAGTGGCACAAGTGCAGAAAGATAAAATTTAAAGGTGGAGGTAATTATAAACATAAGACTGACAGAACACATTCACAAAATTGGTGCCCTGGATAAGTACTCTCCAGCAGCGAATACCAGTTCTGACATTCCACAATCTGAAGATGGCAACAGCACTATTTGTGCAAATAAGCAGCATTGTTTATGGATGCCAGTTGTGTTTTTTTCTTTGCAAGAGTCAGCTTATAAAAATTTTCTTATTGGCACCGAGGACCAGTCAGTTTACTGGTAAGGCACTTACAACATTCTTATTAAAGTATTTATGTTCTAAATTATCCCATTATTTTTTGCATTGAGCAGAATCCCTTCTCTGGTTTTTTAGATACAAATCATTCATGCACAAACAGAAATACATTGTTTTTAATTCACCTGACAATTGTTGGATTTGGCATTTATAAAGTTTTCCATTTCCACTATTAATATGAAAGTACAAGTTGTTGCTGCAGAACTGCCTTAAAGGGTGGAGAACCATGTCTTTATATCAGAAGTGGCACACATTTTATACCAGTTAATGTAGATAAACACTTTCAATTATCAGATGCTGAACTAACAAAGCTAGGCATCCATAAAAAGCTAACTCTTCTGTGCATATACTGTTCACCTAGTGATAATCTGGAAACTTTCTTCAACAAATAATCTGAAACTCTGGAAAAAGAAATCTATGGAGACATGAATATCAGTACAGGCGCTGAGGGTGAAATTAGTAATAACTTCCCAAACATGGCGTAGTACAAATGGTAAACACTGCTGCTATAGTGGTATCAAAAAGTTCAGCATCAATTTTACACCATTTACTTACACACACTGACATGGAAATTGTGTAGTATTTTTAAAAGGTTTTACATATCCTTTTGTTACTGCAGGATAAAATCTGTCAGGATTCATTCTCATTGGAGACTCCACACATGGCTAAATCCATTATAATGCTGTACACAGAACAAAGACTGAAAAGACGAGTTGTGTCCAGCATGTCATGTACCACAAGACTGCTGGTACTTCTCTCCCTACTGCCATGTCAATGGAAGCCAGAATAGTGGTTTCCATGCTGGCAGTCAGTTGTGCTCCAGACAACGGATATTTATCTTGCTGCAAATGAGCCCATTTCCTGATTCAATGTACATGCAGTAGTTTATTATCCTGTACCACTGGGTGGACAATCTATCACCCTCTTGGATGAAAGTCATGTGTGACTTGGCTATAGAGCTCCTGAATGACATTGAGTATGGCCCTCCTGAATACTTCACTTCCTTATTGACATAACAGTCATTAGATCCCAAACAGTGTGAGCAGCAACATCGTGAACTAATAAACAGCGCTCTCAACACTTCACAATTCTGCTACTGTCAAAGTTTGACACTTGCTGGTAGACATTTATCCTTCTTACATGACACTTAACACAATCTTTTCACAAATACTGTAACTAACTTTTAATTGAGATTACTCAATGAGAAACCTGTTGGATAATATTTCCTTATATACAGAATGTGTATGACAGAACTCCTACCCACATTGTATGGTTGTTCTATAATGCTTATCATTTGCATATTCAAGCTTGTAGTACACTTTATACCAATCTGAGGTTTTTTGTATGGCACCTTTATGGTGTTGCAACTGTAATGGTAATGTGTGTTTCTAATTCAGTTGCTAATGAGTGTAATACAGCTAACAAAAATTATTTAACAAAAGTGGTGTGAACACTGTAGCAGAAACTTTAAAAAATGATTCAGTTCATTAAACAAGCAAAATAAAAATGAAAATTACATTTTATCAGGAAATTATATCCAATAAGTGATTTTGTAGCCACTGTAACTGCTACAGTGTAATAATGGAAAGGCTCTGGTAGAATATAAATACTGTATGAATCAAAGTAACAATACACTAAACGGTTGACATGCTGAGTCATCAATAAGCACATAAACAAGAATCTAAACATTGCTAGCTTTCAGATGAAGCCTTCTTCAGATCTATAGAGTACACACAAACAAATATACAACTCTTCAGCTATTGTTGCAGCTGGCTACATTGAGCCAGCACTGCAACTCAACTGGGTGAAAGGTTGTTCTGGACAGAGTATGTGAGGAGAGAAAGGAGGCAGGGAGCAGCAGGAGGAGGCTTAACTCAGAGGGAGAGACAGAAAACAAATTGGACTAGAGTGTGGCACTCATGAGCTTGTTATGGCCATAGACAGGAGGAGTTGTGGGCAGAGCACAGTGATGTGGAGGATCAGATTATGAGGGGCAGATACAGCAGAAGACGAGGGAGACTACAGATAGGAGAGTGTGAGTTCAAGATGAGTGAAGTCAGGGTCTTGGGGCAGCGGGAAGAGGTGGTTGTGGTGCAGGACATGGTGTAACATATGACTCTGTCAGAGTGATATGTACCCTTTGTATACATAGCCAACAAATGATGGCTGCAATAGATGAAACCATAAAATAATTTGGTATTTAAGAATGGAAAGCTTCTTTGTGGGTTTTTGTGATCTGTTTTGTGTGCTTATGTGGATGGACACCATGTGTCTTCAAAGCGGGACTGTGATCGCATTATTACCATGAATTGTATTACCTATGTGAAGTTGGTGTCTCAGTTCTGACTACCACATTGGACCATTGAATAAATGCATGCATTGTGACAATGATGGATGATGTCGTGGCAGAACAGAAGATGTTTAGAGAACTGTCTTGTTATTAGTCGAATCTATGATCTTAAAATTTTGTATTTGGACAATATTTCCCTGTTGTTAACCACTGACTTACAATAAGTGATTGTACATTGAGATACAATATAAACATTTGTGAAAAAGAAGTACATTTTATTCCTTCATAGAAATTCGAAATTGCTCGAAGATTCAATGACTTCAGCACAAGAATAACTGTACCAGTGACAAGTTCAGTAGAGTTCTGCCAACACAGTCCATGAAGAAAGTTATTTTACAGGTGCAGCATTTCAGAACTGCAAGATAACAAATCTTACTCTAAACACACATATATTTAAAAGGGAACATTGTAGGGGGTCTAGCAGAGATTGAGGCCCGGAGGATTATGGGATTGTAGGATGTGAAGCATGGGCAACTCTCATTTATGTAATTCATAGAAGTTTGTGTTTGGGGGAAGGATTCAGATGGTACTGTTATTACTATAGTGTTACATTTGTAATTGCTAGCATTCCATACTTCATTATGTTTCAGACTTATATATGTTTCTGTATGAAATTATATATTTGCTGATGACTCCACTGTCATTCTATCCAAGTCCAAATAATGACTTCCTCCACAACTCTGTTGTTATTCATCTCAGCACACTCTTAAAATCTGTTGCCATCTCTGTTAATTAGTATTTATATTCTATTTTTCCAAAGGTTTCATTTTTATTTGAAGACAATGTGATGTGATTGAAATTTTTGGCATTCTACTTCATTCTCACATCACTTCATAACCACTAATACTATACAACTCTATACTGGGGGTGGCTCAATGCAGTGGACTGCACATCCTCCACTGTTTTCCAGCAAATTGCAATATGCATCCTAAAATTTAAAACTGTACTTTTTAATTAGTAACATTTAGATTTGGTCTTTCTCAATATTTTCATTTAAGTGATGATTACCAAGAACTCACCCTATTTGTGTATTCATGAGACATTAAACATCCCATAGTTTGCTGCAGCTGATACTGCCACTTCAGCCCCTGGGACTCATTCATCCTGCCCAGTGTCTCCATTTCCCCTGCAGCTGTGATGGATGACATTGGGCTGCAATAAATATGCTCCTACCTGTTTCCTATATGCTTGATGTGCCTCATCTAGAGTGAAGTGTGAATGCACATTGTGTTTATATTGTCATTTGCTTCCATATCTTTTTAATGGTGTGTAATCAGAAGGTGAAACTGAATAATATAGTGCAGTATTTAAATCTTTTTGCTTTGGAGAATTAAGACTGCAAAAAATTGACATGGGAGACTGACACTAACTGTGGACATTATATGGAGCACAATTATATGACAGAAGCAGTATAAAGGGGGCTTTAATAACAACATAAGTATTAAAAATCTGAGTACATCTGTTAATGTCAGTTAAAAATATGTGCTTTCCTATTTCTGTGCTTCCTATTTGGAATGAAGGCAACAGCAAATATTTTTTGCATAGATTGTTAAGAAAAAGATGTCATGAAAAAAGTAACAATAATAAAGCAGCATGATAATCATACGCAAAAAAGAGTAAACCTCACTAAGATCATTAATTGTGTGAAAGCAGCCATGACAACCAACAAACTGTCTGGCAGAATGAGAGGCCACTATCAAACTGTGGCCAAGAACAAAGCTGACCACCTGGTGGCACAACATGTTCAATTTCAATGGCTGCTTCACAGCCCACGCCATTTGTATCCTCCACTCTGCCACCACTTTTTCTGAACTATACAGCTGGGAGTTGTCCTTGCAATACATCCTTTGTTGCCATAACCCCGGAGGCCTTAATCTCCATTAACATGCTGTCACCAAACCATCCACCCAACAGTTTCCCCTTCCTCTGTCCTATCTCCTCCTCCACATCACCTTCATTATGCACTACTCCCCACCGGCTCTGGCACTGAGCACCACATGCCTAGCCCATGTACCTGCCACCCCTCCCTGCCACATTCGTAGCCAGCAAACCAGTGTCTCCCTCTGAGCTATTCATTATTCACTCCCAATGATTCTTCCTGCCTCCAGCCTTCCTCTTCTGCTACCCACCTCTGCTCCATCAACCAAACTGCTGAACTGCAATCCCTGCCTTGTATGTCCAGCTAGCATTACTTAGAGGCACAGGTGCGTGCATGTGTGTGTGTGTGTGGGCACACATGTGTGCGTGTGTGTGTGCGTGTGTGTGTGTGTGTAGACGTGTGCACTTGCAAATGCTCACATGCGCACTGCCCAATCACCAAGCAGAGTAAATCTCTGACCCAGGCGTGAATTGAACTTGGGTTTGCTGCGTGGCAGTCAAATGTACTAAACACCAAGTTAACAGGGCAGACAGCTAAAGTGATTAACTGTGTTATACATCCACATTCATTTACCCATATGAGAGTCTCCTGTGTCTCTTCTAAGTTTACACCAGTTGCTATTGTGCTATTTGATTGCATAGAGTTAAACAGTTATGTTTTATTTATGAGTCTATTGCTAGTCAGATAAAGTATATGTATTGATGGTTATGTTTTGGCAGTATATGGTTCTTGCAGTAGATATTTGATAAAATTAATTAAACTTTATAAACAATAGTTAACATTATAGATGAGTAGTACTTTTGGCCATTAGATATTATCCCTGATTAAATATGCTGAAGACCCATGGATTACAGTTATATGGTTTAGTTTTTAAATAACTTTATTTAAACTAGTGATAGATGGGTGATGCTATTACAGTAAATAATGAAAAAGTGTTAAGTACTTGAAGTGAATAAAAAACAGCATTTTGCTCAGTTTGTCAGTTCAGCCCAGAGTTAAACTAAAATCTTAATATGCACAATTAATATTTTTGCAACAGTGACAAAACTCACTCCCATATTTGAACAATAATAGACATGATGGCACCAATATCAATATAACAAAAAAATGATCAATTATTGATTAAATTATATAATTGGATAGATAAAAAAACTACTCACCAAGCAGCGACAGAACGCACGCATAAAAGACTGTTGTGATTGGCAAGCTTTCGGAGCCACTGGCTCGTTCTTCAGGCAGAAGGGTTGAAGGGGAAAGGAAGAACGGTGAAGGAAAAGGAGAGGTCTAGGAAAAGGTAATAAAAAATTCCTGGAATTCTAAAAAATTCCCCAGTTTTTCATGGTTTTCTCCCAGACAAATTTTACCCATGTGTTTTCTTATTTCTTGATTGTCCTGGAGTGTATACATCCTGTCCTGGCATCAATGTGTGCTATAATCCGTTCATCATAAGAATAAACGTGATGTACACATTGCTCTATATATTTTTCCGTGTTTGCTGGAACCTCATTGGGTTTCCGTTTCACGTGGAACTGCAGCCAAGCTGTCTCGAATACTGTTAAGTAAGATAATAAGGGTACGTTTTGTGTGGTGCGTTACGCGCACATCAACTTAGCGATAATACGGGGCAACAGCTCTACTGGCATATTTAACTAGGACAGCACTGGCCAGTCAGTTTGTGCAGTGACGTGGCCAGCTGTAGTTCGCACGTAGAAATAGATGAGGAGAGGAGCAATACAGCTTTGAATGTCATTTAATTTTTAAGCAGAATGAAATAATACACTGCAAATCTCCCACAATATGCTCCTTAGATGACTAGACAAAAACTGGAGCATGATATCATTTTTAGCTGACATACTATTGTAATTAAAAACAAGAGTGATGAAAGTTCCTGACTTAACCACAGGGTAACTTTTATGCATAAGCTGTGTGTAATGTAAGAGAGTACTGAAGCATTTCACCATGTAGTTAAGTATTGACGCCACTGAAGGTATTACTTAAAGTCAGTCATCTGGTAATCTCTTAGCTCCTTCCATATCCGAATCTGAGAAATATATTTCAGTTCTGGAAGTGTCACCTGCTACATTGATAATGAGGCTATCAACAACAGAATCCACGAAGTCAACCAGGTGCAGCATTTTCTCTTCTTCTTTTATGACGAGCCATTCTGTATCCCACCAGCGTTCAGCAGTGATGTGTGAAAAAGCAGTGTGCATTAGTTCTAGTATGTTTGGCAGCTTAATGGTACAGTAGCAAATGTAAAAATGCACTATTTGTATGATGTGCTCGATGCTGTCAAAATGATTGTTTTGCATGTTTCTACGATACTTATCTACCTCTGTGGTATAAATCGATGGACATAGTAATTTCTCATTTTTGCCTTAAAAAATTAAATTCTATGTTTTCTTAATTTAAACAACTTTTAAGAACAGTTTTTCATAAAACATTGGTATTTAAGAATTTGTATTTGAAATGCAAACAGGAATTTCACGTCCAATATGTAATTAGAAACAAGAAGATGTCCATTATTCATAAAAAAATGATGATAAGTTTTTATAACTATGGGATGTAGGTATCTCAAATTGAACGCGAAGGGTGGGGGGGGGGGGGGGCAAGAGGGCGGGGTAGGGGGGTGGGGGGGTGGGGGGAAGCCAGCTACTGGAGAGATTCGAACCAACACACGAATACCATTTCAGATCCCATTGCACTACCAACTGCACCTCGTGTTCGTGGTGGATTTCATACTCAACTGCATTATATATCACGCAGTGAAAACTTCAGAGCTGATTATCTTCATAAATTTATGAAAAATGTTAAGAACAGCTTATTTCTTGGCACATTTTAACCATGTTCCAAGTGCATGTTTCACTATGGAACAGAAAGCAACCTCAGCCATTTTGATACTGCACATTAACAGTGCAACAATTGGAGCACAATGCTGTAGAGGGTGTGACTGTACTCAATTTTTGAAATAAAAAGTACATAGCTAAAGCATGATGAAGAAAAATGTTGATGGCTGTTAATACATTTGAATATCTAAAGTTCCATTTAACGTAATTTAGTAATAAGATATCTAATACACAAATAGAACCTACTTCCAAGAGCGTAACAACACCAGTGTACGTGTGCATCGGCTTCTGACCAGTCATAGCATTTGTGTTTAATAATGTCAGATTTACTCTTATGATGAACGGATTGTAGACCCTAGCTACCATAAAGATAGGCCAACCCAAGGCGGAAGAGTGGTCATGTACATAAAAAGAGGGATCTCCCACCATCAGGCATTCATATCAGCTACCAATAAAATCAAAGCAGTGGCCGTAGAAGTAACCACTGCCATCGGACCCCTAACAATTGTTGCAATCTGCCAACTCCAACAAGATGAGATAGACGAGGGAGACATAGCTGCTCTAGGGCAAATTGAAGGCAAACTCATAATAGGGGGTGACTTCAATGCCAAACACCCTGACTGGAACTCTAGAGTAACCTCCAGAGAAGGCGTCGAACTGCAACGACTAGCGCGTGACCACCACTTCGAAACATGGGATCCGGTCGAGCCCACACATTTTCCAAAAAATTGAGGTAGGCCCAACGTGTTAGACACAGCCCTCACTAGCCCCAACCAGGGAAAGACCCTTTATTCCTGCCGCACTACAGGCTGATTAGCCTCTTGCCAAATCTCAGCAAGATCTATGAGTGTCTCCTGCTTATTCCCATACGAGACCACATCACCAATGAGCGACTTTTGACAGATTTCCAATTCGGATTTCAACAGAAGCACTCCGCCCCACAACAGATCATGAGACTGGAAGAAGCAGCCAAAGAGGGCTTCAACCACAGAGGCTACTGTGGGATGGTGCTACTTGATGCAGTCAAAGCCTTCGACTCAGTATGGCATAAAGGGCTACTATACAAGTTATACACACAGGGGTTCCCTGGGAGCGTAGCCAGGTTAATCCAGAGCTATCTCATGAATAGAACCTTCTCTGTCAAGGTAGAAATAGCCACCTCCATCAAAAGGCATATTCCTGCTGGGATGTCACAGGGATCAGTCCTGGGGCCCGTTTTGTACAGTCTGTACAGTGCGGACACTCCCACGGCCCCCCTGCACAATACGCTGACGACACCACCTTTTACACTCGTAATGTGAATAAGAACCTGGTCATTCATAGGCTAAAAAGAGTTCTAGATAACACAGAAACCTGGGCCCATTGCTGGCACATCACCATGAATCCTGAAAAGACATAGGCTATGCTGATCACCTGGAGACTCAGGAGACGTGGACGCCCTCAACACCCCCCCCCCCCCTGCCCCCACCTTCACCTGCACCTACATGGATCCCAACCCCCCTGGCACAGATCCGCCAAGTATCTTGGCATAACCTCGGACTTGAGACTAACGTGGAAACCCCATATAGACAAGATCCACAGGAAGGTCTGTGCCAGAATGTCCATCCTATACCCAGTCCTCAACACAACCAGCTCCCTTCCTGCTCTGTAGGATTTAACATCTATCAGGCCCTTATATGGCCAGGAATGGAGTATGCATGCCCTGTCTGGGGATATGTGGCAAAGCAGCATCTGGACAAACTCCAGAGGCTGCAGAACAGCTCCCTCAGGAGGGCACTGCACCTACCCATGGGATTCCCCACCAGCGATCTGCATGCCGCTGCCAAAATCCCACTCCTCAAAGAAAGATTCCAAGATCTGGCAAGGGCTTTCTACGAGAGCTCTTCCAGATCTGGAAATAACCTCATCCACTCCTTAGGTCAGTATGACATCTCCCACGATAAGCACAAATGCCCCATGACAATCTTCGATGTCTAAGTCAAAGAGAAAAATCCCAAAACTCTCCAATCCTAATACCAATCCTCAGTCCTTAAAATACCCAACATCTCGCCAACCTCAGGCAAGTACTAGATCCACCAGAACACCACAACAATCCACAGACAGCCAAAACAATCAAAGATAATCACACACTCACAACACACATTGTGGTGTAAAAGCCAACAGGCTATAAACTCCTCCATACACTTCCCCAAGGAGGGGAAAGTAAAAGGTGTGCAAGCAAGCAGATCCTGTTCCACACATCCATCATCATGGAAGAAACTTTCATTAGCATCAGTTTAATCAAATAAATGTTAGGCTACCAATTCAAGTTTAAGAAACTTAGAAAGCAGCAGTTTTATCCAGACTTGGAGTTTTCCTTTTTATTTACAAGGTTAAATTTTGGCTGCTTCAAAGACAAATAATTAAGGAGTGTTGTAACAACAACTGTATGAAAAGGATAGTTTGCTACCCACCACATAGAGGAGGTGTTGAATCAAGACAGGCACAATAAAACTACTGCTACTCATCTAACATTTCTGACAAACAGTTCTTCTGAAATAAAAACCATACATACATTCACACAAACACACACAAACACAACTCTCATACAGATGTCTAGTGTGCTCACTTGTTATTAATGCAGCGTACTAATTTGTTATTAATACAGCATACAGACTAACAAGGAGACCACGCATCAATCAGATTTTTGTAGTTTTTTTTATATATATGGTAAATAGCTGAAGTTCAGAACTCAAATATCAATTAAACTAAGTAGTTCAATGTAACTGTAAAAAATTCTCGATAAAATCGACTTTTAAGTTTTCTGAGCATCTTTAATACCCTAAAGCAATGTTATATTTTCTGACATGCTGTGTGGCACTATGGTACAATGCTCATTGTCGTGTGGGCAGCCTGCATAATGAGCAGCAAAGGGTGACCATACCTGGGGGCAAGGGATGCTGTGCCACATCTCAGAGACAGGAAGAAATATAATGTAGTCAGTTGCTTTTCTTTCAAGAAAATTATTTAAAAGTCAGTATTATCCAGGTTTTTGACAGGATTGGAACTGGAACTTTTTTATAGCTACTTACAAGTTGCCATTCATCTTCCAAAATATTATAAATTCTTCATATCACAAGGTTTTCACCCCTCACTCCTCCTGCCCCACCCCCTTCTCGCCCCTACAAACCATCATGTGGGTGCCCTTGCAAGCAGCCTGCTCAGAGGACAACAACTGCAGTCAGAAGAAGCACCTGTCATCATCAGCCACATCCCTTTTAAATTGCAGTGCATCAGACAGCTGATACAAGAAAAGAGCTACACGCTTCTCACTGTGTCTAATCCAGACCATAGGACAACATGGAAAATATGTCACACTAAGGGGGAACACTAGCAAAAGCAAAACTGAGATAAAACTTTGAGTTCTGAATTGACCACAGGGCTGGGAGGAGTTCTCAGAACATGCCATGCCAGCCTATGCCAAGTACTAGTGGTGCAAGGTAGTACAAAAAACTGTACCCACAAAAGAAAAGATGGCACAGATCAACCTGCAAAAATCAGAGAACTACAAACTTGCAGTGAAAGGACATGTTAGAGCACCACCTTTCATGGAGGCAAAGCAGCAAAAGAATGGTAGCCCATATTAGTAGAACTGATGACTGAACCTTTTCAGTCATGCCACTCTCTGTCCCTGTTGCTAAAACTTTTCTGATGCCAAAGCAGATTGCCACAATGTGGACACTCGTGACAACAGCTCATGCCCTTTTCACCGAACCACATGCAGACAAAGTGAGCTACTTGATTGGTTTGTGGGAAGAGCATAAGAGCCCAAAATGGCACAGGAAGTACTGGGAGATGTTTCTTGAAGATTCAACTGGATGCTGCCTTCTGCAACTCATGACTGCTGGCACCCATCACAACACCCACACCCTCTGTCGCTGCCACAATCCTCCCACCTTCCCACACCCAGCAAAAGTGATGTACTTTACTTATCAGTGAAAGTGTTTCATCTCTCCCAATTTAAAAGCATATCTCATGTCCTCAACTGTAATTTTGTCTTTTCTCATCTTCAAACTTAATATGTGACAAAACAAAGTCCACTCATCATCACTACCGATTATCAGTGCATGTAATTTATGTTTTCTTTGTATAAATGTGTATTCAGTCGGTGTTTCTTTCTATAAATGTGCTCTCTCTTTGTCTACTAATTCTCTTTAATTCAATTAGTTTTTGTCTAAATATAATATGCCACATTTTTTAATGTAGGGTCTCTCTCCCTACATTGGTTTCCATAAATTTGACTCCTCATTGTGTTAATGTAAAGTGCCTCTTTTTCCTGTCAAAATGTATTGTTTCAGTATCACCTAGCAGTTTACACTAGAATTACCACATGGTCTCATACTAAAGATATTTTTCTTTCAAGTTACATTAATCATATACAATGTCATGTTTTGTCCCTCTGAAATATAACTCAGCGTTGTGATATATTTTGCAGTTCATTGGTGATAAATACATGATCCTTCAAAAACCAATTAAACCATAAATTTTCTCTCAGATAAAGAATGCTGAAAAAAAAATTAAAAAAAAAAAAAGTCAGCTATTATCTCCCCCAACACCACAAACCCAATCTTACGTTTCCCTACTGTTTGTCCCATTGCAGCTGGGAACAATTCTGCTACAGCATGAACCTCTGCCTCTGTTGATGAACATCTCCAAATTATTGTCAGTAATCTCACAGCATATATTCAAGACACAATATACTTCCTTCACTGCCTTTCCAAAGTTCTGTTCCATTATCAACAGACCACTTGTTTGTCACTGTGGCTGAGCTGTTCTTATAAACCAACATCCCCATGCCCATGGTCATGTGGTTAAGGAGCACAACTTTCTCCACCACCCTCCTGACACCAAACACACCACCTCTTCCTAATACTCCTGGCCAACCACATTCTGACCCACAAATATTTCACATATGAAGGCCAAAACAATAAAGAAGTCTGGTACTGCCATGGCTACTTGCATGGCACCATCCAATACCAACTTATTTATGGGCATCTGGAAGAATCTTTCTTATGCAGTCAACACCTAAAATCTCTTGTCTGGTTCTGATTCAGTGATGACATTTACATGATCTGGAGTCATGGCAGGGACATTCTCTAATTGTTCCTCCATAACCTCAATACTTACTTCCAAATCTGCTTCACTGGTCCTTCTCAGCTCAATAAGCCACCTTTCTAGATGTTGATCTCTGCCTCTCAGATGGCTCCATAAATACATATGGTCATATCAAGTGCACCAATCACTAATAATACGTCCACTATGATGGCTGTCATCTGTTCCATAAAGTCTCTTCATTACAGCCTTGTCACCCATGGATGCTGCATCTGTAGTGAAATGCAGGAGTTGTTGAAATATACTGATAACCTTACCAGAGCCTTTATTGACAGACAATTCAGCTCATCCATAAACAGATATCCATGCTATCTTCTCCTCTGACACCAGTAAACCCATTAACAAGCAACTGATTGGCACTCGTCTGATCACCCATTGTCACCATGGCCTTAGAAAACTGAATAACATATTAGTGTCAGTCTCCCATGTCAATTTTTTGCAGTCTTAATTCTCCAAAGCAAAAAGATTTAAATACTGCACTATATTATTCAGTTTCACCTTCTGATTACACACCATTAAAAAGATATGGAAGCAAATGACAATATAAACACAATGTACCTCTTGTCATGCACTGAGGTGGGGAGATGGGGGATATTCTACCAAAAACTCCTACCCAACCAATCTACAGAATATCCTTCCCCATCCCTGTTCGAATCCTGCTCCCAGTCCTGCATTCAATGGATCATTTCCTTATGATCAATCAAGGTGCAAGACCTGTCTCACACAGTCATCCACCACGTCCTACTGTGCTCCAGTCATAGTCATTCCCTTCCCAATAAAATGCAGAGCCACATGTGAAAGCAGCCATGTTGTATATCAGTTATGCTGCAAGTACTGTAGAGTATTCCATGTGGACATACCATGTAACCAACAGTCTACTCACACAAATGGCCGCTGGCAAACTGTAGCTAACTGCAATCTTAATGATCCAGTTCCAAAAATGTTGCACATCACAACACAAATTATTTCAACAACTGCTTCACTATGTGGACCATTTGGATACTACCTTTCATCACAGGTTTCTCTGGACTGTGAAGGTGGAAACTGTCACTAAAGTTCATTCTGCCCTCTCACTATCCTCCTGGCCTAACTCTCAGCTAACCTGTTTTCCACTGTCTCAGTATATCTGTTCCTTTTCTTTTCTGTCAACACCACTCCTTCCCTGTCCAGATCATGTATTGCCTTCTCCCACCACTCTCCATTCTGCCACTCCCCCCTCCCCCTCTCCCCAGATGTGGATATTCTCTCTCTTTCTCCCCCCTCTTTCCCTCCTCCCTCTCCCTCCCTCCCCCTTTTCCACCACACCCTTTTTTCCTGTCTCAGACTTCATCTCCACTTCCCTCTTCTTTCCACCTCTTCCTTCCACCCTCCCATCCTTCACCCCACTATCTCATACAGGCTCTATTCCCTGAACTCTTTTCATCTTGCTGTGCAGCTGCTGAGTCATCCATTGAAACATCTTCCTCACACTACACACTACCCCCTCCTTGCCTTATGCAATGTTCCCTATCCACTATCCACCTCCACCTGCCCAGGCAACTGCTCTCAATAATCAATAATCACTGAGGGCATGAATGTGTAATTGGATGTCTGTGTAGTTGTGGGTGTGAATGCAAGTATTTTTGATAGACAAAGAGAAACAGCTTGAAAGCTAGTGTGAATACTGTTTTCTCTTACGTACTTCTATGTGCCACATATCAGTCTGCTATAGATGAGTGGTTGCTTTTCCCTTATTTTACATACTGTTCCATCAAGGAATTCCCATTCTTGTTATACATTTTATGATAATTTACCTATGTGTGCATGCCAAAGATGAGTTCCTGCAACATCAGCCTTAAAACTGTATTGAAATTCATTATATGGCTGAATAGGACATTGTGTGATGTAAGGAACACCATCCATATATTGTCTTCCACGTTGCCGTAGACCATGCCAATGTATCACAGAACCCTCATTATCAAAAGAATTCAGGACATTGACTACAACAATGTCATTATGGCATACCTGAAAATTCGGAAAAAATGTCAAATTCAATACATACATCATTATTGCACTTTCAAATATTGTATCGATATCTCTTAAAAAATAGGATTTCAATACACAATTAGAGGCAAAATTTACTGAAAAGATTAACTTACTTTAAAACTCAGTTCAAATTCTGAATCTGTAAGGTAAATACAGCAACAGAAAATCTAGGTCAGAATATGAACAAGCAAAGTAGACGCTGTAGTTGCTGGCAATGATAAGACACATTTTTACTAGGTATGTGAGAAAAGCAACAAGAATGGTTTTTTATCCACGAAAGATTTTATTGTACTTTTTTCATACAACATTGTTGTCCCTTTCAAAGTAGTTCCTTTTATCATTATTCCCAGTCTTGGTAACAGCTCTCAAAGGGTTCAATTGGTGGGCCTTTAATATGTTGGTCACATTGTCTTAGATGTTCTCCAGAGTCCAAAATGACTCCTTTTATGACATTTTTCAATTCTGGGAAAAGAAAAAAGTCACAAGGACTCTGACCAGGTGAATAGGGTGGCTGTGGAACAACAGGTATGTCTTTTGAGGTGAAATATTCTTTGATGGAAGAGGCTATGTGGTATGGGGTGTTGTCATGGTGCAGCATCCATTTGTCTGCAGTGTCCAGTCTAACTTGATTCACCATTTTCCTGAGCCTTTCAAGGACATCTTCGTAAAACACTTGCTCGACAGTTTTTCTTGGAGGAACAAATTCTTCACGTGTGATACCCCTACTGTCATAAAAGGAAATCAGCATTGTCTTGAACTTTAGATTTGCTCATTCAACCTTTTTTCAGTCAAGAAGATGTCTCAGTGTGCCATTCCTCACTTTGCCACTTTATCTCAGGATCATACTAAAAAATCTCTAGGATTCATCACCTGTGATCACATGACTGAACCATTCACAGCCATTGGAAGTCCTCTCAAGAAGATCAACTGTCCATCTGCTCAGTTGTGAGGTTTTCCAGCACTATTTTGGTACAAATCTTTTGTATGTGCAAAACTTTGGACAACTTTTGATATGTGGTGAAAGTGTTTAAATTTAACAGGCCACCTATCAATCTTATTGTTAAACATCAGTCTGATCTAACAAGAGCATACATATGTTTGACATTTTCATCTGCTTTTGAAATTGAAGGTCTCCCTGAGTGAGGTTAATCTTCAATGTGATCTCGGCCTTCCAAAAATTATTTATGCCAGAAAAAAACTTGTGCTCTTAATAAGAAATGTTCCCCAAAGGCTTGCCTCAGCTTTTTAAAGGTCACACTCATGGATTTCCCTAGTTTGACACAAAACTTGATGGCATAATGTGACTCTAAATTTCTCTGTTCCATTTTTGTACCACACAATGAAAACACAGCTTCACTAATGGCACTCTCAAAATTCATGTGAAGACTCTACAGAGCTGAAATTTGGACTGAGCATGTGGAAGAGATGAGCACACTGGTCTACAAAAGTAGAACAACACAACATTGCCAGAGTGCTCACAGTGTTGCCAGCCTCATTATTTTTCTCCATCACCTCATATATGCTCTTGACACTGCAACTAACACTGTGACATTAGAAGTAGTCAGTATCATGGGTTTTGAATACGTGTAGTTATAGGAAAATAAGAATTGGATTTATAATCTCTCTTTGTTTTCACTTTATTTTTTAAAATTGTTTGAATTTATAGAATTAAAAATTACAGTCATTAAGACAACACAGTCATTGGCACCTTCTGGAACATGCTGCCATAAAACTTATATGGAATGTACCACAAAATGATGAATGAAATTCGTACAAGAATGATGAACATTACTTATGTCCACCAGAACACACAGTGATAACTAAGGCAGTCAGAGGAAGCCTCACTGTTATCTTTACCACATGAACTAAAAGCACACTTCAAGCACAGTTGGCAAACATAAGGTATCATCTTATTGGGGATATGCACTTTATGAATTTTTGGCACATACCTCTCTTGAAACAGCTTATTGCACACTGAAATCTATTGGTTCCACACCATTCACGCATTCATAGCATGCATGAGCAACTGGTGGCCCGCAGGCTGGATCGAGTTTGCAGTTTGTTTCAATCTGACCTGTGAGGTGCTCGTATTGCACTCTGCCCAGGATGTATTTTTGCATATTTCTGCCAACAATTGGCTTGCCTCGGGTTCGTAGCTCATGATACAGACCAGTGAAAAGTTTTGCTTCTCCATGCATGCACTATTCAATTTCCCTGCCACTGGATTTGAACAGCACTCAAATGAAGGCATAGACTGTTGCCTTTACAAATGTCTGCTTGTGTCTGTGTATGTGCGGATGGATATGTGTGTGTGTGCGAGTGTATACCTGTCCTTTTTTCCCCCTAAGGTAAGTCTTTCCGCTCCTGGGATTGGAATGACTCCTTACCCTCTCCCTTAAAACCCACATCCTTTCGTCTTTCCCTCTCCTTCCCTCTTTCCTGATGAGGCAACAGTTTGTTGCGAAAGCTTGAATTTCGTGTGTATGTTTGTGTTTGTTTGTGTGTCTATCGACCTGCCAGCACTTTTGTTCGGTAAGTCACATCATCTGTGTTTTTAGATATATGTTTACAAGTAATTATTTATTAGAAATATTTTGTTGTTTCTGAGTATAATATGAGCTACAGTTATTTGGGAAGCAAACATTATTTCGAAGAATCATGGGAGCCATTATCAACAGTAGCAGACTTTGGAAAAGTAGCTGAGCCTGTACGTGTTTTTTAGTTTGCTTTTTCATATGATAGTTTTGGCTCTTTCATTTAGTAGCATGTTTTTTCAGTTACATGGGCTGTATTTTGAGAAAATTAACGTGTAACTTTTTATTTTTGTTGTTTCCAGGATTTCCAACAGATACCGGTAGGTAAGTTCTTGGTTAAGAGTTGATTTAGTGCACAACAGTTCATCTATAGTATTTGTAAATTGGTAATGAAATGACCTTTTCATTTCTTTCCACTTCAAATTTTATGTTCTGATGTCAATTATAGCAACAGAGTGTGTTTTTACGATAGCACCTACTTGATTCCTTTTTTGTTCTAAAAAGTATTTCTTTAATTAGAATATTCGTAATACAAAGTGTTTGTCTTGCGAAGTTGTCAATCTTTTTTACTCACATTATATTGAAGAAATTTGCATTGATATGACATCAAGTTGGACATAATATGTACGATATTTGTTGCATGTTTTTTACGTCACTCACCAAAGCCAACTACTCATATCCAAGACTCCTCTTTATCCTTTTTTTTACTACTATGTATCTTTGGCTTTATGTTGTGAGTAACTTTGAGTCTTAATGCTTGAATAAGGCACGAAATCTATTCCTTTTCTCTCTTTTGTCACATGAAGATGTCTCTGAAAGCTAAGAGTTACTGCCTAAAGGCCATTTCTGTATTTATTACCTCTCAGTAGATAGACTGTTTGATCATTTCTGTATTTATTACCTCCCAGTACATTGATTGTTTGGTTGTATCTCTACCTTAAAGTTACAAAATTCCAGTCTGAAAATAACATGTTTGAAGCTTTCTTATATTAGTGAGTTTCTACAGGAATTTTACCAATATTGCAGGCCCTGGTATGCGCTGGTTAACAACTGACACAGAACGCACTGCACCACCAGCTGTAATACATCCAGGCTTGCTGCAGTCTTCTTCAACATCTGGGCAGTCTCCACATAGTATGCTCATTGTTGTGAATAAGCTAACAGTAAAATTGTAGTGACATATCATAGGATCTTCATTTTCTTTGCATTCTCTGAAACAAGGATGTGCTGGTCCACCTAAAGTAAAAGAAAATATAGAATAACAAACAACTGAAGAAAATGCATTGGAATCAAAAGCTAGCTTAATATTCTTTGTGTACAGCTCCAAATGGAAAACTGTATATAATGAAGTATCTTTAATAAGTTACATAAATGTTGTTACTTGTAGATTTGTGATTCTTCATGCAAATGATGGTAGTATATAAAGTTTTACTTTATGATCAATTTATGAGATATTTTGAAGATAAATAGACCTTTATGACATCGTTTATGTTCAGAAGATCTAAGAATGGAGAACTTTCCAGTAAAAAGAACACAAAGGATGTACAACACCATGAATAAACTATATTTCCATACAGCACTAATATGTCAACAGAATTAATATCAATATGCATGCTGTAAGAGCAGAGTTCTTATGACATTAATTGGAGGGATGAAACTCAACAGAATTTCTAAAGACATGATTTCTGAATCGTAAGGAATCTGCTAAATTTGAGTGTTGTACAAAAATAGTTATTAATTTATTTTTGTAGTAATGCTGGTTTTTGTCTGTAATGTTTGAGATATCCTTTACTGCTGGGTGGACTGCTGCTCCTATTATTTAAAATGAACTTCATCCACTTAACACTCATATTAAATACTTGCTTTTTTTAAATTCAGAGTTTCTATATATCATTATCATTTGTATTCATAGAACTGAAACTCTTGAAGAGATCAAGACCACAGTTGATAGTCATTGACTGTGTACAGAATTTATCAAAATCTTTCTTTTATTCATTGTCATACATCTTATACCATAAATCCCATCATAAAGGAAAGCCTGCAGCAATGCTGAGCAATCAAGCTATACATTGACAATCAGAATCAGCCACTGGAGGTTAACAACAAATTATGACTAGTACTAAACTTCTCACTCTCATAATAAAGAGACTTACTTCTAGATTACTTTAATATGAATATTAGGAAAAAAGCTGCTACTGTGGAAAAGCTGCTCCTTACATTACTCAGCAGATGTTTTTGTCCAGTCTGCAGACAAAACATTTACACTGCTGACCATTACATCACCAAAAATGATAGCAAATAACAAAATTTACCTATTGTATGTGAACAGCATAGTAGGAAGAATACCTTATTAAATTTGATATTGGTTTGTGGTGTACCAGGTGTGAAATTTAATACACAAAGCTGCCACTTCCGGCAACAATAATGGCCCTAATCTCACAGGGCATAGAGTTGAACTGAGCTTGGATGACAGATACACATACATCATCCCATCATATTCCAACTCTGTGCCAGACTTCATCAGTTGGAATAGCTGATGAGTGGTGGCTTGTCATTCTCCCTACAATCTATGATCACAGGTTTTCAATGGGTGAAAGGTCAGAAGAAAATGATAGATAGGGCAGCAGTCAAACACCCTCTGTATCAGGGTAGGTCAGAACAGCAAAGGCAACATGCAGACTCGTATTATCTTTATTAACTGTAACCACATTGGCTGAGTGCAAGGACTGTGACTGTGTGAAATAATTATTTGTGGTAAACTGCTACTATTCACATTTATACAGACTGCTCTAAAATTCCCCTTACAAACTTCTAAGGCTTGTAGAGGGAACTGAGTAGACAATATTTTGAATTGGAACCCATGTCTGGAAACATATCGTTTCCATGCTATAGACTTTTGAAAACATGTTTGCTTTGTAGCTATGCAACAGTACAACAGCGTAGTCACAGTGAGGGGTACTTGTGTTGGACTGGCTGATGTCATTTGTCATCTTTTCTACCTCTATGACTTGGTTCAAGCCTTCAGCCTCATTCATGTGTCTAGGAGTGTTAGAGCAACACAGTTGAGTACACATTTTTCAGAACACACTGACATTATCCTTCTGTGTGGTGATGCTCATGGTAATGGAAGAGCTACTCATCACCTTTTTTAAGATCTTTGTCCATAACATCCTGCTCTATCACATATCCTTTCCACCACAATTATGCAATGGCTTCAAGAAAGCCTTCACCATCAGCAGGTGTGACTGGGGTGCTCTGAGGAGATACCACTCATCTGAACCGGAAGAGGCTGTACTGCATCACATTAAAGAGAACACATCAATGAGTACATAGGTAATTATTTGGTTATTAATAAGTGGAACTGTAAAAGAAAATGTGCTGGGTCATGCATAATAAATTACTTATAAAAGTGATCACATTACTAATAGGGTTCCAAATGGTTGTAGCACAGAAACAGTACATTTCTCGACATGGGTTCTCATTCAAAATATTATCTACTCAGTTTATTCTACATGTCACTGTAGCTGTAAGGGGAATTTTAGAGCACCCTGTATTTATTTAAGTTTAACTGAACATAACACTACATGGTTGGAGTATTTTCTGCTCATCTTTAGGTGTGTATATATACACACCAGGTACTCGCTGTGTATGATGATGAAAACAGCAGCGTGACAATATTCATTCTCCTTGGAACCTCCACACATGGATACACACATCACAATGCAATGCACAGGACTGGGACTCATTTGAAATAATAAAATTGATGCTACTCCTGTGTCCCATGTTATCATTGCACTCACGAATGTTGCTCTATGTGCTGCTGCATCACGGGAAGGTGCAACAATGTTCACTGTGCTCTGGGAGTCTTTGATGCTCTAGATGTTGTCACACTATCCGTATGGATATTTGCCTTGCTGCGAACAAGCTCTTTTCTTGAGTCAAGATATCTGATGTGATTATAGAATCCAGCATGTTCAAGTGGACAGTATGTCTGTCCTCTCAGGCTCAAGCTGTGCAGGGCCCCTGTGATCTTGGTGGGCATTGACGATGGCCCCCCCTGAATCAGTCAATTCCATACTCACAATCAACGCCATCAGTGATATCACTGAACATTAAACCATGGGACACATCCTGCTGTTTTCAAATTCTGACAGTTGCTGGTAAATGGATCTCCTTCTTACTTGAGGCACAATATGGTCTTCTCACAAACAGCCAATACAGAAATGTGATTTCTGAATGTGAAACTCAGTACATAATCTTTCTTTATATACATTATGTAAATGTATTTTGCTGAAATCTTAATAATTTTCATATGCAACCAAGAAAAAAACTTTATGGCAATGGCAGTTTGAGATTTGTTGCGTGCTATCACAATAGTGTTGCTGTTTTAATCACGACAGTGTTGCAGTTTTAATGGCTTGCTATGTACTTTACACTGACCATGATCAGCTGTCTACATACTGACAGCGTAATATCTGTTTAATATAAGCACTGGAGTTGGGTAGAGCTTAAATGCCTGAAAAAAAATTCTATGACTTGAAGCAGGGAATAAGGTGGAATTCTTTTACTTTTCTTCTTGAATGTCTGAAGATTTTCAATCTCAGACCTTGTGTCTATGGGTAAAGACTCTTGCACTAGAGCATTAAACTCTTTCTGAACCATAGAGAGGGATAAATAGTCTAAACAGATATAATTTTTACTTCTTGTATTGTGGTTGTAAATTACACAGTTCATCCTCTATTCACTCTTGTTATTAACCATAAATACCATTAGTAGTACATGTATTGCACATAAGAGTAAGAATCTCTGCCCCATGAAAATTTCTCTGTATAATGTTCAGTTACCAGCTTCATACAATATTCTTAAAGCTCTTTTCTACAAAATAAATACTTTTTTGACTTTGGCTGTAACATCTGAGAAGATTGAAAACAAATAGTCAATTATTTATTTGATCACTACACAGAAATTTATAAGGCTGTTAGTGTAGATGCAAAATTGAGCTGTTTCATAGACATATTGCTTCAGCACTTTGTGACTTGTTTTCCCCTAAAACAAGTAAAGGTAAAATTGAATACAAGAGATGTTTAAGGAGGGATAACACTTGAGATTAAAGTATTTTGTGTTAGGAAAAGAGAGCTCTACTTCATCCAGAAAACAAGGTGTATTCAAGAGCTGAAACTCCATACCAGGATTTCTGTAGTATACTCCAGTTCTTTTTAAAAAAGTGATACATAGTCACTTTGGTCAAACAATGTGGACAAGACAAAAACAATTTGGTACATTATTCAACAAGAAATGAACAAAAATAGTGATCGAAACAAAACTGAAATCCCAGAAAATAGCTCTGGTTGAAATGGCAGCTTTTTCAAATCATTACACACCAAATTGAATTAATGTTTGCTTACAGCAGAAGCAAATGTTGCACTCATTAATAAAAAATGAAATACAGATGCCTTGGCTTTACTTGACAAAACATTGAATGTGCCAACAGAAGACATTAACTTCAAAAATAAGGCCACTGAAGAGATTATAGAATTCACCAGATCACAAAAAGTAAAAATTCTAGTGGCTATGAGGGTGGTTCTAGAAGAATATTAATGTCTTGTGCTGAATTGATGGGATTATGATGAAGCTATTTTTGTAATCTATGTCTCAGTGTATATTTCCCAACAGAAGTAAGATACTGCAAACACTTGCATCTATAAAAAGAGCGTTAAGCAAACCATCTTTAATCACATATCCATTTCACTCACTCCAGAATTTTAAAAAGTATGTGAGAGTGTGGTCTATGATACAATATGAACTCTTTTCACTGAGTAGAACTTGTCAGCTGCCTCTCAGTTTGTTTTGTGTAAAGGACTCCCCACACAAAAGCAATACAAGCCTGCACAAATGAAGTGATAGCAGGTCTAAACAAGAAAAATTATCCTTTTGATGTATTTTGTGACCATGCCAAAACATTTGTAGTGCCCCAGTACACAAAGTTCTAATTGGAAAACAAAAGTGTTATGCACTAATGACAGCCCTCTTACATGATGGAGTATTAATTTCGTGAAAGAAATGAGGTCTCACTGAGAGACTCAGAATTAAAGAATGTAAAATGTGTAGTGCATAAAGATCAGTACTGGACCCACTCTTGTTCTTAACCTACATAAATGGTCTTGCATAACTTTAAAAGGCAGTTTTAAGACTGTAATGTTTGCTGATGACACAAACATACTAATCAAGGGTCAAACCTCAACCTTACCAGACACAGCTCAGATAATTTCTGAATGAATGGTTCACAGACAACAGTTTAAGTCTTAATCTCATAAAGTCTCATGTTATGCAGTTTAAAACAATTAAATTTTATCTGCCAGCACCAGAAGTAGATACTAACAGTTATATACTTAGTATCCTATAATGCTGATATTGACTGGGAGTACAAAATTTAGCTGTACATGAGTATTTATCCTCACGTCATATCTATGTGAGATGCCAGTTGTGGGTGTGCTGGGGATACCCTCTAGAAAGCCAGTGCTATCAATGTACAGCCTCCAGTTGCACCTCTAAAGTCACATGCAACTCGACTTGCTGTCTGTCTATGAAACTACTGGTTGTGTGCCATAAGAGTACCATTATAATGACACATCATTATTATTTGGCCTATACTTTTGGAACTGTGTCTTGTTACCATGGACTTGCCACATGATGACTTGGGGTTGTATCTATTTTTGGTTTTACTGCCAATCTACTTTGTCACTCTATCTGCTGGCTGAATATCCTACAGCTTTTGCATCTCATGGTACAGCAGATTCACCAATTCAGCTCCTGACTTTCACAGTTTCACACTGCCCCAGGGAAGGCACCAGAAACAAGTCTTTCTAACATGAGTGATAGAAGAAATGGCAGTGAGACAGCAGTAGTAAATCACCATAGCCACTGCCTTCTACTACTTTCAGTGAAGCCTAGAAAACACAGGAGAGTTGTTTACAATGTTCATTACACTCTTTCAAGCCAAATGTTATTCACAACTCAGTTTATTGGTATGTTTTATTGATGTTTTCCAATAGTTATTTATATATGAACTGATTCAAAATTTGTGGCCTCTTGTAGATCTCAGAGCATTAGAATTTTCTGTTTTCTGTGATTTGCTGACATAACATTACAGTCAGCAAACTCATATTATAGTTGCTAGGTTCATATTCAAACAACTGTAAAACAGCTTATGCAACATGAGTCACAGAATTGCAAGGCATATCCTGCCAATGTAATTTTTTCTGTTCAGCTGGTAATGTGTAATGCACAGTCTCTAATGTACCTGTATGATGTTGATTACCAAGTTAACACAAGACAAAAAAGTTAAGATGAAAGCATTAGAATCTTCAGATTATTCACTTGCTGAGGTCTTACAAAAACTTTAGGCATTTTCAATTGTCACTTCCACTTAGGAAACATTTGAAAACAGTATTGATATCTGCTGACTGTCCAGTAGCCAATGTTGTCAATCAACTTACAACACATAATAATGGTCATCATCCTTAGATTCATTAGTTCTAAGTCTGTCAGTATGGAATAAAGAACCAATAATTTGGGCACTCCTGCATTGGTAGATGTTGCAGTGTAGTAGCATATAGTTCACCATCATCAGCATGTAGGACAGTGTCATAGTTGCTCCTCCACATCATTGCCTTAAGTTAATAAATCATGTGGTGAATGCTATACAAAACATGAATGCTACCAGTTTACATATTATGATACAAAGTGCAATCCATGCCACAAATCAGGCCTCTTTGGCAATGTGTACCTGAGCAAGTGACCATTAACATTGCACTGCCTGCCGCACCATTACACTTTCAGCACTAGCATATGGAACTCCTACCATGCCTATGATTCATCTAATTTTCAACAGCTAGCAGAAAGAGTCCCATATGGCCACAGGGAACATGGTGTCACTAATTATCATATAGTAATCAGAGGTACCATATAGATCATATAGATGACAAATTAAGAGTCCAGTAATTTACTAGCAAGTAACTCTCACATTAATGGTACTAGTAGTTAGTTCTCCATTCCATCAGAACTACTGATTGCCTTGGGAGAGCCAGTCCTGACAAAACTCTACCATCTGGTGAGCAAGATGTATGAGACAGGTGAAATACCCTCAGACTTCGAGAAGAATACAATAATTCCAATCCCAAAGAAAGCAGGTGTTGACAGATATGAAAATTACCAAACTATCAGTTTAATGAGTCACAGCTGCAAAATACTAATGCAAATACTTTACAGACGAATGGAAAAACTGGTAGAAGCCAACCTCGGGGAAGATCAGTTTGGATTCTGTAGAAATGTTGGAACACGTGAGGCAATACTGACCTTACGAGTTATCTTAGAAGAAAGATTAAGGAAAGGCAAACCTACATTTCAAGCATTTGTAGATTTAGAGAAAGCTTTTGACAATGTTGACTGGAATACTCTCTTTCAAATTGTAAAGGTGGCAGGGGTAAAATACAGGGAGTGAAAGGCTATTCACAATTTGTACAGAAACCAGATGGCAGTTACGAGAGTCGAGGGGCATGAAAGGGAAGCAGTGGTTGGGAAGAGAGTGAGACAGGGTTGTAGCCTCTCCCTGATGTTATTCAGTCTGTATATTGAGCAAGCAGTAAAGGAAACAAAAGAAAAATTCGGAGTAGGAATTAAAATCCACGGAGAAGAAATAAAAACTTTGAGGTTCTCCGATGACATTGTAATTCTGTCAGAGACAGCAAAGGACTTGGAAGAGCAGTTGAACAGAATGGACAGTGTCTTGAAAGGAGGATATAAGATGAACATCAACAAAAGCAAAATGAGGATAATGGAATGTAGTCAAATTAAGTAGGGTGATACTGAGGGAATTAGATTAGGAAATGAGACACTTAAAAGTAGTAAATGAGTTTTGCTATTTGGGGAGTAAAATAACTGATGATGGTCGAAGTAGAGAGGATATAAAATGTAGACTGGCAATGGCAAGAAAAACATTTCTGAAGAAGAGAAATTTGTTAACATCGAGTATAGATTTAAGTGTCAGGAAGTCGTTTCTGAAAGTATTTGTATGGAGTTTAGTCATGTATGGAAGTGAAACATGGATGATAAATAGTTTGGACAAGAAGAGAATAGAAGCTTTTGAAATGTGGTGCTACAGAAGAATGCTGAAGATTAGATGGATAGATCACATAACTAATGAGGAGGTATTGAATAGAATTAGGGAGAAGAAGAGTTTGTGGCACAACTTAACAAGAAGAAGGGACCGGTTGGTAGGACATGTTCTGAGGCATCAAGGGATCACAAATTTAGCATTGAAGGGCAGCGTGGAGGGTAAAAATTGTAGAGGGAGACCAAGAGATGAATACACTAAGCAGATTCAAAAGGATGTAGGTTGCAGTAAGTTCTGGGAGATGAAGAAGCTTGCACAGGATAGAGTAGCCTGGAGAGCTGCATCAAACCAGTCTCTGGACTGAAGACCACAACAATAACAACAGTTAGTTCTCCAGTGGAACAAAAATATTCAGACTACATGCTCTTGATTTATTTTAACTAAAGTAGCATTAATGTCTGCAATAATTCCATTAATTGATTATGAAAACTTTGTGCTGGTCAAATGTAGTTATCTGAACCATCTTTTGGGCACAGAAAATATTTTATAGTGACCATTACATTAAAACTATCAGCGGAGCCACTCTTCTGCCAAGCATGGCTGATTCCATTCACTATTATGCAGCCACTGTTCTGCCAAGCATGGCTGATTCCATTTGCTATGTGTGAAGTCATTCAGATATATTTACAAAGGCACCAAGAATTTTGGGTTATCACACCCATACTGTATAGTCAGTGTGTAACATCACTGGTCACTATTAGAAAGCCTACTGGTTCATTTCATATATGCAGTGATTTTAAAGTGACAGTATCCTTCAGTTTATTTTTCTGTACTTTGGAAAATGTTCTTTTAGGTGCGTCAGATTTTATATTTTGTCTGCATATCTGTATAGCTTCAAACAATTCCAATACATGTCAGAGTCATAGTGTATCGTCAAAATAGCATCTACACAAGACACTCAGAATAAGCAATGGGGTGTAATTCAGTTTCAGGTTACAGAAAAAGAAACATCCATAAATGTGTGCAGTGCATGTTAATGATGTAGTTCAGAGGAATACTGTTGGGTGATGAGCAAAGAAAGTTAAAATATTATGAAGTGCAGAAACTGAACTAAATTATCAGCCATGTTCAGGACATCATGTCACAGCCACTGCTCCTGACATGGTGAATTTCACAGATTCCATTGTCTGTTCAGACAGCACAACAGCACACCATAACCCAACAACTGTCTCTACAACTTTCGGTGAAGATTAGAAATGGGTGTGTGGTGACTGAGGAACTTAGATATTAAAAGGGATGCTCAAGGTGGATGTCATGAATACTTACAACATGTCACAAGATTCAAAGGAAAGGCATTTCATCTGAACCGTTGGAGCAGCTATAGGCCACTGGAAAGGCCTTTCTGTCATGGATCATTACAGGTAATAAAACCTGCATGCATTACATTGAGCTGGAAACAAAAAGGCAGTCACTGGACTGGGAGCAACTGAAATCACCAAAAAAGAAAAAAAAATTGAGGCAGTTCCCACTGCTGGTAAAGTCATGATGACAGTAATTTGGGATAGTGATTGTTCAGCCTCTTGGATTTGTTGTCAAAAGGGTCAACCATTCATTCAGGGGCATATGTGAAGTCTGAATATAACCATTTCCAACAAGTTCAGACTGACAAGAATCCAAAATAAATCATATTTCAGCATCACAATGAACAACTATACGTAAGACTCAGAACCTGGAAACGCATCACCAAATTTGGTTGGACATTATTGTCTCATTCACCTTACAGCCCAGATTTGGTGCCCTCAGACTTGGGCCTTGTAAGAATTGTCAATGTGGGACATGTTATGAAGATTAAAGGATATGGGACAGTAATTCACACAGTGAAAATGTGACTACAACAAAAAGACAAGAACTTTTACCAACAGGAAACACATTCTCCTATAAGGCAATGAAATTATGGAATGTGGTAAATGTAAAAGAAATGTTGACTGATATGGTCACCAAATTTTAGCTCTAAAGAATAAATATGTTCTAAGAAATAAGTTGTGGGCATTTTTTATTGAACTCGTAATGTTGATCTTCATCAGATGCTATGACAGAAGCAGAGGCTGGCAAAAATTAGCTATGGCTCAATTTTTCTGTACAGTCAATCTCATGGATGCATATTTACCAATTTCTTAGGCATGGAGTAAACAAAGCTCCTTGTTCTTAATAGGCCATTCAGTACAAATATTTCCTATTTGGAGTAGCTACGGCCACATTATACCCCAAAGATATCTCAAACATTTAATGTGGGGCATCTGCAATTTTGATAGTTATATAGATAATAATGAGGTAACAGGACCTACATGGGAGCAACAAATGCTTAGCCTCCAAGCACTGTTAGACTATTTACAAAATACAGGTTAAAATACCAGCTTGACAAGTGAGTTTTTTTCAGCTGAGCTTGTAATACCTAGTACATTTATCAAGTAAAGAAGGAGCTCACACCCACAATCAAAAATGTATTCATTTATGACATAATAGTAAAAATTATAATCATTCCATGGTAATCTAAACCATAAAGACAAATTATATCCAGGGTGACATAAATTGTACATTTGCTGAAGTGACTCTGTTGTAAGGGTATAATATTCATGGGATGTTCCACATTTGAACAGTATTCATGCAATTAAAAATGTGGCTGAGGTCTACATCTCCATCTACATCTACATCTACATTTATACTCCGCAAGCCACCCAACGGTGAGTGGCGGAGGGCACTTTACGTGCCACTGTCATTAACACCCTTTCCTGTTCCAGTCACGTATGGTTCGTGGGAAGAACGACTGCCGGAAAGACTCCGTGCGTGCTCGAATCTCTCTAATTTTACATTCATGATCTCCTCAGGAGGTATAAATAGGGGGAAGCAATATATTCGACACGTCATTCAGAAATTCACCCTCTCGAAACCTGGACAGCAAGCTACACCGTGATGCAGAGTACCTCTTTTGCAGAGTCTGCCACTTGAGTTTGCTAAACATCTCTGTAACGCTATCACGCTTACCAAACAACACTGTGATGAAATGTGCCACTCTTCTTTGGATCTTCTCTATCTCCTCTGTCAACCTGACCTGGTACAGATCCCACACTGATGAGCAATACTCAAGTATAGGTCGAACGAGTGTTTTGTAAGCCACCTCCTTTGTTGATGGACTACATTTTCTAAGGACTCTCCCAATGAATCTCAACCTGATACCCGCCTTACCAACAATTAATTTTATATGATCATTCCACTTCAAATCGTTCCGCATGCATACTCCCAGATATTTTACAGAAGTAACTGCTACCAGTGTTTGTTCTGCTATCATATAATCATACAATAAAGGATCCTTCTTTCTATGTATTCTATTACTCTAACATCTGTAGATGTCTCTCCATTGAGAACAACATGTTGTGTTCTGTTTGCTAAAAACTCTTCAAGTCAGCCACACAGCTGGTCTGATATTCCATAGGCTCTTACTTTGTTTATCAGGCGACAGTGCGGAACTGTATCGAATGCCTTCTGGAAGTCAAGGAAAATGGCATCTACCTGGGAGCCTGTATCTAATATTTTCTGGGTCTCATGAACAAATAAAGTGAGTTTCTAGAATCCATATTGATTCCTACAGAGTAGATTCTGGGTTTCCTGAAACAACATGATACGCGAGCAAAAAACATGTCCTAAAACTCTAAAACAGATCGACGTCAGGGATACAGGTCTATAGTTTTGCGCATCTGCTCGACGACCCTTCTTGAAGACTGGGACTACCTGTGCTCTTTTCCAATCATTTGGAACCTTCGTTTCCTCTAGAGACTTGCGGTACACGGCTGTTAGAAGGGGGCAAGTTCTTTTGCGTACTCTGTGTAGAATTGAATTGGTATCCCATCAGCTCCAGTGGACTTTCCTCTGTTGAGTGATTCCAGTTGCTTTTCTATTTCTTGGACACTTATTTCAATGTCAGCCATTTTTTTGTTTCTGTGAGGATTTAGATAAGGAACTGCAGTGCGGTCTTCCTCTGTGAAACAGCTTTGGAAAAAGGTGTTTAGTATTTCAGCTTTAAGTGTGTCATCCTCTGTTTCAAATCCATCATCATCCCAGAGTGTCTGGATATGCTGCTTCGAGCCACTTACTGATTTAATGTAAGACCAGAATTTCCTAGGATTTTCTGTCAAGTCGGTACATAGAATTTTACTTTCGAATTCACTAAACGATTCACGCATAGCCCTCCTTACGCTGACTTTGACATTTTTTAGCTTCTGTTTGTCTGAGAGGTTTTGGCTGCATTTAAACTTGCAGTGAAGCTCTCTTTACTTTCGCAGTAGTTTCCTAACTTCGTTTTTCCCATCCCTCACAGTTTTACTCAGCAAGTACCTGTCTAAAATGCATTTTACGATTGCCTTGAACTTTTTCCATAAACACTCAACATTGGCAGTGTCGAAACAAATATTTTCATTTTGATCTGTTAGGTAGTCTGAAATCTGCTTTCTATTACTCTTGCTAAACAGATAAACCTTCCTCCCTTTTTTTATATTCCTATTAACTTCCATATTCAGGGATGCTGCAACGGCCTTATGATCACTGATTCGCTGTTCTGTGCTTACAGAGTCGAAAAGTTCAGGTCTGTTTGTTACCAGTAGGTCCAAGATGTTATCTCCACGAGTCAGTTCTCTGTTTAACTGCTCGAGGTAATTTTCGGATAGTGCACTCAGTATAATGTCACTCGATGCTCTGTCCCTACCACCCGTCCTAAACATCTGAGTGTCCCAGTCTATATATGGTAAATTGAAATCTCCACCTAAGACTATAACATGCTGAGAAAATTTATGTGAAATGTATTCCAAATTTTCTCTCAGTTGTTCTGCCACTAATGCTGCTGAGTCGGGAGGTCAGTAAAAGGAGCCAATTATTAACTGAGCTTGGTTGTTGAGTATAACCTCCACCCATAATAATTCACAGGAACTATCCACTTCTACTTCACTACAGGATAAACTACTACTAACAGTGACAAACACGCCACCACCGGTTGCATGCAATCTATCATTTCTAAACACCGTCTGTGCCTTTGTAAAAATTTTGGCAGAATTTATCCTTGGCTTCAGTCACCTTTCCATGCCTATAACAATTTCAGCTTCAGTGCTTTCTATCAGCACTTGAAGTTCCAGTAATTTACCAATGCAGCTTCGACAGTTTACAATTACAATACCAATTGCTGCTTGGTACTCGCATGTCCTGACTTTGCCCCACACCCTTTGAGGCTGTTGCCCTTTCTGTACTTGCCCGAGGCCATCTAACCTAAAAAACCACCCAGTCCACACCACACAACCCCTGCTACCTGTGTAGCCGCCTGCTGTGTGTAGTGGACTCCTGACCTATCCAGCGGAACCCAAAACCCCACCACCCTATGGCGCAAGTCGAGGAATCTGCAGCCCACACGGTCGCACAAGCATCTCAGCCTCTGATTCAGACCCTCCACTCAGCTCTGTACCAAAGGTCCGCAGTCAGTCCTGTGGACAATGCTACAGATGATGAGCTCTGCTTTCATCCCGCTGGCAAGACTGGCAGTCTTCACTAAATCAGGTAGCCGCCGGAAGCCAGCGAGGATTTCCTCTGATCCATAGTGACACACATCATTGGTGCCAACATGAGCGACCACCTGCAGATGGGTGCACCCTGTACCCTTCATGGCATCCGGAAGGACCTTTTCCACATCTGGAATGACTCCCCCCGGTATGCACATGGAGTGCACATTGGTTTTCTTCCCTCTCTTGCTGCCGTATCCCTAAGGGGCCCCATTACGTGCCTGACGTTGGAGCTCCCAACTACCAGTAAGCCCACCCTCTGCGATCGCCTGGATCTTGCAGACTGAGGGGCAACCTCTGGAACAGGACAAGCAGCCATGTCTGGCCGAAGATCAGTATCAGCTGGAAACAGAGCCTGAAACCGGTTCGTCAGACAAACTGGAGAGGCCTTCCGTTCAGCCCTCCGGAATGTCTATCACCCCCCTGCCACACCTCGAGACGACCTCCCACTCTACCACGGGTGAGGGGCCAGCCTCAGTGTGGGTAGTATTCCAGGCAGCCACAGCAGTCTGATCGGGGGATGTGTGGCACAAGCTGGCTGTCGCCGACAAATCCCCATCCCCACCCCATTAGTATACCATACTAATGATGACAGAAGAAGCTGGTTGCCAGTTTATCATTCTGCCCTCACTCTGCTCCATCCATCTGTTGTGTCGCACAGCACGCTCGAGAATACCAAGAATGAAGACACTTGAGCATCTATGCGAGTGCTGGGCCAGAATCTGTGTGACAGTAGAACATGCAATCCAATCGTGTCACACTTATCCCTGAAACCAGTCATCACTGACACTGTATTTCTCCGCTTGGTCTAAACCTACTCAACCGTGAGTGAGAACTAACAAAGATTTTGTCAGACCTCTGAAGGAGCAATGTATCATTGTGGCATCAGATATGTCCAGCATCCCATCATCTTAAATCACTACCCTATCAAAGTATATTTCAAAATTAATAATTTAGTGGATGAATGTAATGGCATAAAATAACATTTTTAACAGCTGATGCCAGTGATGAAGAAGGCAATTTAAAGATAAAACTTGCATATTTTGCTTTGGTAGCAAGATGGTCCTGAGTCTTTCATAAAGTAAAATTATGCTACATGCTCCTACTTTTGTTTATTGTGACAGTTGAAAATGTACAGTCAGTCAAAAGCCAATAGCGAAGATCCCATTAACAACTCTTTCAGGGCTCTATCTCCAACATATACATGTTTCCTCAGCAATTCCTATTATATATTTATTTGTTACAATATCAGTCACAGTTGTTTTTATTGCTTATAGACAGTTTCACAAGAGATTTCCTCATTTTCAAGAGGTTTCTTCATTTTTACAAACATAAATAAATGTTTTCCTCTTATACAATGTTTGTTAAGTTTGATACAATAATTTTTACACTTTTTACAGGCTTTAATACTTGTCTCTGACAATAAAGCAATTTAATATAGAACTATATTTCTAATGAATTTTAGTTTAATACACAGACAAATTTATGGAAAATTTTAGGATTTACATTACATGAACAATGTAGTTCCCAGTACTTGCATATTTCTACATGACATTATTGATGTCTAAAATTATAACTAACAATTTGTAACAAAGAAATAAGGCAAACTTCTTTAATCAGTGACCAAAAGAGTCAACCGTCTACTCAAAACTCTATGACACTGAAGTATTGTATGAGGGCTGTTCAAAAAGTATCTGACATTTATTCATAAAATCAGTCTTTAGTCAGATACAATTATCTGCTGCTAGTCTCCCCCCCCCCAAATAGTCCCCTTCAGCTTTTACACATCTCTCCAAACGCTGCTGTCACTGCTGGAAGCATCACTGGAAAGTGTCTTTTGGAATGCTGCACAGCTGCTCCATCAAATTCAGCATAGCATCTTCCCTGTTCTGAAATCTGATCCCTTTCAGAGTATTTTTCAGTTTAGGAAAAAACCAAAGGCCACTCAGTGCCACGTCAGGGAATATGGAGTCCTACAAACCACAGCCTTGTTTTGTTTGTACAAAAACTCTGAATTAATTGAGAATGATGAGCCGAAGCATTATTCTTCTGGGGTGTATTCATGATGGAGAAAAAGGTGGTCAGCATGCTTCCATTGCGACAATTGGAACTTTTTTTCTGGGTCATACGCATAAACTCAGGAATCATCACGAGTGATCACTGTGGTAAGAAAGTTGGGATTGCTGTTAATGGTATCCAACATGTCCTGTATGGTCTCTGAATAAAGTTTGTAATGAGACATCCTCCTCTAGCACTACTTTTCCTCAACAGTAGTAGTCAATACAAGTAATATTTTTCAAATTTTGGATGGGTCAATATTATCTCAGCTGTTTTTCTGAAAAATTTCATATAATTTTATACACAATATTTTATATTTCAAGCTAAAATTTATGAATAGGAATTATTATTTTGGATGTTATAAACAACGAATACTAGTTCTGAATGCACAATTAAAATTATTTTTTTAGAAACGTTTGAAATTATGAATTATTTGGCACACTTAAAATTTCTATTATTAATTACACAATCTAGTACTGTTTTTACGTTTATTTCTGGATTCATTTATGAAATAATAATTGAAACTAACAGAAATTCATTTGTCAAGAAAAATTGTAAACCCTTTGGAATATGGTTATTAGCGCAGAGTGAAGTAGTAGCAGTAAGCATGCCTCTGAAGTGATCAGACCTACTTTTCTATTTTTGGCAAACAGTTCAATTACGCCTTTCTTAATGTGAAAATTCAAAAGACTGTGTGATATACTAAAATGTAACAAAATAAATTCTGCAGCAACAATCTTCAAAATTATTTAGATCATTTCAACTATGAGGGCCTAAAATGAGAAAGTTTCAGACCCCTAGACAAGAAGAATTGGAGCCAGATCAACAAGAAAAGATAATTAAACAAAATGTTTATTGTAATCTTTCTCCTCTCAAATCTTCAGAAAAGACTTTGCTCATTGTGGACAATAGCTACAACATTGGAAGGAGGAGGAAGATTACAAGTTGCTTCTGCTCAGTATTTAGCAACTTTGGCACAAATTTTCCTGAGATCTTCATGAGCTCCAAATTTTCATTAAAATTAAATGAATGGATCCAGTACTAATTTTAACCTTGTCTGCAAGTTCTCAGGTTGTATCCTGCATCACCAGGGTCTTTATGTGATCAATAACAATCCTATTTGCAGATAATGAGGTAATAACTGAATGTGCTTCACTCTTCACAGATGAGGAACCTTCTCTGAAGCAGTTGTACCACTCTTTTATTTATGTGGTATCCATTGCTTTGTCCTCCAACACTTGTCAAAGCTTGCAGATTGTTTCAGGTTGAGAATTTCCAGACTTAAAACAAAATTTGATGCCATAATATTGTTTCACTTCTTCTGTCATTTTGCCCATAACACAAAATCTGATGACTACCATTTACATGTGTTCTCATTGACTGGGGGTCTCCTCCATAACTGAACACTCAGTGAGGTGGATTGCCATGGAAGGGATTGTGTTCAATTAGTGGCTGGGTCAGAGATTTTCTCTGCTCAGGAACTGGGTGTTGTGTTGTCATCATCATCATTTCATTGGCATCGACATCCAAGTTACTGGAGTGACATCAAGTGAAGAAAGACTTGCACCACGTGACCAGGCTCCCTGAAGGTGGGGCTTCCAGCCTAGCCACATACATAAAAAAACCACATTCATAAAAAACTACAATGACTTTTACTCTTGGTTCTGCTATACCCAAAACATGGTGAATGGTTGCACAAAGTTCACACGATATGTGATAGTTGTTGATTCGCATTTTTATCTATGGTGTCACCAATGTGTTTGCAAGCTTCTTCAAACAATTAAAGTGGCTCAGCTGAGTATTGCCTTCATAGGAATTGTGAAGAGCAAACACATTCACTCCACTTATGTCCAACATGTGGAAAAATAATGCCATTGGCCATCATTGGAAGAGGCTTTGACAACCAGTGATATTTGTTTCAACTAAACATATTTGTAGTAGAACTTGTAGCTAAAGATTCTGTGTCTACACTTCTGTCTTCATCACTTTGATCACCTTTTTCTTTCAAGCAATTCTCAGTGGCAAAACAAATTTATCTTCACTTTCACACTGTTCCTACTCTGAATTATGTTCACTTTCAACTTTGTTGTCACTATTCAGTCTGACTTCACTTCCTGCACTGTCCTCAAACCTTTTTAAAACAGTATCCTCAGAATCAGCAGACAAAGACTTGGCTACTGAATCCATAACTCAAAGTCCCAGGTGCAGTTTCAGAGACAGCTAGCATGAAAGAAGCAATAATAGTTTGGTCTGCATCACATTCAAGTGACCACTGACAAAGGGAAGTACAGCAGCTTTGGGGAAGAACAACTTGACACGACTGTATCTCCTGCTTCACCTCCATGCTTTAGTAAAGGAGTAACAATAAATGCTAGTGGTCTGTGAGGCCACACCTGGGAAGCTAATGGTTAAGCTGTATCCATGTCAGCACCTTCAGATTACATTCACATGTTGTACCAGTGAGCACTAGCAAAATACTGTCTCTGATGAGTGGCGTTAGAGTTCTGTGTAGCCCTCCAAATCATTAATTGCTATCTGTTTATGAAGATACTGATCATTAACCACAACAGTCCCTTAATACGTTCCTCTCCCATCTTCTCAGAGACCCCTCTTCTGCCAAAGCCACTGTCCATGTTTCAGAGCCCTGCATTATCACCAGTCTTATAACTGTTCGGCAGACAGTCGCCTTACATTTTCTACTCAGTCTACATGACTGAATAATCTTAATCAGGGCCCAGTAAGATCACTTTCCTGCCGCGATTCTTGCTTTTATTTCTTCACTTATCCTGTTATCATAAGTTACCAATGCCCCCAAGTACTGGAACTTCGCACATCTATCATAGTGGGCCCAATTCAACTCGATATATTTCTCTTTAATACAAGTGTTTCTCCTGGAAGCAAAAAGATACTATGTTTTGGTGTAATTTACTCAAGGCCCCAGCTCTTCTGCCTCCTTTTCTAGTCTGCCAAATGCTTCTTCCAGCCCCTACAATCTTCTTGACAGCATACATACATCGTTGGTATATGGTAGGGTTTGGTTCATACAGTCAAAGTGAGTGCCACCTGGGTTATTTATCACCTGCCTTCTCGTCATTCTCTCCAACCCTTTGTTTAAATATAATGTGGATAATGCATGACCTTGTCATAACTCTTGGTTAACTTTAAGTTCTTTAGGGAGTTTTCCTTCTACTTTCACGTGGCATTTTGTGCAGGTGAGGGTCATTTGCACCAATCTGATTAGGTTATGTGGAAATTCCATATGCATTATGGTCCGATACAGCTTTTTCCTTTTAATGCTATCATAAGCTTGTTTGGAATCTACAAAGAGCTGATGAACATCCACATCATATTCATAACACATTTGTCTCATGTTGAAGATACGATCAGCCATTGTTCTGCCCTGTCAAAAACCACACTGGTAATCTCCAGGTATCTCTTCTGTAATTGGAGCAAGTCTCATAGCAAAGACTTTGGCTAATGCTTTGTAGACAATACTGAGTAAAGCCATGCTATAGTAATTTCCACTGTTTGCTTTGCCCTTTTTTTGTGAACTGCAAAAATAATGGCCAAGTTCCACTGGTCTGGCATCACTTCTTTTCCCCATGTTTCAATGATCAGCAGGTAGACAAGCCTCATCAGATATTCACCCCCAACCTTTATCGTCTCTGATGAAACATTATCATTCCCTGGAGTCTTATTATTCTTCAATTCTTCAGGATTTTGATTGCCAACATGACTACCTCTGTTGATGGTATGGGTACAGGTATTTCATCTAGGCTATCATTGTGTTGTGGTTAGTCATCCTTGTTGTGGTAGTGTTCAACAGTTCACTGAAATTCAGTCCACTGGTGAAGAATCTGTTCTCCTGCTATAATATTTCCTTCTTCATCTCTGTAGACTACAATATGAACTCATTCGTAGAATTTTCTTGCTTCTTTGTCATTATATTCTTCTTCTAGCCCTGTAACCCACTTCTTCTGTGAATCTTATTTCTTTTGTTTACAAATTCTGTCTGCCTCTTTCCTTTCCTCCATTAATTTTGTATTAGCTCTTGTTGCCCCGTTTATCATTTTCTCTCTTGCATCATTTCTCTCTGTCGCTGATTTTTTACAATTTTCAACAAACCTTCCTGCCATTTCCAACATTTCTTCTGTAGCCAAAACTTCTTCTACAGTGTCTTGTAGAACATTTTTCATTATACTCCATTTCTGTTTGACACTTTCCAAGGTCTGGTTTTGTTTAGTCCCAACTTCTTCTGTGTCATACAATTTGGATATTCCCTTCTCTTTTAATTTGGAAACGTTGTATCTTCTTGGAGCTTTCCACTTTACTCTGGATATAAAGACTGAAATGTGTTGTCTGTATTTCACTCTTATCATATAATGATCTGAGTCACAGTCAACTCCCCTAGAACTATCAACCTCAAGGATGTCAGCCACATGTCTCCTGTCAATTATCACACTGTTGATTAGATTGAAAGTGGTACAATCTTGTGAGCTCCATGTGGCTTTCCCTATGTTCTTTCTCTGGAGCCATGTACTCTTCACAACTATTGCACTGCTCATGGCCAAGTCAATAAGTCTTTGTCCATTTTTATTTGACGTATCATGCAGGATTACCTTGAACTCCAAGATGGCCGCCGAGTAAGTGACGCCAGAAACCATTTCCAGAAAGTTAAGTGATTTAGACAGGAATATAATTTAATTTAACGCCGACAACAAATTAAATACGTGCATTAGTGTATCGTTTAGCCTTGCCGTTAAAGGTTTGACTTTTCTTTGCGTATTTTTTCAGAAAACACGAAAAGATCGTAACTTCGCAAAGTCGCGCTTAGGCTTAAATTTTGTAAACGTGTTTGTTTCTTACTTCAAATTTAACTAGTTTCTCGGTAACAAATAAGTAAACTACCGTAAATAGCGTATAACTTCATTGTTTTAATACAGATTTCAGAAAAACAGCGTAACTTTATATCAGAAACTTGCCTATATACATTTGTTTATAGGCCTAATTCTCGTAACGTTTTTGGAGAATCAAAGTTAAAGTATCTCGTTTAATTGTCCTTTTTTTCATTCCATCGAGTGAAATATATAATAAATAGCGTATACCTTCGTTGTTTTATACAGATCTCAGAAAAACAGCGGAATTTTAAATCAGAAACTTGCTTATATACATTTGTTAATAGGCTTAATTCTTGTAACGTCTTTTTTGATTTTCGGTAATTTAATTGATTTATTCTAGCTAAAGTATTATTTTTGCCATGAGTGAGAAGTGCCTGACTTGCCGTAGAATTGTTAGTTCCGGGGTTTGGTGTGATGGATGCAGTAGTTTTTTTCACTGGGGGGACTGCAGTGGCGTGGGTGTTGGGAAAGTGGATCAGGCTCATCAGTGGTTATGTAGGATTTGCAGCAGAGATAGAAAGATAGCGGAACAGGAGGGGAAAATTGCTGCCCTTCAGGCTGAGCTAGATCAGGCTAGGGAAGATCTGGACAGGTTAAGGAGGGAGAAGAGCAAAGAGAGGTGGGAAGTTGCAACAGGTAGCAGAAGGAACAGGCCTAGAACTAAGTCTGACAGTTTTGTGGTGAATGTCAAAAATAAGTTTGACCTGTTGCTTCAGTTAGAAACTGATGAGCCTCAAGCAGAGGTAGGTGTAGACAGGACACAACAAACTTTCAATAGGAAATTGAAAAAGAATGTAGGAAAGTCATCGAAAAGGAAGAAAGTTTTGTTGTTAGGCAGTTCTCATGCCAGAGGTGTAGGCCAACTTCTGCAGGAGGAATTAGGACCAGAATACCAGGTCACAAATTTTTTCAAACCAAGTGCTAGTCTGGATCAGGTGACAGAGGATTTAGGTTCACTCTGTAAAGGATTTACCAGGGAAGACACCGTGGTTATTGTGGGAGGGCCAGGGAACAGCATCGACAGAGATCCTGGGTACAGTATAGAGTGTGACCTGGTAAAGATTGCGTCAGCATCGAGACACACCAATGTTGAATTTGTATCTGTCCTGAGACGCCATGACCGGCCTCATTTGAACTCTTCTGTTGGGAGAGTTAATTTGGAGTTGGAACGTCTGCTTGGGTCGGGTGCGGGGGCTCATATTGGTGTGGTTCCTGTTGATTATCTCAGTAGGTGGGACTATACCAGGCACGGCCTACATCTCAACAGGAAAGGGAAGGGGAAACTGGCTGGGGTAATAGCAGGAAATTTAAGGGGGGGAGGCACTGCCATGAATGGTAAAATACCAGTAGTTACAGGTGTTGGACCAGCACCTTTTTTAGGATAGGTAAGACAGAAAGATGCCAAGTTCTACGAGAGGTCAGGATTGAAACAAATCTTCAGTTAAGGAAAGAAATTAAACAGCACAATTCTAGCACATTGGATCACCAATCACAGCTACCAATTATAAATTTTCACCAATCACCAGAAATTTTATCTCCACCAAGTTGTATCTCAGTGCTAGGTAATTGCATTGATGACTTAAAGTCACCCAACCCAGTTGACATAATCTGCCTCTCTGAACACCATGTGACCACTGGTATAGGAACTAGGCCTAAGCACAATGAGAAATTCAGACAGGAGAGTACTGCAAATGTTAGAATAAGGAAAGGTTCTCATAAAAGTATAATTAAAAATAATGTAAGTATATTTCATCAAAATATTGGGAGTTTAAAGAATAAAGTAGATGAGCTTCTGGTTTGTTTAGAAGATTTAGAAGCTGAGAATGAAATAGATATACTATGCCTGTCTGAGCATCACATTGTTACCGATATGGATAAGGTAAATGTAAGTGGTTATAAGCTCTCTGCACATGTAATGAGAGAAAATATGGAGAAAGGAGGAGTTGCCATATATGTCAAAAGTTATCATTGTGCAAAAAGTATAGAAACAAAAAAGTTTTGTGTAGAGAAACATATAGAAGCATGTGCCTGTGAGCTTAAATTAAATAAAGGCACATTTATAATTGTAACTGTATATAGGTCCCCATCAGGAAATTTTCATCTATTTCTGAAAAATTTGGACTCCTTGTTGTGCTATCTGTCAGACAGGGGGAAGCAAATTATTATTTGTGGGGACTTCAATGTAGATTCTCTGAAAGAGGGTAATAGGAAAAATGACCTTGAAGTATTACTCGGTTCTTTCAATTTGACACCCGTTATTGATTTTCCTACTCGGGTGGTAAAGGATAGCAGCTCACTGATAGATAACTTCTTTATAGACCAAGATAAGTTTAACCAGATAAATGCTCAGCCTGTTGAGAATGGTCTTTCTGATCATGGTGCACAGCTAGTTACAATATATGACATAGCTCCATTCAGCAATACTAAACAGTCCTCCAAAGTAGTACGTTCAGTCAACGATTTAACAATTGCAAATTTCAGGGAAACCCTACAGCAGTTAGACTGGGATGAGGTGTACTGTGAACCTGATGCCAATTTAAAATATAATTTATTTCATGACATTTTTGTAAATGCATTTGAAAACTGCTTCCCCAAGAAAATAGTTAAATATACTCGTAAGAAACCTTGTAACAAACCATGGCTTACTAAGGGTATAAAAATATCTTGTAACCGGAAAAGGGAAATGTATCTGACAGCAAGAAAGAGTAGTGACCCAGAAACTATCAAAAATTATAAAAACTACTGTGTTATATTAAGAAAAGTTATTAAAAAATCCAGGAGTATGTGTATCATGTCTGAAATCAGCAACTCTGATAATAAAATTAAAACAATTTGGAATATTATTAAAAGAGAAACAGGTCAACCAAGAGCAGAGGAAGACAGTATTACCATCAAATTGAATGAAAGCTTTACGAACAAAAAGTCAGAAGTTGAAAATATTTTTAATAATCATTTTCTAAATGTTGTGGATATAGTAGGATCCAGGTGTTCATTAGAAGATGCTAGGCTGTTAATGGAAGAGGCCATACCTATGCAATTTGATACAACTGAAATCTCACCCACTTCTCCCTCTGAAATCAGGAAAATAATAAACTTGCTTAAAAGCAAAAACTCACATGGAATTGATGGCATTTCCAGCAAAATACTAAAAGCTTGTTCTCAACAGATAAGTAAGATTCTCAGCCACCCGTGTAATAGCTCTCTGGAACAGGGCATTTTCCCTGATAGACTGAAATATGCTATTGTTATACCTTTGCATAAAAAGGGGGATAGATCTGATGTCAACAATTACCGTCCAATCTCCCTTCTAACAGCTTTATCCAAAATTTTTGAGAAAGTAATGTATTCAAGAGTAGCTTCACATATCTGTAAAAATGAAGTACTAACAAAATGTCAGTTTGGTTTCCAGAAAGGTTTTTCAACAGAAAATGCCATATATGCTTTCACCAACCAAATTTTGAATGATCTGAATAACCAAACACCACCCATTGGGATTTTTTGTGATCTCTCAAAGGCTTTTGATTGTGTAAATCATGAAATTCTGCTAGACAAGCTCAAGTATTGTGGCATGAGTGGGACAGTGCACAAATGGTTTAATTCGTACCTAACTGGAAGAGTGCAGAAAGTTGAAATAAGTAGTTCTCGTAACATGCAAAGATCAGCACATTCCTCAAACTGGGGAACTATCAAGAATGGGGTTCCACAAGGGTCAGTCTTGGGTCCTTTGTTGTTCTTATTGTATATTAATGACTTGCCATTCTATATTCATGAAGAGGCAAAGTTAGTTCTCTTTGCTGATGATACAAGTATAGTAATCACACCTGAGAAACAAGAATTAACTGATGAAATTGTCAATACTGTCTTTCAGAAAATTACTAAGTGGTTCCTTGTAAACGGACTCTCACTGAATTTTGATAAGACACAGTACATACAGTTCCGTACAGTGAATGGTATGACGCCATTAATAAACATAGACCTTAATCAGAAGCATATAGCTAAAGTAGAATATTCCAAATTTTTAGGTATGTCCATTCATGAGAGATTAAATTGGAAGAAACACATTGATGATCTGCTGAAACGTTTGAGTTCAGCTACTTCTGCAATAAGGGTCATTGCAAATTTTGGTGATAAACATCTTAGTAGATTAGCTTACTACGCCTACTTTCACTCATTGCTTTCATATGGCATCATATTTTGGGGTAATTCATCACTGAGGAATAAAGTATTTATTGCACAAAAGCGTGTAATCAGAATAATAGCTGGAGTCCACCCAAGATCATCCTGCAGACATTTATTTAAGGATCTAGGGATATTCACAGTAGCTTCTCAGTATATATACTCTCTTATGAAATTTGTTATTAACAACCAAACCCAATTCAAAAGTAATAGCAGTGTGCATAATTACAATACTAGGAGAAAGGACGATCTTCACTATTCAAGATTAAATCTAACTTTGGCACAGAAAGGGGTGAATTATACTGGCACTAAAGTCTTTGGTCACTTACCAAATAGTATCAAAAGTCTGACAGATAACCAACAAGTATTTAAGAAGAAATTAAAAGAATTTCTGAATGACAACTCCTTCTACTCCATAGAGGAATTTTTAGATATAAATTAAGAAAAAAAAAAGAAAAAAAATATAAAAAAAATATAAAAAATAAAAATAAAGAAAAAACAAAAAAATAAAGTTGTTATATTAACTTAAGTATGTTGTTAAATTAACCTAATTATGTCATGTATTGGAAAATTCGACTCGTTCCACATCATTACGAAATATCGTATTCATGATCCATGGAACTAGTATTAATCTAATCTAATCTATCTCTCTAAAGGCTTCTTCTTTTCCTACTTTTGTACGGAAGTCTTCTGACACTATCTTCATATCTTGCATTGATAAACCTTCTAATTCCTGTTCTAACCAACCATGAAATTCATCTTTCACTTTGTCCTCATCACCTTCTGTAGGTGCATACACACATACAAAGCGCATATCCTTTCATTTAAACGTTAAAATTCAGAACTGCTGCTTTATGCTTATTGTCTACAAGAAAGCCTTTGCCACCTACTGTAATACTGTTCCCTCCACTATACAGAATTGTGTAGTTGCCACTTCTTGGGAAACCATCTCCTATGCATCTGATCTCTTAAACTGCTGCAACTGCTATGCTGTATTTCTACATCTCTTGTGTGAATCTATGTAGAGCTTCTGATTTGTTCAAAGTTCTCACATTCAAGTACCGGTAGCAAATATGAGGTAGCATTGGAAAGTAACTCAAAATAATTTTTTTTCTTCCTTGGTATTGCAACTGGAATGTTGAAATTTCGTGACAATATAGTTTGAAGTTTGTGCTACAGAGGGTATTTTGTTTTCATGTGCAGTGAGTGAAGTCTGAACTACAAAACTAAAATGGTGTGCATGTTACTATGATCAGCTTGTGAAGAGCAACAAAGTGTGTTTCAATATTTGTGGGCCAAGGGCATAAACTGAGTGGAATTCACAGGGACATACATGACCTATATGTGGATGACTGTAGAAACCATAACAATGTTTTCAGGTGGTGTGCATTCTTCCAAGTGAGCCATGTGAACCTTAGTGATTTACCATGCCCTGGAGAGCCAGTAACAGCTGCAACCATGCAGAATGTTGGAGGCAGTAATTTTGAGCTAGTGCTCAATGGGTGCATAAGAACCTGATAGACAACCATAAGGGTGAGTGAATGATTACATGATTGGATCACTTAACACATTACAGCACAGAAGGGACTGACTTTCTGAAAGGAATCATCATTGATGACAAGTCGTGGGCATACTTCAACATATCCAAACCAAGCAGGTCCCTATGCATTGGAAACCCATTGGTTCCCCAGTATGAAAAATAGTCAAAGTGATGTAATCTGCTAGGAAAGTGCTTCTGACAGTGATCTGGATTATGTATGGTGTGTTATTTGTGGACTTTGCTCAACACAAGACCACTGTCAATGCTGCAGCCTTTATTAAAACTTTGGTAAATTTCTGCCATGCCCTTCATGACAAACACCACAACATTAATGCTGATGGTGTCAAACATGACAATGCTCACCCACATGTTGCAGCTTGTGTTTGTGAAAAAATTGCCAACTTTGGGTGGGAGGTGCTCCTGCATCCATCACACCTTGCATCATTGGACTTTCAACTGTTGGTCCCAAGAAGAAATTCCTGGTTGGCCAATGCTTTGTGACAAATGCAGAGGTGAAATCAGTAGCTCATAGATGGCTTACTCCAACCAAATGGACTTCTACAAAGAGGGCATATTGAAACTGATACTGTGATGGGAGAAATGTGTTGCAAACATTGGTGACTATGTAGAAAAGTAGGTGAAAGATGTAAGTTCATTTGCAATTTTTTTTTGTTTTGTTACATATTAAACTTCTTGGTAATAAAATTACTTCTCATTACATTCCGATTCCTGCTGATATACAGGGTGTCCCACACAAACCCCCCTGATTTCAAAGACCCAGGAAAAAAAAACCACTGTAGATACGACAATGAAAAATGCACCACATTGTAGAGCATCTCAAAGAATTTATTTATTTATCATCAATACACCCCTACATGTGAGCAATTTGTAGCATGAAGAATATTGAGTCTATATTCAATTTCTTGCCAAGTTCTTTGCAACATTTCCTCTGTTTTTGTAGCAGTTGCATTAGTGATATGATGTTGTCCACTTTGGTCACATACACGCGGTCCTTCACGAATCCCCAAAATGAAGAAATCAAGTGGTGTATTGTCAGGTGAACTTGGTGGCCAGGTGATGGGTCCTCCGTGTCCAATCCAACAACTGGTAAATTTCCTATCCAGTAGTTTGCCAACAGCCATTGACCAATGTGATGGAGCTCCATCTTGCTGAAAACTGGTGTTGGGTTGCAAGTCTTGTATCTGAGGGTACACAAACTGGCCAGATACACTGACCCATTCACTGTTTGTTTCGCAAAGAAGAACAGTCCAACAATCCTGTCGTGCATTAGCCCTCACCAGATGTTGTTTAGTTTAGGGCTGTCACGAACATGTTCAATGACAACGTGCACATTTTGTGAACCCAAGATCCAAACATTATGCCCATTAACCCTTCCTGATAAATGAAAGGTTGCCTCATCTGAGAATAAACATCTTTCCAGGAAGCTGGCATCCATATCAATACGCAGCAGCATATCCGCAGCAAATTGCTGTTGGCGTTGCTTGTTGTCCAGTGTCAGATGTTGTAGAATTTGGACTTTGTAAGCACACATACAAAAACGCTGGTGAACTAGACAATGCAGTGTTGTTTGAGGTACATCAAGTTGTTTAGATCCTTGAGGAATTGATTTACATGGGCTTCTGAGAAACGTGTGTTTGATATCCTCCACTGACTCTTCTGAAACTATGGAACGTGCACTGCCAGAATGTTTCAGAATACTTCCTGTTGCCAGAAACTTCCTATACCATTCCTTAATTGTTTTCACATCAGGTGGATCACATTCATACATACAACGATAATTTCTTTGCACAATAATCAGTGATTTTGTTTCTGAAAACCACACTACTACTTGCGCACGGTGCTGTCGAGTCACCATTTTCACTTCATGTGACCATGCTGCACTCTGGTGACAATACTTGGCATTTCTGATGGGGGAATTAAATTCTATGAGATGCTCTACAATGTGATGCATTTTTCATTGTCATGTCTATTGTGTTTTTCTCTCCTGGGTCCTTGAAATCAGGGAGGTTTGCGTAGGACACCCTGTATGTCAGTTTTCTGTTTGTGTCATCCCCTTCCTTGCATGGATTGTTCCTCATATCATCAGTATGGTTGTTCCTGTCTTTGAGATATGTAACAGCATGTCTTTTCTGACATGGGATCATCAGCCCATGGTCAATATCCAACCTGGAGGACCAGGATTTGTACGAGGTTTACTCCTTTAGGGAAGCTGGCTTCCCCGTGCCTCTCAAGACCTCCTTATCCTATGTTGTAGGACACATTGCATCTGAATTCTCTGTCAGGACCATTCTGTCTTGGGTGACCCTGCCATTATCTATACTACCAATGGCAAATTCATTCGAGCATGCAAGCCCTGCCGCTCATCACTGGAGATGCCTTCAACAATGCAGTACCTCTCCATAACAGTCCCAGTCCCAGTAAATGCAGCATCACCGGCGACTATGTTCTCACAGTTTTCTCTTGGCATTACAGACATAGTTCATGTTTCCTTTGTATGTTTTTTGTTTTTACTTGTTCTACTGACCTACTGTGGCACTCTAGTAGCTAGTTGGACTGCCTCAAGCTTCAGTATCTCATACTAATGTAGAGGAACTGCTTTGACAGATTTATTTTCACAGTTTTGCTTCTCTATGCAAGTCACCACACGCAACAGTTCCCATCATGATCAATAGAAAACTACGCTACACTGTAAAGTCCTTTTGGGTCCAATTGTACAAAAACTTAATAAGGAATCAACATAGATAAACTGATCAGTCAGAGCAGTTCAGCATGTTTCAAGCATAGAAGCATCTCTCAGTGTTGTCCGCCCCAATAGCTGAATGGTCAGCGTGACGGACTGCTGTCCTAACGGGTCCAGGTTCGATTCCCAGCTGGGTTGGGGATTTTCTCCACTCAGGGACTGGGTGTTGTGTTGTTTTCATCATCATTTCAACCCATCCGGTGTGTAGGTCGCTCAATGTGGTGTCGAATGTAATAAGACCTGCACCAAGGTGGCCGGACCTGCCCTGTAAGGGGCCTCCCAGCCAATGACGCCAAATGCTCATTTCCATTTTACATCTCTCAGTGTTGACCTGAAGGTGAGAGTGCTTGCTTAGTTTGCATATGTTTACTTGTTGTTGTCTTACAGAATTATCATCAGAGGCTGCACACATTAAGTAAATAAGGTGTTAACTCAGCAGAAGCATGCAATAAAAATACTGATGACAACCATGCCTTTTCTAAAAGCAATTTTAACAAACTTGGAATTCTATTACTCACTTCCCAATACACTTGCTCCTTAAAGGCTTTTAATTGCTGCTACTAAAAATTTGCTTTTACGTAGACTCTGATCTTCACTATCAAATTATGAGACACAAAACTAATTGTCGCTTGGAATTGGCCTCTTTCTCCTAGATTCTGAGTAGAGTTACATCATATGGCACATGGATATTTGATGGGCTCTCAACTAACAGAAAGCAAGAACTTGGAAATCCAAACAAATTCAAAAGAAAACTTACCTCATGAACCACTCTTTCTAAGATCATTCGAGTATCTAGATTCAGAGTCTGAAAAATTCTGTTAACTACATGGCTCGTAGCAGGAAATGTAGCAAAGTAAGAATGTACTGCAAAAACGATTCAGTACTTAAAGTTGTAAGTAACAATTTTCTGTGAAAAATACCATTGTAATCAAGTAAATTTTCAGCTACCAAAATGAGATAAACAAAAGGTGTTTAGTACAACTGAGGAGGTAGCAGCTTTTTCTTTTTTTTCTTTAAAAAAAACAAAAAACAGCAGCTTCCTTTCTAATTTACTTGCTTAACCATAGCTGTCATAAATATGAATAGCATCTAGCAGTATAGTAATAGTTTATTCTTAATACAGAATACAGATATGGTCTGTGATTTAATTCTCTTTTTTGTAATGTATATCTCAACACATTGCACATTAATGAAGATTCTTCTTCTTTATGGGATCTATGGAGCACAAAGGACAAGTAAATGAATTTATTAATTAATCCCGTCTGTATATCAACACAATGGGAAGATTTCTAAGTGCAAATCACATAGAACTGAGCTTTTTGCTTTGCATAACCCTGTGCTGATGAAACCTTACTTTATTATCCATCTGGATGTCTAGGAATTTCACACATGGAGCCTCATTTAGTATGTGCCCATTATCTATAAGTGATCCTTTATGTATTACCAATATATTCAACCTTCATTATGCAAGTATTGTACAAAGCCTCATAAAAACCCAAAGACAAACAAAGATTAAACATAACATCTGCACAAATCCTAAAACTATGTTCTTATACCCTGTAAGTGTACAAGAAGTACAGAATGCAATCAACAAACTAAAAAATAAATTGTCTTGTGGCACTGATGGCATTCCAGATAAAGTACTTAAACACACCATAAATATTGCTCGTCCCCTTGTAGACTTAATTAATGCCTCTTTCAGCACTGGCACTTTCCCTGAAGAACTAAACCTGTCAATAATAAAACCATTATATAAAAATGGTGATCCTAATGACGTAAAAACCTTCAGACCCATATCCTTGATATCCTGCTTCTCAAAAGTTATTGAAAGAATAATGCCTGAAAGACTCTCCACTTTCCTGAACACAAGTAGAATATTAGTCAGTGAGCAAAATGGCTTCAGAAAAAATAGTTCAACTGAAACAGCTGTATATAATTTCCTAAAATTCTCCTGATCTCTATAGATCATTACAAAGTAAATTGTGGGGTGTTTTTAGATTTATCAAAGGCATTTGATGTTATTGATCATGAATTATTCCTTGAGAAACTATATTGCTATGGTGTGCATAGTACTGTTCACGGCTGGTTTAAATCATACCGGTCAGACAGATACCAGAAAGTAGAAATAGTTCACGAAGGAACCTCTTACTTTTCAGAATATAAGAAAGTTAGTATTGGAGTGCCACAAGGTTCTGTGCTGGGACCCCTCTTGTTCTTGATTTTCATAAATGAGCTACCAAACTGTTTAACACTAGCTAATGCTGTATTGTATGCAGATGATACAAGTCTTTTTATTAAAGCTCAAAATGAGACTGACTTGCAACACAAAGTAGAAGTAACAAAAGAAGAAGCAGGAAAATGGTTTAGAGATAACTGTTTATCTGTAAATGAGAAAAAAACAGTATGGATGAATTTCAGCCATGTATCGAATGAAGTAAAGCCCAATATAGTTTTGAAACTTGGTGAACAGAATATTTTACAAACTTCAAACACAAAATTTTTAGGTATCTGGTTAGATGAGCATCTAAAGTGGGATAAACGTATTGAAATGCTCAATAAAAAGCTAAGTAAATGCTGCTATATACTCAGAATGCTAAAAAAAAAATGCTGCAGTGAAAATACAGTAATATGTGCTTATTATGCTCTTATGCATAGTCTATTGTGGTATGGTGTCTTATTTTGGGGTAATTCAAGTCTGGCAAGCTGGTCATTCATTATTAAAAAATGAGCATTAAGAATAATGGAAGGAGCTGCACCAAGAGAGCCCTGCAGGGAAATTTTCAAAGAATTTCAAATAATGTCACTTCCATCTTTATATATCTACGAAAGTATCTCCTTTTTCAAATCTCACCCCCAATTTTCTTCTTTAAATAGTGAGTGCCATGACTACCCAACAAGACACAGGAATGATTTCCACAGAGAAACACACAAAACAGCCCAATATCACAAAAGTGCAATATATCACCCCAAAATCCTTTTTAGTGCTCTTCCCTTAAGCATCAAAAAGATAGAAAAGTCTTACATTTTTAAAAAGAGCTTAAAAAATGTTATTAAGATAATGTTTTTACAGTGTTACAGAGTACATGGATTTTCAGAACATAGTGACATAGTGGTCAATGATAATGATAATTCATATTTGAACAAATGTATGAAAATAGTCTGCCTATACACACTATAATTAATTAATTATTGTTTGTTCTGTTATTCTCTACTAGAGTGGTCAATGATAATGATAAGTCATATCTGAAAAACAAATGTATGAAATAGTATCCACTATAAATAATTAATTAGTGTTTGTTTTGTTATTATCTACTATATGCTGCATGAGACATATATTTATATATGTTTTACCACCGAAGGCCTATGTTATTAATTTACTGTATAATTACAAACTCATATAATGTAACATGACAACTCCTATATCATTGTATATGATAAAATGGATGCTCAATAAATAAATGAATGAATCTGTACATCTGTTTCCTGTAAATCATTTTGCTTTGTTAGAAATTGCATGAGTCTTTGTAACATTAAGACTTAAGATGTTTTTTGTGACCTTGTTGTAAGCCAGTTTTGTTGTTCTCCTGGTTATACCTGATAGGAATGTGTCTCAGTCCTTTATCTGTATCCTTGTGTAATCAGCAAATATTACAGTTTTTCAAGATTCCGCAAATGTTCCAGGTAATTCATTTATGTAGATAAAACATATAATCACCAAACCTTGTGGGAGAGCATATTTAATGATTCCCCATTCCTAATTTAGTTTTATTCCCATTGCACCATTTGTTCCCTCTGTTTGGTCATGTAAAGAAAAGGTAGGAGAATGTCTTTAATGCCACGTCATTTTAGTTTCCATAGTAGAATTTGCCTTAATCCATTTAAAGTGCATGTCATTTATGTTGGCGGCCGAGTTTAGGTTCATTCTGCGCATCTGACGTCACAAAACACAGTCAGCCAATAAACAGAGAACGACGTTGCCAATCTCACGAACTGCTTTTTCGCAATAAAGAACAGCGGTAATTGTTTATTTCCTATTGTACTTCGACGAAGCGTGAATAATTCATAGTCATACCAACAGTGTTTGGTAGTATTTTGCGTGATGTGTTAGAGTCCTCATGGAGCCATGCTGTCGAACGAGTTGTGTTAGCGTAATGGTTAAGGTGTTGAACTGCTAAGCGATAGGTCAAGAGTTGCCGGCACGGTAACTTGCATGTTCGGTCAGAGGGTTAGCTGCCCTCTGTAATAAAAAAACTGAGTTAATGGGTCCACGATGAACTGAAACGGGTGTCTTACGACGTCCGCCCTGAGCAGATACAACGAACAAAATGAGATTTAAAAAAAAAAAAAAATAGTTCAATCCACGTGCTGTGCTTAATATTTTCTTTATTTAAAAATAATATTGAAGTGCTGTACTTCACGAATTTTATTCGTTTGACTGCAATTTTTGGAAATTTCTAGTGCTTTGTCTCTTCATTAACCCTTTCGCTGCTGCAGACACGTGCTCCCCGCATTCCGAAGTGCTTTAAAATAAAGCCAAATGCGCCCGGTGTAAATAAAACTTTTATTACAGTCGCGAAAGACGGAATATTTCTCAATATTACATATGACACCTATGTGGTACTTAAATTAAATGAGATATTGTTATACAGTAAATTTTATATAAAATTTAGGTATCTTGTCCACATTTCATTCTCAACATTGTGCAACTAAAATCGACCATACGGAAAGTATACGCTATAGACTTTTACCTCTGCAAACTCTTCAAAATTTTGTGCAATGGTTTACTACATTTAATGCTGCACAATAACTGCGTTCCACATCGAAACAAAATTAAATCATTTAAGGGGGGGAAAGTATCAGTCAAGAAGACGTGTAAAAATCAAATTTTTGGGCCAAATAGTTTTTGTGAAATCGAATGATAAGTGTATCAAAGCAGTGGGAACACCATGTGTCTGCACAGGCGAGCAGTGCAGTGATGACAAAATCGCGCACAGCGCGGAACGTAGGGAGCACGTCTTTGTAGCAGCGAAAGGGATAATGCGGCCGTGGTGGCTTTACTTCATGAACTGCGTGCTCCCCCCTAACGTAAGCTTGCGAACTATGCTATACTATGGCGCTGCTTCTCTTGGTGCGCGCGTCGTGTGCAACTGGCAACGCAGCAATCTCCCGCGTCTGGGCGGGCATGCACGAGCCGCCAAGATAAAAGAATTGAACTATAGTAGCAGAGCTGCCATTAAGTTCAAATCTCACACATTCAAAGTAGGCATGGGAAGCACCAAAGTTCATATCTTGTACACTGAGGAGCCAAAGTTATGCGATAGTGATGTTTGCATACACAGGTGGTGGTAGTACAGTGTACACAAGGTATAAAAGGGCAGTGCATTGATGGAGCTGTCATTTGTACTCTGGCAATTCAAGTGAAAAAGTTTCCAATGTGATTAGGGCCATATGACATGAATTAACAGACTGTGAATGCAGTAGTGAAGCTAGATGTGTGAGATATTACATTTCAAAAATTGTTAGGGAATTCAATATTCTGAGATCAACAGTATTGAGAGCATGCCAAGGATACCAAATTTCAGGCATTGCCTCTCACTATGTGCAATGAAGTGGCTGACAGCCTTCACTTAATGACCAAGAGCAACGACAGTTGCATAGAGTTGTCAGTGCTAACAGACAACTAACACTGCGAAATAATTGCAGAAATCAAAGTGGGATGTATGACAAACGTATTCATTAGGACAATGTGGTGAAATATGGCATTAATGAGCTATGGCAGCAGGCAACCAACATGAATGCCTTTGCTAACAGCATGACATCACCTGCAGCACCTCTACTGGGCTCATGACCATATTGTTTGAACCCTAGAAGACTGGAAAACTGTAGCTTGTTTAGATGAGTTGCAATTTCAATTGGTAAGAGCTGATAGTAGGGTCTGAGTGTAGCACAGACCCCATGAAGCCATGGATCCAAGTTGTCAACAAGGCACTGTGCAAGTTGGTAGTGGCTCCGTAATGATGTGGACTGTCTTTACATGAAATGGGCTGGATTTTCTGGTCCAGCCATCATTGACTGGAAATTGTTATGTTCAGCTACTTGGAGACCATTTGCAGCCGTTCATGGACTTCATGCTCCCAAAAAACAATGGACTTTTTGTGGATGCCAATGCACCATGTCACCAGATCACAACTGTTTACCACTGGGTTTAAGAACATTCTGGACAGTTTGAGCAAGTGATTTGGTAATCCATCAAACATTTCTGGGACATAACCAAGAGATTAGTCCATACACAAAATCCTACACTGACAACACTTTCTCAGTTATGGATAGCTGGAGAGGATTTCCAATGACTTTTTAAATCTATTGCACGTTCAGTTTCTGCACTATGCTGGGCAAAAGGAGGTCTGACACAATATTGGGAGGTATCTCATGACTTTTGTCACCTCAGTGTACTTCAACAGTGAGAATTGTTAAAACAATGGATTTGGTGTGAATGTGCAAAATAACAGAATCGTCGTACATAGCTCCTTGTATCTTTAATGGTTGACATATTTCCAATGTTTACTTTTGTCCATGATCAGAGAAAGCTAGGGGCTACTGCTTCTTTACTTTTTTCTGCTTCTTCGTGCATATTTTACCACTTATTTCAAATACTCTATAATCTCTATACATTTGTCCGCTTTTTAACATCATGCTAAAATCATACATGAAAATGTCTTTCCAGGTTGTGCTCAGTTTCATTGATCCATATATTTTTTAGTTGTTGTCCTTGACAACATTTTTTATTTAATTTATCTTCATCTTAGGTTTTCTTCTCTACATATTTTATCACATCATATACAGTTTTGCACTTCTATTTTTTCTTTTTCTTTTATGAGACTCTTGGTAATAAAGGTGCATCATGAACATACTTGTGCCATAATAAACAAATTGATGAAAATAGCAAGACAGTAACTATAAAGATTTATTGCATCGTGACATTACTAAAACCCGATGAGTATGAATAACTTTTGCTGAGGAAAATTCAGCAAGGTAAAAAGTGTAGGAAAGGGAATGTCGAATGATCTTACATTATAAGAAGCAGATTACATGAAATAAACATGACAATACTGTTAAGTTAACCTGTTATTATTGAAGCTAGCATAATCCCCGTAGATATAATTTCACAATTCCACATTCACATCACAGTCAATCATGATATTGAATTATTACCAAGCCCAGATTTTTAATTTAAACTCAAGATATTAATGATCACTATTCCTTAACACAAAATTGCACGCAGAAATATACAAATAACACACTCCGCTACTTTTAAATTGTCACTGTCCACACACCTCACTTCCATTCTTTTTCAGTTAGAACCTTCTGAGTACTACTACAACTATTCCTAAGTGCAGAAAGTGTAGGAAGTCAAAGATATCTCGAAACATATTGGCTACTTATAGAGATTTTACAAAAAATATAGCACAATTGTTAAATGCAAAGATCAATATTTGGGAGGGGGGGGGGGGGGCAACTGACAGAAAATGAGAGGCTGATGCAAGGCATTACAAGAGAAAAGCAGTTGATATAAAAATATTATTGCTAATTTAATTTACATACCTGAGATTGTATAATCATCAGAAGATAGTTCCTTTCCATTCTGAAACAAAAATAATATGATACTGAATATAATTTTATTCTCTTTAGTCGAAAATAAATTGTATCTACATCTACATACACACTTCACAAACCAATCCTATGATGCATTGCAGGGGGTATCTTGCATCACAACTAGTCAGTTTCTTTCCTGTTTCACATGCAAATGGAGTGAGTGAGAAACAACTGTTTATAGGCCTCTGTACAAGCCCTAATTTCACTATCTTGTCTTTGTCTTCCTTACGAAAAATGTACATCAATGGTAGTAGAATTGTTCTGGAGACAGCTGCAAGTGCTGGTTCTCTAAATTTTCTCAACAGTTTTTTATGAAAAGAACATCATCTTTCCTCTGTGTATTTGTATTTGAGTTCACAAAGTATCTCTGTAATACTTGCTTGTTGATTGAACCTACTGGTAGTAAATCTGGCTGCATGCCTCTGAATTTTTTCAATGTATTCCTTTAATCTGACATGATGTGGATCCTTAACATTTGAGCAGTAATCAAGAATGGATTGCACTGGTGCTCTATCCATGATCTCCTTTATAGGTGAGTTACACCTTCCTAAAATTCTGTCAATAAATTGAAGTTGACCATTCGCCTTCCATATTACTGTCCTTACATGAGCATTTCATTTCATTTTATTTTTGCAGTGTTAATTAATTGACTTGACTGTGTCAAGCAACTCACCTTTATTATTATTTTGGAACCTTAACAGAGTTTCTTTTCCTTCTCATTTGCTTTAACTAACATGTTTTACAATTTGCCATTCATCACATTAATTAGAAATTGTTTCTAAGTCATCATGTATTCTTCCACAGTTACTCAATGATGATACTTTCCTGTATATGACATTACCATCAGCATACAGTTATAGATTGCTACTCACCATGTCCCATCCCAAAATTTATGCATAAATAGAACAAGAACAAGAATATCACATTTCGCTGGAGCACTCCTGATGATACCTTTGTCTCTGATGAATAATCATCATCAAGAACAATGTGCTGGATTCTATTACTTTAGACATCTTAGATCCATTCACATAGCTGGGAACCTATTCCATATGCTCAGACCTTCAGCCATAGCCTGCAACAGCACACTGTATCAAATTCTTTCTGGGAATCTTGGAACATGGAATCTGCCTCTTTCTCTTCATCTATGGTTTGCTGCTTGTCATGTGAGAAAAGGGCAAGCTTTGTTTTTTTATGAGTGATGCCTTCTAAATGTGTATTGATTTGTGGACAGAGGCTTTTCTGTCTCAAGGGAATTTATTATATTCAAACCTAGAATATTCTCATGACTAAATGGTAAGGCCAGCATTGTCATTTCAAATAAAAGCTGTGTCCAATCTGTTCTAGTGGTTTCCAGCAGATTTATTAAGGCTTTTCAAGGTAAATTCTTCAGGTAGACAGAACTGCTTGGCAAAGTCAATTTAAGTCATTCGAATCCAAAAGGGTGTGGAACAGCAGAGTGCATTTGTCCCCCTCCTCACATACAGTCACTATATACCTGAAATTCTCTCTCTCTCTCTATCCCTCTCTGTCTGTCTCTCTCTCTCTCTCTCTCTCTCTCTCTCTCTCTCTGTCTATGTCTCTGTCTCTCTCATGCAGTTCACAGGAAATTACGCTGATTTTGTGGTGCTGTGGCAGTTGTGGTGCTGTTCTGCAGTCAAGATGGATGCAAACCTTTACTGACCAGTGCCATAATAGAGTTCCTGATCTTTTCTCTGTCATTTTCTCATACAGCCCTTATTGAGCTTCACCCTGGTGCTTGTATTCCTAGCACAATGGAAACAAGGCAGCATAATCTTCTATTTCAGATTTTTAATTTTAATTTTGAACCCAATATTTTAGAAATATTGCTATTTTCTAACTTTATTTCATAACACATTGAATACTCTTGATTTATTAATGTAATTTCAGATTGCTGAATAAAAAAATGGCATCTATATTCATAACAGGATGTCCTTCATTTATGTATCAAAGTAAACTGCCCTAAACATATTAAATGGATAACTAACAATGGTTTAAGATACAGTAAGTTTTGTGTACATCTCATAAAATTTAGTTCTTGTGATACTGCATATTTTCAAACTTTCTGAATCAGTTACACCAAAACTAGAAATTATAGAATCTTGTCCCCTATTGCAATAACTTCTGTGGGCACCCACAATTACTGTTAAAAAACCTATTTGCAAAGAGAAACTGTACAGAGGACAAATTAAGTTTCTTTCATCAAAACACAAATAAATAAAAAAGAATATATTATCAACAGAGCAAGTGAAATTTTATGTGAAACATCAGTAGATTTGTTATACTTGTCAGAATATCACTTGTAAATAATAAACTGAATAGACAAATGTGGTCGGAGACAAACTGACATGTCATTGTCAAAATTGTAAAAGACAGGGAAAAAAGCTTATGACCATCACGTCAATTGTCAGTATGTTTCCTCACTTTTCACTGAGCAGGTGTGTTATACAGGGGTTGGACAAAAATATGCTAACACTATGAGCAATGTATTGTGGGAAATACATTCCTCACTATTTCACTACACGTGAGCTCAACTTGTGCTATTCACTCTCACACATAGGACTGGGTCTACAGAGTGAAATAAAAAGACACAGAAATGTTTTGATGGTCCCTTATTGCAACTGTACACAACTATATATAACATATAGTAGAATTACATAGGATAATGTACTAACTTCAGATGTCTTAGAAAAATGCTACTTCTCTCCTCATGGAAACTACTGTACACCTGGTTCTGGTGTCCATATCAAAGTGAAACTAGATACTAGCTTGAAAGTGTCCATATCATTTGACATAATACCCTTCGATGTACACATGATTGCAGGGGGCTGTTTGTATTGGTTTAGAGAGGGCAGATGCAAACCATGAATAAGTCATGGTGGGTGACGTAGAGTGGGTGCTTGCAGTTTGAGGTGTAAATAGCGTTTATCACACACAAGGCTATCAACAAGGCACTCACATTCATGGCAGTCTCTGTAACGTAGACATATACATCAGCACATAGTAATAATCATACTCAGCACATGCAATGTTATGGTGACAACAAAAACACTATCATGCATTCGTAATACTAGACAAGGTTGTTCATGTGACCACGGATGAATTTACTCTAAACTTAATCACATGTGATAGAAACAATATAATTAAATACTCTTGCTACAGATGTGAGGAAATGGTGTGCTATACATGAGAGTGTACTCACTAACTAATGCCTAAACACACATGAGACACAAAGGAAAAGCACAGATTAAAGGACAACCATGTATGAATTTATAATAATTACAATGGGAGCAAGGCAGTATGATTAAATACTCTCACTATCATTGATGAAAAGAAAATCCCATGCTGTTGCACATATGCACTGTTTTGATAATATGCCTGGGAAGAGTAATACGGTCCATGAGGCTGTAGTCATTAATACAAGGGACTCCATGAGGTGGATGTAGTAAGCTGTTAAAATGAAGCTGCTTGGCAGTGTGTACAGGTCAATTGCAAAACATGGTGTGTGTCAAGAGTACATGAAGCACTCTGACACTAGCTCTCAATACAGCTCACAGATACCAGCAATTACAGTTCTTTCAAAATGTGTGATATCGACCCACAAGCATTGTCTTCACTTGACTTGTACCTATCAGGAGCACTGTTACAGCAAGCCAACAAATGTTCATTCTTTTAACACAAAACACTGTGGAATCAACACTCAGAAAAATGTTATCTCATTTAAATGAAGATGGCATTTGGGCGTGTGAGAAATGCTCGTCAGGGAGCACTTTATGCTGTATGCCTTTCTGGGAAAAACTCCAAGCTGCAGCAAGGAAGTGCAAGATGGAGAAAGACTCTAGCTCTTGGGTCCACTTTCACTTGTGGCCCAATTCTGCTGCTGATATCTGTTGAAGTAGACAGCTTATGGGCATGTATGTACTGCAGTGCATCACTGCAGTACGCTTGAACATAAATGCAGGTGCTTGCCAAGCCTGAAAGTTGTGCTGCTGTTGATCATGAATGGCACCTGTGCAATGTCCTGAATAAATTGCAAGTGTCAGTCATGCTCAGAACAGTGTTCTGTGTAGTTGCGAGTACTTTGAGTCAGAGCTAAGTGAATTTTAATGCGGGTAAATTTTGCTGCTCATATGGTGTGTGCTTCCATAACTGAGGGAGTCAAAATGTTTGGTGTTTCAAGAAGCACTGTACAGAAGATTTATATCACACCAGGGAAAGTGGAGAAATATCATCTGCTAAGTAAAAACATGAATGAAAGTTTGTGTTAAGTGCTCATGACAGATTGTGATGGAAAATAAGAAGATGACAGCTGCAAAAGTCACTGCAGAACTGAATGTTTTATCGTGAACCCTGTCTGCACCAAAGAGACACCAAGGCAGCTCCATAAGCATGGAATAAGAGGGTGAGATGGAATTCCAAACACACTTTTGAATGATAGAAATGCCCATTAACTGAAAAATGTAGTGCAAAAGCCAAAAATCCTGGACTATGGAGCAATGGAAGAAAGTCATTTGGTAGGATGAATCTCCTTTCACATTGTTTTCAAAGTCTGGGCAAGTTATTCTCAAAAGAGTGAAACATATTGCAGGTTTGGTGATGATATGGGCAGTCTTTCATGGTACTGCATGGACCCCATGGTTGCTCTACAAGGTTGGATTACTGTCAGGGTGTATGTGACTACTTTATTTTATGATGCCCATCCCAGTGCACAATGTTTGTTTCCCACTTGTGATGCTGATGCTGTGTTGCAAGATGTCAAGGCCCCTGTCCACACACCTTGCATCCTCCAGGTGTGATTGTGTGAGTACAAGGTAGAATTGTCACGTTTCCCTGACCACCACAGTCAACAGATATCTATATTATTGAGTCTTCATGATCTACTTTGGATGGTTTGGTGCAGCATCACTATCCACTTCCATCATCATCACCTCATCTTGACACTATTCTGCAGGAAGAATGGTATAACATTCCCTTGAAAACCATACAGTACCTGTATTTAACCATTTCAAGACGACTGGAAGCAGTTTTTAATGCCATAGGTTTCCTACACCATGGTAGGCACGGTAATGTGTTGTGCTTTTGGTGTTTCCATATTTTTGTCAAGTCTCTGCATTTATACAACTGATATGTTCCACATCATAGTGTTTTGAATTTGTGATCCATGGGAAACACAAATAATTAAACTAAGTTCACTAAGTGGCGCTAAAACATTAGATTTGGAAATACACATACGAGTGGTGCTGACAGTTTAGACACTACATAAAGGGTGGTTCCTTTAAGCTTTTAGAGAGATTGTCCATAACATTAGGTAGATTGTGTATTACTTTCCTGCCTGACAGTGTTGATCAGAGAGATCTAGTGTTGTTAATGTTTGGCTCCACATTATTTATCATAGTAATTTTGTGAATAAGGATTGAATGTCATAACGCAACAGTCACTGATAATTTTCCCTTTGACTCAAATACCTTCTGCAATTTTAAGATGAAAGAAGTAGTATCTGATTTATCTCACCATGATGTTCCAGTGTTGACAAACATGCCCAGCAGTAAGAAGTGGGGAATAGATTTACAAAGTAGACAATGTTGATGAAAAATGTAACTCCTTTTTAGATAACCATCTTAGATTGATGTGTTGAGAAGTAAGGATTGATGTTGTAGAAGTAAATGAAAAATGAGACAAACATAGATAAAACAAGTTCAAAAATTAGTGGCAGAATAATTAAATGAAGAAATTCATCACTGACTATTCATAGTAGAAGAAAAAAAGGAAAATTAAGGTTCAAACATTCCACTGGCAACAATGTATTAGATACAGAGTGCAAGTTCAAATTGGTGAAGGATAGGGAAGGAATTTGGCTACACCCTTTCAAAGGAACTACATTAAGCATTAAAGAAAATCACAGAAATCCTAACTCTGTATGGGTGGACAGGGATTTGAACCTTCATCTTTCTGAATATGAGCCGATTGTCTTCTCCACTGTACCATCTTATACAGTTGTTGCTGTGCTATCCAAAAGGGCAGAGACCAGAAATATAAATATATACATATATGCACCTTGACATCAAAATGATATCTTCCGTGCTAATGTACTCACTTGCCTGAACCATTCTGGGACTTAGCTGAACAACTGCATGCAAATAAGGTTTAAGGGACAGAGAACACTACATCTTTACTGTGCAGCATGTGGGAGTTTGGGTTGGATGGGAGGCATGCTCAGATGGCCAAGGCAGTTAAGCAACTGTACTGGGTTTGAGTCCTATCTGGCACAAATTTCCATATGTCACTGTTGCATTTAATGCAATGTCCACATGTAGCTGAGATCTGAATATTTCTCTTTCATTCTTCAGATATGGCTGCTGAATTATGCAAATGCTGACTGTTCTTTCAGACACACCTAAAGGACAGACACCACAATATAAATATGTACATATATGCACTTTGATGGCAAAATGATATTTTCCGTGTGGGTGCATTCACTCCTCTACCCTTGTGGACTCACCTGAATTTTTGTGAGCAACTAGCGAATAATGGATGGAGGACACAATATTTCTAGTATGCGGCATGCAGAAATTTGAGCTGGGAGGGAGGCATGCTCAGATGACCAAGGCGGTTAAACGCAAACTTTCTAGCGAAGCAGAGCATCCAGGTTTGAGCTCCAGTCTGGCACAAATTTTCACATGCTGCGATTGCATTTCCTGCAGTGCTCATGGTAGCCCAGATCTGATAATTTCTCTTCCATTTTACAGGTACACCTGTTGAATCACACAAATCTGTCTGTTCTTTCAAACATATCCTAAAGAACTAATACCACACATATAAATATGTACATGTCTGCACTTTGATGGTGAAATATCTCCTATATGGATTCATTCAATCATCTTAAGCCTTGTGAGCAAAAAAGAGGATAAAGGACAGTGAGCACAACTTACATAGTATGTGGCACATGGGAATTTGGGCTGGATGGGAGGCATATCGAATGGCTAAGAGATTAATGCGACCATTCTACAGGAGCAGAGGATCTGGGTTTGAGGCCCAGTCTGGCACTAACATTCATATGCTGCCATTGCATTTAATGCAATACCCATATGCTGCTGAGATCTGAAAATTTCTTTTTAATCCTATTACATACATTCCCAGTTGTGTAGCAATAAATATTTATTAGTGGTCGTTTTCACATATAGTATTACTATATACCATAGATAATGGATAAATCAATACATTAGAATTAGGCACCAGATTCTCATGAGTAATACCTTAAATAACTATGTGTATTAAGAAATGAGATCATCCTTTATGAAATCCTCCCCACTCCACCAAGAGTGTCTTTCCGCCGTCCACCTAACCTTCGTAACCTCTTGGTTCATCCCTATGAAATCCCCAAACCACCTTCCCTACCCTCTGGCTCCTACCCTTGTAACCACCCCCAGTGTAAAACCTGTCCCATGCACCCTCCCACCACCACCTACTCCAGTCCTGTAACCCAGAAGGTGTACACGATCAAAGGCAGAGCCACGTGTGAAAGCACCCACGTGATTTACCAACTGACCTGCCTACACTGTGAAGCTTTCTAAGTGGGAATGACCAGCAACAAACTGTCCATTCACATGAATGGACACAGGCAGACAGTGTTTGTTGGTAATGAGGATCACCCTGTGGCTAAACATGCCTTAGTGCATGGCCAGCACATCTTGGCACAGTGTTACACCGTCCGAGTTATCTGGATACTTCCCACTAACACCAACCTATCAGAACTCCGGAGATGGAAACTTGCCCTTCAATATATCCTCTCTTTCCGTTACCCACCAGGCCTCAACCTCCACTAATTTCAAGTTTCCACCACTCATACCTCACCTGTCACTCAACAACATTTTTGCCTCTGTACTTCCACCTCGACTGACACCTCTGCCCAAACTCTTTGCCTTTATGTATGTCTGATTGTGTCTGTGTATGTGTGGATGGATATGTGTGTGTGTGTGTGTGTGTGTGTGTGTGTGTGTGTGTGTGTGTGAGTGTATACCTGTCCTTTTTTCCCCCTAAGGTAAGTCTTTCTGCTCTCAGGATTGGAATGACTCCTTACCCTCTCCCTTAAAACCCACATCCTTTCGTCGTTCCCTCTCCTTCCCTCTTTCCTGATGCAGCAACCATGGGTTGTGAAAGCTTGAATTTTGTGTGTGTGTTTGATTCTAAAGATATTTTGATAAGCAAATTTATGATTGTATTTGTTGCCTCAGGAAGTTTGTTAAAAAGTTTGAAATTCAGGGGAAATGTTTCCTTCTGGCTGAATAAAGTAACAGTGTGAGAAATGAAGATTTGTGTTAAAGAGACTGTGTTTGTGAATATCACTGGTTATTAGAAACCTTTTGTCTCTATCAATTAGATAACAGTTTTAAATAATACTAACATTTCTCTAATATAATTATGTGGTAGGGGAAATATATTTAATGCGGGGGGAGGAGACTCATGTAACCCTCATTTCCTTTTATTCATTATAGAACTAGGTCTAAATAGGCACCATATTTTGCAATAAATTTCTATGCACTGTAATTAGTTATTTCAAAGCTCCACAGATCCCAATGTCAATATTTCACATGTGATGTGGATGGAGTCAGTCACTTTACAAATGTCACACACACACACACACACACACACACACACACACACACCTATAGCCATATTACTGAAATGCTGTCATGGAACGTGGTTCAAGTTGCAATGTAGGGGCAACAAATGCTAGATTTTTAATATTTCACATAATTATTCACCAAATTTAAAACTTTAAAATGTTGTAATCTACTCATCAAGAGGTATTATGTTAAAAGCATAACACAATAAGACAAGAATTACAGTTGTTCGTATTAAGGCAGCATAACTGCTGGTGTGCAAATATATTCACTTCATTCATCCAGTATGGTATTTGAGAATGAGAGCACTTGGCAACTTCCAACAAAGTTGACACATTATTTCAAACCTTTACAAAACTATTTCTCACTGAAGCTCTCACAAAATTGTGAAAACAAAAAAGTTTTATCACTTACAACATTTGCACTGTTCATGCACTCAACCTTCGGCATTAGGTCTGACATTTGACTTTATTACTTATTTACTGTTACCTCTGTTCACAACACAGTTTACATATAGTATCCACAAATGTCACAGAATTTAACTGCAAAACTGCACTAAACAGCCAAATTACCTAATATCATGTAGGACCCCTGCAAGCATGTAGAAGTGCCGCAACACGATGCAACATGGACACTGAATTCATAAGAGCTACATTTAAGTCCGTGATTTAGAAAAACAGGTCAGTGAGAAGACAAAGTGAAAATATGCACTGATATTGAATCCCTTGCCCTCTAGCACATGGAAGAGCATTCTAGACACCACCACCAACCTGTTGACATCCTACTACCATCTTGGTGCACCACTATCCAATACCTATCAAATTCACAGTGTTCCTTCTTGTCAACCCCTCATAGCTCCCAAACTCTGCCTAGCTGACCTTTTCAGCTTGCCACAGCCTCAAAACTTCCTATCAACCCTCCACTAAATCCAGAGCTGAAAACATTGCAGAACACTGTTGTTAACCTTTCCCCAAAAATCCTCAGACCCACGGAAGTTTGAGTCCTATACAAGGCCCTACCTTTAACCATACAGCCAAATTGAACCATGTTAGACTTGTCAAAGACCTACTCTCTTTCTTCCGACCCCTGCAATGGAAATACTTCATTGCCACTAATCCTTCCACCCATAGACACCCTAATATGATCACTGAACCCCGCCTCCTCCAGTTCACACCAGAATCCGATCGTGATCCCCCCCCCCCCCCCCCCCCGCCCTCTATCTAACTACACCCTGGTCCTCTTCCAGGAATTCCATAGCTCAGACATGGCCTCACTGTCCTTCCCCAGGTCCCTTCCTGAGAAAACCAACTTTCAGTGGGAGAAAGAACAGCCATTCACAGCCTCAAAGCAAATCCTGACCTAATCATCCTACCTGCACCACAGTCGTTAATAACTGCAGCAACTACCTGGAGGAAGGCCTTTGCCAGTTATCTGACTCATCCATCTATAAACTTTGCCAGAGTGATCCCATCCCAGAAATTAAACATAACTTGCCTTAGGTTCTTCCCAGAACCTCTCCCTTGAATCCACTTTCTTCTTTACCCCCTATGACACCCCAAAAAACCACCTTCTACATGCTTCCCAAAATGTACAAACCCAACAATCCTGTATGGCCCTTTGTAGCTGATTATTGTGCTCCCACACTGAAGGAATTTTGGCCCTCTTGACCAACACTTCCAACCAGTTGCCCAAAATATAGCCTCCCATGTCAAAGATACCAACCAGTTTCTTTTCTGACTCTCCATCATTCCCACCCCTTTACCTCCTGGTTTCCTTCTGGTCACTGTTGGTGCTACTTCCTTGTTCACCAACATCCCTCATGCCCATGGTCTTTCCACTGTTGAACATTATCTTTGTCAATGTCCTTTAGACCCCAAACCTAGATCAACCCTCTTGCACCCTACTAACTTTATCCTAACAGGCAAACATTTCTCATTTGAAGGGAAATATACAAACAAATCTGCAGCACAGCCATGGACATCTGTATGGAACCCTCCTATGCCAACCTATTTAAGTTGCATTTAGAGGAAATCTTCCGAGCCTCCCAAAACCCCAAACCTCTGGTTTAGTTGAGGTTCATTGATGATATTTTCATGGCCTGCACATAGGGCCAAGACACCCTATCCTCATTCCTTCACAATATAAACCCTCCTGTCCCATCTACTTCACCTGGTCCCCCTAAAGCCAGCATGTCACCTCCCGGATGTTTAAGTCCTCCTCTCTGATGGCTCCCACATTAAACCCACCATAGGACCTGCTTTTCAACAGCTGCTATCCATGCCATGCCAAAAAATCCCTCCCATACATCCGGCCCACCTTGAGATGTCATATCTGCAATGACAAGAACTTCCTTGCCCAGTATGCTGAAGGTCTTCCAGAGGCCTTCACAGTCAGGCACTATCACCCAGACCTAGCCCAAAAACAGACCTCCCATGCCATTTCGCTATGCACATACAATCCTCCAACCATCTCCCAAGAACCAGCTATTAAGGAGTGCCCCCTATGTTACCCAATATCACCCCTGATTGGAACAACTAAACCACATCCTTCATCAGGGCTTTGATGACCTGAAATTAAAGATGTACTGGAATTGCAAAACTATTGTGTAAATATTTGCAGTTAAACTGTAAGACTACCAGTATTAAATGAAAAAGAAATTGCTTTGGAACACTGCCCGCATAAACATAAGACACTTGATGTTCATGAAAAACTTAATGTAAATTATTCTGTAACATTGCCTACGGTCCTCAAGAAAAGTGCTTCAAAAGTTATGGTGGATACATGGAAAGTAACTGCTGTCTGCTGTTATTGTTTGGTACATCTCTAATGTGTGCTGGGATCAAAGTGGGCAACTGATTGTGCAATCCCCAGTGATCCGATGTTCATATGTTTTTCTTTACACCACTGTTTCTGTCAATATCTGCAATCTGTTTGCAACTATGTTCATTGTTCATAATCCCATTCAGACTTGCAATGAACATTTGTGTATATGTATTTGAATATTCTCTGTATAATTTAGGTGCAAAAGGGCGCTACACACTGAATTGGAGAAGCTTTGAGTCATCATCAATAGGTACACACAGAAGAGGAATAAAACTTCATTGAGCTAGAGTATAAACACACACACACACACACACACGCACACACACACACACACACACATCCATCTTTGCCCCTACAGTGTGCTGGCTACAGCACTCACAAACTCAAAATCCTTCAAGTGGGGAGGGAGACAACAAACTCCACCTCTAAGTGAACAGTGCAGGTATTACAAACCTGTTTTTTGAGCTTCCACAGAAGCAGTAATGTGCACAATGCAGGTAATCATCAATTATATACTTTATGTTATCAAAACTGAGATTAATGTTTGTATTAAATAAAATTATGTATAAGTGGTACAACTTATGACACAAGGTGTGGAAACACTGCTTATTGTTTTTATTAATTGCAGTGATGGTTCAACTCACCTTTACACAAAATTGAGTTAACTGAGTTGAAAATTTGCATAAACTGAGTTGAGATAAAACAGCTGAAGTAGCATACAGTGCCATTCTCCTTGTCATGTCTGTGCAGATTGCAATTCAGGTCAGTTAACCAGCCCTAGCTTTATGGATCCCACCCCCACTATCCATATGGGACAGTGGCACACAAATCAATAGATGTGAAGCACGTGAACAGACAAACAAACAATTACAATTTCAGAAAAACTGAATGATTTATTCAAGAGAAAGAGCTTCAGAAACAGAAAGTCAAAAATCTGTTGGTCCAGCAAGCTGTTATTCAACTTGGCAAGGACACACATGCAGAGGGGCAAGGGCCCACTGTCCCCCTTAGCTCTCAGGGAAAGGAAAAGGATAGTGCAATCAAGTGTTTTTTTTTTTTCTCCGTGAAAATGTTTTAAAAGTCAGTATTACACAGGTTTTTAACAGGGTTGAAACTGGAATTTTTTATGGTTCCTTACAAGTCACCATTCATCTTCCAAAACATGAAAAATGTTTCAAACCCCCCGCTTTGCTCCCCCCCACCTTACTCCTTATAAACTATATTATGGGCACCCTTGTGGCTTGGCATTGATTGACGGAGTTGTTGAAAATCCTCCAGAGGGATATCATGACAAGTTTTGTCCAATTGGTGCATTATATCATCAAAAGGGGTTTACAATATTGATGATGTGCCAATGTGCTGTAAAGGTGCTGCATTTGACAACATACGGGGCCCAGCTGTGAAAAGAAATGGCCCCCGAGACGATCAGTCCTGGTTGTTGGGTCTTAGAGCGGACAACAGTAAGGTCGGTATCCCACTACTGTCCAGGGCATTTCCAAACATGTTTTCACCGGGCATCAGGGCTCAATTCAAAGTAAGACTCATCACTGAAGACAACTGTGCTCCAGTCAATGAGATTCCACACAAGATGTCTCTGGAGATGCCCTGCCTGTGGCAGGATACCAACCTACGTCCCACCATACTGCCTGCAGTGCCATTTTATTTTATACCAGGATTTGGTATTCTGTGCCCTGTTTTGTTGCCCTTCAAGGGCTTACATTTCAGCAAGATAGCGTCCTCCCACATATGGCATGAGTTTTGCCTGTCTTTGCACATGCCAAACTTTACCTCGGCCAGCAAAGTTACTGGGTATCTCTCCAATTGAGAATGTTTTCAGCACTAGAGGTGGGACCTCCAATAATCTCAGAAGTTTTGTGATCCAACATGTCAGTTCCACACAATTTGGCACAACATCCATCAAGAACATATCCATCAACTCTGTGAATCTATACCAAGCCAAAAACTGCTTGCATTAGGGCCAGAGGTGAACCAGCATGTTATAGACTTGCTCAATTTGTGAAGCTCTGCCTCTCAAATAAATCATACAAGTTTTCTGAAATTTTAATCATCTGTTTTTATTAACTTGAACATCATGTCTATCGATTTATGTCCCATAGGGATAATTCCTTCATGGACTTAATGCAAAACCTTAAACATGCTGTATAGATTTTGACAGCTGTCAGGCAATTGTAATATACCCAAATGGATGTTCATGATTATGACTGCATACTGGAATACAGGCAGGATCTATCCACATGAGACAGTGGCACACAAATCAGTAGATTTCAGAAAAATTGAATGATTTATTCAAGAGAAAGAGCTTCAGAAACTGAGAAAGTCAATAATGTGTTGGTACATCTATGGCCCTTATGCAAGCAATTATTTGGTTTAGCAAGGGCACCCATACCCGGGGACAAGAGGGGGCCGCCGTCCCCCCCTGGCTGTCAAGGGAAGCAAAAAGATAATATAATCAAGTGTTTTTCTCCAAAAAAATGGTTTTAACGTCAGTATTACAAAGGTTTTTTAACAGGGTTTAAGCAAGTCACCGTTCATCTTCCAAAATATTAAAAATATTTCACTCCCCCACCTACTCCTTAGAAACTATAGTATGGGCACCCTTGTGGCTTGATTGATATAGCTGTTGGATGTCCTCCAGAGGGATATTGTGACAAATTCTGCTCAACTGGTGCATTATAACATCAAAAACTGCACCTTGTTGGAGGGTCCTGCCCATAACACTCAAAACGTCCATAACTTGCTGTGTTTTTCGTTACCCTTTAGGGTCAGCGATCCTGGGCTAACATTTCACCAAGATAATGTCCTCCCACATATGGCACAAGTTTCTATGGCTTGTTTTTTTGCATGTCAAACTTTACTTTGACCAGCAAGTTTGCTGGGTCTCTCCCAATTGAGAATGTTTTGAGCATTACAGGCAGGGCCCTCCAATCATCTCAGAAGTTTGGTGATCTAACACATCAGTTTCACAGAATGTGACATGATATCCCTCAGGAGGGCTTCCAGGAACTCTATCAATCTATACCAAGCTGAAAACTGCTTGCATAAGGGTCAGAGGTGGACCAGTGTGTTATAGACTTGTTCAATTTGTGAAGCTCTTTCTCTTGAATAAATCATACAAGTTTTATGAAATTTTAATTGTATTTGTTTTTATTAATATGTATCCCACATCTATTGATTTCTGTCCCATTGGGATAATTCCTTCATGGACTTCTGAGAAACCTGAAACATACTATATATATTTTGACTGCTATCAGGCAATTGTAATTTAGTCAAATGGCTGTGCATGATTATGACTGTATACTACAATACAAGCCACAATACTGGATCTTGAGTTTGAAAATTCGAAAACAGACTTATGGAACATTCAAAATTTGCAATATAAATTATGACAGCCCTTGGTCAATCATAAGGCAGCCAAAAGTCTTTTACAAGCGAGTCTGCATAGTGCATTACAGATCGCAGTTTTGTGTCTTCTTACATTTACATACATACTCTGCAAATCACCGTGAGGTACATGACAGAGGGTGTGTCCCATCGTACCAGTTATTAGGGTTTCTTCCTGTTCCATTCATGAATGGAGGATGAGAAAAATGATTGTTTGAATGCCTCTGTAAAGTAATTATTCTAATATTTCCTCATGATCCCTATGTAAGTATATTCTTAGAATAATGATTTAAAGCCAGTTCTTGAAAATTTGTTAATAGACTTTCTCAGGATAGTTTAGGTCTATCTTCAAGTCTGCCAGTTCAGTTCCTTCAGTATCTCTGTGACTCTCTCCCAGAGTTCAAACAAACCTGTGACCATTTATGCTGCTCTTCTCTGTCTATGTTCAATATCCCCTGTTACTCTTATCTGGTACTGGCCCAACACACTTGAACAATATTCTAGAACTGGATTCTCAAGTGATTTAAAAGCAGTCTCCATTGTAGACTTATTGCACATTCCCATTATTCTACCAATAAGCTGAAGTCTACCACCTGCTTTACCCTTGACTGAGCTTTTGTCATCATTCCATTTCATATCCCTACAAAGTGTTACATCAAGGTATTCGCCTGAGGTGGTTGATTTCAACAGTGACACACAGATATAATGGTCAGAGGATGCTATGTTTTTTTCATTTTGTGAAGTGCAAAATTTTACATTTTTGTACATTTAAAGCATGTTTCCAGTCTTTGCACCACTTGAAATGTTATCAAGATCCGACTAAATATTTATGTAGCTTCTTTCACATAGTACTTCATCACCTGCAACAAGTCTGAGGTTACTATTAATTATTATTATTATTTTCGATTATTCCCATTTAAGAGAGCGTTTGAACTTGAATTCCTTTATGATGATTGTTTGTGTTTTTTCTGAGCCCAAATTTTCTTCATGTGTTCACTGTGTTGTTTCTTTCGCTCCGCTGTCCATTTGCATCCTGGTCTCTTCTGTGTTGTGGTGTCAAATTTATGTTTTTTGATGATGTTCCTGAATTCAGTTCTGTTTTCTGCATCGTTTACTGTTATTTGTGCTTGTCTGAGGTCCTCTTCAACTTCTTTTATCCATTTTGTTTTTCCCCTGCCTGAGTTGATGACTTTAAGAATTCGCTTTGAAATTCTGTTTTCATTCATCCTGTGGATATGTCCGTAGAACTGCATTCTTCTTTTCCTTACTGTATCTGTAATCTTGTCTGTGTATTTATATAATTCTGATGTTGGTCTCTTCTTCCAGATTCCTTGCTCTTGTATCGGGCCAAAAATTTTCCTGAGAATTTTCCTTTCTTGTTTCTCTATTTCTTTGATTTTAGTTTGCCCACCTATTTGTGTTGTTTCAGATGCATACAGTGCCTCCGGAAGTACGACAGTGTTGTAGTGCCTCAATTTTGCGTTAGTGGATATGGACTTTTTGTTATAATAGTTCCACGTGAGTTTATATGCTTTCTGTAATTTTTTTATTCTTTCCTCATTGGCCTTTAGGTTGATCCCTGATGGCTGAATGATTTCTCCCAGGTATTTAAAATGTGGTACTTGTATGATTTTCCCATGGGTTGTCACAATAGGCAATTTGTCTTGTGGCACTCTTTCTATGTACTGGGTTTTCTCATATGAGATTTGCAGGCCAGTTCTTTGTGCAATTTCGTGTAACTTCTCTATGGCGTTAGTGGCTTCTTTTCTATTATTTGTGAGGATTGCAAGGTCATCTGCAAAAGCTAAACACTTCACATTGAATCTATTATCTTTTCTAATGCCAATTTGGATTCCTTTGACTTCTTTTTCCCATGTCCTGATGATTTTTTCAAGAATGATATTAAAGAGTAATGGTGAAAGTCCGTCACCCTGTCGCACTCCAGTTTGGATTACAAATGGTTCCGAGATATCCCCCATAAATTTAACCTTGGAGACTGTGTCAGTTAATGTTTCCTGAATTATTGCTCTTGTCTTTCTGTCAATGCTGAATTCTTCCAGCGTCTTGCAGAGCACTACTCTGTCTATTGAGTCGTAGGCCTTTTTAAAATCTACAAAAGTAACCACTGTGTTTCGGGTGTTTCTCATCTGGAGAATCATTTTCAGATTCCAGATCTGCTCTATGCATGATCGTCCCTTGCGAAAACCAGCCTGGTATTCTCCTCTTTGTGGGTCAGCTTGTTCTTCTAATCTATTCATGAGAACTTTTGATAGGATTTTATATGTGACCGGTACGAGTGAGATACCCCTGTAATTATTTGGTTCAGTTTTGTCCCCTTTTTTGTGGAGTGGATGGATGAGTGCGCATTTCCATTCAGAAGGGATCTGTTCTGTTTCCCAAATGTTTAATATGATTTTGTGAATTTTTCCTGTTAATCTTTCATCATTTAGTTTCCATAGTTCTGCAATAATTCCATCTTCTCCTGGGGCTCTATTGTTTTTCAGTGTCTTGATAATTTCTACAATTTCGTTGATGGTTGGCAGTTTAGCGTCAGGATTTGGTGTAGACGTCTCGTAGTGAATGTCCTCTGTAGGTCTTTCACAGTTGAGAAGTTTGTTGAAATAGTCTGCGAGGATTTGGCCATTATTCTTCGTGTTAGTTTCTAGTGAACCATCCAGTTTCTTGAAGCAAAGATTGGGTGGCTGGTATCCTGCAATATGTTCTTTAAACGTCTTATAAAAATTCCTGGTGTTGTTCTTCTTAAAGTCTTGTTCTATCTCATCTAGTCGCCGTTTGTCATAATTTCTTTTTTCCCTCCGAATAGTTTTCGATGTTTGTTTTCGGATTACTAGAAATTGTTGCCATTTTTCTGATGTTTTGTGACTATTGAAGTTTTTCCAGGCATTGGTCCTTTCTTCTATTGCTTGGTCACATATTATATTCCACCACCTGTGTTTTCTCCTTCTCGGGGGTTGACCCAATTTCATTGTGGCTTTGAGGACGTCCACAAGTTCTGTCCAGTTTGTGGTGTTTGTCTGACTAATTTCCTGTAAGATGTTTTCCTTGTTGAGTTTTATGTATTCGGGGTCTGGTCTCAGCACTTTGTTTAGTTTTGGTTTTTTTCTATTGGGTTGTAATCTGGTCTTTATCTGTAGAAGATGGTGGTCTGAGTCAAAAAATCCTCTTCTCGTTTTCACATTCAGAATTTCTGCTGTGTTACTCTTGGAGATGGCCACATGGTCTATCTGGAATTCACCCAACATTGTGTTGGGCGACTTCCAAGTATACAGTTTCTTGTTGGGTTTTTTGAATTGTGTTGACATAATTACGAGGCCGAAATTTTCGCAAAAGCTTATCAATCTTTCCCCATTCTTGTTAGTTCTCTTGTGAGCTGTATGGATTCCGGTGATTTTCCTGTATTTTTTCTCTTTACCTAATTGTGCGTTAAAGTCGCCTAACAAGATTATTACATGGTGTTTGGCAATTTTGTTTGTCGTCTCTTCAAGGTCATTCCAGAAGTCATCCACTTTCTGGCAGTTCTTCTTGTTATAGTTATTTGTGGGTGCGTGTGCGTTGATCAAGGTATATGCTTTGTTGGCCGATTTGACGGAGAGCGTTGATATACGTTCTGAGGCAGACTGGAAGTCAATGACAGAGTCACTGATAGATTTGTGGACTGCAAATGCTGTGCCAAACTGTTTGAGTCCTTTCTCATTAGTTTTAACTGCTGGTTTTCCTTTGTAGATCCTGTAGTTGTCTGTATCAAAATGGGTTTCATCCGTAAATCGTGTTTCCTGGATTGCAAGGATTTTGATCTGGAATTTTTGCAGCACGTCTGTAAGTTGTTTGATCTTGCCCAGTTTGAAAAGAGTATTAGTATTAAGTGTACCGATGAAGTGTCTTTGTTTTGTGTGTAATAATTTGGACGTCGTCTGGTTCTCAACCTTAGGCGTAACATGATGCTCCTGTTATTTACAAGGTTATTAATATACAACATGAACAGCAAGGGACTCAGCCACTTTGTTGGGCACACCTGAAGTTACATCTATGTCTGATGATGGCTCTCCATCCAAGATAACATGCTAGGTCCTCCATACCAAAAAGTCCTCAAGCCAGTCACAAATTTCACTTGATACCCCATACGATCATACTTTTGATAATAAGTGTAGGTACAGTAGTGAGTCAAATGTTCTTCAGAAATCAAGAAATACTGCATCTACCCAGTTGCCTTGATCCAAAGCTTTCAATGTGTCATCTGAGAAAAGTGTGAGTTGGGTGTCATGTGATTGATGTTTTTGCAGTGTATGCTGGTTGGCATGATGGAGGTCATTTTGTTTGAGATACTTCATTATATTTGGGCTCAGAATATGTTCTCAGATTCTACAACAAATTCATGTCAAGCACACTGTACAGTAGTTTTATTGACCACTTCTACCATCCTTCTTGTAGATGGGTGTGACCTGTGCCTTTTTCCACAAACTGGTCATGGTTTTTTGTTTGAGGGATCTATGATGATTATAATTAGAAGAAGGCCTATATAAGCCAGATTTCAGTGTAGAATCTGTCAGGAATTCCATAGGGGCCCGAAACTTTGTTCAACTTTAACAATTTCAGCTGTTTCTCAACACCACTGACACTAATACTAATTTCATTCCTCTATTCAGTGTTATAAGAATTAAACTAGGGCAATTCTTCTTTGTAAAGGAGTTAAGCATTTCAGCTTTTGCTTTCCTATTCTCAATTTGAGTTCCTGTCTTATTGACTAGGGCCTGGACACTAACTTTGGTGCCACTAACAGCCTTTACATACTACGAGAATTTGATGAGTTCTGTGAAAGATCACTTGACACTATCCTGGTAGTGTAGTTATTGAAGGCATCACACACCGCTCTCTTGACAGCCAAATGTGTTTCAACCAGTATCTCTCTATCAATAACCCTATGCCTTCTTTTACACCTGTTATGCAGTAATCTATGTTTCTTTAGAAGTTTCTTTACAGTGACTCTAGATGATGGAGGTTCTGTCACAATATGAACTGTTCTGTTGGGTACATGTCTATCCAGTGTATGATCAACTATTATTTGAAACTTGAGCCAGAGTGCATCTACAGGCTCCTGCCCTGTGCTGAAAGTTTCAAGTTCCTTATTGAGGTATGGCACTACCGGCATTTTTTATCTAGTTCACTGAACACACACACACACACACACACACACACAGAGAGAGAGATATATATATATATATAGTTATAATAAAGGGAAACATTCCACGTAGGAAAAATATATCTAAAAACAAAGATGATGTGACTTACCAAATGAAAGTGCTGGCAGGTCGACAGACACACAAACAAACACAAACATACACACAAAATTCAAGCTTTCACAACAAACTGTTGCCTCATCAGGAAAGAGGGAAGGAGAGGGAAAGACGAAGACGAAAGGATGTGGGTTTTAAGGGAGAGGGTAAGGAGTCATTCCAATCCCGGGAGCGGAAAGACTTACCTTAGGGGGGAAAAAAGGACGGGTATACACTCGCACACACACACATATCCATCCACACATATACAGACACAAGCAGACTATTTAAAGACAAAGAGTTTCGGCAGAGATGTCAGTCGAGGCAGAAGTGCAGAGGCAGAGATGTTGTTGAATGACAGGTGAGGTACGAGTGGCGGCAACTTGAAATTAGCGGAAATTGAGGCCTGGTGGATAACGGGAAGAGAGGATATATTGAAGAGCAAGTTCCCATCTCCGGAGTTCGGATAGGTTGGTGTTAGTGGGAAGTATCCAGATAACCCGGACAGTGTAACACTGTGCCAAGATGTGCTGGCCGTGCACCAAGGCATGTTTAGCCACAGGGTGATCCTCATTACCAACAAACACTGTCTGCCTGTGTCCATTCAAGCGAATGGACAGTTTGTTGCTGGTCAGTCCCACATAGAATGCGTCACAGTGTAGGCAGGTCAGTTGGTAGATCACGTGGGTGCTTTCACACGTGGCTCTGCCTTTGATCGTGTACACCTTCCGGGTTACAGGACTGGAGTAGGTGGTGGTGGGAGGATGCATGGGACAGGTTTTACACCGGGGGCAGTTACAAGGGTAGGAGCCAGAGGGTAGGGAAGGTGGTTTGGGGATTTCATAGGGATGAACTAAGAGGTTACGAAGGTTCGGTGGACAGCGGAAAGACACTCTTGGTGGAGTGGGGAGGATTTCATGAAGGATGGATCTCATTTCAGGGCAGGATTTGAGGAAGTCGTATCCCTGCTGGAGAGCCACATTCAGACTCTGATCCAGTCCCGGAAAGTATCCTGTCACAAGTGGGGCACTTTTGTGGTTCTTCTGTGGGAGGTTCTGGGTTTGAGAGGATGGGGAAGTGGCTCTGGTTATTTGCTTCTGTACCAGGTTGGGAGGGTAGTTGCGGATTGTGAAAGCTGTTGTCAGGTTGTTGGTGTAATGCTTCAGGGATTCCGTACTGGTGCAGATTCGTTTGCCACGAAGACCTAGGCTGTAGGGAAGGGACCGTTTGATGTGGAATGGGTGGCAGCTGTCGTAATGGAGGTACTGTTGCTTGTTGTTGGGTTTGATGTGGACGGACGTGTGAAGTTGGCTATTGGACAGGTGGAGGTCAACATCAAGGAAAGTGGCATGGGGTTTGGAGTAGGACCAGTTGAATCTGATGGAACCAAAGGAGTTGAGGTTGGAGAGGAAATTCTGGAGTTCTTCTTCACTGTGAGTCCAGATCATGAAGATGTCATCAATAAATCTGTACCAAACTTTGGGTTGGCAGGCCTGGGTAACCAAGAAGGCTTCCTCTAAGCGACCCATGAATAGGTTGGCGTACAAAGGGGCCATCCTGGTACCCATGGCTGTTCCCTTTAATTGTTGGTATGTCTGGCCTTCAAAAGTGAAGAAGTTGTGGGTCAGGATGAAGCTGGCTAAGGTAATGAGGAAAGAGGTTTTAGGTAGGGTGGCCGGTGATCGGCGTGAAAGGAAGTGCTCCATCGCAGCGAGGCCCTGGACGTGCAGGATATTTGTGTATAAGGAAGTGGCATCAATGGTTACAAGGATGGTTTCTGGGGGTAACAGATTGGGTAAGGATTCCAGGCGTTCGAGAAAGTGGTTGGTGTTGGTGGGAAGTATCCAGATAACCCGGATGGTGTAACACTGTGCCAAGATGTGCTGGCCGTGCACCAAGGCATGTTTAGCCACAGGATGATCCTCATTACCAACAAACACTGTCTGCCTGTGTTCATTCATGCGAATGGACAGTTTGTTGCTGGTCATTCCCACATAGAATGCATCACAGTGTAGGCACGTCAGTTGGTAAATCACGTGGGTGCTTTCACACGTGGCTCTGCCTTTGATCGTGTACACCTTCCGGGTTACAGGACTGGAGTAGGTGGTGGTGGGAGGGTGCATGGGACATGTTTTACACTGGGATCGGTTACAAGGATAGGAGCCAGAGGGTAGGGAAGGTGCTTTGGGGATTTCATAGGGATGAACTAACAGGTTACGAAGGTTAGGTTAGCTGCTAATCAGCATAACACACATAGAATTGTAATAGGCACTGTGAAATACAATGTTGATTACAGTGTGCTGCCTGCACTGTATGTTTCCTCTGCTTCTCTTCACCGTCTGCAGCAATCACTTAACTAAATGACCACAACATAATTTGCTCCAAGAACCTGCTGTAAAAAGGCCAAGTTATATTGCGCATAGAGCAGTAACAACACAAAAAAAAAAATTGTAGATGAGCTAACCACCTCTAATTACAGACCTTCTTCCAATCTTTCAAACATATTTGAGAAAGTTGCCTATGATGGAATGTTGACACTAACAAAAACAAGGAAATGAATGAAACTTAATCCGTAACTGCATTAACAATATGGTAAACTATCACATACTGCTTAGTGTTATTCACACTTCTGTCATGTAAATTTAATCAAGTAAATTAAAAAGAAAGTTGCTATGTACCCAAATCTGTAAATATTACTTGCCTTGCATCTTTACAATGAAAACTGACACTTACCATGTAGCTAACAGAAGTTTTCAATCCCTGAATCTAGAAATAGTCGTTAATGGTGTATGTTTTTCATTTTCTTTTGAACTGATATAAATTCTTAATTTCTTACATTGTGGTGGATGGAATCTTGTCAATATCTTACCACCAGAGTACATAACTCCATTTTGGAACCCAGACAAGAAGATTCATACAGTATAAATCACAATTTAGCTGAAACTGACTTTTATTATCAGCAACAAAAACCATTGTGAAGTAACTGTTTGGGGAAATGAGTATAAAAATAGCAGGAGCCTTAAAAACAGTTCTGCAAGATGTATGGTTATCTATTTTACACATTATTCTTTCTGCTTGCTTCTACTAAATTAACACTTTATTTGCTTTTGGTGCACTGCTGCAGAAGATAATTCCATAAAGTAACAGGCAGTAAAAATTGGAAAAGCCAACAAGCTTGTCTTTAGGTCAATCAATGAGAGATGCTTCTAAGGACCTAATACACTGACCTGAGTTTGTGATTAATTTATCTGATAGTTGACTCCATTTTAACTTGTTATCCAACTGGACCCTGCGGAATTTTACACACTGTGTTTCATTTAGTGCATGACTATAAATATCTACATCTGGTACCAACAGGTCACCTGAACTGAAATAGTGTAATATGATTCTCTGTGAATTTAAGACAGAAAATGTTAACTGGAAACAACTTGTATGCTTGTTCACTGTCACGTAAGATATGTCTGCTAATGCTGATTTTGGGCCTTTGAATGGTGTGCTTGTGTCATCAGCAAACATTTCAGTTCTTGAACTACCTTTTAAATATCATTTATATAGGTTAAAGGCCTTAGTAATGATTCTTGCACCACACCACATGTTATGCTCTCGTATTGTGAGGTTAGTTTCATGCCTATGACACAGTTTGTATATAATACTCCATGCTTTCAGTTATGAAGGTGAGTCTCTATCCATGTAAGGTGGATGCTGTTAATGCTGTAACACTTTAGTTTGCCAGTCCACACAATCAGAGGCTATGGCAAGGTCACAGAGTGGACCCTCACCAACAGGATCATGTTTCTTTCGTAGATCTGCTAGCACTGCATTTGTGAAGTAATGCTTTCTCAATGGAGACTTCTTTATGGAAGTCAAACTGAGAGGCAACTAACAAATGGTTTTCAGTTAAATGAGTAAGTATTCCACATAGACCACTTCCTCAAACATTTTGGAAAAGACTGGAGAGAGTAAAATGGGTCTGTAATTGGAGGTGGTTTGCTTACCTCTAGTTTTGTAGATGGCTGTTAGTACAACAGTTTAAGCTTGTCAGTATATATGCCCCAAGTCACTGATTGATTACAAATCATCACACAAAACACAAACTCTGGTATAAAAATAAGTGAACATGAGATAGAGAGGCAACTGAAATCACTCAACAGAGGAAGGCTACAAGATCTGACAGAATAGCAGTACAAGTCTAAATACAGTATGGAAAAGAAATTGCACCTCTTCTAGCAGCAGTGTACCATAAGTATTTGCAGGAGCGAAGTGTTCTTGATGATTGGAAAGAAGTACAGGTCATCCCATTTTCAAGAATGGTCATCTAACAGACACACAAAACAATAGGCCTATATCTCTGACATTGGTCAACTGTAGAATCATCAGGAACACTTCACTCCTGCAAAGACTTATGGGACACTGCTGCTGGAAGAGGTGCAATTTCTTTTCCATACTTTATGTAGACTTGTACTGATATTCTGTCAGATCTTGTAGCCTTCCCCTGTTGAGCAATTTCAGTTGTCTCTCTATCTCATGTTCACTTATTTTTATACCAGACAGTTTGTGTTTTGTGTGATGATTTGTAATCAATCAGTGACTTAGGGGATATATCCTGTCAAACTTAAACTGTTGTACAAACAGCCATCTACAAAACTAGTGGTAAGTAAACCACCTCCAATTACAGACCCATTTTACTCTTTCCATTCTTTTATGCTTCTATATTATGACATATCTGGATAGTGGAAATCTTCTCTATAGGACTCAATATGGGTTTTGAAAACAACTGTGTGAAACCTAGCTCACTCTGTTCATTCATGAGACTTAGAAGGTGGTGGATAGCAGTGCACAGATAGAGGCTGTGTTTCTTGACTTCCATACAGCATTTGACACAGTTCTCCAGTGCCATCTAATGAACAAAATATGAACATATAGAATATCAGATCAACTGTGTGGCAGGATTGAATAATTTTTAGCTAACAGAACACAGCATGTCATTCTCAAAGGGGATAAGTCTTCAGACATAAAAGTGATTTAAGATGTATCTCAAGGGTGTGTTATAGGTACATTACTTTCTACTGTGTAAATGGATGATGTAGTAGACAACATCAGAAGTTCCAAGAAGCTATTTATGGATGATGCTGTTACATATAGAGAAGTTGCAATGCTAGAAAATTGTGGCGAAATGCAGGAAGCCTTGCAGAAACTTGATGCTGGTGCAGAGAATGGCAATTAACCCTCAACATAGACAAATATAACGTATTTTGTATACATAGTCAGAAAGACTCATTACTGTATGATTACATGTTTACCACAATCACTGGAAGTAGCTACTTCCATAAAATTCCTAGGAGTATGCATACAGAGCAGTTTAAAGAGGAACAACCACATAACTCTAATCACACAAAAGGCGGATTCCAGGCTGAGATTCATTGGATGAATTCACAGGAAATTTAATCCATGAACAGAGCGGTAGCTGACAAAATCCTCATTTGAGCAATACTCAAATATTACTAATAGTATGGGGTACCTATCAGACAGGATTGATAGAGGAAATGGAGAAGATCCAAAGAAGAGCAGCACATTTCATTACAGTTTCATTTAGTAAACACAAAAGTGCCACAGAAATGATCAACCAACTCCAGTGGCAAACACTACAGGAGGCATGCTACATCATCGATTGGTTTACTGTTGGCATTTTGAGAGTGTGAATGCCCAGATGAGTCAACAAATATGTTGCTTCCTCCTATGTATATCTCATGGAAAGACCATGAAGATAATATTAGAGAGATTCAAGCCCACATAGTGGCTTACTGGCAATTGTTCTTCCTGTAAACTATCCACAATTGGAACAGGGGAAGGTAGAAATGATACTGGTACATAAAGTACTTTTTGTCACACACTGTAAGGTGGCATGCAGTGTATGGATGTAGATGGCTTAAGAGTAATCCTATGAAATCAGTTCAGATTTTAATAAAAACTAAACTAAACTAAACTCTGCCCGAACAGGCCCCTTCTAACAGCCATGTACCACAAGTCTCTAGAGGAACGGAAGGTTCCAAATGATTGGAAAAGAGCACAGGTAGTCCCAGTCTTCAAGAAGGGTCGTTGAGCAGATGCACAAAACTATAGACCTATATCTCTGACGTCGATCTGTTGTAGAATTTTAGAACATGTTTTTTGCTCGAGTATCATGTTGTTTTTGGAAACCCAGAATCTACTATGTAGGAATCAACATGGATTCTGGAAACAGCGATCGTGTGAGACCCAACTCGCTTTATTTGTTCATGAGACCCAGAAAATATTAGATACAGGCTCCCAGGTAGATGCTATTTTTCTTGACTTCCGGAAGGTGTTCGATACAGTTCCGCACTGTCACCTGATAAACAAAGTAAGAGCCTACGGAATATCAGACCAGCTGTGTGGCTGGATTGAAGAGTTTTTAGCAAACAGAACACAGCATGTTGTTATCAACGGAGAGACGTCTACAGACGTTAAAGTAACCTCTGACGTGCCACAGGGGAGTGTTATGGGACCATTGCTTTTCACAATATATATAAATGACCTAGTAGATAGTGTCAGAAGTTCCATGCGGCTTTTCGCGGATGATGCTGTAGTATACAGAGAAGTTGCAGCATTAGAAAATTGTAGTGAAATGCAGGAAGATCTGCAGCGGATAGGCACTTGGTGCAGGGAGTGGCAACTGACCCTTAACATAGACAAATGTGATGTATTGCGAATACATAGAAAGAAGGATCCTTTATTGTATGATTATATGATAGCGGAACAAACACTGGTAGCAGTTACTTCTGTAAGATATCTGGGAGTATGCGTGCGGAACGATTTGAAGTGGAATGATCGTATAAAATTAATTGTTGGTAAAGCAGGTACCAGGTTGAGATTCATTGGGAGAGTCCTTAGAAAATGTAGTCCATCAACAAAGGAGGTGGCTTACAAAACACTCGATCGACCTATACTTGAGTAATTGCTCATCAGTGTGGGATCCGCACCAGATCGGGTTGACGGAGGAGATAGAGAAGATCCAAAGAAGAGCGACGCGTTTCATCACAGGGTTATTTGGTAACTGTGATAGCGTTACGGAGATGTTTAACAAACTCAAGTGGCAGACTCTGCAAGAGAGGCGCTCTGCATCGCGGTGTAGCTTGCTCGCCAGGTTTCGAGAGGGTGCGTTTTTGGATGAGGTATCGAATATATTGCTTTCCCCTACTTATACCTCCCGAGGAGATCACGAATGTAAAATTAGAGAGATTAGACGGCTCACGGAGGCTTTCAGACAGTCGTTCTTCCCGCGAACCATACGCGACTGGAACAGGAAAGGGAGGTAATGACAGTGGCACGTAAAGTGTCCTCCGCCACACACCGTTGGGTGGCTTGTGGAGTATAAATGTAGATGTAGATGTAGATGGAAGGCCCAAAGGTACCGACTGGTCGCCATGTTATCCTTAGCCCACAGGCGTCACTAGATGTGCATATGGAGGGGCATGTGGACAGCACAACACTCTGCCGGCCGTACATCAGTTTATGAGACCAGAGCTGCTTCTTCACAGTCACATAGCTCCTCAGTTTGCTGGCTGAGTCCACCCCGCTTGCCAACAGGCCTCAGCAGACTAGATGGTCACCAGTCCAAATTTCAGCCCATCCCGACAGCGCTTAACTTTGGTGATCTGACGGGAACCGGTGTTACCACCGCGGTAAGAACGTTGGCCAAGATTTTAATAGTCAAATTGAAATAGCATCACAGTGAGCTGAATTATTACTTTTTAGTGATCTGATTGATTTGTAATTTCCTTAGAAGCTGTATTTTTGAAACTTTGAAAATTTAAATAAGAGACTGTATTCACTAGCATATGCTGTTAGGATCCTCACTCAAAATACAAGCTGATCATCAGTGCTGACAATTTATCATTGGAGTATACAGTCACTACTTATGTATAGAATAATTTTTTGAGGGAATTCCACAAATACTACAAAAGCATTTAAAATGCATAAAAATATTATCAGGGTGATAAAAAATGCTAAATGTAAGGATTTCTGTAGACCCCTTTTTCAAAACTCTGAAAATATTGCTACTGCCTTGCTTGTATATATATGAAATACTAATTTTCACAAAAGGGAGCATCTTAAAAAAGGAAAATCTCTTCAAACACAACTATGATATACACACATATGAAACTAGACAGAAGATGAACCTACAAAGGAACACAGTAAATACAAACTTATGCAAAAGAGGAGTGTATCATTCTGGAGCTATGTTATATAACCATATGCCTTCTTACCTAAAATGCATACCAACATTAAATGCATTTAAAATAAAGTTAAAACAGTTCTTGCTTGACCACTGCTTCTATTCTTTGTCTGAGTTTATGGAACATCATAATAAGCAAACGTCATTTACCAAATTTCACTAATTGTCAATTCATAATATAGTTTACATTGTGCTTATCATGTCATCTCACTTAATAACCACTGTTATCACATGTAGAAGCAATGTAGTACACCAACCTACATTATTATGCATTTTTATTATGTCAACAATGTAGTCAAAATGACTACTGTATTGTAAACTAACTAAGTTTACCACTGTACTATACCACATGTACAAACAATGTATGGAACTGATTCTTGGACCAATAATTAAATAATACCTATTGATGGCGTATGCATGGTCTGCACAAGTATATCTAATGCTTCTGTACTGGGTTTGTTTATTAGTGTATTGCAGTGTTTGCTGCCACTGCAAGGAAGCTGTCATTGAATTTAACAGCCAAGTTTGAAAGTGTCGCTATTTCTAGCACAGCTCTTTTGTGTGGGCTCTATTTTATGTAGGCCACTGTCTGGTGTTTCTTGTTTAACAGTATTCCAAAACAGTTTCTTTGACTGTTTGGCTGGTTTTATTTTTTGAGTGCAGCACATGAGTTTTGCTTTTTTACTGACTGACTGGAGGATTGTACAACACATGTGCTAATGGAGTTTGAAATCTGGACTACAGTTTGTCCTCTGAACTAAATAAAGTTATCTCTTCCCAGAACAAGCTACCCAAATTTCAGAAAATATTCACCCATTACCTTCCTTCTGTTCAATTTTGGCCTTATGTTTTAGAATAAAACGAGACTCAAAACACTGTAGGAATATGTTTTAAGAAACAGTTGAATTTTCCAGTAATACTGTTTTATAAGTGTGTTTCCAGCATTTTTCTCATGATTTCTCTGTAAACACTTTGACTGAGTTATTATTTATGATTCTGCAACATTATACTTCTCTTTGGTTATGTATACCGAAATAACCAGTATATTTTATCAAGAGCTGATCATCATGCTCCCATAAATCACTGATCATTGGGCTCACAGCTAAATCACAATGGATTGTTGGATGTACAAACAAACTGTCAGCAGCTGTTGAACTATGCACTGCAATACTAGTAAGGAACTTTCCTATGGCAAATAATCCAAAGCTGAACATCTACAACTCTGTGTGCTCTCTGTCAATACTACCTAACAGGGAATTAACACTAAAGTTTCTACAAGTAATGATTCTCCAGTTAAGTCTGCATAAGTTTATTAAATCTGTTTCTATCTGTTTTATGAAACATAAGATACTTCATCCTGCTGGCCTTTAAACTGCCAGTACTACAAGTTACAGTTCTACAAGCTGATCAACTGTTGTGGTACAGTGTTCAAAAAGCCATACAACACAACAACTGTGAATCTGAAGGGTGTGGGACATAACTCCATCTTTTGCATATATAGTCACTCCAACTTTCTTCTTATTGATTCTATCATAATATGATAGTTCCTTTTTTCAATCAAGACAAATCTGTTCAGGTTCAGTGATTTCCATGTGATGTTCTGGAATGTAAGACAAGTCTGCTGAAATTCCATCTATTCTGTTCCTGTTGTACATCTGTAGTGATTATTCCCCATTCTGAAGATGTGAAGATGCTGTTTCATTGTGTACACTGCCCAAGTTTCTCAATGTGACTCTCGTAATGCTTTAATTCATCAGTGTACACGCAGAAATACAAGGGAACTTTGAAAAGTGATGTACACATCATTATGGCATGCCAAATAAACTTTATTGAATACCACACTGCACATCAAAGTGACAAAAGTAGATAACTATTTTTCTATTGTCACCAAGTCCCTGTAATTGTTCAGTTCCTCAACAACAGAAAGCCATTCCTTGGACATAGAGCAATTCAAGAACTGCTATGTGAATGTCCTTGTTGTTGGAAATCTCTCTCCCCCCCCCCCCCCCCCTTTCTTTCAACTTGCAGAGAAGACAGAAATTGCTTGGAGCAAAGTCTGGACTTCCTTATCAGCATCACTCATGTATGTGCAACCTTGGTCAAATTATTGGTACCATTTCACTACAAACATGCACGATATTGCATTATATGGTGAATTTCATGGTGAATCTGTATGAAATTTAGGTGTTTTATCCACCAGACCTGTAATGCCCCATGTACATCAACTTCGGAGTATGTTCCACGTTGCCACACAATTTCAGTCATATTCTGTGATGCCCCTGTTATCCATACCATAACAGATCTGTGTCTGTAGGAAACAAGGAATATATAATATCTTCTGACACTCCTCCACTTTTGTTGCGCAATGATTTTACTGTAGGGCAACATGTGTAACTTACTTTTTAAAATTAATGATATGAATATACACTCCTGGAAATGGAAAAAAGAACACATTGACACCGGTGTGTCAGACCGACCATACTTGCTCCGGACACTGCGAGAGGGCTGTACAAGCAATGATCACACGCACGGCACAGCGGACACACCAGGAACCGCGGTGTTGGCCGTCAAATGGCGCTAGCTGTGCAGCATTTGTGCACCGCCGCCGTCAGTGTCAGCCAGTTTGCCGTGGCATACGGAGCTCCATCGCAGTCTTTAACACTGGTAGCATGCCGCGACAGCGTGGACGTGAACCGTATGTGCAGTTGACGGACTTTGAGCGAGGGCGTATAGTGGGCATGCGGGAGGCCGGGTGGACGTACCGCCGAATTGCTCAACACGTGGGGCATGAGGTCTCCACAGTACATCGATGTTGTCGCCAGTGGTCGGCGGAAGGTGCACGTGCCCGTCGACCTGGGACTGGACCGCAGCGACGCACGGATGCACGCCAAGACCGTAGGATCCTACGCAGTGCCGTAGGGGACCGCACCGCCACTTCCCAGCAAATTAGGGACACTGTTGCTCCTGGGGTATCGGCGAGGACCATTCGCAACCGTCTCCATGAAGCTGGGCTACGGTCCCGCACACCGTTAGGCCGTCTTCCGCTCACGCCCCAACATCGTGTCAGCCCGCCTCCAGTGGTGTCGCGACAGGCGTGAATGGAGGGACGAATGGAGACGTGTCGTCTTCAGCGATGAGAGTCGCTTCTGCCTTGGTGCCAATGATAGTCGTATGCGTGTTTGGCGCCGTGCAGGTGAGCGCCACAATCAGGACTGCATACAACCGAGGCACACAGGGCCAACACCCGGCATCATGGTGTGGGGAGCGATCTCCTACACTGGCCGTACACCACTGGTGATCGTCGAGGGGACACTGAATAGTGCACGGTACATCCAAACCGTCATCGAACCCATCGTTCTACCATTTCTAGACCGGCAAGGGAACTTGCTGTTCCAACAGGATAATGCACGTCCGCATGTATCCCGTGCCACCCAACGTGCTCTAGAAGGTGTACGTCAACTACCCTGGCCAGCAAGATCTCCGGATCTGTCCCCCATTGAGCATGTTTGGGACTGGATGAAGCGTCGTCTCACGCGGTCTGCACGTCCAACACGAACGCTGGTCCAACTGAAGCGCCAGGTGGAAATGGCATGGCAAGCCATTCCACAGGACTATATCCAGCATCTCTACGATCGTCTCCATGGGAGAAAAGCAGCCTGCATTGCTGCGAAAGGTGGATATACACTGTACTAGTGCCGACATTGTGCATGCTCTGTTGCCTGTGTCTATGTGCCTGTGGTTCTGTCAGTGTGATCATGTGATGTATCTGACCCCAGGAATGTGTCAATAAAGTTTCCACTTCCTGGGACAATGAATTCACGGTGTTCTTATTTCAATTTCTAGGAGTGTAATAGAGGGAAACATTCCACGTGGGAAAAATATATTTAAAAACAAAGATGATGTGACTTACCATATGAAAGCGCTGGCAGGTCAATAGAAACACAAACAAACACGTACATACACACAAAATTCTAGCTTTCGCAACCAATGGTTGCTTCGTCAGGAAAGACGGAAGGAGAGGGAAAGACGAAAGGATGTGGGTTTTAAGGGAGAGGGTAAGAAGTCATTCCAATCCCGGGAGCGGAAAGACTTACGTTAGGGGGAAGAAAGGACAGGTATACACTCGCACACACACACACACACACACATCCACACACACATTTCCATCTGTGTATGTGCGGATGGATATGTGTGTGTGTGCGAGTGTATACCTGTCCTTTTTTCCCCCTAAGGTAAGTCTTTCCGCTCCCGGGATTGGAATGACTCCTTACCCTCTCCCTTAAAACCCACATCCTTTCGTCTTTCCCTCTCCTTCCCTCTTTCCTGATGAAGCAACCATTGGTTGCAAAAGCTAGAATTTTGTGTGTATGTATGTGTTTGTTTGTGTTTCTATAGACCTGCCAACACTTTCGTATGGTAAGTCACATCATCTTTGTTTTTAAATATATTTACTTTTTAAAATCCCTATACAATTCAATTTTGTCACATGATGACATGGTTGGAGATCGTGGCTGTTATTTGAAGACAGATGTTGGTGTTGGGACAGCAACAAAATCAAATGTGATACATGCCCAAAATTCTACATTAGACAGACAGGCAGATGCTTTGAAATTAGATACAAAGAACACACTGAGCTTTAAGAAATGGAAACTTGAACAAATCTGCATTTGCAGCCCATATTGCTGAAGTTAACCATTCAGTGAGAAGCATTGAGAACAACTTAAAAATTTTAAATCTAGCAGAAAAAGGAGCCACTATGAATACATTAGAAGAAATAGAAATACACATACACAAAAAGGTACCCCAAACTATATCCTTAATGAACAAACAGAGTTAGCTAACATGCCTTTCCTGAAAAATTTCCAAAATATTTTCCAACCTCCAAAGCAAATAATATTCCTACGCCTATCTGCAGATCAAGTAGCAAATTTAAATTTTACTATAATCCTCATGATGCTAAATGTAATGAAATAATGTACTATTTTACCTATACAGTACTTTAAAAAAAGGAGGAACAACTTCATAATTAATGTAACAGAATCAATGTCTCTGTACTAGTGTAAAAAGCATTTCAGTTGCATGAGTGAATATATGATCCTTTTCCAAATGTAGAATGTCTTCAAATGTTATGATATATCATAGCATCTTTGATATTCATATGTTTGTAAGCTCTTTGTATGTTTCAAAACATGTGGTGCATAGTAGAAATCTTTTCAGTGACAAGTCTAAAGTGTTCAGTAAGAAAAATTTACGTGTGCAACAATAAGAATGCAGTAGGAATGTATCCACATTTGTTGAATGAATGTTATGAAAACAAACACTCCAAACCAACATTTCACATAAGTCACATCCAACGAAAATCTGTTAAGCAACCATCTGTGTGTGGTGTGCTTATAATTATGTATTATTTATATTTTACGACAATTAATCTGTAAAAAATGCACCACATGTTATAAGGAAAGGGTGTAAACTGTCTGAAGATGAATCATAACGATTCAAAACTGGTAACGGTACCCTTTGAATAAAAGAACAGAAAGTAAATTTGTGGCTGGTTGCTGTCCCAACACCAACATTTGCCCTATACAATTATATGAGGGTTGGCTGAAACATAATGCCTCCACCTTCATAACTCTTCAACATTTGGCTGCATTGGTATGTGGCAGGTACTGGCTTGTTCTGTAGCCTCTTCTCTACAGCTCCAGTTGGTGGGAAGTCTTAGCATTGAACAGTTGTTTTGTTACAGTGTCAAGTATGGAACACTGTGCAGATGGTCAGTCAATGCGATTTAAGCAGTATGCAGTCTTTGAATTCTTGACAGCAGAAGGTGTCACCCCAAAGGAGATTCATCAGAGAATGAAAGAAGTTTAAGGAATTTGTGTTGATGTGAGTACTGTGCATCATTGGGTGAGTGCATTTAGAGATGTTGAGGCGGGAACATCTGACCTGTGTGAAAAACAAAGAGTTGGATGTCCTGTGATACCAACTACTGAGTTTCATAAGAAAATGTTGACAGATTGATTCAGGATGATTGCTGTATCACTTAGAGAGAAACTATAAGCACAATCAGCATTTCACAAGAGCATATGGGTCACATTATCACTTTCCTTGGCTATCAGATCTGTGCACAATAAGTACCCCAGATGCTGAATCCTGAAACAAAAGCGCACGTACCTGAAATTTGCCAGGAACTCCTCTTGCATTATGAGAATGAAAGTGATGCCTTTCTCCATTCAATTTTGACAAGAGACAACCTGCGGGGGCATCATTATGCTTCTGATGAAGATGTTGAGAGAACTGTGAGACTGTGGTTGCGGAAACAGTGTCAACTTCTTCCATGAAGGCTTCAGAAAACTTGTTCATCATTGGCAGAAATGTATACAATTGACTGGTGATTATGTAGAAAAGTGAATATTGGTAATTAAAGATCACATTCTAAGGATTATTTCTGCATTTGCTTTATTACAATATTCCCATCCAAACCCAATTAATGAAGGTAGAGGTATTACTTTTCAATCAACCCTCATACATGAGTTTTCCAACAGCAGCAATTCACAAGCACATGCCTCCAGTTGTTGATGTAAGTGGAAATTACTAGTTTCAATAGGCATGAACTTCATGTTATTTTTTACATACAAGATGACTCCGTGCTTCTCTGTATTTTCCCTAGAGATATACACTCTTAATAAATAGTTTTCTTTGTTTAAGATGTGGATTACTGAATTTACTTGGTGCTCAGACAAACAAACATGTTCCTTTTAATGGTCTAGATCAGGTGAAGATACAAGAAATTCATTAACCAAGTTTTAGTCCTCTAAGATTATGACATATTACAGAGAGTAAATTCAAACAAGTTTCTTTAGTGCATCTCAACCTCATTTAAAACTTTCTATCTTAATGCATTATTGACCCTAAAAAGGTATCACTTCTCACACCTGTAATCACAGGAATTCCACCACTGGTGACGGTCTCCCTTTCTCCTCATTTCCCCCTCTTATATTTTCAGCTGTCAGTTCATCTACTGTTTCTATCTACCTTTCCCCTTCCTGCTAAGGTGAAGGCCATTTCCCACCTCCTAAGAGCAGCAACTGCCACAGAACTGATGTGAGTGCCACCTGATGTCAGCAGCAACTTGGCTAATTTCTGGTTTTCTTACCTGGCAGCTCAGTTTATCCAGGATTGATGATGCTACCACAAAAACTCAACATAACTCACGTTCATAAGTGGAAATGCTAAGCCTAGTTTATTACAATCACTGTTAATTTTATATTCTATATTCTCAGTTGGGCTACTGCCTGCTCCCTCAATTATCAACATCTGACCCTCCTTGCTCAAAGCCTTGGTCACTATCTCAATATTTTCTATTACACAGTCAAAACTAGTACAAGGCTATATAATTAAATAGGAGAAGGGTCAAGTGATTAAGGCATCTTGCACCAGGGAAAAATTGCTACCTAACTTTGAAGATAGACTGTATCCAAAAGTGTAAACTCCACTACCACAAAAAATTTTAAAATGGTCCACTTTTTTACTCATAACAGAAATGAGATATAGATACAATTTGCTCAAAGAATAAGTCATTGAGAGTACAGAAAAAAAACAATCAGGAGCTTTTAAACAACAAAAAATGAAAACAGTAATAATATGAATTAAATTAAGTTCCTAGATAGTAGATGTGGCCAAAATAATATGTTTCAAAAATGTAAAATCCAAGTTATGATCAAAATCATTATGCTGCTAAAAGGAGCCAATTCTTTTGGTAATTGTTAATTATTCTGACAGAGTACAGAATTTCTACACCAACTTAACAGAACTAACTATGAGTAATCTTAGTCATGATTCAACAACCTAGACATATTTTTGGCAGATTTAAGCATGTGATAGTCATGCTGATCTACTAAAAATGAAAAGAAATTGACTTACAATTACAGACAATTTTCACTTGTTGTAGTGCCTTCAAAAATGTTGAAAAAATGGACTACAATTGAACACTTCCTTGTTTTCACCCCACAGGATACTAAATGCCTCTCAGTTTAGTTTTAATCAGGGATTCTCTGCAGAGGAAGCTGTTTATCTCAAAAACAAAATCCTTACATAGATAAATAACCAAAACTGTTTTATTTGTATACTCTGTGCCTTCACCAGTGTCTATGATTGAGTGGATTTAAAATTTGATTAAACCATTGCAGCATTAACTGTACTCCTCCTGAAAGTGGAAAGCAGGCTGTCACATTGAAAAACCACAACATGGAAATAAAAGGTAATTCAGAATAGAGAGACATAAAATGATGAACCCTATAAGAGTCTCTATTGCATCCATTGCTGTTTGGATCCTACATAAATCAACTTCCTAAAACTTCAGAGGTGTGTTCAAAGGCTCTTATATTTGCTTTATGTGCATACAATAAATTGGGTTGCTGAATGGATACAAGGAAGGACAGCATGAATGGTCATAGATTTGTTTGATACATGAAAGAGAACCATGGAAATAATGAAAAAGCTGAACTGGCAGATAACTGAAGATACAGGCCACCTATCCACAGGAGCCTATTTATAAAGTTTCAAGTGTCAGTATTAAGTGAGGAATCCAGCAATATGATATAGTCCCATATATGTCACTTCCATGGAGACCAGAAAGGCAAATTTATACTAATTACAGCACACAAAGTGGCTTTTAAGCATTCATTCTTCCTTGACTCCAGACTTGTATGGAATGGGAAGGACTAATATGTGAAACAATGGAACATACCTTCTGCCATACCTCCACCGTGATTAAGAAACTGCAAATATGGATGTAGGTGTAGATCTTAAAAAAAGCTATCAGTAGAGAGTAGGGGTTCTGTTTACGGCTGAAAGCATCTCATGGCAAGTGGAACACATTCTATACGACTATGTTGAGACATTGCAATTGTCACTGCCCAATCAGAAATATCCAGCAGGTATTGTCAAACTGGAAATATAGACAAACTTAAACTTTCGCCCAGTCTGAATAGATTTGGTCAGAATATATGTGATCTGAACCACTCTTCAAATCAATTTAAACTACATTGTTTTCAAGGATAATGTCAGATTCAGATAGATTCTGTTGAAAAGGTTTTGCATAATTGCATTTGCGTGTGTTTGCAGTTCTTTTTCTTGTTTATGCTCACATTCTGACCACTGGTGCTTAGATTTTATTTATGTGAGCACAGCTGTTTGTCTTTGTCTTCTCTGCAGTAGTAGTATTCTTTGCATTGTTCTTGCTGCATGTGAAAAGTCATCCATTGTAAAGAAAGCCAGTTATTTTAATTAATAAAGTAAGTTCATACACAGATTTATTAATCTCTCTTAGCAGACCTCCACTACCCACATCAGGTTATGGGTGCAGGCATTGCTTGGTTTGCATGAGGAAAGTTGTTATTTGATGTAAATTTTTCCTATCTTGACTGTGACATGTTGAGATGAAAAGAAGGGAGAAGGAATCTCCAATGGCTGAAGTGTCTTCATAATACATCTCAAAGCTGGACACGAAACATTATCAGATATGGAAATTCCAGATAACTGCTATCTTAAAGGCGTACAGAATTCTCAATGTTGTAATTGGTACTCAAGGTCAACCTAATGAAGACAACTATGCTGCCTTGTAAGCATGGGCAAAAGAAAATGCAAAAGGTATGTTACTGATTTCCACATCAGTAGATAATACACAAATGCCTGGTCTGTTGGTTTGTGAGACAGCCCACAAAATGTGGACCAAGTTGAGATCGGATGTCACATTCAATGAGGTTAGCAACAGCTCGGCGTCTGCACAACAAGAAGCTGGACACGAAACATTATCAGATATGGAAATTCCAGATAACTGCTATCTTAAAGGCTTACAGAATTCTCAATGTTGTAATTGGTACTCAAGGTCAACCTAATGAAGACAACTATGCTGCCTTGTAAGCATGGGCAAAAGAAAATGCAAAAGGTATGTTACTGATTTCCACATCAGTAGACAATACACAAATGCATGGTCTGTTGGTTTGTGAGACAGCCCACAAAATGTGGACCAAGTTGAGATCGGATGTCACATTCAATGAGGTTAGCAACAGCTTGGTGTCTGCACAACAAGAAGTTGATAACACATACTTAAACTTCAAGACTGACAAAGAACAAGATATCATGGATTGGCACAAGCAAGTTAATGGTGGAAAAGGGCAAGCACAGAAAGAGATGGACATTTCACAAAATGATGTAAATGGGGCTAAACTGGAAACTGAAGACCAACCTACCAAAGTGCTGTCAATCGTTCTGTTATCCACAAGCCAGCAAGATATGAAGCTGGTTTTGCTCAGTATAATAATCCACACAGCTTTAAAGAAGCAGTTTCTGGTCCTGACTCAAAACACAGAAACAAAGCAATTGAAGAAGAACTGAAAGCTCATGAAGACAACAAAACTGGAGGATAGTTCCTAGAACTAATAGCCAGAGAGTTATTGACTCAAATTGGGTGTTCAAGGTTTTATTTGACACAGATGGTAAGATTATTTGGTACAAAGCACTGCTGTGCACAAGAGGTTTCAAACAGGATTATGGTGTTAAATACAATGAGACATTTTCACCAGTGATACAATATGATTCACTCAGAGTTTTCTTGGCAATTGTCACAGTTCAACGTTCGCACAGCATTTCTGTGTGTAAAACTTGAAGAAGAAGTTTACATGGATATACCTGAGGGAATGGTGGTTCAAACAGAGAAACCTGTAGTTTGCAAACTTGAGAAATCACTGTACAGACTTAAGCAAGCTCCTTTGTTTTCGAACAAGAAATTTATAGACTTTCTTTCATATTATAGGTTTCAAGCAACTGATGCTGATCCTTGTTTATTCAGTGATGATGGTATCTTGTTAGCATTATTTGTAGCTAATGGTCTTATTGCATCAAAGTCAATGGAAGCAATCCATAAAGTTGTTGCATCACTAAAAGAAGTCTTTCAAATCACTGTGAGTGAAGGTCGTTGCTTGTTGGAGTGGAAATTGAGCGACATTGTGTGGCAAAGAAATGATTTATGTCAACACCAGTATGTGAGAAGAATGCTTGAGAAATTGAATGGAATTTCTGAAGCAAAAGGTTTAAGTGTTCCTGCTGATACTCATGTGAGTCTGTTACCTAATGATGAAGAGTTTAGTGGTGAAAAAGTACCGTATCGTGAAGTGGTTGGATCTCTTATGTCTTTGTCAGTTTCTCTTGACCAGATATTTCATTCACAGTGAACAGTGTGAGCATATTTTTGAACAGCCATACTTATGCAGATTGGCAAGCAGTGAAAAGAATTTGTAGGTACTTAATTGAAACACCAGATTATGGTACAGAGCACTCAAACAGTGCTAGCAAAATGCAGCTGTTTGGTTTCTCTGCTGCTGACTACACAGGTGATCTTGCATTACAAAAGTCAACAACAGGATTTGATTTTCTTTTGGCTGGTGGTCCTGTAACCTGGACTTCTCAGAGGCAAAAGGTTGTTGCTCTAAGTGCAACTGAATCTGAGTATGTAGCTGATGCTACTGCTGCTAAGGATGCAGTTTGGCTGAGAAATTTACTGCTTTCCCTTGTTTGCTTAGAACTGGGTTTCCATCTGAGCCCATGATATTCATACAAGCGATTCTCTTTTCTCCAAAGATCTCTTTAATTTTCCTGTAGGCATTATCTATCTTAACCCTAGTGAGATAAGCCTCTATGTCCTTACATTTGTCCACTAGCCATCCCTGCTTAGCCATTTTGCGCTTCCTGTCGATCTCATTTTTGAGACATTGGTATTCCTTTTTGCCTGCTTGATTTACTGCTTTTTTGTATTTTCTTCTTTCATCAATTAATTTCAGTATCTCTTCTGTTACTCAAGGATTTCTACTAGCCCTCGTCTTTTTACCTACTTGATCCTCTGCTGCCTTCACTATTTCATTCCTCAAATCTACCCATTCTTCTTCTATTGTATTTCTTTCCCCCATTCTTGTCAATTGTTCCCTTATGTTCTCCCTGAAACTCAGTACAACCTCTGGTTCTTTCAGTTTATCCAGGTCCCATCTCCTTAAATTCCCACCTTTTTGCAGTTTCTTCAGTTTTAATCTACAGTTCATAACCAATAGATTGTGGTCAGAGTCCACATCTGCCCCTGGAAATGTCTTACAATTTAAAACCTGGTTCCTAAATCTCTGTCTTACCATTATATAATCTATCTGAAACCTGTCAGTATCTCCAGGCTTCTTCCATGTATACAACCTTCTTTTATGATTCTTGAGCCAAGTGTTAGCTATGATTAAGTTATGCTCTGTGTAAAATTCTACCAGGCGGCTTCCTCTTTCATTTCTTAGCCCCAATCCATATTCACCTACTACGTTTCCTTCTTTCCCTTTTCCTACTGACAAATTCCAGTCACCCATGACTATTAAATTTTCGTCTCCCTTCACTATCTGAATAATTTCTTTTATGTCATCATACATTTCATCAATTTCTTCATCATCTGCAGAGCTAGTTGGCATATAAACTTGTACTACTGTAGTAGGCGTGGGCTTCGTGTCTATCTTGGCCACAATAATGCATTCACTATGCTGTTGGTAGTAGCTTACCCACACTCCTATTTTTTTATTCATTATTAAACCTACTCCTGCATTACCCCTATTTGATTTTGTATTTATAACCCTGTATTCACCTGACCAAAAGTCTTTTTCCTCCTGCCACCGAACTTCACTAATTCCCACTATATCTAACTTCAACCTATCCATTTCCCTTTTTAAATTTTCTAACCTACCTGCCCGATTAAGGGATCTGACATTCCATGCTCTGATCTGTAGAACGCCAGTTTTCTTTCTCCTGATAACGATGTCCTCTTGAGTAGTTCCTGCCCGGAGATCCGAATGGGGGACTATTTTACCTCCGGAATATTTTACCCAAGAGGACGCCATCATCATTTAATCATACAGTAAAGCTGCATGCCCTCAGGAAAAATTACGGCCGTAGTTTCCCCTTGCTTTCAGCTATTCACAGTACCAGCACAGCAAGGCCATTTCGGCTAGTGTTACAAGGCCAGATCAGTCAATCATCCAGACAGTTGCCCCTGCAACTACTGAAAAGGCTGCTGCCCCTCTTCAGGAACCACACGTTTGTCTGGCCTCTCAACAGATACCCCTCCATTGTGGTTGCACCTACGGTACGGCCATCTGTACCGCTGCGGCATGCAAGCCTCCCCACCAATGGCAAGGTCCATGGTTCTTGTGGGGATTCTGAAAATAGCAAGGGTTTGGTACAGGGAGCCAACTGTTATTCACTGTTGGTATAGAAACCAAAGTTTAGTTAAGAGCTGATATACATAAAAGTAGTGCAATGGCTGAGAAGGGGTTGAGACAACATTGTAACTAATTTAGCCTTCTAGCTTTACATTTCTGAACTTTAGGCCAATCTCCCTTTTTAAATGTCTGTATTCCCTTTTGTCTGTTTCATTTGCTGCATTTTTATACTTTCTTATGTTATCAATTTAATTTCAGTACCTCAACTGCTATCTAAGAATTTTTATTTGGCTGTGTTTTTTTGAATATCTGATTCTCTGCTGCCTTCAATATTTCATTTTGCAAGGCTACTCATTTGTTTTCTATTGTACTGTGTTCCTTTTGTTTCAATCAGTTGTTGCCTAATGCTCCCTTTGAAACACTTGAGAACCAGTAGATCTTTCAGTTTATACATTTCCCATCCTTAATTTCCTGCCTTTCTGTAATTTCCTCATTAAGAAAGTTGTGAAAGAAACCATGAAGAACTTTGGGAAGATAATTAGAGTTTGGAATGAAGGAATTAAAACATTTTTAAGTTTGCTGATGCCACTGCAATGCCATCAGAGATGGCAAATGTCATTGAAAAGCAGTAGTTGTGAAGGAAAACAAGGAGAAAGAAACTTCCTGGCAGATTAAAACTGTGTGCCCGACCGAGACTCGAACTCAGGACCTTTGCCTTTCGCGGGCAAGTGCTCTACCATCTGAGCTACCGAAGCACGACTCACACCCGGTACTCACAGCTTTACTTCTGCCAGTATCTCGTCTTGTCTCATCTCGTCTTGTCTCGTCTCCTCATTTCCATTCTGGAAACAAGAAGAAAGTTTGAAACAGAATCAAGGTTTCAATTGAAGCAATTAAAGCATTTCTAGTTTTTCTGGTGACACTGTAATTCTGTCAGATTGGAAAATGACTTCAAAAAGTAGCAGTGTTTCAAAAAGCGGCTGAAGATGAACATTAGGGGTGCATTGCATGGTAGAGGCTGCTACTCAGTTGGCTGACTGAGGGTGGAGTATAAACCAGGGTCTTTTTATCTTAGGCAGCTCGCCATCCAGTCAAAATAATGACAGCTGTAAGAAACTCCAAAACAGTTCTATAAGATTCAAAGAAGTGTACTCCACTGATGAAACAATTGAATTTAAATCACTAAAACATTCACAATGAAGTCTCAGGGTTAGTAGCAGTCCTAAACTGCAATGGAGCCAATGTAGTACTAGATACAGAAAAACTGTTAGATCCAAAAATGGATACAATGAGATTTTTAGGATAAAGCCAAGTCAGTATTGGAGGGATAACCTAATGGGAAATGGAGTTAGTGTGTTTGCTGCAGTAGACAGCAAACTTAAATCCACCAACATAAAAACTAAGCTGCATGCAAGATTATTTGATAAAGATTCTGTATCCATGGTGGGGTGGGCATAAGCTTGCAACTGAAACTTATTAATGATCACTTGACTCACACCAGCATGCAAAACTTTAGAGAAAACCGCAGTTTCTTTGTATGTTTGTATCCCAATCACATTGTCTTCATTGGGGAGATGTCAATTACCTAAGAATCCCATGGGATAATTACAGTTTTGTAAATGGTGATTGTGACAGGACATCCAATGAAACATTGTTAAATGCCTTGTCTGAAAACTTCCTAGCATGGATACCATCGTCTGAGGTTACATTAGCCCACTGTTCCATCTTCTTTGTTATGTTAAGCTTTGATTAGTTGACACAGTGCTGGTAAACTGCAGCATAATGTTGTTAGTAGATGCAGCTCATGTGTGACTGAACGAATCTGATGTTATCGTATTTTGGAAACTGTTTACACCTGCAACAATTTTTCAGAAAATTGGGATGAAGTTACCTTTCCTTGGGATAACGTTGCCCCACATGTTCAAATTTGTTCACAGTAAGCTAAAAATGTACTGAGCCCATGTTAAACCAACCAAAAATGATAATATATTTACTAAAGCTCAGTATTTTAATTATTTTCAGAAACTGAGTTAAATAACTCAAACAATGGCACAACAAAAAGACCCACAATTATAGCTTTTGCCTGTTAAGGCCTTTGTCAACAATAGACACACACACACACACACACACACACACACACACACACACACACACACACACACACAAACAAACGCAACTCACACAAACGACTGCAGTCTCAGGCAACTGAAACCAATTCAGCAACTCAGCATCTCCACTACATGGTGAGTAGCAACTTTCCTTTTCATAATATTGTTACATTCCATCCTGGATTTTTCATTGTTTGATTTAAAGAGATAAAAGAAACAGCAAAAAATTCTAATTACTTTATTTTTATTAGGTTGTTTCAAAATAAAACCACAATTTAAATTGTAACAAAAAATGATTACACAAAGCTGTGCAGTTCAGGAACAGAAAATAGGTTCCTTTAAGAGATTTTATGGGTTGTTTTATTTTGTGCAACATCCTCCCAGTAATACACCTTCTTAGCATTAGTTGAAGATGTTAAATACCCACTTATTTTTTCTCTAGCAGTTCTAAGACTGCCTCTCCTACCATGTCAACCTTATTTGTGATTACTGGTAAGTGTTCTAGAAGCTTCTTCCTATTTATTGAGACAGTATTATGATTTTCAAACCTGGAGATAAGGTTTTGTACTAAGGTCTCTCTTAGGCCATTAACCATTTCATTTAGTAGCACAGGAAACTCTTATCACTGTATTGGGAAATAATTCTGTTTAAAAGAGTAATACATTTTTAGAATAAGTCCTGGCAGGTAACAAAATAACCAACTCTTCAGCCTAAAATTGTTAGGACCACTTAGGACAATGTTACCCTATTGGAAATATAGACTTTACTTTGTGCCAAAATGAAGAATTAGAGAGTTTTTGTTTCACACCTAAGTCAAAGCAAATGCAGCAATAACAAAAATTCATAACCAACAGTAAAGAGACAGATGAGCAGATGAAAGCTCAAACATCACTGTTCTGCCTCATCTAAAAGACCTGTCACATAAAACAGCAGCTGTAGTAGCAAAGTTTTGAACTGCATAATGAATGCATAAACAACATAGTTAGTGCTGCTACCCATTGTTTACATGAAGAAACATGGATATCTGTTTATATAGGTATCACTTGTGTGTGACAGAAACTTTATTTTACTTTGGGCCAATGTTACATACAAAGGGGCAATGTTACCCCAGATAAGAGTAGTTCAGAAGCCCACTCATGATGGAAATATACTCGCTCTAATGGCAATAAAAAGACCTGAGTGCTCTGAGGATGCTCTTACTGAAAATGAGACCAGGCAGCCATCATAGAAACAAAGATAACTAAAGAACAAAGAGTAGGTCAAACATGCAGGAAGATTCACATGTCAGTTCCAGACTTAAACATCTGGACAGAAGCATGTACAAGAATTGTGACTGAAATGCAATAGAATAGTTGATCATAAACTGGATATACATGTACCTAGAAGAGTAGTTCATGATAGTACCGACTCTCCATGGCATACAGCTATTGTAAAGAAATTTCTATAGAAATAGCAACTTCTGCACAACAGGTGTACAACAAAATATATGACCATTGATTGAGATATGCTGAATTAAATGAATTTAGCTGTCAAGAGGGCAATACATGAAGAATTTTTTAAAAGATCTCTTACAAAAGCCAAAGAAATTTTGGTCATATGCAAAGGTTTTTTGCGATACCAAAATTAGTGTTCACACACTCATGGATGCACAGAATTGAAATTAAGGGCAGCAAAGCAAATGCAGAAAATCTGAACTCCATTTTCAAATGTTCCTTTACAAAGGAAAACACATGAACATTGCCCCAGTTAATTCTTGCAGCACTGCAAAAAATGAGTGAAATATATATTAGTGTTGGTGGCCTAGAGAAACAGATAAAATCACTAAATCTAAAGAAGATCCCAAAGCTTGATGATATGCCTGTCTTGCAGTGAGTAAACACCAATTTTTAATAAATAAAAAAAATTTAAAAATCAAAATTAAAAAACCTGGAAATACGTAGAACAAAAGAACTGTGCCCAGCGAGTGAAAGAAAGCTCAGATCACACTTGTGTGCAAGGAGGTTAGCAAAAGTAATTCACAAAAGGACTGTTCAGTCTCATTGATATCCATCAGTTGTAGAATATTAGAACACATTCTGAACTCAAACATAATGAAGTTTCTCAATCGGATTGACTTCGTCCCTGCCAACCAGCATGGATTCTGAAGTTTGGTTTTACAGGATTGGTGTTAATCCTTTAAAACCAAACTTTTGCTTTTTTCTCATGATGTTCTGAAATCCATGGATCAAGACAATCATGTGGACGTAGCATTTCTTGACACCTGAAAAGAATTTAATGTGGTACCATTCCAACTTTTATTAATAAACATATGACTATATGGGGTCTCAAACTAGAGTTGTGACTTGATTCAGGATTTCTTGGTAGGAAGGATACATATGTTATCTGACATGGAGAGTCATTTCCAGAAAAAGAAGTTACATCAGGTGGCCCAAGGAAGTGTTTTGGAACCTTTGTTGTTCATGTTGTGTATCATTAACCTGAAAGATGATATTAGTAGTAACTTCAAGCTTTTTGCATGTGCTGCAGATATCTACAATAAAGTACTGTACTGTCTGAAGAAAACTACACTAACATTCATTCAGATCTGGATAGTATTTCAAAGCCGTGCAAAGACTGGCTACATGTGAAATAGTGTACTTCACAAAATGCAAAGCACAGCATCACATGACTGCAGCATTTATGAATTACAAATGGTATCAGTTGACTCATGCAAATACCTGTGTGCAACAATTTGTGGGGTTATGAAATGGAATGAGCATACAGTTGAAGTTATGGATGAACTGGATGACTCACTTTGGTTCTCTGTCAGGGTACTGAGAAAATGCAGCCCTTCTACAAAGGGAACAGCTCTCAGATTCCTTAAATCTTAGATTATTGTTCATGTGTGTGAGAACCATACCAAATAGGACTAACAGTATATATTGAATGTGTACAAAGAAGTGTGGCACAAATGGCCACATATTTGTTTGGCTCATTGGAGATTGTTATAGAAATGTTGAAAAACCTGAACTGACAGCTCCCTGAAGATTCATGTCAGTTACCCCTTGAAAATCTAGTACAAAATTTTGAGAACTCATGTTAAGTGAAGAATCCAGACATATGTTTCAGCCTTGCATATCATTCCTTTAGGGATAAAAAAGACACTATTATACTAATTCAAGAAACATAGAGGAATTTAAGCAGTCATTCTTCCTATGCTCACGACGCAAATAGAATAGGACAAAATTCTAACATGTGGCACCATGCTAAGTATCCTCTACCATACACTTCACAGCAGTTTGCAGAGTGTGTATGTAGATGTAGATTTAGAGTAAAAGTAAAATATTGGTAATGGAATGTAGCTGAATTAAATCAGATTGAAGAGTTCCTTTCGCAGAAAAATATCAGCAATCATTCAAAATATTTTAGGTCAAAGTCCAGCGGGTTATTGGTGTTAATATACAAGACTGCTTACATTATGGACATATTGTGTTACAAGAAGTAACATCTAATCCATAAGATAAAACCGGATAACATAAGCAGTAGATTTATTGAAAAACATTGATTTTTAACACAATGCTGTGAGATAGTTACGTGTAAGGAGAATGACGTTTGCAGAAGCATGAAAAATGATGTTACAATGCTCAGCTTACTATTAAAATAAGACAAAGTGAATTTCAAAGTATACTCACAAATCCTAAAATCATGGAGAAGTGAAGTACAGTTGTTACGAAAATTGCTAAAATCTTCATACTGCTTTGAAGTCTCACCATACGCAAAAGAAAAAATACCTTAAGGAACAGTTAATCGAAATGCTGCAACTATCCAATGTGAGCTTTATTTAAAGATATGTGCAACTTATGTAGTCATAGAGATAACAGATATTTTATCATTTGGATTTTATAAAACAATGATTGACAGATGGGGCATTACATGAGTACTTCAGTCGTGATAAAAGTCATAAGATAAGTTACTCAATAACACTTCATGTTATCAGCAATTGTAAATGAGATGAAGAGTTATACAAGATCATGCACAGCATCAAGAAAGAAAAATTAATGTGTAGTGTTTTGTTAATGGAAGACGGAAATAAAAACTGAAAAATGATGTTAAGAAACTGATTATACAAAATGTTAATAATCAGTTGATAAAACAAGGAAATGGGAACTGAGTTTAATAGTTCCAGATGTGTCTCTTAATTATTGAACACTTTAGTCACTGGTAAGTAGAGCACTAAAGTGTAATTTTTTTTTCCTTTATAAATTGTGTGTAAGATGACGTCTATCAACAATTCATATATTACAGAAACAGATGGAAGAAACAAGGCAGTAGTCCAGTGGAATGCAACATGAGAAGACATCTGAATTTAATGAAAATCCCATCAAATTCTGTTCCCAAATGTCAAATTCTTAATTTTCATATCTGTATGAATTTTCACATAGATTTTAAGCAGTGAATAAAAAAGGAAAACTAAAATAATTTACATTCCAGTGACAACAGGTCATTAATTCACGTAAGTCAAGGACAGTGAAGGAAATTGGCCACCAAGTGTAGTGAAGGAAATTGGCCACGTTTATTCCAAGAAAACAATACCAGCACTGATTTTAATCAATTTAGGGAACATATTGGAAACCCAAAGCTGTACTTCCCAGTAGAGATTTGAAATCTAATACTCCAAAATCTGATTCCAATGCTTTACCACTGCATTTACTTGAGTCATAAGCAGAGAACTGTGTATGGAAGATTAAAGTTGACAGGAGTCACTACATCACACCAATATTCACGTATCAAACCTAGAGAGTTGATACAATATATCACTGATACGTATACCTTGTAGAACTTTAGAAGGCATTCAAAGGTCAAAGTTATGTCCTTCTCCATTATTCACCATTGAATCTGAATGCATGCCACACAAAACCACAAGGGTACATTACATTTATCATAACAAAAGTCTCAAAATGTAGTGTTTTCAAAAGATTTATTGAAACTGGCCTTGTTCTGTTCACTACTATATCTTTGATTGGATACATATGTTCATGTTCACAGAGCAAGCTGGATTTATGAATCACCTCACATTTTCAGATGAACTCTCAAGCAAAAACTGCAGCTTTGATTACTATTCACATAATAAAACTCGTTGGAGTTTCATCTGGCTGATCTGAACACACACATAAGTAAGACAGAAACTGGACCTAATCTTTCAGATATAGTCTTTTACCAAGGCTAACCGACTAATAAAGGCAAATACATGTTCCTGCACTACATCTGACTGAGGTGTGCTTATGTCAGGTAGGGTAGGTGAAATGTGATTTATTCATCTTGTAACATACAATTTTCAAATAACTTGATTTGATGTGTAGGAAAGATATTGAGAGTTTCAATAAGAAACTATTTGATAGAGAAATACAAAAGTTTATAGTACTTTACCTACATACCTGAGAAACTGCTACGCAAACACACACTACACTCTTCAGTATACAAAAATGTTGCTGTTGTTGTCTTCAGTCCTGAGAATGGTTTGATGCAGCTCTCCATGCTACTCTATCCTGTGCAAGCTTCTTCATCTCCCAGTACTTACTGCAACCTACATCCTTCTGAATCTGCTTAGTGTATTCATCTCTTGGTCTCCCTCTACGATTTTTACCCTCCACGCTGCCCTCCAATGCTAAATTTGTGATTCCTTGATGCCTCAGAACATGTCCTACCAACCGGTCCCTTCTTCTTGTCAAGTTGTGCAACAAACTACTCTTCTCCCCAATTCTATTCAATACCTCCTCATTAGTTATATGATCTACCAATCTAATCTTCAGCATTCTTCTGTAGCACCACATTTCAGAAGCTTCTATTCTCTTCTTGTCCAAACTAGTTATCGACCATGTTTCACTTCCATACAAATACTTTCAGAAACGACTTCCTGACACTTAAATCTATACTCAATGTTAACAAATTTCTCTTCTTCAGAAACGCTTTCCTTGCCGTTGCCAGTCTACATTTTATATCCTCTCTACTTCAACCATCATCACTTATTTTGCTCCCCAAATAGCAAAACTCATTTACTACTTTAAGTGTCTCATTTCCTAATCTAATTCCCTCAGCATCACCCGACTTAATTCGACTACATTCCATTATCCTCATTTTGCTTTTGTTGATGTTCATCTTATATCCTCCTTTCAAGACACTGTCCATTCTGTTCAACTGTTCTTCTAAGTCCTTTACTGTCTCTGACAGAATTACAATGTCGTCAGCGAACCGCAAAGTTTTTATTTCTTCTCCATGGATTTTAATACCTACTCCAAATTTTTCTTTTGTTTCCTTTACTGCTTGCTCAATATACAGATTGAATAACATCGGGGACAGGCTACAGCCCTGTCTCACTCCCTTCCCAACCGCTGCTTCCCTTTCATGTCCCTCAACTCTTATAAGTGCCATCTGGTTTCTGTGCAAATTGTAAATAGCCTTTCACTTCCTGTATTTTACCCCTGCCATCTTCAGAATTTGAAAGAGAGTATTCCAGACAACATTGTCAAAAGCTTTCTCTAAGTCTACAAATGCTAGAAATTTAGGTTTGCCTTTCCTTAATATATTTTCTAAGATAAGTCATAGGGGCAGTATTGCCTCACGTGTTCCAACATTTCTGCGGAATCCAAACTTATCTTCGCCGAAGTCGGATTCTACCAGTTTTTCCATATGTCTGTAAAGAATTCATGTTAGTATTTTGCAACTGTGACTTATTAAACTCATAGTTTGGTAATTTTCACATCTGTCAACACCTGCTTTCTTTGGGATTGGACTTATTATATTCATCTTGAAGTCTGATGGTATTTCGCCTGTCTCATATATCTTGCTCACCAGATGGTAGAGGTTTGTCAGGACTGGCTCTCCCAAGGCCGTCAGTAGTTCCAATGGAATGTTATCTACTCCTGGCGCCTTGTTTCGACTCAGGTCTTTCACGGCTCTGTCAAACTCTTCATGCAGTATCGTATCTCCCATTTCATCTTCATCTTCATCCTCTTCCATTTCCATAATATTGTCCTCAAGTACATCGCCCTTGTATAGACCCTCTATATACTCCTTCCACCTTTCTACTTTCACTTCCTTGCTTAGAACTGGGTTTTCATCTGAGCTTTTGATATTCATACAAGTGGCTCTCTTTTCTCCAAATGTTTCTTTAATTTTCCTGTAGGCAGTATCTACCTTACCCCTCATGAGACAAGCCTCTACATGCTTACATTTGTCCACTAGCCATCCCTGCTTAGCCATTTTGCGCTTCCTGTCGATCTCATTTTTGAGACATTGGTATTCCTTTTTGCCTGCTTGATTTACTGCTTTTTTGTATTTTCTTCTTTCATCAATTAAATTCAGTATCTCTTCTGTTACTCAAGGATTTCTACTAGCCCTCGTCTTTTTACCTACTTGATCCTCTGCTGCCTTCACTATTTCATTCCTCAAATCTACCCATTCTTCTTCTATTGTATTTCTTTCCCCCATTCTTGTCAATTGTTCCCTTATGCTCTCCCTGAAACTCAGTACAACCTCTGGTTCTTTCAGTTTATCCAGGTCCCATCTCCTTAAATTCCCACTTTTTTGCAGTTTCTTCAGTTTTAATCTACAGTTCATAACCAATAGATTGTGGTCAGAGTCCACATCTGCCCCTGGAAATGTCGTACAATTTAAAACCTGGTTCCTAAATCTCTGTCTTACCATTATATAATCTATCTGAAACCTGTCAGTATCTCCAGGCTTCTTCCATGTATACAACCTTCTTTTACGATTCTTGAACCAAGTGTTAGCTATGATTAAGTTATGCTCTGTGTAAAATTCTACCAGGCGGCTTCCTCTTTCATTTCTTAGCCCCAATCCATATTCACCTACAATGTTTCCTTCTTTCCCTTTTCCTACTGACAAATTCCAGTCACCCATGACTATTAAATTTTCATCTCCCTTCACTATCTGAATAATTTCTTTTATCTCATCATACATTTCATCAATTTCTTCATCATCTGCAGAGCTAGTTGGCATATAAACTTGTACTACTGTAGTAGGCGTGGGCTTCGTGTCTATCTTGGCCACAATAATGCATTCACTATGCTGTTGGTAGTAGCTTACCCACACTCTTATTTTTTTATTCATTATTAAACCTACTCCTGCATTACCCCTATTTGATTTTGTATTTATAACCCTGTATTCACCTGACCAAAAGTCTTTTTCCTCCTGCCACCGAACTTCACTAATTTCCACTATATCTAACTTCAACCTATCCATTTTCCTTTTTAAATTTTCTAACCCACCTGCCCAATTAAGGAATCTGACATTTCATGCTCCGATCCGTAGAACGCCAGTTTTCTTTCTCCTGATAACGATGTCCTCTTGAGTAGTTCCCGCCCGGAGATCCAAATGGGGGACTATTTTGCCTCTGGAATATTTTACCCAAGAGGACGCCATCATCATTTAACCATTCAGTAAAGCTGCATGGCCTTGGGAAAAATTATGGCTGTAGTTTCCCCTTGCTTTCAGCCATTCGCGGTACTAGCACAGCAAGGCCGTTTCGGCTAGTGTTACAAGGCCAGATCAGTCAATCATCCAGAAAGTTGCCCCTGCAACTATTGAAAAGGCTGCTGCCCCTCTTCAGGAACCACACATTTGTCTGGCCTCTCAACAGATACCCCTCCGTTGTGGTTGAACCTACGGTACGGCCATCTGTATCGCTGAGGCACACGAGCCCCCCCACCAGCGGCAAGGTCCATGGTTCATGGGGGTAGGATACAAAAATAAAATGTGTAATTACCTTGTTGAAACTGTGAACCTGACTTCAATAACTTCGTCAATAGAACAATTACACTTTTACACTAGATGAGTAAAGATTGATCTTTTCAGTGAACCATGTTAAATAAATTACTGCTTTTTATTTTATTGTAAATGCTAACCCCATACACTCAAATGTTTGGGCATAGGATTTTGAATTGTCTGTTGGTAATGTAAAATTTTCTCTGCAGTACATGCTGTGGTTGTGGTTGAAACAGGAAATGTTTGGTATATGCCAATTTTTATATAAGAATAACAACACATCACATATGTAAATCTACATCTACATCTACATCTACATCTACGTACATACTCCGCAATCCACCATAAGGTGCATGGTGGAGGATACCTCATACCACAACTAGCATCTTCTCTCTCTGTTCCACTCCCAAACAGAACGAGGGAAAAATGACTGCCTATATGCCTCTGTACGAGCCCTAATCTCTCTTATCTTATCTTGGTGGTCTTTCCACAAAATGTAAGTTGGTGGCAGTACAATTGTACTGCAGTCAGCCTCAAAAGCTGGTTCTATAAATTTCCTCAGTAGTGATTCATGAAAAGAATGCCTCTTTTCCTCTAGAGACTCCCACCTGAGTTCCTGAAGCATTTCCGTAACACTCACATGATGATCAAACCTACCAGTAACAAATGTAGCAGCCCACCTCTGAATTACTTCTATGTCCTCCCTCAATCCGACCTGATAGGGATCCCAAACGCTCAAGCAGTACTCAAGAATAGGTTGTATTAGTGTTTTATAAGCGGTCTCCTTTACAGATGAACCACATCTTCCCAAAATTCTACCAATGAACCAAAGACGACTATCTGCCTTCCCCACAACTGCCATTACATGCTTGTCCCACTTCATATCACTCTGCAATATTACACCCAAATATTTAATCGACATGACTGTGTCAAGCACTACACTACTAATGGAGTATTCAAACATTACAGGATTCTTTTTCCTATTCATCTGCATTAATTTACATTTATTTATATTTAGAGTTAGCTGCCATTCTTTACACCAATCACAAATCCTGTCCAAGTCATCTTGTATCCTCCTACAGACACTCAATGATGACACCTTTCCGTACACCACAGCATCATCAGCAAACATCTGCACATTGCTATCCATCCTATCCAAAAGATCATTTATGTAGATAGAAAACAACAGCAGACCTACCACACTTCCCTGGGGCGCTCCAGATGATACCCTCGCCTCCGGTGAACACTCACCGTCGAGGACAGTGTACTGGGTTCTATTACTTAAGAAGTCTTCGAGCCACTCACATACTTGGGAACCAATCCCATATGCTCGTACCTTAGTTAGGAGTCTGCACTGGGGCACTGAGTCAAACGCTTTCCGGAAGTCATGGAATATGGCATCCATCTGATACCCTTCATCCATGGTTCGCAAGATATCATGTGAAAAAAGGGTGAGTTGCATTTCACAGGAGCGATGCTTTCTAAAGCCGTGCTGAAGCATAGACAGCAACTTCTCTGTCTAAAGGAAATTCATTATATTCTAACTGAGAATATATTCAAGAATCCTGCAACAAACCGATGTTAAGGATATTGATCTGTAATTTTGAGGATCCGTCCTTCTACCCTTCTTATATACAGGCGTCACCTGTGCTTTTTTCCAGTCGCTCGGGACTTTACGTTGGGCGAGTGATTCGTGATAAATGCAAGCTAAGTAAGGAGCCAATGCAGTAGAGTACTCTCTGTAAAACCGAATTGAAATCCTATCAGGACCTGGCGATTTATTTATTTTCAACCCATTCAGCTGCTTCACAACCTCAGGGATGTCTATCACTATGTCCTCCATACAGGACTCTGTACGAGACTCAAATGGCGGTATGTTTGTATGATCCTCCTGCGTGAAAGATTTCTCAAATGCTAAATTTAAAATTTCAGCTTTCATTTTGCTGTCTTCCATTGCCAGGCCAGACTGATCAATGAGTGACTGGATGGAAGCCTTCGACCCACTTACCGATTTTACGTAAGACCAGAATTTCCTTGGGTTTTCAACAAGATCTTTTGCTAAGGTATGACGGTGGTAGTGGTTGAATGCTTCGTGCATCGCTCTTTTTACAGCAGCATGAATCTCTACTAACTTTTGCCTGTCCTCATTCTCCTGATCTTTCTTGTACCGTGAGTGCAACTGCCTTTTCTTTCTGAGCATTGTGTGAATTAAGCTGTTAAACCACAGTCAGTCTTTTCCATCTGTAACCCACTTTTTCGGCACATACTTGTCCAATGCGTGATTTACAATGTCTTTAAAATTTGCCCATAATTCTTCCACGTCCATCGTACCGGAAGTAAATGAAATCAATTCATTTACTAAGTGGGATGCTAACAACTGCTTATCTGCTCTTTCTAGTAAGAATACTCTCCTAGCCTTCTTGACCGACTTTTTGACTTTCGTAACCACAGTCATAATGACAACATCATGATTACTAATCCGTGTCTCAACACTGACACCATAGATGAGGTCTGGTCTGTTCGGGGCTACCAGATCTAAAATATTTCCATTACGTGTTGGCTGTCGATTTAGCTGCTCAAGACAGTTTTCAGATAATGTGTTCAAAATTAATTCACATGTTGGCTTGTCTGTACCACCTGTAATGAATCCATAGACATCCCAGTCTATACTAGATAGGTTGAAGTCACCTCCGACTAATATAGCATGATCCAGGTACTTCTGCAAACAGAGTGTAGACTCCCTTTGAATGATTCTAGAACTGTCATGGTGGAACCTGGTGGCCAGTAATAACACCCCACAATCAACTTTATTTCCCCTAGCCCTGTTAAACGCGTCCAGATAACTTCACAATCACACTCTACTTCAACCTCAGTAGACATAATATTTTTGTCAACTGCAATGAAGACACCACCTCCTCCGGTGTCTAATCTGTCTGTATGGTGGGAAAAGACAGTATTTCTAATTTTTTTAGTAATGGTCAACAGGAAACTCATTGTTTGACAACATACATGTTCCTGATTATTTTCTTTTGTAATATTAGAAGTACCATAGCATTTACTGAATTTTCCCGGAAGAGTATGACACAACAAGAAATGGATCAAAGAGGAGAGTAGGGGAAGGGAGGAGAGAGAAAAGGAACAGTGATGGCTGCAAGGGAGAATAAGTAAGGTAACTCGATAAAGATGTAGCACCAGTGACGAAGAAGGTGAAATTTTGTACAACGTATGATAAAATGCAACAGGTGCTGATTGAGGTCACATTGATCGTAGGATCAAAGACTTGTATGTATAGTTCATATTTACATAGTTCTGAGGGGATCTAAATGGTAAGAATTGTGAAACAGCCACTGCTGTTGTGTACAATGTGTTCTGCCACTGAGTGAACAACAATGTTCCTGGCCACATTTGGGCACTGACCATTCATTTGGGAGGGCAGCTGATTGGTGCTCACATCCACATAAAATGCCATGCAGAAGCTACAGCACAGTGGCTGTATGTCATGACTGCTATCACAGGTGGTCTAGTGGTATGGTAGGATATGCCTGCAACAGAACTGGGATAGGGTGCACTAGGTGGGTTCACAGGACATTTCAAGCACCTGTGTCTCCCACAGAGGTATGACACACATGGCAAGGGGTTGGGAATACACATGTCATAAGGGTAGACCAGGGTAATTCACAGATCAGGCAGAATGTGGAATATTGCTTTTGGATGGATGTTCATCATTTCAGGACAACTGAACAGCTAGCAGAGAATGTAGTTAATTTCTTTGTTTGAGGGTGACATTGGTTAATGAGGGAGGGCTGAATGTTTGCAGCTGTGTGGTTGAGATGATTGGAGAATTATAGACAAAAAAAATCTACAAAGTATCTGTACAGGTATCAATTAGTGCATTCAGCAGTAGACACTGTAGTTCATTCATGCATTTATTCAGACATTCATTAACTCATTTACATGCCATTTTTGGTATGAAGAAAATAAAGACAGCTACTGTACTTTAAAACACTGCCCTTCCTCTTTCACTTCTTAGCAGCTGTCATGCCTACTATTTATGTAACTTTTTCTGATGTCAGGAATTACTATTAGCTGGCTACATGATTGAAAAGTTAGAAACTTGTTTAATATGAACATTAGTCTCACCCAGAATTTACATCCACAAATACTACGACAAATTATAGAAACAGTGACAGAGAAGCCACTTGTTGACTTTTTTAAAAAATGTGGGACTTTCCAATTTCCTACCTAATGTCTAAATGCAATGGGCTACAGACTTTTGCACCATAATATAACACTGCTTTCTGATCCCTAAATAGTTACATATAGTATATGTGGAAATTATTAGAGTTTCAAGAAATATGGTTGAAAATTTCACTGTTCATCCTAAATTTCCTCTTATTATAGAGAATAAGAGTTCTGGTGTAAACTGTAAGAATCTCTATGACACTGAAGAGGCTTTTACAAGGTAATGAACAGCCACTACTCCCCATCCTATTTTGTATATTATACACCAATAAGAAAAGAAATATTATGATCTGTGGGAGGAAAAAAGTGTGTCCACAAATGCCACATGCATCAGCTGCCTTGAAATGTGCATTGACTGGGAGAAAAAATTGAGATTCAGAAACTGACAAAAGCTGCATAAAAATTTGTTTTATTTGCAAATAAGGTAGACCATTGTCAGGCCAGATGCACATCTTCAGCAGGCTCACAGCAATACAAAAGATAAACCAATCTAATGAACATTTCCAAATTTTTAGTGGTGAAACAGTGTTATGGCTTAGTACATTGTATGTGCCACCGGTAACCATGATATTTGTCTAGAATAAGCTCAACAGAAATTTCAATGAAAAGATGTAAGAAAAAGCAGTAGTATCTTTTTTTTCTCACACAGTTTTCATTTTTAATGGGTACCAGGATGAATAGGGATATGGAAATGGATTAATAATTGCTTGACTAATTGGAAAAATTCATTGGAAAAATACTTGAAAAAAATTTTGAATGTAATTTATGAATCTGTGCACAATCTTGGGTGAACTTTAATTGGCATCAGTATCAACACACCTTTAATATCATCACATTAAAGACCAATAAACATAATTTGCATTACACATTGCTGCTTCCAGTAGTGTGCAGTTCCAAATAATCAACACAACCAATGAAATTGTCAATCTGTCACACGAAGCACAATATTTTTAGTATAATATTTTTAGTATGAGTCATTACCTTCACATTAATTCCACTGTGTTTAGTCTTGAGTGTGACAACATTGATGCAGGAACCCCCCCCCCCCCCTCCCCCCAACATGATGCAAAACATTCCCACCTGCTCTGAACCTCCCAATGCAGGATCCCTGTGGCAAGCGAAACAATGAACGGACAGAACTTTAACCTACAACTGTGCAAATAAACATTTCTATTCTAATAACTTTTTATAATACTTCCAATTAATGGCCAAAACACACACTCTTAACAATGCTGGTATGACAGATCCAAGCACACACCTGCACTCCACCACCTCCAGAAACAAAAGGGTGAAGATACATGAATTAACAAACTGAAGAGCGTATTTCTTAGTTTGTTTCTTACAGATATTTTATGATTTATCAAAACATTATCCTTGCCACAAAACAAATCGTTAGGTGTCTTTGGTCTATAGCTCATTCAGTTTACATATAGCTTATACATAAGAAAAGAAAAGAAAGAAAAATAATATGATTCAATACAATTGTCCCCCTCCCGCTGTGCACTGACATCATATGGAGGTGCACAGTGGCTGAGCTTATTTCCCTTTTTGGGGTTTGATAAACCTGGCCAGTATGGGCAAAACCTTTATTTTTGGCCATTGAATAATTATCAATTTATATGGGCATGTCAGCAACTTTTAAACCATAAGTATATAAGATTTATCTCCTAACAAAGTGCATACCGTAACCACATAGTCCCATTACGGTCAGTCAGCATCTGCAAGTGTTTAGTTTGCAAAGTATGTGCACGCAGCGCAATGTCAGTTGTCATCACAGTTCATGCTCACATATCCAGTAGATACCAGAGTGTCTGTGTCGTGCATTTACAGTGCCTTTCACTGCACAAATTCATGAAGCATGTGTTTAGCGGCGTGATCCTTTGTGAAATCTTTGATGTGGTGACAACTGGTTTCCATATCAGTGACCTGTGGAATTTATTTAACCTTATCTCTCTCATTCATTCAGTGAGGAGACCAGCTGCATATCCAACATCTGTCGACAGGGTAAGTTCCTTGCTGCTTTTACAACATTGTTGAGCACAGAAAATTCATATTACACAAAGTATTGCCATTTAAATTTACCATGCACACACATGTATTGTTTTAACACACATACACTTAACACTTTGCAGCTAGGTTTTGTATGTTTTTGTGCTTTGTTTTTGAACATCTTTCATACAGTTGCATTACATAAAGTTTCTGTAGTGTCCTTTCCACATGCTGTACACGTAACATAATAAAATACAAATACAATTACAAAATACACTTACCCTATTCATTTGATGACATGCCATTATTGTTGCTCATATACATTATAGTCTGTAACATATTCTCTCCGCTTCTCATATATAGGGTCATTACCTGTCATTTGGTTTTAGTACATCTTGTGAGATTTCATTTTTGTTACTTTATTTGATTCCAACTCTATGAGTACACATTTTACTCTTGTTTGGTTATACATGCTTCATACAACATTCATACAATAATAGATACTGTTTTCATTTATAGCATAAATTGACATACATTTGATTTCAATTTACAGTGACTTCTTGTCAGAGCATGTTTATCAATTCAAAAACAATCAAAGAAGTAAACAGTAATCACTACAATAGGTACTATGTGCTGCTCAGATAACTAAGCATGGCCTCACCTCTCTAGCATTTTCCAAGAAGTGTCTACACACTACAGGGTTGTGGAAATTCCACGGAAAGGCATTTATGTGCTCAGTTACATCTTGTTAATAGACTTAATTGTGATCCCAAGAACAAAATAGTTTGTTGTTTCTTACCATAACTCAAATCTGACAATACCAATAATATCAAATACTTATTCAGTTTTTAAAAGTGCAGCTCAATCTTTACTTGTTATGTTCATTGTATAAAGGATAACCATTTCATGTGCTGTGGTTCACAGAGTTGTATCATCAATATGATATGTTACGTATAATGAGCGTAAAACAATATTTGCATAAGTAACAAACAGGGATAAAATTTTTTATGTAATTCAGCTGTTTGATGCTTTCATGGCTAGTCAATGCACACGATAGTTGGGTTTCAACCTGCTGATTGTTTGGTACCTTAGCTCAGCCTCGTGATAGGTGATGTACTGCAACTGTTTTCTTCTTCACATACTTTCACACTATCACATTTATATGTATCATAAACTTACAACTGTATTTACTTGCAGTGTGGTCCTTTATTATGTTTGTATATTACCTAACAATCTTCAAACATTTATTTTTCTTCACTTTAGGACGTGTTGATGCATCATTCCCTGAAAAGAAAACCTTGATACTAACTTAAAAGTAAATCTTTATAGATAAGTGTATAGTGGCTTGATGGCTACGAATATTTTCTTCGTATATTCAAGCATGTATTCATTCAGTTCAATGTGCAATCATGTTATCACAAAACGTATTTAATGTCATGTGCGCATTTCTACTTACCTTGTAAATCTGAAAGATAAAGTGTATTAGAGGCATGGTGCAACCTCTTATTCAGTTTGCCATCAATACTGACAACTCATTAATTTAACTTCAGCAAGCCTTTTCTCATCTATCAAATATGATTAGTGCATGCACTTCCAATACTTAAATTTGTAAATATAAGGGGCATTAAAAAAGAAACGAGCTGGAGGCATAATTACAGAAACCAGTACCTGTATGTTAGAAGTATTGACCCTGGCTGTTGAGACACTTGTCCCACTGTGACACAAGGTGGTGAATGGCTGTCTCATAAAATTACTGGGACTGCAATGTTAACCAGTTCCACATGTACAGATGGACGTCAATGTCCGAGGTGAATTGTTTTCCCCTCAGAGCTTTTTTTAGGGGGCCAAAAATGGCGTAATCACAGGAAGAGAGATCCAGACTGTATGGAGGGTGGCCAAGAACCTCACATTTGAATTTCTGCAGCAGTGCCGCAACTGTATTGGCTGTATGAGGCTTTGCATTGTCGTGGAGCATTATGACCCCACGAGTGAGATTGCCTGCTGGTTTTGATTTGATCGCTTGGCGAAGGGTGGTCAAGGTTTGTGAGTAATGCTGGGCTGTCATCCTGTGCTGCAGGAAGTGAATCAGAAGAGGGCTATCTTGGTCAGAGAAAAATGTCAGCATAATCTTTCCTGCACTCGTGTGGATGGTGACATCCAGCTGTACATGCGGAAATGGTTAACATCGCAGTCCTGGGAATTTTATGAGACAGCTATTCACCACCTTATGTCACAGTGGGACAAGTGTCTCAACAGCCAGGGTCAATACTTCTAACATACAGGCACTGGTTTCAGTAATTATGCTTCCGGCTCATTTATTTTTGAACGCCCCTTATATTGTGCATATATAGATATGACGTATATAGTAGCGTAGCTTAAGTAAATATCTCGTAGTTTAGCATCCCTTTCCTTGTATATAATGAAACTAAATTAAGCTCTTCCCAAACAGGCTGTGAAGGCTCAATGGTAGCGTCCAGCTGCTGTATTATCCTATCATCCGTCCATAAGCATCACTGGATGTGGATAGGGAGGGGCATGTGGTCAGCACACCGCTCTCCCAGCCGTATGTCACCCATTCAAATGCTAGCCCAGCCTGACAGCACTTAACTTTGGTGATCTGACAGGAACTAGTGTTACCACTGCAGCAAGACCTTTGCTCCTTGTATATTATCCCTTAGCTTATCTTCGTATGTGTGTATTGTGTAGATAGTCGTAGTTGTATTAGGTCTACAACTTTGCTTCCATCGTTTTGCAATAGACTGCAGTAGAGGTAAGTGGGGTTTGTGTGGTTAGTCATAGGTGTAATACAATAAATTTAGGCATCTGTAAACATAATGTCATAAAAGTATTAGTCAATTTGCGATTGAATAATAAGGTTATTCTCGATTAAGTACGTCAACTTACGTACCCATTTCTAGCCATTTGCGGGAAGTTTTCATTTTCTGCTTTAACATGAAAAAATCTGCATCTGTGGCTCTTAAAATGATGGGTAAGACCAATGGTGAGGGAACTATGAGTGGAAGAATGTACAGAGAATGTTTTCAACACCTTAAGAACTGTGATTTTGATGTCAAAGACCGGCATGGTCGTGGAAGACAGAACGTTTTTGTAGCTACTGAAACAGACAAAGACAGTCACAGGAGATCATTATCAAAAGCAATTGATGTGTTCGAGCATAGCACTGAAACACAAATGGCCACAATACAGCAATAGACATGTGAAGGTAATTTTGCAGCAGGTCAGTGCTCGACTCCACATCACAAAACCCTTCAAAATATACATGGAAATGTTGAAATGAGAAGTCCTATCCCTTCTGCTGTATTCTCCATACATTGCTCTCTCTGACTACTACCCTTTTCAATCAGTGGCATACAGTCTGGCTGACCAGCACTTCTGATCATATGAACAAGTGAAAAATTGAATTGATTCACGGATCCCACAAAAGACGCCCAGTTCTTCCATCATGGGATTTGTATGCTATCCAAAGGATGGGAGAATGTCGTGGCCAGCAATGAGCAATACTATGAATCATAATTGTTTTGTAAATTGTTCACAATAAAGCCTCGAACTATGGAGGGGGGGAAAAAAAATAAACGGAAGCCAAGTTGTAGACCTAGTAGTATAGACTCTCTCTTAATTTTCTACATTTCTGTTTATTCTATAGGCTTTACAAATGCTAGTATGGGCTGTAGCTCATCAGGTTTGTTTGTTTTGGGGACTCTAATACTTTCCAGCTGTGCCTGTCTGGTGCACATGCACTTATGGTTTGTTGACTAGCTTGCTCCCCAATGCACATGGGCTGCATCGCTCTGGTACCACTTGCGTCACAGCGAGTTACGTATTGCATTGCACGCTACCGAGTGTTTCACAAATTGATTTATTTGTATAGAACTGGGCTATGTGCAAGGCAAAGCACTGTATTTAGAGTATCATCATCACTAGACACATAAAAGTAAAATTCTTCCTCGTTACAAGTACTCATCATTTACACATTTAACATATAACAAAAAATACAAACAAAAATTTTCCTTAACTACTAACTGCATAAATCCTGGAATGTGTCTTTCTAGTATTCTGAATCTAATATTATTATACATATATACAATTTAGAGGGTATACAGCCCTTCTTTCAATATATAAACATTTTCAAGTCTTTGTAAGGGTACCTGTATTCGTGTGTATCAATCTCTATGTTCTCAGGTAGGGGATTTTAGTAATTATGTATGGTCTGGTGTATAGTAGTTGCCACCTACAATTCAGTTTTCCAATTTTTGTGGATTTGGGATGTATTCTAAGTAACACCATTTGTCTTATATAAGATTGTGTTGTACGTTTCAGCTTTTCTGCTGCCAACTTTTCATTGTTTTATTTTTTGTCAAATATGACTATGTGATTTACCAATTGAACCTCAAAGTTGTGAGTAACTTCAGTTTTTTTTAATGCCTGTGTGTACTTCCCTATATTAGGTCTTTTGCAAATAATTGGTTATTTACTGTGAAATGACATTGGCCCTTGCCTATATCAATTTGTACTTGGTATGTCCTAAATGTATCCATACCAATTAAACAGTCAACTATTAATTTCTCTGGTATAACAAAATTGCATTGTATAGAAAACTGTCCTAATTTTATGGGAATTATAGCTTGTACTTTGACTCCTTCTGTTTTCTGACCAGCTGGAGTTTGTACCTTGCAATTTTGCACTGGCAGTATACACCCACGTTTCTTCAGTTCTTGAAAGAATCCCTGTGACATCAAATTAGTCATAGCACCTGTGTCAACCAAAATGAGTACATCAAGGTCAAAGATTTTGGCTTTAATAGTAGCTTGTATCTTACCCTCTGTCAAGTTTTCCTATGTATCCTCACTACTTTGATACAGATCATCTTTCACATCACTACCTTGATTGTATCTGATGAAACAAGTGTCAATCAAGCTCATGGCCCCACTCTCCTTCCAGGTCACAGAATGGGGGCCTACCATGACCGGTTCAAGTTTTCCAGTGTCACGGTGTCATCTGGGTTAGGCGTAACTTCTGCTATATGGACTTTTGGTATTTGATTTCACCAGTTAGGATCCTGTGAGGCTCTTGACTGAAATTCTCTTTGCCTTTGCATGGTATTCGGCAAATGTGCTTGCCAAATTCTGCTGTCTGTGGATTATTTGGCTGTATGGTATTGTTTTGTGTCTACCAAGCAATCGGCTGATCATTGCCAGTATGTCCGCCCCAGTAGCTGAGTGGTCAGCGTGACGGATTGCCGTCCTCTGGGCCCGGGTTCGATTCCCGGCTGGGTCGGAGATTTTCTCCGCTCGGGGACTGGGTGTTGTGTTGTGTTCATCATCATTTCATCCCCATCCGGCGTGCAGGTCGCCCAATGTGGCGCCGAATGTAATAAGACCTGAGATATGGCGGCCGGACCTGCCCCGCGAGGGGCCTCCCGGCCAATGACGCCAAACGCTCATTTCCATTTTCCATTGCCAGTATTGTACAGGCTGGCCATACGCTACTACTTGCCCATTGTAGTTGTTTTTGCTAAATTTCTGCCCATTTCTTTTATATTTGGCCTTGAATTTACGGCTTTTGCCATTGCTGTTATGATTACCGTTACTGTTACCATATGTCTGTGTGGGTAAGGTTGCCATCCGTGTTGTACTACGAATCCGTTGTTCACTTGTTGGTCCATAAATCTCTGTGGCACTATCTACATATTAACAGGCTTGAATTGTACTGGTCTCTTTGTATATCAAATCTATTGAGTCCAGTACAGATAGAAAGTATTCGGTGTCATGTTCCAGAATGGTAATGAGTTTTTCCCTAATCTGGGCAGGCAGACGGCGCTTTAAAATTTGCAGCATGCCTACTTGAGATACCGAGTTTGTCCAGTATCTGGTTTTATTCAAATATTTTTCAAAATAGCCTCTTATGCTTCCATGTTTCCTACTGAAGGGAGCTGGGTTGAATACTTCACATCTGAGCCTCTTGTATGGCCTCAGACCAATATTTATACAGAAATGCTCTCTCAAACTGTTCATAATGTCTGTACCCGCAGCAGAATGTCACTCTGTGTGTATCCAACAACAAATCTAATTTTCTGAGCTTCAGTCCAGATACAAGGTAAAACATTTCAAACTGCTCTGATAAAGACCACGGGGTTTGTTCTTTTCTGTTGAGAGAGCCTTCATCACAAAAGGAAACACACACACATTCATTCACACAAACGAGAGAGCGTGCAGAGACTAGACTGCCAACAGGTGCAGCATCAGGAGGCTGTGGGGCATGAAGGTGGGGAAGGGGGGGGGGGGGGGGGGGAGTTGATAATGGAGAGTAGTGGGGAAGGAGAAAGATGGGTAGGTGTTTTGACAGGGGGCAGTACACAAAGAGGGTGGGAGATGACAATACGGAGGAGGTGACAGGACAGATGGGGTGGAAACTGTTGGTTGGAGGACATGGGGACAGTAGGTTACTGGAGGTTGAGGCCGGGAAGATTCCAGGAGCGAAGAATGTGTTGTAAGGACGATTCCTATCTGTGCAGTTCAGAAAAGCAGGTGGCAGGAGGAAGTATCCAGATGGCTTGGGTAGTAAAGCACCTACAAAGTCTGCCAGAATTATCCCATCCAAAGAAGTCCAACACAAACTTCAATCTCTGCTTAAAGCCTTAGGCCCTTTCCAGAACTTCTCCTCTGAATCCATTTTGCCCCACATTCTTATAACACCATGCACACCAACCCTCTACATCCTCCCCAAAATCCACAAATCCAACAATTCTGGATACCCCAATGTTGCTGATTACTGTGGCCCCATTGAAAGAATTCCAGTCTTTGTTCATCGACACCTCAAACCAGTTGCCCATAACCTAGCCTCCCACATCAAAGACATTGACCACTTCCTTGACCGAATCTCCACCATCCCCACTCCATTACTTTCTGGATCCTTACTCGTTACTGTTGATGCCACTTACCTATGCACACCAACATCCCTCATGTCCATGGTCTACCAAAACTGAACTCTACCTTTCCCAATGTCCTTCAGACTCCAAACCCACTACCTCATTCCCCATACATCTTACTAATGTTATCATATCTCACAACTACTTACCCTTTGAAGGGAAGGCATAAAAACAAATCTGCAGCACAAATGTGGGCACCTGCATTTGCACCCTCCTATGCCCCCCTGTTTATGGGCCATCTAAAGGAGACCTTCCTGGAATCACCCATTCTGTGACCTGGAAGGAGAGGGGGCCATGAGCTTGATTGACACTTGTTTCATCAGATACAATCAAGGTAGTGATGTGAAAGATGATCTGTATCAAAGTAGTGAGGATACATAGGAAACACCAAACCCCTAGTCTGATTCAGATTTATTGACGATATCTTCATGATCTGGACTCAAGGCAAGACATGCTATTTTCCTTCCTTCACAATTTCAACACCTTCTCTCCTATTTGCTTCATCTGGACCTTCTCAAACCAGTGTGCCAGCTTCCTGAACATTGACCTCCTCCTCTCTGATGGCCCTATCCACACCTCTATCTACATTAAGCCCACCAACCACCAACATTAAATGCATTTTGACAGATGTCATCCCTTCCACATCAAATAATCTCTCCCATACAGCCTGGCCGTCCATGGATGGCATATCTGCAGTGACAAAAGTTTCTTTGCCCAGTATGCTGAAGAGCACTGTCTGGAAGAGCATGCAGGGACTAGACTGCCAAAAGGTGCAGCATCAGGAGGCTGCAGTGACAAAAGATTCTTTGCCCAGTATGCCTTCACAGACATGTACAATCCCCCAGATCTGGTCCACAAACACATTCCCCATGCCATTTAACTTCACACCCCCCAATCCACTCACCATCCCCAAGAACTAGCTACAAAGGAGAGCTCCCTTTGTCACTCAGCATCATCCTGGATTTAACAACTGAAACTCAGCTTTTGATGGGGCTTTTATTCCCTATCTTCATGCCCTGAAATAAGGGACATCCTACACAAGATCCTTCCCATCCCTCCCAATGTGATGTTCTGTCACACACACAATCTCCAAAACATCCTATGGCACTCCCAATCTTCATCCCTTGCCACACGGATCATATTCTTGTGGAAGACCCAGGTGCAAACCTGCCTGATCCACCCACCCAACACTTCCTATTCCATCCTTTTACAGGCTTATCCTACCTCACCAGAGGTTGGGTCACCTGTGAAAGGAGCTATATCATACTCCTACCCTGCTGCAGTCACTGATCAGGTTTTTATGTTAGTATGACAGCCAACCAGCTGTCCACAAGGATAGCCCACTGACAAAATTCTGGCCAAAAGTAAAATAGACCATCCTGTGGCACCACATGCAGCTCAACATATTATGTTTAATTTCAATGGCTGCTTCGCTACCTGAGCCATCTGGATTCCCCACTCCACTGAACTGCGCAGGTGGGAGTTATCCTTAAAACACGTTCTTTCTCTTTCCCTGCTCTTCTCCTTTTTTGCATAACCCCCCCCCCCCTCCCTCCCACTGCCCCTTCTTCCTGTCCCACAGCTTCTCAGCGCTGCATCCAGTGGCTGCAATGTAATCTTTCTTTGTTTGTATTTAGTAATTTGTCCACAACAAGCTCATCTGTTTCAGCTTACAGTGCCATTTTCAAGCTCACTTGTGGGTATTGTGAATAATGACTCTTATTTACACCTTATTTATTATCAGTAATGACATCTTCATAAATTACATTTTTACTAATGACTATGTGATGTTATTAATAATTTGGCATCCAGAGGCTAACTATGAGATGTCTGTTATGAAATAATATTATTATAATCACATAGGTTTTTATAAATGAAATTTTTTGTGATAATTGTTTGACAGCTATTTGACAGTTGGAATCCTTAGATGCTACATACACTCCTGGAAATTGAAATAAGAACACCGTGAATTCATTGTCCCAGGAAGGGGAAACTTTATTGACACATTCCTGGGTCAGATACATCACATGATCACACTGACAGAACCACAGGCACATAGACACAGGCAACAGAGCATGCACAATGTCGGCACTAGTACAGTGTATATCCACCTTTCGCAGCAATGCAGGCTGCTATTCTCCCATGGAGACGATTGTAGAGATGCTGGATGTAGTCCTGTGGAATGGCTTGCCATGCCATTTCCACCTGGCGCCTCAGTTGGACCAGCGTTCGTGCTGGACGTGCAGACCGTGTGAGACAACGCTTCATCCAGTCCCAAACATGCTCAATGGGGGACAGATCCGGAGATCTTGCTGGCCAGGGTAGTTGACTTACACCTTCTAGAGCACGTTGGGTGGCACGGGATACATGCGGACGTGCATTGCCCTGTTGGAACAGCAAGTTCCCTTGCCGGTCTAGGAATGGTAGAACGATGGGTTCGATGACGGTTTGGATGTACCGTGCACTATTCAGTGTCCCCTCGACGATCACCAGTGGTGTACGGCCAGTGTAGGAGATCGCTCCCCACACCATGATGCCGGGTGTTGGCCCTGTGTGCCTCGGTCGTATGCAGTCCTAATTGTGGCGCTCACCTGCACGGCGCCAAACACGCATACGACCATCATTGGCACCAAGGCAGAAGCGACTCTCATCGCTGAAGACGACACGTCTCCATTCGTCCCTCCATTCACACCTGTCGCGACACCACTGGAGGTGGGCTGCACGATGTTGGGGCGTGAGCGGAAGACGGCCTAACGGTGTGCGGGACCGTAGCCCAGCTTCATGGAGACGGTTGCGAATGGTCCTCGCCGATACCCCAGGAGCAACAGTGTCCCTAATTTGCTGGGAAGTGGCGGTGCGGTCCCCTACGGCACTGCGTAGGATCCTACGGTCTTGGCGTGCATCCGTGCGTCGCTGCGGTCCGGTCCCAGGTCGACGGGCATACTGTGGCGACCTCACGCCCCACGTGTTGAGCAATTCGGTGGTACGTCCACCCGGCCTCCTGCATGCCCACTATACGCCCTCGCTCAAAGTCCGTCAACTGCACATACGGTTCACATCCACGCTGTCGCGGAATGCTACCAGTGTTAAAGACTGCGTTGGAGCTCCGAATGCCACGGCAAACTGGCTGACACTGACGGCGGTGGTGCACAAATGCTGCGGAGCTAGCGCCATTCGACGGCCAACACCGCGGTTCCTGGTGTGTCCGCTGTGCCGTGCGTGTGATCATTGCTTGTACAGCCCTCTCGCAGTGTCCGGAGCAAGTATGGTGGGTCTGACACACCGGTGTCAATGTGTTCTTTTTTCCATTTCCAGGAGTTTATTTTCAGATTTTTCGTGTTTGGGAGTCACAGATGGTGTCTTTGTTGCATAGATTCCCTTTTTGGCCATCTAATTTCACCTACAAGGTCACTGCCACCACCAGAAAAACTATCATGAAAATCCCATGTCCATAAACCATCAGGGAGCTATGCTGTTTCTTGGGGATGCTGAATTTTTTCCAACAACATTTGCCCACTCAATCAAGTTGCAAGAACCATTAGCTGCATCACTTATTGGACCCAAGGCTAAGAGGTATTCACCCATCCACTAGACAGATAAGATGAGCTCTGCTTTTGAAGTAATGAAGCAAAGCCTAGCAAATGCTGCACACCTGGCATACCATGCACAGGACACACACACAGCATTTTAATAGCTGGTGACAGTCAGACAGCTATTGATGCAGTGTTGCAGCAGCAAGTGAAATGCATTTGGCAACATTTTGCTTCTTCTTTCATAAGCTCTCCACATCTCAACAGAAATGGTATGCATGTGATCATGAACTTCTGACTGTGTATGAAGCAGTCAGGTGCTTTCGACCACAGTCGAGGGCTAGAGAATTTATGATATTTACCAATCACAAGCTGCTTATCTATGCCTTCAGGAAAAATAACAACAGATGTTGGCTGCAGTAATACAATCATCTGGAATCTATTTTTCAATTCAGCACTGAAATATGCTACATTTCTGATATAAACAACATGGTCACCAACTATCTATTGCGAGTTAAAAGTGTGACAGATTTTATTGAGTCTGTTCAACTTGCAAAGGCACAGGAATCTGACGTGGTACTCTAGAACCTATTGCCTGATGTATAATCCAAACTTCAATTGCAGCTTGTTGATACTCCTGGTTCTGAAGTCTAACTACATTGTGCTGTTTCCAGTGGAAGGTCTTCCCATTTCTGTCACCTGCTTTCCACAGAAATGCTTTCTACAGCCACCAGAGCCTTTGCCAACCTGGCAGTACATCACTGACCTGCCTGTTGCCAAGTTCATTTTCAGGCAAGCTATTTGGATGATGCTCTGCTTCCCCCCTATGGAGCTAATGCAGAAAATATGATAATCACATACTGTTTTTGACAGATGTCAATGAGATCACAAGCCAATCATTAGAAGCATTGTTGATTTTGTTTTAGCAGTTGCTTTGTTAAGCATTGCTCCATGAAAGTAGACTGTGAGAACTTCTTTGATTCTTAGAGACACATTGTGCTTAGTGTTAATTTGTCGCAATTTATATGTCACAAAGTCTTGTTTATTTTCAACATGTACGTGTTAATGATGTTTGTTATTCAGATTAAAATAAGTGTCAATAATTTGTGTGCTATCATGGCTGTTGTACCCCAAACACATGGATAAATAGTTCAAATGGATACTGCAATAGCTGCTCCAACAGCACTTTCAAAGTTAATAATCATGGCTATTTATTGAAGCAACCATTCTATGAACTAAGAAAATTCCATGATATCAGCAACAACTGACATTTGTTTTTAAGGATATTTTTGCATTAAAGTAGCATTTTTTTAAGAATCCTATTGTAAAAAAAACATAGATTGTTTAATGTTGAAGTCTATTCCACAGTACATGGTTAATAGCAAATCAAATTCAACTTGAACATAGTGCTTACTTTTAATGCATAGGGGCCTGAAACACTCATATGTATTATCTGTACATTATGTGTGTGTGTGTCTGTCAGGGGGAGGGGGGGGGGGGGGCAACAATGACTAACTACATTCATCAAGAAGATCCAAGACAACGTGTATTCATCAGCAATAGGCTCCAAAGCAATTTTAGTTGTCAATTTCCCCATCAATTCAGTGTTACTATTTCCTGATATTTCAGTTCATGTTCAAGGTAGTTTAATAAAATATTGATATTGTTATATTGTTCAAAACTTTAATCATTTACTTACATAATCATTGCAAACAAGTACCATCTATTTTCCACTCAACCAACAATCCCTTCAAACTCCAACAATTTTTTGCAGAGCAGCATGACATCAATTCCTAAAAATGTTTCATTCAGTGAACATATTTTTATCCTAAGTTAGTAACATAGTGGAGCACCTTAAATTTCTCAGAGCTTATAATAATCTTTGTTACATTTAAAAATCACTCTGCAAGAACCTTTAAATTTATTATATAAAAATTTCCAAAACTATTAAACCATAACAGAACAAAGTTGCTTGAAATTAGTTATTTTGAGAATAAAATAATTTTAATTCAATAAATACAGAACATATCACACCATGCCTATGTAATACACTTCCAGGAGGGACAAACAAAACAACAGTGCCACTAAACTTCCACAAGATCTTGCTGATCCAGCAACTTCTTCATGGTAAGTCCACTTCCAGTTTCCACACTGCGGAAAATCGGATGGAATTGATACCATCTCATCATGTCTACCAACTTTCAGTACTACACCCATACCAAGTTCTGCATGGTTTGATATATGACAGTGAAAGAACCAGTATCCTAAAAACAAAAATAAAGGAAAATCAAATTTTGGTTCTGCAACATCTGAAGATCCAGGAATCATGCAAGTTGTGAAGTTCACCTCTCATTCTGCATGACAGTATACTAAATATTAGTCACAAGGTGTTTCTCTGGCTCATAGCAAGCACTCACTTGTTGTGTTTTAGTGTCAACACACTATTTGACACAACACATTGTGACTAGTATTATACAGGGTGATTCACGATGATATGCAATTATTTTAATATGTTATTCTACAAGTAAAGGTAAAGAAAAAGTTCATATAAACATAGGTTTGCAAATGTGTAGTTATGGAGTTATGGTTAATAAAATATTTTGCCTGAAATTTAGCAACTTTGCTTATATGAAGCCATCGCAAAACTGTACAAGGTTAAAGTAAACCATGATTTCCATTTGTTTTATTGTTATTGATCTGGTGAATCTAATAAAACATGATGTATCTCAGGTGATTGCAGCTGTGGTCCAAACTGTTGTCTTCACCCTGTACTATTGTTGAACGATATTCTTTACTAATAGTCTTCCTCAAAGAATGCAGCTGGCATCCCTAAGTCCTACACTTGGTTTGAAGATGCCAATTCCCAGATAATCATATCCCAAAGAGTTCTTTACCAGTTCTCGTCTTCCCTTCTCATGAATAACTGACTTAATGTGTAACAATATTATGAAAAGGATAGTTGCTACTCACCATACAGCAGAGATGCTGAGTCACAGATAGGCACAATTGAAAGACTGTCAGACCCCACACACACACAGATGCATCACACACACACATGACCACAGTCTCTGACAGCTGGAGCCATCTGTCTTGTTTGTTGTTGTGTTTTCATCATTGTATGTGTGTGTGTGTGTGTGTGTGTGTGTGTGTGTGTGTGTGTGAGAGAGAGAGAGAGAGAGAGAGAGAGAGAGAGAGAGAGAGAAAGAGAGATGTACACTTTCCGACAGTGTTGTGTCTCTCTGGGGTGGGGTGAATTTCTAAGGGACGAAACTGCTGAGGTCATCGGTCCCTAGACTTACACACTACTTAAACTAACTTATGCTAAGAACAACACATACACCCATGCCCAAGGGAGGACTCAAACCTCTGGCAGGAGGGGCCGGCCTCTCTGGCACTCCATATCTCCATTACATGGTGAGTAGCTATTATCCTTTTCATAATACTGTTACATTCCACCTAGGATTTTCCATTGTTTATCTTAGTGTGTACTTATGTACCTTTATAGTCTGTATTGTCAAACTGTCCTACCACGCTACTAGTAATTGCATAAAAATACTAATATTTTCACATAGTGACAATCAGTGCTTAGATTTTGATGGACTAGGCTGTTTTTTTCTTTGTAACACATGTTATCTTCTAGGTAGAGCTATGCTAACATTGTTGTAGACACAGATGCACTAAATTTCAACTTCTGTAACTATGAAACTGTAAATAGCAGCAAAGTATTGAAGTAGATAATCAGATCAGCACTAAGACAATAATAAGTCCTTTTTACAATCAACAACATGACATTCTCATCACATCTACTCCCCTGTGTCATCATAATCATAAGCTGCATAAATTCACTGGCCCTGGTTCCCATGTATAATATTCCTATCATGTTTACCTACTGCATTTTCCTCCATTATCCCTATTTCATACACCTGCTGCCTCCCTTTGAGCCATCAGCCACCTTCTTTCCTGCCACCTGCCTCCTTTCTCCCCTTGCTCACTCCACCTGACACAACTCCTCTCCTCACACCCACCTAACTGTGTCGAACTGCAAGCTCTGCACAGTGTATTCAACTGCCAGACTGCAGTTCCACAATTGTGGATTCATCCGGCACAATGTAGCTGTACAGGTGTGTATATGTATGTATGTATGTATGTATGTGTGAGTGTGGGTGGCGGGGGGGGGGGGGGTGGGGGGTGGGGGGGGGGGGGGGAAGAGGTTGTCAATGACTCAATGATTCTTCCATGCAGTAAGTTGTTACCTTTATTCTTAATTATTTATATTCTGCTGAAACTTTCCATACCATAAACATAAACTAAAATTTTGCATATACATTAGCACCACAAAATATAATAAAATGCAATGTGAGATTTTAATTGTCAGATTTTCTTATACTAACTGTATCTAATAAGACATATTTGTATTTATCAATCCTTCCTCCTAAATTTGTCTGCTGGTTACTGCATATTAGCCTCCATTATGGATTCTTACTGTTATTTTTTATTAGATTGTGACTGTTTTCTATCCTTGTTGCTGTCTTGGGTTCCAAATGCAGTTTTTTGTTTACTGTTTATATTGTGTTATTTACTGTTCTAAAGTGTTCCTTGGCTCAATCAATGCAAATCAGAAACAGGTTACTACAGAGTTTTAAAAAATCCATTGGAAACAGTTTCTACAAAATTAATGCTACAACATCCTGTGTTCACATATGCTCTAGTGCACACAGTATTGAAAGAGCTGTTTAATGTAATATGAATCAACACTTATTATCTGAGACATTACTTTGCTTCTTGTGTGTATAGCTGATGCCAATTTCTTTTATTAGCACTATGATTATATGGCTGAAAACTGTAACCTCGAGGACTTATCTGCATAATTTCTGTAGACTGCAGATGATATTCTTACTAATGTTAAACAACTGTAAATATACCTTTTCGTCAATCAGTTTTGTATATTGGCTCTTCATTCTGATTTAAAATGTCTTCTGCTGTTTTGTGCAAAAATACTAAAGCAATGTTTACTTATAACTCTTGTCATGCCCTAGATGTATTTCTCTTTGGTAGTATTTAAGTGTGGTTATTTTACTGCTGTGTCTTTCTTACACATTTGTACCAAAAGAGTTCTATTAGACTCACATGAAATCACTGAGATACTAAACAGACTGTTCTCTGGTCACTACAGATACTTTTGGCAAAAAGAGGTACAAGTGACCTCTAATGGGAGGTATTCAGATACAGACCATATTGAATGTGATGCAACTGAATGAGAAGTGGGACCCGCACATCTGTCATATTGAATGTGATGCAACTGAATGAGAAGTGGGACCCGCACATCTGTCATATCATGTATGATAACCCCATCTTCTGTCTTGGCTATTATTCATATTCTGTGTTTTATACATTCAACAGACTTTTTTCCCCATGATTGTCACATGAGAAAATACAGTTGTGGAGAATTTTTTCCTTTTCTTTCTTAAATGTGTCCCTTAATTTATATTTTTCCTGTTTCCTGCCTTTCTTCTGATGTGAGAGATTTTAAAAAATTCTTGAATCTGACATTTACCTTAGTTTCTTAAATATGTTTGCCTGCCAGCCCTTTATAATTGTTCCTATTGTGGTGGTTTATCAGTAGACGCTCTTCCAATGTTCCAATTATCCAACATTATTTTTTGTACAAGTTACACAGAAATGTCTCGTGGTATGCAGCATACTTAGTTGTCAAACTGAAAACAGTAACCTTGTTGACAGAATATTCATAAATAAGCACCAAATGATGGGGAATTTGATGGAACCCCAGGTTTCTAATGATAAAGACAGAGCTATTGGTAATGTCAATGATAAATTTGTGGGAGAAACCCAACAGTGTTATAATGAACATTTACTGAAGGAAGATTGTGTCACCCATAAACCTGCATACCATAGTAAAGAACAAATAAAGAACAGATAGACTTTTGAAGCTAAGGAATTAATCTTGCAGACAGATTACTGAATATTTATTTCAGTCCATCATTAGTCTGCAAGCATTATATCAAATCTTTGTTGTCAAAATTCTAGCAAATAAAAGTGTACAACAAGTGAAACTCAAGTGCTCCTGATGTTAGTGAAATGCTACCACATTTTGGACAGTACCTGAAGTAGTAACAAAGAGGAGAAACGGGGAAGCAGAGTCTTAATATAAACAACAGGTGGTTGTTATGAAAATAGAAACCATATGAAAATAAAGAATATACTAGCAAATGATTTAAAAAAAATTGTGTTAGAACTTAACATCAGATGAGGAAAGAATTGCAATAAAAGAGCTTGTTTCGAAGAAATGAGAGACGCAACACATAAAATTTCATCAGAGAATATAATGAGAGTGAACAAAGAGATAATAAGTATGAAACAAAAGAACATGTAAACGTGCAGCTTAGAACTAATGAGCACTAATGAGCTAAGTGGTTATTCAAAGTATGTGGTGGATCTTATGAAGTAACTAATTGACAAATGTAGGATGAAGGATGATGCGTGCGATTTCAGAGATCACATGTCCATACAGTTCACAAGCCCACTTGTACTGGTCATGTGGGTCAGCCCGCTGGTGCTCTCTGGTGAACGGCCAAGGAAACAGTATTATTTAAGTGATTGCGAATGGGTGCTTGGCCTATTCTGTGACCTGCATTACTTTTGTCCAATCAATGTGTTCAGTGCTATGCACAATGTTTACCTCATTGTACCTTATGTGTTTTTCTATAAAGTACTATCTTCCATAAATCCTGTTTGTTCCTGCTATAAAAAATTTGGTGATGAGTGAGGGCTATGTTTTCTCCATGTGTTAGTGTCAGTGCTAAGATGCCTGGCAAATGTCAACAACAGCAGGCTCTCCCTACTGCTCTAAAACAAATGGCATATGCACATTGAAATAGAACTAATTATGGTGAGCTTAAAGTACTAACCAATCTTGGATTATATGAAGTGAATGGTACCGCACCAAAGACACAAATACAATGTTAAAATGTAAATGTTTATAAATATTTAATGTAATTACAAAGATAACTGTGAACTTTTAAAAAAAAGATAGACAGTTAATTGTATTTTATTTATGAAATGTATGTTCCAAATATTGTTTTGGAGATACAGATCAATACTTGTTAGTAATTTCTTTGCTACATTTTGCTAGAGATAAACCTTTGTTCTTTTGTGCAGTTAGAAGTGTGAGGATGGAGAATGAGTTATAGGTGTTTTATTGATTTATACTGTGAATTGAGATGACTGAAAATATATGTGTAATTATGCAGAAAGTCCACCAGAATTCATATTACTAAAATACCAACCTGATTGTCCTCTAGATGATGTGGGAAGATAAATAACAGAAAGGAAAACAATGAGCCATCAATACAAAACAAAGAAGATCAACAAAAAAGATGAATATTTTTATTATTAAGAGAACTGGTTATTTAAAATTGGTCTGTCCATCTCACTCGCTGCAGTGGGTCGCAATCTCAGCATAGCGAGTGGTGTGAAATGCGATCAGCTGCCCAAGTTACCAACTTACTCCTAACATTAATAAACCAACTTGGAACAACAAGAGGGTGGGATGGTCAGAATACGCTGATGTCATCCAGGACTTTTCGAAAGTGCAATGTGAATATTTGGTTGGATTATTTTTCTTGTTGCAAATTTAAAGATACTGTGAAAATTTTATGTGAACAATCATTCTGACATGAACCACAGTTACAAACCAACAATAACAGCAAAAAAGGAGTTTGCAAACAAGAAGAAGAAAAGGATGGTAAAAATAAAAAGTGAGGTGAACAATTAGCAGTATCAACATCCAACAAAACAATTAAATACTGTAAATATTTTATTTATTTCTTTTTTCTTTTTTGGGGTAGTGTTTCATTGTGTATTTATTAACAATGACAGTCATTGAAGAATATGGAACAATAGGGAATAATACAGACATGGCAGACTTAAATATTGTAGTGAAACAAGAACAGGAAAATGTTGGTAATGAACTGAATAAACTAATGGATGAATTAAACCAAGATGATGATAATGATGTAAGTACCATGCTGTCATTGTTAATAAAATGAGTAATGACCAGTTTGCAAAACTAAATGAGCAAATTGAAAATCATAAACAAGAAAATAAGAATCAGTTCACATATACTGGTCATTCAAAAAAGAATTATTTGACTGTATCGGTAAAAATAAAGCTCAGTTATATTATATTGATCACAAAATTGAGAGGTTGGATGGTTGGGGGGAGTAGAGGCTGTGGAGTCCACAATGAAAGAAATTGAACTTAAATTTAATAACAAAGTTAAAATTGTCAAAGATGAGATTACTGAAGTTAAAAAAATGCTTTTGAAAAAGTAAGTAACAGCAAAACTAGCTCCCTAGAAAGTAGTGTTTCTGTTTTGTGTAAAAAAGTTGAAGAATTGTCTAATGATGTTAACAATGTTGGAACTATGTTTTTCAACATTCCAGTGAAAACTTTTCAGATGAAGGTAGTTTACACCCTGTAGATTTTCTGCAGCAATGCAGAGATAACTTTGTGTCGAATATGCCTGATATTATGAAAATCAAGTTTGTTTGAACTTTTTGAAAGGTTACGCATTAAGCTGGGCAAATCAATATATTAATTATGACACAACCTATGCAGACTTTGAGAGAGGATTTTTAGGCAGATTTTGGTCAAAGCTGAAAAAAGCAGGGAATTACAACCATAACAGAGAGACATACATTTTGAAAGAGGTAGTAATCAAAATTAGCACAGTAATAATCACAACAGGAGGGAACATATAATCACAATGGTAACAATTATCATCAGAAGGAGAAGGAAGATAATAGAGTAAATGGTAAAAATGTTCATTCTGGAAAGCAACCTAGTTGCATCAAACATGAAAAAATTATACATATCAGTTTTTTAAAAATATATGTATAATGAGGATAATTATAAAAATGATGATTGTGTTGATGTCTTGTGGAGAACTATGTTGAGGAAGCAGTGGACTTAGAGACTTTGTATTACGGTAGTTCATATTCAGGAAATCATGTAAAATATTATTGGTAAGTATTTGTAGCTGGAGAAAGTAGTTAATGGAGGAATCTAAGACACAAGTGGAAGTAAAATTTTAGATGAGTTTTGCAAACGTGAAAGTGCAGGACCATGTAGAATAATAATTTAACTGAGCTATTACATGAAAAGAAAAATAATCATCAAAGTCAGATTGTATTGTACAGTGAAATGTTGAATAGAGATGAGATCATTGCTACTTGAAATGTGGAAAATTTTCTAATATGTCAAAATTTACCATCTGATTTTTTTGTTTTTGCTTGTGAATATTGCTTCTTTAATTTGAATTTCCATGCTGCAAGATTTGTCTGTTACTTACCTATCCATTTTTTTAATAATTACATTATACTATGTATTTGTCTGTTACTGTCTCAGTATAATGGATTAATTGAGGATAAGTTCCCCAACATGATAGTAATTTCAAATGATTTAATATGCATTAAGAAAAAACATTTAATTTTTTTACCTTAATGAGTTAGAGTGAGAAAATATTACTATAGTCAGCCAGTGTTAGCAATACCAAAACATCTAGTGCTTTAGTGAATAAAAAGAATGTTTATGGAAAATAAACAAGTAAAAAGTTTATAAGCTATGTCAGTTCATTTATTATTGTGTTGTCTTTGAGAGGAAAAGGCAAAATAGATCATGTTGTTTTTCAGACCTGTATGTGAAGTTAACAATTAACATATTTTTCTTGGCTCATACTGTACTATTTTTGAACAGGATACAAGAATTACAGTGCATAAAAAAATTTCTATTTGAGGAATTTTGAAGGTATTATGAGGTTTTGTGAAATATTTTATAATTTTGATAAGTTTATTTTGAGATGAATTCGTGAGTGAGATAGTTTAGTGTACTGTGAACTATAATGAATATGTGAAGTTGATGAGGTATATAATGATTTTAGGGAAATGAAACATTAGGGATTTATTGGTGGTCTGCTTTGTAATGCATTGTACTTTTGTTTATGGTGGTATGCTACAGAAAATCCTGAGAAATGGCTATCAGGAAGTTAGGAAAAGTAATGTTGATCATTAGTCTTTGATTCATGTTTATGGAAGTTTGAGCTTGGTCTGATTCGTTGACAGTTACTGAATTTTATTTAACAGCTGCATAATTCCAAAGCAATGGCATTTTGAAAGAGTTGGTACTGATAGGATATAATTTATATGTACTAAATATCTAGTTATTGGATATAAAGTATTAACATCTTGTGAATTCATTTCCATGTTAACTTTAATCATGATATTTCCGTAAAAAAAATCCATGAAACTTGAAAACTGACCATTAGAGCATCTCCTTTTGCTGTATAGAATTATTGGTCACCCAATGAAACTTTGACATTTCTTGTGTACTAGTTCTGGGAATGTGTGTGGAAGGCAGCTCACCATTTCTCACAAAATAACTGCAATTTCTTGCACTGTATATCACTTGCTTGTGTTTACCATGATAGATTTTTTATGTTTAATATTATTTAGTGTATGTTCTCAACTTTCATATTGTCTCACTGAATCAGCATACTTTATGTAAATGCGAAAAAAGAATTTTAAATGTAACACTGGCAAATAGCTAATGAACAACACTTTAAAGTAAATTTCAGTGTTGGTGACATTTCTGGCATAATTTATGACCAATATTTTTTACATAAGCAACTAAATAATCCAGTTTTTAAGAAAACATGTAAGGTATAAGAATGAGCTAGTCATCTCATCCTGCAACATAATTTGAAAGACTTGAAAAGCAATTTTTCTTATGCTGTTGTATAATCTGTTTTGTGATATGAAAACTAATGAATCCAAAATTTTTGGAACAATCAGAGACTAAAACAAAATAAGTGATAAAAATTGATAATTTTGCACATGGAATAGGTAGGCGGTCTGTGGACTTTGGTAGTCACACCACATGGTGAGTGGTGCCTTCTCTAGCTGGGTGTATCCATTCTTAATTTCTGGTTCACTCTATTCTAATTCTTTCTATTCTAATTCTTTCCTGTCTGGATTCTATTCCCACTGTGCTCTTCAATCTTCTCTGTCTGGAGTCTATCCTGTTTATGTCACCACAACTTCAGTGGATGATCCCATCCAACAGTACTAACCTTATAGCATCCATCACATTACTAAAAAAAAAAAAAAGGAAAGTTGTTGCAAAACAGAGCAAGGAATAATTTTTGTTGTAGCATATTTTTATATGCTGAGTGTTCAATGTTTGTATGAAAGGTAAACTTGGAAGTAAGACATTGTAAAATGTTGTTACAAAAAAATTTCATCAGTGTTATGAGAAAAAGGATTAAGTTCCTTACTAACTACATTAATTTTGTCCTGTGAGCCAATGTGCCGGCCAGAGTGGCCGAGCAGTTCTAGGCGCTACAGTCTGGAACTGCGCTACCGCTACAGTCGCAGGTTCGAATCCTGCCTCGGGCATGGATGTGTGTGATGTCCTAAGGTTAGTTAGGTTTAAGTAGTTCTAAGTTCTAGGGGACTGATGACCACAGCAGTTAAGTCCCATACTGCTCAGAGCCATTTGAACCATTTTTTTGAGCTAACGTATTTTTTTGTATTTTGTTTAAAGCACTTCAAATGACTTTATATGGATTAAGATGTTTTCTTTTGGTCATAGGGCTTTACCAGTCAATGATGTTTTGCTTATTGAAGACAGATTTGTAAATGCTGGTATGCAGACGTTTTCTAGAAATACAAGTTCTACTGTGATGCCAATATGATAAAATTACTGTTATGTGTGCCATATTTTGCTTATCCCATATGTGTTATATAATATTCAGTAATAATTTGAGAGCTACAAAATAAGTAAAAGTTCAGACTTTGAAATACTTTTGAAAATATGTGAGAAAAGAACAATGTAAAGCAAAATTCTGCTCTTGACCTTATTTGGATGAAGTGGTAATGCTAAGAGAGTCAAAAAAATGTATATCACATAACGAAAAACTGTTGATGTAACCACATTTATTATTTGTATCAAAATTTTTCTCACATTTTATGCTTTCAAAATTTTGGGGGGAGGGTGAGGGGGGGGTGGGGTGGGGGGGGGGGGCTACTGTAATAAAAGTGATTGTGGTGAGGTAAACATACTAAGCAATCTTGAATCGTATGAAGCAAATGATACCACACCAAAGACAAAAAAACTAAAAAGCAATTACTACAAAGCTATTTAACAATGTTTAAATGTAGATGATTATAAATACTTAATGTAATTACAATAATAATTGTTGACTTTTCAAAAAAGATAGACAATTGATTGTGTTTTATTTATGAAATGTATGTTTCAAAGATTGTTTTGCAGATATAGATTGATATATTATAGTAACTTCTTTGCTGCATATTGCTAGAGGTAAATCCTTTTCTTTTGTGCAGTTGGTTGTGCAAATTTGAAATGAAAGGATGGACAATGAGTTATAGGTGTTTTATCAATTTGTATTGTGAAGTAAAATGACTGAAAATATTTGTGTAACTCTGCAGAAAGTCCACCAGAATTCATATTATTACTGAAATACCTACCTAATCACCTTCTACTTAGTTATAGAATGATAAACCACAGAAAGGAGAAGAACAATTAGCCATCAATACATAACAAACAAGATCAACTGTTTCTGTCACTCACTTCAGTGTGTCACAATCTAAGTGTGGCAAATGGTGTGAAAATGTGATCAGCTGCCCAAGTTACTAACTTACTCCAAACATTAATAAACCAACTTTGGGGAACAAGAGGGTGGGGATGGTCAGAATGTTTTTGAAAGATTAGTCTTCTGTCAGTGCAACCATCGCCCTTTGTGGCATACAATGAATTGGCTGATATTGGGACTCCTACAAGACATGGTTATGCCAAGATTTCCACGTTTCTTACGTGGAAGATGCAGACCTATGTAGGACTTTCTTTGTTTATTGGATTTTGCCATGCATTTATCAGTTGTTATGCCAACTTGCATCTTTGCATGAACTGGCCAACTTATCATTTGATGAACTGTGCAAGCTTCTCTCAATCTGTAAGTGGCAGAACACATGTCATTGCAATGCATGTAGAATTTTACCATCGTCAAAATGCCCAAACCAATCTTGCAAAGCTTGTACTGCAGTATCACATGGGTTGAGCCAGTGTTGTCAATTTGTCACTAGTACCCATCATCATGAATCCTTCGCTAATCACATGGTGTGTGACATTATTATTCATCTGGCCTCAGATAGGGAAGTCTGTGAAAAAGCACTTCAGTGTGAGAATCTGACACTTAAGGATCTACTCAATATAGCACAGTCCTCTGAAGTGTCACGGGCTGCAGGTAGTCAAATTTCTGCATTGGGGAGATATCAGAAGTTGTGCAGTCAACTCCCGTTAGGCACTTTGCACATGTTCAGGATTACATGGAAGCCATTGCACCTTTTAAAACCTTCAACTCAGTGTCCCATAGGGCAGCACTAGTTATGGCCACAGCAGCAGCAGGGCAAATCATGGCAGTGGCAGTGTGCTCACCTTCCATCTTGCCCGTACTGCTTCATCCAACATGAGCATGCTGCATGCCCTGAGTACTGAGTGGTTTGCAATAAGTGTCGGAAAAAAGGCACATTGCATTGTTGTGCAGCTCCTCTTCAAAGGCAGATACAGTAGTACTGATGGATATAAACTGTATCTCTACAAATTATTTACTGACTTGTGTGTGTTTAATAAACCACTAAAATGCAAGTGGACACAGGAGCTGCAGTGACTTTAGTAAACACGCAAATGTATGTGTACTTCGGCTCCCTTGCCCTCACTCAGGTTTCACAGAAGTTGGTTAGCTACAATAAACAGCAGATTCTAATCCTAGGTCAGTTCTCCACTTTTGTCTCTTACAATTCTGTTGTTCACTCTCTCACCTTCCTTGTTGTGGATCACCCCCATACCACAGAACTGTTCAGGTTAGATGCAATGAGGTAAATTTAGTGTCAAATCAAGTTCTGTATCAGTAACTGGAGTCCCTCTGCTCTGAATTTTCATCCCTGTTTCCCATGGGCTCAGTTGGGCTACCAGTTTTCAGGCCCACATTATCGTGAAAGGTGCAACAGGTACCTGTCACGTTGTGTGACTCTGCCAAGGCTGAATTAGACCATTTGATATCAGCCAGTATCATTCAGCCTATTTCTTACAGTGACTGGGCTGCACTACAGGGCATTGTGAAGAAGCCGATGGCTACCTAACAAGTTGCTTGCAAAATTGTCAGGCACCCACTACTTTTTCAAGACTGATTAATTGGAAGCATACCTCCAGCTCTCCTTGAACGAGGCCACTAGGTGCCTTCTCATCATCAATACACCTTTCAGCCTATACCAATTTCAATGCTTGCTTTCTGCCATCACTGGTGCAACTCCCACAGTACCTGACACCGCAGCCACTGCCGACAATGTCGCTGGGTCCTGTGCAACCTTTGGCACTAACTGCTGACCGTGACAAAGTTGTCACTATGAAGATGCTGTCCCCAGTCCTGTCCTACAGCCTCTCATGGCACAGGGGAAGGTGTGCCAAACCTCCCCCTCATCACTTCTTTTCCCTACTTGCCTGCACCTGCCCACCACATGCCTCAGCAGCTGCCACCATCAGGTGATGAAATGGACGTCAATGCCATCATTGGTGTTTTCCATGACTCTTAATCTCAGTGTCTTGTAAGATCAGTGCTTCTTTTTTCAGGGTACCAGTGCTTTTTTGGTACTAGAGCTTTTTTGGAACCAGTGCTTTTTTGGTTCCAGTGCTTTTTTAGTACCAGTGCTTTTTATCTGTACCATGGATTTTTTTCTGTACTGTGTACTTTTCTATGCCTAGTGTTTTTATGTATGTGATTTTTCCATTCCAAGAAGGGAGGAGTGATGTACTTTCACTCATGACACCTGCAATTTCAGAAATAGTGTGTCCATACAGTTCACAGGCCCACTTATAGAGGCTACCTGGGTGAGCTCCGCGGCATGCTCTGGTGAGCCACCAAAGAAACAATATTATTTAAGTGATTACAAATGAGTGCTCAACCTACTCTGTAACTTGTCTTACTCTTTTCCAGTCAATGTATTCAGTGCTCCACACAACCTGCACTTCATTGCATCTTACGCATTTCTCTATAAAGTACTACATTCCATAAATCGTGTTTGCTCTTGCTATAGCAGATTGATAAATAGACATGTGTGTTATCAGATACTGTTACCATAAGCAAATGTAACCATTAAAATCTTGCATAGTCATTATTACTGCTTCTAGTATTAGCTTCATTAATTGAATTCTTTGTGTCAAGTGTATGTGAAAGAAAGCAAGAGAGTTACAGATGTACTGGCCTTCCCACATGCGTACGTGAAAGAGACCAAGAGAGTTACAAATGTACTGGCCTTCCTGCATCATCAGTAAAACACAAACACAAACAACATTACATTTTATTATATTTTGTGCTCTCAATGTATATGCAAAAATTTAACTTTATGTGTATAACAGAGAAGGTTTCAGCAGAATTTAAATTATTAAGAGTAAAGGTAACAATTTACTGCATAGAAGTCTTACTGACTCATTGACAGGCATAGAGAATAGAATGAAAACTTCACTCACTTTTACACAAATCTTTTAAGAAGCTAACATACACATGGCTCAAAGGGAGGCAGCAGGTGCACGAGATCGAAATAGGGGAGGAAAAGGGAGCAGGCGAACAGGATAGGAATGTGGAATGTGACACATGGGTGACAGAACCAGTGAATTCATGCAGCACATGTTTATGATGAGCTGGCGCAGCAGACTTGGGGAGGGGGGAACAGAACTGAAGAAGAAGGGCAGACTGTTGGGAAGAGTGTTTGTGTGTGGGAGGGTTGGGGGGGGGGGGGCAGGGGGTTTAGTATAGACTGAGGCCAGGAAGATCACAGGAATGAAGAATATGTTGCAAGGATAGCTCCCATTTACACAACTCAGGAAAGCTAGAGCTAATGCTGCAAGGGGGGGAGGGGGGGGGGGCAGAATTAAAATCAAGCATTTTGTACTAAGCAGCCTGTTTGCCACTAGATAGTAAACTCTGCTCTTCCTCACAGTTTGCCAGTGGCCAAGTGGTCCTATCTTTTGATGGGATAGAATAATCCTCTGCTGGCACTGCAGCAGGATGCTGCAGTGAAATGGGCAACTCTTTGATCTGGGTCCTCCACAGGGTGAAACATGGCAACCTGGGACTATTCCAACTGCTACTACTCTATTCCTGTCAAATAATTAAGTATGTTTCAACAGTGCAGTTTCAAGTATACCACATATGCTTGAAATTCATGAAAAGTTATACATACAATATTTCTCATTAATTCAGTATTCAGGGAGTAGTTTTCAATTCACTGATTACAATGGTGTAGTTAGTTTTGCTGAGATCACTGTCCATAAAAAGCAGCAAATAATAGAAATTATTACTACAGCTTGTAATGGTAGAAGTAAAATGAATATTACCAAACTATCAGTTTAATAAGTCATGTTTGTAAAGGAATTATTTACATAAGAAGGGACAAACTGGTAGAAGTTGACCTCAGGGAACAACAGTTTGGGTACCAAAGAATTGTTGTAACATGTGAGGCAATACTAAAATTACAATCTATCTTCAATGATCAATTAAGGAAAGGCAGACTTACATTTATAGCATTTGTTGTTTCTGAAAAAGATCTTGATATATTGACTGGAATACATTCTCTGAATTTTTAAGGTAGCAGGGTTAAAGAAAAGGGAGCAAAAGATTATTTACAACTTGTACAAAAACAAGATGGCAGTTATAAGAGTCAAAGGGCATGAAAGGGAAGCAGTGCTTCAGGAGTGAGTAGGACATGGTTGTAGCATATCACCAGTGTTATTCAATATGTACATTAATCAAGCTGTGAAGGAAAGCAAGAAGAAATTTGGAAAGGAAATTAAAGTTCAGGAAGATGAAATAAATGCTCTGCAATTTGCTGATGACATTTAATATCTGTCAGAGACAGCAAAGGACTTGGAAGCTCAGTTGAATGGAATTGACAGTGACTTGAAATGAGGATATAAGATAAACATTAACAAAAGAAGAACAGCGGTAATGGGATGTAGTTGAACTAAATCTGGCAATGCTGAAAGAATTAAGTTAGAAAATGAGACACTAAAATTAGTAAACGAGAGTTGCTATATGGGCAGTAAATTAACCAATTGTGGTCAAAGTAGAGAGAACATAAAATGTAGACTGGCAATGGGAAGAAAAGTGTTTTCAAAGAATAGAAATTTGCTAACACTGAATGTAAACTGAAGTGTTATAAAATCTTTTCTGAAGCTATTTGTTTGGAGTCTAGCCTTGTACAGAAGTGAAACATAGATGTTAAGCAGTTCAAACAAAAAGAGAATAGATACTTTTGGAATATGTTACTACAGAAGAATGCTGAAGATTGGAAGGGTAGACCATGTAACTAATGAGGAGGTATCGAATAAAATTGGAGAGAAAAGAAATTTGTGGCATAACTTGACTAAATGGAGGGATTGGTTGGTAGGACTCATGATGAGACATGAGGGAATCATCAGTATGGTATCAAAGAGAAGTGTGAGAAGAAAACTTTCTGAGGGAGACAAAGAGACCTGAACAGTAAGCACATTCAAATGGACGTGGGTTGCAATAGTTATTCTGAGATGTAAAGGCTTACACAGGAGAGTAGTATGGAGATCTGTATCAAATAAGTCTGTGAATGAAGCCCAGAACAACATTAGTGGACTATTACAATTACTGTGTTGGGAGTGAATTCAATAGTCTGTAAAGTTATATTATTTACAAGTGAACCATGTAATTACAACATGAATGTATTGTGTAAATGAGCTACCACTGAGTGTTAATGTTGTTTATGATGTTGAAAAGTAAGCTCGCGTTACTTGATGAGTGTTTTGGATGAAAATTGGTGGGACAGTTTTCTTCCAAATTTACCAATGGAGTAATGCTTAAAGAATTTTCCATTAATAGAGACTGGGCATCACTCACATGAAAACATCTAATATGAATAAATGGGAAATCATGCAAAACTTAACTCAATCATTTTGTGTTGTTCATTAAACTGCATAACTACCAACAAAAGTAAATTCAGATTGTGAAATTGGGGTTCTGCATGTGTCACCAAGGAATTTGAACCTACAACCACTTAAGTAAACATCACAAGGGATATGACCCATGTTGGAAGGGTTGAGAGTGGCATTGGGATGAACCTAGATAATGTTTAGCTGGTTGGGCAATGGAAAAAACGCTTTAGAAGGGGTGGGAATGATTGTGGTTAGAACGTCCTTCATTTTCAGGTATGATGATGGACAATTGAAGCCCTAGCAATGGCCATGGTTCAGTTACTCCTGTCTAGAATAATGATATTGGGTGATATGTGGGATTGGGAGGTGATCTGTTGTAAGTGGTTCTAGAAAGTGATGGATTAATTGTGTGTGAGAATATGATGTGGGAAATCTGACTGTGGACTAGATGTGCGAGAAAATGCTTTAGTGAGACCTTTGGCATACTGGACACGGAAACTACCATCACTGTGGATGTGTGATACATGGGTGGCCTGACTATATGGAAATAATTTATTAATGTAGAAGGGATGGCAGATATCAAAAGACAGGTGCTGTTGATGGTTAGAGAGCTTGATATAAATGTCAGTATAGCTGGATCCATCAGAGAAGTGAAGGTTAATAACCAGTTAGACGGCATGTTAGACTGAGAAGGACCATGTTATGTGAATGGGAAAGGATATGATTAGGCTGTAGAGAAATAAGGATAGGATGTCTTGGCCCGAGTTCAGGTCATGAAAATATCGTGAATGAACCTAACCAGAAAAGGGGTCTTAAAGAGGCTAGAAAAATTTCCTCAAGATGACCCATAATATATGGGCATAGCAGGGTGACTTTCAGTTGCCCATGGCCATGCCACAGCTTTATTTATGAACAATCCCCTCAAAGGAGAAGTAGTTTCATCTGAGGCTGCCATTAGTTAGATGTATAAGGCATGAAATGGTGGGCTTTGAACTGAAATGACATTGAGAGAGGTAGTTGTGTGCTGGCATGAGGGGATGTTAGCATGTAGGATGATGGGATCAACAGTGATGACTAGGGACCTAGGTGTTAATGGGGTGGGAATGGTGAACACCTAGTGAAGGAAGTGATTTGTATCTTTAACATGAGAGGTTGCTCTACAAACAGTTGATAAGAGGTTTCAGCATCCTCCAACCCACCTGCCCCCTCTTCACAGTCTTCGTGCGCTGCATGAATTCACTGTCTCCAATTCCCAGATGTTGCATACCTATCCTGTGCACCAGTAGCTTCTCCCCACTGCATTCCTATCTTGTGCACTAGCAGCCTCCCACAATCTATCAGTCACCCTTTACAATACCTCCTTTTGCTCCCTGCCTCCCTTTATCTCCTAGGCAGACAAAATCTTTCACTGCGATCAACCTGCTAAACTGGCATTAAGTATTCAGCCATCAAAATGTAGCTGTGTACAACAAAAGGAAATGTCTGAAAGCTAGAGAAGTTTTCGTTCTTTTGTGTGTGCCCAGTAATAACCCAGTGTTGCTACTATTCTGTGAGTTGCTACATTTATTCCTAATTGTTGTTGTTGTTGTTGTTGTGGTGGTCTTCAGTCCTGAGACTGGTTTGATGCAGCTCTCCATGCTACTCTATCCTGTGCAACCTTCTTCACCACCCAGTACCTACTGCAACCTACATCCTTCTGAATCTGCTTGACGTATTCATCTCTTGGTCTCCCTCTACAATTTTTACCCTCCACGCTGCCCTCCAATACTAAATTGGTGATCCCTTGATGCCTCAGAACATGTCATACCAACCAATCCCTTCTTCTAGTCAAGTTGTGCCACAAACTTCTCTTCTCCCCAATCCTATTCAATACCTCCTCATTAGTTATGTGATCTACCCACCTAATCTTCAGCATTCTTCTGTAGCACCACATTTCAAAAGCTTCTATTTTCTTCTTGTCCAAACTATTTATCGTCCATGTTTCACTTCCACACATGGCTACACTCCATACAAATACTTTTAGAAATGACTTCCTGACACTTAAATCCATACTCGATGTTAACAAATTTCTCTTCTTCAGAAACACTTTCCTTGCCATTGCCAGTCTACATTTTATATCTTCTCTACTTCAACCACCATCAGTTATTTCGCTCCCCAAATAGCAAAACTCCTTTACTACTTTAAGTGTCTCATTTCCTAATCTAATTCCTTCAGCATCACCTGACTTAATTCGACTACATTCCATTATCCTCATTTTGCTTTTGTTGATGTTCATCTTATATCCTCCCTTCAAGACACTATCCATTCTGTTCAACAGCTCTTCTAAGTCCTTTGCTGCCTCTGACAGAATTACAGTGTCATCGGCGAACCTCAAAGTTTTTATTTCTTCTCCATGGATTTTAATTCCTACTCCGAATTTTTCTTTTGTTTCCATTACTGATTGCTCAATATACAGATTGAATAACATTGGGGAGAGGCTACAACCCTGTCTCACTCCCTTCCCAACCACTGCTTCCCTTTCATGTCCCTCAACTCTTATAAGTGCCATCTGGTTTCTGTGCAAATTGTAAATAGCCTTTCGCTCCCTGTATTTTACCACTGCCACCTAATTATGCACTTTATAAAGGGGCTTTACAGCCAAGATACTGTGTCCTTCTCATGTACAGTCATATAAAGAATTTTTCACTCAAAATAATTTGGAATAATATTTAAGAATAAAGAGATGACTCACCAAAAGGCGGAAGCACATTGTTGTTAACAGATAAACAAACAAAAGGTACAGAGATTTGCTTTGCTATGTCTCCCTACATTGTGCTCATTTGACTGACAGTTCTTTCCTAGCCCATGATAAGTGTACTGGGGTGAGGTGGGGTGCAGGGTCGGGTGGAGTAAGGGATGGAGAGAGGCAGGAGGCTGGGACGGGGTCCGGGGGGGGGGGGGGGGGGGAGTGTCTATCAGCATGTGGGAGAATGGGAAGCTGTCTGTGGACTAGCTAGTGATGAAGGTAGAGGGGGTAGTTGGCAGACAGTTGCGCAGTGTACATACACACACACACACACACACACACACACACACACACACACACACACACACTCTCTCTCTCTCTCTCTCTCTCTCTCTCTCTCTCTCTCTCTCTCTATTGGTTGGAGGTGGAGGGTCACCAAGTTGTTTAGGCCAGGGAAGTTTTTTTGGTGAATATGATCCAGATGGCAAGGGTTGTGAAGAGCCATGGGCGTTGAAACCTCGAATGTTGTGCTCTACTGCATGTTGTGCCACTGTGTGGTCCACCTTGTTTTTGGCAACAATTTGGCAAAGGCCATTCGTTCTGCTGACAGCTGGTTGATTGTAATACCAATGTAAAACACTGTGCAGTGGTTGCAGTAGAGCTGGTGTATAACATGGCTGCATTCACAGGTGACCCAGCCTCTGAGGGTAAGACAAGCCTGTGACAGGGACTGGATTAGAAGGTGCTGGGTTATTGGTTAGGGCAGGTCTTGCATCGGGGTCTTTCACAAGCGTATGATCTCTGTGGCAAGGGACTGGGTGTGGGAGTGGCATAGGCCTACTAAGGAGACTGCCTACATTACACTTGTCCATCCTCTTTTAGAATACTGCTGCGTGGTGTGGGATCCTTACCAGATAGGACTGACAGAGTACATCGAAAAAGTTCAAAGAAAGGCAGCACGTTTTGTATCATCGCGATATGGGAAAGAGTGTCACAGAAATGATACAGGATTTGGGCTGGACATCATTAAAAACAAATTGTTTTTTGTTGCAACAGAATCTTCTCATGAAATTCCAATCACCAACTTTCTCCTCCGAATGCGAAAATATTTTGTTGACATTTACCTACATAGGGAGGAATGATCACCAAGATAAAATAAGGGAAATCAGAGCTCGTAAGGAAAGATATAGGTGTTCATTCTTTCTGCACACTATACGAGATTGAAATAATAGAGAATTGTGAAGGTGGTTAGATTTAGATGAATCCTCTGCCAGGCACTTAAATGTGATTTGCAGAGTATCCATATAGATGTAGATGTAGATGTAGATGTAGGAATGGACTAGGAACTTGTTGAGTTGGATGGGTGGCAGAACACCACTTTGGGAGGGGATGGAAGTATCTTGGGTAGGATGTCCCTCATTTCAGGGCATGATGATATATAATCAAAGCCCTGACAAAGGATGTAGTTTAGTCACTCCAGTCCCTGGTGGTAATGAGTGACAAGGGGGGTGCTTCTCTGTGGTTGGTTCCTGGGATGAATGTGAGGATCAGGTGTGTGTGTGGCTATGGCATGGGAGATCTGTTTGTATATTTGGTCTGGGAGGTATATCCTGTCTGCAAAGGTTTTTGTGGGGCCTTCAGCATACTGGATGTGGGAGTTCTCTTCACTACAGATGTGTCTGCCATGGGTGGGCAGGCTGTATGGGAGGGATTTTTTGGTGTAGAAGAGGTGGCAGTTGTCAAATTGGAGGTACTGTTGGTGATTGGTGGATATGCTGTGGACTGAGGTGTTGATGGAGGCATCAGTGAGGAGAAGATCAACATCTAGAAAGGTGGCACGATGGCTAGAGAAGGACCAGATGAAGTGAATGGGAGAGAAGGTGTTGAGATTGTGGAGTAATGAGGATAAGTTGTCCTGGACAGGAGTTTGAGTTTTGGGAAGTTGGGAATGTTTCTGTAGGTGGTCCATGAAGGGGTTGGCATAGGAGGGTGACATGTGGGTACCCATGGCTGTGCCATGCATTTGTTTGTATACCTCCCTTTCAAAGGTAAAGTAGTTATGGGTTAGGATGTAGTTGGTTACGTGTATGAGGAGTGAACTGGTGATTTTGGGATCTGCAGGGCTTTGGGAAAGGTAGTGTTCATTCATGGCAGGGCCATGGGCATGATGGATGCTGGTGTATAAGAATGTTGCATCTACAGTGACGAGTAGGGACCAGGGAGGTAAGGGTGTGAGGATGGTGGAGAGCTGGTCCAGGAAGTGGTTGGTATCTTTAACGTGGTAGGCTAGGTTTTGCACAATTGGTTGAGATGTTGGTCAACAAGGGCCAAGATTCTTTTGGTGAGGGCACTATAACCAGTCACAATGGGGTCTCGGAATTGTTAGGTTTGTGGATTTTGGGGAGCACGTAGAACATTGTGTGCGGACTGTTGTTGGGGTGAGCAGGGAGACGAATTCAGCAGAGAGGGTCTGGGAAGGGCTTAAGGATTTCAGCAGGGATTGGATGTTGTGTTGGACTTCTGGAATGGTATCACTTTGGCTACGATTATCTATCATCATCCCTGAAATGAGGGACATCCTACCCAAGATACTTCCATCCTCTCCCAAAGTGGCGTTCCGTCATCCAACCTCCACAATATCCTAGTCCATCCCTATGCCACTCCCACCCCCAATCCCCTGCCCCAGGGATCATACCCTTGTGGAAGACCCAGATGCAAGACCTGCCCTATCCACCCAACCAGCACCTTCTGCTCCAGCTCTATCACAGGCTTATCCTACCCCATCAGAGACCAGGCCACCTGTGAAAGCAGCCTTGTTGTATACCAGCACAGCATTTTACATTGGTGTGACAAGCAACCACTGTCAACCGGTATGAATGGCCACTGACAAACTGTTGGCAAAAGCAAGGTGGACAATCCAGTAGCACAACACACAGCAGAGCACAAAATGCGAGACTTCAATGGTTGTTTCACAACCCATGCATCTGGATCTTCCCCACCACCACCCTCTTTCGAGAGCTGTGCAGATGGGAGCTATCCTGACAGCACATCCTTCACTCCCATAACTTCCTTGGTGTAAAGCTAAGTTAACTCACTGTCCCACCCCCTCCCTCCATCCACACACACACACACACACACACACACACACACACACACACACACCATCCCTTTCTCATTACCCCTGTCCAATACATGTCAACTACTTGTGTGCTGCATCTCACGCCCTAGTCTGCAAAATCATGTGCTCAGCCATCTGCCACCTGCCACCTCTACCTGCATCCCTAACTAGCCCACAAGTGGCTCCCCACTCTCCCACAAGTGGCTAGAAGCTTCCCCCCAACCATATCACTGCCTTCCGCCTCTGTCCATCACTCACCCCAACCCAGTCCGCACCCCAGTTGTAAAGACATCACTAGTTGTGACCTATATAAAAGGTATTTTTCCTGTTTTCTTTCTTGCTTTTTTTTTACATGAATTTCTGGTGAAACAGCATAGTGTTTATTTTGATCTGTAATGTAATGAGTAGCTGTTATTTTAAAATAGTGATATGCAAATGATATTATTTCCCTTTTGGACATTAGTAGTTAGATTTTCTTGTCAATTGAATGTTGTAATGGAACACCCTCCTCTAACACTACCTTTTTTTTTTATAGAAATAACCGATACTGTGTATACTGTCAATTCTTGTATAGGCGAACATTCTCAGCTGGTTAACTGAATGAACTTCATTTGATTTTGTATATGATATATTATATTTCAGATAAATACAAAAAAGGAAATTATTTTTTTAGTATTCTGTATGTACAGTTAAAATTACTCTTCTTTGAGAAATGTTTGAAATTACAAAATAACGGGAATACTTAAAATTCCTATTATCCTATTGCACAATCCGACAAAAATTATAAAATTTATTTCTGGTCTCATTTACAAAACAATGATATATTTTAGCGAAGATCCTTCTTTTGTTAAGAAAATGTGTAAACTCTTCTGCTTTGTAAACTCTTTGGAATATTGTGAATACTGCAGAATGTTAGTAGTGGGCATGCCTCTGACAGAACCAGAAGTGTTTTTTTGTGTGTCACTAATAATGTAATTTGTGGTGTGATAGAAGTGAAAATTTTAAAGTTGGTGAGATTTAGAAGAAGGAGACAAAATAAACAGATATTCATGGAAACAAGCAAATCTTCATCAGTTATTCAGTTATCAAGAACCCACAACATTATAAAAATTACAGCTTCAAAAATGTATCCTAGATGCAAGACTTGAAGCCAACAACAACAAGAGGAGAAAATGAAGATAAGAAAAAAGTTTTTCTTTTGTATACCTTACACCTCTTGAAGTTTTTGAAAATAGTGAAGAGCCTAAGGCAATTCTAATAGTGATGTATGGGAGGGTACAAGAGTGGGCATCAGCCATGATCTGTTGACTGATAGCAAAGTTTTTTTGCCAAAGAAGAAAGGACAATTATTTGTGTATTTTTAAATAAAAATGTTATTGGACTTCAATCACTCGACAAAAAAAGGGCCCAAGAGCTCCTCAACAAAGTCGTATCAACAGTGATGAGATAATATCAATAACAACGATGATGGACCAGATGAATTGGGAGAGGACTTCACAAATACGATGAAGGACATCAGAATAGATAAGTACAAACTATCTGTGAATTTTAAGTGAAAGTGTAGAAAGCAAAGAAACAGTGAAAACTGATATTAAGCAATTGATTTTGGCAAAATTGAGTGCAGTTAATGATCAGTTAATAGAAATAAAAACAGATAACAGTAACAAATTCAGTGCAATCAATAATAATAATTTTATTGTCGCTCAGCTGATTACAGCAATAGACAAAGTCAAATCATATATTTCTACATAAACTACTATATCAATGTAAATTGGTTTACATAAAATAGGTACACGTTAGAATACAGAATCTTCAAAGAATTCATCAATGGTGTAAAACGGATTGTTCACTAGTAGCTTGTATAATTTAGCTTTAAAGATATTTACAGGTAGTTCTTTAAAGTCAGCACTTAGTCTATTAAACATCCTTAGTCCAAGAACTAGCTAAGAGTTATGCGATTTTGATAATCTATGATATGGTACGTCTACAGATGTTCTGTTTCTAGTATTATGGCTATGAATATCACTTCTCAACACAAAATTAGGCACATTGTTTCTAATGTACATTAAAACATGATCAGTTGACAGCAATACAAACTGAAAACAATGATAAAATGGACAGGGTACAATGCCAAGTAGAGCAACTTAGTACTCTGGTTTTGTTGCTAAAAATGGGTTGTCAGATGGACTGAAAAATGTGAATGAGAAAGTCAATATCTTGACAAATAAATTTATTGTTTTGAAAAATGAGTAAGTTGCACAATATTCACAACAGGAGAAAACTGTTAACAACTCAGATTTCAACAGAAGGCTGCAGAGGAAATATGGAACACAACTTTAGTAGTTTAGATCAAAAAATGTTTAATGTTGAAAACAGCATGCTAACTAATGAAAATGTTTTAGATCCAAAAGTCTCCACAGCTCAGGGAAACTGTATTCACAAAAATCTGTCTTCAAACAATGCTACTGCATGGTCCTACACTCCATTAAAAAGTTTTCCATCAGACAATTTACATCCAGTGGATTTTGTGCACCACTGCAGAGATAGTTTGGTGTCAGGCATGAGTGACAATAAAAAAATTAAATTTGTTAAAAGATGTCTTGAAGATGAAGCTCTGTCTTGGGTAAATTTAAATTTAAGTCAGTGGGAAATATACAGTATCAAAGTTTCAAGAAAACTTTTTAAAATAAATTTTGGTTGGAAGCTGAACAGGGGAGAATTAAAACTGAATTTTTGAATGGTCCTTATTAGAGGAATATGGATGAAACTCTGAAAGAATTTTGTAAGAACCAACTTAAGAAATTAACACACTTTAACAAACCATTTGACAAAATTATGTTGATTGATGCACTTAAGAGGAGATTACCAGATAGGTTGCAGTGGGGTTTAGTACATGGAACTGATGATTGTCTTGAGCAGCTTTTACGATATCTTTACAGGATGATAGGGCCGTAGAGAGAAGTATGTACCTTAATAATTGAAACAATAGAAATCACAATGAGAATAACTGCAGAAACAGAGATAATGGTAAATTCTATCAGGATCCAAATTTTAATAGAGACAGAAATTTTGAACATCAGCAGGATAGGAATAATGGGGATAACAATGGGCAATTTAATAGGAGAAACAGTCATAGAAGTAATTACTCAGGAAACAAAAGTCTGCCTCAATGAAGGTCAACAGTTTTGGGGTGAGGAAACACAACAAACACAGGACCCCCAGTTCACACTTCCAGACTATAATAAGTGTTAATAATATGGCACATTTATGCTTTGATCAAAAGTTTTGGGATACTATGTTTCATTATGGTGATGCAGGTACTAATCACAAACCAGAATGTGAGAGTAGTAAGAATTTTGATGTAGTAGGTACTAATGATTTCTTGTCTTGGTCAGAAAACAGTGTTCTTGATGTATGTAAATCAGGTGGTGACTGTATTGGATCTGAACTAGGTGATATTTTTTATGTAGATGTGAATGAGAGCTGTGAAATAACTGAGGTTGGTAAGTCTGAGACTGGTAGCTTATTGCAAACGGATGTAGGTGAGATAAGTGACTTTAATGGAGATGATACTTGTGTTATTAATGATGTTGTTGATGAAGTAATTTTGGAAGATTATGATGATGATGATGAGTATCAGGTATTTGTGGAGTTTAAGAATAATGAATGTTCAGAGTTATTTGTGAAGGATGTTGACAATACAGGTTAGGTAAGGGATGTATATGATATTATAAGTGAGTGTCATGGAATACCAGTCCAGTCAAAGCAGTTTTTCATTAATGTTAAGCAGAGTTATGATTCAAACAGTAAATGTGAGTTATCTGTGACGCAAGAGAATAAAGGTTAAAAAGTTTTGAAGTTTGTTTGGGACCAGATTGATGATAACATAAATAAGTGTGCATTCTGGAATAAGTTAGCCATGGTTAGTCAAAATTTGTATCCAAATTGGTGGAATGAAGTGAAAGATGACCTAAGCAGGAAGTGTAATTTTGACAGTAATGTATTTTGTGTTCATTCTGTAACAAGTGATGTGATGCCATGGAATCCATTTGTTGTGTTCAATCTTTACCTGACAACATGAGTAACCAAAGTAATTCTATGATACTAATAAAGTAAAGACAGTGTGGATGTAGCATTTGAGGAAATTAAAAGTGATCTTTTACATGAAGTGTCTAATAACAGAGATGATGATTCAGATTTGGAGTGTCCTTACATTAAGATTAAGATTGATCAATGGGAAGGGAACAGTTTGATTGATACAGATAGCCCAATTTGTGGTATATCTGAATAATTTAGAGACATGATTAAGTATAGTAAAAATTTTGTGGCAATGTCCATTGCCAGTGTAAAGATAAGAAGAGCTATTAGGAAGCAAACAAATTGGTAAGATGTCAAGTACTGTTAACTTCTGGTATAGAAGATAAGATCTTTAAACATGGATGCATAATGATCCCTAGTCTACAAGAAAATATACACTATGTTTGCAGATTCATAAGACTATATACTTGTGTTTTGTTTGTCACAGATGTGGTATGTAAGATGGTGTGATTTCTAAAATTCTGTCTTAGCTATTGACTGAGTTTAAATCTATGATACATCATATAGTTATGTTTTGTAGTAGATTTTTGCTTTAAAATTTGATACATATATGCCATGAGACTAAATGAATAGATCCTTTTACAATTTTGAGATGGGATAATGCCATTAAATATTGTAAAAATTAGGAATAGTATCTTAGTATATCTGTGTGTATCACCTTATAATTTCATTTTTTCACTGCATTTAGCTCTGTTTATTAAAGTTTCATATGTGAAAACTTTTTAGTCCTTTCTGAAGCAAATCCTACATAAATGCTTCTGCAATATAAATAGGGAGAGGATATGCCGTGTGATGTGAGGAAGGTATTGAACAGCATATTTAGTAAAAACAAAAAAACAAAAAGTTTCAGGATTTGATGTGAATACTAGACAGGAAGTTACCTATCCATTGGAACATCTGATCAGAACTCTAGGGAGGAAACTGAGAGATATGGGTAGATCTACTCCTCACACTGCTGTATGGCTGTACCCTGTTGGAACAGTCGACTTATGAGAGATTATAGGTGCTGAGTAACGTACTCAAGCATCTGTCAACTACATCAGTGTTGTGACTGAGCTATGTAAATTGTTAGGAAAGACTGCTAAAGACAATGTTATTCCACATAAATGTATGTTTTTTCAAGTATGGGGATTAACTTCCCAATACATTATGTAACTTGAAATCAGTATGTATTATATACATTTTTTTCTATTGCAAGTGAATCTTCAATGTCTCTATGTACATAGGTTAGTTTGTATGAACAACTAGCAAATTGTGTGGAAGACACTTACTAGTACAGACAATACAACAAGATGTATACATGTCATGCTTTCATACACAGATTTTGGCCCTCAAGCTACTCAATTATGTCATCATTAAAAGCTATTTATGGCTCTGTTTACCTGTATTTATCCTGAGTACTGCAATATTGTATTTGACTGGAAATTGAATTGTGTGTGTGTTTGTGTGTGTGTATTCAAGGAGAGTGTGCAACTATTGATTGAGGCTAGATGCTTCTTATAAATACTCTTTACATATGATACATATGATTGAACATACTAATATGATTATGAACTTTATTCATTTTGTTGCTTCGAAACTTTTTGCTGGTTTTACCCAGTGTGATTTGGATTCATGGGTTAGTCCCTACATTGTAAGCTTAGGCCCTATTATTTTTTCATTATTTTGTGCTTTCATGAGTCAACATATCTTTAAATTCTCTGGTTTATGTGGCTGGTTGATTTTGTGCTATAATCCAACACGTGATTGAGTATATTCTTCTGGTATGTGCCTGTCATTGTGAGTTTTTCGAGTCGGCTCCCTCATCATGCCTTATGTTCTGAATTTTTTTCTCTTCTCGTTTGAAGATTTTGAAGGTGTGGTTTTATGGATGTAAACTTGCAGTTTGTGATTCTAGTAATTTACATTTTCTCTGTAATTTTTTCCATAGTTTAGTGTTGTAATGTTGTAGTTTTGACTTTGAATTATTTGTCTTGTGACAGTATGTTGCACAGATCTGAAAATCTGAAAGGCATGTACTGATATGTACAGTATAAAAATTATGACTTGTAGTGTAGATATTTTTCTTATGTTTTCCATAATATATAATGTATCAGATACTTCTATACATCTGCGTTCTATTTTTTGGCATCATTTTATATACTGTTTGGAAAATCTTAAAGTTTGTCACAAAATATTGTACACGAATTGTTTCCAAATTTTGTGAGGGGGGATATTGTAAAGGGATGCCCTCCTCTAGTATTACCTTTCCTCAACAGAAGTTGTCGATAGCAAAAATAATTACAACTTTTTAAGCACTTTAATATTATCTCAACTGTTTTTCTACCAGAATTGCATATGATTTTGTACACAATGTATTAATTTCAGGCTATAATCCATAAAAAGAAATTACTTTATTTCCATTGTTACAATTGCTCTCTACTAGCTCTGAATGTACATTTAAAATTACTTTTTCTGGCACACTTAAAATTCTTATTATTAATTGCACAATCTGATGATATCTATTATGTTTACTTATGGATTCATTTACAAAATTATTATATAAATTGGTGGAGATTCATTTGTCAAGAAAATCTGTAAACTCTGCTTACACCTGATTGGTGCAGTACACTCAGATGCGAGTAATATAATAATAAGTGTCAGACTGAGCACTCTGTGTTCACTTAGAAGTAAATGTCATATTGTCACATCAATATAACCATATGTGAATGTAGTTGTATGGTACTTAGCTGTGTACGTAGAGGTAAAAGTTAGACAAAACTGTCTAACTTTGGTTAGTAGAAATCAGAGAGTGTTTTTTTCCACATCACATCAGATTTGCAACAAGCAGGATTGACTCAGTGTTTTATGTTAGTCTGGCGAAAATTTAGTGGCAGGGCTGAGTCTCGATCACTATTGGCTTGATTCATAACTTAACTAGATGATATAGCAGGTTAGGCCTTAATTTTGTTAGCCATGTGTAGCTGGATGACTACACAGTATACTCATCGTGGACCAGGAAAGAGCTGGCAGTCAAATGAGTGCACTGTAGGGAGACAGGCATGGGCATGGAGTGAGTGTGTGTGTTTTTGTGTCCTTGAGAAAGGAATTTCATTCTGAAAGCTAACAAAGCAAATCTCTGTACCTTTTGTTTATATATCTGTCAACAATGCAGTGCTTTTGCCTTTCAGTGTGTCATCTCTTTTTCCTGAGTATATCGTTATTCTCAACCAGAACTTTCTGTGCATTATTAGAATAATATTTACTAAGAGCATTATCTGATACCCAAAAGAAAAGTAATGGACTTTACTGAATAATTTGACCTTTTTTAAGTCATGTGTCGCAAGAGTTATAGAGTAAAATATGCGTGTTATTTGAGGAAAAAAAAGTTATCTTACCAGGATTGTCTGCTTTGAATCTAATTACTGTATAACCTCTCATTGGAACAGATATAGTATCTTTAAGAGGTGCTCCTTCAAGAGTCTTATTTATTGCACCATTTTCATTCATTTCTTTCACCCGGACAAGTGACACAATTTCTTCTTCTTCTAGAAGTTCCATAGCAACCACATGGAAATGATAACCATGCATGTGGAAAGGATGGTCTTGATTGGTCCCTTTAAAAAGAGGAAAAGAAATTGTCATAATTCAACCAATTCCAAAAAACATCTGCATGACAGCAAAAACAAATCTAATAATGAAATACCTCACACATTAACTAATACAATAGATTTGATGTGGAATTCATCAGTTGAGCCCAAATGTAGAGCGTGCTAAACATGAATAATGAAAACAACATTTTAAAGCAAGTGATGCTGCACAAAACATACCAAAATCATTGATTATGTCAGCATCTAGTTCATTATTGTACTTTAAAGAAAGACACATGTGTGTTGAATCCATTCAAATTACTGAAGCAGTTTCCAAAATGTGTATGACTATTGGAAGTGATAGAAAGGTATCCATTACCAACCTAGATTTGGTGTTGTCACAATTACCAACAGATTAAAATGGGAATATTTCCATACAGTGATGTTTCCCAGCTCTAATATGGGATTCATTGCAAATTAGTTTCTTGGTTGAGTGCATTGCTTCTTCTTCTCCCTTAACTGCCAGTGTTTTTGTGAGCAGTGAATTCAGAGATAAATAGCCACTTTAATGTGGAGTTCTGTATTCACTTGCTTGCTACTGCTTCTAATGAAAATGCATTTTAAAGACTTATTGGGGAGTGTGCTGGTTGCAGCTCCAAATGCATTTCTGTGAATTATTTGTATTATAAGGACTGCCTGCAAGATCTTACATGTCAATCTTATATCAGACAGGTTTGCAGCTGATGAATGGTACAAAATGTAACCCAGAGCCACCTGAAGGCTTAGGCTTAGTTCCTCTGACGCTAAGTTGCATATCAGAGAACAAGTTTCTTCAAGCAAACATGATCAGCTGCCAAGTCTTCAATTTTCTCCCACTTTATCTTCATGCACCAAAGATCCTCTGCAAAAGTTCATTTCCAAGTGTTACAAGGTCTTTCTCTGCTTCTGTATCCCTACATTCGTTCACAACAGTGCTGAATCAGGGATTCTTCCATCTTTCATGCACAGAATATGCTCTACAAACTTCAGTCTTTTTTTACAATGATTCTGTGCAAAATGCATAGACCACTTTTTCTCAGCACTTCATCATTTGCAATATAACTGCAATAACTGATCTTCAAAATGTACCTAAGTATCATCAGTGAAGAACCATGAGCTCATACGCTGATTTTACTGACGTTTTCCAAGTCTCCTGCATGTACACTATTTGACCACAAATATTCATACACCTATTAGTGGACATTTATGTGGGATGTGTTGACCCCTCACCTTTATGACAGCTTGAACTATGCTGGGGACACTTTCAACAAGGTATCTGGATCCCATAGAGGAATGGCAGCTCATCCTTCCTCAAAAACTACAACCAGAGAAGATAGTGACTTTGGACACTAGGGTCTGGAGTGAATTCAACATTCTAATTCATCCCAATAGTGTTCTATTGGGTTCAGGCCAAGTCTCTGGGTGGGCCAGTATTGTCAACAAACCATTGCCTTATAGATGCCCTTTTGTGACAGCATTGTCAAATTGATATCATCATTGTCTCCATACTGTTCCTCTACCTTATGCAGTACACAATTCTGTAAAATACACTCCTGGAAATTGAAATAAGAACACCATGAATTCATTGTCCCAGGAAGGGGGAACTTTATTGACACATTCCTGGGGTCAGATACATCACATGATCACACTGACAGAACCACAGGCACATAGACACAGGCAACAGAGCATGCACAATGTCGGCACTAGTACAGTGTATATCCACCTTTCGCAGCAATGCAGGCTGCTATTCTCCCATGGAGACGATCATAGAGATGCTGGATGTAGTCCTGTGGAACGGCTTGCCATGCCATTTCCACCTGGCGCCTCAGTTGGACCAGCGTTCGTGCTGGATGTGCAGACCGCGTGAGACGACGCTTCATCCAGTCCCAAACATGCTCAATGGGGGACAGATCCGGAGATCTTGCTGGCCAGGGTAGTTGACTTACACCTTCTAGAGCACGTTGGGTGGCACGGGATACATGCGGACGTGCATTGTCCTGTCGGAACAGCAAGTTCCCTTGCTGGTCTAGGAATGGTAGAACGATGGGTTCGATGACGGTTTGGATGTACCGTGCACTATTCAGTGTCCCCTCGACGATCACCAGTGGTGTACGGCCAGTGTAGGAGATCGCTCCCCACACCATGATGCCGGGTGTTGACCCTGTGTGCCTCGGTCGTATGCAGTCCTGATTGTGGCGCTCACCTGCACGGCGCCAAACACGCATACGACCATCATTGGCACCAAGGCAGAAGCGACTCTCATCGCTGAAGACGACACGTATCCATTCGTCCCTCCATTGACGCCTGTCGCGACACCACTGGAGGCGGGCTGCACAATGTTGGGGCGTGAGCGGAAGACGGCCTAACGGTGTGCGGGACCGTAGCCCAGTTCATGGAGATGGTTGCGAATGGTCCTCGCCGATACCCCAGGAGCAACAGTGTCCCTAATTTGCTGGGAAGTGGCGGTGCGGTCCCCTACGGCACTGCGTAGAATCCTACGGTCTTCGCGTGCATCCGTGCGTCGCTGCGGTCCGGTCCCAGGTCGACGGGCACGTGCACCTTCCGCCGACCACTGGCGACAACATAGATGTACTTTGGAGACCTCACGCCCCACGTGTTGAGCAATTCGGCGGTACGTCCACCCGGCCTCCCGCATGCCCACTATACGCCCTCGCTCAAAGTCCGTCAACTGCACATACGGTTCACGTCCACACTGTCGCGGCATGCTACCAGTGTTAAAGACTGCGATGGAGCTGCGTATGCCACGGCAAACTGGCTGACACTGACGGCGGCGGTGCACAAATGCTGCGCAGCTAGCGCCATTCGACGGCCAACACCGCGGTTCCTGGTGTGTCCGCTGTGCCGTGAGTGTGATCATTGCTTGTACAGCCCTATCGCAGTGTCCGGAGCAAGTATGGTGGGTCTGACACACCGGTGTCAATGTGTTCTTTTTTCCATTTCCAGGAGTGTATTTTCATACCCTTCTGCTTTAGCACTTTCTTATACGTAATAAGAAGACCTCACCCAAACCATGAAAAACTCCCTCATACCATAATGCCACCTCCTCCGTACTGGCAATGTACATGATGGCAGGTAATGTTTTACCGGCATTCACCAAACCCAAATCCTTCTGTCAGACTGCTGCAGGGCATAGCATGATACATCACTCAAAATGACGCATTTCCAATCATCCACTGTCCAGTGGTGCCACTCTTTATACTACCTCAAGTGTTGCTTAGCTCACTGACTACAGAAATGTTTGGCTACAAGAAGTTGTTCAATCATTGTACCATATGTTATTCACATAACATTTAATGACTAGTTCCTGTATGAAGTCACTGAACTCTCCTGACAAATCCATTCTGCTGGTAGCACTCTGGAACTCACAAGTGATTCCTCCCACTGATTTACGCGATTCTTTACAGTCACCATCCACAATGCTCAACTGTCCCTGTCCATCAGCACAAGAGGTCTGTCTAGTCTTGTTTAGCTGTGGTTGCTCCTTCACATTTCCACTTCGCACCACATCACTAACAGCCAACTTGTGCAGCTTTCGGAGGATTGTACTTGACATGTTTGTTACTCACATAACATTCAATGACTAATCCATGTTTGAAGTCAATGACCTCTCCTGACCAAACCATTCTGCTGTTATTGCTTCTCACTGACAAGACAACACTCCTCTACTCCTTTTATGATGGCGGTTCTGTCCCTTGTGACATCTTGTGATCAATTCTGCATTACATAGAAATGTCTGGGTACTTTTGATCAAATAGTGTACAGAGCTATTGATGAGATGATAGAGGAGTATATCTAAAGCTATGTGGACATACTTAAAGAGTAATTGCCATATGGATCACATTCACTGGAAGACTGCAGAAGCTTGCTCATTTCTATGCCTGGTGTCCACATTTACATCCCCATGCTTACAGATAAGGCTGCTGAGATACGGAAATTGGTGAACATCTTGTAGTACCTTCTGTTGTACTATAATTTGAATGCATTGTGTTAAGCCAAGACTGGCCATTCCATCTGACTTAATAGTCATCAGTTGTAAATATTGTGGTGTTTCTTCCAGAAGAATAATGTCATCAGCAAAGTCCAGATCTGTAAGCCTAGACAGCTCATTCCAATGTGTACCCAAGTTTGACTTGCACATAGTTATCTCCATTATGAACTCTAAATTTAATATGAAAAGTAATGGTGACAAACTGCATCCTTGTCAGAATGCTAATGAAAGGGATGTTCCCACCTGATGTTCTTCTACAGCAAATTGAATCAAGATACAGGTTTCTGAGGAACTCATTTAGATGCCCAGAAATTCCACACAGGCTTACAATATTCCACATAGCCTCTTGATATTCCCTGTCAAAAGCTTTTTTCTACTTTCTACCAAACCAGAACACACGATGCACACAAAAGTTGAAGTACTTGATACACACAAATACTTGGAGTTCCCAATACAATCAGACAGTCAGATTACCCAATATACAAAAATACTTCAGAAGTAGTACAAATTTTGGCTTTCTTTGGTACGATGTAATACATGATAGAATTATTTCACTTAGGTGCAAATATAACAAAATGTCCAATAAGAAAATATTTAAAAATGCAAAATTGCATTAATTTCTAGAGAAAGTTTTGAAATGAATCAGATCTTTTACTATTGTTGTTTACATAAAAATTAGAGTCTAATTTTAAGAACTTTTGGAATGTAAATGTCATAAAATATTACTGATATGTAAATTTTTTTAAAATTGTAAATGATCAATATGTGATTGTAGCACCTTTGAGTTGTAGTAATACATGAGCATCACTGGACACTTTGTACCTTAGTTAGTTTTTGGTGTGAGATAATGTTGGTCAATAGTCTGGACTCTGTTCTGTTCTGTTGTTCTGTTATTTTACTTATCAATTACGATTGGAAATAAGCATGTGTGGAAGAGCTGTGATTTTTAATCTAAATATTAGTATTCAGCACAGAAAGTAAACCTATTTATCATACTGCAGCCAACTGCAATGGGTTATGACCAGAAAAGTTAAATGCATCTTAACAGGCTCCGCAGCTATTATCTCACTGATATATAAACACTAAAGCTCCCCCCTTTTATGCTCCAGATATTTACAATACTGGAAGATTGCAGAACAAACCAACTCATTTCTCAAATGAGGTTTTTGACCTCATTTTTACAAAGCAATGAACTTTAGTAGCAGCAAAGTTGGGAAGCAGTAGAAGTGGACAATTGGATTTGATTCATTTTTCTATCATGTTAAAAACAAGAAAAATGGCCCTACATTCTAGTCCAATGTGTCACTTGTGGCCACCTGACCACTATGTCATCCTGTGTCAATCATGTCACCGAATGTGGTATGCAGGCTTTCCAGACCTTCAAGCCACTCATTCAGAGTCAAATTGTTCCCAGTTGGCCTCACAAGGCTGAATGGACTCTGGTTCATTCCTCCCACTAAGCAAAAATCCCTCATGGTATCAGAGATTGAACCCACGTGCTCAGAATAACAGTCAGGCAAGCTGAACACTGCTCTATGGAGGCGGATGCTACCATGTTTGGCAGAACAAATATTTATTCAGTACAGGATCTCCTGTTCTGAAGCTACCCTGTTCTTCTCATAGTCAACAGTCTACTGCTTCCGGTGTCCTTTCTAGAAAGATGAGGCAAAAGACTTCTCCTGGCACTGGGAGAAGCAAGATATCTCTCCAGTTTGACCATGCAATTAGTTATCCTTACTTTCATAGTTTAGCTATGATGCCATATCTCCAATTGTCTAGAAAGCGGACACAAAGGAATTACAGAAATTCACTGCAAGTGGGCATTCACTGAAATCAATGAGGAAAGTTGAAAATGGACTATCTTCACATGCCTCCCATCAGACCCAAATTCTCAGCTTACTCACACACTACTGATGTAGTGCCCCTTGCCCATTATCCTCATTTCTCATGGATTCATAGCATTTTGCCAATGCCCATAAGAGTCTGTGCCTGGCATGCATCTGTACTGAAGAGATCATTGACCATCTTGCTTTAATTTGCTCACTAGATAGTTACTCTAACCACTACACCTTCTGGACACAGTATTTATTGCTTCGAGCCAGGGTCTCCTGCTTACAAGACAGATAATCTCACCATTACGCCATCCGCAGTGGTCATTGCAACTGCATGGACTACCCTAGCATGCCTTTCATCATGCTGCTTCTGTGATGTCACCTGTTTTTATCATTAGCTCTTGCAATTTTGTCTCGTTTTTTTGCGGGCATTAAGTGGGTTGAGCTGGTTTAAGGTTTCTTTGAAGTACACAGTGCATCAGGTGGCATGCTCATCTTTTTTATGAACAGAAGTTTGCCATTTTCATCCTCCATGGGGTCATTTGTAAAACTATGGCCTCCGTAAAAATAAGTCCTGGTGTCATTTTGAGAGAAAGTATTTTTTGTCTCATTGTCTTTTTCTTCAAACCAACCTTTTTCGTCAGTTCCGCAGCTGCTTTTGACTCAGCAGTCAAACTCTGCATTTTGATGTCTACCTGCTTGAAGTTCTTCTTGATCTTTAGCTTGTTCACACTGTTGCTTTGTAAATCTTTCTCTCATATATCAGATGCCAAGATCGGTCCTGAAGCCATCGCTCTTTCTGTGTTCCTCTGCATCATCCAATTGTCTTTTCAGCACATGTATTCACAGAATCCTTGACTTTAAAGATGGTATTTCAGTGTCATCAGGTAGAAGCTGAAGTGATCAGAATCAGTTCTAAGGCTGATTATGAATGAATTTTCTACTTCCTTGTCTTCAGCTTTGGCACATCAAACAGTTGCTTAGGTTATCACCACTGCTGCAGCTTGAACTTCACATTCAAGTCTGTTGAGATGAACAACTGGCCCTACCCAACATTCGCAGCATGATAGATTTGTGTATCTTGCAAACATGACTTCCATCACACAATTACACAAATGTATTCAATTTCATTTGGAGTGTTTCACTCAGGTGAATGCCAGGTCTTCTTATGCATCATTTTATGTTGAAAGATACTACTGCTTAGACAGAGTCCATAAAGACTACAGAATAATATGAAACACTCATCATTATCAATCATTTTTTATTCTACCCGAGGGGTGCTGAAAACTGTTACTGTTATTGCTAAGGAACACATTCATATCATCCAGAAGAAGTGTATGATCATGACTGAATATTTCATCAAATACATTTTGCAACAGCTCATAAGAAATGTCTTTCTCTTCATTGTTTGAGTCTTCTATTGGCGCATAGACCTGCACAATATTAGTCGTGGTGTGAGTAGGATGAAAGTGTGCAGTAATTATTCAATCATAACTGGATTTAATCCCATCTGAGCCTTAGACACTTTTTCACTATGTGCTAGGCTAATAGTATGCATATATTGATCACTATGCCCTGAGTAAAGGAGTGTTTTACCATTGGTGACTGTTCAGTAGCTGCCTGACCAATGAACTTTTCCAAAGCACAGTATATTTAGTTTATAAAATCATATTCTTGGAGTAATTGTGCAAGATGCCCTGTTTGATTCACCCAAGTTCTAAACTGGGTGATATGCTTTGCATTACCCACTGAATTCCATTTCATTGGTGGCTGCATTCCCAGTTGTGTCATTCTTGGATTATTTAAGCCACTGTCATGTCCAAACCGAGATTCATATTCACTTTCAGGTTCAGATCTGTCAGGTTTGGATCACTGGATTATTCGTATTGTTTCTGTAGCAATAATAAGTTTTATGGGGTTGGGTTGCTGTTCATATGATAGTTCTTTGCTTGTATGTTACTGCAGACACATTGGAACAAAATCACATCTGTTGGAATTGAAAATGGGTGAACACATACAATGAAAACACCTGCTTTACAGTGTACATATTTTTGCTCAGGGCCCATGAAATCCACATCAGATATTAATCAAAGATTTTTCTGTTCTGCATTAAAAACTGATAATGCATATTTTGCAGCAAGATAAGTTTTGTTGTAGTTTATTACATACCTCGTGTAATGAAATTAGTTCCGATAGTATTTTCTGGTGTAGAAAAGTAATAACTTTACTTATTAGCTTGTATGCTATTGAGAATTATTCTGTAATAGCATTAATTCTGACATTTTGTAAACAAATGGCTCCATGTAGGCAATTTGTAAAGCAAAACATAAGAATTTGTTAAATAAGAACTATAAGTTTATTATATAATCAAAGAAAATAAAAAAATAAAAAATAAATTCCACAGAGTTGCTATGCATAAAAGAGCATACTTTGTGAGACGAAGTACCTGTGTGGACACGAATACACAAGTGCCTAACATTGCCAGCCAGATTTGGAGAAACTCAAAGTTCTTTGAGAATATATATTTCTTGACTATAGTTAAGATGTTTACTCATACAAGTGAAATGTTAATGCAATGCCATTTAGATTCATTTGCAGACTTGGACAGATTCATATGCAGAGGCCTTATACTGGATGTTCTGATGTGACAGAATGCTGTATATGTTGACCACATAATTGCACAAGAAACAGATTATAATTTACAAAGAGCAGTATATAGATTGAGCCAAAATGCAATTTATTATAACTTAACTATATCTGCAAATAAGACAAAGGTAATGGTTTTCAAAGGAAAAAATCCATTCAGCTTGAAATTAATAATAAACAAGAAAATTTTAGAAATATTCCTCTTCAGTTATCTAGGATGTTATATTAATTTTAACTATGACAAAGACATTTAGAAGAAGGTTAATAAATATCAAGCTATCTGTGGAACAATCAGAAAAACTATGGGAAGAAAAAGAAGAAAAGACATACAAATGAGGTTCCATAAAGTTAAGGCTGTACCAACTCTAGTTTATAGTTCTGAATCTTGAGCAGTAACAAATAATGAAAAATCATGTTTACAGGCAGCAGAACTGAATGTTATGAGATATGTAAAAGGCTGTAATGCAATTGATAAAATAAAACAAGAAGACCAGATTTAAAAATCTGTTAAGTTGTTGACAAGATAGAAGAAAATAGAACAAAATGGAAGGGTCATAATGATAGAATGACAGAAAACAGATTCCGAAAAAAGATAATGAATTATTGGCCAACTGAAAGGTTTTCTTGTACATTATTCATGTAAAATAGGAGTAGCAATATTATATTTCCTTACAGCAATAATCAGGCAGTTGGACAGCTCACAACTAGCAAAGAACAACATTAAATCTTGATTAAATAAATCACATCCAGTCATAACAAGACAGATAGATGTACTAATTCAATGTCAGTATCATGAAAACCACAGAGTTTAATTTATACTGACTAGTTCCAGTTGTACTTACAGCCATTTGTTGCAAAATCTCAAAATCATTTCATCATCCCCTATGATACTAACATTAGTTGCCCTTTATCCCTTCCTGACAACTCCACTGTCCTTGTAACTGTCTTGCTAAAGACACAGCTAATAACAGAATCAAACACATCCAGACCAGGCCCAGAGTAAGAGGTTCATCTCAGCTTAATGAGACTAAATGAGAAGTTGTTTCATTAAATGAGCAGTAATATCAACAAATGAAACACGAAAATCTTTTTAAATTAAAAAGCTTGCACCACGCTGAGGATGAAATGACATTTATTTCTTTTTTTACTGGCATAATCCAACAAGAGAGCTTAGGGAAAGATTATACAAAGCAGATACAGTAGGTGAAAAGTTTAACTCTGTTCGAAGCATATTCCTCCAGCCCTTCGAATTTGTTTTTATCCTAAAATATACAAGGCTGAAACTGAACAGAATCAGAAAAAAATGAGTAAAACCTGGCAGTAAAGTACCTTGGGTAGAAAAAAGGAGAATTCAACCTGCTCTAATGAAGAGGTTTTAACAAAGTTGAATGACTTTTACTAACAGTTATAGCAAAGTAAATTGGGACCCATTCTTGTTTTGTTTTGTTATTTGCCCCCTTAAATGAAATTTATTTATGTATTTATTTATTTATTTGCCTTCATAATTATCATTATTGTTAGTGAGAGATGTGCCATACAATAAAGCTGTCATTCTGTATCTTCGAGTAAACGACCAGGCCCAACTTTGCTAAATTACATTTGTCAGAATAATTTCCTAATTCATTTCAACCATCTCTAGAAACTAGTTTTGCTAAAACTCAGTTCTATTAACTAATAGTAATTATTTCCTAATCCAGTCACTTTGTTGACATGTAAGCAGATGTAATTACTATTTATTGATTTAATTATGAAAATAACCCATAGAAATACTTAAAGTATTCATGTATCTAATTTCCAAAACATGGTAGGAACATTAGCACTTAATTAGCTCCTGCACAATTAACACTTTTATGTACGGTATTGTTTATTTAGCTATTTTTCAGTTTTCATCATCAAGAAGGCTTATTTCAGATGAAACTCTTATCATAAAATTCAGATCAAAACCAATTTTTCTGCACTAGTCAGTTAATTTTAAATGTAAAATTCTAATTGTAAATTGTCAATATTACACTTTTAGCAATGTGAAACTTTAATAGCTATATTTGCAAAGCTACATAAGCACTGGTCATGAAGCCGTTTTAAAACAGACTGTTCCAAGATGTAGAGAGTGGAGCCCACATCAGTGAGAACCATAATAATGAGATGGTGCAATGATGTATTATTGTGAATAAAAAGACAGACACTGAAGCAGGATCATTAACAATGATTACTGTTAACTTTGAGATAAAAGTGCCACATGTATTGTTCATCTGAGTGGGACTGTTGACAGTTGGCTAGGTTATACTACACAATGAGTACTATCATATAATTATAGACAGTGCAGTATGTGCATCTGGTAATTGAGACTGAACTATATAATTAAGACATGGACTGGCCACAACTAATTCAGTGAGGGTGTCTTAAAACTATGGAAGTAAAACCTGTTAAACCAAATGTGGTAGTGTTGGCCATATTGCTGGATGTAGATAGTACTGTATTCACCCATATTTACAGTCACTTTTTCACCGAGTTTGCTCTCACCAAGGACTCACATGCTGATATATGACCAGTTATGTTATATCGTATGATAAAATGTTCCAGTCTGTGACCAAATAATTAGAACACATGCATAATGCACAAAAAATCATTCTAACAATAAAGCAGAAATGAACTGGAGCAGCATTATTAACAAGAAACAAATTAAAACAGTGAGATGAGTGAAACCAAATCTCCAGATAATACCTGAGCAGAAATGATTGAACACTGTAACCATTGGCCATCAGTTTCATCAAGGCATTCCAAATGATGCTAGCAATTAATGTACTTACTAATTGACAGTCAAATGAAAATGCATTAGATTTACTTTATTCCCAGCACAGATAGTCAATACTTTCAAGAAAACAGATTCTAAAGAAGTTACAAAATAATGTTATGTTCCTAAATAGCAGTTATTCTTCACAGTGTGCTACTGTTATTATCAGATTATTAAATTTTTGCAGTAGCTAGAAGTATCATTATAATCTGTCAATGTCTGAAAGCATATTTCCTAACAGACTCAAATCTGCAATAAATCACACCAATTATCAATACTGGATGTCAACTACAATTATAAATTCATTTCACTCAGATGAGCCTTTGAGAAATTAGTTTAGAACCTCTTTCTCTCTACCAATGTGTCATCACTGGATGCCACACATCTGAAGCAATCTGAAAGGCCATGCAAACAGAGCTGTCATTGGTCTATACTATGAAGGCATTGCCAGTAAGAGCACTGATACACCTGTGCCATCCATAGCCAATGTGCAAAGCTGGCTGTGATGGAAGAACAGAATGCTGGGTACCAGCGGGGAGAACATTGACAGCCAAAAGGCACCATTCTGTGGAGCAGTCAGACAGGAAGCACTGGAAGACAACACTTGGGTAGATGTTGGCTGCCAGATAGCACTGCACTGGCAACAGGAGTGTGCTGTTTGATGGGTCCAGTATGGTACATCCAGCGCAATTTCAATAAAACAGTCTGCCACCGTGCTTACTGGAGTGTATGCACTTCGGTTAGCCTTTGAGCTGTTAGTGTATTGTGTTTTGTATGCAGCTCTTTCCAGGTTCTGACACATATTGTGAGCTTGCATGTTGAATGGACAGTATTGAATTTACAGGAAGCAGGTGGTAGTACTGTGTAGCACGCACTCTGTGTGAGCGTAACTATGTTAATCTGCAGTGTTGTCAAATGATTTTGTGACTGATCAGTTACACCTGATTTTGAGTACAATGTTAAAGTCAGATTATTGGTTTATGTAGCAGCACTCAGTGAACCAGTTTGTGTTTGGCTTGTTGATGGTTATATATCTTGGTGATACACTGTTCAACATAGGTCAGGCGTTGTAGTAATTCTAGTTACTTGAAAGTGTGTAATTCAGCAGGGTAATGGGCACCATTGACTAATGCTATTAATTACTGTTTATTGATCAACTAAATAGAGATAAAAAAATAAACACGTGACTGTTAAATCACTTAAAGCAAAATCTGCCCAGCCAGATTTCATTTCTAGAACATATAGCATCTCAATTTGAGTTAGTACTAATCAGGGTCCAAAAGAAGTGATTTACACCAGCCCACCACCTAAAAATGTGAAGATGTAGCTCACTTCATAGAGATGGTGGATGTCTTAGAGAAATTCATCCCAAATTTTGCTAAGTTAACAGCTCTGCTTAATGAACTAAGGAAGAAAAGGGAAAAATTTTTTAGTGGGATCCATCCCAGCAGGTATTGTTCACAGCTCTAAAAGCAGTTCTGGCAAGCTTTTCCATGTTGGCGATGTCCAATTTTGGGCAGGAGTTTACTGTCCAGAAAGACACTTCAATATCTGGGGTGGCCCCTGTCCTACTTCAACAATATCCTAATGGGAGGTGCCTTGCAGCTTATTTGTCTCATTGTTCTCTCAAAAAGCTAAGTACTTTGTATACAGTCTTGAGGCCTGGGCACTGTTGTTTGTCACTCACAGCTGGGTTTTTGTGAGGCTAAGGCAGACAGGGCATATCGACAGGTGAGCAGTTGAGACCTCAGAGGTTAAACAAATTTGGGGGACAGAGAATGTAGTCGCTGATGGTCTGAGCCACATGTTTTGTGAGGACAATAAGGGAGATGCTCAGGATGAGGAACAGATGCAAGTTATTAACATCAAACCAGGTAAAGTGATGTGCCTTGTTTTGGTGGCTACTGCTCCTTTTTAAGAACATTGAACAATAACAAGTTGTGGACATGGAATTAGCTCCCATTACGTAAAAGCTTATGTTTTGAGGGAAAGTGCCTTGTGTTGTACAGCTCGAGGATGTTGTGTGTATATAATTGAAAAGCTGACATGGAAAAGGGTGTAAGTGCCAAATCACTCATTATTCCAATTTTGCATTGAAAATATCCTATGTGCCATCACCAGTGGCCTGGAGAGAGATCTATGTCCAGATCGACTGCTTGTAGTTCCCACTGACGCCGCTAGGTGGCATCTGATTAACTCCACGGTTGTTGGCATGGAAAAGGATGCATGTGCCATTCAGTATTCAGTGAAGTCTGAGTGTTGATTTATAATCACTACTCAGATCCCTTAATCGGGCAGGTAGGTTAGAAAATTTAAAAAGGGAAATGGATAGGTTAAAGTTAGATATAGTGAGAATTAGTGAAGTTCGGTGGCAGGAGGAACAAGACTTCTGGTCAGGTGAATACAGGGTTATAAATACAAAATCAAATAGGGGTTATGTAGGGGTAGGTTTAATAATGAATAAAGAAATAGGAGTGTGGGTAAGCTACTACCAACAGCATAGTGAATGCATTATTGTGGCCAAGATAGACACGAAGCCCACGCCTACTACAGTAGTACAAGTTTATATGCCAACTAGCTCTGCAGATGATGAAGAAATTGATGAAATGTATGATGAGATAAAAGAAATTATTCAGGTAGTGAAGGGAGATGAAAATTTAATAGTCATGGGTGACTGTAATTCAACAGTAGGGAAAGGAAGAGAAGGAAACATAGTAGGTGAATATGGATTGGAGCTAAGAAATGAAAGAGGAAGCCGCCTGGTAGAATTTACACAGAGCATAACTTAATCATAGCTAACACTTGGTTCAAGAATTATGAAAGAAGGTTGTATACATGGAAGAACCCTGGAGATACTAGAAGGTCTCAGATAGATTATATAATGGTAAAACAGAGATTTAGGAACCAGGTTTTAAATTGTAAGACATTTCCAGGGGCAGATGTGGACTCTGACCACAACCTATTGGTTATGAACTGTAGATTAAAACTGAAGAAACTGCAAAAAAGTGGGAATTTAAGGAGATGGGACCTGGATAAACTGAAAGAACCAGAGGTTGTACTGAGTTTCAGGGAGAGCATAAGGGAACAATTGACAAGAATGGGGGAAAGAAATACAGTAGAAGAAGAATGGGTAGATTTGAGGAATGAAATAGTGAAGGCAGCAGAGGATCAAGTAGGTAAAAAGACGAGGGCTAGTAGAAATCCTTGGGTAACAGAAGAGATACTGAATTTAATTGATGAAAGAAGAAAATACAAAAAATCAGTAAGTGAAACAGGCAAAAAGGAATACAAATGTCTCAAAAATGAGATCAACAGGAAGTGCAAAATGGCTAAGCAAGGATGGCTAGAGGACAAATGTAGAGGCTTATCTCACTAGGGGTAAGATAGATACTGCCTACAGAAAAATTAAAGAGACCTTTGGAGAAAAGAGAACCACTTGCATGAATATCAAGAGCTCAGTTCTAAGGAAAGAAGGGAAAGCAGAAAGGTGGAAGGAGTATATAGAGGATCTATACAAGGACAATGTACTTGAGGACAATATTATGGAAATGGAAGAGGATGTAGACGAAGATGAAATGAGAGATACGATACTGCATGAAGAGTTTGACAGAGCCGTGAAAAACCTGAGTCGAAACAAGGCCCCAGGAGTAGACAACATTCCATTGGAACTACTGACGGCCTTGGGAGAGCCAGTCCTGACAAAACTCTACCATCTGGTGAGCAAGATATATGAGACAGGCGAAATACCCTCAGACTTCAAGAAGAATATAAGAATTCCAATCGCAAAGAAAGTAGGTGTCGCAAAGAAAGTAGGTGTTGAGAGATGTGAAAATTACCAAACTATCAGTTTAATAAGTCACAGCCGCAAAATTCTAACACAGATTCCTTACAGACGAATGGAAAAACTAGTAGAAGCCGACCTTGGGGAAGATCAGTTTGGATTCCATAGAAATATCGGAACATGTGAGGCAATACTGACACTGCGACTTATCTTAGAAGAAAGATTAAGGAAAGGCAAACCTATGTTTCTAGCATTTGTAAACTTAGAGAAAGCTTTTGACAATGTTGACTGGAATACTCTCTTTCAAATTCTAAAGGTGGCAGGGGTAAAATACAGGGAGTGAAAGGCTATTTACAATTTGTACAGAAACCAGATGGCAGTTATAAGAGTTGAGGGACATGAAAGGGAAGCAGTGGTTGGGAAGGGAGTGAGACAGGGTTGTAGCCTCTCCCCAATGTTATTCAATCTGTATATTGAGCAAGCAGCAAAGGAAACAAAAGGAAAATTCGGAGTAGGTATTAAAATCCATGGAGAAGAAATAAAAACTTTGAGGTTCACCGATCACATTGTAATTCTGTCAGAGACAGCAAAGGACTTCGAAGAGCAGTTGAACGGAATGGACAGTGTCTTGAAAGGAGGATATAAGATGAACATCAACAAAAGCAAAATGAGGATAATGGAATGTCATCGAATTTAATCAGGTGATGCTGAGGGAATTAGATTAGGAAATGAGACACTTAAAGTAGTAAAGGAGTTTTGCTATTTGGGGAGCAAAGTAACTGATGATGGTCGAAGTAGAGAGGATATAAAATGTAGACTGGCAATGGCAAGGAAAGCATTTCTGAAGAAGAGAAATTTGTTAACATCGAGTATAGATTTAAGTGTCAGGAAGTCGTTTCTGAAAGTATTTGTATGGAGTGGGGCCATATATGGAAGTGAAACATGGACGATAAATAGTTTAAACAAGAAGAGAATAGAAGCGTTTGAAATGTGGTGTCACAGAAGAATGCTGAAGATTAGATGGGTAGATCACATAACTAGTGAGGAGGTACTGAATAGAATTGCCAAGAAGAGGAGTTTGTGGCACAACTTGACTAGAAGAAGGGATCGGTTGGTAGGACATATTCTGAGGCATCAAGGGATCACCAATTTATTATTGGAGGACAGCGTGGAGGGTAAAAATTGTAGAGGGAGACCAAGAGATGAATACACTAAGCAAATTAAGAGGGATGTAGGTTGCAGTAGGTACTGGGAGATGAAGAAGCTTGCACAGGATAGGGTAGCATGGAGAGCTGCATCAAATCAGTCTCGGGACTGAAGACCACAACAACAACAACAACTCATTTAAGTGTGTTTTGACGCTTACTGCAGAATTATATAGAGCTAAGATGTGAAGGAACATCCCAAAAGTGAAAGAAGTGTATAAACCTCTAGACAAGGTATGTTTCAATCAGTTCTTTGTTAAATATAACAACATAATCAGCACATTGTTTGCATTGAACTCCTTCAATATTGTTGCTGATACCACTGTGTTAATTCTATCCAGGCTTCCTGTGAATGCCGATATGCATATGCCAATCATTAATCAAGAGCGACATCCAGAAGATGTATGAGGATTTCTCTCATTCAGCAAAAGATGCACAAGGCACGTATTTAATGAGTCAAATTCAACTGACGAACATTTGCAATAAAATGTCATGGGAGCAATGAAGATCCAGCAGACAGCAGAAGGCAAGTGTCAGCTACATACACTATTCCATCACGGCAAGGAACCATATGGGTCTGTAACAATACCTTCTTAGCTGTTTTCAGAATATCGAGAAAGAAAACCAACTGTTCTTGGAACATTTAAAGGAAGGAGATATAGTGTTCAGGGATGCCCGAGGCACTTCCACCGCATCTCAGCAAAGCAGTGCCTCAGTCCTGACTTAAACATTAATCGGCTTTATCATGCATTCGAGGAAAAATTTCCTGAAACACATATTGATGGTCGATTTTATCGCAGAGTCTTCAAGAGAGAATTTCCTAATCTGCATTTTAGGTGACTTGAGAACAGATACCTGCCGTACCTGCAATAAATTCACCTGTGAAATAAACACCAGTGGTGGGGTGTCCAGATTCGCTGCAATTTCTGCAAAAGAGCTTCACCTCAGGAAAGCTGAAAAAGCTGTAAGTCTTTTTTCTACTCAATATCCTTTGAGCACTGTAGTGAATGTAGCTATCAATATGCAACAGGTTATTTTCACACCCACTTTAACACTTAGTAACATGTTTTATATGCGACAGCTGTCGAATTACAACTTGTGTATTCATAAGGGAAATTCTGCAGTCATGTGTATGTGGCATGAAGGAATTGGAGGCCTTGGAGGCAATGCTATTGCATCATGCCTTTTAAAGGTTCTGTCCAATCGATTGACACCTAAGCGCCAGCTGGAAATATGGTGTGACAACTGCAGTGGTCAGAATAAGAACAAGATGGTGTTGTTGGTTGTAATGCATCTAGTAGTGAGGGATACTATGATTCCATTGAACTGAAGTTTCTGGTCTCTTGAGATTTTGACGTTACTGAAAAATGAAAATGCATTTGCAAAGCCATGGTGCCAGAAGAACTTCAGAGTGTAGTGAGATTGTCGCGGATACACAACCCATTTCAGGTGGTGCCAATGGAAAAATCTGATTTCTCTTATGTCTCCCGTGCCTGTGATGAGTTTATAAACACAACAGCATTACAGATCACTAACAAATCATGGATCAAAGTGCCTGTGGCAGATTCACCACAAATTAAAACAAAGAAAACCTTCAATGAGATGGAAGCATGGGAGCATCATACTATTTTCAAGAAGAGAAAATATGAGGAATTAGAGAACACGCATGCCTTCAACAATGAGACACATGTAATAAACATCAACAATGCCAAGAAAAAAGATTTATTGGCTAAGTTTGATTATCTAGCTCCAAAATATCATCAGTTCTACAAGGACATCTCCTCTTCATAACTTTTTATTATTGTGTATAACAATGACTTTAATACCTTTTGTTAATATCTATAGTGAGAATTGTTCAAAGCACACAACAAAATTGATTGTACCTGAAAATTGCAAGAAATAAAGCAATTTCTAAAGTCCCAGTTACATTTTCTTAACACCTGAAAAATTTACTTTTTGGCACTTACACCCTTTTCCATGTCAGCTCTTCAATTGTGTTACCATCAGAACTGGTACTATGCTTGTTCAAGTATTAACATGAAACCCTTATTGGAGGTCATTTAGGGAATTTTAAAACTATGACAAAGATCTGCACAACTGTATTTGGAAAAGGATGGACAGAGAGATCCAGAGGATTGTACAGTCCTGTGAGACCTGTTGCCTAAGTAAATCTGCATTGGACAGCTGACCATGGTTACTGTCCTCTGATGTTATTCCAGCTCTGATGAACAAATTGTACATTGATTACCTTGGTCTGTTTCCATGGTCAAAGGAGCGGATTCACTTTGCATTGGTTTGCATGGATGTGTGTATGCATTTTTGTTGATTAATTTCCACTAGGAATGATAATGCAATGACAAGTATCAAAGGAAAATATTGATACTTTTGGGTCATCCCAAGTACTAGTATCATGTAATGCCACAGCTTTAACATTGGTGGTGTTTAGGAACTTATGTTTTGAGATGGCAATAGCACAGACCACCACAACACCTTACTATCCAAATCCCTCATTTGTGGAATGAGCCACTCAAAATTTATGTGCAGCGCTCATTGCCTTCCACCACAGTGATAAAACTAAGTGGGATACATCCTTGTATTCATTAAGCAACATGTTCAACACTGCTTTTCATGAAGTGCACAAGAATACCCTGGCCAATCTGTCATTTTCATTCAAACCTAATTTGCCCCTCTCCAACCTGTGGTGCTTGATTGATTTGTGTCGGAGGGGACTGACGCTATGCAGTTCCAAGGAATGTGGAAGTGGGCTAGCAAAAATCTGTAAAGGAATCATGAAAGGACTGCTCAGCATTATAATGAGAGAGGCAGCCCACATCACTGAAGCCAAATGATCAGACATTTCCCAAAAATTTTTGATGCTGTGTGCAAGGACACCAATAAGGTCATGGACAAGCTTTTTGCCCTGTTTCAGAGGACTTGTCCAAATCATACAGTTCATCACTCCAGTTAGGTTCCTGGTAAAAGATCTGAAGAGCAGACTTATTTTTAGTGCTTGTATCTCCTGGCCTAAACCGTATCTGGGAGAAACTGTTCCTGACTGTAACTAAGACATTCTTTATTGTACTGCATACCTCAGTGGACCTATAGAGCAATGTTTTTGGTATTTAATAGTACAGTTTAGTTAAAATTAAGACATTTTATGTGGCAATTTGTTTATTTCATATAATCAGAAGGTTGTATATGTGCCTTTTGGCAGCCTTTCATGTTGGTTAATAGGTGTGTGGAAGTTTTCCAGCCTCATTCCTTCACCTGGGGCCTTAAGTTTTGTGGTGGGAGGATGTGCCATCATCAGACATGCCATATCCATGACAATTTAAAAGACCATGTGAATAGAGCTACAGTTATCCCAGTGCTACAGTGTTGTCAAGCAGTCATACATGAAGTATTGGAAGACCTGCTTGGGTAGCTGTTGACTGGTGGATGTCCACCAATAAAAATGTGGTTGATGGGCTCAAGTACAGTTCATCCATCACAGTTTCAGTAAAGAAATCTGTCCCGTGTTCTTACTGGATTATGTGTGCAGGGATTTGCCTTTAAGCCGTTTATGTGCTGTAGTGAAATTTTCACTCTGAAGCAGAATGTGCACTGATATGAAACTTCCTGGCAGATTAAAACTGTGTGCCAGACTGAGGCTCGAACTCAGGACCTTTGCATTTCATGGGCAAGAGCTCTACCATCTGAGCTACCCAAGCATGACTCACACCCTGTCCTCACAGCCTTAATTCTGCTGGTATCTTGTCTCCCACCTTCCAAACTTCACAAAAGCTCTCCAGTGAACCTTGCAGAACTAGCATTCCTGGAAGAAAGTATATTAAGGAGGCATGGCTTTGCCACAGCCTAAGGATGTTTCCAGAACGAAATTTTCACTCTGCACTGGAGTGTGAACTCATATGAAACTTCCTGGCAGATTAAAACCATGTGCTGGACCGAGGCTCGAACTCCAGACCTTTTCCTTTTGCGGGCAAGAGCTCTACCATCTGAGTTACCCAAGCAAAACTCACACCCCATCCTCACAGCCTCAATTCTGCCAGTACGTTGTCTCCTATCTTCCAAACTTCACAGAAGCTCTCCTGCTGTGCTATGTTCTGCATGCTGCTCTTTCCAGGCTCTGGCATACTTTGTGAGTCTGTCTGCTGCATGGGTATTGTATTTAAAGGAAGCAGGTGGTACTACTGTGTAATGTATATATGCTATTGTTCTGTGTAGGGACAACTACTTTAATTTTCAATGCTGTCAAATGATTATATGACTGACTGATTTTACCTGATTTTGGGTACAAGGTTTAAGTTGAATTGCTGGTTTATATAACTTAGTGAGAATGAAAGGGATGAACCAAGGTAGAATGGCAATATTCAACCCACACATTTACACTGTGCACCCTATAAAAAGATGAAGAAATGGTCTCATTGGCGAAATTAACTATAGACATAAAATTAAACTCTAAATGAGGGAACATAAAATGTGAAGTCTGCAATTTTCGTTATTGACTCCACTCCTAGTTTTCAACTGTATGAATGACCTTCCACTGGCTACAATGGGCTGTTCAAAAGCTGTAATGTTTGTGGTAAATGATAACAAAACTAATCTAATACATGATTCATTGACTTAATTATCCATTCAATCATTAATTCATTCATCATGTTCTGTACATACCATCAACAAGGAGAACTTTGATACATGTGGAACAAGGTATAGAGTGACAAAACACAATATAATCATAGAAAAGTAATCTGTAACCTACACAGTATCAACAATAAATGGTCACAATATTGCTTGATGCTATTCATGATTAAACAATCTAAAATTAACCAAGTAAATTAGAAATAAAGCTGCTACTAAGGAAAAAAGCTCTTGTTTCTTCATTTATATTAAATATCTTCTGTTTTAGCTTAATATTTGCTTGACTACATTGGTAGTTTTAAAAGAAAATAGTTACTCAGCTCTATAAATACAGACTCAGATTTACAGTACACTACTACTTGTCATGCAGCTCTAAGTGAACTCTTCAGCTTATTATGTGGCTAACATAAATTTTCAGTTCGTGTATTGAGATGTTCAATTAATTTTTAGAAAAAGTGACTAATGAAGTTATTTGTTATTGAGGACCAGAAAAATTAGCATTTTGTAATAAATGTGAAATAGTTGTGAATTCTGCCTCAAAACACAAAAAATGCGAAATTACTTAATCCATTAATGTCCATGGTATGTTATATCATATGTTGCACATGTGTCTTTATTTTGTATTGTTACCATTAGATGGGATGGTGTAGGCTGTTTACAATTGTTTGTGTGCAGTCAGTGGTTGCTGCTCCACAACAATGGTAGTTTTCAGTGACGGAAGAATGCCGTTACTGCACAGTTAGCCATTTCTTCTTATTGCTACTCTGAACTGGCAAGATAATGTGCAGCAGGTAAGATTTTATCCTATACTCAAACTGCTTATATTGATATGAATGTTTGCCTTATGGTTTTAATTTTAGATCAGCATAACAATTAAGCATGATGTTGTTTCTGGTTGTAAACTCTTTATCTAAACATATGTAATAGAGTAATTCTTTTTGGTATGATATACCATACAATGGGAAACTATCACTACTTTAAATGTAATTCAGGAAACATTTCTTTCTTTTTTTTTCTTTTAGAGTAATATACTAGATGTAGTTGTTTCCTGAGAACACTTTGCTAGATTCTTATGTAGTTTATTTTACTGATGGGTCAAACAAATACTATTATAATCCTGACAATCCCCATGAGGCAGAAGAGATTCTAAAACTACTTGAGAATCTCAGTGATGTAGGTAATATCTGAAGTGAAATAGCATGAGCTGGATTTAGTCCTTCTTGCACCACATGGTGGAAATGATTCTGATTGTGATGATGCTCCTAGTGATGATGAAAGACTCATTAGTTTCAGTGATACCTGTAAAGGATTTCTTTGTTAGCCAACGGAGGTACAAGCCACTTCAGAACCAAACAGAAATGATGTTATTCACAGCCTGCAAGAGAAAGCAACAACAGGGATAAGAACACACCAGAACTATCAAATTAAATATAAATCAATACCACGGAAGTGGATATCACAGGAACTGAAAACCATGAATGTTGGCAGTCAAGTAGAATTAACTGACAATACATCAGAGCCTTTTCTTGTGGCTAGAATGAATCAGTCTCATAAGATGCATGTAGACATATTAAAGGAAGTTTTCAATTGAGAGTTTATGGAGTACATTTGTAAAGAGACAGTGAAATATGCTGCTCAGAAAGAATATTTAGATTTTCAATTTTCAGTTGATGAATTACACAAATATTTTGGAATTCTTATTATTTCTGGTTACAATCCAGTACCTTTTAGAAGAAGAAATTGGGAGACAGGGGTGGATACTTACAGTTATCTTGTAAGTAATTCACTCAGTAGAAACAGGTTTGAACAAATAGGGAAAAGCTGTTCACTATGGTTACAAGTTAAGGTGACCTGCAACATCCGAGGGGTATGTTGTGATGTTCAGTCCTTACTCTGGTGCTGGTGACAAAGAAGAAGGAAAAACACTGGGAACTGCAACTACACAAAAAAATTATATATGTTTTCTTCCTCCTAATTCAGTTTTCTGTCTTGACAACTGTTTCAACTCTCTGCCACTCTTGGAATCAGTAAGCAAGCATGAATTACGCTGCATTGGCACTATCCAAAGACACAGGATTGAAAAAGTGTCCCTGAAAGACGTAAAAAAGGAACCTCATGGATCTTATCGTGTACTTCAAAATGAGCACCATTCCCTGCTAAGGGGCATGACAACAGCCAAGTGACATTAGTAACAAATCTGCAAATCAATTATTGTCTTACCAAGGGGACCTGCAAGAGATGGAGTAAAGCAGAACAAAAGCACAGAACCATGCCTCAATTCAGCTAACTACAACTCTACAACAAAGGGATCTCTTTGACAACCAGAGACAACCAGGATCCACTCCAAGAAATGATACTGGCCGCTTTCTAGAGTCTGCCTTGTTTGTAGCCTTATCAATATGTGGATGCTGTATAGAAAGGTGAATAACAGAAGTTTGTTGGAGTTCCGAAGAAGTGTTATACTGTCTCTAGTGAGATCACTAGTAATGGATAAACCTCGAGGGCCCATGCCGGACAAATGATATCTGTAGTGAGAATGTTGGACACTTTGTCAACAAATTCTAACTCAGAGAAGATGTAAAAATTGTAGAAAATGCACAAAATTATGTGGTATAAAATCTAATGTTGTGGTATAAAAAATCTAATGTTGTGGTATAAAATCTAATGTTGTCGGAAGTTCCATGCGGCTTTTCGCAGATGATGCTGTAGTGTACAGAGAAGTTGCAGCATTAGAAAATTGTAGCGAAATGCAGGAAGATCTGCAGCGGATAGGCACTTGGTGCAGGGAGTGGCAACTGTCCCTTAACATAGACAAATGTAATGTATTGCGAATACATGGAAAGAAGGATCCTTTATTGTATGATTATATGATAGCGTAACAAACACTGGTAGCAGTTACTTCTGTAAAATATCTGGGAGTATGCGTGCGGAGCGATTTGAAGTGGAATGATCATATAAAATTAATTGTTGGTAAGGCGGGTACCAGGTTGAGGTTCATTGGGAGAGTGCTTGGAAAATGTGGTCCATCAACAAAGGAGGTGGCTTACAAAACACTCGTTCGACCTATACTTGAGTATTGCTCATCAGTGTGGGATCCGTACCAGATCGGTTTGACGGAGGAGACAGAGAAGATCCAAAGAAGAGCGGCGCATTTCATCACAGGGTTATTTGGTAACCGTGATAGCGTTACGGAGATGTTTAATAAACTCAAGTGGCAGACTCTGCAAGAGAGGCGCTCTGCATCGCGGTGTAGATTGCTCACCAGGTTTCGAGAGGGTGCGTTTCTGGATGAGGTATTGAATATATTGCTTCCCCCTACTTATACCTCCCGAGGAGATCACGAATGTAAAATTAGAGAGATTAGAGCGCGCACGGAGGCTTTCAGACAGTCGTTCTTCCCGCGAACCATACGCGACTGGAACAGGAAAGGGAGGTAATGACAGTGGCACGTAAAGTGCCCTCCGCCACACACCGTTGGGTGGCTTGCGGAGTATAAATGTAGATGTTAGATGTAGATTCTTGTTTTTTGCAGTATCACAGGTAAACATTGTGCAAAATAGAGAGCTTGTCACTGATATAATGTGATGGACTTCATCCAGTTTGTTTTTATTTTCCCGACATCATTAATGACATAATTGTAAATTAGAAAAACAATAGTGTATAAGTTTTCATTAATAAAATTACATACAACATTACCTTCTTGCTACTTAAAAAATTTCATTATGCTATTGAACAGTAAATGCTAATGCCCATCTTATGTTTTATCATATGTGAAATAAAATAGTGAAAAAATTAAAAAATAACATTTTGGTCATTGATATTTAAAAGAACTACACTGATTTAATTTCATCAAGATCAAAGACAAAAAAAATAAAGTTTTGGGCATTAATGGGTTAACAGGCGCTATTTCATAGTGAATTGTCTCCAGATAAGCTATTTATCAGAGATGGTTTCAAACAGCCTTATTTTCTGCATAAAATGTCAAAAATCTAAGCAGTCACTGGCATTACACATCATCTGGTGAATCCCAATGTAGTACTCAGCCATGGGACCTAGCATCTTATAAGAAAGAAACACGTGCATTTGTTTGTTAGCTAGAGCACAAAAAATAGTATGATGCGGACAGTTTTAACATTGCATGTTTTGAACTGTAGTTGCATTGAATACCACTAGTGGTTAGGCCTAAACTACTTCATTAACAATATATACACCTTCATAATGACTGTTTCTTTCACCTAGGAAAAAATTAATACTGTACTCACCTGGGTCTACAAGCACTATTTCCACAAGATCACCCAAATCAAATTCAATAACATACGGGCAGTTACAGAATTCATCATCACATTCACTACTCTCAGGTTGTATATTTGGGCAGAAATTTTCAGAAGATATAAAATTTCTCTGGGTTAGCAAAGGCACTGGTGGATATTTAAAAGTAACGTTGTTTACTTGAGGATATGGGCCTGGTATCTGCAATGAGTCTGAAAAATAAAGTTATTTAAAAAATAACAATTCCATGACACAAAATATACATTTGCATCACACACCCACAGTTTAATGGGGTTTACTCAGCGGTCAGCAAAAGCTTATCCCCAAGTGTAAAATAGATGGTACAACTGAGTTTTATTGTGGATTTGAAGTTTAAGTCATCCATAGCATTGAAAACAGAACTATTACTACTACAAAATTAAATAATAAGTGTAATCTTAGGTTATTTATATTATGATTAGTAATAATATAGTGATTGTAGCACTAAATATACAAAGATATACCTAAAAACAAAGATGATGTGACTTACCAAACGAAAGCGCTGGCACGTCGATAGACACACAAACAAACACAAACATGCACAAAAAATTCAAGCTTTCGCAACAAACTGTTGCCTCATCAGGAAAGAGGGAAGGAGAGGGAAAGACGAAAGGATGTGGGTTTTAAGGGAGAGGGTAAGGAGTCATTCCAATCCCGGGAGCGGAAAGACTTACCTTAGGGGGAAAAAAGGACAGGTATACACTCGCACACACACTCATATCCATCCGCACATACACAGACACAAGCAGACATTTGTAAAGGCATAGAGTTTACAAATGTCTGCTTGTGTCTGTGTATGTGCGGATGGATATGAGTGTGTGTGCGAGTGTATACCTGTCCTTTTTTCCCCCTAAGGTAAGTCTTTCCGCTCCCGGGATTGGAATGACTCCTTATCCTCTCCCTTAAAACCCACATCCTTTCGTCTTTCCCTCTCCTTCCCTCTTTCCTGATGAGGCAACAGTTTGTTGCGAAAGCTTGAATTTTGTGTGTATGTTTGTGTTTGTTTGTGTGTCTATCGACGTGCCAGCGCTTTCGTTTGGTAAGTCACATCATCTATGTTTTTAGGTATATTTTTCCCATGTGGAATGTTTCCCTCTATTAATAAATATACAAAGATATACATTCCACGTTGGTTCACCCAGCTTCCACACTCGGTGACACATAAAAATATAAAATTGCAGTACTAAATATACACAGATGTACATTCCATGTTGGTTCATCCAGAGCTTCCACACTCAGTGACACAAAGTAAAACCAATTTTTTAAATGTGATCAATTGGTCAATTTTCCTCAGACATTCTGTAAATCCTGTCTCTCTTTATCAGACTAGTGCACTTTCATTCATTGATTGTTAACAGGGTGATTCTATGAGAGAGATCCTTTGCAAACACTATACGAGATATGATTAGAAAGTTTTAAGAATGGATCCAGAATGGATTCACTGCTGCTTACTGGTTTAACGGGCAGGTACATGGAGGGTGGGGAGTGAGTCATTGCCTTGTCCTTGAATGCCCTCTGCCAGGAAATTGTGTTTCCTTTATTCAGTTAATTGTGGTAGCTAGCTGAGTGCTGTTCTCTTAGGGCTTGTTGCTGGATTCTGTCTACATGAAAATGGACGTAAAAATGGAGCAATGAGTTTGTGTAAAATTTTGTTTTAAAACTGGAAAATCAGCTTCTGAGACTTACCAACTATTAAAAACAGCTTTTGTAGATAATTATATGAGCCAGTCAATTTTTTTTTGTCTGGTTCAACAGATTTTAAAATGGCCACAAATCATTTGAAGATGAACCACTTTCCAGCAATCCTTCCACCTCAAAAACGAATGAAAATGTTGTGAAAGTTCATGACTTAATGCACTCTGATCATAGACTTACAATTAGGGAGATGGCTGATGAACTTAATTTAAGTTTCTATGCAGTTCAGTCAATTTTAACCGAAGATCTGAACATATGTCAAGTGTCCACAAAATTCATTCCAAAAGTGTTGTCAAGTGACCAGAGACAATACCGACTTGAAGTGTGCCAAGAACTGATTAATCGGACTAAAAATGACCCAGGTTTATTAAATAGGGTAATTACAGGTGACAAATCATGGGTATATGGATATGATCCTGAAACCAAAGTTCAGTCTTCACAGTGGAAGACTCCAGGTTCACCACGACCAAAAAAAGCATGGCAAAGTCGATCAAAGGTGAAGACAACGTTGGTGATTTTTTTCGATTCTACCAGTATTATGCATCATGAATTTACCCCTGGAGCACAGACTATTAACCAGGAATACTACTACTGTGTCCTGGAGTGTTTGTGTGGAAAGGTGCAGAAGAAAAGGCCTGCATTTTGGAAAGACAGGAGTTGGGTGTTACATCATGACAATTCTCCGGCTCATTGTGCCTTCTCCATCATTGAATTTTTGACCAAATTTAAAATTCCTGTGCTTCCACAACCACCACATTCCCCTGATTTGGCCCTGTGGACTTCTACCTGTTTCCTAAACTGAAATTTTCACTGAAAGGGAAGCGATTTGACTCGATTGAAGACATCCAGGCACATACGGAGAGCGTTCTTAACACACTTCAGGAAAAAAATTTCCAGGAATGTTTCCCAGAGTGAAAACACCATTGGAGATGGTGTGTTCAGTCAGAAGGGGACTATTTTGAAGGAGATGTATCATAGCAGCATGTAAGTACCACCATTGTACAATTACAAGCCCATTCTTAAAACTTACCAATCACACCTCGTATCATGGCAGTTTTAGGTGCAGGGGCTGGAGGGGGGGGGGGGGCATTTTGAACTGTGGTTGCATAAGATACTGGTAGATGTCGGGCTTGAACAACTGCAGCAAACTGTTGTGTTGTAGCCACTTCAAACTGTTTTGAGTAATGTAGGATGGCAACCTTTTGAGAGGGATATACTGTCTGCATAATACCAGAGCATGTTTTTAAAATTTGTAAACAAAGGATCAGTGCAGATTGTAAAGCCCAAGCAAAATGGGCACAAAAAAATCAAACTAATAAGATAGTTAGAAAGAGATGGTAAAATTAGTCCAAACATGTTTGTGTAAAGGAGATTACAAACAGTACAGGAAGGTGCAGAAGCAAGTCAGGGCCACAGAACTGAACACCCAAAACTCTGGTGCCATGTGGCATCACGAACAGGAGTGGCAACAAAAGTCTCAACAGAGACATGTATAGGAGATGGTGAGAGGCAGGCATGTTGCCTTGCAGGAGCACAAATAGCATTGGACTATAAACTTCACTAAAGTCTACTGAACACCAATTCGCAAATTGATACAGGTACAGTAAAGCATGCAAGTGTACATAACAAACTTTTTGAAACTTGTGGAAAGATTGTAATTCATGAATGTGAATGACAAACAGTAACTCGATAATGTGCTCCTGACATGGTATGAGGAAAGTGAGAATTGTGGCTCTCCTGACTGAGAATAATTTTGAGCAATTTTGACTCAATAGAGACGGTTTCTGTACTGCTGCTAAAATGTACCAAGAAATCAATATGAATCATTCAAGAAATTGAAACTATATTTTTGTTGCCACAAATATTAATCCAGTGCTGTTCTAGAACTCTAAGGGTTTTTCTGTTTCTGAGACCAATAAAATCACTCTTATAGTATACAGATCAACAACAAAGAGAAGAAATTCTGAGTGATGCCAACTGCTATCACTGTCAACAATGAGAAGATGCTCACTGTGAGGTCTTCAAGCTGTGAGTACCCAGTAAATGACTGTTCAATGCTGTGTAAGACCATATCAAGTACATCTGCTTTTGGAAGAGGAATAGTAAACATTACTAAATATACTTTAACACACCAGGAGTTTACTGAACTTTGTACAATGTTTAATATAAGAGCTATCTACAACACTGCTACTTTTGAAAGTTCTTGACCACTGGCACATTCAATAGTTAGTTTCAGCTAAGCACTGTAATACAGTTGTACACCTGTGGCTACAAAATCTCCAAGCTAGGGAATCAAAATTTTGGCATTGGGAATTCTAAGGTTAATGCAAACACACAGCAGAGTGTGATGACAGTGCTGTTAAAGTACAAATTATTGACTTTTTGATGGTCAAAACAGTCCAGAGAGTTTGTCATGTTCACATATTGTGTGTGGGCAGGGGTGCGGAGTTTGGCAGGGCCTACAGCGAAGGGAAAGTAAGTAGAAGCCATAGAATACTCAGGCAAGCAATGTGCCCACAGCAGGGGTATGCCTAGTGCTGAGGGCATAAACAGGGATCCATATCTTTATATTAAAAAGAATCAGCTAATATAAATGCAAATAAATTACTTAACTGATTTCAGTTCATAGCATTCACCAGTTCATTCTGAATGCAGTCCACTGAAGATCACACAATCTAAATGGACAAAGCATCAATCTCTTGGCTGATATTTTGTTTGCACTAAATGAAGTCTGATTTGGAAAAAATAATTAGTGAACAGCTGTGGGGGACGACACTAGATGAGTAAGCAGACTGCAGACTTGAGTAAATGTTCAACACAAGCTATACCCTTGGGTAAACATCACACACAAAATTTGAATATTTTTAGCATGGTGCAGCAGATTCAGCAACTGTAAAATGTAATTATATTACATTTCAGTCTCCAGTTGCATAAGCAAAGAAACTTTACCTAGGTTTCGGCTATAATAATGTAGCCTTCTTCAGAAATGTCATAATATAAAATTAAAACATGCCAGATATTGGCCTTGTCGAACTTAAAATATTAGTACTACAGTACATAGTCATAAGACTGCATCACTTATACTAATGTTTTGTCAAAAGGGCCAAAAAGGTGGGCCATGGGCGCTGAGTCATAAGTGGGTGCCACAGCCAGCGATGCAGCGAGCTTAGCTGCTGGTCACGCGCATGCGCATACGGAGTAATACTGACTTAAAACCAGAAAATGTTAACTGAGATTATTAAGGAAAATAGTTTATTACAATAGTTCGGAGTAATAATGGCATTAAAACCATAAGCGACTGAAATTACAATTCCATAACAGGCAAAAGACATACTACAAGGGTACCGTACATAAGTAAGAATAACATTAGTTGATAACATTATTTGTTACAACAGCTAAAAATTTGCCAGTAACATCTGGAGGAACTCTGGTTAAAATAAAAGTGTTCCCTTCTTGGACATTTGTGAACCTGAAACTTAATGAGGCTGTTTATGCATAGAATTCAAACTTACCAGACTCATCCCGTTAAACATGCGACTTCTGTCATGATACCGTCCTTTTTCCCTTTAGGAGCAGTACCTATATCTTACATGGGTTGATCCTAGGAGTACCCTTTCTCCTTCCATTTTGGCAGGTATGCCCCTTTTAACTTCCTAATCTATGCTACAGGTCGATTCCCTTCTTGGTGCCCCTGTCTGCACAGTATAGGTCAGCCTCTCTTGCGTCTGCCTATCTACCCTTTTCATCCAAATGGCTCTGAGCACTATGGGACTCAACTGCTGAGGTCATTAGTCCTTTTCATCCAATAAATGCTGGGTGCGCCCTCCTCTTCCTTCCTGAGAAGACCTCCTGGTTCATTAACCAATCATACATCTTCATGAATACTATTCTTAAATACTCTCTCGTAAAATTATAAATCTACTTTACCTTCATATTCCACTTTCTAATATATCATCTTATACCCTAGAGTCCTCTTTCACCCAGAACTTTTACTATATAAACAGCTATCATGCACACACATAGTAGATGCTATGTCTACCTGTATTTACCAACTCCCATTAGGTACTATGCCTTTTCCCCAAGGACTAGCATGGCACATGTATTTTAGAGTGACAAAAATGACAATGCTGAACCGTCACATATCAACAATGTAATATGCGCATCAATTTAAATTTACGTATATCTGTATTCCCCTACGTCCCTTGGTGGTTCTGACATTACTTTAGGTTTCTATCTTGTAATTTCCATGTTTGTGTCTAAGTGTAATTTTGTGTGTATGTCAATGTGTGTACATGCAGCCTGAGTCTTCAGCCTACTTATTTGAAATAAGTTGAAGGTTATAGGAAACCACAGAGAATGAGAAGGACTTCAGTGATAGTAGTACATGCATATGGAAAGAGGGAAAGGTAGATCAGTACTCAAATGAGAAGTAAGAAAGGAAAAAGCAGACAGTTGCCAAGATCGAAGAAGTGAAAGAAGATAGCCCCAAAGACAGGAAAACCCTGCCCACCCCCTTCCTCAGTATCCCTACTTCACTGGTATTAGTCATGTTAGTCCATACACTACCCAACCCATTCAAAATCGATACAAACCCTCCCATCTACATCACATCTCATAAAAGGTATAAATTTTCTATAAAATTAGAAAATTATACACTATAATAAGATAGTTATTTCATTAGTCACCTCATATTATATTATTCTTAAATATAATATTCTATTCTGTTCATTCCATCTTAAAGTCACTCTGTTTACATAGTACCATCATATTACACCTTCTACCAGAATATTATACTATTCGCTCCATTTCATATTTAGAGATCACTGTTTATCCATGATTCTCTTAAGTTAGTCACATTCTTGTAGTCATATCTGGTCACTTAAATACTAAAATGATAGGATAGTTTAAGAGGTTATGAATAGATTAGCGATAGTTGAAGATTTAAGGGAATTTGGTGTAGGAAAACTAATGTGGAAGTAACACCAAAAACAACTCAGGAACCGACGGTCGTCACTCCACCCACTAACACGAAGTGTTAACATCCCTGGGGAACAGATGTGACTCCACCTGGATCCCATGGATCTGACATTAACTTCACTTGAGCAAATGCAAACTGGTACTTTTCGTTAAATTTTGTGTGAAAGTCTTCCCACAGCAAAACAATCACCACTTTACTACATAACACAGAGTTAGGTAAAGTTATTCTATTTTCTACTCTGTCATGAACAAGTTTGAATTCTTTCCATACCTCATCGACACTTTTCTTAGTGTCATTGTGTTCATAAGAGAGAGTTGTAGCCATGGTGTTGAAGGTTATTTTCATGGCAATTCTGTCTATCATCTCCTCTACCCGTTCCTCCAGATTGCTTATATTTATAGTGTCTGACGTTGTTAGTTTTTCCTTAAAATTTCTCTCCACATCATTGACTCAAGTGTTGACACCTGCAATTTGCAATTGGACAACAGGGATCAGCTTACCCTGTCTTTCTATGCTATCGTTTAAGGTATATAGCCTTTGTTTCACTGCATTGAATGTAACATTACATATAATCTGAAATGACTGTAATTTTTCATTAAATTCAGACTCTACATGTTACACTTGTCTTCAATATCAAATTCTAATTTTTGGGTCAACTTCTGAAATTGATCATTCTGCTTTTGACTAAAATCCATAAACACTTGATTCATTTGGACAGTTAAAGAATTACTTAATTCATTCTTTAAATCTAATCATAAATTTTCAACTTCATCATTCAATACATCAAACTTAGAATTTAAAGCTTCACCCTGTGCTTCTAATTTCTCACTTTAAGTTGTACTCAGTTCTTCTTGCAAGGAAGCATTCTGAGCATTTAAATCTGCTCTTTGAGCATCTAACTTAGCATTTAGTTCTTTTCTTAAAGAAGCATTTTGATAACTCAGTTCTTTTCTTAAAGCTCTCCACCTCCGGTAGCTGAGTGGTCAGCGTGACAGACTGTCAGTCCTAAGCGCCCGGGTTCGATTCCCGGCTGGGTCAGAGATTTTCTCCTCTCAGGGACTGGGTGTTGTGTTGTCCTAATCATCATCATTTCATCCCCATCGACTCGCAAGTCACTGAAGTGGCATCAGATTGATAGACTTGCACCAGGCGAGCGGTCTACCCGATGGAAGGCCCTCGTCACATGCCATTTTTTTTTCTTAAAGCTGCTGAATCTGCTCTCTGGGCTTTAAGTAAATTCACTACTTCAGACCAGTCAGGCCCTTCTTTAGCAATTCTCATAGCCGTGGCTGGTTCTGACATCTCTCCAACTTGTTGTATACTGTCTATGCTTCTATAGACTTTAGCTCTTGTGGGCATCTAATACTAATTTCAATTAGACCAATTACACAGTAAAAGTTCACCCCACAGTATTTTATAAAACTTTCTACTAGAATAATAAAGTTTTTATTTCACGTTCAGCTGGCATAGAATTCTTGCTGCATAGGTGAGCGAGTATAGGCACCGGTGAATAGCACAGTCACTGGCAGTGTTGAACATTGGTTGCAGCATCGGCAAGTGGACATAAAGTCAGCAACAGTGAATGGCAGCTGTTGTAGTCAGCAACCGTGGTGGGTTACTATGGCGGCATCAGCGGCTGGTTACTGCGTCGACTTCGGTTCGCTACTGCATCGGCGTCGTTAGCTGGTTACTGCGTCAACATCGGTTGGTTACTGCATTGGCATAGGCACAATTTACTTGGGTGAGAAATATTTCTTCCCCACACCAAAAACTCCTTAGTCAAAAAGTTGAGATCTTCTCTCCGTTCTCTTGACGTTATTACTTTTTTCTGTCTCATATTGTGTTGCATTCGCAACTTTCTTTCTTTGGTTTATTGGACACCACACAATTATTGGAAACAATTTATCAGTCTTGTTACTGCTGGTTGCTATGCAATTCTTAACATATTCTTGTCTCAATTTACTTAAAAAATTCCTCCTTTTCGAGTACTGATCACATCGGTCACCACGTTCTGGCAGTTTCCGGTGACTAGAAGAAGTAATGTGGTGCTGGTGTGCAAGACTCACACGTCCCCTTCATCATTGACCTACTTGAGGTGCTTTGCTGATCTTCTTTTCAGGATAGTTGGCTGTGACGACCTGCTCAACTTCTTCTTCGAAGATATGATGCTGTTGGGAGGAATTTTCTCTATTATTAAAATGATTGCGTACATTCAAAACACTTTTAAATCAATCCTGCTATATTTCACTTCCACAAACAGAACACTCAGAACACCACATAACAGTTTTCACATAAATGAATCATATTTTGTAAGCCCAATGACTCGTGGTTTGTCAGAAACTGTACAGCTCAAAAAATCTCTCAAGGTTCTCATAAGTCCACCATCTGCAACTCTAGAGAGTCAGTAAGTAAGTAAGTCAAAAGTGAGTCTCTTTTCTTTTCTTTTCTTTTATATAATTCAACCGTTCACAATAATGACTGACGTAGCACAGTCATGGAGTAAGGCGCAGTTGCTCTTTGCGCTGGGCTTGTAGTTTCTGCGACTAGTGTGCCAACAACTTGGCCGCGTTGATCAGTCACCCACATTGTAGCATTCTCTTGACACATGTCCACCCTGCGCACACAGAAAACCAGCTCGAGGTAGACACTCTCCCGTCTCTCATGCTTGTATGTAAACTATTGGGAGTTCGAGACAGTGGAAAGCCGAGGGTCTCTAGAATTTGCGTTGAAATTCTCGATGCACTACACAGTTGGCTATGACTTCATATATTTGCCATCTATATTGCTGACAAAGAGTGAGCCCAGACATGGGAGGCCCACATGATAATACGGCTATGTGCATGGATGATGGTACGTCACCAGGCATAGTAGGTCAAATTAAGTGTATGGACTGCACCCGTGCATTATCTCACCTGAACTACATCCATTTACAAGGGCAGACCTATATTTTGGGTGGCAGTTAGTGAGTGCTTCACCAAAATTGACTCATCATAATTTTGCTCATCTGCATTTTAAATGTCTTGGCTAGCTGCTCTAATCCAGAATTCAAAGCTAGGTGGGTTGGAGTGGTGGGCTTGTGGGTATGCTGTTACATTCATAGACTTGTTGAAACACAGATACTGTAAACTGAGGGCCATTATAGAAAATTACCATAGTAGAAACCACAATTTCTGGAAAAGTGTTGGTGAGATCACAAATAATGGTTGACTTGACATCATAGAGTGTGTGTGTGTGTGTGTGTGTGTGTGTGTGTGTGTGTGTGTGTGTGTGTGTGTGTGTTTCTCACATTAAAAGGTGGTGATATGTATTCTTTTAAAAAAACAAAGGCACTTGGTGTGTATGCATGATACAAATTATTACTCTCTCAGATGTCTTATTCACACTTGCTAACTCATGTAATTTTGTTTTGATGTTTTATAGTATTTATTCCTTGTTCCTGTGTAAACATAATATTGCTGAAGCGTCTAAACCCCTTTGTGACCCCTAGGAGGTCTTCAAAGTCTCTACACACACCCCTAGTTTAAGGCCCCTGCCATCTTCTGAGGGAACCTTTAACAATAATGTCTCCTTTGTTTTGTGAACTAAAATTGTCTACGGTTAAATAACAATTACATTGAGCGAATTCACATATGTTCTCTGCTCCCACGGAAGGGGGAGGAGTGTAAGGTTGAGCCAGACAGTAGTGGATTCTATCATTAATTTATTTCAAAAGGTTAATTTCATTCTCTCATTATGGTACAGCATTAGCCAGCAGCTTTGATTGCCTGTAATTTTCTCGTCCCATGGCCTGGCAACAGCAAGTCAGCACCAGGGTGGGCAATCTCAATCATGCGCCTCCCTCATGTGCTGATGAGGTAATAACGCCTAGGTGATGCTAACCAGGCCAAGCTTCAGAACTTTCCATGCCGCCCCAGCGGGTTCCTCAGCTTCTGACCAATCAGGGCAGAGGAAGCCGCGTGGCCATGCTGGAATCTCCCTGCCACCCATCGGCGAGGCTCCCTCTCTGCCGCGCACCCGGTAGCTGTGAACACCACCTGCCACTCTCGGTGCTGCGGCACCGCGTACTTTGTCTCTGTAGCTGCCACGCCATTCAGACTTGTCCAAATGGCAGACGCCACTAATCATTAACTTTGCCCAGATTTGATGAGAACTATGTATCGCCTACCACTACACTCTGGCTCACCCTTGCCTCCCTAGGCCTAACTCATGATGCCCATTTGAATGCATTTTTTCTGCCAGTAAATGACATTACAAAACTGGTTCAAATGATTTATTTCCACCCACCACTTAGCCACTCCAGTGATCCTGCACAGATGTGTACCCAGTACAACAGTTCATTATGGGAGGAAACCTCCATGGTACACAGTGACTATAAAGAAACTTCTAAAGACACAGAGATTACTGCATAATAGGTGTAAAACAAAGTGTAGAGCTATAGATGGACAGATGCTGAATGAAACATGTTTGGCAGTCAATAGCTTACAATGACTACCACAGCAGAATTATGTCAAGTGATCTTTCACAGAACCCAAAGAAATTCTGGTCGTACGTAAAGGCTGTTCGTGGTGCCAAAATTGGTGTCCAGTCCCTAGCAAATGAAACAGGAACTGGAACTTAGGGTAGCAAAGCAAACACTGAAATGTTTAAGCCAATTTTCAAATGTTCCTTTACAAAAGAAAATCCAAGAGGATGGATCCAATTTAATCCTTAAACCACTGAAAAGATGGACAAAGTAAGTATTAGTGTCAGGGGTGTTAGAAACAGCTTAAACTGTTAAAACTGAACAAAGCTCCAAGCCCTGATGGAATCCCTGTCAGATTGTACACTGAATTTGTGGCTTTGTTAGCCCCTCTTCAAACTATAATCTGTCCTAAGATTCTGGAACAAAAAACTCTGTCCTGTTCTTGGAAAAAGGTACAGGTGGCACCCTTCAATGAGAAGGGTGGTGGAAGTGATTCACAAAACTATCCTCCAATATCCTTGACAGTGATTTGTTGTAGAATCTTAGAACATATTTTGAGCTCAAACATAATGAGGTATCTTGAACAGAATGACCTCCTAAATGCCAATCAGCATGGATTTCGAAAACCTTGATCATGGGTAACCCAACTTGCACTTTTCTCACATGACATACTGAAAACTTTGGATCATGGCAATCAGGTAGACACAGTGTTTCTTGATTTCCATAAATCATTTGACTCAGTACAGCACCTATGCTTATTGTCAAAAGTATGATCATATGTTGAATCAAATGAGATTTGTGACTGGATTGAGGACTTTTTGGTAGGGGGGGGACACAGTATGTTATCTTACATCAGATGTAGAAGTAACTTCAGTTGTGCCCCAGGGGAAGTGTGTTGAGACCCTTGCTATCCATATTTTATATTAATGACCTTGCAGACAATATTAATAGTAAAATCAGGCATTTTGCAGATGATGCAGTTATCTATAGTGAAGTACTATCTGAAAGAAGATGCTAAATATTCAGTCATATCTTGATAAGATTTCAACGTGTTGCAGAGATTGGCAACTTTTCTAGATGTTAAGAAATGTAAAATTTTGCACTTCACAAAACGAAACACTGTAATATCCTATGACTGAGTCATTGGTGGAATTGGCCAACTCAAACAATACCTGGGTGTAACACTTTGTAGGGATATGAAATTGAATGATCACAGAGGTGCAGTTCTGGGTAAAGCCCATGGTAGAAATTGGTTTATTGGTAGAATACCTGGGAAGTGAAATCAATCTATAAAAGAGATTGCTTACAAATCATTAGAATACTGCCCAGCATGTGGGACCCATACCACATAGGACTAATAGGAGATATTGAAGGTATACAGAGAAGGGCAGCACAAATTGTCAGAGGCTTGTTTAATACCTGGAAGAGTGTCACAGGGATACTGAATGAACTGAACTGGCACACTCTTGAAGACAGATGTAAGCTATCCCAAGAAAGTCTATTAACAGAGTTTCAAGAACCAGCTTTAACTGATACTCTTGGAATATACTACAGTCCCCTATGTATTGATCACATTGGGATCAAAAGGATAACATTAGAATAATTACTAGATGCACAGAGGCATTCAAACAATCATTCTTCCCACACTCCATAGATGAATGGAACAGGAGGAAACCCTAATAGCTGGTACTATGAGACGTACCCTCTGCCATGCACCAGTGATTTGCAGAGTATAGATGCAGATTTAGAAAGTAAATTTGAACTACTATCAGATGTTAAAATCACATAAAAATTAGAAACCAAAAAACATCAATGGTTTTACATTTTAATAAAGTTTAATAGATATTGTAAAACAAGATTATGTGCCCGTTATTCATTTCTGATTTACCAAGACATGGTATTTATGTGAGGTGATACTATAACAGGCAACTGTTTCTGAGTTATTGCTTGTGCTGGGTTATTATGTACCACTGTGGATAGTTCTAAATATGTATTTTCTCTAAAAAATATTCTTGGAATTGCATAGTACACTTCGGAAACAGAAACGTGAAATTCCGGCAAAATCTTGTCAATAAATCATATGAAGTGTGACATCCAAAATTTGATTTCACAAAGTGTTTAACAATATGCTCCTATGTCCTCAAGAAAAGTAAATCAGAATTCATGCTATCATCAATGCATCATGACAAACGCATTGATCAGCAGAGTGGTAAACCTGGTAGTATTCTATTTTACAGTTCTACAAAGGGGAGAGGGGGGGGGGGGGGGGTGGATGCTCTTGATCAGAAGATAAATGTGGATGAAGATGTAAAAGGTGGCCATTAGGCATATGATGGGCTGCAATGGATATTGCTATTGTTAACAGTTCCGTAATATGGCAGTACTCCAATCCCAACACAAAGATGTCACATTGCCAATTTATGAAAGAATTACCAACAACTTGAACTGAAAAGCACATGAAACTACATGCTACTGTACCAACTCCATCAACAAGTTTGAAAACATTAATTAACTCAGCATTTCGTTTGGAAGAGGAGTTCCAATCATCAAGCTCATATGGACCTAAAAAGTGTCAAAGATGTAACTTTTGCTCAAGAAATCATGACAAAAATGTGTGTTAGTCACTTGTTCAAGATGCAACAAATATGTCTGTAATAACCACAGTCAGCACAAGATATTATGTGTACAATGCAACAAATAGTAACTGTATCGTGAACAACAATATTTTAGAAATTGAAATTTTTGTTAAGCATGAAGTATTGGCTGTTAATTTCTTTACTATACATAAAAAATACATTTCCCCTTTCAGAGATTAATTTGGGCCTTAATCAACTAGACAGATGAAGTAAAAAAGAAGAGTTACTACTAAAATGAAAAAGTTTGTTACTTTAAAATTAGCTCTGGAATGAGAATTGAAAAAAATGTAGACATTAAAATAAACATGTTTTTTATGAATTTTTGTCTTTCTTATACCTCACATTTAGATTAAAGCAATTATAAACAAGTTGAAATGAATGTGTATAAAACAATTACCAAAAAAAATTAATCGAAGTAAATGGAGATATTAATAATTTTTGGGTCACTAATGACCCCACAATAGTAGTTGTGATAGTCAAAAATATCGATAGTAACCCAGGGCTAATTAGAGATTTTTTTTCTAAGATTATCTACTATCTTCTGTTGCTAATAGACTACAAAGTGACTGGTTGTGAAGAATTTGTATTATTTAGAACTTAAGATTTCTCTGTTTTGAACAACAAAGTGATTGCAGCTTTACACAGCAGTTTCTGAGTAATTATAAAAATTCAATACACTGATGAGAATGTTCATTCAAAACTAACAATAATCATATTTTGCTGTGCAGTTTTTTTCTTTTTTCCTTTTTTTTCATAGCACTGAAGAAGTATGAATGTTACAAACTGAATGGATATACAAAAAAGAAAATTCTGCATCTACAGCAGATTCAGAAAACCACTGTGAAATGTATGAAACAGACTATTTCCCATTGTGTAACTTTTTAAGGCTTCTTCACATTCTATTTGTGTGTAGAGCATGGGAAGAATAATTGCTTCAATGTTTCTCTGTGCATAATGATTACTCTAATATTGTGTTAATGTTCCTTACAGGAGCTGTATTAGGGGGTTCCTAGATTCCCAACTTAACAGTTGTTCTTGAAACTTTTTAACCAGACTTTCATAGGATGGGTGACATATCTTCAAGCATCTGACAGTATAGGACTTTCATGATTTCTGTGATTCTCTCGAATGGGTCCACAAACCTACAACCATATGCGCTGGCTTCCTTTATATATTCAATATCTCCTGACAGTCGTATTTGGTAAGTGTCCCATAACCTTGAGCAATATTCTAGGATGGATTGCACATGTGTTTTGTAAGCAATTTCCTTTCCACACTGACTATATTTTTCTAACAGCTCACTGTTAACAAAAGGCTGCCACATGCTTTACCTATGACCACACTTATGTCATCACTCTATCTCATCATATCTCAACAAATTGAAACTCTCAGGTTTTTATATGAGTTGACTGATCCAGTAATCCCAATTGTAACTCACTGATTTTGCAATAATAGGGTACTGTACTTTTTTCATTTTGTGCAGTGGTCACTTTTATATTTATGACAGTTTAAAGTGAGCTGCCAATCGCCACATAACATTTAAATCTTATCAAGATATGACAATATTTGTGAAACTTTTTCAGACAGTACTTGTTTATGAATAACTGCATTATCTGCAAAAAGTCTGAGTCTGCTATTAATATTGTCTGCTAGGTTATTAACATAAAAAGTGAAGAGCCCCATCATACATTTCTGGGCAACACCTGAAGGTAATTTAACATCTGTGACTCTCCATCCACTACAACAGGCTGTGTCTTCTCTACCAAGAACTCTTCAATGCATTCATAAATTTCACTTTCTAAACCATATGACCATTCTTTCATTATGTACATTGATGTGTTACTGAGTTAAATGCTTTTAAGAAATCAAGAAATACTGTGTCTACCTGTCTGCCTTGATCCAAGGCTTTCAAAAAAGTGCAAGCTGCATTTATCATGACTGATGAGTTTGGAATGCATTAGGGTTGGTATGGGGGAGGTAATCCTTTTCCAGATAGCTCACTGTGGTTAGCTTGAATGCATTCTAAGATTCTGTAACAAGTAGAGTCAATGATATGGATGGCATTTTTCTGCACCACTTGTGATACCCTTCTTATAGAAAGATGCAACAAACTACTGGACACAATTTTTGTTATAGAAATTTATGATTATTATGATTAAAAGAGTATTTAACTTGGCTGCAAATTACGTTCAATTTTAGCAGTTTCAGCTCTTTCTCAAGTACCTGACACTAATATCTGCATCAATCATCTTCAATGTGGCGCAAAAACTAAACTGGTACAGTAGTCCCGGAATACGCTTTGTTAAGGACTTGCAATTTGATGTATAAAGATTTTTAAATAATAACCTAAAAATAAATAATAAAAGTTTTATTTAAAGATATAGATTTACATTGTAACAGTACAACAACAACAACAACAACAACAACAACAGCAAAAAGGGAAACCACAACCACTTCCATAATGTCATTGAGTGCTCAAAATTACTATTATCTGCCACAATATACATTTGCAGTCACTACTACTGGAGTTTCTAGGCAGAAAACTATTTCAACAGCACACCGTTTGAATTGGTTAGAATCTGCAGTACTTGTGCATAGATTCATATTTGAAATTATGCCAAAGAAAAGAATTCCAGTGAGGTAAAATGAGGCAAATATGCACATCGCCTGATAATGTCCTGTCCAGAGACTAGTACTGACATTGACAAGCAGTTATCTAGTCACAAACTCACAGTGAACTGGGCACCCAATACACAGGGCCGGTGGCAAGGGGGGGGGGGGGGGGGGCGGGGGGCTATGGGGCCTACAGTCCGCCCCCCCCCCCCCCCCCCCCCCCATGGAGTATCCTATTACACTGGATAAAATGACTTCAGAAATCAGCGAATATATTACTCCAACAGATTCAATCTTTTTTTTATAATTATGTAGCAATATAGGTTGTAATCTATTCCAAACACTTTTTAAAAAAAGAATAAGAGCTGCAAATAGCTTACTACCTAAACCAGTAAATTTCATTTAACTTCAAATAGGCATCTTATTATTTATTAATACACATTTTTTACAGCGAACTCCAAAACAGTTACAGAAAACTACTTTAAGCAACACCAAATTTTACCAATTTGTCAGTAAAGGACCCCAACTCTCCTTTTGTTGAGCCATATTCCATTCCAACAACCCCCCCCCCCCCCCATCCCTCCCCCCCCCCCCCCCCTCCCTTTCCATTAGCCCCTGCCCTTAACCAACTTCAAGAATCGTCCTTGCCAATACACCTATGTATTTCAAGTGAAACTACCTCTAGGAGAGCAATTCCGATTTTTATAAGAAACTGTGTGCATCTGTTACCTGCTGAGTTTTCCTCACTGATGTAAAACCCTAATAAATTCCCATAGCTGTTCACACTAAACTGACTCTTATGTGCAACCTGCCTCAGCCATTGCAGTGACACAGGATATGGATGAAACGTATTTGTGTACAAAATGTGGATCAGACTTATTTCACAGTATCTCAAAATATCTCTGGCATTAGCAGATGGATTCTGGGCTTTGCTTATTGCAGGATTCTTCTGAGAAATTGGTGTTTGTGGGAATAACCCAGATTGTTACCTGGATTCTTCCCCAGCTTTCCTGAATGCGCAGGTAGGAACTCTCCCTGCAACATACAGTTTGTTCCTATAACCCCCCTGGCCTCAACTTTCACTAGTCCCTATCCTCCACATGCCTATCCCCTTCCCTGCTGCTGCTTTAGCCCTGATAGTCCTTTCCCCTTATCTACTTTTGTCTTCTTTCCTCCCCCCCATAAAGCCACCTAATGCTGCACATAGCAGCTTGCTATCCCATCTGTACATACTCCAACAGTCTAGCATCTTTCCCCATCCCCCTGCTATTCTTCTCCCCCCTCCCTGACTCATGCCTCTTATGTAGCCCACTACTCATCCCAGCAAAAAAAAAAAAAAAAAAAAAAAAAAAAAAAAAAAAAAAAAAAAAAAAAAAAAAAAAAAATCATTTGTTTTCTAAACAAAGTAAAATGATTTCTCTCATCCTCAAAAGTTTTCACAACATCAGAAATGAAGCCAATACATGACAGTGAAAAGGTCTAAAATATGAGATATGATGACAATTATTTTGCAATTCAGATAAAATATAGATTTTTTCAAATCTACCTTTCATTAATTGAAATAGATACTTGAAACTCACCGTATGATTTGGAGTAAAAGCCAAGGTACACTATTTTATCTGGAGTTCCACTAACATCCACTGCAGAATCAATATCCATGTTTTTAAGATCAGAAACTCTAATAATAGTTCTATTTTCAAGGTAGTCAGGGTTCATTTCCTGAACTGGATTGAAAAGCTGAAAAAATAAATGAAAATAATTATCTCTAGATCCTCGAGGAGTAACTCAAATTTAAACCATAAGGCTGTCATATGAAACTCTTCTTTTTTAAGTCACCATGGAGACTTAAAATCAACTGTGTTGAATAAAGCAAGTTATTGTAAACTAAAATTGAAATAGATGCTGAGCAACAAGTTATGTATTCAACTTTTTCTCTGTTTCCTTATAGTCTAATTCTTAAATTCCATGCACGTTTTTCTATTTAGGAGGTGTAATCTTGCATTTTGTAACTGTAGTATATCCTTTTACATTAATAAAAGACTAAAATCCTACTATGCAATTATAGATGTCACTGAGATACATATAAAATCACATTTTGAGGTTTTAGTTGTACAGTAGTTGTGACTCTTGAAGTTTTCCTATCATAGCAAGTATGCCATAAGATTTCTGGATTGCAGACAAGTTGTGTCAATGTCTTGCAAAATGTAGATGTAATTTGGCTGCTATCCTGAAACCTCATGATGAACTGTAGTTGTCACTCAACACTGTTACACACTTGCAGAGCAACGAGTTATGTATTTAACTTTTTCTCGGATTCCTTATAGTTTAATCCTTAAATTCCATGCATGTTTTCTATTTAGGAGGTGAAACCTCACATTTTGTAACTGTAAAATGTAAATTCAGGCAGTATGTAGCACAGCTGCTAGTCGTTTGTGTGTTCTGAAGAGCCAACAACTATTTGTTTATAGTTAGTTTCCAACTGTTGCTGCTTCACATCTGCAGAGCAGAAAGATATGTATTTAGGTTTTCCCATGTTTTCTTAGTACTTTGGGATGGGTATGACATGCGCATGCTGAGCACAGATGCAGGAGAAGCTGGCCACAGTTCACAAACAGCTGTATGCGCTATTGGCTGTGGTCAGCCATCTTCAGGCTGTTGCATCTAACATGCCACATAGGACACCTCAGAAGTTACGTGTTTCAACCACAAATTCTGCTGCTGAAGCACCTTCCAGTGGACACAACATAGGGAGATCTGCCATCATCTCAGGGTGAGTGGCAGCTGGTAATGAATTTGTGTCGCTTGAGGTGAAGGGGCAATGTGAAGACTAGCCATCTGGACTTGCCCACTCATCCTATGAGTGGACAGGTGGCCATTCCTTCAGGAGGACCCAAGCAGCAACCCAGGGGGAGGGGTTTGTCAGTTACCAGAAACTCCAGTGTTAGGCATGTGATGAAGCCTCTTAGGGAAATAGTATAGAGCACCAGAAAGAAAGCCAATGTACACTTGGTATGTATGCCAGGAATCTTTATGTGAGATGTGGAGAAGGCTTTGCCTGCAGCTATCAAGCATGCAGTGTGTAGTTGTCTAAAAGTTGTGTCTCATGTAAGCACCAATGAAGCATGTTACTTGGGTTCTGAGGCCATCTTCAATTCATAAAGGTGGCTGGCAGAAGTGGTGAAGGCTGCCTGCCACTCAAGCAAGCTGCAAGTTGAGCTCACAGTTTTCAGCATTGTTCCCAGTGTTCAGTGGGGTCTTTTGGTTTGGAACCAAGAGGAGGGTCTCAGCTGAATGCTCTGTGAACTCTGTGATGGTCTTGGCTGCAGATTTCTGGACCTACATAATCAGGTGGAGAGTTGTAGGGACCCCCCTTGATAGGTTAGGGTTGCACTACACAAAGGAAGCAATTACTTGGTTAACAAAGTACTTGTGGAGTGCACATTGGAGTTTTTTAGGTTAGGCAGTAGTTTGAGGTACTCTGAGGAACACTCACTAGCCAACATGCATATTGTGAAATCAGACCACATTCGGAGTAAAGACACTTCAACTGTCAAAATTTTATCAATAAACTGTCAAAGTATTCATAACAAAGTTCAAAAAATTTACCTCCCTCCAGGAAATTTACCGAGTGAGGTGGCGCAGTGGTTAGCACACTGGACTCGCATTCAGGAGGACGATGGTTCAATCCCGCGCCCGGTCATCCTGATTTAGGTTTTCTGTGATTTCCCTAAATCACTCCAGGTGAATGCCGGGATGGTTCCTTTCAAAGGGCACGGCCGACTTCCTTCCTCATCCTTCCCTAATCCAATGAGACCAATGACCTCGCTGTTTGGTCTCCTCCCCCAAAACAGCCCCCCAATCCGACCCAGGAAATTTATTGCATTCAAATTATTCTTGAGACTGAGAGCTGACTGAAACCCAAAGCAGAAAGTTTACTGATCTCATACAGATATGATTTTGCATATATAGTTTGAAGTGGCGAATGAAAATTTGTACCAACACTGGAAACTGAACCCAGGTCTCCTGCCTGGTAGGTAGCCATACTAGCCACTAAACCACCTTGGCACAGAAATTCACACAACTGCACAGATTGCCCTGGAACCCAACTGTCCTTGATCCAAATTCTCATTGCCACCGCCGTCTACTTTAAATTCCATCTTTCACATGAACAAAATTCCAGAGGCTCTCTGTGTTCTGGAACAGCATCGAATGAGCCTGAATCCCAGGAGTACGTATTTATACAAATGAAATAACACACTTTCAGAGACTTTACTGGTCTCCTACAGATATGATTTTATGTATACAGACTGAAGCAGCAAGTAAAAATTTGTATCAAGACCGAGAATTGAACCTGGATCTCCTGCTTACTAGGTAGGTGCAGTAGCCACTAAGTCACCTTGGCACAGTGGTTCACACAACTGCATGGATTACTCTGGCATGTCTCTGTCCTTGATCCAAATTCTCATTGCCACCGCAGTCTACTTTAAATTCCCCTTTCACATGAACAGAATTGCCAAGGCTCTCCATGTTCTGGAATAGCACCTCAACATCGAACGTAAATGGGGGATCCAGCACGAGTCCCAGTTGCAGGTACTTATACAAATAAGATGACATCGGCGACCACTGATGATGTTTTAAATAAAGCAAAGCACTTATGGTACAAATAAGTCTTTATACAGTCTCATATGATAGTAAAACTTCCATATTACTTGTAAAACTGTGAATGTAGACGAGAAGCAACATAAACAAAATGACTTCAAGTATTCTCAGTCTTGTTTAAGGGTCTTTTGACAACTCAGTTCCTCTATTATTCAGAGAGTTATTACCTTTAACCCCTTAAATCATTTACACTCATATCCTTCCAATTTTGCCATGATGTCTCTTCCGTTATTTTACCTAAATACACTCCTGGAAATGGAAAAAAGAACACATTGACACTGGTGTGTCAGACCCACCATACTTGCTCTGGACACTGCGAGAGGGCTGTACAAGCAATGATCACACGCACGGCACAGCGGACACACCGGGAACCGCGGTGTTGGCCGTCGAATGGCGCTAGCTGCGCAGCATTTGTGCACCGCCGCCGTCAGTGTCAGCCAGTTTGCCGTGGCATACGGAGCTCCATCGCAGTCTTTAACACTGGTAGCATGCTGCGACAGCGTAGACGTGAACCATATGTGCAGTTGACGGACTTTGAGCGAGGGCGTATAGTGCGCATGCTGGAGGCCGGGTGAACGTACCACCGGATTGCTCAACACGTGGGGCGTGAGGTCTCCACAGTACATCGATGTTGTCGCCAGTGGTCGGCGGAAGGTGCACGTGCCCGTTGACCTGGGACCGGACCGCAGCAACGCACGGATGCACGCCAAGACCATAGGATCCTACGCAGTGCCGTAGGGGACCGCACCACCACTTCCCAGCAAATTAGGGACACTGTTGCTCCTGGGGTATCGGCGAGGACCATTCGCAACCGTCTCCATGAAGCTGGGCTACGGTCCCGCACACCGTTAGGCCGTCTTCCGCTCACACCCCAACATCGTGCAGCCCGCCTCCAGTGGTGTCGCGACAGGCATGAATGGAGGGACGAATGGAGACGTGTCGTCTTCAGCGATGAGAGTCGCTTCTGTCTTGGTGCCAATGATGGTCGTATGCGTGTTTGGCGCCATGCAGGTGAGCGCCACAATCAGGACTGCATACGACCGAGGCACACAGGGCCAACACCCGGCATCATGGTGTGGGGAGCGATCTCCTACACTGGCCGTACACCACTAGTGATCGTCGAGGGGACACTGAATAGTGCACGGTACATCCAAACCGTCATCGAACCCATCGTTCTACCATTCCTAGACCGGCAAGGGAACTTGATGTTCCAACAGGACAATGCACGTCCGCATGTATCCCGTGCCAACCAACGTGCTCTAGAAGGTGTAAGTCAACTACCCTGGCCAGCAAGATCTCCGGATCTGTCCCCCATTGAGCATGTTTGGGACTGGATGAAGCATCGTCTCACGCGGTCTGCACGTCCACCACGAACGCTGGTCCAACTGAGGCGCCAGGTGGAAATGGCATGGCAAGCCGTTCCACAGGACTACATCCAGCATCTCTACGATCATCTCCATGGGAGAATAGCAGCCTGCATTGCTGCGAAAGGTGGATATACACTGTACTAGTGCCGAGATTGTGCATGCTCTGTTGCCTGTGTCTATGTGCCTGTGGTTCTGTCAGTGTGATCATGTGATGTATCTGACCCCAGGAATGTGTCAATAAAGTTTCCCCTTCCTGGGACAATGAATTCACGGTGTTCTTATTTCAATTTCCAGGAGTGTAGCTGTAGGTGAGGAACAACAGCACTGCACTAGTGGTTTCCTGTCTTGTAGATGCAAGGATAAAGCTTTACAACATATCTGATATGTACAATTCATATTGTCATTTGAAGAAGGAAAAAATGTAAAAGAAAGGAAGAAACTTAAAGCAGATGTAGTTATGAGTCCATCTCAAGAGCATATTCTTTTGTTCAAAGAGTTAACTGCTTCTTGTTCAGCAAGAATAATAATGATGATTATGCTAATCATGATGACAAAGGAAACTAACCACTCCAGAGGCATAGCCTTCTTCATAAGTAGGAATTCCATCAGGTAGTGTTGTGGTCACAGATGCATCATCATAATGTAGTACAGCCTCTGCATGAGCTTCAACAAACTTGCCAGAATATTCATCGGTTTTGTGGCAGGAGCCCATTCCACGGAATCTCATCCAATAGTTTCCTGGTGCCTGATTAGCCTCAATCACAAAATCATAACGCTCACCACCATTTATTATAAAAGAGTCAACTGCAACAAATAAAACAATCATTAACAACTGAAATAATATAGAACATCATATTATAATGCACAATACACATTGGTGTATAAATATCCCAATGTGTGTGTGTGTGTTCTTTTTCTTCTTCTTCTTCTTCTTCTTCTTTTTTTAGCTCTCTGAATCTGAACAAGTACAGTGTTCTGTGTTCAGAAAGTTCAGGTGATACTTGTCTATTACACAATGTTTAAAATTCTTTAGAAGTATATCTTATGAGTTAACACTTGACGAAACAGATACATATGACATAACAGGAACACAGGCCAAATTACACTTCAAATGAAATTGAAATGGCATCATGAGTAAGGCAAAGATATAAAAATGAGGAAAGGCAATTATTCACATGTTACTGATGGAAGCACTGTGCAAAGACATGCAAAAGCAGGAAGATGTTACTAACTTTTGTGCTACCCCTCTTTTCCTGATGTAAGAACATATTCTCTCACACACAACGTATATATAACTGCATGCATCCCCCCAGCCATTCATAAACAATCAGTGTCAATGACATCATGGGTGGATACGTTTGGGTGTATTTGGATGTCTATGTTGTTGTGTGTGAAAGTGTGTACTTACATTAAAAAAGGAGCGCATTGCAAAGTTAGCATGATCTCTGTGCTGTGGAGAAGAGTGCTCCAGAAATATATTGCAGACTGTGTGGGGGAAATTCCATTAATTTCTGTGGCTGGATGATCCGATTCTAGCAAAAAAGTGGTAATCTTTGGACATTGTCAAATAATTCAGATATAACTACAAATCATTCTACCACAAAATCTCCCAAATCCACAATTTATATGTCATAACAGAATACATCTTGTTAATAGTGCTTTGGTCAATGACTGAACAGTAGCTAGCAGTAGTGCTTAGTTTGCATACACTAGTTGTTTTCTTAAATGTTCCTGCTTGGACTTGAAAAGTAGCTGAAAATATATATATATGGTGTCTGTTCTTTTAGATTTGTCCGAAGGGGCAGACACATTCTTGATCCCACTGTCATACATATAGAGAATGAAATGAAATAAATACTGACATTGGCTGCAACTGGGTACTTTAATGAATTCAATAGTGACAAGTTAAAATTTATGCTGGACTGGAACTGGAACTCGAACCCAGATTCCTCCCTTTCTGCAAGCATTTGCCTTAACAACTTTGGCTGTCTGAGCCTGCTTTCTTTCCAACATAAATTCACAACTTGTCGCACACTACTTCTGCAGTGCCACCAGTCCACCACAGTCATTGCTCACTGCATCAAACTGGATTCCTGCAAGAGTTCAGGAGAGAGAATGAATCTGCACTGATGAGCTCAATGAATATCGAGCCATACGTATTTATGTATGTGTGGTGTCTGTTGTTCTTGACATAAATTGCATTGCTAATTTCACCGAGGACTTTAATTTCAATCTGGATATGACTAGGAGTATTTTTACATTGCTTCCAATAATCTTGGCCTCCATTCCACAAGTTATACACTTGCAATTTCCTGTGTGAAATAGTGCATTACCATCTTCGTAGTTGTTCCATTTGTGAACATGTTCTGGACTAGTCTTAACTTTACTCTGGGCACCACACTGTGGGATGTTCATGCAAAGAATGATTTGTGCTCATATCAAGGGAGGTTTTGTACAAATATCTATGAGCCACAGCAATAAAGTTTTAATCATCACCTTGAAAATCTAAAGTTACATGATTAATTCTGTAATTAGATAGACAAAAAATCTACTCACCAAGCCGTGGCAGGAGCTCAAACATATAAAAAAGGTTTTACTTATGCAAGCTTCTGGAGCCAGTGGCTCCGTCTTCCAGCAGAAGGGTTGAAGGGGACAGAAGAGGGGTGAAGGAAAAGGAACTGGAGAGGTTTAAGAAAAGGGCTACAGTTCATAAAAGTCACACAGAACCCCAGGTCAGGGGAGACTTACCAGACAGGATGAGAAGAAAAGACTGATTGTTGGGGACTGCACCAGATGATACTTGAAAACTTGAGAGCTTAAAGGTGGAAGACAGTGTAACATGCAAGACAGAGATTACTGCCAAAACAGCATGCACAAGTTAATACATCGAACAGAGATGGGAAGGGGTTGACAAAAAATAGACAAGTCAGAAAATGAAAGATATAGGAAACTTAAACAGAGTGAAGAAAGGAGTATTTACTATGAAGAAATGCTGATATGGAAAAAAAATAACTTTCATTAAGGCCAGGTGGGTGGCAAGAACTAAGGGCATACTGTAGCACTAGTTCCCACCTCTGGAGTTCTGAGAAACTGTTGTTTGGGGGAAGAATCTAGATGGTGCATGTGATAGAAGGGTGCTAAGGTCAGGTTGTAGAGCATGTAGCATCCTAACTGATAAATTTGTGGTAGGTATGCCAATGTAAGAGGCGGAACAGAGTTTACATAATAGCTGGTACATGATGTGTGTTGTTTCACAGATGGCTCTCCCTTCGATAGTATATGTTTTTCCAGTTACAGGGCTGGTATAGATGGTGGTAGGAGGGTCTTGCAGTGGGGGATCTCTGGGTAAGAGCCATAGGGTAGGGGTGCAGCAGCAGCATAGGGTTTGACAAGGATACTGTGGAGATTGGGAGGGTGACAAAAGCTATTCTAGGTGTGATGGGCAAAATCTTAGACAGAATGTATCTCATTTCAGGGCTTGATTTTAGAAAGTCATGGCCTTGTTGAAGTAGCTGATTAATACATTCACAACCAGGATAATACTAAGTGACAAATGGTGTGCTCTTAAGTTGGTTTTTGGAGGGATCAGCAGTACCAGGATTGGATGTGACAGCCCGGGAAATCTGCTTTTGAACTGGACTGGTGGGCTAATTATGTCCAGAGAAGGCTGAGGTGAGAGTGGTGGTGTATTGCTATAAATAGTCTGCATCCAAAAAACATTTGCCTTGAATGCCAAGACTGCATGGGAAGGAATGTTTGACATGGAAAGGATGGGAACTGTCAAAATACAGGTAGTGAAACAATGGACACTCAAGATAGGAATATCAACAATGTAGGAAAAGACAGATTATATGAATGTGCGGTGTCAATTCTTTTGGACATGTCTGAAAGAACAGACACCATGCAGAATCCACAGCTCTGAAACATTATATGTAAATTTGAAGGGGGATCGCTGCTGTCAGCTGCAGTAGGACATTAAGTGGAATGAGCAGCGATGAGTAAAAATGTGTACTGGACCAGGATTTGAACCAGAAACCACCATTATCACAACTATACAAACTATCTCAACACGCCTCATGGCCAATCCACACTCCCACCAAGTGCCACCTATCTGCAGTCCCTATCCATTATACTCCCATTCGCTACTCAGAGATTCCTACAGGAGGTCAGATGTATTTGTGCATCTGGACTGTAGAAGGTGGATCCACTGCTCAGCTAGGCTTATCAATTATATGAAAGTGTGGTGTCTGTTCTTTTGGACACATTTTTGCTTGTCACTGCTGATTCCATTTAATGTCCTGCTGCAGCTGACAGGGGTGATTCCCTTCCATTTACATAAAAAGACAGACGGCAACTTACAATAAAGAAGACACCTTAAGTTGCAGACAGGCACAATTAAAAGGCATTTACATAAAGCTTTCGATCACAGCCTATGTCAGTAAGACAAACACCATTCATAAACACAAGGAAGCACATATGACTATCAACTACAACATCTCGGGTCAAATACAACTACCACATGGGATGCAAGCAGCAATCCAGAATGGGTGGGGAAGAGGTACTCATGTAGGGGTGAGGAGAGAGACAAATGCTGTCTGGTGGAGTGTGCAGGGACTAGAATGCCAACAGGTACAGCGTCAGGAGGTGGGGGAAAAAGGACAGAAGTGGGGAAAGACAGGCAGATGTATTGGCAGAGGGCAACAAATAAAGAAGGTAGATGAGATTTGGGAGGAGATGTTATGACAGAGGGGGTAGAAACATGTATCCCCTGACTCTTAGGTAAAAAACTTGAATTTAACTATGCAAAAATTCTGTCTCCACATAAATGTGTATGCATTTTACTCTTCCCTAAGTAATTCTAATGTAAACATTAAATATTATAATGGAGATCATCTTTTCATTCACATCCTTTTCATATATCCTTCTCAAAACATTCTTATAATTTTGCTTTGCTTTTTAAAAGCTACAAGTTCATGTTCCATCATGTATTTATTTATTTACACATCATGTTCCCTAGGACCAAATTGAGGAGCAAATCTCCAAGGCCATGGAACGTGTCAGTACATGAAATTACAACATAAAAGTAATAACAGATAAAAATAAATGTTTATGAACCCAAAAAAAGTTAGTCCATAAGTTTAAGTAAACACAATCAACAATACAATAAGAATCAGCTTCATTATTCAAGGAACTCCTCAACAGAATAGAACGAGTGACCCATGAGGAAACTCTTCAGTGTTGATTTGAAAGCGCGTGGATTACTGCTAAGATTTTTGAATTTGAGTGGTAGCTTATTAAAGATGGATGGAGCAGCATACTGCACACCTTTTTGTACAAGAGTTAAGGAAGTCCAATCCAAATGCAGGTTTGATTTTCTGCTGAGTATTAACCAAATAAAAGCTGCTTATTCTTGGGAATAAGCTAATATTGTTAACAAGAAATGACAGCAAGGAATATATTTTGAGAGGCCAATGTCAAAATACCCAGACACGTGAACAGGGATCAACAAGACGTTTGTGAACTTACACCTCTTATTGCCCAAACCACCCATTTCTGAGCCAAAAATATCATTTTAGAATGGGAAGAGTTACACCAAAATACAAAACCATACAACATAAGTGAATGAAAATAAGCAAAGTAGATTAATTTTCATGTAGAAAGATCACTCACTTCTGATACTGTTCGAATAGTAAAAATGGCAGTATTAAGTCTTTGAACAATATCCTGAACATGGGCTTTCCACAACAGCTTACTATCTACCTGAACAACTAGAAATTTGAACTGTTCAGTTTCACTAATCATATGCCCGTTCTGTGAAATTAAAACGTCAGGTTTTGTTGAATTGTTTGTTAGAAACTGTAAAAACTTAGTCTTACTGTTATTTTAGCATTAGTTTATTTTCTACAAGCCATGAACTTGGGTCATGTACTGCACTATTTGAAACCAAGCCAATGTTGTCCTTTACTACCAAGCTAGTGTCATCAGCAAACAGAAATATTTTAGAGTTACCTGTAAAACTAATGTAAGTATATGTGTTAATGTTTTTGTGTTATCATTTGTCATTATGATCACTGTTTACACTTCTTTTCAAGTCAAATAACAATATACATGTCAATTAAAACACTTCTGTCAAAGCATGTTACTCTTTCTTAAATAATTATAATTCAAACATTAAATACTATAACAGAGATCATCTTTTTCATTTGCAGCCTTTTCATTTATTAAATATCCTTCCACTCAAAACATTGCTATGCTTCTTAAAAGCTACAAGTTCAGACCATATCAGGTAAGCGTATGCAATAATTTTTGTTACATCATTTTTCATTATCATCACTTTCTTTATGCTTCTTTACAAGTCAAATAACCACATGCATGTCAAAACAGTTCTGTCAAATCTCTAGTGTTTTGTCAGATATTTGCAATTTTGTTTATGCAATATATAGCTGGAACCAGCCCAAATGAATCCTGCTTATCACATGTTACACACAATGCCCAGCATCGATGGAATGCATTGGCTTGCTTCCCATTTCAAATACAATGATTTTTAAATTGGGGTTTTACATGCCCATTTGATAGCGCACTACCAGATTAGTCTAGTGTGATATTTGTTTTACTGATATGTATTAACAGGAACAGTAAAACCCGAGGGATACACAGAACTCCAGCTATGACTGAGCAGCACACTTCTGCATGTTGGTAGTAATCAGCAGGGGACAGGGTGGTCCTGTCACTAATTGAGTACTTGGTATTCTTCATGTCTTACTGTCCCAGTTAATATGTAATGGTAAAATGAATATCATACTAGTCTAATTTGGGATCACTCTGTAGAATGAGCATGTAAAAATTGACTTTAAAAATCATTTCTGTTTGTAGCAGGAAACAAACTGATGCTTTACATCAACACTGGGCATCACATGAAAGACATGATGAGCAGCATCTGTTTTGGCTGACCCCAGCTACATGTTGCAAAAACAATATACCAGAGAAAATGCACCTAGGAACTCTTAAGAGGGACACCCTGTATTAATAAAATAGATACAGATAAAAAATCTAGTCACCAAGTGGAAGCGGGAGATAACACATATAAAAGATATCAAAATGCACAAGCTTTCAAGGCCAGTGGTTCCTTCTTCTAGTGAAATAGTTTAAGGGAAGGAAAAGGCAAAGGAATAAAGGAAAAGGACTGTTAAGGTTTAGGAAATGGGGAGCATAACAGAAAAGTCACTCAGAACCCTGGATGAGGAGAGACTTAGTGGACGGGATGAGAAGGAAAGCTTGTACATTTCCATATCTTTTATACAGAGGGGTCCAGAAAAATGTAGACACTCTTTGATGGTTAATATCTTCAGAACAAAAAACATACCGTTGCAATTTTGCATGGTTGTGTAGGCCATTGTTTTCTCAACACATCTTGGTACACACTTTCCAGTAAATGACAGTGCAACAATGAATGAAGTAAGATTGTTGTTTGAGCAGTGGAAGACCATATTAAAGTGGTACTGGATGTATGAGAACATGATGGAGGTACAATGGCAATAGCATAATGTGTATGAATCTCAGCCACCAACATGTGCAACAATTTATTATATTCTAGATAAATTTGAAGCCAACAGTACCATTTAGGAAGTGCATAAGGAAAGATCTGCTTGACTAAAAACACCAACAAGTCCAGCTTCCAGCACTGCTGTGTTGCAACATTTTACTAGGTCACCTAAAACTCTGTGAAGTAGGCTGCACATGAAAGGGAGGTAAGCCGATGAACTGTATGATGAATTCTGAAGCTGCAAAGTGGAAAGCGTACATTCCAAGATGGCTGCATGGTATGAACAGAGGTGACCCAGATTGATGGATGGAGTACTGTGAGTGGTTTGAAAGTACACCTCACAAGGATGAACAGTTCGCAGGGATGGTTGTCAGGCCTGATGAGGTAGAAAACATCACATAGTATATTATGTGATGTTTTTATGGAAAGGCTGTTAGATGCTGAGAAAAAACAACTAATACTCTGTACTGAGTAAATATTAAGGTACTAGTAGACATACTTTTCCCACAGTGGTTACCTAATTAACTTCTCATTTTTGGTCTATAGCAACCCCTTTGGTTAAAAGAAAAAGCAGATGTGACTTTTATGGAAACCCTGTAAAAATATTTTCTTAAATCATTACACTGTCAAATGTTTATCCTCTTCTTTTGATGAACTATAGTTTGAAGACCATGAAATTATTAGTGCAATGATCACTTGATACAGATTTCTTTGTCACATCATTCTATGTATTATTATTATTATTGTCACAATATGATTTTATGTTTATGTCAAATTCTGTAATATTTCTTGCCACTGTTGGTGTGTATTCTACACACTTGCATGAGGCCATTGGGTATATCTGCCCACCTTCCTGGCCATGAGATAAAGCACCATGGAGGTCCTCTGTCTCAAATTCCCAAATTGTTTCTGATAGTAATAAGTAAACAATATTTTGCACAACTATAGTAACTACTCTCACTTTATAACATATACTTCAGGTTATCAGTTTTCTTCACAATGCTAAACATAAATTTAATGTAATAATGTTTTCTTGTTTGAAGTAAATGCTTCTTGTGTCCAAAATACAAATTATCCAACTGTTTGCTGACTTTGCGTGTAACATAATCAAAGCTGAAATAAGTATTAGTATCTGCATACTGTGTATTAACATACTTATTTTTATCATTATTTAATAGTACTGGTATGTCTACATCTACATCTATACTCTGCAAAGCACCATAAAATGCATTGCAGAGAGCACATCTCATTGTCCCAGTTACTAGGGTTTCTTCCTGTTCCAATCACATATGGAGCATGGGAAGAATGATTATCTGAATGCCTCTGTATTTGCTGTAATTATTCTAATCTTGCCATCATGGTCCTTATGTGAGTGATACATAGGGGGATGAAGTATGTTCCTAGAGTCATCATTTAAAGCCATTTCTTAAAACTTTTTTAGTAGACTCTCAGAATAGTTTATGTCTATCTTCAAGAGGCCTCCAGTTCAGTTTATCCAGCATCTCTATGACAATCTCCTACTGTTTAGACTTGTGATCATTTGTGCTGCTTGTTAGCCCTATCTGGTACAGGTCCTACACACTTGAGCAATATCTTAGAATGGGCAACATGAGTGATTTGTAAGCAGTCTCCTTTGTAGACCGATTGCACTTCCCTAGTAGTCTACTTCTAAACCAAATTCTACCACCTATTTTTACCAATGAATGAGTCTATCTCATCATCCCACTTCATATCCCTAAAAGGTGTCACACCAACATATTTGTATGAGCTGGTTGAATCCAACTGTGACTCATTGATACTAGTCATACAATACTATGTTTGTTTTTGTTTGTTTTTTTTCATTTTGTGAAGTGCACAGTTTTATATTTCCAAAATTTTGCACCACTCTGAAATGATATCAAGATCTGACTGAATATTTATGCAGCCTATTTCAGGCAGTATTGGTAACTTAAGACACCATTAATACTACCAGATAATAAATTTTCAGAAGTAATCTCTTAGTATCAAAAGGCCATGGCATTTCAACAGTCTTCTACATATACATGGCAATTCTTCAATTTATACTTAAGTTGCCTGGCTGAGGGTCTTTTTGAACCACTTTTACACTATTTCTTTACCATTCCACTTTCTAACGGTGCATGGGAAAAATGAGCATTTAATCTTTCAGTATAAGCTCCAATTTCTCTTATTTTATTATGATGATCATTTCTCCCTTTGTAGGTTGTGACAATAAAATATCTTCACATTCAGAGGAGACATTACTGTAGACAATAAGTTACCAGTAATAACAGATGTTGAGAAATTGTCATTGTCACCTGAATATAGTAAATTCTCAGCCATAGCAAATGATGGTAAAACATTTGTACTAATAGGAGCTGATAAATTCTCAGCAATGAATGAACGTAGCAAATATTCGCTAGTAACAGATGTCAGTAAAGTCTCAAAAGAAATGGAATGTAACAATTTTTTGTAGTAAGGAATCCATTAACTTATCAGTATTAACTGAACATAGTAGTTTACACAAAATGAAAAACTGTTGGAATTGGCCAACTCAAGTAAATACCTGGGTGTAGTAGCACTTTGTAGGAATATGAAATGGAATGATCACATAGGTTCAGTCAATGGGAAACCAGGTGGTAGACTGTGGTTTATTGGTGGAATACTGGAGAAGTGCAATTAGTCTGCAAAGGAGATTGCTTACAAATCACTTGTGTGACCAGTTGTAGAATATTGCTCATGTTTGTGGGACCTGTACCAGGTAAGACTCACAGGTGATACTGAATGTTTACAGAGAAGGACAGCATCTATCACCACATGTTTATTTGATGTGTGAGGGAGTGTCACAGAGATACAGAAGGAACTGAACTGCAAGACTTGGAAGACTCTTGATGATAGATATAAACTATCCTGAGAAAATCTATTAATTAAGTTTTGAGAACCAGCTGTAAATGGTGACTCTAGGAATATACTACAACTCCTATCTATCACTCACATAGGGATCCTAAGGATAAGATTAGAATAATTACTACACAAACAACCATTCTTCCTGTGCTCCATATGTGAATGGAATGGGAAGAAACCCTAATAACTGGTACAAAGGGATGTACCCTTTGCCACGTACTTCATGATGGTTTGTAGAGTGTAGATGTAGATGTAGAATTCATAACACTGCATTCACCCAACCAAGTCGCTTCATTAATTGATCAAATCCATTGCAATTGAGAAATCACTTCACAGTATACTGAGTCCTATCTATCACTCACATAGGGATCCTAAGGATAAGATTAGAATAATTACTACACAAACAACCATTCTTCCTGTGCTCCATACAGAACCCACGGAGTTTAAGAAACTGGATTCTATGAGAATTTCACATGCAAAGCACTGACTGTGCTTGCCACCTGTTGTTGTCATGTGCTCTTGCCTGCAGCTGCTGCATGTTGTGTGTATTGTCTCATCACTCATAGATGCTGTGTTGGTTGCTTATTGCCCCACCTAGCTATATTGTGTAGAAGTTGCTAAAAGTGGAAAGCACACTGTTAACTAACATAAATGTCATAGAGCTCATGTACTGCATAATCTATCACTCCCTTTTTTAACTAATCTTGTATTTAAGTCACATTGTGTTTGAAGAATATGTAACACATATGAATCTTCTGTACTTGCATTTGACATGCTATGTTTGATTAGATTCTTCTTGAGAATGGTATAATTGCTTTATCACTTTTAAAATTTCTTTATAATTCTTAATGGTTATCAAAAGTCATTTGATAATGTCAAATGGCATATTTATCTTCTTGTTGATTTTCCTAACAACAGCTTGATTAATGTTGTCAAAAAAACCACTTATGAGTCTTCTTTGTAGATAATAATAATTTGGAAACTGTTTTCAGTTCAAACGTACAGCACTTCTTGATGTCATAAATAAACATATATATCACTTTCAGTTATCTTTAGTTCTTTTGTGCTGTCAATATTATATACATATAAATCACACCATGCATCACAGTTCTTCAATAATAATGACAATTAACCTCTTAAATTTCTATAGATGAGATGTGAGGTGTGAAATTCACTATTTGGGTGAACCAGATATCTATAATTTAAGTGCAGCTACTCATGGAGGTCCAGTGTAGGCTGTAATTATGGTATGGCAACAAAACTTTGTAGGTATGCTAATGCCTTAATGTGGAATTGATTTACATTGGAACAAAATTATTTCCAACTTTGGCCGCCAGGAGCAGATCTGGCATTGTACAGTGTTTGTATGTCAGCATGTCATTAGCACTATCATTTGACAATCCATAATATGAGTGAACCGTAAAGATATTGAAAAGAGAGACCATGCACTATTAGTGAAACTGTTTCATGTGTACCACAGCAATTGCAGTGCTTCAATGTGAGAGTATTATTGACTGATAGATCTGAGGAGAGGACTCATGTCATTAAATGGCTTAAAGAAGATGATAATGAAATTCATACACATGGGTGAGCTTGTTGTGACACTTGGAAAGGAAGGCATACTATCACAGTGGAAGTTATTGAAGAAGTTGCTGTTACTGTAACTGACCATGCAGCATGTGCCTCAGGTGGTGCTAGTGCTTGTGAAGTGTCATGAGAATTGTATACCCGTAATCAACAGCACATAAATTTTGCATTCTATATTATACTGGTACCTGTACAAGATCAAGACAGTGTAGACAGTGTAGTAACTGAGACTTTATGATCTGCAGCAACAGTCTGAATTTGCTCTTCAGTTGCTGGCATGGACTGAAGTTAATGGAGTGTGGCTGGACAATATTCTATGGAGTGACAAGGCACATTTTAGACTAAGAAGTACAATGAATATATAGAACTGTCAAATTTGGCGTACTGTTAAACCATGTGTTGTGCACACACCATTGAACTCACTGTATGTGACTGTGTGATGAGGATCCACAAGCACCTTTATTCTTGGTCTGGTCTCCTTTGAAGAGAATGCTTCCAGAAGGCCTGTCAGGTGTACTGTGACTTCTGCATACTATCAAGACCTCCAAGTACTACGTGTGACTCCTACTTTGGAAGAGTGCAATTGTGTGGAAACCACTATTTTTATGCAAGGTTGGTCAATACCTAATGTTGCCTGCCCAGTAAAAGATCTGCTTAAGGCAACCTTCCATGAACGTGTTATCTCCAGAGGTTTTTCAGATGTAATACTTGCAAAATCATTTGATCTGAATCCATTTGACTTTGGGTTCTGGAGATATCTAACAGAATGCATTTACCAGGGACACATTTGCTCTCTGTCTGATCTGAAGGACAGTGTATGGCAGTACACTGCTCATATTCCTGCTGTGATCAAATGTTGATCATGTTGTTTTACGGATGCAATATCTTGTCAATGTCTCCAGCGCTCATATTGAACAAATTGTGAAAGCAGTGGTTAATAATAAAACCATCATTATAACTTTCCCACTTGTTTGACTTTTTCTGCCCCAGTCCCATTTCTAACACATTACATATGGAAATATTTTCTTTGAGTACAACAATTAGCATATCTACCAAGTTTCACTACCATATGATAATTACAGCCCTCACTGGGCTCTGCGAGTAACTGCACTTTAATTATAATCACACACACACACACACACACACACACACACACACACACACACACACACACACACACAGTTGTACGACGCAACAGGTCAGAGCTAGTGCAATGAGTTCTTCACGTGATATTCATTGGACTGTTTCCTGTAAATGCATGCCATCTCAGTGCACTTGGAAGAGAGCTGTGACAGTGACATGGATCTGTTTTTGTTCCTACATAGTGATTTGCAAAGATGGAAAAAATCGAGATTCGAGCAGTGATTAAATACTTCATAAAGAAAGGTATGAAAGCAAAGGACATTCATGCCAATTTCCAGAATACACTGGGGGACTCTGCTCCTTCATATTCAACTGTTTCCAAATGGACAAATGAAGTTAAATTTGGTTGGGAGAGCTTAGATGATGATCCACACAGTGGTTGGCCACAATGTGTCACTACTCGAGAAAGCATTGCAAAAGTGCAGAAAATGGCCGTGGAGGATTGCCAATGAAAGTGCATGAAATTGATCACACTTGCAAGATGTCATCTGAAAAGGTATATCACATTTTAACTGAAGAATTAGAAAAGAAAAAATCATCTGCAAGATGGATGCCACGACTCTTCCATCGAGACAATGTGTGCCCACACACGTGTGCTGTTTCCACGGCAAAATTACATGAACTAAAGTATGAATTGCTGCCACACCCACTTTATTCACCTGATATGGCTCCATCAGACTTCCATTCTTCCCAAAACTGAAAATTTTTCTTGATGGATGAAGATTCACTTCAAACAAACAATGTATAGCAGGAGTTGATAACTATTTTGCAGTCCTGGAGGAAATTCATTTTCAAGATGGGATCAAGGCATTGGAACATCATTGGACCAAGTGCATTAATCTACAAGGAAACTAAATTGAAAAAGAAAAAGAGTTTCAGTGATGTAAGTACTTTTTTTCTATGTGGTTCAGAGAACTTTTCAAACCGTCCTCGTAGATGACAAGGCACATAAAACTTCACACTCCTGACTTTTGAGGTGAAAATTCCAAATTTAACTATGCAAAAATTCTTTACCTTCACTGTAACATCCTGCTATATAAATTTGGTAACTTTATTTTTCGAGGTGTTAATTAAATCTTTATGATTAGCTCTCGTAAGCAAGCACAGAATTGGAAATAGCTCAGATGACTCAATAGAAGAAAGGCCAGAGGACCAGATAGGATGCTCATTAGATTTGATATTAAAACTGATTAATTTTCTATCAGTTTGCTGTAATTCCCAGGAAAAGGTAATTCCAACACATAAGGAAGATCACAATACCAATGTGCAAAACTACAGCTCTACATCACTGGTGTTGATTTATTGTAGACTTATGGAATTAAAAATGCTCAGAAAAGTTTTCCATCACCAGTGTATATACAAAAATGTGTGGCTTCATATTCAAGGAAGTAAGACATGAAATAAGCTCTATCAACTTTTTTTTTAAAAAAAAGAGAGAGAGAGAGAGAGAGAGAGAGAGAGAGAGAGGGAGGGAGAGAGAGGAAGAGGAAGAAGAAGAAGCTTTACAACAGGAAAAAAGATTTCATCTTTGCACATATGTGAAACCAAAATATGTTGGTGGGTATCATTCGGTAGTGCATGACTCTACGCTGTGCATTGTAACATGCTGGGATCATCCTCGATATGCTGCCCACAAGATTGCTGGGCATTGCTGCTCAAGACTGTCCAACTCTCAGATGGTGGCCGTGGCCCTCCTGAGAAGGTTTCCTGCAATGACACTGCGAATTTCAACTGGTTCATGCCATCTTCAGTTGGTTCATGTTAGTAGCTACCATAGGCCATTCCTCTGAGGGTTGATTCTTGACTCTGGAGGAAAGCTTTCACAAGGTGGTCATGGTATGCTTATACATTATCATCTAGAAAGATGAGCCCCTCTTGTCTGAAGGGCTGGACAATAAGTTGGAGGATCTTGTTCCAGTACTGCATAGTTCTCAAATTATCATTGTGGGCTATGAGAGGTGTCTGACATGATGCTGGCCCTATACATGATAGTGGCCCACAACATGACTGATGTATCTCACTGCTGAATCTGTGGGGCTGCATGTCTGAGACCTGCACTGTTACCTGTTCATTTCCACATTTTTCTTTGGTGCACATCAGACATCAGACAAATGCTGTATTTGTTTGTGAAGAGTACCTGATGCCACTGATCCAGGTTATGTTCTAGGTGTTCCCTTGTCTATCATCCTTGAACATCATGGTGCTGTTGGGGTCTGTATTGTTGTTTGTAATAGATTCTAGAGGCCCAATTGATCATTTGGAGAGCACTGAATAAGTCTGGGATACCAAATTACTTTAGAAAAAGAAAAAAATGGGGTGTGCCATTCAGTTGCACTCTACTTGGGATATGTGGAAGCCATTATTTGTAGGTAGAAGTCATCAGGTGTTGTTGTTTACTGGGGGGCAATGGTATGGACTTCATCAGGCCCTGAGGTTTTGTTCAGTTTTATCGATTTCTACTGTTTCTCAACTCCACTGACACTAATACTTATATCATTCGTATTTTTGGTGGTACGAGGTTCAATTTGGGACAGTTCTCCTGGGTTTCCCTTTGTATTGAAACGTTTGAAAATGGGTTTAAGCATTTCAGCTTTTGCTTTGTAGGGTAGCAATTTCAGTACATGCCTTTTTTGCTAAGGACTGGACACTAACTTTGGTGCCACTATCAGCCTTTGCATATTATCAGAATTTCTTTGAATTCTGTGAAATATCACTTGGCAATATTCTGCTACAGTAATCACTGAAGACATCACACATTGCTCTCCTGACAGCCAAATGTGTTTCAATCAGCATCTTTCTGTCTATAGACCTTCACTTTGTTTAAGATCTATTAAGCAGTTATCTCTGTTTCTTTAGATGTTTCTTTACAGTGATTGAATGCCATGGATGTTCCTCCCATTATGAACTGTTCTACTGGGTGCATATCAGGTAAATATCTATCTACTACATGGTCAACTATTCTTTTAAACTTGAGCCAGAGTTACTCTACACACTCCTGCCCTGTGCTGAAGGTTTCAAGTTCCTCATTGAGATATGACACTACTGATTTTTTATCTAGTTTACTGAACATATTTATCTTTGTGATTGTTTTAGTTGTCCTTTTTACTTTGGTAATCATTGTTGCCACAACTGTGTCATGGTCACTGTTACCAGTTTCAATGTAGACATCCCAAAGATGTCAGGTCTATTTGTCCCCATTAGATCCAATACATTTCTATCATTAGTGGGGTTCCTATCTATCTGTTCTAGGTAGTTTTCAGAGAAGGCATTTAGTAATGTTTCACAGGATGTCTTATCACACCCACTACTAACAAAACTGTAATTTTCCCAATTAATTGTCAGATGATTAAAGTCTCCAAAAATGATTACAGTATGATTGGGGAACTTAAGTACAAGTGAACTGAAGTTTCCTCTTAAGTTTTCAGTTACATCAGGAGATGAGTCTGGTAGGCAATAGATCGATCCGATTATCATTTTATTCCCACCCTTGATACTGAGTCATGCCCAAACAATTTCACATGCAGCTTCAGTGTCTATCACTGGTGGATTTGAGATTCTTGTCTACTGTGACAAATACACCACCTCCATTTCCCTTTTGCTTGTTCTTTTGATACACACTTAAATTTTCCTCAAAAATCTCACTCTTATCAATTTCAGGTTTTAACCAGCTTTCTGTACCTAGTATTCTGTGATACTGGGTTACACCACCCATATAGACTGTATATTTCATCAAGCTTCTGACTGCAATAACATTATGTAAGTTTATTTAATTTAAAGAAGACAAATATTTTGTCATAATGTGATTGGAAAAATAGGGAAAGAAAGAATCTGTAACATAATGGTAACCGGTATAAGGCATATCTTTAATGTCTTGAGTTTCACAAAAGTGGTAGTATGTTCAGTTGATGCCCCTTTGGTGTAAGTCAGTTCAGTGGGCAACTTCACATGCTACCATACAATAACAATGCCTCCACAGTCTACGCATGAAATGACTAGCAGGAACCTGTTGATAGTATCAACAGTGTACATGAGCTGTGTTGCCATATTTACAACTGCAAACACTATGTACCCTATTGAACTGCATTGGAAATGCAGGTTTATTTATCCCCATTACACAGATGTCTGTACGTAACAATTTGCTGTGGTCAGTTTAGCATTGAGGAAGAGGTTTCTGATATAAAAGAAACACAAAAAATGAAAATTAATGAGGGTGGTGCAAACCTTTTTTTATAACGTTTCACATTGGTCTCATGTGTGATGAATTTCCTGGAGAATGAGCAACTCCCATGTAGGAATCAACATGGCTCCCACAAATGTCAGTCATGTGAAACACAGCGTGGACAGTTTGTTTATGAGATCAAGAATACAGTAGATGGCAGAGCACAGGATGATGTTTTTCTTGAGTTGCAGATAGCCTCAGACACAGTTCTACACTGTAGTCTAATAAACATTATGCTTGGATACAGAATGTCCAAACTAACATGCAACTGGGTTGAGGGCTTCCTAGCAAATAGAACTCTGTGTATCATTCCTAATAGCAAGGCATTGCCAGAAGCAAAGATAACATCCAACATACCTCATGGCAGTGTGATTGGGCAGCTGCTGTACACAAAGTACATAAATGACCTGACAGGTAACATATGTAGCTATATGAGACTGTTTTGAAGATGAAGAAGCTGTTATCAGGGGAGTTACATAATTACAAACTTGTTTCAAAATGCAGAGAGACTTGTAGATGACCTTTGTTTGGTCCAGATATTAGCATCTGGCCCTAAGTATTAATAATAAATTTAATGTAATCCATGAGGCAAGGTAAAAAAATAAATAACATTTCTGATTCTTTCTTTTTTGTAATTATAATAGTGTTAACAACTATTATCAGAATTTTCAGATAATCTCCTGAATAAAAGTAACAGTTTTATTATTATGCAAAATAATACACCTTTGTCCATTAAAAACCACGACACTAAGAAGGATAGGATATAACAAAATTTTAAATATTCTGCATATCCAGTGTGGCATGAAGAATAGATGATTACATTTGTAGGTTATTCTGGGATACATGGTGTGAAAAATATAGTACACAGAGCTGCCAATTTTGGCAGCACCAAAGACTTAAACCCAGCTGGATGTGGGTGACAGATACGACTGTGTTATTCCACGCAGCTTCAGCTGTACGCCAGGGATCGTGAATCTTAGTGGCTAGTGAATGATGGTGTGCCATTTCATGGCAAACACATGACCAGATATTTTTAATTAATAAGAAATTTGCAGAACATGCTGGTCTGGGCAACTGTTGAGCAGTCTGTGTTTAGGTACATCAGGATAGCATGGATGACCTGCAATCTTACCTTTTGCTTGTTGAAAGGTAATATCACTGAGACCTCAAAGATTGGGTGCAGGCAACAGACTCAACACAGTAGAAATGTTAAGGATGGCATTCACATGACCAGCAATGTGATGCAAAGGACATTGTGTTGTGTCCTCCATAGCACCCTACACCATGACACAAAGTGCTTCCCCTGATGATGATGACAAATGCAATCACGCAATGTTCAGTCTCCTAGGAACCTCCATACATGGCTAGTTCTATTGTGATATTGTACACAGAACTGGAACTCAGCTGAAAAGATGACATGGTGCCACTCCTGTGACCAGTGTTGTTGTTGATTGGACACTTGTCAGGTGAGCCTCTTTATGGTACCGTGTCAAGTAAAGCTGCAAATTGTCACCATATTGTCAGTCCTTGGAGTGCCAAACAATGTTACTTTGTACACATTGTTCTTGTCTTGCTGACCCAAAATATTTGACATGACTATAATGCTGCTCAATTGAGTGATCAACACCATTTTGTTGGTTCGTGGTAGAATATTTTACACATTATGAATGAAAGAACACACAAAACTGGTGTATATTTTATAAACCAGTTTTCATCTGTTATGTCAATGCCAAATACAAACACAAATATATATGTGGCTGTGAACATTTTGTGTGATCAAAAATGTTAAACCAGCAGCACATCTACATAGTATTTCAGCTGCTTTCCAAAGATGACAATTGTTACTGTAAGTTCAGGAGTAAACTGAGAGGAATTATTTCAGTAAAAATGTGATGTAAACTATTTAGCTAAGATGAAATATGTGACACACCAAATAATGAACCACATAACAAATTGCAAGAATTGTTCGAAGAAGAAAAATAAGTTGAATAATATATAGTCGACTTTGGTTAGATATTCCAAGGGATTGGTTGGAAAAGATAATCTTGTCCTTAGAAGGATCAATATCACAAACTGGTAAAATATTACAAGTGAAACTAAAGAGATAAGTGAAACAACTGTGATTATAAGAAGTAAGATTTTTCTAATAAAGTGAGTGCAACTATAGTAATTGAAATAAAGAAAAAATGGGGTATGTTAGGAGTAGTAATATACAAGATGGTCTGAATGGGATTGTTTGCAGTATCTTCAGTTTTGCTAAAATCTTAATCATCTGTATATCCAAGAATGTAGCACAACTCATGCCTATTTGGCTTTATTTACATGCCATCTTTATTGTGTTGCAATTTTTTTGCTTATTAGTGTAAATGTAAAAATTAAATTTGAGATACTCTGTACAAATTAACTTAAGAATGAAAAATTTTAAGTTTAAATGTACCTTGAATAGGTTCAAAGGATGAGCTTTCACTCGCGATGAGCAATAGCTTATGATTATCAACTGATACTTCAACTGGACAATAGATAGCTGCATTGAAAATAAGCCGAAAGCGGTACCTGGAACCCTGAAAATGAGATGAAGACAACACTTTTATTTACCAAGTACTTAAAAGAAATGAATAGAGGTCACTGATATTGATGGTTTGATCAACAGCAATTTTCCAGGAAGGAAGTAAACATTACAATACACTGTTTTCATATAAATCTGTCACTGATTTAGAAGTACAAGTTTCTCATAAATTATAAAAATAACAGATCATTCAGAAAAATTTAATAACTGAAACTATTTTCTGCCATTGTTTTTGAAAAAGTACATAAATTAAATCATCACAAAATATGACATATATGAAAGTAAAAAGTATTGTCCATAAAACTGAAGTTAGACAATAATAGAAACACATTACAGCCTATCATTTGATATACATGGCACCACTGAGCAACACATGACAGTAGAAATCAAAAATCGATATTAATTGATGTCAGACTTTGCTACTTAATGAAAATAATCTTCTTGGAATGCAAGTAAAAATGTCAATCTAGAAGGTTCGTCTTATTTATTTTATTCAGTGAAAGAAATCAGTATGCATGAAAGCTGGGAACAGGAAGTAGGAATAGCCAATTAAGACATGGAAACATACAGAGGGAATTTAAAAATGTTACACTGAACAGCATAAGTGGCTTAAGACAAATATGCCATACAACTCATGGTTTCCTTCCACCACACAACTTTTGTTAAACTATTCTACATCTAAATGGTTACTCTGCAATCCACACTTAAGTGCCTGGCAGCAGGTTCATCAAACCATTTTCATACTACTTCTCTACCATTCCACTCTCGAATGACACATGGGGAAAATAAACACCTAAATCTTTCTGTTCGAGCGCTGATTTCTATTATTTTATTATGATGATTGTTTCTCCCTTCATAGGTGGGTGTCAACAAATCATTTTCACATTCAGAAATGAAAGTTGGTGATTGAAATTTTGTAAATAGATCTTGCTGCAAAGAACACCGCCTTTGTTTCAGTGACTGCCACCCAAACTCGTGCATCATATCAGTGACACTCTCACCCCTATTGCACGATAACAAATGGTTCAAATGGCTCTGAGCACTATGCAACTTAACTTCTGAGGTCATTAGTCACCTAGAACTTAGAACTAATTAAACCTAACTAACCTAAGGACATCACACACATCCATGCCCGAGGCAGGATTCGATCCTGTGACCGTAGCAGTCGCTCGGTTCCAGACTGCAGCGCCTAGAACCGCACGGCCACTCCGGCCGGCGCACAATAACACAAAATGAGCTGCCCTGTTTTTGCACTTTTTTGATGTCTTCCATCAATCCTACCTTGTAAGGAACCTACACTGTGCAGCAATATTCCAGCAGAGGACAGACAAGTGCAATGTATGCTGTCTCTTTAGTGGGTTTGTCGCATCTTCTAAGTGTTCTTCCAACAAAGTGCAGTCTTTGTTTCACCTTCCCCAGAATATTATGTATGTGGTCTTTCCAATTTAAGTTGCTTGTAATTGTAATTCCTAGGTATTTAGTCAAATTGACAGCCCTTAGATTTGTGCGATTTATTGTATACCCAAAATTTATTGGATTTCTTTTAGTACCCATGTGGATGACCTCGCACTTTTCGCACCATACAGAAATTCTCTCTAGGTCATTTTGTAATTGGAATTGATCATCTGATGATTTTACTAGATGGTAAATTACAGCATCATCTGCAAACAATCTAATGGGGTTGCTCAGATTATCACCTCGATCATTTATGTGAATCAGGAACACCAGAGGACCTATGAAACTATCTTAGTGATGGTAAAATTTCTGTGCAACTCAGTAGGTATGTCAGTGGTTTCTTGGGCACTGATATACCCATGGCTACAAGCTACTAAGGTCATTGGTGCCTATCTGAGACCAGAGGAGGTTTGAAGAGAGTGAGCGATTCAAATGGAGAGGTGCCATGCAGTGGCACTGGGGTTGTTGGAAGTAAACTGGAGCAGCAGCAGCAGCCAAGGTTTGGATCACATGGAGTGGAAGCATGCATTGTTTCTGTTAGTATTTACAGAACCTTAGGCAATTCCATGGCAGTCACTTCTGCATTGTGGATTTGCAAGACTTATGAAAAGCTCACTTTTGGAAATACGCAAGTGTCAAGCCCGTGGGTTTCTCTCACCTTCCTGTTCAATACCAGTGTCACAGTTGTCATAATTTCCTAGTATAAGTATATCTCCCAGTGTGGTTACTGTACCTATATTGTGTGTGTGTGTGTGTGTGTGTGTGTGTGTGTGTGTGTGTGTGTGTGTGTGGGTGGGTGGTCAGATTTTCTGAGACACAATTATGTCCAAGTAGTGCTCATTAATCTAGCTCATGCTTAGCACCAGTCATTAGCAGTATCAAAATAAGTTGTATCGAATTTCATCCTTGGAAGCATTTCTTGATTACTGATTGGTGTTAAAATATTTTGTGTTCATATCTAACTTGTTGTAAGTTTCAGGTGACACCTGTTTAATATGGTCTAAAACTGCATGAGTCATTGATCTGTGCTAGATTTATGGACCTGTTGTTCATACAAAGTTTGTTAATGTTCAGACGCACTTGCAGTTACTATTTTGCTAAATTACTGTAATTTGCTGTGTACTTTTGTTTATGTGTGAAAGCACAGTTGTGAGTTAACAAGCACCAATTGAGCCCAGGTGATGGTTGGTCACTGGCTCAGTTCAAATTTGTACCATGTATAGTCTACATCATTCTGTCTTGCAGTGTGACACATTCTCTCATCGCTGGTATTGATAAATATAATTAAGGTGCTTATGTATTGGATTGTTGAGTCTTGGGTCCAGCTGACCTGTTAAGTAATTTAGTTCATTGAATAACATTATCTTGAGAATTTAACACCTTGGTTTAAGGCTAACTAATATCATTTCAGCAGTAGGTGTTGTACCACCTCACTTAAAACTTACACCTCAATCAATACCTGTTCTGATATTTGATTATGCCATTGAAGTAATTGGCATTAAGTCTTTATTTCAAAGAGTCCTGTGTAGAACAGTGATTATTCCAAGATTTAGACAAGTTTGGTAATGTTTGCCTTGTATTTGACATTTAACATTGCAAGTCTCACATAGTCTTGGCTGTTAAATGTTTCTTGTTCTATTGAGGAAAGAGCGGCATTATTTTTCCATGCCTAATCTGGGTATAAATTGTTTGGATAAGAATAGCAAGGGAAGACTTACTCCCTTAGTGCCGCCACATCTCAATGCCAGTTAATGTATAATTTGAGATCTTTTTAATTAAGAGGAAGAGATAAAGAGGTTGACACAGGAGAGGAATTCATGGCGGGCCACATCAATCCAGCCTGTCTCTCTATAAGGTAAAATTCATCACATTTTTATGAAACATACTTTTATGCTGTTAAAGTAAGTTCACAGTTTATTTAAGTGCTTTAATGCTGTTTGGGTAAATGCCCATTTTGTTTAAGGGACACATGTGCATCTGTGTTTTGGAATATTTGTGTATAGTAATCCTTGATGGATTTAGACCAGTGATCTGGGCTTGTGTGATTGATGTTTTGATTAAAGAGATGTTTTAATGGTTTAATAAAAGTTGTTAATATCAAAGAGCAAATTATACAAAAAAGGAATTTAAAAAAAATTGGAAATTGTTTTTAAATAAAAATTTTGTTGTTATGTTATTAATTGTTTATTTGCACCAGCACCTTTCATCTGCCCTCACCTGATCCTTGCCATTTCATTGGTAACAGAATAAGGTTAGGGCCAGTGCTGGGATTCTGATACCATGTGGGGTAGTTAGTTTTAAGGTTGTTGAGTTTAGTGTTGAATTTAGTCTGTGTGGCTTGATCTTGTTTCAGGGGAACCGAAAGCATGGAATCAATGAATCCAAGTCATGTGGTGGGAATTTCTTTTCTGAATAAGGACCAACTTCAATATGAGCTGAAGATCAGAGGAGAGCCACTGAAGGGAGCATTGCAGAATTAGCTCAAAGATTGATATGAGTCTTAGACTACAGCCTGGCAGCGATGAGGGACAGTGTTGGTGAGGTAATTGAGTATTGAGATTGTTAATGCATTTGGATCACGTGAAGAATTGTGTAAGGGACTTGTAAGTAATAGACAGAGGAAGTATGGATCAGTATGGATCAGTTATCCCAGAGGTTACCAAGATGCGAATGGAAGTTGCAGCATTGCACTGGTCAGAAGATGGAGAGAATGAAATAACTACAGATTAGTAATGGATTCAGGGATGTACTCATTCTCAATTCTTGGAAGGCTGGCAGCTGTTTAGCAAATTATTGAACCTATTGTGGGGTATAATCCAGGGAGTTGCTAATCTGTCTGCAGGTCACAATGAAAAAGTGGTAGATTTGTTGTGGTTGACACTGAAGTTGCAGGATCAAACAGCCATCATAAATACTTCTGATACTGTAGTATTGCAAGTTCTACATACTTTGGCCAGTGGGATTTTTAGATCTGTTAATTTCTGGCACCATTGAGCATGATAAGTGCTTATATTATTTTTGATCTAAATTACTGGAAGATTATTTTCTGCCCGACTTTGCCATGAGTTAGCTATATAGTATTTTTACCATGACAAGGCCGTACTGAGGTTTTGAGGCAGTACATTGAGAAAGTTAGGATAGCAGTCTCTGCTTTGTGGCTTTCTGTTTCTGAAACAGAAATAGTTAATAATATTTTGCTGGGAATAAGACAGGAGGACCCTTCTCATATTTTGTTTGCAAGTAAACAAGAAATCTTACCCCAACTGGATTGATTAGTCTCCAGTGTAGAGGAAGTGTGTTTTAGTGATGAAAGGCGAGGACAAATGCTCTGTGATAATAGTTCAGGAAGTAATGGCGCAGCACAGTTAAGGGGATGAAAAGGAGTTTGATGCAAACCATCAATTCTCTGTTTTCGATGTAATGAGCTGGGGCACGTAGTTATCAGTTGTCTGGTTCTTAAGGGGAAAGAGGGGCGAAGTTAACAACAAACCTGTGCAGGGTATGTTTGTAGCTTGCATGTCCTGATTACTAATTGTTGTAAGATTAAGACAAGGCAGTTTTCACAATTTCCATTTGTTACAGCTAGCCTAAATCATGAGCCAGTTGCCACATTGCTCGATTCAGTCAGTAATATTTCTCTGATCAATTGTTTTTGGTTCCATTGACTGTCAAGGTTGTGTAAAGATTCTAAGCTTGAGAAGTCATACAATGTGTGCTGATCTGTAAATGGCAGTCCGCTGCTCATAGTGGAATTGTTAAAGTTGTACATTAGCATTCAGTAGTTGTCATGGCCATTAGTATTCACTGTGGTTAAGGGGCATAGGACTGAAGTACTGTTGGATTGTGATTTCTTCCAGAAGAAGGGATGTGTGCTGCATTATGTTGATAAGCAAATCCATTTCAAGTTCAGCCCTGACCAGAAGTTTCCACTGTGTCAGTGTAAGTGCTTTTACAGCACACATCCATTAAAGTGCATGAGAGAGGGGTTTGTTGTTCCCATTTGAACCAGGAATAGGTGGAGGCACTGTTACACAAAAATCAAACAATGGAAAATTCAGGATGGAATATAACATTATTATGAAAAGGAAAGTTGCTACTCATCGTATAGCAGAATTGCTGAATTGCAGATACATGGCATGTAAGTTCGATGAATGCCATCAGACAACAAACAAAACAAAAGATACAAACAAATATTCCTTATTGCCCTTCAAATAGGCACCAGCCACTACAACACACTTTTGACAACATTCATACACCTTCTGCAAACTATCAGCAAAGGCCTCCTGTGAAATAAATCGCAGAACAGCTGTCACACGATCTTTGATGGCATTCATGTCCGCACAACATTCACCTTTCATGGCAGCCTTCAAGCAGGGAAAGAGGAAGAAGTCCATAGAAGACAAATCAGGGGAATGTGGAGGGTGTTGAAGAACAATTACCATCTTCTATGCCAGGAATTGATGGGCATGGATTTTACAGTGTGCAGGGTCATTGTCATGGAAAAGTATCCATTTTCCAGTCCTGTGCAACACTGGTCACATCCACCAGATATGCTGTAGCAACAGGTTCAAAACGGACAGGAAAAATGCAGCATTAATGGTTTGACCTGTGGGAACATTTTCCTTGTGGATGATTCCATTGTTGTCAAAGAAGGTGATCAATAGTGTTTTCACCCTGGATGTTTGCAGACCCCCCCAGAAGCAATGGGTCCTGGTCACACAAGGACATGAAATCACCAGCAGTTTCCATCCATTTTGCTTCCTGATTGTCTGTGAGCTTGTGCAGCACAAATCAGGAGCATATCTTCCACTTACACAAATCACCGGGGATGATGGTGTGCACCATGTCCTTAATGGTGTGCACCATGTCATTGCTAATGCCCAATTCCTCTGTAATCAATCTGAGAGTCCATCACCAATCTTGTGCCAGAATTTGTCGCACTTCCTCAATCTTTTCTGGAGTTCTGCTTGTCAATGGCTGACCTAAACGTGGCTTGTCTACAGGTGTTTCCTTCCCTTCACAGAAGCATTTAAACCATTTGTACACACATTTTATGTTCACAGCTTCCCTCCTGTACACCTGCACCAAATCAAAGCCAGTTATTGTGTTTTGTATGGACTGAAACCTTTTTGAATACATCTGCATACTGACTGGTTTGGCAGCTATAGCTGCAGTCTTATCCCACCTCTTGGACTCTGAACTAGGTGATCTCAAGTTCAAGTGTGTTTATAATTATCTGGCTGATGTAGTGATACACAGTAAGACCTTTGAACAGCATCTGGATCAAACTGCATGAGCATTGCAACATCTTCATGATGCAGGTCTTACTATGAAGCTGTCCAAGGTAAACTTAGCATGGGAAGAGATTTCACTGCTGGGACACCTGGTGTCACTGGGGCATACAAGTCGATCGTGAATCCACTAAGGCTATTCATTCCTTCCCACTATACAGGAATAAAAAAGATGTTTTTTTTTTTTCGTAAATTCATCTCCAGTTTTTCACAACTTGCTGCTCCACTAAATTTATTGATGAAGAATGTCGTAATGTTCCAGTGAGGTGACACTCAGCATGCAAGGCCCTCAAATCCACTTTGGATAGTGCACCAATCCTGGCCATGTCTGACTTTGAAAAGTAATTTATATTGCAGACTGATACATCTAATTTATATTGCAGTGGTTCTGTAACAAGCTAGTGAGGAAGAGTGTAAGCTAATAGTCTTAATTTTCAGGGCATTGTTGGCTGTTGAGTGAAAGTTCTCCCTCTATGAATTGAAGGCATCAGCCACACTCTTCGGTCTCGAGCATTTTAAACTGTATCTGGAGCACAATCCATTCCTACAGGAGACTGATAACTGCGCTCTGGCTTGGTTGTTGGCAACACAGGAAGATAGTTAATATTGCTAGGTGGACGGTGCAGATCTTGGCCTTCCAGTTCGAGGTACAGCACTTGAGAGAGTAGTCAACATTCTGAGCAGGATGTTTCAAGTCAAGGGACAGGGTGGAGATGAGGAGGAAGACAAGGAGATATGTATGAGAAGGACCAGAGGAACAAGGTCTCATGGTGGCTACAGTTCTGTGTGAGATACCTGCATTATTTGGTAATTTGGCTGAGAAGCAGGAGGAGGGTCCTCCCTTGCAAAAATACAGAAGAAGCTCTAGGAGGGGAAGCTGGTGCCCAGATATTCTCTGAAAGGTAGGGGTTATATTATCGTGAGTGACAGGACAACAGGGATAAAATCTGTCTGCCCATTCAGTTAATAACCCTGGTATTTCAGTATTTGCATCATTCACGTGCGAAGGGCTCTTTTGGGGGGTGAATAAAACTATAGTAAAACATAAGGCTCAGTTGGCATGCCCACACTTAGCTTGTATGTTTGTAAGATGGTCACAGCTTGTGAGTGGTGTATTAAAGCTAGAATCAACCCTAACAGCTGGTTGGGGAACTTAATTCTGACATGCCCACACTTGACTTGTATGTTTGTAAGATGGTCACAGCTTGTGAGGGGTGTATTAAAGCTAGGACCAACCCCAACAGCTTGTTGGGGAACTTTATTCTGACTGGACTGAACATCCTGTGGATAACGTGTTTATAGATTACCTGGGACCCCTGCCCCAGATCCATGAGGATCATCATTACATCCTAGTTGTTGTTGATGCCTTTTCCCAATTCACACCATTTGTTCCCACTAGATCAGGTACCACTTCAGTCACACTCACTCATCTGCAACAAATAGTTTGCACATTCAGTGCTCTGAAGATTCTGGTTAGTGATAATGCACCAATCTTCTTGCCTAGAGACTTCGGGTTCTGCTTCAAGGGTGCAGTGAAACTCATGAGCACAACCCTTTACCATCTCCAACCTTCATTTGCTGAGAGAGTCATTAAAAGCTAAAGTCAATTCTACCATATTCCATGCTGAGATGTGAGGAAAGTGGGAAACGTCCATACCCCGGCTAAATTTTGCATTCCATAGAGCAGTACACGAAGCTCATAAAACAATACATACCAAACTCATGTTCACCTCCCTGATTAACTTTCCCCTCTGTTAATGATTATAAAGAAACATTTGGAGGCAGTTTGACATAATATCTGGCTTGCACACTGCTGGGAGGCTGCAAGGTTTTATTCAGGACGGCAACCTGTCAGCCTCAAGGAAGGGGATGTGGTCTGTCTTAAGAAGGATGACCAATAAGATAGTGCCTTGTTTTATGGGGCCACAAACGGTCATTGAGAAACATTCACATACTAGTTTCTTGGTCCAGTATCAAGCCACACAAAAATGTGTAAGGGCCCTTATCAGCTAGCTAAAGATGATGGGTAGTAAGTGAAATGGTAGTAATTTAACAGGCATTTCTGCAAAGCCCCAGCCTTCCGTTTCTGTTTAAGGGGTGGGGGTGGATGGCGTTTTCGCGTCAATTTTTTGCTATAAAGTTGACCCCGGGAACTTGCAGTCTCCAGTGACAGACACTCACCTGAAGATGGCTGGACGATTGTCAGCTGAAATATCGTGGTAAGAAGCCAACATGATCCGGCTGCAATCCCGAAATCTCGTTGAACAGTCATATGATGTGTTTGAAGCAGAGTACTTGGTGATTGATGACTGTTCCATAGTGTGATTGGTTCAAAGGACAGAAGCAGGAAAGTAAAATAGACAGTGCTCCTACTTTGTATGACATTTTAATATTTCTAGCAGTACAATTAAAAATGGCACTCAAATTGAGTCTTGGATTCAGTTCCATGTTTTTGGACATTCTATAACTGAATAATGTCTTGTGAAGCTGTTTATTCATTGAAGTATCATGCGTTCCATCCAGCTTCAGAACAGGTGGAACATTAAAGCAGGTTTTATTGAAACAAACTAATGGCATATACTTAATAACACCTTTGCTACAAAAATTCCAAAGTGTAGACTATACAAGTAATGTCAAAAAATCATGGCACTAATAAGGAAAATAGTGCACCTTGAACAGCCATACTGAAGTAAAAATGACTTTAAAATACAGAGATGTATCTGTTCTACTACCCACCAAAGTAATTTATATGTAACATTCTACTTTGTGTACAACTAATGTTTAACAGTTACTAAATCTAACACATCAAAAGCACAATGTACTGAAGAAACAGTACAATGGGACAAACAGTTGAGACCAGTAGATTCACAAGAGTCACAAATGTGTTACTTCATACAAAGCTAAAAATTTGTTTGGGACAATACAGGTAGCACTTACAGAGTTATATGTTCAAAGATAAATTGTTTTGTTGTCACAAATTCTTCCCTTATTCACCATCAAAGAGTAAATTAGGAGTTTCATTGTAGTGAATAAAACACAGTCGAATGGAACAACCTGTGGGAGTATCTGGTTAGTTTAATCAGAATAGCTTTTTATGTTGGACTGCTACAGTGAGGATGCACCAAAATAATGCAGCATGTTCTCATGTTGAACTTATCAATTTTCAACTTCCAAATGAAGTTCTAAATCAATCATGTTCCAATTTGGAAATTTTGAGTTAGATTAAACACAGGGTATTTCATTGTTTTGGTCATCTATTTTTTTTCATTGAAATATCCAATTCTTTAGCAACAGTTGAAATTTATACCTTCACTTCATTTTTAGACCCTGCTACCCTATCTTTCTTTCTCCTAACAGACGGTCCAGTTTACTTTTTATTTCATTATTTGATTTGCATTCATGACACTCAGCTTTTTGTTTGCTTAACCAGTTTTGCCATTATTTCTTGGTTCTTACTCAAAGTACATTCATTATCCTGTTAAGACTTTTGTCTAGTAATCCATCAATTTTTGTGAGTTCTACTAGATCATCATTCCCATCTGTTTTTGGTCCTAGTGCAAATTTTGTTTCTGTTATCAATGTGTTTCAAGTATTTTTGGCCAATGTTTAAAAAATGATGTTACACGTAATATTTTTTTGATTTTCACATGACCCAATATAAAACATAGAGTATTGTTTCATTGTCTTTTTTTTTTTTTTTTTACTTTGGAAGAAGGACTTTGTCTGGAGGCTTAAATATTTTGGTGGTCTTTTCCATTTTGCCTGTCTGTGATTCAACACCACATCTATATGATGAGCAGCAACATAATGTTGTTATTTCAAAATGGAAACAGATGGTATACAAAGCATAGTCTGCTCCAGTACACACATATACATCAGAAGTGTGGCAAATGAAGAAAAGGAATGTGAGAATATAAAAGTTTGTGAGATAAAATTTCAAGGAAGTAGAATAGCACTTACTAGAATGGATAAAGTAAGGACTGAGACAGTGGGGGAAATAGTGAAAAGGAAGCCCATGCAAGAGACATAAGAAAAGACAAGATTAAGATGGCATGGGCAGCTTAAAAATGGGTGTTGGTAGGCTACTGAGACAGAGAGAGTTGGATTGTTGGAGTGAAGGAATGTTTGGTGAAGAGAGCAGAGTGGGACAGAGTGCAGAAAGCAACATGGTGGGAGAACAAAAGAGGTTGAGGAGGACCATGCACCAAACGGACCCAGCTAGGGTCACTTCATTGTTTAAAGGAACACAGCACCTTTAATTAAAATGATCTGAAATTGTACATTAACTGGCCTTGGGTGTGGCACCATTAAAGAGAGTAAGTCTTCCCCCATTATTCTTATTTTAACAATGAATACCCATGTCAGGCATGGAAAATAATATAACATATATCAGAACAAGTTTATGTTTTACCTTAGATGGTATAATGTTTGCTTCTGGAATAATATTAGTTAGCATTAAAACAAGATATTACGCACTGGATCAGCTGGACCCCAGCCTCAACAAACCTACACACAAGCACCTTAATCATACTTGTAATACCAACGATGAGTGAACACATAACACTGCAAGGCAGAGTGGCATGGACAATTCACGAATTAGAACTGAGGCAACAACCAACCATCGCCTGGGCTCAGCTGACACTCATTAACTTACAACTGTGCTTTCACATGTAAACAGAAGTACACAGCAAGTTCCAGTAATGCAGTAAAATATGAAGAGCAGAATACAATCACGTTAGCATGAAACACTGACATTAATGGACACAGTTCTGTGCAAGCACTGTCACTGCAAGTGTTTCTGAACATTAACAAACTTTGTGTGAACAAAAGGACCGAAAATCTAGTACAGATCAGTCACTGATGCACCTTGGACCAAATTAAACAAACATCACCTGAAACTTACACCTACAGTTAGACATGTCCACAAAATATTTTAACACCAAATGGTAACCAAAAATGCCTTCAAGGGCAAAATTTGTTACAGCCTATTTAGATACTGAAAATGACTAGTGCTATGCATGAGCTAGGTTAGAGAACTACTTGCACATAATTGTGTCACAGAATGTCAGACCATACACACTGAAGCAATAGAGGTACATTAACCACACTGGCAGATCAACTTACACTAGACAATCCTCATTACTGTGCGTTTTCACGCCAATTCTTTGCTATAAAGTTGACCCCAGGAACTTGCAGTCTCCATTGACAGACACTCACCTGTAGATGGCTGGACAACTGCCAGCTGAAATATCATGGCAAGAAGTCAACATAGATCTGGCTGCAATCCCGAAATCTCATTGAACATTCAATATGCCGGGAAAACTTCAAGAATCACACATCATATGACTCTTCATAAACAGAGTTAAGAAAATCAGTTACATGTGATCAAGAGACTAAGAATGCAAAATTTCCTAAAGTAAATATTCTAAAATGAACGACAAGTATGTTTTTGGCTTACCTGTGAAACATTAAACACCTCTCTTGGCATTGTGAAGGTTTCATTATCAAGAAAATTTCCTTTTCCATTTATTATATAGCCATTTCCAAAAAGATTTTCATTTCTATTTAGTACTGTTTTAACCACATCTCTTGTTGGTTCATTGAACCAATGCCAAACAATAATTGTGTGTTCCGGTAGGTCATTGTCATAGAGGTCATTATTGGGTTCTTTGGCTGGAGGTTGACGTACAATCATAGCTCCAAAGAGACCATCAGCCTCTTGGAAACCTGTTAAAGAAAAATTGATATGTTTTGACTTATCACACTCTTAAATTATTGGTACATCTCTATAAACGAGGCAGTACATTTAATGGTGAGTTGCTTTTTATCAAGAGATTAGGGTGTGCACATACAATCATGAGGCCACAAAATAATTTAGTGATCTTTTCTGCACATATCACAAACACAGATAAAGGGTAAAAGCATAGATGCCTAGAAGCATTGCATTAGCAATAAAAAAGCAAAATATATCTCAAATTTTATTCAAGGTAGAATGAGTAAAGTTCTACTAAATCATAACAGAAAGCAAGACCATATGAAAGTCATGTCTTCAAGACAATCACGGCTGAGCAACATTATTATTTTTGCTGCACGTTTTTGAGCAAGGAAGACTTTCTTCTTTAAAGATCTATTAGCTCACAACATTGTTGAATATGACATTATTGAATGAAAAAATGTTAAATATTTTAACTTGCTGGTTTCTTTCTCTCTAAAGTTTGGAATGATTTGACGTGAATATGTTACTGAGCTATATAAGTTGATCTAGGAGCTCAAAAAATGTGCATTTTTCAATTTAAATTCTCATCAATACAGGCACCTAACATTTTGCAGTTTCTGCCCTAGTTATTATATTCTCACCATGTGTTTCATGTATGCAAGTAGTTGGTGTAGTACCTCTAGATCTACATCTGTACTCTGCAAACCACCATGAAGTGCATGGAAGAGGGTACGTCCCATTGTACCAGTTATGGTCATTTGAATGCCTCTGTGCATGCAGTAATTTTCTAATCTTATCTTCACAATCCCTATGTGACAGATGTGTAGGGGATTGTAGTAATATCCCTAGAATTAGCATCTAAAGCCAGTTCTTGAAACTTTGTTAATAGACTTTATCAGGATAGTTTATGTCTATCTTCAAGAGTCTTCCTGTTCAGTGCTTCAGTATCTCTCTGACACTCTTCCATGGATCAAACAAACCTATGACCATTCATGCTGCCCTTCTCTGTATATGTTCAATATCTCCTATTATCCCTATTTGGTATGGGTCCTACACACTTGAGCAATATTCTACAATGAGTCACATGAGTAATTTGTAATCTATCTCCTTATTAGACTGGTTGCACCTCCCTAGTCTTCTAGCAATAAACCAAAGTCTACCACCTTCTTTACCCACAACTGAACCTATGTGATCATTCCATTTCATATGTTTGAGTTGGCCAATTTCAACAATGACTCAGTGATATTATAGTCATAGGATATTACATTTTTTTCGTTTTGTGAAGTGCAAAATTTTACATTTCTAAACATTTAGAGCAAGGTTCCAATCTCTGCACCACATTGAAATCTTATCAAGATCTGACTGAATATTTATGCAGCTTCTTTCAGATAGTACTTCATTATAGATAATTGCATCATCTGCAAAAAGCATGATTTCACTACCAATATTGTCTGCAAGGTCATAACATGGTGTTTCCTCTCTACCAAAACGTACTCAATCCAGTCACAAATCTCACTTGATACTCCATATGATCATACTTTTGACAGTAAGTGTAGGTCCGGTACTGAGTCAAATGCTTTTCATACATCAATAAACACTGCATCTACCTGACTGCCTTGATCAAAGCTTTCAATATGACAAGTGAGGAAAGTGGTGATTTGGGTGTCATATGATCAGTGGATTCAGAATCCATGCTGGTTAGCAATGAAGAGGTCATTCTGTTGAAGATATCTCATTATGTGTGAACTCATAATATGTTCCACAATTCTACAACAAATGGATGTCAAGGATATTGGACAGTAGATTTGTGGATCACTTTTACTATTCTTCTTGTAGACAGGTGTGACCTGTGTCTTTTTCCAAGAACTGGACACTGTCTTTTGTTTGAGGGATCTACGATAGATTATAGTTAGAAGAGAGGCTGACTCAGCTGCAAATTCAGTATAGAATCTGACAGGGATTCCATCAGGGCCTGGAGCTTTGTTCGGTTTCTTACTGACATGAATATCTATTTCTTACTGACATGAATATCTATTTCATTCATCTTTTCAGTGGTACAAGGATTAAATTGGGGCAGTTCTCCTGGGTTTTCCCTTGTAAAGGAACATTTGAAAATGAAGTTAAGTATTTCAGCTTTTGCTTTGCAACCCCAGTTTCAGTTCCTGTCTTTCACTAGGGACTAGAATTTCTTTGGATTCTGTGTTAAGGTCACTTGACTGTATTCTGCTAGAGTAGTCACTATTTTACATTTCATATCGACACCTCTACCACTAAGAAAGACACAAATATTATCAACATGAGACAGTTTACAAGACCTAAGGGTTCTATCACACAATGTTTTATCAATAAAAAAATTAGTCGATGTTTCACCAACACCACGAACTTGAGACATGGTTACCATGAACGTCCGATAACCGAGAACATCAGGAGGAGGTATCTGCTCCAAAGACGTTGCAGTAGACTTAGTAGTAGTATCAATATGAATAATCGGAACAGTCAACCAACACTGACCGACAGGATTGTCAGTAACAGAAAAAGTAAAATCAAAACGACGTCCTAGAAAAACAGTCTGTCCTTTCAACACTGACGTTCATGTTATACTCAGCAAAAAGAAACCTGTTGGGTCAGTATGAATGACCCATCCCAAACATCCCAGTTACTCATATCTTGATATATCTCATCAGTGTGGGCCCCTTGTAGTTAGGCTGCTCGCTTGTTTGGCCACCTGCCAGCCACGCGCAGCTTCCGCACTGACTAGAACTCCTCAGCGCTGCTGCGGAATAAGCGCACCACCGCAGTCGATATTTTTCTAAGTCCGTGACCTTGGATGACATGGCATCTATAAATAGCGTGTTTCCAGTAGCTGGCACATAGTTAGCAACATGCCTCGGTGCAGGATACATTGTGTTTTCCAATGGAAGCCTACAATTTACAAGTCTATTTTGGATGTGGAGACTGAGTATAACATGAATATCAGTTTGTCCGTTTTGATTGATGTGTTGAAAGGACAGACTGTTTTTCGAAGAGGTCGTTACTGACAATCCTGTCGGTCAGTGTTGGTTGACAGTTCCAATTATTCATATTGATACTACTACTAAGTCTACTGCAACGTCTTTGGAGCAGATACCTCCTCCTGATGTTCTCAGTTATCGGACGTTCATGGTAACCTTGTCTCAAGTTCGTGGTGTTGGGGAAACATCGACTAATTTTTTAATTGATAAACCATTGTGTGTTAGAACCCACAGGTCTTGTAAACTGTCTCATGATGATAATATTTGTGTCTTTATTTGTGGTAGAGGTGTCGATATGAAATGTAAAATAGTTGGCGATATGACTGTATATAATAGTATGTCCTCTAAATGCTCTATGAAGAACTGAGGCTTTGTGGGCATGAAAGACTCCCCATCAGCTCTCGTACAAACTAGGAACCGGGGCGAATAATGTCACTGCCAGCCTGAGACTTACACTCCTCCCATGGTGTGGCTAGGGAGGGGAAGGTTTTGGGTTCATACTTCTGAGACCCGCCTATCACCCAAATTAAATTACGCTTGACCTAGTTGCACTGTCATGAAATTGAAATATTTTTGATTTTCAATCACACAACAAAAGCAGGGTACTCATTGTCGACAGTCAACATGCCCATGGAACAGTTCAATTCTTACTCGCGGTTGAATCTAATGTTAGAAGTGCTACTGATTATTGTCTTTGTGCTGTCTGCTGCTGTGATAGTTTGTAATTATCAATAATTTTTTAACCAGAAAGAAGAGGAAAACAAATTTTAATTCGTCCATCAGTGTTCTGCTAATTTAAAAATATGTATGCACTACTATAATAGCCTAATTACCTATCTATAGCAGTTTAATGTTAACACTGGAGTCTGTATTTGAAGACTGGTGGAACTGTGGGGTTGCAATACATCAGTAATTCACAAGGCAACAAACAGTAACCATCACTAGAAATTACATTAAATTAAAATCAGTGCATCAAAATGGATTTACCAGTATTGCCCAAAAATCATGCCAATCGACAAAATTATCATCCAAATGGCAAAGGTTGCATTTCTTTAAAAAAAAAATCATTAAAATTCTATCATTAGTTCCCAACTGGCAAAATATCACCCATTGTGGTCATTTGGGTGGTACTCAATTACTAAAACTAGTTCCAATACCGAATGACAGGAGTTTGTGGAGTGCGAAAGGGGTATGTGATGACAGCACACTCTGTAGTTTATTTCTAAAAGATTTTATCAGCAGGCTGCTAGAATTCATCCAAACCAACTGTATGTTGTACCCCTCTCCCCTTTTGTCCAAAACCTAAGTTTGCCCTCATAATACTATTAAAACTGAGCCTGGAATTCCATGCTAGATTAAATCTTAAAAAACTCCTGAATTCCAGAACAATCAAATGACCAAACATACACAATTAAAAGAAAAAAAAATGGAATATCAGAATTCCATCTTGTGTCGTGGTGCATTTTATTTTATTTTAAAACAATAGACAGCTACCAGTTTTTCTAACTTCTCCCAAAAAAAACCAGACAGCTCTGCAGGTTGAGGAAGGGTGAGATGCTCAGATCGTTCAAAGCAAATCTATTGATTTGAGGGGCAAGGCGTTTTGAATCCATCCCATAACAGCCCTAAAAATGGTTTCCTATGGTTTCTTTCCCATTTTCAATCCAGGCAAATGCACATATTGGTCTCTTACAATGGGCCACAGACAATTTCTTCCAAATTCCACTCTTCTTATATAGAATCCAGTTCCCTTAAAGATGCAGCCTGTCTCCTTAAATGAAAATAGCTGCATCAAAGGTGAGCTGAATATCTCTTTGGAGACTCCCAACACTGAAATCCACATGATAAATAAATAATAATTCAAATTCTCCTTATTTATCTACCACGGCACAGTTTAATACGATATTGCAATGCCTGTGTTGTTCAGAAGTTGGATGCAGTGTTCCTTAGGACATTCCTGCTATGACATACATGAAATGTATCCTCATTTGTGAATATGGACAGCCGTCAGGTGTCTAATGGAATGACAACAATGAAAAGTTATGCTAGACTGGGACTCAAACCCGGATTTCCAACTTATCATGAGCAGTCACATTACCATTAGACCATATGAGCATGACTCACAACTAGGTCCAAAATTCCATATGTCACCAACCATGTGCCTACAGCCTCCACTCGTACATCTGTTAGTTAGTTACGTGTTCCATTGATCAATAGCATGAAAAAACCATTATAACGTGGAACGTGTCAAATGCACAAGAAATGCGCACAAGAAACATTTTTTTTTTTCGATTATAGCTTTATACCTAAATATTTCTGTTATCTATCCCATTCACTTAAATGGCACAAAATGCATATATTATATCTCCAGATTTATTTACTCATATTCAAGAATTCTCTATGGTATAGAAGGAGTTGTCAAGGAGGTATGATTTCAATTTGTTTTGTTACGTATATTCTCGTACACAGAAGACTTTTACATGAAAGTTGCTTCCCTGGTGTCAGATGATAAATATGATGCTGCAGTGACTGTATTGTTCTGTAATAATATGCAATGTTTCTTTGGACATGTATAGGTGTGTGATGGTTGGTGACATTTGGAAGTTTGGGTCTAGCCATGGGCCATGCTCAGATAGCCTAATGATAAGGCGACCACTCGTAATTGGCAGGAAACCCGGATTTGAGTCCTGGCCTGGCATAAATTTTCATTGTCGTCATTCCATTATATAGCTCATGGTTTCCATATTTGCAATTTGAATACATTTCATATATTCTTCAATGCAGAAAAAGGTGTTTCTACATTGCAAGAAGTGATAAATGCATACTTAAATTAGGAAATATGGGAAAGTATACGGCTGAATCATTCCAGATTCTTTGCATATTTCACCACCAGAAATTGTTCTAAATTCTCTGCTGAACAGAACAATATCAGATCTCTTTATTCCAACAGCCCTGTCAGTGATAGTGACAGTGTCCCAAAAAAATTGTGCTCATCCATTTCTGATCACTTACTCACTCAAATCCAGATCAAAATAAGAAGTGTGTAAAATGTCCTTGGAGTGTGAAGACAGACTGAAGTGAACTGCTTCATAGTGACTTGCCTAAGTACAGCAGTGCTAAGTAACAGAATTATATCTGTGCTTGATGAAAAGTCTGAGTTCATTGTCGAATAAAATGGTTTAGCGTTTCTTCATAGCAATTCCATATTTTGTGGAACAAACATTAGAAAATGCACTATTATGCTCAATGCTTAATATTATGCACTAAAGACAGAAAAAGGTGATTAATATGGAAGATTAGTGTGTAAAGTACAAAAATAAAATATGCAGTATGCATGAATGTACTTCGAATAAGATCAAAATATGGGAACATGCATGGAAAAACTACATTTATATGGTATTATTTGGCCATGAAACGAATAATACAAAACTATGAGAAGTTACACTATAATTACCTTGATTTCTTAAATTTATTTGTGATTATCTATCACTCATTGATTTTAAGTATTGTTTCTGCAATTCCAATAAGTAAACAAGAACAAGTATTTGAATATGTTATTGACATACCTGGACAGGAAAGAAACAAAATGAAAAAGACAATCATCCACATGACTTCTCCTGTTATGTATTACAGAAGAGCAGTACTTTTACCAGCAATAGGTGGCCTTTTAAAAAACTGGAGAAGAAAAATTCATCAAAATAATGATTTCTTATCTTTAATAAAAATAATGTTACCCCTTAAATGCCGTCAGAAGAATTTTGATAAGGCATCCAAACTGAAAGTTTACTTTGGGAATAGGGTATTGCAAACAGAACCTGAAGCAGAGTACACATTACGGTGTGAGAAATGGTGTTATCAAGAAAAGTCTCTCCTCCCTGTTAATCTTATATTGGTTTTTGATGTTTGTGACAAGAACTTCTATCACAACATATGATATCCTTTGGGTGTACTTGCACCCCTACCAGTATCAACACGCAAAGCTGAGAGGTCATTTTCCACAAAAAAATGAATGAAGACTTACTCGTGGAATACAATGGGCATTGAAAGGCTGACTGAGTGAGTACACTATCTGTTTCCTTTTGCAGAAAAGTAGAGGGACACTAAGACTTTTACTACAGCTATCAAATCAAGTTCTGTAGTATTTATACATGCATACAAGCATAAAAAAAAAACATTTAATGTTATTTAAGAAAATTAGTGACAAGTTTCAATTGCGGCAAAAATATTTTTAAATAATTAATTATCAAAGAAGTCCATCTTTCATGTAAACTAAATATATGGTTGTTTCCTTGATAGATGTATCTGATCTTCAATTACTGATCTCTGGTTTTATAGGACATGTTGTACTACATTAAAATACCCTCTAAGACAAAAGAAAAGAAGTATCATGAAGGAATTATTTGAATGGGATGGAAATTGGTATATGTGGTGTACATGTATAAAAAAATAAATGATTAAAATTTCAGAAAAATTAGATGATTTATTCAAGAGAAAGAGCTTCACAAATTGAGCAAGCCAATAACCTCGTTGGTCCATCTCTGGCCTTAAACAAGCAGTTATTTGGCTTGGCATTTATTGATAGAATTGTTGGATTTTCTCCTGAGGGTTATGCCAAATTCTTTGCAAATGGTATGTCAGATCATGATGGAGGACCCGATCCATAACACTCCCAACACTCTCAATTGAGGAGAGATCTGGTCACATTGCTGGCCAAGATAGGGTGTGGCAAGTATGAAGGCAAGCAGTAGAAACTCTCACCATGTGTGGACAGGCATTATCTTGCTGAAATGTAGGCCCAGGATGGCTTGCCATGATGGGCAACAAAATGGGGCATAGAATATCATCGAAGTACCACTGCGCTGTAAAGGTGCTGTGGATAACAACCAAAGGGGTCCTGGTATAAAGAATGGTAACACAGACCATCACTTCTGGTTGTGAGGCCGTTTGGTGTTTGATAGTCAGGTTGGTATTCCACTGCTGTCCGGGGCATCTCCAGACATGTCTTCAGCCTGGAATCTCATTGAATGTAGTAGAACTGTACTCAGTGATGATATCTGCTTTGAACTTTGCCCAAATGACCAGAGAAGACGTGTCTGGAGATGCTCCAGACAGTGATAGGATACCAACTTGACTGTCACGTGCCATGTGGCCCAACAACCACAGGTAATGGTCCAGGAAGCCATTTATTTTCATAGTGGGACCCCTTTAGTTATCGTCTGTGACACCCTTACAGAATGGCAGTATCTAATGATATTCTATGCCCCATTTTGTTGCCCTTCATGGCAAGTCATCCACAGCTTTAATTTTAGTAAGATAATTCCCAACTGCATAATACCATGAGAGTTTCTATTGCTTGTCTTTGTGCTTGTGAAACCCTGCCTTGGCAAGCAAAGTCGCCGTATCTCTTCCCAACTGAGAATGTCTGGATCATTATGGACAAGGCCCTCCAAACAGATCAGGATTTTGATGATATAATGCACCAATTGAACAGAATTTTGCATGATATCCTCATGAGGCCATTGAAGAACTCTATCAATCAATGACAAGCCACATAACTGCTTGTTTAAAGTCTATAGGTGGACCAACATGTTATTAACTTGCTCAATTTGTGAAGCACTTTGTCTTGAAAAAAAATCATCCAATTTTTCTGAAATTGTAATCATTTGTTTGTCTGTACATGTACATCACATCTACCAATTTCCATCCCATTTGGATAATTATTTCTTGCTTTTTTAAAAAAATCTTAGAGTGTATTTTTAGCTAAACTGGTTAACTCAGTTTATAGTTTGCCTGTTGCTGTCATGTAAAGATAACTGATACATAAGGCATTCACATAATAATTTGTGAAATTAACTACATGTTAAATATTTCTTTAATCTATTGAAAAATATTCAAAATAATTATAATTACTCATAGTCTTTTGTTTAGTAGTTTTTATTCTTTTGTAGATGTTGTTATATTGTCTTTAAACTGTAATGGTTTTCAGATGTAGAAACACTGATGTAAAAGTTATTTTTTACTTTTGTAGCAGTACTTACCTTGATTTGGGCAATAGTTATTTATTTCTCAAGCAGACTCTTTTTAATTTTACTGTTGTTTTGCAGGATATTTCAACAATACGCATAGTTCAGCAATGTTTTACCGCAAAAGGTGGCAACCATTTATAATTTTGCGTTTTACATCCAAGCATGAAGCTGGCTCACTTGCAAAATGGTGATGTATCATGCCTTCAAGTTTTACTGCAAGAACAATGTTCTACAGTGAAATGTCTTACTCAGTATATTGTTGGAACAGTGAGTCCACCCATCACAACTCTTCTGTATTTGTAAATAATCATCATACAGGGTGTTTCACAACTCATGTTACACACTTCTAGGGGTTGTAGAGGGGACTTAGTTGATCATGTTTTACATACTAATACAAGTCCAGAAATGTCATCCAACAATGCTACTGAGCGTGAAAGTTATAGGTACCAGTGCCTATAAATGTATTATCTACAGGGTGATTCTGTGATGATGTTACAAACTTACTAGCATGATGGAGAAGGATAAATGTATCAATTTGACATAAGGGTCCCTGTGCTGGAAATGAACAAGTCGAAAGTTATAAGCAAAAACCATTCTGATACCTCTGACAGTAGAAAGTACATGTACCGGTACTGTTGTTGCTAAGATTGTAGGGTAGACAACTTTCAGAGGTGGTAGTGTGGACCAAAACAAGAAAAAACATCTAGTAAATATGGGCTTTAAAATGTATACCTTAAGAGCTATGAGCACATGTTCAATAGAAGAGATGTGTTTCACAGTAGTGAAGATGAACAAGTGCTGATAGTTACATAGCTATGCAGTTTAGAGCCCATGTTTACTAGGCATTTTTTCTTGTTTTTGGTCCATAGTACTGCCTCTCAATGTTGCCTGTTCTACAGTCTTAACAACAACAGTACCAGTACTGTCAGAGGCCTCAGAATGGTTTTCTCTTATAACTTTCAATTCATCCATTTCTGGTACAGGCACCCTTACCTCAAATTGATACATTTATCCTTCTCCATCAACCTCGAAACTTTCTAACATCATCACAGAATCAGACTGCAGATACATACATTTACAGGCAATGGTGCCAATAACTTTGATGCTCTGTAGCATCATTGTAAGATGTTTCCAGACATATGTTCCTATGTAAAATTTGACCTACTAAATCTCCTCTACAAACTCTAGAAGTGAGGTAACATGAATTGTGAAACACCCTGTACAAACAACAATGTATGCTGTACATCATACAGGAATTTATTAGTACCAATGACTGTATTTTAATCGTTTGGCTATAGAATGAAGTTATGATATTGCCAAATGAAGAAATATTTAACTGTGGATTCGGGTATGAATTATCCTTTTTGAGGACTTCTGTAACAGATCACAGCTCCCCCTCCCCTTTTACAAAATTATGGCTTATCCTTATTTCCAGCAATGCTTCTACCAGTGGTAGCAGCCTTGGGAGAGGTATATAGAAGCTGAAGGGGACTACTTTGAAGGTAACTAGTGTCAAACAATTATATATGAACAAAGACTGAGTCTATAAATAAAAGTCAGATACTTTGTTGAGCAGCCCTCATATAAACTACATAAGGGAAAGGTCAGAGTACATGCTTTGTATGGGCTCAGAAAATTACCTTCCCTATCCTTCCTAATGCAGGCTTAAGCTATGTCTCTAATTACCTCATTGTCAATGCAATGTTAAACAACAATATTCTTTCCTTTATTATTATATAGATCAGAAGATTAAATTGTGTTAGCTACATGGCAAGTTTAGTCATTCATTCTTTCATTGACTCACCATGTTATGTAGGTCCTACCATGAATGAGGGTCTCCAGGTATGCGCAACTAGTCAAGGTATATATTACAAAAGACAAACAAATCATACAAATTTAATACATACATTATATCAATAACAAGCCACCAAAGAACTGCTTAATGAGTTCATGCTTTTACAAGGAAGATTTAATCACACAAAAAAATCTACTTCACCACAATGGTATCTTTGAGGGAAAACACCCACCTACATCTGTGAACATCAAATTCTGTTTGCAGTACACCATCACTTTCATGTGGCCTTACAACAAACACTCCTACTTGCCATGCACGCAACAGAACTTTTCAGCACTTAAATTCTGACATTCAGATAATTCGTGGAGAGTGGCCAATGAATGTGTTGCTTGGTAAATATCTGGTGGCGGATAAGCTAGATGGAATTTCAGATATAGATCTGTCAATGATAACCATCAAGCACTAATGGAAAAATACTGGAAGGTGAATAAAGAAAGAAAGCATTTTCAAAATCCAGAGTTTGATTTTGGGTTAATTCATTTCATTTGACTGAACGTAGCTTCCAGTTCACAGAAAATATTTGCATCAGATTTTTATAAATTCAGTGGCATATTACGCAAAGAATTTCTAAATACATATGTTGCATTATTTCCCATATCCAATAAAAAATTTGCAAATACAGCTTCTTGTAACATACTCAAGGGCAAAGTTCAGAAATCTATGTGAAACTGTAAATTAACTTCAGCACCTTTGAGCAAACAATATTTTTTCACTTGTTCTAAAGTATGGAAAGTTTTGAAAATATCTGTAACACTTCCTTTAATTGTGATAGAGTCTGAGCACTGCTTTTGTACACCAAAAAATCTGAAAATATTTCTAAGAATCCTAAAGGGTAAATAATGGTTAATAGCACTTATTGTGACAATAATAAATAGATATTGAAAACTTCCCACCATGTAAATGGGAAGGGGTCACCAAGTTTGCTACAAGTAAACATTACTAACAAGGAATTCAACAGTAGCAAGGAAGATACTTATCTATGCAGGCCCTCCCATGTAGAAATAACACAACTTGCCACTGTTCTACACTAATATTTCCCTGAGTAGAAAATAAATTAATTGCACAGTAATTCTCCAAGCATTGTTATCCTTCCTCCTCCACTTAAATAACTTAAACTTGCTCCTAATTATTTCATCTTTGAGGTGGTAACACACAAAACAGATCAGAGTTTGAGCTATAGAAAACAGAAAGATTCCTCTTATGCCTTCTTTTTTGGAACTGCTGAGAGAGGAGTTGTCTACATCATATCCTAGTTTCTCACAATACATTAACAATACTTTTATTCTGTGCACCCATGGTGAAGTTAAACTGATTAACTTGTATCAATGGATGTGTATCAGGAATACTGATAAAATTAGCGTTCCTATATACTGGGTGATCAGAAAGTCAGTATAAATTTGAAGACTGAATAAATCACAGAATAATGTAGGTAGAGAGGTACAAATTGACACACATGCTTAGAAGAACATGGGGTTTTATTAGAACAAAAAAATACAAAAGTTCAAAATATGTCCGACAGATGGCACTTCATCTGATCAGAGTAGCAATAATTAGCATAACAAAGTAAGACAATTCAAGGATGATATTCTTTACAGGATATGCTCAATATGTGCACCATCATTCCTCAACAATAGCTGTAGTCAAGGAATAATGTTGTGAACAGCACTGTAAAGGATGTCCGGAGTTATGGTGAGGCATTGGCATCCGATGTTGTCTTTCATCATCCCTAGAGATGTTGGTCGATCATGATACACTTGCGACTTCGGGTAACCCCAAAGCCAATAATTGCATGGACTGAGCTCTGGGGACCTGGGAAATGAACCATGATGAAAGTGGTGGCTGACACATGATTATCACCAAACAACGTGTGCAAGGGATATTTCACACACCTAGCAATAAGGGGTGGGATGCCATCCTGCATAAACATCGTACATTCCAGCAGGTGTTTATCAGCTAGGCTGGGGATGATGCGATTCTGTAACATATCGGCATACCTCTCACCCATACGGTAGCAGTTACAAAGCCAGAATCACGCATTTCCTCAAAGAAAAAAGGCCCGATAACGGTAGATGTGGTAAATCCAACCCATACCATGACTTTCTTATCATGCAATGGAGTTTCCACGACACTTCTAGGATTTTCGGTAGCCCAAATTCCGCAGTTGTGGGCGTTGACAGACCCTCGGAGCGTGAAATGAGCTTCGGCAGTCCACAACACGTCACTCAACCGATCATCATCTTCCGCCATCTTTTGAAACGCCCACACCGCAAATACCCTCCGTTTCACTAAATCGCCGGGTAACAGTTCATAATGCTGATGGATTTTGTACAGATAGCATTGGAGGGTGCGCCTCAGTGCCAACCAAACAGTAGTGTATAGAATGCCAGTGCAACGTGCGACTGCATGAGCGCTGACTTCCCCGTGCATAGACGAACCCGCTACAGTCTCCATTTCTTCCTGAACTGTCTCAGCAGCATTACGCCTTGTGGTCCGTCGGCCCCTACGGGGTCTATCATCTAAATGACCCATGCCTTCAAACTTCAAAATCATTCTTGCCACAGCTGCATTTGTCAACGGAACTTTACCCATTCAAATCCCCTTCCTATGGTGATAGGATCGTAATGCTGAACTAGCACATTCCTCATTCTGATAATACAGCTTCATTAAAAGTGCCTTTTCAGGTAATGTCAACATGCTGCAACTGGTGGCGCATCTGATTCTCTCTCTCATTACAGCTCCCAGTCACTGACGTTTTGCTGTCCAGTGCCATCCGTCAGACATTTTATGAACTTTTTTTTCTTTTTTTCCCTAATAAAACCCCATGTCATTCTAAGCAAGTGTGTCAATTTTTACCTCTCTATCAACGTTATTCCATGGGTTCTTAAGTTTTCAAATTTATACTGACTCTTTGATCACCCGGTATTACAGTTACATGGTTATTTTGGAAGCAACATTACTTAAGCCAGTAGAAATTGTGTATTCTGTACGATATCCCCCCAAAAAAATTGTAGAGAACTTGCTAACATATAATGAAAAAGTAGGACTACAGAAGTCTGTTTTTGCGGAATACAGCTTGGCTATTAAACTTTAAGTACATCAAAAGTGGGATTGTTAGTGGACAAGTTGTCCATATGTCATAATATGGCTTTTTATTTGCTTTTTAATTGATTTTCGTGGGGGAAGTTTTGTTTGTTTTTTATTTGTGAACAGACTGTGTTATTTTCGTAGAATTTATAACAAAAAAGTTAAATTGTTCTCCTTCACATTTTATTAAAATTATAAAAAAAATATTACTCAATTGGTTCACTGTTTCAGGGTGACAACTTTAGTCAAAATATGTTTTGTAAAATGTTGTCCTCATAAAAACATTCTTAACTTTCAAGACCTGTTACTAAACACTGTGCAAACATAAAGCCATTGATTGTCTTGTAAACATCATATTGTGCAAACTGCATATATGCAAAGAAACTGAATGATGAAGTAATGTACTGCTGACAGCATACCACACGTTTAGTTAAATATGGACTTTTTGTGAACTGAGGTAGTTGAGTTTGGTGTAAGGAATGTTCAACAGTTGCAAGTTGGGTCATGATCTGTTGATCTGTATGAAATGAGTGAGTCTGTTACTGTAAATAATGGAAATAGTGAAGTACTTAAAGTGAGTAAGAAACAGTGCACAGGCAATATCCTCATCCATCTCTATTTCACCCCTACTCCCAACTCTCTGCCTCATGGCTCATATCCCTGAAATAGACCCAGATGCAAGACCCTCCCACCATTACCTGCTCCATCCAGTCACAGGCATCACCTATCCCATCAAATGCAAGACCCAGATGAATGTTTCCCATGGCGTAGTACTGCTCCCATTGCCTGTCTATGGCATGGTGCATGTTTTGAGCAGCTTTCACCTAGTTGATGGCATATCCAGACACAACTATTGTCCTGAAATAACAAGGAACATAAATTATCTGACCAGGCAACAAATTTCCATTGATCCACAGTCTAATCACAATGACCCTGTACCCACAACAATTGTAACTGTCAGTGTCATTGGCTCAACAGAGAAACACATAAGGTGGGGAGTCTCATGTTCAACAGTGTACAATAAATGAAGTGCTTGTGATTGTACTGTCATCAGATCTGCTACAGGTCATCACCTACTCTGCTTTATAGAGTAACAAGCCTCTGACCACCACATTTTGTGAAGGGGTTTCACATCCCACAAGACATTATCTAGTCATGATTTCATCCTGCTTCAAACACTTTCCACAGAAGCTCATGACAATGGCATGTGACTAGCTGAACAACTTTGCTGTTTGTAGGCTCTCATTCCAAGGTGGCAGGCTCACAAAATCTTTGTCAAAGATGCCTGTGATAGTGGATTTCCACACTTGTGAGCTGCTATAATGATTCCCCAAATGTCTCTGCTCTGCTTACATACTTCCTTTACTGTGTCCCATGCCCACAGTGCTAACCAGAACATTCAATCTCATTGTGAGCAGTGACCATAATGTTTTGGGTCATCAGTGTATATGTGAATTGTACTTGTAATATGTCCTTGGATCCCATAATCTTCCTGGCATTAGTCTCTGATAATCTCTGTCCTACACTCACCTCTATTCCTGCCCCAGGACCCAATTTACCTCGTCGTGCATTCACTCCCTCTATTGTACAAATAACCTTGCCACACTTAAGAATGTCTGCATAGACAATATTGTTGTGCATTTCCATGGGGAAGATTTTACAGTGAGACTTGCAGGAAGTGGATCATAAGCCACTACTCCTTACACTCTGTAAGAGGCAACCATTAAAATTGAAGAACCTAAAGTAGTAATGGTATGAGGGCAAAAGGAAGAGTACATAAGTATGCTTATTGATAGATTAGGAAGTGCAGATTGGGACATTATATATAACTGTCAATTTGGGGAAAGGGAAGCTGAAATTACCTTTGATAACTTCTTTAAAAAGTACAGAGATTTATAGTAATCTCGCTCACCAGTAAAAAAAAAAATTATCAAAGTGAAATGAAAATGAAAAGACTGAACTGGTTTAAATAAGAGCTAGCAGAAATCAGAGAAAACAAACCATAAGCTGTACCAGATGCATAAGCAAGCCTCTACCCAAGGGGCAGAACAGGGTGGAACATTCATAGGTCATATCTGAAATGTAAAAATTCTACAAAGCTAAACTACTTCTGGCAAAAAAGTGAGCAGTGGAAAACTATATAGAAAGGTATCCCAATGAATGTAAGGCAGCATGGAAAATAATAAAACAAGGGAATACACCAAAATGCACAGAAACAGCTCTGCTTGAACCCGAGGATATAATTAGTACTTTTTAAACTTAGTTAAAGAATAACACCACCGCCTGTTACCCTGATGTTTCAATGGAGGGCTGTCACACCTGCTGATATTATAAAAGCTGAACCCAAATTGTCATGTACTACAAGTGCGGACTGTTATTGGATATTGAGTAATATCATAAAAAAGACAATACACTCAATACCAGATCATTAGCTTTTATTTTTAATAAATGTGTGGAATTTGGATTTTTCCAGATGTACTTAAGATATCAATAGTTGTCCCAGTTTTTAAAAAGGGGACAAACATCATTCCAAAAGGAGACCAGTCTCCATTGTTCCAATATTCTCAAAGATAATTATTTGAGGCACTGATGCACACACAAATAAGCAGCTTCTTTGAAAAACACAATAACCTATCTAACAATCAGTTTGGTTTTTGCCAGGGGAGAAACACAACAGGGGCCATCTTGGAAATCATTAAACCTTAACAGCTTTCGAAGACAATAATATGGTATCACTGGTATTATGTGACCCAAGCAAAGCTTTTGATTGCATTCCTGTTGATGTACTACTGAGGAAACTAGAGTTTTATGAGGTGAGAGCGAGCACTTTAGCTGTGATGAGTTATTACTTAAGTAACAGAAAACAATTTGTCTCAGTCTGAAATGTAAATTCTTCTGTAATGGAAAACAGCACAGGTGTACCACAATGGTCTATCCTTGGACCCTTCTTCTTTATTGTAGCTGTCAATGATTTACCTAATAACATAGCCCACCTTGTCATATTTTATGCTCATGATACAACACTACTTATCACACATCAGAACATTTCATATCTGAATAGCGTAACAAAAGAAACACTTGATAAGGCCCTGGAACAGTTTGCAGCCAATAAGCTCCTGTGCAGTCCTGATAAAACCCAACAACTTTTAATGGGAATATCAAATAAAGAAGGCAATAAGTAAGTAAAACTCTTAGGTATATACATTGACTGAAAACTCTATTGGGAGGAACATGTCAATCACTTATGTAAAAAAATAACCCAGGTGGCATACCTTACCTTGAAACTAAGGAAGGTAGTGAGTTTGGTATACCTTAGTGTGACATACTTTGGGCTGTTCCAGTCACACATTTCATATGGTCTGATTATATGGGGGCAATCCCCTCACATCAAAAACATTTTGAAATTATAAAAAATAGTCTTACAGATAAAATGTAAAAGGGGTCATAGGGAGCACTGTCGTCCTTTTTTCCCAGACTAAGAACACTGACAATTATAAATTTAGATATTTATGTGTCTGTACTGTATATTAAAAATAATATTTCAGAATTTGTTGCCAGAGGGAAAATATACGAACACAACACCAGAGCTAGGCATAATTTAGACATTCAATGCCACAGATTAGCAAGAACAGGAAATTCCCACAAAGTAAACCCACTCAAAATGTCCAATAAACTACCAATTCATGTTCAGTCTATGGATATAATATTTTTTTAACTAAACGATACAGCTGGCTGTCAGATCATCCGTTTTATGACGTTAAAGAATTCTTTGAGATGCCTGAGTAGGCTACTAGTATTTAAAAGTTTTCTGTAGTTAAAAATATTATTGTGTGCTGTGGTTAAGCCATGTGTAATTACATAGTGTGTACAACACACAATACACTATGACCAGGGTATAATATACAATACTATGTTATGTTATGTTATGTTATAGTATAATACAGTATAGTATAGTATAGCATAGCATAGTATAGTATAGCTTATTGCATTAACTTTTAGAAACTATCCTGGTGTAATTTAGTACACTGTCATGCTTAAAATGTATTCTATAATGTATAGACATTTATTACTATGTATGTACTACTACATCCTGTATGACAGAGCTAATATCATCGTAAAATGACCTATCATGAATAAAATTCTTGATTGTTGACTCCACAGCCTGCCTCTCCATCTGTTCTTTTGCCCCCTCCCAATGCAGCATGTTGTTCAGCAAACAATTCCCCCTGCCAGAATGAGCTAACCAGTGCCACATTTCCATCCCATGTACCTGCTGCCTCTCTCTCCCAGGTGTCAGTCACTATGTAGTCCATCTGTATGTGGGCGTATTAGCATCGCTGGCCAGAGAAAATGACTTACACTCATATCTCTGACGGTTGACGGTTGACGGTAGGAGTTCAGTTCACTCTGTGCCACGATTAGGTTATGTCATGTATTCTGGTAAGTATCAGGTTTCTATAAAATGAAGTGTGTTGTGTACTCTGTAGCATTGTGTCACCTGTCATTTGCTATCACTACATATTGGAGTTTCACAATGGTGACCCCCGGCATGTGTCATGCCATATTTTCAAACTTTACTACCAATCTGGTTACCATGTAATGACAATGCAGCCATCATCACACTCTGCCACTACGCATTTTATGCAAACTGACAGTAATTTTCCTGCATCCTTGTTTTACATGCCATGCTATGACATAAAACATTCATGTGCAATGTATCAAACTGTGTTCTTATCTGAAACATTGACACAACTGTGTAGTGGACTGAGTGCCAATTACATCTATGGTGTTTTGCCCTCCATCAGACATGTCTCGTTTGGACCTGAAATATATAATCAATGTGTTTTGTGTTCCACAATGTCACATCCAACAGTCTCCAAGGGACTTAAATTCAGGTACAAAGTGTCATTACAGTGATGGGCAGAGAAACATTATCCCACTAATTAGACAGCATGCTCTTATCGATACTACTATTTCAATTGTATCATGTTCGGACAACAATTATTTTCTTGACTGTGACTTACAACCAGTTGAACAGTGCTCAGATATTATTTTCTGCTGTACTATATTCTACTGTTGACAATGTGTAACTGGTGCCAACAACAATGGCATCAATCTTGCCTTAGTGCAGCCTCCACTCACCTCATGACAGCGTGAAACTGAACTCACATGAATTCTACCAACTATCATCGAACATGACACTCTCAGGGAGCTATTCATAAAAAAGTCTGACTCCCTATTATGCTGTTTGTCAGGACCTAAAAATAAGTTATTAATTTGTGGTGACTTCAATGTTAACTTTCTAAGCAATTCTGATAGGAAAAGTGAACTAGAAGTGTTGTTAACAATATATAACTTAGAATCAGTGATCAATTTCCCTACACATATAGCTCAGGATGGTAGTACTCTAATAGATAATGTATTTGTACAGCAAGAGCATGTAAAACAAACACATGCTTTCCCTGTGGTAAATGGATTATCTGACCATGATGCACAACTGATTAACTTACAAAACCTAACAGTGTGTACACTTCAGAAACCATTAAGTAAAAGTGTGAGGGTGCTCAACCCAGTATCTATAGACCACTTCAGAGAAAGTTTAGGAAATGTAAACTGGGAAGATGTATATAATGAAACAAATGTTAATGATAAATGCAGAATATTTCTTGATAAATATATATCCCTTTTTGAATATTGTTTTACAAAGAAAATTACTAAATGTAACACCACAAACTTTTCAAAGAAATCTTGGATTACTACAGGTATTAAAGTGTCTTCAGAAAGAAAAAGAAAACTGTATGAGACAGCAAGAACTAGTACAGATTTGGAAGTAGTTTTACACTATAAAAATTATTGTAACATACTGAGAATAGTTGTAAATAAATCAAGAAATATGTATGTTAGAGAAGAAATTAACAACTCCAGCAATAAAATCAAATCAATATGGAATGTTGTTAGAAGGGAGACACGAAAAGTAACTACTTGGGCAGGTAGTATTACTGTCAAAGGGAATGAGACCATCTTAACCAACAGTACACAGGTAGCCAATGTATTTAACAATCACTTCTTAAGTGTAGGAGAAAAAAATTGATGAGAATAGTTCAAAAGAAAAAGGCAGGCAGTACATGGAAAAGTCAGTTTTGAAAAATTTAGTCAGATTAAGTTCATCTATCAACTTCTTGTGAAATAAGGAAAATTATTAAATCTTTGAAAAATAAATGTTCTGTTGAAGTAGATGACATCTCTAACTAGTTATTAAAACAATGTGGGGCAATTACAGCTGATGTTTTGAGTTACCTATGTAATGCATCACTGACTCAGGGTATTTTTCCAGACAGGTTAAAATATACCATTGTCAGGCCTCTCTACAAAAAGGGGGAAACGACAGACGGCAATAATTACTGGCCAGTATCCTTGCTTACAGCATTTTCAAAAATCTTTGAGAAAGTAATGTACTCAAGAGTGGTTAGCCATCTCAACAGTAATGGGATACTTAGTAAATCACAGTTCGGATTTCAGAAATGCTGTTCCACTGAGACAGCGATATACAATTTCACTGTCCACATAATAGAGTCTTTATATAGTAAAATGTCGCCTGTAGGAATATTCTGTGACTTATCCAAAGCATTTTATTGTGTGAACCATGACATTATGTTAGAGAAATTACAATTCTATAGTATAAATGGAACAGCATATGAGTGGTTTAAGTCACATCTACAGAACAGGAAGCAAAAAGTCCCTTTATATGCTTCAAGTGATTCAGAGGAGTTTGCCACTTCATCTAACTGGGGTGAAATTACATTAGGTGTTCCACAAAGGTTGATCATGGGTCCCCTCCTGTTTTTGATATATGTGAATGACCTCCCTTCTTATGTGAAACAAGATGCTGAACTGACACTGTTTGCTGATGATACAAGCATTATTACTAATCCAGTAAAAGAAAGTCTGATAGAAAATAATACAAATAAGGGCTTTGGAAAGGTTATTAATTGGTTTTTGGCGAATGGGCCTCTGAACTTTGAAAAAACACAGTACATCCAATTTTCTGCTGCAACAAGTATAATTCCTTCAATAAACATAACACATCAAAAGAAGTCAGGGTAGAGCATACTAAGTTTTTGGGTGTACATATAGATGAGAATATTAATTGGAAAATTCATATTTTGGAACTCCTAAAGCAGCTAGGTTCAGCAACTTTTGCAATCAGAATAATTGCCAATTTTGAGGATGTAGAAATTAGTAAGCTAACATACTTTGCATACTTCCACTCTCTGATGTCATACAGAATAATATTCTGGGGCAACTCAACACTTAGGCAAAAGGTATTCACTGCTCAAAAGAAATTAGTTGAAATAATGTGTGGAGTTCATAGTCGCACATCTTGTAGGCATCTGTTTAAAAGGTTAGGAATTCTTACAACTGCTTCACAGTACATTTACTCAGTAATGAAATTTTTTCTCAACAACATGGACCAGTTTAAAATCAACAGCAACATTCATGATTACAATACCAGAAAAAAGAAAGACCTACACTATCATTTACTTAACCTATCTTTGGCACAGAAAGGGGTAAAACATGCTGCTATAAAACTTTTTGATAAATTACCAGATGAAATAAAATGTCTGACAGACAGCAGTAATAGTTTCAAAAACAAAGTTAAATCATACCTCCTTTACAACTCCTTCTATACCATAGATGAATTCTTGAATATGAGTAAACAAATCTGGAGATGTAATATATACATTTTGTGCCATTTAAGGGGGTGGGATAGATAATAGAAATATTTAGGTATAACACTATAATGTAAACAAAAAGAAAAAAGAAAAAAAAACTTGTTTCCTGTGCACATTTCTTGTGCATTTGACACATACTACATCATAAAGGATTTTCCATGCTATTGATCAGTGGAACATGTAACTAACTAAATAACTAACTAACTCTCATCACCATACCATCCCAGCTGGCCGAGGAATCATGACCTTGCCCGACCATCACCGAAGAAGCTGATGTTCCCCCCCCCCCCCCACCCCCCACCCCCTCCATGGCAGTTGGCTGTTACATCACACCTCCATCTAAATGACACCAAGATGTTGCAACTTGGCCCAATCACTGCCTCGCTAGATGACGACAGTTCCCTACAACAGCTGCCAGACAGCAAACAAACTTGTCCTGCAGCAGACACCAATTTTCTACCATGTGCAACATGTTTATGCTGGCTCCATTGGTGTTTCAGCTGTTCTGCGCAAAAGTGCCTTTGGCAGTGCACACTTTAACCCTGTGTCATATGAAACACACCACGCATGCTGAATCACAGATGCTACTAAAAGAACCCACCTACTGCATACTGCAACACCCTCAGTGATATCATACTGCAGCATTTGTGCCACCTGGGAAACAATGCTGCTGCACTGAACAAAATGTTCCAGCAGCATACCATGGTTCTGCCAACATTTACTGGGCAATTTGTTAAGAAAAAGAGACCCTCTGCTTAACATCTGTTCCCTCCTGAATGGCTGAAACAACTGCACAACCAAGTAATGGCATACTGTTGCTGGTTTCAAAAAACCAACTCTTATGACAGATGCCAACTACAGTGCAGGGCATGCCATCCACTGCCCCTGTCACAGTTATGACAATCCCACTCCCTCCAGACAGTGAGCTGCAAACGGACCCACCTGATGCACACATACTGGGGTACATCTTCCCCACCTCCCCCTGCCATGCTCACCTATGCAGGATGCACCATCCGCACATCCATCCTTTTCTGTGACTATCATCCCTGTGGCAGACCACCCTTGCGAGTGCTTCTGGCCCCCGGTCGTTGCTTCCATACCATGTTCTGCACTACCAGGATGGGGGAGGGGCAGCTCTGGGAATGTTAGCATGGCCAGGGAAATGACTTGCAGTCTTATCTCTGGTGGCTGGTGGTAAGAGTTCAGTTCACTCTGTGGCTTGAGTGTGTTTATTGTGTTCTCTTGTATGTATCAAGTGACTATAAAATAAAGTGTGTTTTGTACTCCACACCACTGTGTCATGTATCATTTGCTATCGCTATGTACTGGAGTTCCACAGGCACAATAAGAAAGAAACTTTTATTCTTTTATATATCAGTTTAATCAAGTAAATGTTAGGTTGCCAATTGGAGATTAAAAACCATAGAAAGCAGTAGCTTTATTCAAAATTGGAGTTTTTCTTCTTATTTGACAGGTTGAATTTAGACACACTAAGGACAAATAGTTTAAGCAGTATAGTGCTAATTTTTTATTAATACAGAATACAGAATAAGTTTATAAACAGCACTTGTTTTTATAAAATAAAGTGTTGTGTACTCTGTGCCACTGTATCATCTATCATTCACTATCACTATGTACTGAAGTTCCACAGGCATAATAAAAAAATTTAAAAAAATCATCAGTTTAATCAAGTCAATGTTAGGCTGCCAACTGGAGATTAAGAGCCATAGAAAACAGCAACTTTGTTCAAAATTGGAGTTTTTCTTCTTATTCACTAGGATAAATTTAGTTAGTCTAAGGATAAATAGTTTAAGCAGTACAGTGCTAATTTGTTATGAATACAACAAACAGACTAAGTTTATAAGTGTTTCTTGTTTTTGTCTCAGTATATTCTTTGCCTCATTTCTCCTATCTAAGGATTCCCTCCTTAACAGGTTCTGTAGAATACGATGAATGCACAAATGAAAGCCATGATAAGTATGCAATTGTAGGGAAACAAATATATAAACTGTAACTTGGTAGTATAAGTAGAAAAGGAGCAGCTTTATTGTTTGCACTTCATAACAAAATCTATTGATGGTGTACAGCACAGCTGTAAAGGCAAATATCAAGGACCTGTATTTCTGTATTGCTGCCATTGTCAGTGGTACATATTCAGTGGACACAAGGTAAGTACTCCTTACCCAGCATAAACTAGAAACAATGGTGAAACTACTGGAAACATTAAGGTTTAAAAGGATTCCTTACTTGGGTTTACAAATGCAATGTTATGTAATATTTTTGCATTAGTGCTGCCCATTTCTCTAACTTAGCAGTCACTGTGCATTACAATTCAAATGAGGACTGCTGTTTTCTGAGTAGTCTGTACAAGCAACCACTGGAGGTCTGGGATGAATCGCTGGCTCCCTGCAACATTCGGTCACCAAGGCCTGAACTCAGGTGACTGTGGTCCTTGCTGTGAGGTTATAATGGCTAAAAGTTTCTTTCTATTGCTATAGAAAACACCCTCGTGGTTAATTCAAGTGATTAATTATAGATGTGGTGCATAGTTTTACATTATCTCAATGACATAAATAGCATTTATAATAATCATTGCATAACTGGCATGAAGGTAAGCTACTGCACTCACTATATATCACAGTGCTGAGTGCAGAAAGCATGAAAACCCAAGCAGGGCATCGGCAGTATGACTGCGCTGTTTGTGGGATTCTGCTTCACAGCTTTCCCCCTCACAGTACACAAAACAAGAGGAATGCAATACAATAAGGCAGAAGTTCATTTGAATTATGCATAACAAATAACATTAAATCTTGTGAACTGTATTTGGTACAACAGCAATGAGTGGCTGTCAGCATCCCCTAATATGCAAAAGCTCTATTATTTGTCATGTCATTTGTTTATAAATGATAAATCTGTTTGGAATAATAATGGTTACTCTGGCATCACTAATGCTCACAAAGCCATTAAAAAGCATAGCTAGTATCAGAACCAGAAACTGTCCATAATCAATGAAAATATATTCAGGAAGAACCAAACTGGTTGCATGTTGGCAGAGCACAGGACAGTTCATAATTTACAACATGACAGTTTCGTACAAAAGAATAGGTACACAATTAAATGCTTAGCTGATGCAGATTTTTTTCCGTGACAAAAAATGGCATTCAGAGGATATTGTGAATCACACTATATTGAACATGTACATCTCCCCAGTGAATCTGACAACAAGCTGAAACATCAGTCAGAACATTCTTGTGTATTTACAGTATTTACATGAGTGACAAATCTGATAGAGATTGATTTAATTGCTTTGTTTCAAATGCTCTCATGAATAGAAATAAGCAAGGATAAAGATGAATCAAATTTTGTCTCCATTGTTCTGTATGAAACAACTGACATGAATAACTTCACCAAGGCCTCATCAATATTTCATTACATCACAGCTGGTGGCCAAGTCCCCGGAAGATTTTTAAAATTCGTAAACAGCTCAGGACAATCAAGGTATGTCAACTATGGTAAAACTGATTCAAGACTTTGGGCACAATGAAAAACTTGTCACTCAGAGTAACAGTGGGGCTGAAATTCGCTGGTAATTTGATAAATCAGCATTTGTAATTTAGTTGCTGTAGTATATGTTATTAACAACATATTGTGTTACATCTATTTCTCCCTTAAAGAGAAGTATATATTATATAAATTTTTCATAAATTAACTTTATTTTCAAGTTTTCCTAAAAACTATAATCAACCTCAAAAAGTTTTATGAAATTAGTAATTTTTATCATGGCTTTTCTGTTGCCTTAACAGAAATTTTGTTTTGTGTATTTGCTTCAGTTCTCATAGGTAATCACTAATTTTTTAGCTGAACAGATTAAAAGACTTAAAAATGCTTAGTTTTAAGTTATTTGTTAACTGTTCTATAATATGTTTCACTACCCAAAATGCAGCCCCACTGTGAATGTTGCTTTGAAACATGGAATGAGTCGGCTAACATTTGTAAGCATGTGGAAATCACCATGGGTACTGCAAATGATTGGCAGCCACTGCAAATCAGTGTGTTGGAAAAGCTTCCAAGTCATGCACCTATGGTACAGGTACCAAATGTGTCTCAAGTACTGTTCTCTCCAGTGTATCCTGTCTCCTTTGCAGAAAGTATGGGATCCGTCATTACTCATCCACTTGACTGTGAGTGGCATTTCAGTGGTAGAGCTAGGCATCATGTACAGGGTGTATAGGGACCAGGGAAGACTCACAGTGTTATACAGATCCCCTAACCTGCAACTTCATGTGCTGTCTTTCACTGAAACTGAAACTGAGCCAGTGGGACTCACTTCAGCTGTTTTGGGAAAACCAGTTTTGTCTCATGTGAGGAGGAGACAAACACAAAAGGGGTAGGGATCTATTAATCATTAATCATCATCAGTTCGAATGCACAGTCAGTGGTGGTACCTCTTAGCAAAATGGCAGTAAGGTGCAGTAAGTGACAGAAAAGGACATCAGGTGCACTCAGTGTGTATGTCTGGAGGCCTCGCTCAACATTTTGAAAATACTATTCAGTCAGCCATTGAGGAACAGGGGGAAAGCAGCTGCAGATTGTGGCACACATTGGAACATGTGTTGCCCATTGTCTGGGCTCCAAGTTGTACCTGGATCATTCCAGCACAGTGAATGGCAGGGAAGGTGAGAAGACCAAGTTTGCACGTATAGTTTCAACTAAGCTCACAATTTGCATCATCATCCCCAGAGCTGATTGTGGCTCTGTCAGTCTGAGTCTAGTGGAAGGACTCAACCAGAGATTTAAAAGGTTCTGTGACACGCTAGGCTGTCACTTCCTGGACTTGCACCATAGGACTGAGAACTGTAGGGTCCCCGTAAACAGGTCAGGTGAGCACTAAACATCAGAGGTTGCTATATAGATAACTGACTGTGTGTAGAAAGCACACAAGGGTTTTTAGATTAAGTGACTCTCCATCTGATCCAGACAATGACAGTTGTAGGAAACACAGATGTATCAGTGTAAGATTGAAATAAATGGATGTCACAGGTGAGAGTGTTAAAATCCTAGTGGCTAATGCAGCAAAGTACCAGAGTTGGAAGGGCTCCTGAAAAGCAGTGAAGTTCACATAATACTAGGTACATAAAGCTGCTTGAAACATGAAATTGATAAGAGTGAGGTTTCTGGGGAAAATTTAAGTGTATATCAAAAGTAAAGGCTAATGGGAAATGGAGGTGGTGTATTTGTCACAGTATACAAGAAACTTAAATCTACTGAGAGAGAAATTGAAGATGCATGTGAGATCATTTGGACAAGACTCAGTATCAGGAGTTGGCATAAAATGGCAACTGATCCTTTTGTCACCCACCAGATTCATCTTCTGATCAAACTGGAATCTTTAAGAGAAAACTTCAGCTCACTAGTAAATAAATTCCCCCATCATACCATAATCATTGGTGGACACTTTAATCATGTAATATTACAAGCAGTTGGTTCGACTGCTACATTCAGTTTGTCCTGTAACAAACTGAATCTTCTGGCAGTTCAGCTGTGGGCCTGCATGAATGTTTGTTAGGGATGCCAACTGTCAGACAGACAGTGACAGGTGAATTGGGTGCAGGTAAATGCAGTAAACACGTCAGTAGGCCCAATGGTCATCAGGGTTTTCCCAGGCAGAAAGAGAGATGTGCTCCAATGACAATGTAGTGGGGCAAGTTAAGATGGAGGGAACTATGACTTGTAATGCTGTCATTGATATAATTTTAGTGATGAATATATAAAATTCACTAGAAGTATGCTGGAGAAAAACCAATGACAGTTTTGGGGCTACAGCAACGGGATGAGGTCATTGAACATAAATCCATATTTGGAGCTTCAATTGAAGCATAATCTGTATCACTTCAGGCAAGGGGGGTTACCTTCATAGTCTCAGATGTTATTGAATTTAGCATATGTTAAAATTCAGGAGTAAGTAAGAAACATTTTTTTTTTATTTTCTCCCAAAAAATTCTGCCTTGAGATACAAGCCTCCAAAGATGACACTGTGAACACCATTTTGAAGATGCGAATTTTGGAAAAATTTTTAAAATTCTGTATCTCTGTAAGAGCTCTATATACTTTGTTAGAGTTCTTTTATTTGAAAGACAATTGCTTTATGATTACAATGGTATCCTCCATTTGGACACCTGTCAAAGTTCTTTTACTCTTGCCTTTTGAATTTTTTATAATTTACAGAAACAAAATATTTTCAAAAATGCTAGAATTTTTTGTTGATTAGTACTATGTAGTACTATATTCTCTGTAAAGGGGAGCTTCCTCTTTTAAGTTGGACAGATTATGTTTTAAAAAATCATTTTTTTAACTTTCAAGGGTAAGGTATGTCTTCACTGAACTTGTTTTTTACTAATTTTTTTGTTTAATGTTTTTCCTATTGTCTTTGTTGCTGTTATTTATTCTCACTTTTTTTGTTGCAGTTTTTCTTTTCACTTTCATGGTTGCAGATATTTCTTACACTTTGTTGTAGTTTCTTGTCAGTTTCTTTGTCATGGTTTTTCATTAGAGGTTTCTGTATTGTAGTTGTTCAGTGCTAATTTGTTTACTGAAGAGGCTTCTATGAAATCTGAGACTATCCAGTGAGTTCTGTGTTTTTGTGAGGAATTTGCCAGTTGACACAGTAGCAGTGTGTTTTGTGAAAAGGATTGTTTGAAATGTCTTCTGACTGGGGCCACAGGAAAGTGAAACGTGCTGACTATTTGCATATCCATAAAAGAGTGATATATAACACAAACAAGAAAAACAGACTTCATACATATTGGGAATAAGTGTTCCCATTTGAAGACTCTGTTTCAAAGTGAAGATGTTTCCAGTAACGACTTTTTGTGTTTTGAGACAATAACAACAAAGATAGTATTTGAACAAGGTGAAGCCTTCCATGGTGCAGATGATGCAGATTTTGCATCAATAGAGAAAGAATTAAATACCCTGAATCAGTCAACAACAGTTGTAGGTGTTAGTCCTGTTAAGAAACCATGGTCAGTGAAGTTGAGTCATTAGCTCTATGCATCAAGAAAGTGCAGAGAAATTACTAAAGCTGTGGTTCCATCTTCAGAAGAAAATGAACCAAAGCACTCTTGGACCTCTTGCCAGGAATTTTTCACAAATATCAGTTCAGCTGTTGAATATTGTGCATCCTACAGTGAAAAGGTGCAAGTTTTAACTGTTATTCCAGAGACATTTTCAAATAAAACAATTTTGAACCACATTGTATCAGTATCAAAGTACATGGCTGACAAATCAATAAATATGAGGTCTGTAAAAGGAGTCTTTGGAAGACCAGATCCCTATTATGGTCATCCTGTAGAAGCAGCTCAAGTTCAAATAGTGCAATCATTTTATCTGGAAGATAGATGGAACTGTTCTTGCAAGAGTGCCAACAAAAAAGACACTATAACTGTAACAGTTGAAGGTCAAAAAGTTGTAAAAGTGAAGAGGTACATGACTCGCAGTATTAAAGAAACATTTGCAATTTGTAAGAGCAACTAAACAACTCCACATATTGGAAGATCAAAATTTTATGCACTATGACCTAAGTGGGTAGTTCCACACTCACCTAGAGATTTCTGTTTATGTGTGTACTGCACGAATTTTGAACTTCGTGTGATAACATTGAAGAACTTACTGGAGCACATGACTTATGATCCCTTGGTTGGGCATTTGAAGTCATTAGTAGCCTGTGAAGTAAAGTGAGACATGTTCGTTTCAAGAATGTGGTGACTGCCCTGGAAAGGGAGGACTGTCTTTACAGATACTTGGCCTGGAAGATGTAGCAGATAACTCTCCAGAAATTACATATGCAACATGTACGGAAAATAAACTAATTAAGAAAACTGTTGCCTTTGACAGTTTCATTGATGAATTTGGTAAATGGTCAGTGAAAGCAGTAACACACTAGCTTCTGAAGAATTGCAACAAGAACAACACGTTGCAGAAGTGAAAGGGTGTGTACAGGCTGAAGAACTATGTTTAGTGCTTCACTGTGATTATGCTGAGAGCTGGCCTGTAACTCTCCCACAAGAAGTACAAGTGTATCATCGGGGTAATGACCAGGTTTCAATTTTTACAGGAGTGACATATTTTCAAAGCAAGACCACAACTGCTGCAGTTATAAGTGATGACACGGGACATGGCTCACCACATGCTTTGCCAGCTATGCACAAAATTCTACAACAGCAAACAAGGACAGAGAAGATCATCATTATTTCTGATGGTGTTCCTAGTCATTTTGAAAATTGTTACCAGCTGTTTGAACTGCATATGTTGCTTGTGCCAATTGACTGGGTATACAGTGCTACTGGCTGCGGGAAGACACCTTGCTGTGGCAAGAGGCCTGCTGAAGCACCAAGCTACAAAACAATCTTTCTAGACCAAATACAGCTGCAATTCAGAATGCTGATGATTTTATGAGAGTTGTGAAATCTTACACATCCACAGCTCTCATTCTTTTGTCCAAAGAAGAAATTGAAGAATTCCATGAGCAGAGAAAAGAAGAATAGTCTAAGCAAACTACTCCTATGAAAGGAATTCAGAAGACACATTTTTGGACTCAAAGTGATGGGTGAACTCATATTGCACACACTTTAAAGAGAAAGAAAGAAGAAATTTTGTTCATTCAGCCAACACCTCAGAAACAGCAGGATAATATTCAGATTCACAACCTGAGATGATGGATGTTTGAGGCATGTGTGTGTGGCTGTGACTGGTGGATTGCAGAGATTATAGACACCAGTTATGAGTTAAATGAAATTCTAGTGAACTTTATGCTACCACATGGACCAACTGCTGGATATAAGTTTCCAGCTGAAGGACAGCAACAACGCCATCAGTGCTCACTTCCTGTTCACAATGATTTGATGATGGTAAGCGCTCTATTTCCTATAGGTGCAACAGGGAGGCATCACTCTGAATCAATGGAAGATACTGAAGCAGTGGAACACATTTTAGTTCATTGACTGGCTAATTTCAGTACAAAACAGAGTGCACAGTTGTATAAATTCAAACTCTTAAGTCTTTGACCTTTCACATACATTTTGGAACCATTTAAAATGCTTGAAAAATGAGTCTCTTACTCATCTTTCAAAACTAAAATTATGTTAAATAAGGTTAAGTTTTAATTTTTATGAGCCTTTTATGTGATAATGTGGCAATAAAACTGGTTTTATTTATGGCAAAAATTTCTATTGTTTATAAAACCTGTTCAACCTAAAAGTGGAAGCTCTCCTTTTCAGGGAATGTAGAACTATATGGTACCAATCAACAGAAAAAAAACAAAATTTTATGGATTGACATTTTAAAAAATCCATAAATTATTTCTAATAAAGCAAATAAAAGAAAATGTTACACACAATTTAGTTTATTACATAAATAGTGACATAATTATGGAATCCTCCATAGTGATGCAAATGCTCTTATCAGCATGAGTTTCCATCTTTAATATTCAAATAACTTTTGATGTGCATTTAATTATAGTTGTGATTTATAAAATAGGTCAAGTTAGTGTTTTGACTCAAATGCCAGATGAAGCAATTTTATGTCTGAGATTTGTTTAATATTGTTGAAATAATGTATAAGTGAATTTATTAAGAGGTTGCAAAAAAACTGCAAAGATTTCTATATGTTTTATCATAAGTATTTGTATGACATTATTGTGAAAACCATGAATGGTGAAAGTGTCTGCACTGAATTGTGTGCTCAAATCTTAAAATAGCATGCAGAGCAGAGAAGAGCTTGGAGACTTCTACCTGTCATCTGACACCTAGAGTTTTGGTGAGGTGTTTTTGTATCAGTTTCATCTGGAGTCAGTAAATTTATGGGCAGTATGTGTGCCACAAATGTTATTTTCGTGTACTGGGACTTGTTTGTTATTATTTAGTGGGTGCTGCTGGGTGTAAATGTTGTGTCTGCAAAGAGCAACTGCAAATCTTGTACTGGCAGTAGATACTGAACAGTTATTCAGTCAGTTGTTTATATGTGGCCTCCATTCATAGAAGTTGTTCTTAAAAAAATGAAAGGGACTAAATCAAAGTTAAAATGAATTTGTTTTGAGCAATCTTATGATCCTTTGGAATTTCAGTCAACAGATACACCCTCAACTTCACTTTCATTAAATTATTCACAAATGTCTCACTGTTAACATCAGGTTTTGGTATTGGGCTATAGAGAGTTAAATGAATGGCAACTCCTTATTGGTGATAGTGAGCCACACTCAGAGTTAATGGCCATACACTACCCATACTCTGGTGGATCTTTTTGAGTGTTTGTATCAAAAGGGATACATGATGTGAGGAGCAAGAGCTATAACCCCAGGAGAAAACTTCATAATCATCCAACAATCAATTGGAAAAATTACAGTTTTGTTAGTGGTGGGCTTGATAAGACATCCTGTGAAACATTACTAAATTCCTTCTCTGAAAACTACCTAGAACAGATACTTAGGAACCCCACTCATGA